>NC_089980.1:135079015-136530688 GCF_036417845.1 Apteryx mantelli | reverse complement strand
TTTGTGTCTTTAGCACTGCCTGTGCTGGTGGGGTCTGGGGACGATCACAGAATCGAAGGGCTGGAAGGAGAGCTCCCATTTCCACCCCATTGCTCCAAGGTAGGATCACTCCACCTGCACCACTCCTGGCAGGTATTTCTGTGACGTATTCTTAAAAATATCTAGGGATGGAGATTAGGGGATTCCTCTTTGGAATGAGCCATCCTGTGAGACACCCTGTCCCGCCCTATAATACCGCTGCAAGGGACTTGCCATTTTCGCAGGACTCACCACCCAGGGAGGTGCAGCAGGTTGAAGGGAGGCAAAGGAAGGACCTGGCTCATCGACAGGGAGCAGATGAGTTGTTCTGAACCCAAAAAAGTCTTTGGCACCCACTTTCTGGGCCACAGCATGGTGAAAGGGGCTTTCCCTCGCAGAAAGGCTGGCGCCAGGACCAGCCTGACCTGTGTGGGGTGGGGAATGGCATGCTGAGGACCGCTGTTGTCCACAAGGGCACATCCTCTGTTCCCCTCAGCTTCACGAGGACTTCAGCATGCAGATCTGAATAAGACCCTTCAAACAGCCGCAAACACACTCCAGCAGGAAACTGCAGCTATTTTTAGCGTATTTTCATACTTTATGGCAGGGCTCAACCCGTGGTTTTCTCTTGCACAAGGCAGGCTAAAGCGAGGGGCAGTTTGCCTGTCTTCCACCTCCGTGGAGGACCCACCCTGCCGCAATCCTGTCTGCCCGGAGATCCCTCACTTGGCACTGGGAGATCTCTGCAAACCTCGTGATGTCCAGCACTGAAGAGGCTCAGAAACCAGCGTGGCCCATGCCACACCAGACTGTCTAGCTCTAAGTGCTTGCTTAAAGATATACATTAAACTTGTATTTAAGCACATTCCATAGAAAACTATCCCTTTTTTGAGAATCCTGGAATAATTATAGAGTTGACTTAGTTTCAGCTGTGGGGAAAAGGCAGTACTGGAGCCAGCATAAGACTGCGGGCAGACTCAGAGCTGTGCTCACGCAGTGTATGAAAGCTCAGAGGGAGAGTGCAATCCAGTGAATAAAGCACGGAGTGGGCGGCACAACAGGGAGCTGTCGCCTGCTAGGGGAACGTGGGTAAATCACATTACAGGTGAGTGCCTCAGTTTCCCCTGCTGCAGAAGGGGCTAATATTGCTCTCTTTGAGATCTCCAGCAAGACCTGCATGAACAAAAAGCCCTATTCGCTGCCACGGTGTCACTGCTCCTATTAACTGGTGTCTGAGAGATGACACTATCTATCGGGGTCCACCAAGCAATGTGAGGGCCCAGCTCTGAATCCAGTCACCCTTTCTGTTATGGGCACAGGCTTGGCCCAGGACATGTCCCACTGACCCAAACAACCCCTCTACACAAATGTGTGGGGGTGGGGGATTGGAAAATAGGCTTTGAGGGGAAAGGAGGAGATGGGAATATCCAGTAGACACTGCCAGGTGTAGATGGAAATGAAGACCCTTGCTATGGGCCTCTCTGTTTTGTGGGTATTGTCCTGGGCTGAAAAGCCCAACTAAAGGGACCTGAGTGGGTTCACCAGGGCAGAAGAGCGATGGGGTTGAACAGGGACAAATGGGATCGTTCGGTCTGCAGTAGAGAAAACCCAGGGCAGATTTGACAGGAGTCTTCAGACAGAAAGAAGGGAAAGGAGGTGCCCGTCATGCCCAAGGTGAACGAGGCAGCTCCAGGCTCGATGTGCTACCTGGTGGGGGGGATGGAGGGTAGAGAGGAGCCGTCAGGGGAGGCTCGTATCTCCATCACTTGAGGAGTCCATCAAGTAGGTGCTGTCAGCAGCCATATAGGTGAAGCTTCTCCTCCTGTGGGGCAGGGAAAGGGACTGAACGACCTCTCAGGGTCCTTTTCAGCTCTATTAATCTGCATTTCCTAAGGGCCAGGCTGAGCTCGCTAACCAACAGGCTGTCCTTCCCCTTCTCCCAGCTATGTGAAAACCCGGAGATGAGCAGATAAGAAAGCGAGGAGGGGAGGTTTAAGTTCAGGGTGTGGGTCATGGGAGAATATTATAAATAAACAGGACATTTAAAAGATGATATATGCTGCACTAATATTGTTCCCAGTCTCCCACTCAGCACTACAAGCAAATTATGCTTCCTGGATCCATCAGACTTTCCTTTGCATCTCAGATACAGAGAACAAGGACAGTGATATGATGTATTATCTTGTGGCTGGGGCTGGCCCTTCTCTTCAGGTTTCTTTTAGCTTCTCTGCTGTAATTACCCACGTAATTGCACAATCATAAAGCACGTCCTGGCCTCTGAAGAACCCTGGGTCCCTGCCATGTTTTATTGAAGGAACATGGGGTTAATACGAGGTGAAGTCCCATACAAATCTCTCGAAAGGCTTAACACAACCGGATGGAGAGAGCGAAGTGGGATTTTGTTGGCTACATTTATGCTGGCAAACAAAACAGGGCCTACGAGCACCCACTCAGCAGACCTTGGCCATCTCCACTGGGTCATCATCCCCGGCAAAATTTTGGTCCAGGTCAATGAGCACAGCCCTGAGCAACTCCAGGCATGGATCAGGGGTTGCCGCTGTCCAGGGACCAGGCTCTTTAATCATTTGGAGGATGCAGCTACACAGACACAGGCTTCAGGGCTGGCTTGGTCCCTGGCCTGGTTTATTTACTGGTCAAGAGGCCACTGTTAATAGACAACCGCAGTGTTGTCCTTCACAGGACTTTTGCCTTGGGCTGCCACGGGACCTTGGCTGCCCCAAGGGGCCTGAGCCGCCAAGGGCTGGGAAGAGGACTCACCACTCCCAGACCACCCAGACATCACCCGCGGACGGTGACCTCCCCGCTCCAGCCAAATGCAGAGCTGCATCCCAGAGGAACACTGTCAGGATGACCTGGGTTTGCTGGAAAGTTTGCAAAAGTAGGGATTTTATACTCCAAATCCAGAAAAAAGGGGATTAGTGGTAGCAACAGGGGATGGGGAGAGGCTGGGAACAGCAACTTCTTCTCAAGCATTTGGCTGTATGGGCTCTGAGAGAAAGGGTGGTCCTTCTGCCAGGGGTCTGAGTGCTGGCCAAGCCTTGGGATGGAGGACAGCAGTCCTTTCTGTTTGTTTTCTTTCCCTTTTAATTTGGTCAAGGTTCAAGGTTTTTTGGGATAACTTTCGCAGGCCTGTCATTGCAATGGTCAAGGCATGTCCCCTAGCAGGTAGGTCTCTGCTTCGTGCCAGCCTCTGCTTTCAGACTAGGATCTGGGGGCCGAAACCCCTCCTGAAATCAGTCTCGTTGGAAGGAGGAATCTTTTCTGACATTAGTGCTGTTGTGCAGGTCCTGAGAAGGAGCTTTTAAACACATCCTTGAACCCTCGTGGCTAGTTTAGAGGTCCCTTGGCTTTGGGTGGTGGGTGTTGTGAGGTGCCCGGCTCTCCCCAAACCCCTCAGCCCTTACCCAGGGCTCAGGACAGCTGCTGGGATGTTGCCTTTAGGTTGCTGCGAGCCTCACCAGCAGAGGTTTGCTCTCCTGGCTCCAGTGTCATGCCATAAAAAGCTGAGGAGATGCCCAGCAAAGCAGGGGATGGCTAAATTGGGGGTTGCCCCCTCTCTGAGAGGAGCAGAAGGTGCTGATGTCTAATTCATCTTGTTAACAGTAGTGGTGGGGGAAGCTGGCAATGTGAAAGACTGTTCTGCATATCCCACAGTGAAGGAACACCTTCCTCCGGGATTTCCGGTAAAATGTGCCATCAATCTTTAGCAATGGGCCAAGTCACGTAAACAGTTTCACTGGTGAAAGCAGACAAAACAAGTCCTGTGCAAAGCTGCCATTTCCAGAGCCAAGTTTCCACAGCTGATAAAGGTCATTAAAAATATCTGATTTCGGGCAAGGACGAGCCGAAAGCCAGGGCTGGTGGTGGGCCCTGAGGATCCCCCTGCCCAGAGCAGGTTGCACATGTGGTGCCAGGGCTCAGCACTGAGCTCAGCCCACCCCACTGCTCTCCATCTGCTTGCGAAATGCCAGAGCTGCTCATGCTGCAAACCCCACAGGTCTTTTTTTCCTCCTCCTTCTCCATCTTGCCTGCATAACGGATCGGTGATGCTAATTCTGTCACTCCAAAGCTGTCTCCAGGTGAAGTGAGCTGGGGGGCAGGTAATAAATCTGCCATTGCTCCAATCCACAGCATCTCTGGTGTTTAGAAACCCAACTTGTAGCAAATACGATCCAGGGCCTGTGCACAGATGGCTTAAATTCCATCTAACTCCCCTGCACTCTTTCATGCTTCCTACCTGAAAGACTCCTGAAAGTCAATGCAAAACGCAAGATGCAAGCACTTTACGGTCCTTGCATCTGGAAGTAGTGTGCAACCGGATGCTCCAGGTTTCATGGCCATCGCTTTGCAATGTGCTGCGGCCATGGGGAAGAAATCTGCCTCTTCTGCTCCCATGGCAGCAGACGTGACCTCGAGGAGCACCACACCAGGCTGTGAGCAGCGTGGGACCTGCGGGAGACGTGGCAGAGGAGCTCCCGTGCTGGGGTGCGTGTGCGAGGCAGCGGGACGGTCGCGCTCCCTTCCCCTGTGCACACATGCACCGACTAAACTGCAGCCCTGACCCACATCACTGACTTTGCTGCAAGGTCTGACTGGAGGAGAGGCAGTCTGCACTTACCCAAATACAGATAGCATCCTTCTTAGTCACACGTATTTAGCCATTAATCAAGGACATGGTGGGGGTGTAAATATAATCCCAACCCCAGCTTAGCTCTGCTACAAATATCTGCTCAGACCACAATACAGACATCTGTGAATCAAGTACGTGGATGTGTGGTTGGGGCTGGTTTCTCTCATGGTTTCCCTTCCTTGGACTACAAAGAACTGATCTGGGAGTCACTGGAGCAACACGCACAAATCCCACCAGTTTTGTCTCCTATTAGGAGGAAGCTGGAGCCAAGTGGAAGCTACTTCAGGCCTCTTGTTCGGGACAAACTGCCCCCAGATGCCAAGCTCTGTTAATGATAATAGACAGGACAAAATGCAAAAAGCAGGAGTCTAAATCGCATGAATCCAGAGACCAAAAAGCACAAATATCTCTGTTGGAGCGGGGTGTACAAAACCAGCTGGGTCAAACATGCAAAAATTTATCTACAAGCATAAGATCAGCCCTCATGGGTTAGGTGTTTCTCCCCATATCTGGTCTGCAACAGTGTCCAGAAAACGATGCCTAGGGAATAGTATAAAATTAAGGCAAATCTGAATAATCCTTCCCCCAGCCTCAGGGTCTTCCTGAACTCCTCTGTGGTTTCTGTATACTCACTTACTATCACTGAATTTCACTTTCATGAAATTACCTGGTCTCCCATTGAATCCATGTCAACTTTTGGCAGCAACAACATCCTGCAGCAAGGAGTTCCACAGTTTTGCCAGCCCAATCTGTGCTTAAGCCCTGGGTAGAAAGGGAACAGCTCCATGCCCATAGGACTAGTTCCTACAAAACCTTACTTCAACTTCCCAAACTGAATTAGGCCTGGGCGGAAAACAAGCTAACAGTCAGTCTCTGAGCAATACGGATGCCTTCCTCCAGCTTCCGGGCGCAGGCATTGGCCTCTGTCCCTTGGAAATGCTGCTGCCTCTGGAGCAAAGAGGAGGACACACTGGTCCTTTTATACCTCAGCTGGGAAAGGAGCAGGGCCACAAAGCAGAACACCCAAATTTTCTGTGTTTCCAGGCCAGACAAGCGGAAAACTGGACTGTCAGCAAAGCAAAGAGGGAAACCCAATCATTTTTGGTGCTCCTCAGTGCTCTGGCCAAATTCAAAATTCTTCCCCTTGAAGGTTTTAAAACAGTTCTTCCTGATGCTTGAAGATTGATGGGTTCGTTCCTTCCCTTCCCAGATATCATTTGTCTTATTCTGACCTTATTCTAGCAGCTCTGTGTTTAATGTCTGGGATATTTTCCAGATAGTTTAAACACCAACTTCAAGGGCTGACTTGATGGTTTCCTGCTTTAGTATATCCTGCAGTTGGATGACATACTGGATGCAGGTGATTTCTGTCTGGCTTTCGCCGTGGATGAGCAGCTCTCCATGGGACGATGTCATTTTGACCAAGCTCAGAGTCTGGCTTACTCTTTCTGCACATAACACCTGCTTTGCTTTTTGAAAATTGCTCCAATATGCTGAATCTGAACAGTCTCCAAAAGATCCCCAGCCCCATCACTGGAGAATCTCCTATGAGGGTCTGCCAGGACATTTCTAGATGAGTGGTTCACATCTGTTTCAGGTATTGGTGCCACTGTAGCAGCCTTTCAAGTTAAAGAGAATGCCATTCAGGCAGGCTGTTCAAAAACAATCTGGAAAAATGTTAATTACAAAAAAAAAACACAACAGAGCAATCTGTTTACCTGCCCACATGTAGCCCCCTGAGATGAAACTTATTCCTGGCCCAGTGACAAGTAGTAGTTAGTTCATTAGTATAGATCACAACAGCAATTTAAAATCACGGAATAATTGAGGTTGGAAGGGACCTCTGGAGCTCATATAGTCCTATACCTCGCTCAATGAATAAATCAGGTATCTCAGGGCTGTGTCCAGTTGAGTCTTGAACACCTCCAAGGGTGGAGATCCCACAGCATCTCTGGGAGACATCTGGATAATTTATTTCTACTCCTTTTCAAGAAGCTATTGCCCACAGCAAAGCCAGTCACAGGTCAGCAAATCAGCACCAACATGCCTTCATGCTGATTTGTATGCTGGGGCAGGGGATGGATGAGGAGTGTGTGTGTCCCCTTACTGCTTTGGGAGAGGCAACTTCTAGTAGCAGAGAAAGAAATGAAGGCAGAGACAGTAAGATCTTTAACTGCTGGATTTGCTAGTGCTTGTCTGTCAGAACATTAGTGTGGTTTTACTGATGGGCTTGAACTTGGTAAAACACCCACCTCAATTGCTCAGAGGAGGCTGAACATACCCAAGGAGACATGCTGCCCTATAATTGAGAGGGTTTGCTAAGCAAATAACTCTTTTCAGGAATTTTCCATGTCCCAAGTTGACTCCAGGTGAAGCCAGAGCCCCTTGAAGCAGTGCAGCTGCCTATCTTTTTTAGAGGGAATGGTAAGGACTTTTCTTGTTGTTTGGTATTTGTTTTTATGCTAACAGTGTCCGCATTATGACTGTTTCAGCTTGGCAACTTATCCCGGGCAGGTGGGTGTGATGTGAGATGATTGCCCTGAGCTGTGAATGCAGTGCTCAGCCCCTTCGCAGGTCTGCAAAGGCGTGGAGAGACCTTCAAGGACCCAGCCTGGATACTCTTCCAGTCTTGTTAGTACTGAAGACTAAAACAACAACCTGCTGTCACATCTGCCTTTCCTTATCTAACTATGGTGTTTGCTGGCCTCATCTGTGATCTTTGCATGGGATACTGAGTAGATAGCAACATGCTGCATATAAGGTGGTTATCAAAACCCGTGTGAGATGCCATGCTTTGGTGCTTGGAGGCCAAGAAGGGCCTGGCTAGGGTCATTAAAGCTTTGAGACAGGGTGAGGGCCTTTTTCACTTTTTCTGGTATAGTCTCCCTAGCTCTGTGGAGACAGGCTGGGGAGGCAATGAATGCCAGCGCACTGCCATAGCCTCCATGGTACACCCAGATTTGCTGTAGGAAATGTCCTGTGTTGCCATGGCCTTCAGACCTGGGCTTTGGAGGTCTGTGTCTTCCCTGGTCCAGATGAGCTAGCACCGTGACCAACCTCTGCAATCATTTTGCCTTCCAGAGATGAGCCAGAGCTGCGTCAGGGCCCACGGTAGGGTGTGAGTCTGCTGCCAGGAGCCCTGTCACAGCTGCGCTGAAGCTGTAGGCAGGGCATCTTCTAGCCAGCTTGGTTTGAGCATGGGAGTGTGCAGCCCCACAGCCTCTTCTCCCCATCCAGATGCAGTCAGTCATCTCTGTCAGGTCTTAAAATGGGAGAGAGACCATGAAGATCCATCAGTGCAAAAGACAGTAACCTGTTTTGTCTCCAGACAAATGGTTCCGGCCAGGGCAGTCTGCCCCAAAGGATGCTTATCCTGCAGTAGGAGTGCTTTGTGGCTTAGCTGGCTTGGGAAATGGGTTAAACTAACCATGAATCTGCACAGGGAAACTGGAAGGATAGACCTGAGCCTTATATTCACATCCTTCCTTGTTTTACAGTAGCCACCCAAGGCAATCCTGCCTGCCCTGGGTGAAAACCTGGTGGCAGAGCTGAACAAAGGCCTTCCAGTCTGTGGGACATCTCCATTTGGAGTGAAACCTCAAGGTGTTTATATTCTCCAGGAAAAGGGAAATATCCCCTAGTGCTCAGACAGCTAGAAAACCTGGAAGCTGGACAAACCTGGCCCAGAACTCCCTCCCAATGAGAGGCATTTCCAGGGGCTATGGGAGAGGAAGAGGTGTGAGTTGCATATGTTGGATGGGAGCCACCAACCTCCAGCCAAAGGACACTTTCTGTTCTACCAATCTGTTCACTTTGCTTCCTCATTAATGCCTAGGCTACTTCCCTGCTCGGCAGTTGTGATTTGAATAATTTGAACTGATTAATGTTTACATAGTAACATTTGGAGGAAATAAAACCACACGTCAGCCAACAGCCAACTAAAGGCTCTGAAATGCTGCTTTGTTGGGTTTCCTAAAGAAAGAGGCTTACATGACCATGCAGACTTATGCCACTTGCTTGTCTGTGAGATTAATCGTCTTGAAATACGTTGACAAATCACAGTTGCGTGTCAGGTAAGGGTGCAGGTCTCAAAGATTGCATTTTTGTCAAAACTGGTTGTTGGCTGGAGAAGAGGGGTTGCATTAATCTTGTCACTGAAGGAAGGGCAGTTCCTCAGCGTGCCTGGTGTGCTCCAGAGCAGAAAGTCAGCAACCGGTGCCTATACCCTCCTGCTCAGCACCTGCATAGCTCCAAACAAGGCCAAGACATGGTGGATCTGCAGCCAGAGAGCCAAAGATGGGTGAGAGATGGGGGAAGGTGATGAGGGGGGAGTGGGACCATTGCACTTGGGTGACCAAGGGTACTCGGGAGGAAGGAATGAGGATTATGAGATTATCTAAGGGTCTCGTGGGATTGGGTGAAAGAAGCCTGGGAGATGTGGGATGCAAACCTCAAGACTGTAAAGATTCATCCATTGCATGGAGTTTCTTTGCTTTTCTCCTGATCAAAGACTATTTTTCAAAGGTTGCTGGGGATTCAGAAATCCTTTTAGTCAATCCTCTGCCTTTCTTCATCTCTACAGGCAGAGAAGCATTATCTGATCTCTTTCTGGGAAAGCTCACATCCTGCCTTCATCTTCAAAGGTGCTGGTAAAATCTGTGATCCTTTAAAATGTTGTTTGCAAAACCAGGAAGATTCCTCCTACCCAATCTGCTTTTGACACAGACCATCTCTGCTTTTCACTATTCTCCTTTTGGCTGGGCAGTTTGCCTGGGTTGGCTCAAATGACCCCAGGAGTGTCCTAGCAACTCAAAATTCCCTGGAGGAATGTGGCAGGGGGGTTTCTAAATGACTGTAATGGAGCTTTTGAACTCTCCCAATTAGCAGTGGAGCTCTGAATAGCAGCAACAGTGAAGAGACAAGGATGGATGGATGGGGATGGGATTAGGTTGCAAGCTTCAAGGATCCTTCCGAGTTTCGGTCCATGTGATATTTGTGGTCTGTGTGATCTGCGAGCAGACCAACGGGTCCAGCCAGCCCACCAGCACACATAGCGTTCATCCGAAATGACACTGGGCGTTTAGGCAATGAATCCTGCAGCTGGGGCATGAAACAATTTTACATTCAGACATGGTATTTCGGTGTCTGCAATAAAAGCAACCCACCGTGCACTCTGTACCTGAGGTCCCATTATGGCCATTGGAGACCCTTGGGTTTGTTCATCTGTTGACACATGGGCAACTACGCACGTGTCAGTGCCATCAGAGACACCCAGGTATCTGAGACATCTGTGCAGGGCCAGTGGATGTGGCATGCATCTTAGGGGATGCCCATCCCCAGGGGAGCTGCTGGAAGGTAGGACATACCAAAGAGCGTGAAAGACCCACAAAGGAGCCCTGGATCTCCAATGACCATAACAGGAGCAAGTTTCTGATGCTGAATTTTACCCTGTCCCTCTTGGTGCGTAAGATCCCCAGTAGTGAGCAGAGACCTAGTTAGTGCTGCTGGTGGTTTTCCACTGGTGAAAGCTGCAATTGAGCTCCTGTGCTGGTTTTTATGTGCACCCATGTTCCTGTCTTCCCAGACTTTCTCAGAGCACTGGCTTAGCTGGAGCTGGAGCTAAAAACACTGCTGTGCCTGAGACCAGGGTTTTATACCAATGCGAGGCTCCTAACTCCCCCAGGAGCCTTGCTGACGTCGGCACCTTCCTGTTTCTTCAAAATCTGGCCTGCAACTACCCCCCTACATGGCATTCGCCTGACAGGGCATTTCTCACTACCCTCCCTCTCCCATAAGCCCCAAGCAACCAGGAAAAGGAGGAGGGAATTAAATAGAAACTGAAATAGTACAGTCCCAAAGCCCTCCCACAAAGCTGATCTTTTATCTCAGGAAAGGAGCAACTCTGGAGCCTCCTTGAAGCCTGCTGGGAGTCTGAGCTGACTACTGATTTTATTCAGGAGATGCTCTGATCTCCAGCAGTGGGCTGAGGATAAAATCCTAGGAGAACTAAAGCAGCCTTCCCATATTTACTTATTTATTTGACACTCTGGATGCATGCATGCATGAGTGTGTAGGGATTTATAAATGAACACAGGTTTGGATTTCCTTGTTTTTTTTTCCCCGCTAAAAAAGGCTAAAAAACCACCCACCGAAATTTAGCTAGATCTGAGTGTTGGCAATATTCAGACCAGAAGCTTACACAGCGATTGCACACACCCCAGGTGCTTTCTCAGCGTCTCCACAGATGGTTGGGAAGAGCCCCAGATCTGGCTAGGAGTCCATGTGCTCTCTAAATGAGGGAGAGCCGACATTTCTGCCTTTTCATTTTCTGCCAGAATTGGATACTGCCAAGGAAATGAGAATGCATTCCCTCCTGGCTGCAAGAATTAATAACTAGTTTACTGAGACGAATGACATCAGCTTCTCTATGCTCATGGCTCAGCAAACACCAACGCCGGCTTTGCTTTGCGTGTGACGCCAGCAGGAGACTGAGAGCTGCTTGTGGAGGACAATTATCTCCCCAAAGCCCCCCTAGATGTTTTCCGAGGTCTCTATCTTTGGAGGATTTCTGCCTTGGACCGTTTAGCCACAGCGACCAAGCAGCACCCCAAAATCAGGATTGCACTGTGTTAATGCTGCTGTGCGGTGATCGACCAGGTCCGGAGTTGGTGTAAAACGCTTGAGCTGTGCTGGGGAGGGTCTGGAAATGACCCGCACAGCACAAGCCCTGGTTGCATGTGCTTGGTCTGCAGGACCTCCACCCTGCTGTGACACTGCCCTTGGTGATTTGTGTCCCTGCATCCCCTCCACTGGACGTCCTGCTCCCAGGCTGGGCCCCTTGGGATGTGTTCATACAGCCCCTAGCACAGCGAGGCCTCAGTCTCAAGAGGGACTGGGAGGATCCGGGGTGATAAAAGCTGGAACAAACATAGGAAACATTCCCATGGATCAGAGCATGGTTCCTTGAGCCCGTGCTGGCAGGAGGGATGCTTTTTAGGGAGAGCACATGAACCCGGCAACTGGCTGTGGGCCAGTTCTCCCACATGGCCCCAGCATCTACACCTCTGGGACCTGGGATGCTTGAGAGGCCATTCCAGCCTTGTCTTCAACATCCAGTAATGGGCCTGCTGTCCCTGAAATTTTCTAGCTCTTTTTTTGATCCTGCCGACACCTTCTGATACCCGCTGTGCAAAGAGTTACTTTCTGTTGTCTGTTTTAAACTGATCTCCTTCCCAGTTTCATCACTTGCTCTCTAGAATTTGGTGAAAGGTGGTTCTGCATTTGCCTTATCCGCCACTTTCACAACAGCTGAATATGGCCAGACCGGTCCCTGGGGCAGAGGACAGGCCGAGGAAGGGGTTAGTTTACTGCTACAGACGTAGTCTGAGTAGTCAGTCTCAAGCATGTTCCACTGCTGGATAAATACACTGATGGAAAAACACTTAAACATTTGTGGGAATGTAACATCTCTGAGATTCAGTGCTCTGTCAGATCTGGTTGGGATCAACGGGTTTACAAGTTACATGGAGGGAAGAGGGGGTGGACTACAAACAGAGGGATACACAATCAGCGTCATCTCACAAGTGTCAAAGGCTTAGGAAAAAAAAGCTAAAAACAGCCCATGCATCAACAATCAGAATGGATACCAAGAAAAAGAAGATCGGGACAAACAGGGAAATTTTATGAGGCATAATTAATTTGATCTACCAAATAAATCACAGTTCTGCTCTGAGGAAGCCAGAGAAGCAGAGAGGCAGAAAATGAAGCTGAGTCACTCCGTCTTACATGCAACATGCAAATCCATCCTGAGCAATTTCTGGAGCAGCCGAAGGTCAGTAATTGATTTCGAGACCTGGGTTTCTGACTACATCACGATGCAGATGTGCTTCCCAGCCCAGCTAGAAGGCTGCACAGCTCCCACTGCAAAAAATGAGCTCAGAATATGAATAGAGATGGCTGGCACCAAGCGGGGATGGGAAAGGAGCATATTCTTCGCTTGACAAGTGAGGGACGTGAGACAAAAACTCTTCCACACCGAATTAACACACTTTTGTCCTGGGTTGCAACCCCTGTCCCCCTCTCTTCCCTCCTCAGAGCAAAACTCCAGGCCTCGGGCAGGCTTTTTGGGCTAAAAGGAGGAGGAAGAAGGGATGGGGGCTGTCTCAGGTTGTTTTGCTTGAGCTGGAACCTACCTGCTTTGGAAATGAGGATCAGGCTTAAATTGCTTGGATGCTTTAGGCCCTCCCACAACTCACTTCAGAGCACAGATGAGCTGCTGTTGGGGGCATGGGGAGCATCTCAGCACAGAGAGCTGGCGAATCTCTCCCAGACCTTCTTCCCAAGGCAGAAGCTGTAATGGCTCAGTGGAGCAGAGACAGCTGTCCCCTGCCGTGGCTGCTGATCGCTGGCTTAAGTGTTCCGGGGAGATGTTTCTGAGCCTGGACATTGACATTTGCCTTTGGGAGTCCTCAAAAACCATCTGGTTCCTGGGCTAAAGCATCCGTCCTCTTTAATAAGATACCATCTTTGTGGAGTCCAAGATTCAAAGAAGGAACTAAAGAAATTCATGTGGTGTTGGTCTATCAGTTGCATTTGAACCATCTCACTCAGAAAATCCCTACAGTGATGGCAGAATCTCAGACATGGGGCCAAGGATGAAGATTCACCCCTAAAATGAGGTTTCGAGAAGGAATGGCAGTATGGTCATTTTCTTGCCCTGCCTGATGGTCCAGTAAAGGCTCTTGTGATGATGACACTGGTCCATTGGGACCTGCATGGAGAACACCAGTTTTGTTTAGTGAATCTTGTAAATCCAAACTAGTTAAAGCTCTGACTAGACCTGAACAATTCAAACACAGGGAATAAAACAGCTGCTGATAGAAGTGACTGTATTGGGAGTTTTTGCTGTGGTTTTGGACAGTTCAGAGGTCCTCTAGGCTCAGGTGTATAGGATTTAAGCCTGGCCACCATGCTTATGGGCTTTGGATTTTGCAGCATCTGGGTGGGGTGAGAACCTCAACAGCCACTGTTAAAAACACGTTTGATGGGTGCCCAGAAGAGTTCTGGAAGTGGTGTCCACCTGGTTGCCGCCCGAGCCTGGCAGAGCATCAGCAGCAGATGGATGTGCTAAAGCAGCTCCATCCAGAAGGGGATGTACCACCACAGAGGCAGCTGGGGCTCCCTTGCTGTGAAAGCCAGCGCATATGGTGGAGGCCACAAGTCCCGAGGGAACGCTTTTCTTTTTAGTACTTAAGGAGCTGTGGAAAGGTTAGCTCTTGTTTTGCATTCCTGCCCACTGCAGACTTGAATTTTGCTTTTATATAATGCTCTAAATCCCATAGCAGCCAACAGAAATGATCCCTTTGGATCCAGCTGGTGTGGGACAAGCACTAACAGCTGAGCAGAGAGAATATCGAGGAACACTGCTAAACAGTAAAGTGGCGAGTAGGACCAGCACAGTTTCTATTAATTTCCTCTCTAATTATTTCCTCTCCTTTAATGAGTTCTGCACTGATACGGAGGACAGATGGGATGGGTGAGCTGAGAGTGTTTTGTCTTTCTTCCCTTACCTCTTATTTCTACAAGGAGATGATACAAGGAAAGGCAAATATTTGACTGTTTGGGATGCGAAGCAAGAAGCAACCAAAATACAAGCCAGCGTGTGAATCCCCAGCCAGGCAGGGGTTTCTATGGCATTGGCACTATTGTCAGTCTGTCGAAGTGGCTGGAGTAGGAGTGTCTGGCAACCAGCTGTAAAGCAAGGCAGAAGGAAGGACATTTGCATCTGTTTCAAACGCATGTCCTTATCTTACTGCTGCAGCTGAGGGCATTTCAGAGAAGAAACAGCGCTGGAGGGAATGTCAGGGAGGGAGATGAGCTCGGGGAGATGAGCTGGAGAACATCAACAAAGAGCAGGCTTGGGCAATTGATTTAGAGGAGAGGTGGATTTGGAAGTGAAGAGCGCCCCATGCCCCAGCCCCAGGAGCTGGAGGTTGCAGGGGGAGAAGCACTGGCCCAGCATCACGGGAGGAGGCAAGGACTGCAGAAACAACCACTTTACTCTCTTCTCTTCTCCAGTGGTTGATGTTTACCAGGGCAAAGGACCAGTGTCCTGCAAAAATCCTCAGCGAGTTTCAGGGGGGGCATGCGGCTTCAGCAGGCTTCTAACACCTCTCCCTTGCCAGGGGTAAGGTTAAAAACGTGTGTCCTTCATGGGCCCAAAGGCCCATCTGTCCTAGGATCCTGGCTCTGACAGTGGTAGAGGAAGAGATTAGGAGGTATTTCTCCTGCTTTCCCCCGACTCCTGCAACTTTAGCTTGGGAACTGCCACAGCCAGTATTTGTGCTTGTATTTTTGACTATGGAGCCCTTGATGGGGCCTGTGTTGGGAGAAATGCTGGCTGAAGGTAAAGAAAACTTTGCCTGAGATGCAGCCTGCAGGCAGGAGACCAAGCTGAGCTGCCACAGCCAGGCCATGGTGTCTCCTGCATGACTGAAAGACCACGAGCTCTCGTTTGGGAGCTGCTATTTTGATACCAAAGGGCTGTTCTTCACTCCTCTCCCCAAGGACGGCCAACACTGGTCTTCACCCTGCCACCCGCCTTCATTGGCAAGGGCTCCCGGCAGCATGGTGGTCCAACAACTCCCACGCAGGTTTGTCCCTTGCCCTTGTGCATCTGCAGGAGCACCAAGCAAGCAGCAGCAAGGTGCCTGGACACCACAGACCAGCCACAGGTCAGTAATTGTCCGTTTGGCCCATCCGACAGCCCAGAGGGCGACGTGTGTCCTGGACTGATTTACTATCCCTCAGAACATCAGCACGTTCAGCTCTGGAGCCTGACTCCTGCCCCTCAGTGCTCTTCAAGGAAACAGTCTGAAGATGAAGATTAAAATGAGTGTTGCAGTGACCCACATGCACAGTACTAGCTGTATGCACCCATGGTGGTCGTGCTTCGCAGAAACAGGCAACGAGGTGCACACATACTTATTCACACCAATACACTGAAGTACACTCGCACACGCTGCTGAACACATACACTCATGCATGCGCATATATATTGTGATACGCATGCGTGTAAATGTGCATATGCTTGTGCTCGACATACTACATATAAACAGTGCATTTTCACATGTACGCTGTTGTGTTCAAAGCACACACACAGTGATGTGTGCACAAACATAGTGGTACACACACACACACACACACACACACTGTTTATTATCACTGGGTAGCAAACACACTACTAAAACATGTGTTACCTATATACACATATCCTGTGATACACACGAACACACTCATACCCAGCAGATACATCACACTCCTGGAAGCCAGGTTCCAGCTGGAGAGCTCTTTATGTATCTGAGGCCAATTAATGAGTTTTAGCAGTCAGCTTAATAAATTATAGTCCCTTTAAAACAGCGCATGGAGCCCTCCGAACCCCATGCTCGTTGACATGTGATTGCCTCCATGAATGCTCAGGGCTGGCTCTGACTCCTCAGATGTCCTGTGCTGGCACCACCTCTGCCAGCCATTGCCCTTGGTCGACCAAGACAGCAGTGCCCTCAGGAAAGCCAGCATTGCTAGTGTTTGGCTTTACGCAGGTTGCCTTCTGATGCTCCATCCCAGCCC
Organism: Apteryx mantelli; assembly: GCF_036417845.1. Lineage (NCBI taxonomy): Eukaryota > Metazoa > Chordata > Aves > Apterygiformes > Apterygidae > Apteryx > Apteryx mantelli. Next base: position 136,514,391 of record NC_089980.1, on the reverse strand, counting down.
CCCCAGCTCCCTTCAGGTCCTGTGGGCTTTCTGGGTTAACCACGTCTGCCTCTCTGGCACTGACGTGGGATGTGACATGGGGAGGGTGGGCTTTGGTTGTGTCTCAGCAGGCTGGAGCATAAACGTGCTGGGCCTTACCTTGCAGAGTAGGCTGATGTCCTCCTTCTTCCGTAGCCTCCTTCCACCACAGTAACTTGCAGCTGTACCAAAGCACATCCTTGACCACTGCCCTGACACCGCTAGTGCTCTGCAAACGCTGGAGCTCCTGTCCTCCTATTTGCACTCAGCTAGCAATGTTGCCACATGTTTGAAGCAGACGCCAGCAGCAGGAGAGACACAGCGTTTGCAGGCCTGCAATGTGGTTCAGGAGATCAAGGGCTTCTTAGTTTCCCCATCTGAAAAACAGGGCTAAATAAAAAAACAACCACTCAGAAGAAGGGAGGTTCAGCCCAGGCTCGCTCCCATCCTGCCCGGTCCAGGTAGACCATAACATCCTGAACACCTCAAAGAGAACGTGCTCACAGACACGTGTCGGTGCCAGGAGGCAGAAGAAATCTGAGGAGCGATGGCTTCATGGAGGGAGGAATGTTAATGTCTGTATTTCAGGGGAAGAGGAAGACTTTGGAGGTTTGTTTGGGATCTGCGGAAGTCTTGCTGCTCCCATGGGGCTGCAGCTGTGGGCAGGTTGCTGGACACACAAAAACCCTGGTCGCACCACCTGCTCCTGTGAGTTGCCTCTTCCCATCGTCTTCATGACACACCTGACGCTACCTGGACCACATGGGAAGCCCTGCTGGAAAACGCGGCCGGAACGGAGACCCCAGCCAGGGGCACGATGGCTCACCACGGAGCAGCTGTCCCTGGCTCTGGGACGCAGACTCTGGCCTCCTTATTTCCCAGCATATTTTATCCCGGTGAATTTTGGCCCTTCGGGCTGGCACGGCCACCCGACAGATGGTCACAGGAGACAGCTCAGGTAGGAAGGCAGCTCCTCTGTGCTCCAAACGCTGCCCTCCCTTCTCTTTGCTACCAGGCGGAGGAAGCGGCCGACTAGCGCGAAATCCATGGCAACACGGCCGACAGACTGGGAGCCGTCCCCTTGCCTCCCTCCCCTCCTCAGCACGGCTTTGTCTGATGCTCACACGTCCCTGAAGTTCTCACTTTTTGTTCGTCTCGCGGGTTTTAAAGGGAGCGTCTTTGTTCTTCCGGCTGCGCATCGCTCCCGCAGGCGGTGCCAGCTGGGGATGGAAGAGACACGTTTCCCCCCTCCTGCAGGAGGGCCTGAGCGAATTTACCCTGTAAGAGACATCTTCCTGCCTTTTCCTATGCTGCCAGAATTACAAAAAATGACTGCTGATGTGCATAAGCTATCAGGATTCATGGCTTGCTCTGGAGGTGGGTAGGTAACTGGGCTGCACCCTCCAGGCAGAAGATTTCTTCCTGCAGAAGAATCTGCCTGCGACTGTCCGAGTCTTCTCACCAGCAAGCCAGCAAGAGCAAAGTGTGTTCCCCTTAGAGGAGACCCTACAATAACACACGGGTGAGTCTCCTCTGAGCTTAAGGGTGCTCCTGCATCAGTGGAGCAGTGTGTTTTCCCCTCCGGGATTCACAGCCGGCTCAGCACAGTGCACACAGCTCACTGCCTGCAGGCAGCCCAGCAAAACAAGCCCAAAGCCCATGACTTCCGTGCGAGGATAGAGGTCTGTAAGTGCAGCCCGCAGAGGAGAAACCCATAACAACAGGGGAATTTGCTACCTTTCAAGAGAAAAACAGGGCAGAGGGAATCCTAAACCCCCCCCCCCCTTCTTGCTGAGCCCATTGCAGACATGAAATCCCTGTCTTCTCCTTTAACAGCAGTCCTTGAAAGAAACCATCCCCCAAACCACCTGTCTACTACACTCCTCAGTTTCCACCAGGAAAACAGCCTCCTCTGCAATGTGTGAAAACCCTCCGGGTACCTGAGCATCATGAATTTAGTCTTTTAACCCCAGGGGGAGTGTCAGCAGTGTGCTGTTGCCAGAGTCTCCTGACTTTCCCCCGGCCTCATTAGCAATTGCCCTGGGAGACCAGGGTGAGCCCCAGAGGAATCCTAAGCTGGCAGGAGCCCTTCGAAGCCTGGCCGGGGAGCCTGATGCCCCCCTGGCCGGTGCCAGTAAATCACCGTGTCTAAACGAGGCATATGGGATGCTCTGTGCTGCACCGCACTGCCCGGTGGGTTTGCGTTCACGAACCATGAGTGCAGCCCTGGAGGAAAGAACAGAAAACGGGCGAGTCTTTACATCTAATTTGCGTTACACAAGCAGGTCCAAAACAAACCCAAATCCCAGGAGTCTGGTCATCCTGAGATTATTCCCCCTTTCCACCAGCACTCTTTGGCCCCGATTTTTAAGAAGGGTTGGCCAATGGTTAGATCACTGTCCCGGCGCCAGCGAGCGCTGGCGTCACCGCCCTGCTGGCAGGCTGGCCTTTTCCCACGGAAGGGCCGGAGACCTGTGCAACAACACGGCGTGGATGCCACAGGTGGATGTGCTCCAGGCATCGTTGTGGGTGCAGCGAAGGTTGGAGCGGAGATGAGTCTCATTGCCACGAGCTATGAAAGAGGTTATTTCTCAAGCACCCAGGGAAGGAGCCCAGATGCCTGGCATGATGCATTCCTTGTCTCTGTTGGAGAGCGGTCTTGCTGCAGCCAGGAACGCTGCTTCTGCTTAAAGATAAGCAAGTGCTTACAGCCGTGGCTGGCTCGGACCCAGCACGAGCACAATGAGAGCTTTGTGCGAACGAGCTGCGCCAGGCGGCAGGGCAGAGCCGCTCTCCGAGGAAACTGGAGGCCCGTATACAAAGCGGGTCCCTGGGGAAAAATTAAAAGGGGACCTTTCTTTGCTTTTTTTGCAGAGATGGAGGAGAGCGGTACATTGCAATTAAGAAGCTGCAGGTGATCAAATCCCCGCAGCCGTTAAGCAGTGAAAGGGAAACAAAGAGCTGCATGAGGGGAGCAGAGAAGCAGAAGTAAACACTCTCTGCGGGGCACCACTCCTAAAGAAAGGCGAGCTAAGTTCAGGAGGGGTGGGAGGCTGACCCATGATGGCATCCCTCAGATCTGCCGGGCTTGTATTCTTTACTCGCCCTTGAAAAGCCTTGTTCCTACTGGCTGCAATGCTGACAGCCAGGCTTGAGATGGACTCTCCCACCGGTTACAGCAAAGAAAGAGGAAGGCAGCACAATATAAGGGAAAAAGCATGCCCCCTGCGCTCTTTACACGACCTAGTTCCTCGGCCAGGCTGGGATGAATGTCTGGCTGTGCCAAACAAATGCAGGCTGGTTCGGTGCTTGGGGAGGAGGGTAAACGCAAATACGTTTGCTTGTACTAGCAGTACGAGCTGGTGCCACAGAGAGGAGCGGTCCTGTCTGTGTCCCCTCACTCTCACACCTGTACAACCCCCCGCTGTGCATTAGCGCAAGCGTCTGTGCAGCCTTGTGGGGAAGTGGAGTGAGGAACCCACCTAAGTTTTAACTGACACGGCTAAAACATGCAAAGAAATGAGTCGCGAACTGAATCCGATGTACCCCACCATGCTTACGTTGCTATAGGAGAGAGAAGGACAGAAAGCAGCGAGCAGCCAGATAGGATGACATCTGGAAGGGATCCAGGCAAGTTCCAGTGAGAACAGGGCTGGCCCTATTTCTAACCCAGTTTTCTAAGAAAAACTTGCACCATCAGGATCCATGTGTGTCTGTCTTTTTAACTACCACCCCTGCCTCCCCACACTAACTTTCAAACTCATCAGGTGTCCTCAGTCAAAGCCAATCAGCTTCCTCATCAATCTGCTTGACCTGCTGCTCGTAAATGGGGAAGAATAGAGGGTAATTGGGGTTTTGGGCAGTGGTTTGGTCTGTAGTAGCTGTGAGATAGCTGAGCTCATGATGTGGAGAAAGGCTTGAGAAGATGAGCAGTGGTTTTAGGACTCTGGACTTCAGGAGAATTGACCTCATATTATTCAGAGAGGTTGCTATGAGGGGAGATGCTATCCAAGAGAGCTGGCTGATCTTTATTTTTTAGAGAGAGCTTCTACTGAGGGCTTGGGAACAAACCTTTCCTGTCTGTGTAAAGATCAGGAATTTCAGCACAAAGCCTGCCCGGCTAATCAAGAAACTTTCTGACAAACTAAGCTGTTAAAAGGGAACATGCAAGAAGTGGGAAAAGGACAGAAAATGAAGGAGTATGAATGCATTGCTTGGGTGCTTAGGAATAAAAGTAGGAAGGCTAAGGGCCAGCTGGAGCTAGTGCTGGCCAAGGATGTTAAGAATAACAAGAAGGGAGTCTATTTTGCAGAATACTTCAAGGAAAAAAAAATGTGTATTTGTTGTTGAATGGGGGGAGATAGCATAGTGGTGGATAACCATGGGAAAAACTGAATGTGTGGGATTTTTTTTGTTTGGTTGGTTTTTGCCTCAGTCTTCATATGCCAAGCCTGCTCTGGGCTTCTGCACATAACAGTAGTACTTGGGAAGGAGAAGGGCAGCCAGCAGAAGGGGAAAAACATAGTAGGGTCTATTTAATGAGACTATGTCTACCCGCATTGGAGACTGGATGGGAGGGATTCTGAAAGAGCTCTCTGATGTGATTGTGAGGTTACCATCAGTCATCCATGAAAAACCATGACAATTGGCCTTTTCCAGACATCTGACCTCCTGCTGTATCATACACATCTTAAGAAAGGCAAGAAGGAGGATGTGGAAGACTACAGAGGCCAACCTTGCTTCTGGCCCTGGAAGGATGTTTATCCTCTTGGGGTTCCCTTCTGGATGTATGAATGGCAAGAAGGTAAGCAAGGATAACCAAAATGAATTTACCAAAGGTAAATTGCCCTTGAGCAACCTTATTGCCTTCTACGATGAAATGGTATCTTACATGGTTACTTTGAATTTATTAAGGTTCTTGGCACCATGTGATACATCATTCTCATTTGGAAGCTGAAGAAGTATGGGCTGGAAGAAAGTACTGTTAGGTTGGGTGAAAGTTGGGCAGACTGCCAGTTCTGAAGGATCATAACCAAAGGCTCTGCATTTGACCGAAATGAGCAGGTGATGACAGGGGTCAACACTAGGGCTGGTGTTGTTCAAATATCTTTCCAAGGGACTTTGATGAAACCTGAGGACTGGGTCAACAGAAACCTCATGGGGTTCAATAAAAGCTCTGCACCTGGGGAGTGACAACACCATGCACCAGGGTGGGGTGGGCACTGACTGAACAGTAATCCTGCTGGGAAGGACCTGGGGCTTACAATGGATGCTAGGTTGAAGCTGAGCCAGTGGTGTATTCTTGCTTTGAGTAGGGTATGCGCGTAGTGATCCACAGGAGCAGGTCTAGCAAATATAGGGAAGCTGCCACCTGCCTCTGCTTGGCACTTGTGAGGGCACACCTGAAGTGCTGCATCCAGTTTTGGGCCCCCAGTTCAAGAGGGATGTAGAGAAACTGGAGAGGATCCATCAGAGCTACTGAAGTGCGGAGGGTCCAGCAGAGAGCCCATTGCACTGAAGGGTCTGTATTAATGTCCCCACTGAGTGAAGGCTTCACCATCACAGCTTCTGTGGTATCACAGCAGCTATAGGCCAGCTGGTCTAGATACTAACCTTTGAAACCCTGATATGAGTCCAGGACTCCTTATGAAGTGCTATGGACCCCTTTTCCAGTGCATGGGGAGTGCTTGATGCCCCGGAATAGGATCCGGGGGGAGACTTGCCCAGCACAGGCCAGGGACCATTCCCAATAGGCAGTTTGCACAAGGTCACCCTGTTTTGGAGGCTGAATGAGCTTAATAGTATGGATGTGGCCAGACCGTGCCAAATGGTCTCAGGGTCAGAGAAGGAACCATGATAGTTTACTAGTAAAGATCTAGCTACTGTAGATAGGACCCTGTGTTGCAGGGAACCACTTCTCCTACCCAAGGAGGTTGCCCTGAATGGAGAGACTCTTCCAAGAACTGAGTGGAGCTCAGTGTCAGCTTAAAAGCACTGCTTGTCTGGTGTTCCCCTTATCTCAGTTGTAGCCCGCTGGTGTTGGAGCATGTCCCTAGAAAACAAGAGTTGTGGCTCCCTTCCCTTGTTTTTCTGGAGGCAATCAAAGCTGCAGCTTGGCCCAGAGACCCCAAACTGCAGGGTATTGTGTGGAAGTTGCTTTAAAAGCTGCTGTGCAGAAACAAATTGAGCCCTTTAGGGAGAAGGAGAGCATAAAAAGGCATGTGGTTTTGTCTGAGTGATAAGGACTCTAAATTGGGGACAGGAAGAAGGCCTGCATTTTCGGTGTATGAAGAAACCCTTTAGTACTGAGTGAAGTCCAGGTAATAAATCCTTTTCTTCTCTGACAGCTTCCTAAAGCAGGGAAGAAACCACAGATGAGGGGGCAAGTTTCACCTTGCACTTTGATTGCCTGACAAATCCCGAGGCTTGTGTATACTGTGACCGGTCCCCTGTACCTACTCATCCCCCCCAAATAGTTGGGTTCATGCCATGAGCTGGTCCCTTCCTTCTCAGAAACCACTATGGGCAAGAGAAAGAGCCCTTGCAGGAATCTGGTCTGGCTCAAGCTGAGCAAGTCTGGCTAGCTGGCTCCCAATTCTCACTCTGTGTTTTGTATTAAACAGTCATTGATGAAAGCACAGAAATGGAGAGAGGAATCCAGGGTTTCCACCCTCCCATGGCAGTGCTCTGACCACTGAACCACTGTATGCCCCTTCTCACCTGGGTATTCTCCAATAAGGCTCACCACATTCTTCTGTGCATCTTTAACAAGGAAGCAGCAGGTGCTGTACATGCTGTTGGCAATCATTTCGTACGGCTATATATTTGCTGTGTCCCTCAGGGGTTTAAGGAAAAACAACTGCCTGGTTTCCAGATGTCAGTGGCTTACCCATAGTTTGGCTGCAGGCTGCTCAGATATATCAACATATAGCTTTAGGGCCATTCCGACCTAGCTAAGAAGTATTTGTAGACCTCACCTTGAGGTGAAGGTGGCAAGGGAGCAGGGCTGTTCAGGGTGAAGATGGTTTGCCACAGTGCACTGGGCTGTGTCCAGGAGTGCCTGAGGGGATGGATGTCTGCCAATCTGCTCCAAAATCTGCTAGGGGGTAGTACTGTATGTTAGAGGGTCAGGATAGAGGCAAAGATACCTTCAGTGGATGCAGCAAGATTTGACAGGAGTTCCTTGGCAAAGCTTGCAGTCAATGGGATCTTGAGTGAGTGAAGCAAACTTGTCTGTTGTGAACTTTCCTCTCCTCCCTCTGGATAAGAAAATGGAGATGTTTCCCGGGGCAGATGAAAAACCCAATGAAAGGCTGTTCCTGGATAATATGGCTTCATATAGCCATCCTCTCACTAGAAACTTTCATCTTTGCCTGGGAAGGGGCTCAATGCATGCTATTGCCAGGCAGCTAGACATCTCCATGCTCTCTGAGAGGAGAGCTGTGACACTATTCCCTACCCAGCTGTCTCACCTTGGTTGCTGTGTGGCATTGTGCCTGATCCCACCCAGAGAACACAGTAAGGAATCTCTCATTTGCTTTTGGTACCCCACCCCCGGAGGGATTTCCAGAAACATTGCAAAGCACTATCTACTGGAGAGGGTCCTGGAGGCTGCCACTCCTCCCATCAGGGCCTCTGGGCCATCCTTCCATTGCTGTCCTGTCCTTCTATGTGGCAACAGACAATCTGATAAATAATTCCCTTTTTCTTTCCTTTTGCATCTTATTGCCAAGATGTCTTGGGAGTGCCTTGGCATCCCTGGGATCAGCACTCAGAACAGACTGCTGGCAGCTGGCAGAGATAATTGAGAATTCATCACCACCTTTTCAGATGAGCTGGCTAGCCTTCCTTATGGATAGTTGAGAGAACTGGGGTCCTCTGCCTCTGTTGGGTGGACTTGAAAGAGACCTAAGCAGGGAAAAGCAAGTTATTCGGCACTTTGCTTGCTGCTTTCTGTGCCGTGGCTATGTTTGTGCTAACAAGCCAAATGATGAAGGAGCATTTCCAGGCACTGGAGTTTGACTGTTCATGTCATTCAACAGTCAGCACAGTTTAGATCCAGGCCAGCAATCTCCAGGCAAGATTTGGGAGTTTGCATGGGTCAGGGACCACTCCTGAAAGTTAGTCTGGCTTTGGCTGCCCTGTTTTGGAGGGGAAGAAGTTTAATAATACGGACTTAGGCCAAATGGCTGAACTGTCCAAGGCTGGAGAATTGGTCCTGGCTGCTGGTGGGGTGGTGGAGATGCAGCTCTTAGTGTTTCCCTCTGAATGAATGATAATACTTCTGGATGGGTGATTTCAGGTATGTCATGAATGAAGAAGACTGTCTCTACAGCCTGACTTAAAAGTGGGTAAAGAAACTGTCCCTCTGCAAGACTTGTGAGTCATTAGTGATTGCTGTGCTATGAAAATGATTAATTGCATGCTGTCCTGACTGGGTTTCTTGATGCAGATGTTAAACTCTGCTAGTGAACTAAACATTACCATGGTCCTTCTGGCCCTGAGGCCACCTGGTATGGCCCAGCTATGTTCATATGGTTAAACTATCACACTCTAAGAAAGGTGGCTGCACCCATACTGACTATGGGGATTGATCCCTGGCCTATGCCAACTCCTGAGCCATACCTGCAGGCTGTTTGAGTCAGTGCTAGTTCTCCTGGACCAAAACTATGCCAGGAACTATGCTGGTCATCCCTTTCTATGCCCATCTATTGACTCCTACTCACCCCCCCTGTGTCCCCAAGTTGGACACTACTGCCTCCCTGGTCCCCCATGCTGCAAGGGCTCAGAGAGGGCAGCTGCCTCTCAGAAAGGCCTGAGTACTGGCATGGGAAGTGGGGAACAGGACTGTCTAACAAGCTGCTGACTTCATGGAATGGGTATGAGCTTAACAGTGTTAAGAGCTTGATCCCTCTAATTTGGTTAGGCTGTGTCAGACTCCCAATTTTAATTTGCCTCCAGGAGATGTTTTCCTCTAAAAGTCCAGTCCCAGCAGCTCCAGGCTGGCAGAGAACATGCTGAGCATGCCAAGGTGGTCGCATCTGAAACCCAGGGCCAAAAGGCCCTTGGCTGTATGTCTGACTGAGTAGCCTGGGAGCTGCAGCCTGGGGCAACCAGTCAGCCTTCCTACATCTTGTTTTCTGCCTTATTATATAAGAATAATTATTCTAACTACCTTTCTGGGGTGGTAGGAAGAAGTGACTCACAGAGCTGACCTTTGTAGATAGCCACAGAATATTGTTCATAGCACTCCTACAGGAAGTGTCCTCTGGCATATGCTTCCCACTGAGTTGCCTTCTTAACCGTTCAGACTGCAATATAAAGCAGTTGAGGGAGCTCCCTCTGCCTCCCCAAGCAATCCCCATCCTAAAGAAATCCCCTTGTAGGATATGGCATTTTTTTGGAGCAGCTCCTTCCAATGATCTAAGAATGCAAAGCTCTTGAAACCCCTCCAGAAAGCAGCAATTTATGAGATGCCTGTTCCAACTGGCACGGGCAAATCATCAGTTGAACAAAAACATTGTGTAATGCTTCCCCCCACCCCCTTCCCTCTGCTGTGCACACCTCCCCCTTCGAGAGGCAGGCAGGGGCCCGCAGGGAAGACAACAAAGCCACCAGAAATAAGAGATGTTAGGGAAGGAGCAGCGGTAAAGCATTGGGCCTCTTCCACCAATGTCTCAGCACTGTGGCATTTGCAGACTGTTCATGGTGCTGAAGGCAAAAGATGACAAGGGGGGCTTGGCTACCCGGGGGGTTGGACCACACGACTGGGGAGGTGTCTGCATTATCCTCCTTTTGCTAATGGATATCGGGCAAATCCAGCTCTCGGCTGCTCTAAAATAAGAGTAGATGGAGCTGGCATCCAGGTCCTTGATAAAATAGACTGGAAAGACAAGAGCTGAAATCAAGAGCAGACCCCTGCCACTGATTTAGCTGGGCCAGGAGCTTGCCCCAAATTTGAACCTTGGTTGCCTTATAATCCACATCTAAATATTTTAGTGTGACACCCAACTTCATGTCAGTGAATACAGTCACCTGAGGCTCAGGGGTTTCACCTGGTAGGAGAGAGGAGGGAGGTGCCAGGACTGTTTGGCTCTCCAGACTTCATAGATTGCACAGAGACCAGTGAGGATTTATGGAAGTGGTTTCCACATCTTTCGGTGGCGCTCTTCCTTTGGGACATTGCCCAGGCAGTTGCGTAGCTCCTCTGGAGACCTGCTAAGCTATGAGTAACACCTGATGGGTTTTTCGTTTCTGAGATTTTGGTTGTAGTACGTGCAGCAAGGGAAACGTATCTGATTCTGATTTTGCTGTGTCTGCCACCTCCCCCTTACAAGTCTTTTCACACACACACACCCCCGTCTTCCTTCCTTGATCTAAAATAAAAACCCACTTAACAGGCAGCTTCAGTCTGTGAAAACACAAAGTGCTGGGAATGCTCCAGTTTAAGTTTTATTCAGATGTTAAAAAAGAAAGGTCAGACCGTGGTATCTGAAATAATTCGGAGCAGAGGCAATCTGAAAAATCAGTGTGCAACTCTTTAAATATGTAATCTCCTGGCCTTCCTGGTGTAAGTGGGACCTGTCAGGGCATTTCTGTGATGATATCTTTATTTAACTGCATTAGTAGTAATATAGAGGCAATAGTGGGAGACATCAAAATACAAATCACTTGCTGATTATATGATAGCACTTTGTAGTGCCAGAAGAGTGAGGAATGAGACACTTTCCTGGGGAATAATGACCCTTTTATAGAGGCTGAATTGGGGTTGTGACAGACGAGCGAGGTCTTGTCCATTAGTATGTTCTCGCAGATCCATGCCAGTGAGTGTGGCCGGCTGGTCTTAGGTTAAAACATGTAAAATTGCTTTGTACTTTATCTTAATTGACTCAGAAGAAGTCAGAAATCAAGTTGGGCAAATTATTTTCAATTGATTTTCTCATGCTGAAAAATATAGCATTTTGTGTTGATTAAAACTGCAGGACTTGGGTCTAGTTTGAAGAATGGCTTCTACACACTGAAAGAAAAGGAGCAAGTAGAAAAGTTTCATTAAGGCTTTTGCAGGGAGAATATTTTGACTCTTTATTACAAAACAATGTTTGAATGAAAATGAGCTGTTCTTAATGGCTTCAGTTTAAAATGATTATTTTTAGAACTCTTTAAAATAAAAAGGAAACCAGTTAAAATATTAGATTAAATCCTCCCATCCAAAATTTGCATATGTGTGAGCTTTTGGGGGGGGAAAAAAAAACAAAAAAAAACAAAAAAAACCAAAAAAAAATTTGGTCTTCAAGTTAGCCTGGGGAAAGTTGTTGTCTTCCAGTCCGGCCATCTAGTTTAAAAATCAGGTCAATTATTCATGTAGACTAGTCTCAGACTTGCTCTTTATTTTCAATGATGAGCATGTCTCAGAGCTGGGGGGCTATGGACAATCCGAGAGAGCTTTGAAAGAAAGTCTACTGGAGCCCTGCTTCAAATATAGATGGTCCAGCTGGGTGGCCGTGCCATGAAACCTGAGCAGCATCCAAGATGCAGCCAGTGCTCCAAATACAGGTATCACGGCCTTGATTCGGATGGCCGTGTTGAGAGTTGCATTTAGGATAGACTCCAGAAGTCCTGACCTTGGGTGTCTCCAGCCTTTCTTTGTGGCCATAGTAGGAGATGGTGGTCCCATAGGCCTGGATCACTGGGTTGCCTTGTTGCCCTGGCTTTGCTGCTGTTTTTATTGCTTGTGACAGATGCCCTCAAAAAGGTGAACGTGGCTCTTGGCCACTTGGACAAGGGGAACACCTGGCACTCTGAGGGCATGACTTGTCTCGTTGCAGACAGCTGAGCCCTGATAAATCCTTTCCAGGGATTTTGTAGTGGGAGCAGTGACTTGAACTCAAGGCCCAGCTTTTGGATGATTCTTTTTTTTTTTTTTTCCCCCAAACAAAGTTCAGCAAAAATCAGACACTCATCTATTTATTTTTCTTCCGTAGCCTGATAAGTTTTTAAGTGTCTGAATCCACTTTTGACTCAGCGGTTGAGCAACAAAACACCTAACAGAAGAAGACTTTTTTTTTTGGCTTTGTTTCCAGTACATTTTTGTCCAAATACGTAACATATTTCCCCACTTTAATTCTATCTCCTACACATTGTGAGGTAGAGTCGTTGCTAGTGAAGCTGTAAAGGTGTCCTCATGATGTGCATGGATAGAAAATCCTGGAGAAATTTGACTGGAAATCTTGTGTACCTGGAAACCTTGAAAGCACCAGACTGGTGTTTCGTAGCTCACAGTTGCTAATACCATCTGGTGCTTCATATAAATTTCCAGCCTGTCACTGCTGTCTGCACTTTGAAAGATGCATTTTGCTCTAGAGTTGTGCCCTTCAGTGCAGAACATCAGTTGTTCAACTCTTGCTAATAGTGGGTACTAGAGGACCACCATACTGACGGGCAAAAAATACTCTCCTGTCCCCAGAGAAGAGTCAGAAACTCCCTTACCATCCCCCAATGGCCCTCCAGGCAGAGGTGGAGCCACTGGACACAGTGAGAGGCCAGATGCAGAAATCAATACAGACATCATTTTATAATTAAAAAATTGTGCGTTTTGATGAAGAGCTGGCAGTTATGAACCTCCCCATCCCACTTAATGTAGAAAATGCAAGTCTGGAACCCAGACATCTGGTATTTCTAATGCCACATATAATGACTTCCTAAGACTGTGCTTGTGCTAACCTCCTGCATTCAGGTACCAAACAAGGGCCCGAAGGCAGGCCCAATCTGTATTTGACCCTAGCTGCTCTTAGAGAGAACCAGTCCTCTTCTTCCAAGGCATTATTTTCATAGAAAGGTTGTTAGTGCTGTATTTTGACTGAAAATGCCTCTGAAAATCAGCATGTGGGACAGGAATCAAGTTTTTTTTATTAAAAAAGTAAACAAGAATTTTAATGAGCTTCCCCCTTTCCCCCCCCTTTTTTTTTCTTCAAAATGTCCATGGGAAAATAAGGCTACTTCTCTACTAGTAAACTAAACAGCATCGTGGCCTGTTCTTGGCTTTGTCTGGCAGTCCGGCCACATCCCTATTAAAACTTTCAGTAAGTAAACTTTCAGTACCTGGGGCAGTACAAGTTTTCATGTCTGAGCACTGCACTGCTTAACTTACTAGTATAGGCAGAGCTCCAGTGGCCTTTCTTAGCAGAAAGAAATTATACTTTTCACAGAAATGCACAGACACCTCAACCTCACCAAAACAGTGGTTTGACAGTCTGCTCCAAGAGCAAATTCCCAGTGCAGAAGGGTGGAGAAGGACTCCCAGGAAGGCTGAGGATGGAGGAGCCTGTCTTATGAGAGGACACTAAATAAGCCTGGGATTTTTAACTTAGCAAAAGGAGGGCTGAGAAGGGGGAGGTTGACTGCTGTCTATGAAATGCAGTGGGGGGAAAAAGCGCTAGGGAAGGAGGAGACGTGTTGCAGTTGGACTGGAAAATATTAAATGTAGAGACTGGTTTTGAACTGGCTGGGAATGGGAACTGGAAGCAGGTTTCTGGCCACAGGAGCTTCTCAGTGCTTAAAGAGCTTCCAGGTACCACTGGGGAAGGAGCCCCAGTGAGCTTTAAGATGGAGGGGGAGGAATCGCCAAGGGGTTATACGGTATGGAGCCCCTGGAGATAGAGGACTGAACTCAGATCCAGAGGCCACTGGCAGTCACATGCGGTTATGAACCCCTTTGCAAGGTAACTTGTCCTTCCCAAGGAGACCCATGGACTCACATGAAGCTAAAGCACCAGCTGAGAGGCAGATGAATCACAAGCCTTCTCACCATGGGCTTGCACCAGGCTGTGCCTTTGGATTTCCACAACTGCCTGTCTCATGGGGCCAGTGCTCTGCATTGGCCTGAGCTCTCCATGGAAACCCAAAGCCTTGAGGTCTCATTGCATCCTCATTCTCTTCTCAGGCATAGCAGAATCCGATCGGCTTTTAGTTCACATCCGATTTGGAAACAAAGACGTGGGCCCACCATTCTTTCTGGCCCTCCCTAGAGAGGCTTCCTGCAGGCTCACGTGCACACACACAAAAGCATATACACACACACACACACACAGAGCTTACAGACACAGACAGACACATGTCAGTGTGGCCACACAGCTTTCAGCTCAGTGCCGGCTTGCATTCCCCACTCTCCCCTGCAGCTGGGCTGATAGCTGTGCAGACATGGTCACATCTGTTCAGTTCAGTTTGCATCCATCCTCTCCAGTGCGCTGTAGGGAGCAGAGCTGGTTTGGGGTGATGGGCTGAAGGACTGCACTGTCATGACATGGTCAGGAGAGGTGCTGAAACAGGAGGGAGAGCCTGGAGACAACCATGCTCCCTCTGAGCAGTCTGTCTCAGGCGCCAGGTGTCCCAGCGTTACCATGGCTAGACTGGTTGTGTCCCTGTCCTTGCTCATCTAGACCATGGGTACCTCTGCCCTCCATGCCACGTGTAGCGTACAGGCAGATGTGAAGCTCTTTGCACTGAAAGGCAAGAAAATATAACATCTTACAGTGTCTTATATTCTGCCAAACAGGGAGGGAATCCTCTGTGTTTGCTGCAGCTCCAAAGCATATTGATGACAACTCATCGTAGCAATATTTCTTCTTTTAATTTTATAGTCACACTTTATGCATTTGATCACTACACAAAAGTCCTTTTTCTCCTTTTGAAGTTCCCTTCTTGGTGGAAGTGTGTTACTACAGAGGATCCAGGACTTGCTGGTGGTGCTGGAGTGAATGTCAGTCTGGGACAATTTCTCTAGTGCGGGATGTCATGGCAGGGTAAATTATCTTCTTTGCCTTACTGCTTATGGGGGTAACCACACAGCGTCTTGAGGCCACTGCTGACAGTGAGGTCTGCGACGTGTGTTGCTCTGAATATAATTTCTAGGGCACACAGACGACCTCTGGCCAGCTGGAGTTTCTATTTAAATGTGTCCATGATGTGGTCATAATCCATACCATGAGCAAAATTAATCTAGTGTACATTGGACTTAACAGAGCACATTAACAGTGCAACTTCTCAACACTTCTTGGGGTTGCATACAATTTATCTCCCAGTCCCTCACCTGTTGAGAGGGCTCTTTTCCGCTGGAAATCAGCTTCACACCTGAAATAGTCAAATGGAGCTTGTGCCTGGAACAGCAGAGGCTGAGGGTCAATGCCTGAGGACTCATCCAGAGAAGAAGGTGACTTATTTTCTGAAAAGATGGCCCTAGCCAGAGAGGAGGTAAAGAGAAGGGAAAAGGGATTTTGCTCTGCTTTGTGGCTGGTCCTTGAGCCTCCCCTTTGATTTCTGAGTACAACCAACCATACTGGAGCTGTGTTAGCCTCTTAGCTGCTGCAGGGGCTGGAGAAGGAGGAGAAGGGACTTTGCAAAGGAGCTGGCTAAGTGCATATACTGGGTTCAGATGCTCTCCATGGTTCTTGCAGGTCTTGTCTTCTCTACAGACATTTCCGGGCCATCTCAGTGCCAAGCTCTGCTTCTCTGCCCTGCCACCAAGACCAGCTATGGGTTCCCTGTTTGCTCCTGTTACCTCTGCTTCTCTGAGGCCTCTTTGCAGCCAGCCATCAGGTGGAGAGAGCCCTTGTACTGCCCAATCCTCTCTTTCTCTCTCCCCCATCCTTCCCTCTTCTGTTCCCCCTTCAGCACAGTGAGAACCGGCGGGAGTTGATATTCATCTTGGTGACCCCAATGAGCTTGAGCGGTGTGGAGAGGCTGAAGGAGGTCATGAGCGGGAAGTCGCAGAAGAGGTCAGAGAGCTCGTCTCTCTCCTCCAGCTCATACGTGGCATCATTGAGCATGCGCTGGTGCAGGTGGCAGGTCTGCTCAATTTTCAGCTTGTTGATGTCGCTGCGAAGACGCATGAGCTGCCTTGCCAGCTGCTGGTCCTGCAGACGCATTTCTGCCTGAAACACAAAATGAAGGATGGGGAGGGAAGAGGGTATTAACAAGGGCACATCAACTTTAACCCCTGTGGTGCACCCAGCTAGAGCAGAGACTGCACCAAATCATGGGAAATGAAGTTTGGCTAGCGGTATTGCAAAGAACTGGGAGGGGAGATGGGGAGGAGACAGGGGTCTTCCAAGTCAGCAACACACCCCAGGCAAATCAGTGCTTGGGATGGTGAATTTTTACAGTTCAGGCAGTCTGTACTTGGTCAGATTTCCAGGAGCACTAGTTCTTATTTTTACCTCCCTGCTATGAAACTGGAATTAAAACCAGCCTTGCTGAAGAGTTGGCTTGGGTATCAGTCAGCACAGGCTGCAGAGCTCCTATTTCAACCCTAAGCAAGTCCGAATTAATTTTGCTCATAAGGGAGCAGCCACAATGAGAAGTGGCAATTAGAGGTGGAAAGGACCAATTAAAAGAGCTCCGGAGACCTGATCCCCAAATACTTGGGCTAGGTTTCCAGCCTGCATAAATCAGTGCAGCTCTGCGGGGTTGTGCTGGTTCATGACAGCTGGGAACATGTCCTTCCCCATTCCCCCGTGGCTTGTCTCGCTGATTGGAAGTGGCTCTCAGGATGGGCCTCCATGGTTTCCCACAGGAGAGACAGTGACTATCCTGCAGGCTAATGAGCTAAGCGTTTCAGAGGGTTTGTCCTCCCTTGGCATTTAACTTTGAAAGGTGGAATATTCAGACGTGATGAAAGGAAACATTTTTTTTTTTTTTATTCAAACCCATAATTAAGCAGAAAATTTGTTGCTGCAGGGTATTGGGGGTGGCGAGGAAGAAGATGAGCACTCGGTGAGATTCACAGCAAGGATCAGCCTTTATCTGGATAAGAGTAGTAGGCAGAGTTAGAATAGCAAATACCAAGAACACAATCCCCACTCCTCACCCCACAACCCTCCTCATAAAAAAGCAAGAAACCACAAAAGCCGCAAAGAAAAGAGAGTGGTGGGAGATAAGTCAAACAGCTCTTAGCAAACCCTGTGGCTTAAATCTCTCTGTAGCTACTGGAGACCAGAGGGACTAAGACTGGGTGGGAAATAGTCCACCGTCTGCCCCGGTGCGGTGTCCTGTCTCCATCACAGGACACAAACTGGCATGAGAAGGGAGCCCCTCATTACCACGACTCCTGGTTTTGATCCCTGAGGAATTGCTGCTCTTCTGCCTCAGCGCTGCCTGACGTCGCGAAGGAAGGTCCTATGCCTGAGCAGGTTCGCGGCAAGTGAAGAATCCGCTTTAGCAGGGTGAAGTGCTTGGAGGGAAGCCTGGCTCTGCTCCAGCTGTTCTCTGCAGGGCCAGGAAGCCCCCGAATTCCCTGCAGTGCTGCTCTCGAGCCTGAGCTGAGAGCTGATGTTAATATAGTGAAAGTTAATCCAAGCTGGGCTCTTCTCACTCCTGGCGCTGCAGCCAAGCAGGCAGCATGGATGAATTTGCCTGCGCGCTCTAAGCCAGCAATTGGACTCCATCTCGGTTGCCTGGAGAGGATTAAGCCACCTTTGTACAAACTTCAGAGTGAAGCTCCCTCCTGCATTGTTGGCAGGGTTGTGGCCATTTGTCTTCTTTGAAAAATCACTGTTGCCTTGTAGGCCTCATAGCCCATGCCCCCAGCAGATAAATGCTACTCTGCAGGTTTTCCTCCTCCCACATGAGTTGCAATGAAAAAAATCATTTTGGTGACATTTTTTTCCTGTTTCACAATGAATGCTGCGACTTGACATTTCATCAGGAAGGTGATCGCAGCCGCTATTGAACTTGCCCTTGAACATTTCTTCTTGTCAGTTTATCAAGCTACAGAAATGTCGATAAATGCTTTCATTAAAGGGTTTTGAAGAATGTGGGATAAAAAAAAAAAAACTATAAAGGACTTAAAAATTAAATAGGAGGTCATTGTGGAGAGGAAAGTAACGTGGAGATTTCTATTTTTTCCTCTGCAAGCAAGCTCTTCAATTTTTGACCACTTCTTGCTTTCTGTGGGTTTCTAGGAAGCCGATTTGCTCTTGTGCAAGCCCGAAGGCAAAGCTGTTTGCGGTGGGGTAGCAGATTCTTCCTTGTACCCTCCAGGAGCTCACACCTCCGATCACCCTTCCTTTCCCCTTGTCTGACCTGGTGATCCTTGAGTTTGCCAAACTAGCTTCTTCTTCCACATCCACTTGTCCAGCTGACCTGTCTGTAAGATGGAGATAATGCTGCACTGTCTGCTGAGATGCAGGGAGCAAAATCACCCTCAGGGCCCATCTATATTGATCAAAAGAGACTGTTTTCTTAGACACAGCTCTTACTGACTGTGCCAAGGAATATCATGCTTTGGGGCTGAATGGGGAAGTAAGGGGGATGTGTCGGATGTACACCATACGTGGATTGGCACAGGCAGCACTTTCCCAGAGAGATAACGTCCCCTTCTTCCCTCTGTCAGGACTGGGACTGGTACGTTACTCTTTGGATGTTCTCCATGAAGGGGAGCTGCCTCCCTTTGTCAGAGGAAAGAAAAGAGAATGGGAGAGGCACAAAGCCCCGTAATGGCTGACTGAAGGATTATGCACACAATGAGGAGATGGCATGGGAGATGAGGGCTGTCACCGCTTGGACGCTTTGGGAGTCCCCTCGGCTTCCTGAGAACTCAGAAGTGCCTTGTGCAATGACAGCTCCTGGGGCGGAGGCAAGTCTGGGGTGGCATAAAGGCTGGGGAATGGCTTCTCTTGCTCCTCCCGCTCATTGCCAAGGGTTGGCTTGAGATGCAAAAACTCTGTCATCCTTCAGTGGACTTGTTCTTTCCAACCCTCCCAGCGTGGTGGAGTTGTGACAAGCGTGGCTAAGCTGCTCTCTGGTTCAGCTCTTCCATGGGGAGGGATTTGCACCTGCCTGGAGGTCCTGCCCCCCTGCGAATCAGACTGCCGGCATGCTGTGGCATCTTTGCTGGACGACCCCAAATTCCTTAGGCCCTGGGGTCATGCCCTGACAGGGCTGCAGACCTGGTCGGTCTCTGCATCTCCATTTTACAAAGGGCAGGAAGCTGTGCTCTGGCTGTGTGGCTATGCTGGATGGGATGTATGAGTCACCTTGTCTGAGAACGTGACACTGGATTTAGCCAAGATTGGGCAATCCAGAAGCAAATGATGTGATTTGTTCAAAAACACCCAGAATATTAGCAGAATTTGGGTCAGAACCCAGAAATCTTCATTCTCCTTCCCTTTCCAGACACTCTTGAAGAGTATTAGAAATATATAAGCCATCAATGCCGAGGACCAGACCATTGCTATAAATGTTTAATGATCTCTGTTTAAAGTGAGCACTATAGGGTCAACAAAGATCCACAAAGCTTCCTGGAAAGAAATAATAGGATTATAGCGTCCACATCACAGGAAGTCAGGGGCTTTCAGTTTAAACAGTTCACCCACAGGGCCAGTCACCACAACGCAGTTCATCTATGTGGGACAACGGCATGATCGCCCACGCTCTGTGAAATGCCCCAGAGAAACCCACAGGGCACACCCCGCAGAAGCCACACACTTTATCTCCTTCAAGTCTTGCACGCCAAATGCAGGAACAGATTCAGGTGTGTCTTGCTCACGTAGACAAGCTGCTTCTTTACATACTGTCTCCCCGCCTCTCCCCCCACCGCTTTCTGCATGCTGGCCCCACTTCAGCAGGCAAAGCTGCATGGCCAGAGCACTCACTGGGATTCACAAGCTGGTGGTTTGAACTTCCTTTGGCAGGAGGGACAACCTAATCCAGGCGTCCCCGCTTCCTGGCAGAGGAGCCACTGCAACCGCTAGACCGAATCGCAGAGCTGGACCACAACAGCCTGACTGAGCAAGTCTTATGAACCCAGGAAGGTTTTTCTGTTTTCTGTTTTTCTGTTAGATTCTCAGGGATATCTAAAATAAATAGGGAGAGGGAGAGAAAATTTTGGATGCATTCTTGCCTTTTGTCCAGTCTAGGTGGCTTAACCCAAACAGATGTAGCCCAGGATGTAGCTCAGATTTGTCTCCAGGTTTATCTTAACCATCCACTATCTGTACGGTCATAGACTGGAAGGTCTGAAAATTCCCATCGGCATTGCTCCATCTCCCCTGTGCATTGCTACGGGGGGGGACATAGCAGCAGAGAGCACCTCAGGTAATAGAGGAGGTGTGGAGCTCTTCCAGACCTCTTCCCAAAAGAGAAGTGTCCCATGGGCAGAGTCCCAACGTGAGGTCCACCAAGCACAGGGTGGTGGCCTGTGGAGAAATGGCTGCTCCCAGGGGGCTGGTCCTTCTTTTTATTTCCAAAGATCAAACAAAGCTTAAAGCAAAACAGGTGCTTTCCTAACCAAATGCAGCCACCTTTGCTGGCTGCTTTATTAAGATCCAATATAACTCTTGCTGAATCCGTTGGAAAGATTCCCAGGGACTTCAGTAGCACTCAAGTCTTGTCCTTAATCAGTCTGGTCAACTATACACACTGGTAAGGCCTTTCTAAATGATTGACCAACTGGACAGAGATGTTTTGTGATTTCCCAGGAGAGAACATCAGACATTTGGGTCTCTTTTAAAGAGTCTGTCCTACATGCTGGCTCATACTCCTCTGATTTCAGTGCCAAACATTGGTGAATTCAGGAAGGAAAAAATATTTTCCTCCTGGACTCAAGTCAGAATTGTCCTAAGACATACAAATTCACAGCGGGGTTCTGTTCTTTAACCACTTCTATTCATTTAGGAAGAAGAGGACTTTGAGGGCTCGTTTTCAGAGCTGATAAGAAATTGTCCTGTCAAATTTCAAAAACAAAAACCCCACAGTCTGGCCACTCTGATCCTTGGGTCTTTCGCCACCTTTACTCTCTGTGGTGCTCCAGAGATCTCCCAGAAGGACTGCTCCTCCAAGCTGAGATCTGGCCATCCGAATGCTCTTCTAGTCTGTACGTAGCACAGTTTGGAGGTTCTTGCATACCTTGGCTAGTGATGGCCTTATTTTCAACACTGGTGAAGAGTGGCCACATCTGACAGAGCAAAGGCAAACAAGAGGGCAAAGAAGAGACAGAAAGTGTTAGCAAAGAAAATTTTCCAGCCCCTGAGTGGTTCAACACATGCTGAGTGTTGCAATTTGCTCGTACACCTACACAGAGCCTCTCAGTGCAAAAACAAGAACAAGAATTTGCATGTCTGAATAAATCAGCTTTTCAAGGCTAGATTCTCAGCAGGTCCCAGCTGACGCCACTGGCTGGAGCTCAGCAGGCATATGTCAGTCCTGCAAACTGGGGCCAGGCCTTAATGTGTAAGACACAGAATCAGGCCTTGGGAAAGGTCTCGTGAGGAGAAAGATCAAGAACAACAGATGCCCCATAAGACCTTGGGTTTGTCCTTATCTTCACTTCAGCACATGAGGAGCCAGCACCTGGTCTGCTCTGGAGACGCTGAAGCAAATCCTTTGAAGCACTGGATAACCTGTTTTGTGTGGACTGGGAGTAACAGGAAACTTTAATTTTAAAGCTGGACACTCCTGGACTACCACTTTGCTAGGTAACTAACTAGTGCTAGAGCCCATCCTGTAGCACCATGGCCAGCTGACAGTCTGGCCATATATATACCGTTAAATTCACTTAGCTTCCAAAAGAGGGTGGTCCCAACCAAGCTGTCTGTAGCGAATGGTCCTCGGCATGTGCAAACTCCTGAAGATCTAACTGTTTGGCAGGGTACTAACTGGAACAAGCCAAAACTGTGCTGGGGCAATGCTAATGCTACAACCCAGCCTACATCATGCTGGTGGCTGTGCTAGCAATGGTGCAGAGTGGGTGATGGAGCTCCGGTGCTCATGTCCTGGCAATGTTGCACTTCGTTCAGTGTGGACATAGGCTAGTATCCTTGTTTCCTGGATAGAAGTCTCCACACGCACTGGATTTTGTCATTTCATTGGGCAGGTGAATCCTACACACTCTAAACTGACTTCTAATGACAGACTGCATAGACTGGGGGAGAATTCATCTTGCAGTGGAGGACAGTGTGGCAGACACAGTTATGCCCCAGCTCTGGCTACTGGGTCATTTTTGGAAGCTATTAAGGAAGCTGTCCAAGATACTCAAACTAGCTTTGTCTGTACTGGTAAACAGAGCCAGAGTACGGCACAGGCTCTGGACTTTGGCCATCCACTCTTTTATTTTGTTAGCACAGTCCCTGGCACAGTTTTGACTTCATCCAGCTAGCACTGACCCATACAACTTCCAGGCATAGTTTATGAGTTGGGCCAGGGCCCACAGCCAGGAACCATTCCCAGTAGTGGGAGAACAGGACTTGGCACTGTTTGTGCTGGTATAGATGTTCTCTCTTCTGCTATACTACTTTTGTATCAGATTACTTGGGGCAGGGCTGGGTTACATCATGCTCTCAGGTATTCGGTGCCATACGTTAAACCAGACCAGAAGGACTCATTGCCCACTTCATAGGCTGGCCATACTTAAGGGGTGTGATGCTGGAGTCCTGCCTAGCTGCCCAGAGCAGGGTGTTGCCTGAGGGATGCTCTCCTTTCTGGCCTTGGTTCCTACTTTAACAGATGTAGGAAAGCAGGCATAACCATATTCTGCTCCAAAGGCTTCCCATTCGCTTTACTACCATGCCAATAGGGGTAAACGAGGCAGATTTCAGCCCTGAAATCCTGCTGTGTTGCAGTGAATGGAAGCCTGCTCATTTATTCCAACAGGATCTGGGTTTCACCCTTCAGATGTAAGGTAAAATGCATATTTGTTTTCCATCATACTGTGAAGCGATGGATGAGCTATGCTCTGACTGTCTGCTGGCAGCTGTTACCCAACAATAGTGCCTCCAACACAGCTATTTAGTTGTGTGGTCAGTCAGATGCATGCTCTCTCTTTGGGGGAAATTGTTCTAAATTACATGAGTCACATCCAGATCCAGTGAAGACTGGTATAATTAAGAGACAGGAAAATGGAAAGTGAGGAGGAATTAGGGTTTGCTTTGCCTTTTTTTTAATAAGTTTAAACTTCTAGTTTTCATCAGATGGTCGTTTATATACCACATCCCAGTCTAAAGAGTAGAATCAGACTCCAAGAAAATTTATACTTCTATCATGGACAGAATCCCAAAGAACAAACCAAACCCATTTAAGTCTGGGGCTCTGAGAAGGGAAATCTGCTCCTTACAGCCTTTGGGGATCTTGAGACTTGTGTTTTACATCACGTGCACTGTGAATTTAAGATTTCATCACAAATGCAAGCATGGACCCTAATCCTGGTCTGACATCAGGAGCTGATATTCTCCACAGCACTGAGTGATTTTAGATCAGCTCAAAACTTATTTTAGTAGTCCTGGATTCCTGAAAGTACTGTATTCACCTCTGAAAGACACAGTCCTGAGAAACACCTCAATCACAAAAAATGGTGACATCCAAAATCACTTCTGTAAATAATCTAGAGATAAATCTAGCTGGGCTGTAGAGCATCAGCAACAAAAAGTTGACAAATAAATATTCCTTGGAGTGAGGATTGCAGAGACTTTTTCAAAAAGTATTATTCACTATTTTGCATGAGAAGTTCTCCTCAAAGACTTTCAGTGCTTATCAAGAGCAAAGCACTTGCACAAGAACATTTTCACAAGTGCATCTGAACCACATGCACTTTCCCAGTCCTGAATGACCCTCAGTGTTGCAAATATTGCTGCTGTCAGGACAGTTGCAAATAGTGGCGGGAGTCACAGGCAAACACCCAACCAGGCAACAGGAACGGAGTCACGTAACGTCGCTTGTACCCAGTTCCCAGGCACCTGGGACATATAATAAAGCTTCTTCATTACAATAAGGAGGAAAGGTCAGTGGTTAGCATGGGGGGACTTGTGACACATACTCTTTGATCCTGACACTCAGTCTCTCTGCTTGCACCTACACTTGTGAAGAGCACCAGGGCTCATTCCCCAGCCCCCAAAACAGCTGTCACAATGCAGCCACATCCATGATATTAACCTCCCTTGGCCTCCAGAAAAGGTGTGCTGCAATCAGTCTTCCTCCTAGGGTTAATCCCCAGGCTGTGTTGATTGCTGAACTGGGTTGGGAGCTGCCTGGATCAGTGCTAGTTGGCCCAGGCCAAATATGTCCCAAGGACCATGACAGCAACACAACACAGCATAGAAAATCAGGACCCCTGCCCTGGCTCTGTTCGTTTTCCTAGCATAGGCATAACATTTATGTCTTGTCTTCACCTCCTCGAAATGGGGTTAATAGCATTTTCCCCTCCCACTGAACTGCACAGAGGAAGGCAGTGAAGGTTGTGGCACAGTCCTGGCCTCCCCGCTAGCAGTGTCCCCTCAAAAAGCCACCAGCCCTCCCCTTGCTTTGGGAGGTCTCCAGTCCTTCCAGTCTTATCCCTAGTGACTGTGGGACTTTGTGTCCCCACCATAACAGCCAAAACCGTCACCCTGACAACGCATTGTAGGCAGCCACCATCTCGCCTTACAACTACCCTTTACTTCAGAATTAACATAAATAAATGTCCAATATGTGTAATACAGGGACCAAAGTTGGGACGTGGAGGTGACAAAAATTTGGGCCAGCTTCTAATGAAGCAGGACGCAGTAGGCAATGAGCCTATAAGGGCTGGCTGAAGAGGGGTCTGAGATAAGGCTCTAACACCATGCACACAGCAGAGGAAGGAATAATTATTCATTACTGATTACACTGTTGCAACATGAGGACCCCACAACAGCTTCAAACAAAAGGAGACACTTGGTCTCACAGTGTGGAAATGAACTAGGGGTAGCAGGTTACCACAGGATGTTAGAGAGCCCGGAGAGATATGAGTTAAAAAAAAAAGCGGGGAATTATTAGGCAAACACTTGGACTTGAGATTCTTACAGATGCTCTGCCATGCACCTTTCCCTTCCGTGGGCTCCTCCTGCTCCTGCCAGCCACAGAAAAAGCAATGACTGATTGTTGCATTTTCACCTTGGGCTGAAGACAGGTGGGAACAAGGAATCACTTGTATTCCTATTCTTTTTTTTTTTCTTGAAAGAGCACAGTATAACAGGGACGGGAAACCACTTACCAGTTCCTTCCTGAGCCAAGTCAAAGCTTCATCGATGCTTTCAAAACCGCCTATTTTCCCTGAGGTAAGAGTCACCTTGTCCTGGGAAGAGCTCCCATTGAGCTGTAGCTGCACCTTCCTTAGAGGGACAGTCTCCTCTGTGGCCTTTTTGGCCTCGTTCACCTCTTCCTCTCCAGCCGACTGGGGGCTTTTCCATGACTGCTCCTCCAGCTTTGCCTTCCACTCCAAGTATGATGGGCGCCTGGTTTCCAGTCTCAGCTTCTCCGTCAATGCCTTGAGGCTCCTCAGGTGATCATCGGGAGGAACAGCACCTCCCAAGCTGGTATCCGTGCTCTCCAGTGCCTCTTCTATTTGGATTTTAGGGAGAGACATCCTCTCTGGGAGTCAAACAGCATAGAGGTGGGCTGCAAAGCGCAAGAACTGGGATGGGAAACCCTCAGAGCCAAGCCTGCTCGCCTGCCCTGCCGTGGTGTGCCAGACGCAGCCCCTTGGAGGACAGCCGCATCGACAGGGTCTCCCTTTCAGGCACCGCGCTGGCTCTGGATGAACACCTAGAACAAATGCAGAGAGCTGGTTTCAGTTGTGAGACGCAAAAGGGACCGAGAAGGGAGATATGGCTCTTCCTGCAAGCAGGCTGGAGCGGAGGGAGTGAGGGCTTTGGAAAAGGCACGGTGCCAAGCTGTTCTTGGGGAATGTTACCTCACCTCAGCTATCAGACTGCTTTTGGGGCAGGAACAGACAGGCTTTAGCTTTTAGTGAAGCTGTGGTTACCTACATCTCCAATCTTAAGTCAAGAGGCCATGAAAGGGTTGCCAAAGAGGCCAGGACACATTCACATGCTCTTCTGGGGCTATATCACATAACCCAATGTCCTCCAGAGCCAGCAATGGCTGTTCCTGGGGTTTGGGGTATTTCCTGATCTCTATGTGCCATTTTGATGATTTTCTGTCTGGCAATTTCTTCAGATAGGGAAAACAGGGACAGATGAAATAAGACTTAATTCAAATGTCTCCCAAGAGTTTGAGCCAAAAGGAGAGCTGGAAAAAGTGGGTTAACCCATGTTAATTCCTGAAGTGTGCTGGGGGAGCAGTGCACATGTCTTCGCACTGCTTAATTCACCAGGAAAGGTGTATCCAGGGTGCCTTTTCCCACTCACTCACCTGGACACACGTGCCTCCTGGCAGGCACAGCCCTCACACTACGTGGGTTTCTGAGCATGGCAGGATGCTGTGTAGAGGCAGGAGACTCAGGAACACCTTAACAGTGTATTGGCACTCAGGAGCTAGGAGTTTTCATCCCAGGTGCTCCTCGGGACATCGCATGTGGACTCAGAGAAACTGAGTCCACACTCTGTGCTGCAGTTTCCCCCTCTGCAAAGTTGGGCTAATGATACCTGCCTCCATGAGACCCTGCGACACAGAGGACTCAAGCAACTCTGCAAGAGCTAAGCGTACCAGCTTCTGTGTTCATTCGACCGTAGGATCAGATAAAAGACTTTCTCAAGGTCATATGTTCATCTGTGGCTGAGCTAGGAATAGATCTTGTCTCGTATACATGTAGAATGCAAAACAAATACTTTTTGCCTGCCTGGTAACATGTCCAGAAAGATCAGTTGGGATATATGGAGTTTTCTAGCTGGATGCACTAAAATACAGTAATATGTGTTACTCAGCCATTCTTTTCCCTGCTATTTACGCCCACAAAGATGCATGTAACTGAAATCCAGACCATAATTATGCCTCTCAAACCTTTTCAGTAAGAAGATTCAATTTAAAATAAACACTAACAGAGAACAAGATTTATCCCACAATTGTGTGCATGCACATGAACTGAATGAGTAGTTGATAATGTACACACAGACAGTCTGGGGGTGGAGAATTAGTCATGTTGCGGTCTTTTTCCTGCTCCTATTTATGCTAATGAGAGTTTTACGGGGAGCAGGAGCAAACCCAGACATTATATCAGGTTGAAACCAACAATTCTCACTTCCGGATCAGCGACAGTTTTCTTTTTTCTGTTGAGAAAAGATCACATGGAGGTGAAAGCAGAGCGCTGCCCTTTAGGAGAGTCAGACCATATGCCAGCTCTTGAACTGATGCTCTGTAGGGCTGAAGGCATATCAATGAATTTCACTTGCCTAGAAGTTCAACAGGATATTTCTAGCCCACCAAAATCAATAAAGTGAAACACCCAAAGATTTTAAAGGCTTCGCCTCTGAGTTTTTGTTCCCTCCATTGCGATGAAGGAGCTGCTGAATACAGCAGCCCGATAGAGGTGACACTGCCGCAGCTCCATCTGAGGCTGCCGAATTTGGCAGCCCCTAGCAGAGATAATATTTCTATTGTAAGGCTGAGTTTTCTGAACTCCACAACTACAATGCAGAGCGCCCACAGGCTTTTTTTTGGTCTTGTGTCTTCTGTATGCATAAAATCCTCAGAGCAGAAAAAGTTCTTGCTATTTGTGCTCTGGGTATAGCTCAGGTTAGCATTTACAGCACGGGGCCCTAAAAGCACAACGGCAGTTTGGAGCGTTCCCTTTGCTCCAACTCTGCTGTGAGCAGTGCACTTTCTCCTCCCTGTCCCTGCCTTGCTGGAGCTGATGATGGATTTGATTTTTCTGCTCTGAAAGTGGCACCTTTCCAATCCATCTTTCACCTCCTCCCAGGTGCAACATGAAACTTTCCTTTCACTCTGTGTAGAGATTCTCCCTAAATAGGAATGTCTGTTCCCCAGCCCGTCCAAACTCAAAAACAACAGAAGGGAGCTGCCTCTAATTTCCTATCAATACCTTGGACTTGGGTCAAAGATCTACTGTAGAAAGAGATCTGAAAGCGGTAAGCGTGTGAAAATTTCTGTGTCTGAGGCTGTAATACAAACCTGTTTGCTGCCTGAGAGCTAGCTAATTCAAAGGAATAAATCCGGCTTCTTGCTCAAATCAACAGTATTCTCCTAGACTCCCTGCCTCAGGCTCAATGTTCCCCTAGTCCAGCCGGAGCAAGGGAATTTAAGTGGTAAAGCCTTGATTTGTCTTCATTGGTCATCACTAGTCAGTGCCAGTGGGTTTCTGACATGCCTAATTAAGTGCAACAGGAGATGATTGGCACCAAAATGGTGAGGGCCTCCTCCCATCTCCACCCGGCACACTTGCCCATGGGTTCCCCCCTTCCTTGCATGAAACCTATCTATCCTGAAGGCATAGGACAGGCCAGTTTGGGTAAATGAGTCAACAAAAACCCTTCAGTTTCTTTGTTGGGTTAGGCTTCCATCAGAAGAGTGATCTTAGCTGTCCTACCCTGCAGGCTGCAGGATCGTTAGGTGCAACGCAAAGGGAGCAGCAGAAGCACGCAGCCGGGTGGAGAAATAACAGGGCTATCAAACCAGACTGGATGTGAAGTCCCACCATGCCAAGACTGACTGAGCTGACATGCCCTGGGGCCTGGCTTTTGCAAGTTGGCAGGTCAGGACAGCTAATTTTTCCCTTTCCTGGGCCAGGTGCATCTTGTACAGTTCATGAGGAGTCCTCTGCTCCAAGAAGTCAGACACAGCAGCACAATTTGCCACCACAGCTTCACGCTGCAGCCATTCCTCCATCCCTGAAGCAGATGCAGCGGACCTGGCCCCATCACACACCTGCACACATCTCTGCCCATGCATTAAAGCAGGGGTCAAGAGAGCCATGGTGAACATCCCCTTGTAAAGCAGGCATGATAGGGGAAGTACTACAAGGCAGAAGAAGGTGGAATGGGCTTGGAGAAAAGCTTGACTTTATCCTCACTGATGATAGATAATAATACAATTTAGATGCTGTTCTTTGTAGTCAAAAGGAAGATTGCACAAAACGATGCTATGCACAGCCTTTTGCGCTGCGGGAGTTTTATGTGTCTGAAAAGTTTTATAAGTCTGTACCTTCCTATCAGCTCTCTGAACCCCGATTAACTTTGAACACGAGCCTTTCATGAAGCAGGATTGTTTGCTGGGTGCTGGGCTGGAGCAGCACAGTTACAACCCGTTAAATTCAAACAGGGCTAAGGGTATTTGGCACTTTGGAGGGTCACACATTGAATAACAAGAAGTCTAGGAGAGGAAAGAAAAAAAGAAGGAAGAAAGACTCAGGATCAAGACTGGAGGAAAAAGCAGAATAAATAAAACAGCTAGCCAAGACAGAGGTGCGGAGAACAAATTACTCCTCTACCTTCAGTATTCTAATGGACATCAGCTTATCCTAATAACATTTCTTTATGCAGAAGAGCAGCAGTGATTGTAAGAGTTTGTATTATTTTGCTCAGCTAGTCTCTGAGAAGAAAAAAGAGTCTCAGTATGTGACAAAGTCCAGCCTGAGGGAATTTCTTTTGTTGGATGAAGGGGTGCCTGTGTGGCCCACAGGATGACACTTACCCTGGCATGTGATAAACAGGGTAGTGGTCATGGTCTGGCCTGCTAATGACCTTCAAAAAAACCACTTTAGCCCCTTCTCTGCCTCAATTTCCCTTTCACTAAATGGGCAGCTCATGCAAATGGCCTTTGGAAAAAAGCTCTGAGCATCTTCAGAGACTAACAGAAATCAACCTCCTGTGTCTTCAGGCGTCTCCATTTCATCTGGGTGTCTATGCTCCAGCTATAATCAGTGCAAGGATATACCATATTATCCATGAAGTCTGGGACATGGTTCACCTGACTGTTTGCAAGCATTTACTTCACGGTTTGCACACATGTCACCCCATGGGCCATGCAGGCACCCCTTGATCCTACCAATGGAAACCCTCAAGTAAACTGCACCTGCTAACAACATCCTCTAGCTCTCCAGGTTCTCCTGTGATTATGAGACAGGTTGAGGTGACCAGCTGGCATGGAGACATCTGACAACCTTCTGCATCAGGTCCTTGTGAGTGAGACGGACCCTGCAGCTGAAGCAGCAGCCCAAAGAAATAACAAAGTGGAACCAGGAGATGGGGGACCGGCACGGTGCAGTGTGTGCATGCCTGGTGTGGCGAGAGTGGAGTTTGCCTTCCTTCCCGAAGCCTAAAAGATGGGGATGATGGAGATGGCTGACCCTTGCGGAGTACCAGCGTGGGGAATAATCAGGTACCCTCATATGATGCTCCAGCGGCAGCAGCTGAACAGCTGGTGATACTCCCTTTTCACGAGTGAGAGTGGCCAGCCCAGGTGCACATTTGACTTAGAGGTAGAAAGAGGGGACAATGACGGGTACTTAGCCCATCTCCTCCTCCGCAGCGCTGCCTCATTGCTTAACCAGCACTGGCTCGGCTGCACAAGCATCCTGCCAAGGGCAGCCGGGAGCCGGGACCCTGCCGGTCTGCAGCAGGTTGTCAGCGGGCAGCGAGAAGGAGACGCTTTTGCAAGGGGGTTGCCATAGCAATGGAGTACGGGAGGACTCCAGCTCCACCACCACCTGCCCGGCTGCTGTGCACAGTGGGCTGGGGCTCCAGAACATCCTCCGGGCAGCAGCAATGCCGAGGCCCCAGGGACCTGGACAAGGTAAGAGGATACGAAGGCTGGGCTGACATATCAGCTCTCTGGAGCCGGTGGTTTTCGTGCAGGGATGCTGCTATTGAATAATTACTTTCTCCACGCCAAAACAACCTTCCTGAGGAGGTGAGTGGTTATGCAGCATGGATGCTGGTGAGTTCAGGGCTATGAGATTGGTTTCTGTAACACCTGAAATACGCTCCCACATAAAACTGATCTGGTTCCCAAACGCCCTTCTTGCTTCTCCTTAAGTGACTTTCAGCCTCCCTCCCCCCCCCAAAGGAGAAGATACCAGCAAGACCAGTCACTCCAGGGTCCTGATCCTGAAGCCAGGACTCCTTCCAGGACAGAAGTTCCTGATGAAATCAGTGCCCTCAGGATCAGATGCTCTCAGCCTGGTCAGCACAGCCAAGGGACAGGATGGACAGGGATGCTCACGGTGTCAGCCATGGGCAGCCAAATCCTGAGTCTGTCATGGAGTTTGGTCCTGCCTGCTCCTGCCCAGGGGATCCTCTGGCCTTGCTAAGCATTCAGACCAGAGGGTGCCCTTCTCTTCGTGTTGGGTCCTTCCCCATCACCCACCAGGCTCCCAAGCTGCAATT
Source organism: Apteryx mantelli (assembly GCF_036417845.1). Lineage (NCBI taxonomy): Eukaryota > Metazoa > Chordata > Aves > Apterygiformes > Apterygidae > Apteryx > Apteryx mantelli. Next base: position 136,483,291 of record NC_089980.1, on the reverse strand, counting down.
GGGAAGGATGTTTTGGGGTCTCCACCAACAAACTGCCCAGGCCTGATCCCCCTGTGGTGGCAGAGGGAGTGCTGGGCATCTCCCCGTGGGGATGAGGATCTGAGGGGGGGAGCAAACGAGGGGTGTGCAGGAGCAAGGAGGGCTGGGGAGGGTCATGGCAGAGCCCTCTGCCCTGCACCAGTGCCCACGAGGCTGTCCAAGCCATTACAAGCCATACTGAGCTGCCTTTGAGTCTTGGCCTTTCTTTCAGGGGCAAGATGAGGACACCTAAGTCACCAAGTCGGGCACCATAAGTGTGAACGCAGTGAAATGCAGGTCCTGGTCTGGTGACTCTGCCTTCAGGCATCCTTGGAGGGCTGCCCATGTTGTCTGTGTCCCTTCACACACCTGTAAACCCAGCTTCCAGCCTAATACATGAAAAAAGCCCAGGGGCAGACCCACGCAGCTGTCCCTCTGTCATCCACGTTGATGCAGTTTTGGTGCAGGCCAACTAGCACTAGCCCAAATAAGCAGTTTGAATGCAGCCACCCTGTTTGGGAGAGTGAGAGAGCTTCTTGCTACTGACCTGGTCCAGAGCGCTATTTAGCCTGGGCCAGACCATGGCAGGGACCATGTTAACATTTGGGTAGTAGAGCTGACTGAATGCCAGTGCCGAAGTCCTGGTATTGTTGTATTTACTAGTACGAGGCTTATCTGGAGACAGCTTCCAAACTGACATTAAGTGGCCTTGCTGTGAGCCAGATTGTGAGTTTCTGTCCCTGTGTTGATCCATATTGCAAAGCCCTGGGGCTGGTTTTGTGAGATGGTCACATCACAGCCCCATACTGTGGGCTGAGACACTGGTAAAGCATCTAATTTAATGGGATCCTAGTGCAGCTGGATATTCCTGTAAATCTATTGTCAGGAATAAAAGCCAAGGACCTCCCAGACAACTCAGATGCTAAGGTGAGCAGCGAGGATGCATTTTAGGATGCGGCATTCTCAGATTCATGGGGACAAGGGGGAAGAAGTGGGGTTTTCCACTCACGCATGACCTGTAGCTGGTGAGGATTCCCCTTAGCACTTCTTTCTGCCCACATGGCCTCTGGAAAAAACACAGAAACCCAACCAATGCAGAGAAGAGAGGAGGGATGAGCAGCGGGGAACTGCATCCAATCCACCCAACAGACAAGAAAAGCAGAGCAGAGGTGCGAAGAGGTGCTGGGAGGACGGTGAGGGGACTGTCCCTGTCCCACAGACGCAGCCTGCGACTGTGAGGCCCCTCGTTAGCCTTGCCGGAGTGGACAACGGTCCATGGCCACGCTGGCATTGCGCCGTGCAGCCCCTTTTCTCCCCAGGAGCCCGGGGAGGCAGGGCAGGCTGAGAATGAGGAGAGGTGCCGAGGACAAAAAAAGGCAGAGTTTGTTCAAGACACTCTCAGAGCATGTGTCCTGTCCCCTCAAGAGTCAGAGACCACCTTGGGCCTGACCCAGGCACGCACAAGTCCTGTGACTGCAGATGCTGACAGCGGTAGGGACTAGTTTCTACTCCCTACTCTAAGTTATTTTTTCCAGGCTGGTCTCAAGCCTCAGGGATAGTGTCAGAACCTGATTCGATAGGTATATCTGTCCCCTCCTGCCTAGATACAGCTGATCCCTCCCGCCTCTGCTGCACAAAACCTGAGCAGGCTCCATCAAGGAAGCAGAACTGAGATTGGTGCCTGCTTTTGATGGACCCTGACAGCTCCATTTTCAGACCAGCCCAGCTCCCCTCAGCCAGCAGATATCCAGCAGTTAGGTGGAAATCCAAACGGAAGATGAGCCAGGCATTGCCAGATGTTTGACATCCCTGCAAAGCAGTTCTTCAGTGAGTGGGAAACCTTGGCAAACTGGGAGCTGTCACGGCAGCTGGGGATTCAGCCCACCCTTCAGCCATGGAAGAGAGAGGCAGCACTGACTCTCAGCCCATCAACCGAAACAAGGTATATTTATCCTAAGGGGGAAAACGATTAAGCAAAACTGGCCAGTTGACACCTTCTTGGTGAGGAGACCCCATCCATGCTAGCCATCTTCTGCCAAGGCCAGTGGAAGCACAGGGGGAGCCAGGGACTGCGAGCAGAAGTTGCTTTTCTTTGCGCTGCCCCAGAATCCCAGCAGATCTTGGGATCTCCAGGTCTTGGGAGCTAATGGTGTAGGGGGCAGGCCTAACCTGCCCCCTAAAATGCCCCTGAAGGACCTGAGATCTGTCAGAGCTGCTTCCTTCCCCTGTTTTCCCTGCTGCCACCCCAAACGTAGCTGCATTTCACCAATGAAAAGAGCACGCAGAGCAGGCAGGGACCTCTGTACCAGTGCCACCAGGGTAATGAGAAGGGCTGGGACTCCTTGGTAATGAGCCAAATCAGGCTGAGAAATGCTGTCTTCCCAGGAGACTGCCACATGGAGTTATTTTTCCCTAAATGCAGCATGGAAAGCAGCAGGCTGAAGGGTATATTTTAGGAAAAAACTCTTTCTGCCTTCGCTGGGGTTCATTCTGCCAGCATTGAGTCGCCTCAAGCCCCTGCAGCATCAGGGGCCAGCACCCGCCTGAGCCCCCCAGGCTCCAAGTTAAAGGGATCAGGGGACGGGGGTCAGCCCCTTGGCGATGCCCTAATCCCCTTTACATGCTCCCTGTCCCATCCAATTACTCGCCTTAGCAGCTGCCCGGGTGCTAATCATCCAAGCGCTGTGCTCAGACCTGCCTTCTCCTAGGTGCTTGCAATGCTGATCTGCCTTACGCTTTGTTATTATTTAATATATATAAAGCAAGCTGGTAGCAAGCAGACCCCCCAATCCCTTCTCCCCCGAAAAGACCAAATTACTATGAGGCTGATTTGTTCTTTCTACAGCGTCTCCTTGCCAGATTTTGCAAACACCTAATGGCTGCGGAGCTGTTACAAGCCCAGAGCACAGGAGAAACCACATTCCTCCCATTCTGTTTTTTTTTGTTTTTGTCGTCTCATACAAATCCCCCCGAAGAGGTAATGTTTCAACGGGCATTCGAAAGTGGAGGAGATCTGAAACACAAACAACAGCGACTGGACCAGCATGTTGAAATGATGGCTGGTAGGGAGGAGACCCGCAGCAGCCAGAGCAGGTTTGTTCCCACCGAAAAGTGGCAAATCCATAAGGTACCGGGAACGAGCAGACAAAGCCGTGGTAATATGTGGTACCAGCCGGACACAGCTGCCATCATTGGAAAAGGACGCTTGGTTTTCATTTGTTTTACCCCCCCCCCACCAAGGTACCTAATGCAGAAAAGCTCCGAAGGGCAGAGCGGTGCCGAATAATTCCGGGAGCATCGCAGAAAAATAGGGAGAGGTCTCCTTAGCCCCACGCAGGTGGGAGTTGTGGGACAGGTGTCCGTGTGCCTGGATTGGAAAGGGCGCCGGCTGCAAGACGTGCTTTTGTGCGGTGCGAGTGCACGGCTCGTGCAAGGGGGGGGGGGGGGGGTCGCATTGCACCGGGGTGCGCTGGCTGGGGTTGCACAAGTGTGTGCACCGGGAGGGAGGTTATTTTAGTAACCAGCTCCCAGCTGCTATAAAGAGCTCTGAAGAAGTTCTGGGTGATTTTTTTTATTTTTTTTTCCCCCTTCCCTCCCTCAGTGCTAGCGTGAGCTGCATGGGCCAGACCTGAGCAGGTGGAAACCTGCTCTGCTCGACACACAGTGCCTGTTTCAAAAAACTGAAGGCAGCTACGCCCTGCAAGGCCACCATGCTTCATCCCATTATGTCTGCACTAGAAGAAGCCAACGAACCCTCCTAGGGCTCCCGCTCATCTCGGAGAGGGGGCAAAGGGAGCAACAGGTGAATGTCCCGAACCGGGGCCAGGCTCTGCCCCATCACACCCCAGCTAGCACAGAAAAAATCCCCCTGAAGGTGGTGAGGTAGCCCTACGCCTCTCCCAGCTGAGAGCACTGCAAGGGGGCTCACACCCTGCCCAGGTTTCCAGCCTGCCCCCATCAGCACCGTGCCACGGTGTGGGACATCCGGAGGGGATTTCGGCAAGGCAGGAGATTGCGGCCGGGAGGACAACGCAAGCCCCCCAGCCCCAATGCATAGGAAGAGGCATGGCCAAGCCTGGTGCTGAACTTCACGGGGCAGGGGGGTCCCCATCGCCTCCAGCCAGGTGCTCCCCAGGGACCAGGTCCTTGCTGCCACCCGTTCCCACAAGGCTAGAGAAGCCGGGGGTCCCCCCGCACCCCCTGCTTTGCGCGAGACGGCTCTCAGACAGCTCTCGTCCTGGATTCACCCGGGTGTCCCCAGGAGGCTGTGCTTCGCCCCAGCACGGCTGAGCCGCTGCGAGAAACAAACTTACCGGGGACCGAGTCACCGGGAATATTCCACGGACATCTTGCTTCGCTGCTTCCTCCTCGGGTCTCCAACTTGGTATTTGCAAAGCGGTGTCACCAGTGCCTCCAGGAGACTGTCTCATCCTTGGCTCTGTCTCGCTTCAGAAATCTGTGTGTGTGTGTGTGTGTGTGTTTTTTAATTTAAGGGAGGTTTTTTTTTTTTTTTTCCAGGGGTTGCGTCAGGCCTGTTGCCTGGAGACAAGCGAGCTATTCCAGTTTGAGCTTTTCAGTCCAGATTTCCTGTCTCTCTTTCATTCATACCATCAAGCCCTGAACCTACCTCCCACCAAGCAATAACCCTGAAGAGACCTGAAAGGGAGGAGCTGCGCAGCCTGGGTCCTAAACATCCTCCGACTCAGCCGCCTTGCGGGATCCCAAGGAGGGAGGAGGGGTGGAGATGTCCTCACCACCGCGGCTACCCAGGTTGCGGGGGTGCTCCCTGCCGACGTCGATGGCAGGGACCCAAAGGCTCCCTGGGGATGCCCCCCAGCATGCCAAGAAATCCTGAAGGATCCCACGGCTCTTGTGGGAAAGGCTCCCCCCCGGCATGAGCTGAGCTTGTGTCCCTGTTGCGTGCAACGGATAGTTGTGAGCAGTTCTCCAAAAAAAAAAAAAAGCACAGGGACCTCTGGCACTGGGGAGAGCTTTTGGCTAAAGTTTTCCAGACACCACAGCTTGCCGAAAGGTCGGTGTTTGCGTGAAGGGCAGGGAGCGATGGGGGTGTTTTTGCAAGGGTGGATCAGTATCTCCAGCAAGGTGTTGAAAGCTCTGGGCTGGCAGGTGGGTATCCAGGGGCACCTGGGGAGAAGACCATGGCTAGTACCTACTCGCTGGCACCATCCACCCCTCTCTAGAAGAGCTGGCAGAAGAATGTCAAGTGCTTTTTTGCATGGAAAGCAGCCTTTGATGGTCTTTTGGAAAGTGCCTGTTGCTCCCACATCTCCTCCCGGGTGGCTGGAAACCGTTTTGGCTGCTTCCGAGGAGGGACTAATGCAGGCACGTGGCCCGGCAGCTTGCTGACTCGGGGCCCTACTTCAAACCCGCACACCCGGGGGGCCAGAGTGGGTTTCATCCCTTTATCACGGGTTAAAGATTAACCCCTTGAAGCCTGGGGATGGCTCTCAAAATCAGCCCGTGCATCAGTCCCCAAGTGTGGTTGATGCCCATCCGGGGTACTGAGTCTCAGGGCAGCTGGTTGTGCTTGTGAACCGAGTGGCGTGAAGGGTTAAATGTTGTCTATCAGTCCTTCCACACCCATTTCCACATTAAGCTTTTGTGAGAGATGATACCCATGCACAGCCTCCTTTTTTTTACCCTTCCTCTCTCCCGCCTAAATTTTCCCTCCTCTCCTCCATGGAGAGCAGAGAGCGATTTCCAACCTTCTGAGCTCAGGATTTCAACAAGGGCCTTGCACACCCCGTGGAGGGATGGGATTTCCAAAGCCACCTGGAATGGGGGAGATGTCCTTTCAAATGTCAGCCAGCCTGGGGGGTTTCCCGGAGCACCCCAGTGATGTGGAGACTTCGCACAGCACCAGGCACAGCGGGGAACGGGGCGCCCTGAGAGACGCGGCGAGGCAAAGAAGAAGAACGAAAAGCAGCATTTACAGCCGTTCATGTTTCTGATGCAAATGTGGTTTTTTGTTGTTGTTGTTGGTTTTTTTTCTGCTTGGACAGCACCTTTTGTGTTAAATTTCCAATATTCATGTGCAAACTCAGTCTGGTGGTTAGCTCTCAGAAAGCTGTGCTGCAGGCAGTCATCTGAAGGCTTTCACCTGCCCTTCCCAGGGCTAGTGGTGGTTAAGAGGGAGATCTGTTCCTTCCTGTTAAAACCATCTGATGCAGACCTATAGCTGATTTAAGCTCTTAACGGCAAATGCGTGGTTCAACATTTCCTGCGACATCTCATCAAAACACAGGCTGGGTCCATGCCAATGAACTAAAGTGTCAGGGAATGGGTACGGGCACGGGAACCTGGTGAAATACAGTCCCTGGCCTGGTTTTGACCCTGGCCAAACAGCCCCTGGGCACGGTTCAGGAGTTTGCAAGGCGAGACCACATTCTCGACAGACAATTTTGGATGCAGCCATCCAGTTTTGATAGCTGAGGGTGTTTTATAGGATGGATGTGTCCAGACAGGGCCAGTTGGCCTCAGGGCCAGAGACCGGGTCTGGCACAGGTTGATTTACTAGCAGAGGTGTTGCTACCAAGGCTGGACATCTATATCATCACAGTAACAGACCACACACTGTTGCCCTCTTCCTCTTCTGTAAATGTTTATTTTTAATTTAATTGTGTAATGGATTTCGAATGAGCTGCCAAAGACACTAGTGAAAGGCTGCGGTCAGGTCCCTCTGAAGTTGCCTCATGGGTTTTGAATGTTTTTGGCCTGAATTTATCTCATTTAACTTGTTGTCACCCAATAGACAGGCCCTTTTGGAGGGCATTTCAGGCCTGTGGTGGGGACCTGCCCCTCTCTTTCCACCAAAATGCACTCAGAGACAAGTCTCAAACCCCAGTTGCCTGCAGTAAGCACTGGAGATTAGGTGTCCTGAGTCCACAGCCACCTCTCTGCCCCTCGGTGCCCCCTTCATCCAACAAAAAGCCACATGGGCTCAGCACTGAGGGATCTTTTGGTGGAGAAGCGCTGTCAGCAAACGGAACATTTCTCAGCGCTGCAGGCAGTGCCCCGGCAGTGCCCCAGCAGTGCAGACGCTCGAGAAGTCAGTGTGAATTCCCCACAATGCCTCCAGCAAGTTAAAATAAAACCTGGTTGATGCTAATGCTGTCCCTTCCTGGACCCCACGTTTTTTTCCTTGGCTTGAATCCTTGGGACCATTTTCATACAGGCCTGGATCCTTGCCGGGATGTGGTTTGCAAAGCCCAGGCTGGGAATTACCCACTGCGGAGGTAATTCCCTCCCGGCTTTCTTGGAACCCAAATCTCCTGTGCCATAGCAGGCTGGAGCAGCACTGAGTGCCATAAGTTAGATGTGCTGGCAAAACCCGCCTGCCCTATCTCTATCTAGCTAAATCTCATCTGCACCCTCTAAACTACCTCCATGTCACCAGAGAGAAATGGGCAGCTCCGGGGGCCGTTCCTCTTGCTTAATGACAGTGGTTCAGCACAGCTCAGATTTAAACTATCTGCTCCTTGCCCTGGCTCCTGGCTTGGGGCTGATTTCTCCTCGTACGGACCCGTCTTGCAGTGCCTAGAGGAGCCGGATCTCCCAGCAGGGGAGTGTGGGCATCTCATGGTACTGCCTGCTGGCAGCATCTTGGAGGAGCATCGACGGTCACTTCTTATCTGGTCACTGAATAAATGATTTTTCCCTAAGGAAAAGTCCATGGGGAGGTCAGCCTGCCTGGGCACTGCTGTCTCTAGCATGGGGAGAAGGCTGCGGTGCCTGACCATCTCCATCCCAGCTGGGAGCAACATCCGCTCCCTGCGCAGGGACTTGCCCAGGGAAAGTCTGAGACAGCCTGAGGGCCACCTGGGTGCGAGTTAACCTGGAAATGTGGCAGAGGTACCTACAGAGGGCAGCAGGTCTCCAGCTAACGCTGTCACTATCTGTCCCCTGGTCACCATAAGGGCCTGGGAGCAAATACAGATGTGTGCAGAGGGTTATGGTCACCCGGCCGTTCATCTCCCTGGACCACTGAGGGACTTTGAGGGACTCGGAGAGTCCCCGGGCAAAGGAAATGACTAAAAGTGGTGTAGTCATAGCTCTGTTTCGTCATCCTCCTGGAGATACAGGGCAGCGTGAAGGCTTCACTGGGGACGTCCAGACACCAAGGGGTCTGCGGGTTGTTACAGCTCCAGTTTAGACAGGAGCAATTTCTGTCAAAGTAAGGGCATAGCATCCAAAGGGAAGGTAGTGAGGGCTCTCTTTTTGAGACCAGGAAGGGCTCCAGCCCTCTATACCCTCCCCCTGAAACCAGTAAGACTTGTTGCTGGTGTCTGCAGGATTAAAACTTTACCATCAGGGTCACTGGGAGATCAGGAGCCGGCCATGGGAGGCTGGGGGTGTGTGTGTGTGAGCATGATGCCTTCGAGGGAGCATTTCCGTCGCAAGAAGCGTTATTTTGACAGAAGGCCCAATCCAGCTGTGCTGGACAAAGCTGTCACGCTCCCCCAGATGTTTGCTGTTTGCCCTCCCACACGCTGTCTCGCTGCAGATCACCACCCCCGCAGAAAGGGCTGGAGCAACGGGCATGTGTCCACACCGCGGCTGCCTCCGTTTGCGAGAAGACAGCTTGGCCGAAAGCGCTGGTGATGTGGTTTTTGTGCTGAAACGTTGGACTTTACTCTGCGACGTGCATGTGTCCTTTCACGCCCACTCAGCCATGGGGTGAGATTGCGTGTCTGCAGCAAACTGCCAAGAGAGAGGCCGTAGGAGGCAGCAGGAGATGGGCAGAGGTGGGCAGAGGAGTGCAGCGAGGTCTTCGGTGCTCAGCCCAAGAGCATTGGGGGAAGCTTTGGCTCCAGCTTCTCCCACTGTCCATCTCAATTCCGAGGTGCAGACCCCCAGCAGGGGTTCAGGATGGATTTGTCCCTTCCTTCTCCCTCCAAGGTCCCTCTTGCTTCCCCAGGCAAATCTATCACCAAAATCCTCCAGTTTGTCCCTGATGCTAAAGTCCCCGGGCTTTGATCTGACACAGCTTTGATGGTCATGTTGTCCCTGTCCCACACGCCCAAGGCTGCACGAGGTTGTGCGCTGCAGGTGCAAGGCCACGCTTCCCCCTCCCAGCACCAGGTGCTACTGCGAACAGCGGCGCCTCGTCCAGAGCTCAGCGTTTCACCGAGGCCCTTCCGTAGGTCTTCACAGGCAGCCCTCGTCTTGCGGTTCTGTTTGGCCTGGGAGCCGGCAGTTCTCGGCGGCGCAGACCCGGCCCACGATCTTGGTGCCGCCTCGCTCTTTGCAGAGGCTGCGGATCATCTGCATCACTTCCCCGCTGGTATGTGCTGGGCGCAGGAAGGGGGGGGCAAGGCTGCGTCTCACTACATCTCTGGCCTTTTCCAGTATTGCTCTGATGTTTAATCTGGGCCAGCTTGTTTTAAGCGGTATCGTTTCCCGGCTGGGCTGGCATAAGGCTTCTGAGCAACACGGACAAAACTGCCCCCTGCTCTGGGGCCGGTGCGTTTGTCCCTGCTCCATTTCTGGATGATGCTGAGCACCCACCCCTCACCCTGCCAAAATGATGTGCATGCCGGGAAAGAGTGTGGACTCTCGTTCCCATGCAAAGCGTTGTCCACCCCAGTATCCAGGCCCAGCCCGGAGCATGGCACAGATTAACTGGCACTTACTGAGATGCGGCACTGGGAGGATTTAGACTGCTGGGAACTTGCAATAATTTGGCAGAAAGTGGTGGGGGCTGTTTCAGAGTAAAACAGGTCCAAGAAAGTGAGAAGCTGGTGTTTTCTGTGTGTGAGTTCCCAGTATGTAAACAGAGGGGAAAGGTGGTGGTTTGTGAAGTGCTCCAGGAACCAAGCAAGGGGCTGTAAATATATCACCACTATTTGGAACAGTTCTTAAACCTCAACCCTCCTCATTCAAATACTATATACTTAATACCTTATGTTTCTTTCCCAGAATTTTCACAGGTAGATTTTATGATTTCCACCTTTTAGCCTCTTTTCCTTTGGATTTCCAAATCAATGGCATTGTTGGTCTGCCCACCAGTCCCTCTGCCCAGATAACTTAAAAACTTTCTGGTAAATTCTGCTGGAGTTTGGCAGAGGAAAAGATATTTCAAAGATACAAAGTCTTGAAAAGTTTCACTGGAAGCAGCAGCCCAGCAGAGGAGAGAGGAGACAAAGTCCTTTAGAGGAGAAGCTGTATGGCGAGCACAGCCAAGCTTGATGAACATCAGAGCATCTACATGAGTAATAGCCACAGGAAACTAGATTGCTTAAGTTTCGCTGTCAAGGAACAACACGTTGTTTTTTGCATCGGGTGTTGCCCAGGGGGAGCAGTGGTATTTTCACTACATAATTCTTTCAGGCGAGTCATCAACAAAGACAAAAGCAAAGGATACTAGTACTTTAAGTCCTACTGAAACCATGGTGGGTTTTTTCAGCCCAGCTGTTTTTTACAAGTAAAAGAAAAAAAATCAAACTGGTAAATCCATAATTGGTTTTGTAAATGTATATTTGGGTTAGTGAATTATTCCTCCCTCTAACTCCAAAAAAGTTCCCAAACCCTGAAGAACTAAACATCATTTCCAAAGAAAATCGAAACCATTTCCAAAGGTTTGAACTGTCTCATTTGTAATGACTTTCCATCGAGAAATCTGCTAACTCCAGTTCACTTCAGTAACTCTATGAAACAAAAAGCATTTAAAATCTCAGCACTCAGATGCATTTTTTCCACCTCTTTCTTTTTCTGGAAAAAGACTTTGTGTTCCACTTTTACCTAAAATATTTGTTGTAAACTTTTTTCAGAACTTCCAGTGTACCAAAAATTCTACTTCCAGTCTTAGCTGGCTTCCAAATAAGGTTGCTTAGTAACATACCATCCTTCTGGGCATCTTCACTGAAAAAAAGGGGAGCAGAGGGGTCTTGGGTGGACACCATCTGCCCAGATTTCAGTTGTCTAAAAATTCTGTGTCTACCTTTAACTCATTGCCTTGGCTTGCTGAGCCAAAGAAAAGAAAGGCAAATAAATCCCACAAGCCTTCACAACCATCTCAGAAAACAACCTTAGGATGGGATGAATTCCCTTCCAGAGGCTCCTGTGTCCAGATTTGGTTAAATGCTGAGTTTTCAGATGTTCACTGAAGTGCATCCAGTACCTGCTGCCCTTGATCTGAACGTGTGAGATATTCCGGATGTCCATATCTTTCTACATATGTCCACGCTGATCCTCAGTCACTGCCCAGAGGTGTAGGGTTGTGTGTGTGTATGTGTGTGTGTGTGTGTGTGTGTGTGTATGTATGAGTTCATGTGTGATATCCATTTGTCTGGGGCGTCTGCTGCCCATCAGCCCTCCAGGTTGCTGCTGAAAGAGAGCACATGGAGGCTGGTTAGGGCCGGGCAGCCCAACCCCCAAAGTGGTGGAGATATGGGGTCTGTCAAAGCCTGATGTTTAGCTACCGCCAAACAGATATGTGGGGGACACTCCAAGAAGATGGGTGAGCTCCTCAGGATCCAGACTTTTTGCAGTCCATGTCCAAGCTATGTTCGCTGTTCTGGACCAAGTGCTAGGGTAGCTGAGTTTGTGGCAGGTTGCACAGAAAAGCAGTACGGGCAGCCTGATTCCCCGGTGAGCTCTGAGGCAGTATCTGTAAGGAGCAACAGGATCATGCAGGCAAGCTGTCACGGGACACAGTGGATCCTCTGAAGAGACAAGCTACAGCATCCCAGTCCTTGTCACCCCACCCCATCTCAGGGTCAGTGTATGCTGGTTGGTATGTCAATAGCTGAGTGAAATTTCCTGGATTTGTAGCTGGTTGACAAAAAAAGGCAGTTTCACTTCAACCTCTGGTGGCTTAACAAACTGAGCCTGGCCAATAGCTTCAGCTCAGAGCAAAAATGAAAGACAAAGAATTGTTTTTGACATTTTTTAAGCCCAGCAATTTGATTTTCATGTTGAGGAGAGGTTCCTGGACCAAACTGACCCCTTTTTTGGCATTAAAATGAAAAGAAGTGGAACATGTTGTTGTTTGTTAGGTTCTTCTGCTTTGTTTTTTTTCAGCCCAGCCAATGAACCACAAAATCAATCATTTGCCAACCTCTCCTGGTGACCACTATTCCAGAGAGAAACATACTGTGGAAACTGTCCCCATCTCCTAGATAATCATTGACAAGAGGATGTAATCTCAGCCAAGGAAGTTACCTGAAACTGCAGGACCGAGACCCAAGATTCGACCACTTCTTACTAAAATCTGTCATCCCTCTTCTGAGATGGAGCTGACAAAAAGCACATCATTGAATTACCGCTGGCAGCCTCCCTGTCGTCCTTTCTGACGAAGCTTTGACTGGCTTGCCTTTTCACGTGTCTTGTTTCAGCAGAAACTCTATCCAAACTCCAGCAGTGATTCCAGTAGTGAACAGTGTCCAATAGGTGACACTCATCAGCTTCCTGGCTTTTAGGTGGGCTGGCAGGTCTGATGGGTGTGGAGGTGAGAGCCATGGAGCTTCACAGCCCTGCACAGGTTGGAAGCAACGCTGTGTCCCAGAGACCTTTGTGGGCACCAAAACACCCTGGCCTGATGAGATCTGAGCTGATCCCTGCCTACAACTCCGGATGGGCACTGGATGCTCAGCCCAGGCAAAGCTTTTTGCAATATAACAAGTAGCTAATTGCACAAAATACCGGAAAGCCAGATCTTCACATACAAGAGATAAAGAGATACCAGGATGCGCTATCAGCTGCACCTCTCATTCCCCGATGCCCTAAATGACATCAGGTGTCTTTTACTCACTGCTGAAATGCTGCCAGCTCTGAGGCAGAACACGACCACTCTAGATGAGATTTTTTTAGCAGAAACACAACCTCAAATGGAAAGTGAGTAAGATTACAGCACCAAAACCTACATGATTGCAAAAGGGGAAACTGTTCAGACTAGAACCAGGCTGGAGATAAATTCTCCCAAAGGTTAAATGCATGAAATAAATATCTCCACCTCTGCTATTGGCCCAGAGTGCTGCTAGCTGTGAAAGGGCTAGTCTAGAAAAATCAAGGACCCAAATCTCTCCTCCCATTTTCAGACCTGTTTTACACGCTGTGGCTCCAGGCAATGACTTTCAGGCTGCACAAGCCTGAATGAGAGAGCTTCAGGACATTGTTTTTACATGGACAGTACTTTTTATAGCCTGCTGAGCCTTTGTGGGTAACGGTTCTTCTAAGGTAGCCGCTGTTCTAACATTAGCTCTAAATGAGCAGTGTGGTTATACTACCAGCCCTTAATTGCTATAAGTGTAACAAACCAGTTCGAGTTGTCATTCAGCTGTTGTCGACAGGAAACCACTAACAGCAGTCAACTGACAGCGAGAAGAAGAATTAGGGTTTCTCTTTTTATGTGCTTTAAGGATTAAAACTTATCAAGAAGGCCTTATGTTCTTAGGAGCACATCCTGCAAAGGATTTTTTAACTCTGGTGGACAACTAGGATCGAGCGGGCTATGATTTAATCCAAACAAAGGAATCACCAGGTAAGTGCAAATGATTTTCCACGAGCTTTGCTTCATTCCTGATGCCTGTTGTATTTATTGCCTGGTGCTTCACTGAGTACATCCTCTTAGAACATTTAAAGATTTGGCCCACTCTGTTTATTGCCCATGCATCAAAGCTAATTAAACCCTTAAAAATTTGGAGTGGAACGTTCAAGGGAATTAGTTACATTGCTGACATGGATTGAGGCAGGGTGCATTTTCTTCTTTCTTTCTGGTGGAGCATCTCAATGCTGAAATCAGGGTACTCTCTGAGCTGGGACAGATTTACTCAGACACCGCCACGTTCTAAGTCACAAGCTGACCTGGCAGGTTCCTTCTCTTGGGCACAGATCAACCTCTTTCCCTTGAAGAATGAAAGTAGATGAAAGCCCTTTAAATAGCCGGAGTGAATGACTTTCTTCCAGATGAATTCCTTTGTAAGAAAAGAAAAGGGAAAAACTGAAATCAGGGCCCCAATTCTGAATTTAAGGGGAGGTGGATACTCTGGATCCGGGCAATGCTTGTTGAGCTGAACCCCTGGACAGCTGCATACGCTGCAGAGAAAGGCCGAGGTTTTAACTCCCATGCTGCGGCACATTTGGCTTTGAGGGTCCTTGCTCCATTTTGCCCCACAGATGGGCTGGATAGTTTTGGAGCTGTTCGTCTGCTCTGAGATGATCATTTTGTTCTCAACCACTGGCTCCTTCAGTCCACTTGACAGGACCAGCAGCAGGTTAATGCTAATTGTGGACAAAGCTTCTAGCACGCTGGAGTTGTAAGAAGAAAGGACTTTTTGCTTCTCCCTCAGGGACTTCCCATCCCCAGACATGCAAAGTCTACATAAACCTCCGTAACTTTCAGTCTTGGTTGTAGTTTAGCCCTGGCTCAAATTCCCTTCCCATCAAAGCAGTGCTCTAAGTGGGAGCCTGGATAATTTGGGAGCCGCCTTGTTTGCTGTGTGATTTCTCGGAGGGAAGGGTCATTGCAGCATTGTGGGGTGTTTGCATCTCAGACCGTCTCAGGTGTTTTCTCCGTGCTTTGCGGCCAGGGATGTTTGGCGAGTCAGTGCCCGTCATGGTGCTTTAGTTATCTCACTTGTGAAATGGGGGTGTTTGTTGTCTATCTTGTCGAGCTGCCATGAGACTGAATTGATTATAGATCTAAAAAAGGGGATGTGAGTAACAGTACAAAATCGGGACAAGAAACATATGCTCTCAGCAGCATCGGTTCCTACTGCATACAGAGCACTCACAAGCAGTACAGACTTGTACATGCTGGAGAAGAGTAAGCAGCTAGAAAATAAGGAGAAAAATGGATAGCTGCAGGGTATCAAAGGCATCCTCATTAATATGCTCTATTAGTGCTGATCAGTCATTTTGTCAGGGTTTCAGTAATCTTTATAAGATTTGGGGACTGTAGAACTTGTGATTTCTTATCTATACTTCATATTTTCTCCTGGACATCCCAGAACATTATAATGATATTGATGCCAAAAAATCTGTAAAAAATATTTGGCTCATTCTTGTTTTGTTCTGCCAAAATAGCACCTGAATTCAGCTGAGGGCTGAATTTTATGGTGGAGGAGGAAAGACCCAAGAAAGAGTCAGGTGAAATTTTTTGCGAAGGGGCTATTGATTTTTCTTTTTATGCTTTTCTAATGACTTTGCATGTTCTGCCTAATCAGAAATGGGGTGTTCTTGCATGCATTTCTATTTCATCAGAGGTGATGTGCTCCTCAGCGCCTATTAAATAAGTCCATGATAACGCAGGCTGAGCAAAGAAAAAAACAAAGCATCCAGCTTCTGCACAGTTTGGGCTGTGTGCATTTCAGACAGGGATACCAGCTGTTATTTTTTATTCCTGCTTTGAGACTCCTTTCTCTTCATTGACTTTCCAGCCCTTAATTCTCCATGGCACCCTTATGAGCACAACAAAAAGTCCAAAGAGGTCTTGAGATTGAGTTTAAAAGTGAGGACAAGTCTTTTGGAAAGGGGGGATTCTTCGCCAGCGATACCCCAGTGTTATCTTGGAGAGCCAACACTGGAAATACGTCACTGTGAATTTCCTAGGAGTCACAGCAGAGTAGAAGCACTTGGGCATACTATTCATCATTATTTGTCTTCCTTCCTTCCTCTCATTCTTTCCATTCTCTCTATGCTAAAAAGGGAGTTTCCTTGCTGCTCTTCCACGCTTCATGAGACTTAGGAGGCAACCAAGCATTGACTCCATGTGGGTGAGCTCCCCTGAAGTCAATACGGTTTCCTGCAGGCCCACAGAGTTCAATCATGGGCAAGAATTTTGCAAGGGGTCCCTGGAACTAACTCCTGCACAAGCTCTTGGCAACCTCAAAGTTTCCATTCACGGATTCAATTTATGTGGTGCAAGCCAGCTTTCTCATTAGGTCTGCACCACATTGCAAGCAGCAGAGATAAGAAATAGCGGAGGGGATATAAAAAGAAATAATTTCCACTGCCAGAGCTCTTGGCAACAGCTTATAGCCTTGGGGTCCTGCTACTGGGTGTGGAAGAGCTGACTGCGCCACTGGAAGTCACCATGAGGCTCAAAGGAAAGTACATCCCTGTAACGAAACAGGATCTACATGGTCATGGTTATTGTTTAAAAATAAATGTTGAAGCGCATTGCGTACAAGAAAAATGTAAACCAGACCTTTAGTATTTCATGCTGGACAAGCCATGTGCTTTTGTCAGGTCAGTCCGTCCTCCATATCAGTAGTAAATCCAGGTGAATTCATTACATTGGCCAGCCCTCTCCCCGCAAGTCAAAAGACAGCAACTCCTTGTGTTGAAATAAAATATAGATTTATAATTTATAATTTATAATTTTTTCTTCAAGAAAATGCCTGATCTGAAAAGACTTGTTCAGCTCAGGCTGAAATGTTGCAGTTGACCTGACGAACAGTATTTCTGGGGTTTCTTTTGGAGTAATTTCGCCTTTTCTAATGTAAGTTAGTTTTACCTTGGAAAACATTGCAAGCTCGCCTATTAAAACTTCCAAAACCAATTTTAAAATTCCCAAAAGAGAGGCACACAATTGAGCAAAGGTGTGGAAAGTGTGATCAATGGGGAAGGTTTGCAGGAAACAATGCTGCTTCATTTAGAGGAGAGAGAAGTGTAGCTAAAAAGCCACTGTAAAGAGAAAGGGAATAAACTTCATGGTGAGTACGGACAGGACAAGCAGTTGTAGGTCTTTCAGCGAGGGAAATCAGTGCTGACCATTAGGCAATCTTTTTAAGGCTACAGGATTTGGAGTATTGTGATAGACTGTCTGGGGAGCAGTGGAAATTTCCATCACCGAACGCTTTTAAGCACAAACTAGATAGTCTCTCAGAAATGGTGTAGGGCCACCAGACAGATGAAGTGACCTTCTAGGGGCCAGTCCTACATTTCTGCAATCCTGTTGTTTCTGAAGTGAAACAGGCTTTTAAAATCTCTCTTTTCTCCCTAACAATTTTTTATTCATTCATTTCTGAAAATATTCTCCAAATTTGACTGCATCTCACAGATTATTTCTGCTCCTCTGAAAAACAGTAAATCTGTTACTGATCAAATAACAGTGTGCAGAACCTCTCAGGGTCCTGTCAATACAGCATGCCAGACATGTAGGAGACAGAGCAGAAACGGAAAACACAAGGTTTACAACGGAATTCTTTGCTACCTGAGGGGTGAAGAGTAAATTACTCAGCTGTCTGGATATCTGGACTGCCTCACCAATGGTTGAATGCACAACTTTTCTTGGTGGATGAAGGCTGTAGGAACAAACTCTTTGTGCCGTCTTTTGAAGGGTCCTTATGACCAAAGGGTAAATCAGGCACCTGGCCCCACACCCCAGGTTCACGAGGGTCCCTGTCTACTACATTACAGTATATCCTTGTATTCAGAAGCTCACAGCCTCCCCTTTTCTCGAAGTCGTTCAGACCGCTGTGCTTCCCCATGCTCTGGAGGCGCATGGATAAGGACCATCAGGTCACACAAGATGTCTTCGTAAGAAAATACCCCTCTTCTCAATGAAGCTCCTGGGTGGGAAAAGGAAAACCCTGACAAAATGCCATTGGCAGAGGAGCTAAGAAGTTGTGGGACTTCTCTAAGCCCAGACCTACCCAACACCTGAGCCACGATGGCATCTGCGTTTATGTGAATGACTGCTGAGGGTGAAGGGAGAGCTGAATTGCTTGGAACTGAGAAAACGGGGCAGGACGTCTCAGAATGGCTGTATGGGGAGATGATGTTTGAGAAACGGGCTTTGAGTACAGGTTATATGAGGTCTATAGAAAGAACAAGCATAAGCAGAAAATCATCAGCAACATGGGATGGAAGGAGAGAGAACTAAGGCCATACCAAGCAAACGGAGAAACTTAGATAAAAGCTCCAGCTTGACTTTTACCTCAGAGTTTTTCACTGTTGTCTCTTACCTATTTGGCCTTCAGTGTTTGAGAAGCACAGGAAGAGGAATGTAGCCACTTGAGACGTTACTGTAGCAAGCTTGCACGGGAAATTACTCTTTTTCCTGTGAAAAATGTCAACGTGGTTTTTTTTGTGACAGAACATTTTCAAGAGTTTGATTTTCCACACAATTCTTTTTTTTTCCTGGAAATTTGGGGGGAAAGTGGAAAAAAACGTTCTGAGTAGAAGTTTCTGGGTGAGTTGCCAATAAATAACAATTGCGCACGGAAGGGAATCATGACCATGGGACCGTTTACAACAGAGATGTTAGCCAGGTGGGAAGAAATCCTGATTGTGTAAACCCAGTGCTGTGCGGGCATAAACCCATCATGCCTGTCCTGCTGATGTTAGTGAGAGTTTGAACATCAGCAAAGCAAGAAACTCCAAGGAAATAAGACTTCTTGTGGCGCCAATGTGATAGAATTAGACTAGATCAAAGATGAGGTAGTCTGAGAGCAAATCAGCCCCATCGCTTCCGTGACACAAATAATGACTTCTGCAATTGAAGTGGCTGCAATATTTGGCCTCATTCTCTCACATTTCTGTCTTCATCGAGCACCTTGAGGAAGTCTGAATCCCATTTTTGAGTCTGAAAGTCAAGCTCATCTTCTAATTTCAAACAAGCAGGGGCTAAAAAAACCCAACAGTGTTTTGTCCTTCACTCCATCAAATGAGGGAGAGCGAGCCAGGTTCTCGCTGCTGCAAGTAGCCAGAATATGCATGGTGTAAGCAGGATGGAGAGATCCTGGCGTGGAGGACTGGTGTGGGGAGGAGAGAAGAGTCAGCGCCGTCACACACAGTGAGGGCAGGCTCCGGGGAGCAAGAAAAGGCTCCTGCGGGTAAGGTTTTGTCAGGGCTGATCCTGCCCCAGGGCAGAGGGCTGTGTTCAGTGCTTCTCCAGTGGCTATTTTCTGCAAGTGGTTGTACTGATTCTGGCCGGTGGAAGTTCATGCTTTTATGAAGCCACCAAAAAGGGGCCTGTTTAAAATATTTGCATTTCTCCTCATTAGTTTTCTTTTTCTGTGTGTGTGAGAAAAAGAAAAGAAGCTTGCCATCTCCCTCCAAAAAGACTTTTCGTAACGGGGGCCAGACAAAATCTCTGCTGTTGTCCTATTGGTAGAATTCCCTCTCCCCCCCGTTACCACCAGCCAAAGCCACTGCTGCATTTTCATCCCAGTCCCTATAGACAGCACTGCAGTGCCCACAGGATTCATCAATAAATAATAATAGTTATACAAGCACATACAGTCACACTCTGCAGAGAGCCCCTCACCACCCTGCAAAGCCCAGGGCAGTGCCTGGTCCCCTGGGTGGCCTGGTAACTGTGGCTACACAAGGAATTGGCATCTAAATATCATCCTATACACATTTAGGGCAGTAAATCTAGGGCCAACCTGACAGCTGGCATAGAGGGACAACCTGTAGGCTGGCATAGAGGAACAACCTGTCTCTCGGAAAGCAGACACTCAGTGGGATCCTCGTGTCCTGGCAGACGAGCAGCACAGCCTGAGCTCTCAAGCTGGACTTTCCCAGGCACAAGCAAGAGTTTGCATGGGACTACAAGGAGTTTGGATGCAACCACCTTGTTTTGAAAGGTGACCAGACCACACTGTGCCTGCTAGCCTCAGAAGCAGAGAACGGACCCTGATACTGTTTATTTGACTAGTAGAGATGTTGCCTTGGAGAGCTCAGAAAATCTAACTGCTCAAGACTTGTGGGTTGGTTATAATGCATAAGCACTTTCCAGGAGCAGCAGTATGTGACATTAAACAGGTTTTTTATCTGCCAGGGGAGTGGAAACAGGACGGTTCAGATGGTAAGTTAGGCACTCACTCTTACCAGGGAGTGAATGGGAAGAGGAAAAATGTCTGTGCGGGACAAAAGCAAAGGTCTCTCTCACCCAGATCCCTGACTGTGGCAGACAATAAGAACAATGTCCGGAGGGAATGAGCCTTCTGTGGCATGTCTGCGCCACTTGAACTGGCAGGGTGTAGGGAAGCAACCCCTGGGGCCAGCAGGGAGAGGTGTGTTCATCCCTCTTGGTGTGTTCAAACCAAGGTCAGATTCCTTTCGGGAGCAGATGCCTTAATGGGGACACTCTTACTCAGTGTAAACTTCATGAAATGTCAAGCCCCTGCTGCAGTCTGGAGGTCTGAGCAGTGATCCCTGGCAGGCGTGGGTTCCTCTCCCCACCGCCTCCCTTCCTGCTATGCCGAGCCTGCAGCGAAACCCTGCGTGAAGTCAGAGGGCTGGGAGGGGGGTCATCTTTCCCACCCAGAAATGGAAACTCTTGTTCACTCCCCCGTCACTGCCTGACATCACTGCTGATGTGCCTTGCGTGGAGAAGGACAGGAGACGGCAACCCCATCGCAAAATGAGACTTTGCAGTCAGCCCACCAGCGTGGATGTCTGGCTGAGAAGATCACCGTGGTGGACTCTGGGTCGTTTGGATGGAGGCTGGGCTCTCTCCACGGTCCGTAGAATGGTAGGTGCTAGAGACCTTTCTTAGGGCAGCCCCTCTCCCTCTATGAGAGTGATGTTCACCCCATGGGCTGGACCTCTGAGCTTTGTGCACCGCTTATAAGAGACTGTAAAATGCAGTGGGGAAAAGCTGTCCTAGGGACTGGCTAGGTCTTGTGGAGGCCTGCAAAGCTACTGAAGAGCATCTGGGGATCTACATTTGAAAAAAAGGTGGAAAACACTGCCGGACAGACCCTACTCAAATGGGTGAGGTTAGAGCTTGCAGTTTTAGACAAGGGAAGTGGGGGCAGGTGGAGCCCATCTGTAGTGATCTGGGAGCTGCATACATGAGAGACTTTCTCTCTTTCTAGCTCTCTTTTTCGCATACTTTCTCGGTGTTCTCCCTCCACCTGCTTTCAAAGGACAGCCCCGGGCTAGCGTTTCGCAATTGCTGAGAAAGCAAGTTGCAGAAAGGCCTTCGCTGTGCGGGCTTCTTGACTCAGGATCTCACCTCAGAGCCACGAGACAGAGACACCGGCTTATCTAACCAGCCTGGAGGCAACAGGGGAGGCCCAACAGCAAAAGGTACGCGCCCAACCAGGGTACCAGAAGAACCTCCCTGCAATGCAATAGCTAGGACTGCACCACATCTATTTCTTTTATTCAAACTTCTCAATTCTCAGCCATTTTAACTGTGGCAGTCCCTGAAAGAGTCTTTGCAGCAGCTCGGCTGCTGCTGCTGGGTTTCCCCATTTTAAGAACAGGGAGTGTCTCAAATCAGAAGCAGGGGTTTCTGTCTGGAACCACTGTGCTATCACCTAGTTTCCCAAGATGACTTGGCAGTTACTAGTTTATTTCTAAGCCTTTGCTGCACTTCGTAATAACTCCTCCTTCCTACCTCAGCGGTGGACGGCAAGCAGCTTTCTAAAAAAGCGACTTCCTTTTTCGTAGGAATAGGAAGTGAGGCTCGCTTAGCAAAGAGTGGTCAGGTACCTCAGATGAGCTCTCCACCAAAGAATGAGGTCCCACTCTAAAGCTCAAGGCCCTCCAGCTTTCCATGAAACTGTCCTCCCCGACCCTGACTGCCTCTGGGTCTCTCTCCTCTCCCCTGTCCTTGTCTAGAGGAGAATTGAGCCAGCAAAAGGCTGGGGATGGAGAAGTTTGATAAATCTGTTTGCAAGGACTTCCTCATTTCTGTATCTCTTTTGTATGCAAACGGCCACCTGCCTCTGCAGCACACCTGCGCAACGGGGCAATGGGGAGGGTGTCAGTTCTGGCTGCCTCCAGAGATCCCCTGTGCTGACTCAATCCTGTGCCAGCACATAGGCAGCTATAAGGTGAGGGGCATGGCATGACCCCAGAGCAAGTTAGACACATGCCGACTCCTGCTTCGGGCCCAGGCCACTGGCCCGCAGGCTTGCAGCCCACCACAGGGTTTCCTTCCTCTGTCAGGAGCACAGAGCCATTTCAGAGCCTTAGTGATGTGCAGAGAGGCTAATTTTCATGCCATGTGTCCGGTGTGGCTTTTCTGGGCAAATGTCAAAGGGGATGGCACTCTATGGTCCCATTAGCAATGCCAGGACAACATTCATGTATCTTGGAGCAGCCTTGAAGCTGCCTTCTCCAGTCCCATCTCACACAGCGTCATGTCCTCAGTCAGCTCTCCCCCGTGTCTAGTTCTTGGGTCTTACCCATGTGGCTAGTAGAAGTTCTCTGCTTTGATGACCTCTGCTTCGAGTCATCCCGTGAAGCCTTTCCTTCTGTAAACAACATCACCAACATGTGGGTTGGCTTTAAGGTTGTGCATCACACTCAGCGGATATTCACTTGTGTTTGTCCTTCTCGGTAAGAGTAGCTGGAGTATGAGCTCATGAGATCATTTCAGTCTCAAGATTTCTAAGACCAGGAGTCCCTCCCCTCCTGCCCCCCGACATAATGTAAAAACTACGTCATTCGATCACCCTCAGAGGTTTATGTGGTGGTTTTTAGGACACAGTCCCTGCAACAGCTTAAGAAGACTAAATGGTGACCCAGCAGGTCTGTACCACTGTCCCTATGTCAGTGTCATATACATTGAAAACTCCCCAGAGAAGCCAATTCTTTATGCACCCTGTGGGAAGCCTCAGGAATCTGTAGAAATAAATCCTGGGTCTTATAAAATATTTATTTCCTAAGACAGACATGTTTCTCTTTCCCTGTTGAACATGCTGAGGCAGAATGAGAAAGCAACTTCCCCAGAGTCACCCACAAGTCCCTGTCCAGGTCTTCATTCGTCAGACCACTCTACATCCTCAATGCTATAGTTGAGTGAGTTCATAGAGGGCCGGGGCTGGTTGGAACAAAATGCATTTCATTTAAAAAGGTCTTTTATAATCACAAAAAGTAAAGATCATTGTAAAGCCAGTTTATTCAGCTGTCTCCTAAAATGTGGTGATTTGCATAGTGAAAACACCACCCATTCACAGTCATTGTAGCTGTTTTTAATGACAGCTGTTAATTGTCTGTGGGTTTTGCTGGGTTTTGTATCTGGGTTCTCTTTGTGTTTCTTGCTCTTCTCACTGTTATTCTGATTGGCCAGGTTCTCTGGGAAGTGCAACTTACGCCCCCTCCTAAATGGATCATTTTGATATTCAAAATAGAGCAAAGAATCCTTGGGGGGAAGAGAAGATTCAATTATGACACAAAGACATGGTTAAAAAAAGAAAGTCCATTAAAAGCATCTGCAAAATCAGACTGCTCCTGAAATCTGAGGGTGTGACACTCAAAATAGTCAGGGCTTAGTCCCACAGATGAGGTGGATGAGGTGTGAACTGGGGGTATCTTCCGGAGAAATTCTGCAAGCACCTCTGCCCTCAGCCCCATAGAGAATCTGTCATGGGTCAGACCAGAGGTTCATCCATCCTTGGTCATGGCTCCAGTGGCAGTTGCTTAGGAAACAGCGCAAACAGGGAACAACCCACTGCCTTGCACATTTCCCTGCGGGTAGAGAGAAGCCCAACAGACTTTTGTCTATCTTCTTCCTTTCTCCCCTCCGCTCTGCATGCCGCCCTGCCCTGTTTCCCCTACCCATGGGGCATAGAGATGATGGGGCACTACCTAGCAGCCACTAAAATCCAGTCCTGAGGGGAGATGTACGTCTTTCCCTACCGCCCTTTGCTTCATCTGGGGGCGATGGGAGGGAGCCTCATTCCTGCCATTCAAGCCCACCAAGACCAAGGGAGTCTCTGAGGGCAACAGATGCCTGAGCACCAGCCTGCCACCAACTTCATTGCTTCTCTTGGAACGTGGCTAGCAGGAGGCCAAGCCCTCCCCACATCCCTACAGGCCACTGTGGTGTGCCCACAAAGTACTGTGAGACAGAGCATCACAGATTTTGGCCAAGCAAGCATGTCCTGAATGCACTTCCATAGGGCTTAGACCACAGTCAGGGGTGGCCTGTGCAGAGTGGTTCTCCCCAGTGTGCTCCAAACTCATCCATGAGCAAGTTTGGCTCGTGCCCACTTTAAACAGCAGATACATCTGGGTTGAAATGTCAGCTCTGGCCACCGCTGAAACTGCGATCGAGCAATGCAACCTAGCGATAAGCCCTCTCACAGCTGGAGAACCGCAGACACATACCCGGCACAGAGCAACCCCTTCCCAAAGAGATTCACCCACTTCTGCCAGCCACATCCTCCTCCTTCCCATCTCCAGTGCATCCCGTCCCGGTTTTTCCCCGTCCCTGTGCTGCAGGAGTTCAGGTCCTGTAGACCTGTCTCAAGCAGGCGTGCCACCTGGATGATGCCACATCTGGGGTGAATTAATGAGGAAAGCTTGTTTAAAGGAGGCAGGAAGGGAAATCTGCCCTCCTGACCTGGAGGCCTGCTCTTACCTCGCCGGGACACGGGGCCATGGCTTTATTTGCTGGCTCGCAGCCTCTTGCAGCTCAGCCAAGCATCTGCCAAGCTCCAGCAGGGCGCAATGCTCAATGTAAGCAGCCATTTTTCCTCCAGACAGATGTTTTGATTAGCAAACGACCACTCTGGCAGCAGGCAGCTGGTTTTCTACTCCTGGAGAGAGCAAGAAGATTTTATTATCTTTTTCTTTTTCTTTCCCCCCCCACCTCCCCTGTCAGGAAACTTTTTGCATCTGCTTAAACTCAAGGGCCTGGAAATCTGTGTGCTCTTACCCCCAGCCGTCCCCACAGCTATCTCCAACAGGGTGTCTCAGCTTTTTGGCTAGGCCTGAACTAACTGGATTTGCTGTTGGGTTTGTTTGCTTGGGTCAGAATCATCTGCTGCAGTGAGAAAGTAGGGCATAAGAAAGACCGAAGGTTTGGAACAGACTTAAGTTGCAATGGAAACAACAAGACGGCCAGGTTTTGATCATAGCAAATAAGAGATCCCCAAATAACCCAGCAGACCCCAGTCTCTGTTCTGCAGTGGATACCCCTTGCTGAGGGGTAAATCACAGGAGCACAGCACTGCTCTGGAGTTGTTCTCTGGTCCCCTGGACACTGGGTGGCAGAGGACAGCTCCTGCAGAGGGCAGTTTGGCCACGCTGGCTATGCTTGGGACTGGGACCTGCAGTAATGCAACACCAGCTTGGGCTGACATTCCCTGGGGAGCCCGACTGCTCCTGGGGGATGCTCTGAAGGGCTCTTCACGCTCCCTGGAAGACTTTTTACACGAGCCAGAGTCTTTGAAAGATGCGTTAACGTGAGCACAAATCCAACCTGCTGTCTCCATCTGACAAAGACCAGGGTCTGGGTGGGATCTGAGCGTTGCCAATAAGATATCCCCAGTTCTCTACTCCTCTAGCCAGGGTGCAATGTGCAAGACACAGACATCTGCCTGCTCCCCTGCAAAGACCATGATGCTTCTTGCTCCTGGCTCTCCAGCTCTTTACAGGCACTTTCTGCATTTCTGTAATTCCTCCCCATGCAGCCTGTTTGTCCCTAGCGCGGAGCAAGTTTTGGCCATAAGAGCCACACTGATGTTAGCTGCAGACCCAAGAGCATGTGCATATCGCTGGAGGTCTCACTGTCCTCCCTCCTTCAGGAGGGGGTCTCCATCTGGACGTCAGCAGCCACATCCTGCTACAGGACAGTGGTCTTTTCTCCACCTCCTGCCTCAGACAGGCCTTCTGTATGACTGGTGCTGTTTATAGCACAGCACATCCTTGTTATTGTTCAAAGCTCTCTTCTAACCACCTCCTAGCAACAAAGCCGCTAATCATTTAGAGACTTAAAAATAAAATTAAAAAAAAAAAAGCCTTGACCAAAACCCAGCAAAAATAAAAAACAGCAGCATAGATAACGGTTAGGTAGCAAAGCCTCCTTCATTCCCATTTAAGCAGCTGATCTAACCAAGTTTTTCAGTAACTCTCCAGCTCTGCATCTTGCAAAGCAATCCAGGAGTGCCAGGTCAGGAAATGTAACAGAGATATCTTGTTGAGGGAAAAGAAAACTGCTGGAGCATTTAATGTGTCTGGGAAGTGCCTAGAACAGGGGGGAAATCTGCAGTGGAACCTTTTTGTTTTCACTAATGCAAAAGTGCAAATCTGGAATAATTAAATTATTGTGCCCAAAGTGAGTTGATTTCAGTAATTCTCATATGGGAGAACATGCAAAGAGAAATTCAGCATTTAAAACCCTCCATAACTGTCTATATCCGCATTTTAAAAATACATTTTTTAAAGGTCTTTTTTAATGCCATTTCCTTTTGAAATGTGTTTTCTTTCTTTTTTTTAAAAAAAGACATTCTTAAATTTTAGAATGAAGTGAAATATCTAATCTTGGTCAACCATGAATACATTTGGTAGACCCACACTACAGTCCGGATGGAAAGGGGGGGTCATTTTGTGATTTCATTGGGCTTGGGGGGGTTTTTGGAGCGGCCCTCTCAGTGAAACACTATTGGCTTGCTCAGGTCTTAAGCTTTTTTTCCATGGCACAGTTTCATGGGGGTGAGGCAAATTATAAGACGAGACTTCTGCTTTTCTGCTAGAGTCTGTCTTGTTTTTCCCCCACGCCCGCCCATGCAATCCTATAGCCGTTTGTCTGTGTCATCCACATCCCTGTTGCAGAAGACACGAATGCACTTGTCAAAACTACCTTGGAGACTCAGGACAAGCAGGGCACAGGGGCAAGGCGGGTCCCCAAACCCCACGGTCAGTGAAGACCAGCGTCGAGCTCTGCTGGACCTTGGCCTCGCTGAGATTGTTGGCAGAGCTCAATGGCTTGCTTCTCTGGGAAACATTTTCTAGCCTCATTTGAAGAAAGGCCAGCAATAAGACATATAGTCACATCCTTTCATCTCCACCGCAAAGCTGTCACCAAAATGCCAGCAGAAGCTTTGCTTGAGCAGGGCTCTGCGGTGAGATTTTCGGAAGAGCCCAGCAGGGCAGGTCCGTTGGCCTGTTGCCGCTCAGAGCCTAAGTCCTTTTGGCTCTTTGAAACGTCCCACCCACATGGATTGAGGCTGAACCTCTATGAAGTATCAATTCCTTTTACTACCTTCCCCAAACATGACATCTGCTCTTTGCGGTATGTCTATAACGCCGGCTGGTTCGGCTGGTGTAAATCTGTTGGTATCCTTTGGTTTCTTCCTGCTGAAGGCTGGGCATGGGGGATTTCTGCTGGAGCGTTAGCGGAGGTGGGACAGGCCCCTGGAGTTGAGACCTTTGGTGCCGGTGCAGATCAGTGGGCAGAAGTACATCACATCTGCACCGACAACAGCTGGTGCTGGAGCATCTGTGCCTGCATCCAGCTCTCACAAGCTGAAATGTCACCTCAACTGCACCTCTGAAGGTTCCTGAAATAACCTTCTGTCTCTCTGCAGCTACACACTGACCTTCTCGCTGAGGACAAAACGATAATGTGCTGTGCTCAGTGAGTCAGGGCCGTAAAACAGACAGCTTGGGTAAAATACTGCCTTTTACAACAAGAAGGGCTCTGACCATCCACTTGGCTTGGGTTAGTCACGAGGAGAGATGGAAAGATGCATTCAGCACAGACGAGGTGGAGCAGGCAAAGGAGTCTCATGGCCCAGGCTCGTCTCTGCCTTCCTCCATTTGATGCCCTGGTGTCTATCCCTCGCCTTGCCAGGGTACAAATGTAACTGCGCTGCCAAAATTTTTGCTAGCCACAAGCCCGTTTCTGGGCACCCCCATGCATCAGTTCTTGGGACTGGGAATAGGCTATATCCCTCTTTTCCCTTAAAAAGCACACAGCAAATTTTGGAGGTCCTGTGCAAATATTCTGTGTGTCTGTGACCTGCCTGTTTGTCCCACACAAGGTCAGAGATGGATGCTACGCGGCACTCACTGTCTTGTGTCTATTGGCTTCCGCAGCAAAAGCTCGCTGGAAAATATAAAATATCTTGAGTCTCACAAAGAGACTTTTGCATGAAACTTTTTTACTCAAAACTTATTGCCAGGCAAGCTGGACTCTATATTGCTAAAACTTCTCAAACATATGGAAAAAAAAAATTGCTTCAGTTTTGACATTTTTGTTCCATTCTGATTTCCAGTTGCTTAAAAAAGAATTTGTTTTATACGTTTTCTTGTTTTGGACTTTTTATTTTATATCTTCTCCTTTTTCAACTGGCAAAGAAGGAAATGAGTAAAAAAAAAACAAATTATGAGAACAGTTTAGTTAAACATTGAAGTGATGAAGAAAATAATATTTTCTTATCCTATTCACAAATATTATTAGAAGGAAGTTTTTCCTGACTTTCAGCTGTTAAAAATAAACAAGCATTTTTAGATGGGAAAAATTAGTAAGTATACAAAAGGTAATCTTCATGATTTTCTCAGTTGTTGCTTTTTTCCCAGATTTCTTTTCCACAGAAAAAAAAGAAAGCAGGGAAAACTATCAGTTACTTTTCTCAAAATTTTTGTTGCAGCACTTATTTTAAAATATGTTAATCAAAACCAAAAACACTGTGGAAAAATGTCTATTCAGCTCCACCATCTCTTTTGGAAAAAAAATCACTTTTTTAAAAAGCAAACTCCACCAGCTGTGGGGTGGGAGCTCACCAGAAGCTCTCAGCATCTGACAACATTTGTCTGCGGCACTATTCTGGGATTTCTGTATAACACCTGCTGGCATGAAGGATTGTCACGTTAGCTAGCAAAGTCTGCAGAGAAGACCTGGAGAGTGTGAACTGTGGATTTTTTAGGCATAGTAAATATCTAGAGCTATGGTAATGTCTTTGTGTGAAGACGTGGGTGGTGGTGGGTGACGTTTGCGAGAGGCTTTTCACCGGTACCATTTCCCGCCCGAGCTGGGACATGCTGTTTGCATCTCTGCATCGCCTCACAACAAACATTTCTTTGCTACATGCATGTGCGGAGAAAGCTCCGGTTTACGCAAGTGCTCTGGTTTGTTTGCGACAGTGCGTGTAAACAGGCTAGATATTGGTCTGGTGGTTAGGACATGCAGTAGAGACGTGTCCCCATCTTGGCGTGGTTGGATGCCCAAGGTGGTGCGGCAGAACGGGTTGCAATGCCCACCTGGGCACAGACACACTGCAGGGAGACACGCGGGCCAGATTCACAGCCGGCTGTACGGTCCCTGCTTCCCACAGGTCCTGCAAGCGGGGCCACGGGTAGGACATCCTCGCCCCTTCACCACCTACCTCCTTGTCCCTTCCTGCTCTGCCCCACTGGTGCCACTGAGACCCAAAACACACATCTCCCATCCCACAGACAGCCCATCAGTCCTCCCCTAAGGTGATCTTGGTGACATGATGGGCCGTCAAAGCATATCACTGACTTGCGCTACATCTCGTGTCCCCTAACTCTACAGAGAAGAGGGCAATTGCTACATCTGTATATCCCCTTCAAAGGCAGAGTGTGTCAAAGACCCCGAGATGCTCCAGTGAACCAGTAACAAGGACCACACAGAGACTTTCAACGCACACGTAGACTTTGGGCCTTTTTAAGGTTGGTAGCAAGTGCCATCTAAAACTTGTCTATCATCCTGCCTTGACTAAAAGCAATACCTTGCAGCTTCCTGGGTGAAAAGGGAACACTAGCTACTCTCACTTATTATCCTGGTAACTAACACCATTCAGAATCGGAAATCCTGGCACAAATTTATCTTCCAAAAATTTGCAAATGGGAGAGATGGAAAAACTCCCTAAACAAATCATGTTCTATTGCATGACAACCAGATCATCTAAGCAAAGCAAAACTTGGTTAAAACCTGGAGAAGAGACTGCCAAATTTAAAAGAACTTGCTCAGGAAATGCCGTGGCTGATTCAGCAGGCAATACTTCCCCTCCAACTGTGTTGAGTCAGTGCCCAGAGTGGTGCTGAGACCTGTGTACAGATGGATGGACCATCTGAAAATTCAGATGTGAGAAGAACTCTGTGAAATTTGGATGCTGAAAAACTTTCAATTGGAAAAAAATTAAAAATAAAAATAAAAATTTGTATTGGGTATCCTGAAAGATTTCACCGATTCCTTTGACTTTGCTCAGTTTATCAGTAAAAATAAAAATGAGACAGAAGAGAGAAGATGCTTCAAAAAAATAATTCATTAAAATGTTAGGATGTCTCTGTTGGAAACCAGCTTCTCATTTCAGAGGTCTCAATTTTTGAAGCATTACAATCATGTAAGAAAGCAAAAAAAAATGTTTGACTGGATGAATTTGTTTTTCTTGCAAAGCTGGCTTGCTGAAAGTTTCTTTGAATGTGTTCTTTGGTCTCTGACTATCATGACATAGCAACAGATGGACTTTTGTGGAAATTGACTATCTACAAAGACGTACTGATCCCTGGACCTTCAATCCCTGACGCTTTGTGTTCATTACCGACCTTGAGGTATTTTGCCAAGAACTGGAGTCAAAGTTTCTTTGCTCAGTTCTGAGAATTAGGGGTTTTTTGGACATTTAGCCCACACATTTCAATGTCTTTGGTTTGAAGCAAGGTTTTGCTGCTCTGGTTCCATCTCTCAGAAACATTGTGACATGTTAGCTGCAGCTAAACAGCATTTTCCCTTTTTATAGCATGAACAGTGACGCAGTCCAAGCCTTAATTTTCCCATTATTGCAAGGGGGTTGACACCCCCACCTTGACTTCATTCTCTAGAGCTTCAGAAAAGGCAGAAAATCGCCAAGGGCAGGGGGCTAGGGTGGACTTTGGTACTGGACAGGGCAGATACCTTATATACTACTGGCAGTAGAGCTTCAGTGACGCTGGCTTCAGCTGCTCTCTACTTTTTCAGGGGCTGAGCAGGCCCAGGTTGCCATGGTTTGGGTATTTTGCCTGCCCACACCTAGTATTATGCCATGGTTATTGGACAGAGCTGAAATTGCATTTCTGGGCTGCAACATATACCCACCCTCAGGCACAAAGGTGGGAAACCTAGTGTGGAGCAGAGGACAGCCCATGGAAAGGGTTTGATTTGTTTGTTTTTAGTGCTCTTTGAGATGCTCCAGAACGTCTGCAACACCCACATGGGGTTTGGAAACATAATCCAGGATGTACAGGAGATCCACACTCTGTGTGACCCCGGAGCATCTCAAGCAGCACTAGGGCACTGCACATGGACAAAAAAGCCAAGTCCTGGTGCATCTGCTTAGCTCAGCACAGTGATATTCCCCAGGAGCTCCAGCATCTCCTCGACCCCCTTGATCCTTCAGCAGTGCACGCAGGCAGCATCACCTGGCTCTGGAGCAAGACTGTGCAATGCCAACTAGGGCATTTCCACATTGGGGAGTGGACACATTCAGAGTAGTCATTTGTGTCTCCTTTTAAAATTAGTACAGAAAAGTAAAAGCTGGAGGGGCATGATTCATCTCACCCCAATGCCAGCATCTAAAAATATGACTGATGGAGCCCTTATGGTGCCCATTTTTTTGCTCACAATGTCTCTCTGAGCCTCACCTGCAAAGTGTGAATGATCAGGCTTGTAGAAGAACAGCAGAAACTGTGAGGTGCAGAGGTAGTGAAGAGGACTGTAGATGGGATGGTTTCAGACTCATCCCTCCACTGTCCCATTGCCCCTGCATTGTCATCTCCCCCAACTTGTTCTTTGTGAATGAGGAGGTCGTTTTGTCCCTCACTGCCTGCCCCTTCCCCCAGCAGCAGTCTCATTAGAAAGTCCTTTCTGTTCTTCCTTTCAGGATGGGGTTGCGTGGGAGCAAAAATCAGCTGACGTCCAATGAGAAATACGCTTCTGGAAGCAACTCAAAACACAGGAATAAAATCCCTCCCAGTCCACCCAAGGTAAGTCTCTTGTTTCTTTTTGGGGTCCTCCACAGCTCAGTTACTGCTTGGAGAGAAACAGGCAGTACTTACGTTTGATGGTAGGAACCTGAGTGCTTTTATTTCCTGAAATTTGGGAAATGTGGTTCAAAGGACAGAAAACAGAGGTTTACCCCTGGCTTCCCCCAACAAGCTTCTTAACATGGGGTGAACTGTTCACTGTCTACTCTGGGTTTTCCTCTGGCAAAAAGGATGCCCTTTTCGCTGTGGGGACATATTGCAGCGGTGAATCATCTGAGTGGGCTAACAATGATGGGGCTCTCAAAAGCTGGTTGTGTTGAGCACAATTATTTGGACAGGCTGGACGGGGGAGCAGAACAGGGGCCAGGAGGAGAAGGTGCAGGGGACACTGCTCTGTGCGCCATGCACCACTTGAGCACAATTCCTTCGTGCTGGCCCCGTATCTCTCAGACAGGACTGCTGCCCTCAGCGCTCTGCAACCCAGTCATAACCTGCTGATATGAAAAATGGCACAAAGATGGGCCAGATTCTAGCTAAGATTCAGAGCAGCAAACCACAAATGAAACTTTACCATCAGGGAAGATAACCGACTGAAGAAAGAGGGTCAGACCAGTAAGACACTAGGTTAGGATTCAGGAGACGTGGATAGACAAACTCCCTATATAAACCTGGGCAATCTCTTCATCTCTCTGCCTGTTGCTGTGCAGAGGGGATGAAGATGCTTTCTCTTTTCTTGTTCTTTGCTAGCAATGTTGCAAGGTTTCTCAACACTGCATTAGGCAGCCAGCACAAGAGGAGATGGAGGTGCAACTATCATGCGAGACCATCTCAGGTCCTGAGCTCTGAGATGAGGGAGGAATTGCCTAACATTGCTTTTGATGACAGATGGAGACTTTTTCGCCCTGTTAGTTTCATTCCTGAGTTCTCTCGTGGTTACAAAGTCCAGTCTTCATGACAGCGAATGTCAGATTGATCAAGAGGATGTTCTTTTCCTAAATTTTCTTCTCTCCAGCTCATTGGAGAGTGGCTGTTTTCAGTGTAAATACAGCATCATCAATCACGTTCTGGTACTCATTTTTTGCCACAGGCACCAAGCTCTCATATGTCAGGGAAAATCCATATTTATTTCAGTTAGATTAGAAAGAGCAGTGAGCATCTCTCCTGCCCCACTCTGCTGATAAGCACGAATCAAAGGATAATACAGACAGCAGGCACTAGACATTTTTAACTCAGTGCCTGGGGTTCACTCCCTTTGCATGTGTGTAAATACCTCTGGTTGTGGCCGAACACTCACTTTAGTCACTAGGTACTACACCCTGGGCTGCTCATGATCACAGGATTGTGGTCTAAAGCAGGGTAGAGGGCAACTGAGCCCACCTGGCCATTTCCATAATATTAAACATAGCCTCCAAAACAAGGTGGTTGCATCCCAGTTGCCAATTAGGAATGATCTCTGACCCATGCTAACCCCGAAACCATTCCCAGGGGGTTGTGTGGGTCAGTACTGGTTGGGCTGGGCCAAAGCCGTACTAGGGACCATGTTAACATTTTAGTGGTTGTGGGCAGGCGAGTTGCAGTGCCTCACTGCTATTTAATCCGCTAGTGCAGTCGCGGGCTCTGTTTCCTGTATGTATCCCTGAGCAAAGAATATTCCATGAGCCTTGAGATAATTATGGCGAAGTATATCCCTGGTAGTCTGCTTAGAATAATATTGAGATTGTCATTTCTCAATGGGACCATTCACGTCTCATCCCCCATTTATCCAAGGTCTGGCACCAGTGAACAGAATTGGATAGACCAGGGTCTAAATGAGTGGGTAGCAGATTTATGCTTTTATTCAGAAAGGAGCCAAGGATTATTCAAGCAGACTGTCAAGCCAGCTATGAACACATCACAGCGAAATGTGCTAAAACCATTACGACACACAAGGAGACAGAAGCAGGGGCCATTGCCAGCAGCAGAGGGATGTTGACTGACTACAGTGGACTCCAAATCAGATACCCAGTCACCTGTGAAGCTCAAAGTAGGCCCTTCTGCAAAACATAGCAAAGTAATAAATGCCTTTTTTTTTTCCTTTTTCTGTTTATATCAAAGGGCAGGCAAGATATCAACAGACCTCATCTAAACCAAGCCTCTGTACAAGGTAAGATTCTTAAATCAATTGCTGTTTCCTTTGCCTTCCCGTGGGGTTTTGCAAGATGGTGGTCTCTCAACAGCAGGTCTTGAGAACAAGTTGTCATGTAGCGAGCGTGCGGTTTCTGTATTTTTACAGTTGCCAGGCAGGGAGTTTATCAGTATGTTTCGGAAGGTTCAGTTTAAATCACTAAATGTTTCTATCTGCTAATTTCTCACACTCATCAAAGAGAGAAGGAAAAAATGCCCTTTCTTCGTTGATTGAGCAAAGTGAGGTCTGAGACATCAGCTGCATGAGATTTCTCTGTCTCTGGCCCTGTCTGCACGGTGAAAACTTGTGGATGCCATATCCAGTCTTCTGAAAATTTCAGAGGAAATTGAAGGCATCAGAGGGCCCAGATAGACTGCAAAGAAAAAAAGGAAAAAGAATAAACAACAACAAAAAAAGAGAATAAAATTAGGATGGCCAGAGCCCCTGCTTGGAGACTGGGTATTGACTTCAACTCTGCAATTGTTTGCAGATTGCAGAATTGTCTGATGGCGCCTGGTAAATGATGATCTTTTAGCAGAAAACCTTCTGCTACCTCTGCCCAGCCTCCCACAGCAATTTGTTTCTATTTGTGTCAAATACATTTTGTAGATTAAAAAAAGAGAGAGAGAGAGAGAGAATTTGAAGAGGGCATAAAATAGAGGATGCATGGAAGAAAGCAGATGGTAAAGAGAAAATAGGGACCTTCAAACGGGAGAAAAAGTAGGAGAAAAGGAGCAGAGGGTTGTGCCTGAAGGAGAGAGAGAGGGACGAGGCTCTGGAGAAGGAGGCATTCTGGAGAAGTACGAGGGGAAAAAGGGAAAAGAAGAGAAGACTGTGTCTGAAGGGGCTGTTTAGAATATGTGCCAATTTTTTTTTTTTTTCCGGAGCCACTCTGAAGATGGCACAACAACCCCACACTTGGTCATTTTATTCCTTTTAACAGTGAAGGGGGGAAAATGCAAAGTGGGATGAAGCGGGAAAATCTGGGGTCTGTGAGAAAAGGAAAAGGCAGGGCGTCAAATAAATAGGAGGGGTGGAACGGTGGCTCTACGCCTTCGTGGTCTTGGGGAAGGACAGTTGAGAGCCTCTCCCATGCAGTGTCCAGAGGAACTACTGGAATGTCAAAATGTTCTTCAAAACTGACATTTGTTACGGAGATCGTTACGGGAACACTAAAATGTTTTGTTTTGAGCCAGTTCAATATTATTGCGTCTTTCTCCTGCGCTGACACACGTGTGGTGGGAGGTGTAGCTCTTCAGCCTTGTGAATCGGGGTGAGTTTCCATGGAAGTACCAGTTTTCCAGAAATCATGCTTTCTTCTGGAAAATTGTTTTCATGGCATGTTTCCAAGCAACTGTGCTCTTGTGTTTCCATAACTGAGCAGACATCGCCAGGGCAGTTTTTCATGGTTTTTTTTTAATCAATGTTCTTACTCTGGCTAGAAGCACAACAAAAGCTACCTTCAGAGAGGCGGTTTTTACTTCTGCTTCATGTCAGAAGGCAGAAGTGGAAAGATGCTTAAAAAAATGCATTAAGTAGCATGTTAGCCATATTCAGCTATCAAAAATGTTTTGGTTTGTTGGGTTCAGTTCCAGTTTTGGAGGAATACTCACAGTGATAGTCTGGGGAAGTTATTTTTTTCTAGTAGTGCTTGGATTTCCAGAAGTGACTCTGCCTCTGTGTCAAAATGGGCTGAGAGGAACCATGTGAGACATTTGAGGCCTGTGTTTATTCTAGTGAAAGAAGGCAATGGAAGTAAATTGATAGAGGAAGCACAGAATCCAGACAATTTGATCACATGAAAAATCACAGACCTGAATTATATATAAAAATCAAAGACCTGAATTATACCCTGTGGAGCGCTTACAAGTTCAGTCATTCAAAAATTACTGACTATGGAAGAATGAGATTTGCTATAAAATTAAATACATATATATATATATATATATTTTTTTTCTCTCTTTTCTGCACTGTTTGCATTCCTTTCATTTTGATTTTTTTTCCCTTCTGATCTCAGTGCTGGGCAGTTTGTTTCACAGCTTCAGGTTTTCACCGATGTCTCAGAAATTGTTTATTTATTTATTGTTAATGTAAGTCTAATTCCTCTTGTCTTTACTTGGCTTCTAGAAGTAGCATGAAGAAACACAAAAGTCTGTAAGTCTGGATAAGCCTGTAGTGTTTGCATCACTGCCAACACACATTTCGCTTAGGGTGGATCTTCTCTCGTGCTAGTCACTCATTTGTTTTACCTCGGGGATAAGCACTGATGATATCTTTAAGGTCAGTGCTGAATCCTCTCTCAGCTCTGTGGGGTGAATTTTTGGCTGCTTGTCCTCAGGCATTAATTATAATAGCCTGGGACTGCACAGAGAATCATTTTGGTGGGGAGGGGACATTTCTTCTGACTGAGGAACTGCAGCTTCAACCTCTCTGCTTTCTTTTTACTGACCATAGGATGAATAGGGCTGTTTGTCAGAGGGTGAGAGCTAAGTGCACTCTGGAAATTAAGGTCTTCTGAGGCATCTCAAGATTAGCATCAGTTTTTACGGCCATTTTTTATTAGTCATTTTTATAGTCTTTCCCTGCATATGATTGGAGTTTGAGAGGAACACTGTCAGAAACATGGCTATGAACTTAGTTAGAAAAAGGAAGGGTTGTTTCTACTGAAAAGGCTGACTTTTCAAAGAAAAATGAAAACTTCTGATCAAAAATAGATGTTGCTGATCAAAAGAAAGAGGGGGAAGGAGGATGAGAGAGAGTTGCCCAGAATGTTTGAATTTCCTAACGAAAAAGTTATGGGCTTGGGTTTGGCATAGTTTTCTGGAGAAAGCAGAAATTATCTGCAAATACACTCACTGAGTCAAAACAGGAGGCTCAAATATTTTTGGCAGAAAACATTTTCCCAGCACAAGCCTGGATGCCCTGAGAGACATCTCCCACACGGTCACACCTGGGCTTGCCGGCTGCTGGGAGAGGCAGCGGTGCCAGCACGCAAACTCTGCAGCTCCATCAACGGGACCGAACAACGTCCCCTGCAGAGAGCGCAGCAATAAGGCCGGTGTGCATTCAGCATCTGCGTGCTGCTCAGGCACGCTTTTCTAGCCTGCATTTACTCTAGCGAATTAGCCCATGCTGTGCTGAAACGGGAAGCCGAACCCATTTTCAGCAATAGTGTCTCATAGCTCAGCGCACCCAGGTGGCCAGCACACGCTCTGAGGAGCTGTCATTTACCCCACGACCATCCTATCATTGCTCGAAAACAACTCGCGCTCCTCCGAGGGACCTTGGCACAGTCTCAGCGCGGCTCTGCAGCCATGGGACGGCTGCAAAGGCCTCCCATTCATGACGGGACAGCGGTGGGAAGACTGTTTGAATCATTTCTATTAAGCCATCAAACTGGCACTCAGCCTGTGCAAACTGAGCTGGTATCTAACTTTCCTGACAGCATCACAGAGCCAAGACATATTTGGCTCGCAATCAAAGCCTTTGGACTGTTAGCATTATCTGCAAAGCAGCCACTCTTAGCAGCTCCAGCGGCTTCACTGTGCCGGGTGCTGTACAGAATCACTCATGATCTAACTTGATCATATGGGCCAAGAAAGTATTACCAACACTTTTTTTTTTTTCAGCGGGGTGGCAAACTAAGAGACAGAAAGAGGCACTTTCATCATGAGACAGCAAGTCTTGCTGGCTTGAGCAGAGAGAGCTTTTCTTTTGGCTCACTTAAGTGTGCAATGTTTCTCAATGCATATGTTGAAAAATGGATGAGGTGGACGTAATATTCTTCAGCACATAAAACCTTTCTGTCCTTGCTTTATTTGTTCTTTTTCTTTCCCCTTTTCTCTCTCGATCCTTTTTTGTTTGTTTATTTGTACGTTTTCAACTTCTTCAAGATCAAAACTGTATTTTTTTTAATTTAATTTTTTTGGAATACATATCCACGCTGTGCCTGAAGATGTTTATACATCCGCTTCTATTTTTCAAAGCAAAAGTGTGAGCACTGTATTATTTTACCTTCAAAAAGAGTAGGACCATACATGTGGATGAGCACATTCATTGTGGAGATCTTGCAGCAGGCACATGCCCAGAAACCTTTCATGTCAGAGAAGCTCTGTGCTAGAGGGTTTTGGACATTCACCCGCTGAAACATGCCTGACATGGCTACACCATTGCATGTGCCGCAGATATATTGGGGCCTGAAATCTGTGAGCTGACTGTTTGCAGAAATGCTTAATCTTAGGGAAAAGACTTCCATTAACCTGATGAATGGGTGAAGTCCAAGGCCAAGGAGGGAGGTAGCAGTTACACCACAAGTTGCATGGATGACTGTGAGAGGTGCTAGCTGAGTGGCCTTCTCTCCTTTCAGAGTTGCTCACATCCACGTTCAAAAACCGTGGTAACAACAACTTTCTCCAGGAGGCAACGAGAGTTTGGATGCACTGCTAACGCCAAATGCTTTGAGATCCCCCAAAGGGAAGCATCCAACTGTGCAAGCTATTTTAAGACTTCAAAGCTTTCTGCTTTGTGCCTGACCATCCTTTCCTCCATACGCAGGAGTGGGTGAGGCTCTTTTGAAACTCCTCATTGATCTCCAAGTGCCTACTCACAAGCCTGAAGGGAACTGCTCTTGCCTTTGGTTTGCAAAACTGCAGTTCCCTTCTCTTCTCCCCTCCCACGCTGGCCCTTTCTCATCTGATCTCTCCAATAAATCTCCAGGCAGAGCAGCAGCCGGGCCCCGCATACACACAAAACCCGAGTTGTCCCAGAGACACGTTATCTTGCGATGACAAAGGGCCAGTCTGGCTCCCTTGCTGGTGGCATTATTTGAAAAGGTCACACAGAGACAGTGGCTTGAGAGTCTGTTTTGAAAAACTATATATAGGCCATCCATCGCTCTTACTGCATTAATAAGGCTGTGTACAAGCTAAAACCTTTCCACAGTCAACGTTCTCCTTTTTCTTTTTCTTTTCTTTTTTGCTACTGTGTTTTGGTTTGGTGTTTTTTTGTGTGCTGGTCTTCTTTATAAGGTTTGATCTGCCCTAAAATAGCTTCTCGTTTCTGCTTCAGTAGCTGCGAGCATGCAGAGCACATATGAACGGTTGCAAAACCTCTCGCAGAGCAGCACCGGCACAACCCGGACATGCAAACATAGCGATTCAGCTCCCCTGAGCCTCCCGCCTGCAGAGATCTGCACCAGGGTGGGTTAGCAGTTTTACAGCACAAATACCGGGCGGCAGCTCTGCCGTGCACAGCCCTGCTTGCATGCACCGGCGCCCGAAAGTCTATTTTGCCATGACAAAATTTAGGCTGGACCAATATGGCTGGAATAAAAGTGATAGGTTAGGGTAGGGGACGGGCTCTCAGACCCACTCGCAGCCTCAGTCCGCCTGGGCTGTGAGCGAAATGGGTGACAGGAAGGCATAGAGCACCAGTTTCGTGGTCTGGAGGGAGGAAATCCGAAATATATCAAGGCCAGAGGAAGGGAAGGACAGCGTGGAATGGTAGCCGCCTCAGTGAGAGTTTTAATAGAGTGAGCTGAAGGGAACAGCTGGGCATTAGCGACGCTGGGTAGAGAACGGCAGCGAGACTTGAACGTGGTGTCACGTATGGGTCTGCAAGGCAGAAAAGGGAAGGCCCAGTTACAGGCTGAGTCAAGAGCATCCAGAGGGAGTGTTAAATCCTAGCAATGGGCTCAAGTAGCAGCAACGTAGATGACTCTCTGCCTTTTTTTAACCAAATAGCCTTCATCTTTCTGAATGAAATCCCAGAGCCACCTTGGGAAATATTGCCACAGCGTTTTTTGTTTACCACCATGTAAAATTGAGGCCAAACACTGACAGTTTATTTATGACTCTTCTTATTCTGCACAAACTTCTTTTTTTTCTTGTTGACTCACTAGGTTTTGTGGAAATGGGATCTGGAGTGGTTTGAAAATATCTATGCAGCCAACAGTTTGGTGAATCAGTGCTAGTTCCCTGAGGAGAGGTTGGCAGGAAAATTGGGCTGGTGGAAAGCTTGGATTTGGGGAAATTGAGGGGGGGGTCAAAGCCCCTGTGCAGGTGGGGGTTGAAACACCATGCCATACACCTGATTGTGCATGACCTCCTGGTAGACACCAGGCTGGATTCAAGTGTATTGCTTTTTCTTTTAGGTGACTTTACTGTGATTGCACTGTACGATTTTGCTGCCTCAAGTGACCGTGACCTGGAGCTGGTCAAGGGGGATAAACTCCAAGTCCTCTCCAAGTAAGTAACTTGCTGCCAGAGGGAGCTCAAAGACATGCATGGGCAGTCTGGGAAATCAGGGGGACTTTGGAGCTGGACACTAATTTGCAGCTCACCAGCAATTCTTAGCTCTGCTCCAGATGCCGAATGTGACTCTGGTCACTCTGCTCTCTCTTCCTCCAAGATGGGGAAGGTGACACGTTGCTGTTTTCCTCAGGTTATAGATACTTTGGGGTCAGGTAGTGTCCTTGCCTGAGAACTACCGGGACCTTCTTCACCAGAGCCCAAGTCTGCCAGTGCATGTGGGTGCAGAAGTACCATAAATAACAACAATAACCTCTCGCCTGTTGCATATTTTGTGCTGATCGTGCTTTTGCAAAGGATGTGGGTTGGGCGTCATCGGAGGACAGGACAGAGTCTAGCCAGAGAGGTGGATGGTTTCATTTCATTTTCTTCTTTTAAAACTTATGAGAACAGAGGCTGACAGTCCATCTGCCTCATCCATAATGAGGTGGAGGTGGGCTTTGCTGGCCACTTTGCCTTGGAGCAGGCTGCTTAGAAGGGCTGCTCCATCCTTGACTGCTCTGTGAGGTGACCTCCTGAGGTGACATTTCTCAGCCAGACACTGTGGGCTGAGACCACTTGGCTGGGGCAGAGGACCCAGAGAGCCCACTGGGTGGGGATGGCTTTTGGTCTCAGCTGGTGGCAAGAGAGAGTCACTTACAGGAGAGCAAAGCAGTGATATGTCTGGCAGGTAGAGGAAGGAGCAGAAAGGAGGAGCATTCATGTCCCTATGCAAGAGACAAAATAAATCCACAGTGGCCCAAATTTCCTTCCTCTCACTTGGGGCACTTAGCAGAGGTACCTTGGTTTCGGTCCATGGTCACTTCCTGTGCATTGATGGAAAGACACTGCCACCTCCGGAAGTCCCTGAAAGATTATCTGTCGCTTTAGTAAGCAGTCTTCAACTTAGTGGTGGCCCTAGGAAACTGAGACGGGCCGGCAGAGTAGATTAACATCTCCCTCAGTGAGAGCTGGCCTGCTTGCTGTGCTCTTGAAAGCCCAGAAACCGTGCTGTCTCTGTAGCCTTAGCCTCGGCCTGTCATGAAATCTTCTCACACTTTCCCTTCTTGGTTTGCAGTGAGGGGGACTGGTGGCTGGCAAAATCCCTCAGCAATGGAAAGAAAGGCTATATCCCCAGTAACTTCGTTGCACAAGTAGACAGCTTGGAAGAGGAAAAGTAAGTGCGTAAGCTTACGAATGGTGAACATTGATTGATACAGGGCTTTCCCTTCTGAAAGAGCCCAGTCTCTCAACAGGAAAAACTTGCCAGCAGAAAGTAGTCACTGCTGGGCTGGAAGGCAAGAGGCCTTTCATCATCCGTGCCAGCACTGCCCAAAAGTTTAGGAGAAGTTTTAAGTGCAGTGTGGATGCAGAGCAGGGAGTATGAGATTGCTATTGGGAAAGTGGCCAAAGACTTGTGTCCCACTGACTTCATCCACCATGGAAAACAAGTGTTTTGGGGAAAGAACATAGGGTTATAATTACACTGGTAAATTAACAGTGCTGGGCCCCATTCTTCAGTGCTGAGGGCCAGTTCACCCACATGCATATTATTAAAATCCCTCAGCCTCTAACAGAGTGGCCATATGCAAACTGGGACTGAGAATCACTTGGGAGGAGGTGGGTTGATTGGGGCTTCAGCTATGCTGGGAACTGTGCAAACAATTTAAGAGTGGAGAAAATTGAGTGCCAGCGCCCAGGCCCACATCCTGGCGCTGTTTGTTTCGGTAGCACAAATGCAGCCTTCATGTTTGGCTTCCTTCAAAGAAGATGGTAAAAAAGACTTGAGCCAAGAGGGTTTGTTATTCCTATAATGCCAGAGGAGAAATGAAGGGTTCCCATGAGGTACCTTCCCCTACAATGTTCGGCTATAAATAATCCATCCCTTTTGCAATTTCCTTTTTAAGGGACTAGACCGTTACTGAATTGAGCAGATATTTAACAGTGCACAGAAATGTGATCAGGGCATAAATGCTCTTTGGATGCAAAGGGTAGGTTTTAGTGGCTGTCAACACCAATCCTCTGCCTCCAGCCCATGTACCTACTTTATATGCATCCTGTCTGGGCACGGCTCAGGGCTTGCTAGCTCGCCAAGGGAGCTGGGGGTCCCTGAGTGCCTCGGGGGCTGTGTTTGCACTTCCCTCGTATACGGTACTGTGCAGACCATCTACTGTCTTCTCTGACTCAATCGCTAGGCTGTGGAACAAGCCTAAAGTGACTAAAATCTGGTGTTAATCTACTGTAAAGAGTCTATCACTGGCCTTTTCCAGCAGATAAAGCTATTTGCTGATAAAAATAACCCTCAGTTTCAGAGTATGATGGTAAAAAAAATGAACTAACTGGAAAGAATTTGCTCTTTTTCAGAGCTTTTTTTTTTTTTTCAATAATGATTTTACGTTTTCTGTCTCCCAGGTGGTATTTTAAAACTCTGAGCAGAAAAGATGCTGAACGGCTGCTGTTGAATCCTGGTAATAAAGTTGGCTCTTTTCTTGTCAGAGAGAGTGAAACCAGCAAAGGTGAGATTTGCAGAGGGAGTGTAACTTCTCATTATTGCCACTGCTTGGAAAACCTTTCAGACTGGAGCTGCAGGGTTCAGCTGTGTCAGTGTTTCTATGGAGCTTCCTGGAACTGGTAGGAGAAAATAATGCTTGCCAGACTCGTGAGGGCTGTAGAAATGAGCTGGGGATTTCAAGAGCAAAGATTTGCTCATGTTGCTACCTTTATTTCTAGTTCAGGCTGTGGTAAAGGTGGTTCCTTTCACCATAGTTCATTGCAAAGAGGCAGTCACACACATAAGCAGCAATGACTTTCCAAAACACTGATTAATGGGTTTTCTTTTCCCGTTCTCCCTGAGGAGATACTACTTTTTTGGCAAAGGGAGGTCCTTGTTGGCACTTTTGAGGAAGCATTTGTCCTGTTTTCAGCAGAAACTTGCAGAATTTTGGAGAAAGTTCTGGAGAGAATATTTTCCTGGAGGATATATTTGTTCCCTGCCAGTCTGTAGCAAGGGGAGTTGATGCAAACAGAGGTAGATTTTTTTGAAGGAGACTGGAGCAGGGAAGGTGGGCGTCATTCACTTTCTCTCCATATGAACTTGTCTGTCTTTTGAGGACGTGACCCAGTGAGGACGGAAAAGGCAGAGCATTGTGGTCACCTCTTTTAGGCAGTGGATATAGTTGTTAACCATAGTACTTAATAACTATATAACTGCAACTTCTTTGTTCTGTTCTGTTAATTTGTAGACAGTCTGGAAGTTGGTTTAAATTGTCCCATGGGGATTTTGCTTTGGTTCTTCCCTACTTTGCTCTCCTTGCATCTTCCAGATCAGTAGCTGTGCTTACAGCATGGTGCTGATGATGGTTCCCTCATTTTGCTCTGAACCAATTCCTTATAGCAGTTCAGGAAAGTACTTTACTCTTACTGCACTTTGGTTTTGCCTTTGTGAAACATATACAGGAGTTCTTCTTCACCATATGGGGAAAGCTGGTCTGGTTCTTCCTAATGCAGATCAGTAGAGACTTGGAGCATCCCTCTGAAGTAACATGGGATCTTCTTTTCCTTGATTCACTTCCCAAATGCTTCCACAAGGGCCTGGCCAAACAGTAAAAGTGGGAGCAGATAGACAGAGTCCTCCATTTCACAATCAGTTCTTGCCTACAGTAGCTTCTTCTTCGTGTCTGTTATCTCTTTTCTCCCATTCACCTGGGTGCTCACCAAGGCAGTATCTGCCTCTTCCTCCATGGCTACATCCTTACTAGTAAGTGAAATAGTGCCAGAACCTGGATGATGCAGCTGGGTCATGTGTTCAGTCTCTGTGCAGGTTTGATCCTGGCATGAACCAGGCACCATTCCCAACAGTCAAACTGAATGCAGCCACCCTGTTTCGGAGGGTAAGAGAGTTTCATCACATGGATGTGACCTCAGAGAGCAGGCTC
This sequence comes from Apteryx mantelli, assembly GCF_036417845.1. Lineage (NCBI taxonomy): Eukaryota > Metazoa > Chordata > Aves > Apterygiformes > Apterygidae > Apteryx > Apteryx mantelli. Next base: position 136,439,249 of record NC_089980.1, on the reverse strand, counting down.
TGGCATTGTGCAGTTTGCTCAGAGAGAGGCAGCCTGGCTGCACAGAGCCCTGGCTGTACGGCCGACCCAACCTTGCAGCCATCCCCAATGACAGGATCTCACCGCACACGTAGAGGCACACTGAAGTGCTGCTCTCGAACAGACGTGATATCTAGTGTGCTAAGTGGGGCAACAAGATGTTCCCCTTCCTGTAGCTCTGTCCCTCCAGCCATCAGGCAGGAGTGTTGGGTTAACATTACAGCAGCCTACTTTTACCTAGACTTTTAACTTCCCTCCCTGCTCCACCCCTGGTTTCACCTCTGCATGTCCCTGCTAAAGTGAGGGCAACTAGGAGGGCTGCTTTCTATGCAGATTTGCAGTTTTCGGAATTTTGGAGCATTCAAGCCAGGAAACTCTGAAGAATTTGTTTTTAGCATTGCCCCTTTGTGAGTCATTTGGTTGCTTGAATATTGTTTCCCCCACTGTCTTCGTGGTGCCTTTGAAATAGTCAAACTTGGACTAGTCACTGCATTCTCCTCTTCCATTTATCCCTTTCGTGCTCTCTCCTTTGTTTGCTGGGATATTTGACCAGGTGCCTGTCATGGTCCAAAATGGTGAATTGCACCTGGGGGGAACAGGCGACAGTTAATGTGCTGTTCACAAGGCCGGCAGACACTCATGTGTTGCAACCGAAGGGCTGGCAAGGGGAGAGGCCCTCTGTCCACGCATGCTCTTAGTCTTTATGGTATCTCTGGATGCCCGTCATGGCAGCAATCAGACCTTTTCCTACACTTGCTCAGGACAATTGTCCTTTGTTTCCGCTTGCCATGAGCTGCAAACACAAAATGAAATTATTCCCTCAAAGGCTGTAATTCTCTGGAGTGTGGGTTAGTCCAGATTGCATGGGGCTTGGACAGAGGTGGGGTCCTGAGATTCAAAGAGGAATAGCCAGGCTAGACCTGGTCTCCAGTGTCTTGTCTTTGCTGGCTAGAATTAGACTTAGCAGGAAGCGTGTGATATTCTGCACTAGCAGCTGTAGTATATTCCACTTCTGTGAAAGTCCCCTCTTAATCCCAAAGGGTCAGAAATCAGCTTCTGCTCTGAAAAGTGAGTCTCATCTCTGCCTTTTTTGATATTCAATATTCTGTCTCAAAATATGCTGTTGTTCCTTCAAACACCTAGTCTTTCTCTGAATCATTCTATGAATTCAGCTTCTATTCGTGTACTGGCTGTGCCTTTAGACTTCCTGAATGGCCACAGTTACACCATTTGATCTATCTCAACCACAGTTTCCTACTCTGTAAAGAAAACAGGAAAAGAAAAAACCTCGCACCTCCAAAGGTGCTGTGAAGCTGCATTTGCCAACATAAAGCAGTGTGACCCACAAAAAGATGTCCAGAGCAGTGCCATGGAATTAACCTTGCCCTTTGAACCCCAGAGGTTCTTCTTGATTTTCTCCTTGCCATTGTATATCTTCATTCACCTAGCACATCGTCAACAACATTTGACCTTCATGGGCAAGCACGGAGTTGAGCTAGGGCAATCGCCCCGTTAGCTGCATGCTGTGGAGGGTAGTTGTCTCATATCGGACTCAGCCACAGCAGGAGGCATTCTGCACCCTGCATAATTGCACTACCTTGTCACAGTCCACCCTAGGTATTGCAGGTGTCTCATTTTGCTTGTGGTTAAAGATACTAAAGTTCTGCAAACCTGGGGGCTTTTCTTTGAGTCAGCATTTTGCAGAGGCCACGAAAGGCACATTTAACATCCCAGGAAGATGGGCTCCTTGTTAGGAGAGTGTGGGAATCAGATCAGCACTGAAGTCATCGGCAGAGAGCTAGCCTTACTGAAGCTGCGGGAAATAAACAAATCTTCCCCCGAAGCAGTAGTATTCTGAAGCCTGCGGGAACACAGTCGCGCAGCTGTGCCGAGTCACGAACTCCTGGCGAGTAGTAAGACTGCTGTGTCTGTGCTCCCGGCGGGAGGGCCCTTGCAGAGTTCAGCCGCAGTATCCAGTTGAACTCTTGGGTTTCTCACCCCAAGCCAGGGAGGCAGTAGATGCTGGATGATAGCATCACCCATATCACAGAGCTTCAGCTCGGTACTGGAGTGTGCAGGATTTCATTCTCTGCAGAAGGGAACACAGGGTACAAAGGAGTTATCTTTATCAGAAAAACAGCACTTGGTACCATCTGACACTCCATACAAATGATAAGGAGTTAAGAGCCCCATGAGGCCTTTAGAGATAAAGGATCGCACATACGTAATATGAAAGCAGGACTCAATCTGACACATAGAAATCAAAATGTAGATATCTGCACACATGGGAGGTGTCTGAGATCTCATTGTAGGCAATGGGGCTTGATTTGGTTGCCAAAACCTGGACATCTTAAAGTCATATGAGGTGCCCCAGGGCATCCTGCTTGGCTCCAGGAGCTCCACCAGAAGGTGTGGGTTCACATTATACCTGCCAGACCCGTGTGGATGTCCCTGAGTATCTTGAGTGGTACCAAAAAATCCATGTTTAGGTGATTGAATCAGCCCTAGGTATGTGAATCTGGAGCTGAATCTCACCCACTGTACCTTCTGGAGGTCTTCCCCAGTTTTTGTCTTTTGAACGGAAAGAAGCTGAGAGACCTGTGAAGGATGGGGTGAGGATCCAGTGAGCTGCAGGACAGGTGGGTCTGAGACCCAGAGCTGCCCAGGGCAAGATTCGGTTGTGCCCACACTGCTTTGTGGTGTTGCGTGCTGGTGTGGGCCTGCACGCGTGTTTGCCTGGGGCTGTGCTGGGATGGAGTGTCTGCCTGAGGGCAGGCGCATGTCCTTTGTGACTAAGGAGGAAGGACTCCTGGGGCATCCTGGCCGTTGTCGGGGGAAAGCAGGAGTCCTGCCATCTGTCTGGCTCCACTTAATTTTATTCACTTGCTCTTGTCGTTGAGGGAAGAGAGAGCTGACGCTTTCCAGCCCTGGTGCTTTGCCTTTCCACTGCGCTCCCAGGGGAGCCCTTCGACCACAGTGAATGATGGGGAAAGCTCTACGACGCTGACTCCAGCAAGCAACCTAAACCTTGGCATGGGGTGAAATGCAGCTGTTACCTCTAGTGACAGGATAAATATTAACACTGGTAATAGGCAGCTGATAGATCGGCCTGGAGGGTGCTGGGAGCCCCTGACACTGCTGCGTGCTGTGTGTCATTGGTTTGAGAGATGCAAGAGGGTTTAACGAGTCAGTGGGATTTGGAGAGCAGGTCCTGCTGGAGAGGAGACATTTTGGGTGCAGCTACGCTAACAAATAGATCAGTTCCCTTCTTCTCTGCTAACTCTCGACCCCCAATCACACATTTGCGCATGTGTTAATCCTTAATTCCTGGGCTCCCTTCTGCAATGCTGTCAATCATCAGTACAGCTGAGTTCACACCAAGTTTAGCTCCTTCATCCTATATACTCCTCTAGCAGTCCTTGCATTCTCAAATACCCACACATACCCTATGCCACATCCCGGGTCATGTAAGGCACCTCTTTGGTTTCATGCAACACAAGCCCAACTCTAATGGGCTATACCCAGGCCTGCGCATTATTTCAAGCACTTTGAAATTAAAATAATAACATAATCAACAGCAACAATCACAATAATAATAGTAATAATAATAGTAATTGCACTTTTGGGCCACACAGGTACCAGCGGAGGTCTAGGGCCAAGTGCTACGCAGCATGAATGTGGCTGATCTGCTCTGGCAGGACTAATACTGAGCAGTGCAGACACAAGTCCTAGCAGCACCCTTTGCACTGGCTGGGGTCCAAAGATCGTTCCCTGGAGAAATCACCCTTAGCTGAGACATGGACTGTAAAAGTGGGCCATTCCTCTGCTCTTCCCTGGAGTTTTTGTTGCCCTGCTAAAGACCCTGCAGCGCTGCTTTTCAGAGGTTTGGCTGCATGGGTGTTTTACCAAAAGGGATTCTCATGTCTGAATCTTGCCTCCCTCAGGCCATGAAACCACACTCGTGGTGAAGGAAGGTGTTTCAGGAGAGCAACCTCTCTCCGTTCATAGGGACCTCACCGTACTAAAGCTGTGTGCTTTCAGTCTTGGGGTTGTCTGGCTCCACAGCTGAACTGGCAGGTGCTCTGTCTTCTGTGAAAATTAGGCCACTGAATCTCAGAGTCTGGTCTCCCCAGAAAAAGAGTCACCTCCAAATGACTGCCTGCACTTGGAAAAAATCTCCCAAATCCTACTTGTAAGGATTTTGTAATCACTGCAGCAGAGCAAACGTCCACGGAGGTCTTTTTCTTCTGTTACTTTTTAAAAATGCAGTCAGAACAAGGAATGATTTCCAGTCAATGTAGGAAACTGCAGTGAGAATTGGTGTTGTGATGGAGAAATGCCAGTCAGTGAGCATTATACATTAGTAAACTTTCCCCTTGTACGAAGCATTAAGGTTTCACAGTCATCGTGGAATGCTTCTGCTTATGATCCTACATGACAGATACAGATTTTTTAACATATATAGCCTTCCCTTTTCAAACACTAGAAGAGCAGCCTATCAGTCCAGGTGACATATTAGACTTTGAACAACCCAGCAGGCTTACAACAGCTCACTCCGGAAATATGATCCAGACAAAGGGAAAAAAACATTGTGAATCTGTATTGAAATTTACAGTGAAATAGGCTTGAAGTTGCTGTGCTGTAGCAACATCTAGTGCTGTTTTTGTGTGCAAAAGCCCATGGTTCGCATTAAAACCGACTGTAAGGAGAGAAAAGCAGAACAGAGTGGCAGATCTTTAAGTAGCTCTCGAAATGAAAAGGCACCTAAATCTCTTCGTGAATTATGGCTTACCCATAGCCACAAACTTACAGCTGAACAAGACAAATCTCCTGAACGCCTATTCATTACCCTCAGTGCAAACTCATGGTAAAAGAGAGGCCTACGACAGCTGAACCATTGACTTTGGCACAAGGACTGTAAGGGTCAACAGGGACATGTGGTCCCTGGATTTTGCTGAGAAGGGACACACACCTCTTGACCTTCTCTCTTCCCCTAACTGAAGTTCTGGTCATTCTGGTTGGGTGGTTCAACTCATCGTCAGTCCTGCGTACCTGCAAACTGGCGAGACTGCAGTCACTTGTTTCATCTTGATGGGCTGTCAGGGGTGAGAAAGCTCAGATGGGAGACCTGGAACTGCGGCATAGGACCTTAATGACCTTAAGAGAGTCTGATTGTTTTGGATGGAGATGCACTAACGATGTTCGGATTGCCGTGTTGTTCCCTTGGGGCTGCTAGCTGTCGCATAGGCAGGCCTTACTCAATAAAGCCCTAAAAGGCCCAGCTAGGCTCTGGTGAACCTTCATCCCTCCATCTGACTCAGAGAGAAGGAAGTTTGTAGCCTGGCAGGACTTGCCCTGAGGAGGTCTCAGCAGGAGCTGGGAGGGGGGACCTGTGGGGATCCACTGCAGTTGCAGTCTGCAGAGGAAAGAGGAGGTAGCTGGTTCCTGTGTCAGGCGTTGCTTGTCCTCACGGTTCCTTCTTCTGCTCTTTATCCAGGTGCCTATTCTTTGTCTGTGAGGGACAGCGACACTGCTCATGGGGACATCATCAAACACTACAGGATCCGCACCTTAGATGGTGGGGGGTATTACATCTCCCCCAGGACTGCTTTCTCCAGCCTGCCACAGCTAATCCATCATTACAGCCGTAAGTTGCTTGCGTTCCCTAGTGGGTCTGTCTCCTAGCAGAAGATGGATGTGTGGGCAGGGCCCACAGGTCACCAGTCACCCACCATCGCTCCATCCACACTCAAAGGCAAGGTGTCCTTTTCCAAGATGAACTTGGGCACCCAAGTCTGATCCTTCCTCCTTGGGCACTATGAGAGCAAGCTCTGCCCACAGCCATAAAGCCAGGGAGTTCCTCCAGCAGGCAAAGAAAGGAGTGAATGCTGAAGGGATATGCAGGAGGCAGGGTTTGGACAGGCTGGGCAGGGGAATTTGCTCTTATATGGCTCTCCTTGGGCTTTTTCCTTGCAGTGGGACCATTCTGGGTGTCTTGATCCCTGTGACTGAAACAGCTGGGGTGTGACTGTAGAGGTATCCCACGGGTTAAGATTTTCCCAGCATGCGGATGGAAGAGCAGGCTAGATGTGGGGCTGAAGGGTCGGTCCATCCTACTGAACTGCCCTGTGCTTTCTCCCCACACAGAGAAGGTTGATGGCTTGTGTCAGAGGCTCACAGCTCCCTGCATATCTCTGGTTCCCCAGAGACCCTGGGCACAGGACGAATGGGAGATCCCACGGGAGTCTCTGAAACTTGTGAAGAAGCTTGGCTGCGGGCAGTTTGGGGAAGTGTGGATGGGTAAGTACAAGGCACTCCATTCCAGAAAAGAAACACATAACCTTGAGATGGAAAATCTTCTTTCTCTAAGACAGGACTTACCTGGGTCTGGGAATCCTGAACTATGAAAACATACTTTGTGGGTATGCATGCAGTAGCAGCACTAGATGTTCTGCACTTGGGAAGGGTCAGACAGGTTGTGCTTGTACAGACCAATGATTCAACATGAGTTTCATAGGCTAGATACCTGCAAGGGGTGTCAGAGAAGCTGCATACTTACTTTCCATGGCATGCTCTCATATTTCTGCCCAGGGGTCCTGGGCGTGAACGTGAGATCCTAAATTGCACACAGCAGGGTACCCAGGTGACACTGCCCCACCTTCTCTGCTTCCCTGGGACTCTGCCCCACTGCAGAGTCTGCCCCACTAACCCAGCCCTGCATCGCTTATGTGTCCCTGCACATTGCTGGTCGGTGGAAGAGGAAGTGGGACATGCTCAACTTCTTTTCCCATACTTTTTGTGGTTGCTTGTTGCCTTGGGAATTTAGATGGTAGACAGAACCAGACTGAGTCTACCTCCTGACTGCAAAGTCCTGACTGGGGGATCTGGTACACAGTGGTGGGCAGAGGGCCAAGATAGAGAGAGACACAGGGACGTAAAGAAAAGTGTTGGCTCTATATGATGAAATCACTGCCTGAGAATGAGGGTCCCTTCAGCTCGGAGGGCTCTCCCTGCCCAGAAAGCGGGTGGGTGCTCCAGCATTCAGATTATTTCAAACCTCAGCCGGTGGAAGGCCCCGGGGATTTCCCATAGGAAGAGTCCTACAAGGCTGGGAGGACTGAGTCAGGGTAGATGCACTGCACAGGCCTCCTTCACCTGGAGCAGCGGCGACTCCTTGTGAACCCACATTGATTGGCATCTGTGCCATATCTCTTCTTTCTCCTCTCATCCCTGCTTGTTGCTAGGAGCCCACTGGCACTCAGAATTACCACTTGCTTCTTGCTGGGAGATTAAAAACCGTTGATCTCTGAGCCTTTCTCATCAGCTGCTCTGAAACAGGATCCACAAAGATCACTTTCTTCCCCTACCCACACACAGCAGGGGAAAGCAACCAGCCAAATCCCCTTAGTGTCTTGGTCTCCAGCCCTGCTGAGCTAGACGGCAACATGCATGGGGAAACTTTCCCCACTCCCAGAAGCACAGGTCCCTCAAGACACCTCTGAGACCTGTTAGAAGCAATGATGAAAACATCCCTGCCCTGTTCCCCGGCACTTTCTTCTACTTTCTTGCTCTGGTTTCCTGCTCCTTAATCTGCTGGCTCTTGTGTTCCTTATTGCACAGCCCAAGAGAGCCTGTAGAGAGGTCAAAATTCCTCAGGGCATCATTATCTCCCTGCAGGCTACTACAAGAACAACACCAAGGTGGCTGTGAAGACCATGAAGGAGGGCAGCATGGATCCTGATGCCTTCTTGGCAGAGGCAAACCTGATGAAGAGGCTCCAGCATAACAAACTGGTCCGGCTATACGCAGTAGTCACCAAACAGCCAATCTACATTGTCACAGAGTACATGGCCAACGGTAAGGAGCCTCATGGAGCTTTTTGGTTGGGGTTTCTGCAAAAGCAGGTCAATGAGCTGACTGGTAGTCATGCATAATGTGGAGAGCATTATCTCAGATCTGTAAAGAGGAGGATTAAGTGATCTAAAAGGTTGTTTTCAGCACTGGAAAGAATTTCCTGGATCACCAAATCCTGCCTCTTGTGGTCTCACATTTCATAAGCCCCTTCACAAAATGATGATGATCCGTTTGAAGAGCTCCACAGCTCCTGCTGGAAGTTTGTTTCAGATTTTTACTCCCTTCATGGTGAAATTGTCCTTTCTTTGGCCTCTCAAGCCTATGAGGCTTTGAGTGAAGAATGCCCCGGATTTTGCAAAAGCTCTGGAGAGTGGGGGGGTGGAAGGGGGAAATTGGCTGCATTTGGGAACTTTCCTAATGGAAGATGCTCCAAGGGACAGTTACTGTTGTTTCTTGGGTTTTTGTCTAGGCTGCAGGTAGATTTTTTGCTTAGATTCAGTGAAGGACCAGGGAAAGTAAAGTCATACAATTATTCAGAAGAGTCACAACAGTCTCTCCTCTTTTGCAGGATGTTTGCTGGAATACTTGAAGACAGACGAAGGAAGCCAGCTGACTCTCCCAAAACTTATTGATATGTCTGCTCAGGTTAGTGAACAGACCCTGGGAAATGGACTTGAGGTGTGATTTGTTATTATCCCAGTGAAATTCTTGCAAGTTTAAAGTGTGTGTCAGAGTATCGATTCCATGGAGAAAAACAGCACCTCCTGGTGTGCTGTCTAAGGATTTCTCCCTCAGCACTCTTACGCTGATATGCATGTTAGCTCAGCATTGCTCTTCCTTCTTTAGGATAACCCTCTGAGGAACTTAGTGAAGTGCTGGAGGTTGGTGGTTTTTTTTCCTGTCTTACTGAGCAGGAAATAAGTTTGTTTCTCTTGTTACCAAAAGGAAGAGAAATCTCAACAAAAAGACTTTCGATGTGGAGACGTGCTGGCTTTCAGCAGGTCTTCCCTTCTGATGACTAGGCACAAAGGATGCTCTGGCTGCCAAATTTGGAAATATTGCTCCTTACGAGAACAAACTTTTGCCTTAGTAGGGTTGCTTCCCTCAAAGCCTCCCCAGGCAATAAATGTTAATAGTTGTAGCTGTACCATATCTTTTTGATCCAGCAGGGCATCTGAACTCAAAAAGGTCAAAGCTGGGGAAACTGCGACCCAGAGTGGCAGCGTCTGGGCAACAAGTTATGCATGAAGGATGAGACTGGCAAAATCCCTCCACTCTGGTCCTACACAGCTGTTGCCAGAGTTTAACTCACCCCTGAGCAGAGTTAAGCTAATTTTGGAAACGTCGAAAAAAAAGCCATGCAGGGTCAGTGTCACGGCTGAGTACAGCTGTCTTGAGGTGCAGGTCTGGAATTTACCCACAAGACCACCCAGCCTCTCTGGGACAAAGCCAGCCCAAGCAAATGCTGTGTAAAGTTGATTTCTGCCATCATACAAAGTTATTTTAAAATGAGTTTTAAAGAGTGGGGAATCTTAACGTTTCAGCAAATGTTGTATGATAGTGAAAAATTTTGCTTCTTGTTTGCAAAACATTTAAAGGCCTTAAATCAGTTATTTTTATTTTCATCCCCATGAATGATGTAGAGGAACATATTACAGTACTTTTCCTCTTCATTACTGATAAAACTTCCCTATCTGCAGTTTTACCTTTGCTGTCTGTGATTGGTTATAGAGCCAAATGCTCCCTGTTTAAAATCCTTCTTTTCTTGTTCACTTCTTTCTTTTTTTTGTTTTCATTCTTTCATTCATTCTTTCTTTTTCATTCTTTTGTTATTTCATTCTCCTGAAAAAAATAGCTCCTGGTTTGTTTTAAGTTCCTGATGATAAGCAGAAGGGTCCAAATTCATCTATGTTGCAGAACCCTTGGGCTTGCAGAAGAGAGTTAATCCAGAGAATGTGGACTGATATATTGTTACAGAATAAGAAAACACCAAAGCCAGAGCAATCTGAACTCAGCTGAAGCCACAGGGGTGACCCAAAAAGCTCTGTAGCAAAGCTATTGACCAATGTTGCATCCAGATTTGAGGAATAGACAGCAGAAGCTACAAGTCCTAGTACATTTATTTAACACACAGCTTATAACTTGCTCTGAGCACTTGGAATAAGGAAGTATCTCCAGGCAGGTGCATGCAAGCATTTGGAGAGAGGGCAATGGTCCTGCCTGCCCTAGGGAACAGGGTTATGTAGGTTTGACCATAAACTGGCTGCAGGAGCCAAATCGGGGCTGCGGCGCACGGGAGAGACCTGTCCCAGGGCATCCTTCAGAGCCATGCACCCGAACCTCCTCCCTGAGTTCAGAGTTCAAGCCTTGAATGTGACCACGTGACGTGAGCTGGCCAGAAGCTGCTCCATTGCAGTGGTGCAGAGCAGGTCAAACAGTCCCCCTCAGTAATTCGGGTTCAGTAAGTGTGTGTGGATGTCACCATGGGCTCCTGTTAACCCCCACACCCCAGCCACGTAATAGCTCCACACAAGCTATTTGCAATGAGCAGGGTAAGAAGCAGCTTTGTGCCCATCCCTCAAAACCCATGGAGACACGGGTGTCAGTTTGAAGGCCAGCTTTCATCACTCCCCTCCCACCTCCATCACCAACCTCCCCACAGCAGCAAGATTCAAAAAAATCACTCGATATCTCTCGGAGGAGGAGGAGGGAAGTCTCTTGAGCTATTTCACAATCTGGGTGTTTGTGGTGTCTTGATGACACCATGGCCCAAAAGTAGCCCAGCCCTCTAGAGCACAATTTTGGATTCAATAGCATCCGCAGGAGTTAAAATTAGAAAGCTCTGAGCTGATGCACTTGATCCTGTGGTCATTTTTGAGGGCACACGCTCGAATGCACTCTGGGCTGAAATGAACCCCTTGCTGGGTACTATCTCATTAACATCAGGACAGGAAATGACATCAATTCTTCCATTTTCCACTGCAACAAACAGCACTTGCACTGAATGGGTGTTGACACAGGTTAGAAATGCAGAGTTGGAAAGTATGTGTTAGTATCCTGTTTAAAACCACATGCAAGCAAAGATGCTGATGTGAATCTGTATGGAGTGGAAAATTGCTTTACCTTCACCCGCAGGCCCATGAAAGCTTAAATAGGTGCTAACCATTATTAGCAGGGGCTGCATGTATCCACTCAGCCTCTGATAAAAGCCTATCCCAAATTTGAGGCTTGACTGATGCAGAAACTGTTCAGTCCCCCTCTGCTAAATCCCTCAGCACCTAGCAATAAAAGATCATTGCCATCATTTATAGGGGCTCGTTACGTGCTAGATGCCTTCCCAGTGTTGCTCCTTGCTCCAAGATGCTAGACACAGAGAGAGTCCAAGAAAGAAGAAAAGTAAATCCCTCCAAAAGTAAATGCTCTGCAAAGCAGCAGTCTGTACTGGCAATGGCTGAAGAAGGCAGCGAGTGCCCAGGATAAGGGATTTGCCCAGGGGTGTGCCATCTATTCCAGTCATATTCCAATGGATGCCTGGGTTTTCTGCTTTTTTGCTTCACATAGCTATCAGAGGGGAACTACGTTGTGTCCTGGGTCCTAGGCAGAATCCAGCACAAGGAGAGCAAGCACCGGTTTTAGTTTTATTTATAGAGGGACATCCAGGGACCTCCTGCCCACCCCAAAGCAGACCAGCTATAAAGACTCAGGAGGCTGTGGAAGAACATCTAATTGTCTTAGATCTGAAGTTTTCTACTGTGGCTGAGGGACTGGTGAGCTCCTTGAGCTTTTTTCTTTTTTAATGCATATATTTAATCTGCAATGTTTAGGATTAAAATCCCAACTACAGGGGAGACTCTTGTGGCAGAAACTGGGAATCCAGTGATGTGGGTTCAGGTTTGCTTCAACTTTCTGCATCTCACTACAGACGTGTTTCAAAGCCGTAACTTCTGAGCAAAACAGAGAGTAATGCTTCTGTTCTGCTTGACCTCACTGTTTAAAGCTTTTAGAGGCAGAGTGCATGTTGGCAGAGCTGCACACATGTAGACATACATGGCCAGTATCTATCTGTCTGTCTGTCTATCTATCTATCTATCTATCTATCCGTCTATCTATCTATCTAACCAACCATCCATGGAGCATGTATGGAGGCCCATACACATGCTGGAAACTCTACACACATTGTTTATACACGCGTGTTTGTCAAGATGGATAGGATGCAGCCAGACCAACATTTTGTCATGGGAAAGTAAATGGATTAAGACAGGACCCTTCCTCCTCCCCCAGGTGGCAGAAGGAATGGCGTACATTGAGCGGATGAACTCCATCCACCGTGACCTGAGAGCCGCCAACATCCTCGTCTCAGAGACGCTCTGCTGCAAAATTGCTGATTTTGGCCTGGCCCGGATCATCGAGAACGAATACTTGGCACAAGAAGGTGGGTGCTGTTCCCAGCATTGCCTCACCGACGCAGCCCCTTGGCTGGACTTCCCCTTATCTGCAACCCTCCTGCTGCACGGACACATGCCGAGATACCCGGCATCCACAGGCTGGGCTAGGAGATGCCTGCCGGGACATGAGCATGGGGCACTGTGGTCGGCGGCGTGAGATCAGAGCCTCCGTTTCTGCTGGCGCCAGCACCCAGGCAGCAGGCAGAGCAAGCGAGGGAGCTGACCGGGGCATCCCAGGGGAGGCAGCAGACCCTGGGGACGTGATAGAGACGCTGAGGTTTGCGGAGGGAGATGGAAAAAATAAGTCTTTTTGGTGCTGTTTGGGGGAGTCCTGCTGAAGCTCGGGTTCTGTTACTGGAGATATTTGATCACTACTAAAGCAGCCCTCTGCCCGTGCTTGCGTGCTAATAGTGAGTCAGTCTGAAGGGAAGGAAATAGCAGTGTAATTAAGTCACCAAGCACCTCGGGGCTTCAGAGGGAGCTGGAACCGCAGATCTAAGGCGACAGGCAGACTCCAGACATCCTGGGCAAGCTGAGCCCAGAGCAGATCCGTCCCTTCAATAACTGAGAGGCAACTTCTACAGTACGGGTCTGTGTTTGGAGTTTGGCAGGTGTCTCTGATGGGAACAGTGTACCTGGAATATATTTAAAAACGAATGCAAAAACCAACTTCCCACTCGTTAATGTGAAATGTCCTTATGACTCCACCTGCAAAGCCAACCCCTTTGCTGGGGCTGCTGGTTTAATCTCTGAACTGGCGAAGGACAAGACAGTGTGGCCGGGAGATGTCACACTGAGCTGTTTTGCTTGACGCAGACATCCGTTTACAGCCGTTTGACAACAGGGTTAAGTCAAATTCTTCCAGCAACAATTTTTTTCCTGTATTTAGAGGTCAGTTATGAGAAAGTGTCATTCAAATTGCTAAGATCCTTTATACAGGATCAGAGAAATGAGCAGAAATGACTGAAATAAAACAATTAAGTATAGTATAAGAGGCTCTTACCAAAAATTTTTCAATCTTTGGAAAACGACCTTCCTCTAGAGGTGGGATGAAGACTTCTAATGCTGAAATTTCCCATAAAGAACATTTTTGGGGAAAGGAAATTGAATAGATTTTTTTTTTCTTACAAGATCAAAAACATCCATTTCAATTTGCTGTTCGCAAAATACTTTATGATACAAAATGTGCCCATTCCAACATGTAAAATTATTTCAAAATGGAAAAAAAATCTCAAATATCATTTGTGAAATGTCATAAAGGGATATTTTGAAATTGCTGGAACTAGTTTAGGGAGTTTTTATCCTTAGAGTAGTTTTGGTGAAATCATTATAATTTTTTAACATACTCAGAAAATCTACATTTCCAGTGGAGTATAGTTCCTATTAGCACTTGTCCAGATAGTTTTAATCTTAAATAACAATTGCACCTTATCTACTTTGAACAATTTTGACTTAATAGATTACATTTCCTAACCTCATCTGTCTACTTGTCAAAAGTATGACATGCAAAAACAAAGACATTTAGTTCAGGTGTTGCATTTGGACTATCAGTGCTGCAAGGAGATGATATACAAATAAAAATGTTGTTTTGCTGCAGTCTTTAACACAATCAGTTCCTACATATCAAGATTTTTTTTTTTAACCTTACCAAAACTTAAATTGTAATTTTACGGTCATTGCTATCTGCAGTGTGTGAAACAAGATCTTGGTGGACAAAATAGGACTTTTTTTTCAATTTATGTATACATCTGTAAGAAGCAGTGAATTTATATCTGTCTGCACTTTTTTGTGCACGTTTGCTAAATACAGCCACCCATACAGTGGATGATTTTTACAAAGAATAAAATCTTACCATTGCTGGCTTCTAATAGAGCTATCCTAGGCATTTACTTCAAATAGCACAGACACATATGCTGGGCTAGAGAAACCCACTGGCTACTCATAGCAGGTTAACACTGGAGGTGCGACATGTCTCTAACGAGTAGCTGCTCCTGCTTCATGCACTAAGTGGCTGCAGCAGACGCTGCTCGGCTCCAGCACTGCTCCCTCAGGGTGCATCGCACCAGTTGGCCATCGGGACTCCAGTTCCTGGGCTCCATTCCTGAGATCCTATTGCAAAATATGTAAGAGATGCAAAGGTGTTACAAGTCTGCTGATTTCTGCAACTTTATCAGTAAAATAGTTTGCCTAGAATTTTTTTCTAATATGGGTATTATCAAGGGTATTATCGTGAAATATGGGTATTTCCTAGTGCAATCATTTTTTTTTTCCTTATTTGGCCTCTTCATGTCATTATCTATGTATTTTTATAAGCATTTGCATGTGAAGGAGTCTTTTAAGATGAAATAGCTTTGATTGCACTAGAAAAAGATCCAAGAGGGGCACAGAGATGCCAAGCAGAAGAGACCTTTCAAAGAAAGCAGGAGGCAGGCAATGATTACCTTCTTCTCAGCTGTGGAAGTGCTTTAGCTTGAAAGTTTAACTTTATCCCCATAACTCCACAGTACCTTCAATTATTCCTGTCACAGCCCCGTGATGCAGTCAACAGGGCTCAGTTTTTGGGCAACCATTTGCTAGTAGGAATGCAGGAAGATGCTCCACCTGAATGTCCTATTTCCCTTTTCTTTCTCCTGACAGGAGCCAAATTCCCTATTAAGTGGACAGCACCGGAAGCCATTAACTTTGGAGTTTTCACGATCAAATCCGACGTGTGGTCTTTCGGTATCCTTCTGACCGAGATCGTAACCTATGGCAGGATCCCATATCCAGGTACGGTGCACTGCAAATTCGGGATGAGCACAGACGAGCTTCAAAGCATCTAATGCTGCTTTACACTTGGATGGGCATATGCGTGTGGACACACATACCCCTGTGTCCAGAGACATGCCCCTACCTCTTCATGCAGGATTTCCTCTCCCAGGCTCCCGCGAACCTTAGACATACCTGAGCCAGGTGAAAGCCATGGAGGGAGGTTGGGGGGGGCCCAACCCTGCAGAAGGGACCATGTCCGCTTGCTGACCGGCACCACGGTCCCAGACTGGCCCTGTCACAGGGCTGGATGTGAGCTGAGCATCATCCCCGTGGCACTGAATAACTCCTGCGGGGCTGTCTTTCTCCCTAGGGATGACCAACCCCGAGGTGATTCGCAACCTGGAGCGGGGCTACCGCATGCCCTGCCCAGACATGTGCCCCGGCGAACTCTACAACATCATCCTGAAATGCTGGCGAAACAGGCCTGAGGAGCGCCCCACCTTCGAATACCTTCAGTCAGTCCTTGAAGACTTTTACACTGCCACGGAGAAGCAGTACGAGCCAGAGCCTCAGCTGTAACCGAGGTCCCACCAGCAGCTGGGGACCGAGCTGGAGGAAAGCCACCAGCCCGCACGGGTCATCTTGTCTCCGGCCAGCAATGGCTCTTTTCCAGCCCTTCCCTTTATCTTGCATGCTGCCACACAGTGCATTTGGAGATGGGGAAGAGGAGGGACGTGAGGGAGGCGGATGCTGCCAGCTCTGTTGTTTTCCTGGAGACTAACGAGAAAGACGGCTAAGAGCTGGCACAGCGCCTTCGCCCTCAGCCTTGAAGGTCCATACCCATATCATGGTCATTGCCCGTCGCCACGAAGGAGGGCAGACTGTTTTGTGAAAAGCCCCTTCCGCCCACCCAGCTGTGGTCCCACTGCCCCGGGCTGCCCGCAGGCAGGGCGCTGCCGGAGGAAGAGGGGCACTTGGCTGGGGTGGTGCTAAGGGGGGGGGACTGCACAATCTCTCCCCTGCCTTCGACGCCACTGCTGGCAATACTACAACCCCCTTCACGCCACGGTCATGGGTGAAAACGTGTCCTCTCCACGCCGCCCCGGACCATGCCGAGCCCCCCAAGCTCTGGAGCAGTCTCTCACCATGGTCCCCCTCCTCAGCCAACAATAAAGAACAGGCTAAGGCCAAACGCTGCTTCTTTTTTGGGGGTGTCATGGCAAAAAGAGCACCCTCCATTGCCTCTCTGCCTCCAGCTCATGGAGGAGGAAAGGCCCCCAGGTTGCAGAGGACGGTGCTGGGGGTGGTCGTTGGGGGGGTGCCCGAGGTGCGTCCGGACAGGCCAGCACATGCGATCCAGAAACCAAGAGAGATGTTTCTTGGTGTGGCCACGAGATGTCCCTCCTTCCTCGCGAATCTTGGGAGGGCTCCTGCTTCCTGCTGCCCATCCAGAGAGGGAGGCAGCTGGCAGGGGAAAAAAAAAGAATTAAAAAAAAAAAAAACCCTAAAACATCCCCAAAACCTCATCCTCCCTGCTTTGCTGAGCCCTTGGCTGCAGAAACTCCCTGTGGCTGCTCCCCTCCTGCAGCAAGCACTGACTCAACCTCAGAGGATGCTGCCAGCACCATGGTGGGGCCTCTCCATTCCCAGCTCTGCTGGTACCAGGAGGGTTCAAATGCTCTTTTGCTGCCTACTAGGACATGAGTGACACATACATCTGGGCAGACGTCCACCCCATGTGGTGGCATGGTCTCTGATAGACAGCAGCGGATTGCACTGGACAGTCCAGTCCTTCAGGGGGTGAAGGATGAAGAAATAGGGTGCAAACCAAAAGGGGCATGAGGCGGACAGGAATGGGCACCAGGTGACCCTCTGGTCGTTGCCCAGCAGTGAGTCTGGCTCAGCTGCAGAGAGCTTCCTGCCAGCACAGCTGCAAATTTTGCAGATTATGGCACTGAGTGGGGTGTTCCTAGGCTGCTTGGTCTGTTCAGAGCTGGAAGTTACAGGGTCATAATCATCCTGGTGGAGAGTTAACATGAAAGAGGGGAGCAGTGTCAGAGTGCTCCTTTGGGCTGATGTGCTTGCAAGGGCAAAGATTTGACAAGATTATCTCACTTTCCCTGTAAGAACAGTACTGCCAGGTAAGAGTCTATTCATGTAAGAGTGTATTCTCGCTGCTAGTGAGCAGTAGCAGAAGTCCAGGGAATACTTTAAGAAAAGAGCAAATATTCAGGGATTTTTGCTCTCTTCCAACGTTTAGCACATTGGGGACTGTCTGAGCCAGAAGTGGTATCTTTATTTATAAGCCCTCCGTGGATTTTTCCTCCATAAATTGTGGAAAGGGAATAAGATGAAAGATAGAAATCACAGAAGGTTTAAAAACATAATTAAAATTTGGTAAGTGGTCAGGTAGTGTGTGGCAAGGCCATGCTTAACCTGGGTACAAGGTGGGCTAAGTTAATGCTAGGATAGCTACCTGGCCATGTTAGCATCACACTGCAGGCAAAACATGATCTGGTTAAAAGTGAAGACCCTATTTTCTACTCCATGAACCAGATTTTGAGCCCTGCTAAAGAGGGGGCTTCTCACAGTGTAAGATCAACAGGATGCTGTGAGAAAGAAACTGCAGCGATGACCACTTACAGCCAGAAAAAAATATCTGACCTTCATAAACACACGGCACAGAGTTAACCAGTGCACCTCCTTGCTGCAGAGGAGTCTTGAAGGAAAAAGGTGTGGAAAGATTCATAACAAACCTGTAGGTACAGCTGGGCTATTGGCAGCTATGTTCAGTTCAAGGACTTGTTTTGCAGTGCCATAATGCACCTGTTCATTGCCTGGGATGAGACAAAACCCTCCCACTGGGATGCCAGCATAATTTTCCAGGTGTTCCTGATGGGATAACAGCATTTGTGCTCTTTGCCTGGCTTCACACACCATTTCTTCCTCCTTTCCAGACTCACAGTTAGGGATAGGAGCCCATAGGACCAGCTTATGAGGTTGGAGGCTTTTGGCCTACAGGAGTCCAAAGGCTCTGGAGACGGCAAGTTTGCACAGCCTAGAAGAGTCATTCCCTGCATCTCCAGGAGGGAAAGGGGCTTTAAGAGCAGTAGATGAGGACTTCTAGACACAGGGGGAAGGGAGCCAAGGGAGATGATACCGGCTTCAGAAATCCTGTAACTAATCTCCTCTCCCGTATGATTCCTTGCTGGGGCAAATTAGTGCAGCTGCACTAAAGCCCGCAGAGGTGCTGATTTAAACCAGCTGAGGATTCAGCCCTGCAGGTCCCTCCCAGTGTCACAGCTGGGCTGGGACCCAGCTCCAGACACCTCCATGCAGAAGTCTTCAAGTGCACCCAGGTCATCAGCAGAGAACTAGCTCATCACACCAGCAGAGCCTAGGATGGTTTTAGCAAACACACACGTATGGTTAGCCAAATTGCTCCCAATACTTTGTCAACTGTGCAGCAAAAACATAGGCCCCTAGATCCAGCAGAGATGCCTCAGGGTGTCCAGGGCATTTTCACCAGGCTGGTGGAAAGGATACACGGTCTATGGGAGACCTGCACCACACTGGCCCTGCAACTGGAGGCTGGATGGGAAACCTCTGAGTGTCTAACAGATCATGAGACGCCTACCTTCATGCAGTGGAATCTCCCCTAAGTGTCCAAATCTGCAGGCAAATCAACCCCTGGTGTCTTAGAAATCTTCTCTTATCACGTCTATGGCTCATTCGATCTGTAACTGCCTTCCACAGTAAAACAAGAGGCAATTTTGATCCTCATGGAAGAAGATGTGGTTCCTCACAAACATTTCTTTGAGTTGTCAGAACTAATCCTCCAAATCAGCTTGAACAGCTGGGGAGCATTGATGTGACCAGGGCCTGGACACAATTATATGGACTTCTTCCTCCCAATCTTCAGCAAAACTTGTCCACCCATCTCTGTCTTCACAACTTGGTTCCTGGGCTCCTTGAGCCTGTAAGTCCTGGTGCTACTTTAAGATTAAAAAAAAAACCAAGCAACACAGGCTTGGTCCACTTGTTTCATGGTTCCAAAGGACAAGCTATACGTGCTGTAAACATACAAAGGTAATTTTAAACACAAGGGATTTATTAGCTATTTATTCAATAACTATATGTGAGTTGAAGAAGTTTGATGAAGTTTGAAGAAAAGTCTTTCACCCTGCTTGAGTTTCAGCTTGGTCTCTCATGTTTACCAGGAACCCTGTGCAGGACTAGGAGATCTCTTAACTAAATGGCATACTGCAGACAAATACATCTGAAATGGGCTGCCTGTGGCATACGATTCCTTGGCTGCAAATGTTTTACTGAACTGAAAATTGTGGATAATTTGTGCTGGAACAAACAGTGAAGAAGAGTTACATCGTGTCTGCTAAGTGTTTGTGCATTTCATTATCATCCAAGGCCAGGGAGTCACGTATTATAGCTGAATTTAGAAAGGAACTGGATATTTTTACGGCCAATAATAACATGCGGCCAAACCCAGGGTAAATGTAACAAAGGAAGGATTGTAAATTATACATCCTCTGCACTGGTCATCATAGCCTTTTTTATTCATGCTGTGCAAACACTTGTTGAATTTTGATTCCTACCACACCTGTGATAAATGGTTGGAGACAAGATGCTTGCCTGGCTGCATAATCACATGTGTTTCCACCACTAAGGGCCTTGATGAGCCATTGTGGAAGTCACTGGCAACTCTTCCTTTGGGTTCAAGAGAGTAGGGTTGTGGGCTGTGTCACCACTTGAGACTCTTCAGGGGTCTGAGGGAGACCATCGGCCTCATAACCAGTCGTGCATACATACAACAGCTGCCAAAACTTCTGGGAAAGTAACCCCACAGCTCCACCACAACCAAAATCATTCAGCTGGAGACAAGGGAACATGCACTGGCCCCAGCCAAAGGCTCACACATGAGCCATGGAGCAGGAGAAAGGTGGTAAAAGGGATCCAGGATTTCATGCTCAGTTTGTGATCCTTGATTGATCTGCAGCAGGGACCCTATCACTGTCCCCTCAAGCAAACAGCTCAGTTACAAGGGCTCTTTAAAGCTACCCAAGAAGGATGTGTTGTATATTTTGGCAGGCATCAGGCTGTGCAAGGTGCTGTACAAGATAAGATCCCTGCCTTAGAGTATGAACTCTCTGAATGATCCAGACAAGGATTAAAACCCAATGTAATATATCTTGCATAACAACCAAGATATCCCTTTCCATTTTTCCCAGGATACCAATCTCCATATGGAAAGACCCAGACTTCCATTATCTGTCTCCACTATTGCTTGCCTATGTAGCCTTGGTCCCATCACTTCGTCCTCATCCTTTATCTGAAAAGCTGTCTCCACAGGAAATGCCTGGCCTTCTGTTGACGTTGAATTCATCTGCACTAACACCCTGTTTGAAAGTGATTTTAGGCTCTGGAGGGAAGGCTTCTGTGGCATATTTCAGTGTCCCACCTTATAGATGTGGAAATATACACCTGGCTGCAGCGTAAAGTCTTTTCCAGGGAATAGCTCCTCACTGTGACATCTTAGCAAAGTGGAAAGTGCATCTGGGAACTTAGAGCCAGGACTAAGGGGTGACACAGACATGGAAAAATCAGAAGGTGATCAAAGGAGAGAGTAAGAGTGAGACCAAAGGAAGACCAGTGTGGAAACAGGATAGGCTAAAATTAGAGCAGGACAAGAAGGAGGTTAGTGGAGATGTAGCAGAAGAGAAGGGAGAAGGAAGGCCAGGGAGTGCATGGCTCTTTTCAGGAGATAAAGACCTAGGACCTCTCCAGGAATATTACTTCATGATGCAGTTTGGAGCCAGGCCCTGCAGAGCCTTGATGCTGAAGGAGAAAAGGACAGAGGGAGTGTTGCTGCACTGGTGGTGACCAAAAGAGGATGTCAGGGCACCCAGAGAAATGATCTCTTTTATCTGAGCAAATCTGTTGGAGGTAGGCAGAAGAAGGCAGCCTCCCTTCACCCTAAGGTAGCAGTCTTCAGTGTGAGACAAAAGCAGCAGGATGTCTACCATATCTTGGGGACACACATTTCTTCTTCCTCCCCATGCTGCATTAACGCCTGGGACTGCCTGACTGGCTCACACTGCAACCCTGTGTGCGCAGGACTCAGCCAGGGCAGAGGCAAGGAAAAAGTACCCAGGGCTACACTGAGAATGCAACACAAAAGCCTGGCGGTAAGACTCGTGTCCATTACATTTCCAGGTCTCTAGCTAATGGGGGAGCTGGTACCCTTTCCCGGGAGCTGGCTGCCTGGTAGAGAGAGTTCTGTATCTACTTTAACACGCTGCAGCCACAGCTGGAGCTTGGAGCTGTGGGGGTGGACTCGCTTGGCTGGTGTAGAGTAAAAGCAAAGCCATGATGTACCTTGCACATGTCCTGGGAAAGGAGCCCTTTTGAATGCCCTCCCATGCCAGGCCCTTGTCTGGTTCTGAGTGAAGCAGTGCTGGCAGGCACAACCTTCTCAACAGCACCCGCTGCTATGTGCCAGGAGCTCAGGACCTCTCCCAGGGTGATAATGAGCCTGGCATCCTGAGGATCCGAGCGTCTGCACCTATTTCTTGCAGGACAGGGTGCCTGGAGTTTGCCACACTTCCACTGAAGAGCCAGGCAGGGTCCCCAGGGAAGGGACTTGGTGGAAAGCCCTCAACCTTCTCTGATTTACCTCCACCCACACAAGGCAGAGCAAATATCCCCTGGCAAACAGTGCAGAGCAAACAAGGGCATCAATGTCCCGCCAGGCTGAGCCTTGGCCTCTGGGCTGCTCCACCTTTCCACTGCTTCTTGAAAGGGAGCAATGTCCAGGGACTTCCTCTGGCTTCTTTCCCCGAGAGATCTTGTTTCAGAGCAACCCCAAGGGCTGATGAACCCCAAGTCTGGGTCTGAAAACTGTGGGTAGCTGGTCAGCCATCCCTGAGGCACCCGCGAACCAAAGGAGAGTTTGGAGTCAGATGTCATAGCCAGGCTGTGTGGGTCACAGAGAGTAGAGACAAGCTGGTGATGTGAAGCAGAGACAAAAATCCACAGCAAATCCGCCCCAGAAAAGGCCTTTCCTCTGGCCATCCAGTGCAATGTCCCAACTCCAGCAGCAGCCAGAAAAACCCTCCAAGGAGAATTAAAGCATGAGCAAGCCCAAGGGAAGCCTTTTCTTCTCTCTCAGGGCTTGTGGCTAAACCAGAGAGGTTTGTGGGATGTCAAAGACATTCTTTTCAGTCCTTCTGAGATGCAGGTGGGAGGGCTGGAGCTTTTTCTGGATGATTGACCACCCTCAGTGATTTGAGTCAGGTGTTATGACATCATCTCCGGGTCAGAAAGACTCTAAGTTGCGGATTTTCTTGTTCTGTTCTCTCAAGGACTCTTGCTCCATGTTTCCCCCATCCTTCTCATGGCATCTGCAATGGCCCACTGTTGGCGTCAGGCTTTGCTTTGACCTGCCATGGATGCTCCCCTCATGCTATTGCCTCCTACAGAGACAGAAGCCTCTTTTTCTAGGCAGCTTCCAGCCCTCCCTTCTCCTGAATTTCCTTCCCCACCATCTGCTCAAGGTCACTCCAAGTTAAAATTAGCAGCTTATTCAGCATTCGTGGAAAGGGCCAGCCAACTTCCCACAACCCACCCCGGTGCTAGCCTTGCCTGCTTGTGGGCTGGAGCCAGGCCTCGTGATCCTGGGAGCTGGCGTCAGGGGAGCGGACTCCTCTCGGAGGTGAGGGGAGCCTGCGCCTGCGTTTCTCATGCTGAAGCAAAGGACTTACAGCCAGCTCGCCCTCTCTGCCATAAATTTGTGCTCCAGAGTTGTGCTGGCAAGGCAGGAGGAAGGAGCATGTCCCTGGAGCCCCAGTGTCCTCCAGTTCCCACTACCATCCTCTGAATGCTAGATGTCACCCCAGTTGTACCCAAGCCAGGCGTTTTACTGGTCATAATTGTCTCTGTGATAGCAAGAGAGTTCCCTCAGCCTTTCAAATCTATATTTAACTCGTCCTCACCTGATCTCTCTTCCTGGGCTTATCTTTCTTTTCTTTCTTTCCAGAGCAGCCTGAAGCCACAGGGTGGAGATAGCAGAAAGCCACCCACGGCAGAGTGATGGAAGCTTTGCTGTGGTCAGTCTCCTGCCCTGCATTGGGGATGCTTAGGGGATGTGATATCTGGTCCATCAGGAAAGTACACAGCTGGTAAAGAGAATAGGGCTTCAGTTCCAGCTTGCCGCATGGTCCAGCCCAGCCCAGCCTCACCTCCAAGGGGCAGGAGAGGAGGAAACAGCCCCTGCCCCTTGCAGCCCTTAACACTCATGTAACCTCTCTTTCCTGTAACATTTGCACCAGAATTTGGTCCAAAGGAGAAAGAGCATCTTTATCTCCCTGATATACTAGTCAGGGCATCTCCTGGGGTCAGGGCATCTTCTGGGGACTGAACTCAATCTAGGGGCAGGCATATGAACTTAAACATCGGTGCATGAGACACTGGTAGCTGATGTGGGCAACACAGTGATGGCAGAAAAAAAGAAATGCACGTGTACCTAGCTAGGAGGAACAAATGAGCATGCCAGTTTTACCTTTGCATTGGGCAGCTGTGCAGGAAAATCTGCAGCGACACTGCATGTGGGAGGATACTTTTCAAAGAGAAAGGTGCCCCTGTGATTAAAGAAAGGCCAAGAAGAACTGTTCTCTCACCCAAGTGTTTCCTTATCATTAAATTCTCTCCACAAACCACGGGCTTTGGACCTTTGCTTTAGAGACACTTGAGAATATCTGGATAAAAACAACTTTTCACAGTGAAAATTCTGCTTAATTGAAGGGAAGCTGTCAGCCAGACTGTTGGACTTAAACCACAGCAGAGAGGTAGGAGAGATGCATACCATGTAAGCGAGAGAATTGGTGGGCTTTTGGGGGCAAAGTCAGGGTCTTCAGGAAGCTGAGTGCCCAGCCCGATGGTTAGTGCCTATGAGAGCAGCTACTGCATGAAAAACTCCTGTGCTACAAATCTCTGACACAACAGAGAAGAGCTGAAGGGATAAGAGAAGCTGTCCCAGACAAACCAGTAACCTCTGACAACAACACACCTACAGAGCACCACAATTTGGGTCTGGACAGCAAGGCCTCAGTTGCATCATTTGTTCAAGCCCTCGTCCTTCTGGCACTGCAGCTGGACACCTGTGTCACCTGGCTTTGAGCCATCTGTGCAGGGCAAGAAAGTCTCTCTTGCTGTAGGCCCAATTTCCTGAGGATATAAATGCAGTCATGCCTATAACTGTCAGCCCCTCACACACCGGCTGTTGCACCTATGTGCCATTTCAAATAAATTGGCCAGAATGGTGGACATCGCAGAGACCTCATTTCCTGTGAGCTTCAGAAAATGGGCAGCTGAGGAAGAGAGCCGATGGATGTCCTTTCTGAAGGAAAAGGCATGAACGCAGTCCTTGTTAAATGGCCCAAGAGCTGAAAAAATATAAATGAATGCCCCAGCTGCAGAAAAAGCTTCAGATTAAAGGTGGCACCTTATTAGACAACAGAAAATCCAACTACAACCCTCCACCCACACACCTTTGAGAATCTGGTTCATTCACCCCACACCTCCCCAAACACCTCATTTAGGTGAAAAACTTTAGCAGGTCTCAGGCGGACCAGGAGAACATTTTCAAAAACACAGAAATCCTGAGACAGTGGAAAAAACACTCCTCCAATCTGCAAGTACCTTGAGGGAACATGTTCCCCTATGGACCACCTATGGCTAGATTCCTTACAAAGCTTTGCGGAGCAACTGTTTTATTTTAACACCTGCACAAATATTCTGGCCATCCTTCCATACAAGGTCTTGTCTTGCAGCTTTCATTCCAGCTTTGCCTTCCCAAAGATATTGCTCTTTTGAGGAAATTCTTCAGAGTGATGTGCAAAATGGAGGTCACTAGAAGCAGAGCAAGATACTGAGTTAATCTGACAGCTGATTCTGGACATTGTGGGCCTCAGGACCCTGCTTAGCTTTCATGTTGGGGGCTTTCATAAGGCCAAAAGAAAGAACAGTTGCTTTTTTCTGTTGGCCTTATGAAGGTCTGAACCACTGTAGCTCCTGGGCTTAGACACCATAATGGATGGTCACCATATGTCTCTCAAGGGCCAGCAGGCAGTAACATGAAGGTGGGCCATGATTACCAGATGGTAGTGAAGTCTCTGAATAAGAAAAGCGATAATTTTAATAGTTTAATGCTCTGAGGAACATTCAGTTCACACAGGTGTGGGGCAGTTTGTGCTGCCCCACTTGCCCAGAGGCAGGAGTTAAGAAAACACAGCCACATTGGCGTCTGGGAATGAGGACATGTACTTTGGAGCTATCTGCTATTGCTGGCATTTGATGCTTACATACCCCGCTCCCTCTACGTGCAGCGTTAACAGAGCCTGCAATCAGTTTCCTGGGTTTTCCTGGAACCTGAGTGTCTGCCTGGGGACTCCAAGCAAAAAAACAGAGGAATAACTCCAGAGCAGCAATTTCAATGCATTTTCAAGCAGAGAGTGGCATGTAGGCACCCAGCCCAGAGCTGAGCTCATATGTTTTATTTGGGAAGAAACCCTCGCATGAAAGATCTGGCCTGGCCTCCAGGTTCCTCTCTGCTAAGGATTAGCAATGTGATGTGAGAAATGGCAGGTCTTCTTCCCCACTGAGCCCTACATGCTCAGTCTGCTGCTCTTCCCTGCACCATAAGCTGCAGGTCCCAGTCAGGACCCCAGCTTGACCACAGGGATATGTTAGAAAGGGGCTACACAACAAGTCCTACACTTGGAATTGAAGCCTGCCCTAGAGCAAGGGTGGGCTCCTATCTTCCTTCTCCACCAGCACCTTGCTTTTGCCATCTTCATCTAAGGATCAAGGGTTTTGCTTCTGACAGACAAACCCCGCAAAGGCCGTTCTGGGTGGTGCTGACTTTGAAGTACCTAAAACTTTAGAAGCCCACTCATTACAGCTGTGCTGGTAAACAGAAAAAAAAGTGTCTTGCCTGGCCTCTGACCCTGAGGCCAACTGGCTTGGTCTGGCCATGTCCGTACTGATAAACTCTCTCAGACTCCAGAACAGGGCGCCCACATCCAAAAAGCCTTTCGGGAATGATCCCTGGCCTGTGCTGTCTCCAGACCCATGCCCAGGGATTGCCTGGGTCTGCGCTAGTTGGCCTGGGCCAAGTCAATGCTGGGTTCACATTAACAATTTAACAGTGCAGACAATAAAGTTGCTGGCAATATTTAATTTGCTAGGACAGATGTAGCCACTAAGCCCAGTTTTGCTGGAAATCACCAGCACTGGCTTTCATCTGGTGGACAGAACCATCTCCATCCATGGGCTGACCCCACAGAGGAGGTTAATCAGTCTGTCTTGATAGACTGAGTGAAAGCACCTCTGCAGACTATGGAGCAAAAGATATTTACACTGGAAATTTACATCCCCACGTAGGTCCCAGTCCTGGATCTACATGGGCCAGGAGTCCCCTCTGCAGATAGACAGATGTATCTCTAGATCTCCTCTCCTTGAGCTGTGCAAGATCGCCACACAGCTCAGGTCACACCGTAGGTGGTCCTCCAGCCCCACCGCATGGTCGTTTCCCTCCGATAACTCTGAGGTCTTAAAGGTCAACTCAAGGGCAGTGGGTGGACATGTATCAACCAGCTTCGACATGCTGCACTCCAGGAGTAGCTGTGTTTAGACCCGGGGACTCTCTGATCTTCAATAACCTGGCAGCAGCTTGTAAACAGTGGGCTTGATGTGATAGCATCCTCAGCGAGCAATTTACACCCTTCCCCCAAGACCCTCCCCTTCTATCTTTCTCACTCCTGTGACATTGGGAACCTGAGGAAGAGGCATGCACAGAGCCAAATTTGTTAAGAGTGGCTCGGTTCTCTGTGTCTGAGACCCACACTTACGGTGGGTTGGGGAGTCAGGGCAGACAGAAGGCACGGGCTGATGAATGTAAGGGTGTGAATGAACGTGTGTCCACGCACACTCTACACGCACAGCTTTGTGTGGGTAGTGCTAGAGAGAAACACTTCCTATAGGGCAGAGGCCTGTCCATGGGGGATCTCTCCATCGTTCAGGGACTGTGATACTGATTCGGGGGTGGCCATGTCAGAAGTATCAATGGAAGGAAACCCTAATGAACATTGGATCCTGCCTGGGGTGGGAGTTCTGGGACTGACTCCCAAGGGGGACAGAAAGTGGATAAGTTGATTTCTACATTGTCCTGCTTTCTCTCTTATGCATTTGGTCTAAAAAGAGTGGGCTGGTGGAAGACTGCAAAGCCTTCAGCATAGCACCTGTAGCACGCTCGCCTCAAGACGTGACCTGCAAATCTAAAGCTATTACATGGGAGAAGAGCATCACCTACCAGGCTGATGGTCTGAACATCTCTCCTGTCTCCCAGTCTCACCTCCCTGTACCCAACTAAGGCAGATTTGAGCCTGCGGGACAGGGTGTAATTCACTCAGAGGGCTTCTCACAGCCTTGTGCCCATTGGAGGCAAAAGACCTGGATATCAGGATGTCATTTGAGGATATGGCTAGGCCAACAAAATGACGTCTATCCTGAAAACAAAGTCTCACCAGCCCTTCTCTTATCCACCACAGTGCATCTCACCGATGCTGGTGCTGGTTGCCTCTTCAGTGAACTGTTTCAGGGAGCAAAACTCAGCCCAAACTGGTGGAGTTTTTTTCTGGACAGTCAATTTTCAGCTGGTTCAGCTCCTTTCACTGCAGGCGAAATGTCCAGCCACAGTCCCCTGTGATCCCATTCTCCTCCACCTGGGAAGAAACTGAAGTGTGAAGGCAGGAGAAATCAAAGGCCCCCCCTGCCAAGTCCTCCCCTTTCCTTTTCCCCTAGCAAAGCAGCGAGGTGAAGGCCATGGGACAGAGCCCAGCTGCACCGGGTGTTTCCAACGCAGTCTCCCATGCGATCCCTCCCAGCGGCCCCGCTCCTCCTCCTCCTCCTCCTCCTCCTCCTTTGCTTGGAGGAGGACTGAAAAACAAGCCGACCGCATCCCCGCTCACTCCGGAGACGTTCCCCGGTGCTCAAGGTAACAGGCGGCGTGCATCTGTGCCCAGGCTCCCTTGCCCACCCCAGCCTCCCCGGCGCGGGTGGGAACGTCCTGTTCCTGGGCACGGGAACGTCGCGGGGGGAAGACGCCTGCGTCAGGCGCTCCCGCCTTGGGGACCTTGACTGCTGTCTGGGAGCGGGAAGGACAGGCGAGGGCTGTGCTTTCAGACAAGCATGCAACAGCAGGGCTTGGGTGCAGGGTGCTCCGGCCCCAAGTCCCCTCTCCAAGCTGCTGGCCCCAGGGCGCTGCATCACTGGGGAACAGAGGAATTGCCACGCTGCGCCTGGTCTACCTCCTCTGGGGCGAGTGAGTGCTGGTTGCAGCAGAGGAAGGTGCCAGATACCATCAGCAGCAGGATTAGCCGCTCCCAGGGGATATTTCTTCCAGACCTCATTTAGCTGCTACTCTCAGACATAAGAGTTTGTATTCCTTACAAAGCCCTGGCTCGTTATTTAAGGCCTTACTGTCGTAACACTGGATCTCCTTGTTACCCATATAAACATCCACTCTGTTTTCGCATGGATTTTAAAGACACTTTTATCCAGGCTTTTGTAACATCTTGTGGAAAGGATTCACAACACCAACCTCTTGTTTTCCCATGCAGTTGTCCAGCCACAGCTCACCCAGCTCTAATTTCTGATGGAGACTGGGAAACCGGGGCCATGCTCTTCCCTTCTGTCTCCAGTGTTGGGCAACACCGGGAAGAAAGGGGATGAAGAGCTGATTGTCCTACCTCATCCCAGTGTGGGTTCCCATATGCCAAGCTATCTATGGCTGTGGGGGGTGAGGAGTGTGAAGCTTCACACTATGACAAGATCAGGACCTGGGTCTTGATCTCCAAGTACTAACAGAGAGGAGGTGAGGAGAGGAGAGGAAAGAATGGCCTCACGTCTGAATGAAGACCAGCAAACATTAAGACCCTGCAGTGCCCAAAGCTGCCTGGAGATCTTAAGGGCATTGCAGACACAGAAATGCATCTGAACATACTGTGCACAGAACAGTGTCAGCTCTCAGTTTTTGCTGCAGTCCAGCCAGCCAACTCTTCACCAGGACTGATGGAAGAAAAGAGGCTTTTTCCATCCTGAGGAGGTAGCTGTTTCTTAGCCAGAGAAGGGCCTCTCCTTCTCTGGTCATCCGTTGATCACAACCAAACCAGAGAAAGTCATGTCATCTCCTCCTGTCTCTATTTCTCCTTCAGCCTCTTGTCTGCATGCAACTTTTGTAAGGTCCTGAAGGCTCGGAAAGGCAGAGTTGTCTTGTTGGGGAGACCCCTTGAGAGTGAGAGCCCCAGTGCTGCAGGGAGCTCAGCCACACACGAGCAGGGAAGCCATTTGGACCCATGCCCTTGAGAAGAAAACTCGAGACATCAGGAAGCACTGCAATGTCTCAGAGATAAGGCAGGACCTTGGTAAACCACCAGACCACGTCTGAGCCCTTAAAACCGCCTCACTGCCCTGCTGTGGTTCTTCAGACAATGTTGTTTCCACTTAAGCCCTGTGCCTAGAGCTTCTTACCACCAGTCTTCAGGTAGCTCCCAATTTCCCCCCCTATTCGGTCCCTCTCAGTCTTTCCCCAGAGGCACCAGACTCACTCCATGGAGCAGGCCAGATTTTAGGACTCCCTATATCCAATTACAACAACCCCAGCACAGTGACGCTCCAAACTCACCTAGAGGCACAGTGCAACTAAGCAGTCACTCTCCTGAGACCATTAACACAACATTTGGGCCATACTCAACAAGGAAATGACATTTTGGTGCAAAGCAGTATCCAGTCTACCCAGCAATACTTCTTTCCTTTTGCTTTCGTGCCCTCCTGTTGTTTTGGGGTATGTCTGTATATTTGTGGGGGTTTTTAGCTGCCTTGTCTTAGGACAAGTCAGGAATAAGAGTTACAGGCAGCAAAGAGGTTGGCCACAGCTCCTCTGAACGGATATGGGTTGGTAAGAAACTGTTTGGCAGGGAGAGTTGACATTAACTGCTTGGGCTATTTTAAAAGGGTGATTTAATCAGCCTAGGTATGTGCACAGTGTATTTGGCAGTTCGTTGGAACCACACCAGGGCCTTTTATCAAGAGGAGTGTGGAAGGGAAGGAAAGGGCAAAGCAAATGCAGATTCAGATGAAAAAAGAGGGCTTCTAAGTCTCTTCCATAAAGAAAAGCAAGGAAGAGAAAACAGAGTTAAAAATAATATCATGGCATGTTCTGGGCAGAGATACCAGCGTCCTAGGAAAAATATACGCGTTTTTTTGCCAAGAGGGAAACAAAAGGGAGGATGAGGGAGGATGCCGAGGCCGTTCTTTGATTTGAAAATGAAGCAAGGCCAAAGAGCAGATCTGGTCACTGGGTTTTTTTTTCAGCAGAATATGCACTTTATAGCTAAAGCAAGCTGAGCTTGAAACCTGCCAAGTGCAGAAATTTGCTCCTAGGGAGAATGGCCAAACCACACAGGACAGATGCATCACATCAGGTGATGTGTTACCAAATGCTGCTCAAACAGTACTCTAAGGAAAACTGTGTAAGTCCTTGGACAGGGGTGAATGGAGCTAGCGTGAACTTTACCTTTTGCTCTTGGTAATCATTGGTTCAGTCCCTTCTGCTGTCAAAAACTTCCGTCATCATATAAGCATGAAGGGCCAATGTCATCCAAGAATTAAGTACTTACTCTCCATGATTTGAGAGGGAGTTAGGTACATGCATTCCTTTAAGAAGCTAGCCATAAAGGCTTGTCTGGGAAGACTTTCGCACCATTTTATCTCTTTGAAACTGCTCTGGGCTTTGTCTGAGCTGGCTGAAATTTTTCATGACAATCATTAATTCACTGAAAAATGTGGTTTCTGGCAGATTGAGTCTCTTTGGAAGTTCAGGTCAAATTTGGCAAATCGTTTCAGCCAAAAAACTGAGAAAACTTTGAATCATCTTTCTCTGAGTTTCAAAATAAAACTTCTTGCCTTTTCTTCCTGTGCAATGGTTTTGCCTTGAAATGAAGATATGATCCCCTTATTCAACCTTTTGTGAGATTAAGTAATAAAAGAAATATGAACTATTTGGTATCATTTCTCTTTCACCTGAACAGAATGACCTGGTTTCTTTGTGAGCATGAAAAAAATTGTTTCTCAGACCAAAAAAGTCCATTCCCTCCTCACCATTACTCTGTCCAGCTTACCTGGATGTGGATGCCAGGAGAAAATATTGGGAAACAACTGCTGCAAACAGCATGCACTAGCAAAGCTGCTCTGTGGGCAGTTGTACTAAAACCTCCGAAAAAAACCAGGCTAAGTGGGAGAGAGTCCAGTTTTGCCAGTATAAATTTCAGCTAGTCTGGGCCTTCTGCCAATAGAGTTTTTTTCCGCCAGGGACCACAGCTCTTCACCCCCAGCTTTGGGAGATGTTGTGTGGACACAGTCACAGTTAAAGCAGCAAAATCTCCATGGAGTAGATGACATTATGTTGACATGAAAGAGCTTGTCCTGTCGTAGCTTGTTTCTTTACTCATTCCTTACCGTGTTCACATCTGCTCTATCAGGTTGTGTTGGTTTAAAATCACACTCTTAATGCTTGCATTCTTGCATGGGTCCCCAACCTGTGCAGCTGAGGATCAGGCTTGCTGAGGACCAGCAGATGCTGGTTTACACTGGCTGGGCTTTTTCTGCCTGACGTGAGTCACCCCGCATCCTCCCTGCTCCCTCGGGAGCCGTCCTCCTGCCTGCCTAAATGCTCTGACAGCAGTTCCCCTCTGCCTCTGGAGGTGGCATGAGTATACAGACCTGAGCAGAAATAGGACACCCCTGAAGCCTTGTTTTCTGGAAGTGAGTGGTCACAGCCCTCAGGGGAAGCCAGTCTTCATCAGCCAGAAAGACCCCCCCACACACATTTTCCCTCCAACCTGGGCCATGAGAGTCCCCTCAAGCAAGAGGGCACTACTGGCAGATGAGAGCACAGTGCTGAGACACTCACCACATTTGGCCAGGCTCCATGCTACACAGTCCCTTGAGAAAGTCCCTTAAGAAAGTAATTTCTGGGTTCTGTCTTGGATAAGAAGTAAAGAAGATGATTAAGCCACGAGAAAAGAAAATCGTCTGGTATTTCTTGTGTATAATCAGTAACTAGTAGTTCTTTCCCCAGTGAATTTGATTACTCAGTTCAGTTCATTGACAAAACATCAGTTTTCGCAGTAAAATCCAAAGGTGGAAAATGTTGAGCCATTGGTATCTGCAGAAACTACTGGTTGTCTTTCAAGAAAATCTGCACATCCAAAGACCCCTATGTAGCTCTGACGATAAGTAAAAGGGTTGTAGATGAGGTCCCATAGGAACTTCTGGTTTGTTTCCAAACTAGGAGAGCCGTAGTGGAAAGCCACTATCTTGCATCAGCTATTGGGTGCATGAGTGTTGGTCTCAGTCTGTTTTCAGTGTCAAGAGACCACGATGCAAAAACTGCCACACCAACTCACAATGCTACCAGCATTTTCAGAAATTGCTTCTCCGAAAGATTGAAAGTCAGACAAACTGGGCTGCATGCACATCATCAAATATCACTACAGAACATCTCTCCTTCCCAGAAAAATGACTTCACTAGGATTTGACTTGCAGCATTAGACACCTACATGCAGAGATCTAGTTGCTCTCACAGAGGCATCTTGTGACCTTTCAGATGCCTCAGGGTATCTGAGAGATCTGCACCAAGCTGGTAGATGTGAGGCAGGGTCTACTGGAGACAGACACCTTTCTAGACTAGCAGTTGGAAGGGACACCCAGTGATCCCTACAACTGCTAAATATCTGTGTTTACATGTCTCAATTCATCCTAGCCAATACAGTCAGTGGAGCCTGGAGAGCAGTTCAGATGGTCAGATGCAGGCATCTGCTCTAGTGTGAGCTGAATCCCTTGCCAAGCTCTGATGATTGTATGGACTACATCTCCAGTGATTATATTAGGAAGGCACATTTAACAGAGCCAATGTGGGCAAGTGGAAGCTGCAAAATTGCTTTGTTGAGATAATTTTCAATGAAAGGGCAATAAAGGAATAAATCTTATCCTTAGGTTGGAGTTTGATCTGGAAGAGGTGTTGAAACCTGCAAGAGGAGGCTGAGTCTCTTAAGATCTGGGAGGCTTCTTGTAGCCCTGGGTTTCTCTTGGAGGAAGTGGAAAATCTCTGCAGCTGATGGTAGCTGCTATTCCCCTGAAACAGCTGTGGCACAGAGCAGGTTAAGTGACTCATGACAAAGTAAGGACTAAAAGCCAACCTTCCTATGGTGGATGTTAATTCCTGAATCACGGATGGCTCTGTTGCCCTTCCTCTTTGTTTTCACAGCAAAAGTACAAATTGCAACCTACTCAGCCACTTCCCTAAGAACCACCATATGCAGCATCTCACAATGCATGTCTCACTTCAGTAGTTACTAAACCCTGTGGTCTAAGAAACTAAAACTTTCTCATCACTTCCCCATGTTACAGTGCCAGCTAAATTATAGTGACCATTTTCTCTGCAATGAAACCCTATACCTTCTGGGGTATTTTAAGGAGTTCAGCTGCTCCTAGAGGATGCCAAAAACACAATTCCTCCTACACAGTCTGCTCTGAGACCTGTCAGGTCTTGCTGCTGTCACCACGCATGTGTCTATCTGGAAAAGGATGCTGTCCCATGACTCAGGGCACAGTTCTAGGTGACATTGTCTCTAATGACAAAGCTGGTTTGAGGAGCATCAACAGAAATGCAGGGGAAGTGAAGACTCATCTTTTTTTGTTTTGAGAGCAGAACTTATCCCTTTATTTTCCTTTTTATTTTATGTTATCCCCAATCATTCCAGTGATCTGGTTTATGACACAGCACCAGAAATGGTTTCTTCGGTGTAATGGTGGGTTTGGCTGCATGGAGCATAGGCCTGGGAGATGTCACTAGGGCCAGACTCCCTTAAACTGGCTTCCTGAGCACAAAGAGTAAAACCTGGGACGACACCCTTAGTGTCTGATGGGTTTGCTCACAAACACCTATTAAATGCTGCTAACACTCACTTTGGTCAAAAGGACAGCTCTGAGAGTGTCTCTCCTTCCACTTCTTTTCTCCAAAAGTGGTTGCTCATGTGCATCCACTTCTTTGGACCAGCAGCTCCAGGTAATCACAGAACAGCTTTTGCTTGAGTCATCGATGCAATTCACGTGAGAACTCTCCATTTCTTTCACAAATTAAATAAAAAGTCAATTTGTCTCAGATGTCCTGAGATGTCCTGGGCTCAATCAGGGAAACCTGGGAGCATGCAGACAAAGCTCGGCTTTGTGGCAGTTTCACATGTGCGATGCTCCAAGTTCCTGAAGAAGTCATCAAATAATTAGCATGAAAACCACAAGGTTTTAAAAACAGTGTTGATTTTCAGGTATCTTTGCCATGCAGTGTGAGCCTGGAGAATTTTTCTTTTTTCCCCACAAATGTGAGGACTAATGACTTTTAGAGCTGAAAGTGCAGACACGCCACCTTGCACTGCAATCAGGAGCCTTCCCAGAAAGGCCAAACCACTGGCAGATTTGCAGCAAATCTCTGACAGGCAACATCACTTCTGGGCAACTCTTGGAGCTGCTGGGGAGAACATGGCCCATGCAATTGGGGGTCTGAACCCAAAAGAGCGTGTCTCTAGCAGGAGCCAGACTCTGATCCCCGTTATGGTCTCTTCACCTCTCGCTCTTTCTTCCATTTCTCATTGTCACAGGTGCCTTTGGAGTATTTCTTCATTCGTTTCCGGGAGGGATGAAGGGGCAGTCAGCTCCCGTTCTGTTTTTGAGGAATAATGTTCATTATGATCAGCCATCGGTCACAAGGCACAGGAAGAGCAGTGAACGCTGGGGTAAATGAACAGAATTATAATGTTAAAAATGCAGGAGGATTGCCAGGAAACACTTGGAGGGTATCTGAATCACAGCAGGGAAAACAAGATGAAAGTAAGATCTAATTTAAGGATGAACTATCCAATTTGCTCTCATTATCCTCACCCTTACGTTCCCTTTGGCCATTTTTAGATACAGAACCTTTTTTTAGGTTCTCAGATATTTTGGATTGTTTTCATATTTAGTCGAAGCACCCGCAGGAAGTCAAGCCTGCATGATTTACAGCCTGGCCAGAAACCAGAGGTGAATGAAATCTGCATGAGGGGAACGTGCACAGCTTCACCCAGCAGCCCCCGCTATCAGAGAGCCGAGCGTGCCGAGGCAGCCGGTGGCTTGCCAAAGCTACTGAGAGGTGGTGGCAGCCCTGGGATCAGGGGGGCTTCCTCCCCCTGGGGAAAAGCTCACTCTTCCCTGACATTTCGGAGCTCCTTTCCCAATCGTTAGCACCACCACAATCTTCTCCGTTGACCAGATTTCCAAAGGCAGGGGAGCTACAAAACAGCTGAGCACCAGAAGTCTTTTCCAAGACATTCTTGTAGGTTAGGTTTTGCTACTCCCTATTTTATTACCTTGCACAAGCAGGGCAAATTTCAGAAGACCAGAGGAAGCAGGTGCCTATAAAGCAGTAATTGCCAGGGCAGGGGAGAGCGCAGTCACTGTCCCCACCATCTTACTGCATTGGTACGGATGCACAGACGGCAGCCAGCCTCCTCTCCCTCTGGTTACCTTCACGGTCTGTGAGTCACTTTTATTTTTATATATAGTAGGCCAGCTTCAGCAGGAAAGCTGGAGAAGGGGTCAGGGCTCCTCCCTGGGAAACAGAAGACATCGGTCCCAGTTTTCTGAGCCTGAGAGGGGCTATGAACTCAAATCACTCCCTTCCTTCACAAGCCATCTAGCCATGGGGGTGCTCTGCCTCCCCCAGCCCCCAAAAAAAGATTGAAGAGAAAAATGCAATTTTCAGTCGTGTATCATCCTCTTCTTCCAAAAACATTTCAAATTAATAATCTATAACTGCTGATGCTTCCGCTTTAACTGTGCCGCAAGGAGAGTCGATGGAAGTGGCTGAGACCACCAAACTCAGCTCAAGCGAGGCCAGAACTTGTAGCTGGAATGAACCGCCAGGCATCAAGTCCCCTTCACATTGCTCTCAGATCTCCGGTCACTCATCAGCAGGACCTGAAATGCAGGTCACTGAAAAGAATCTTGCTGATTTGGGGGCAGGGGATGGGGGGAAATCAGTGTTTTCGCATAAATCCGGACAATGTGTATATCACTTTAATTGATGTCAAACTTCCAGCCTGACATGCTTTATAAACCCTGGGCAGCTTTGATCTCCTTGTCTTTGCCTATAAATGCAAGGATTACAAAAACATTCTGAAAAACAGCACCAAAAAGTGTCTTTCACTGAGGTACTTTGCTCCAGCAGATAAGGCTAATAAGCAAAGAAACTCCAGGTATTAGGAAACGAGGCTTTCCAGGAACTTACTCTGGGCAGAGAGAGGGGGGCAAAGCAGCTGAAGGATATTGATGCTTATGCTCCCCCTGTCATTATTTCACCATATTGTTTATATGCCCGAGACGTGGATAAAGGTAGCTGTCACTTCTGGCACCGCTCTCCCCTCTGGGAGATTACAGCGAACTGTGGCTGACGCTGCCCAACTTTGGGCTGACTGACAGCCCCCCGCGGCATGGTTACTGTCAGCGCTGGGGGTGCCCGCTTGGGGTTTGCAAGGCATGGGGAAGGGAGGAAGAAGGCGGGGGGATTTTTGGAAAGCCGTGGGCTCTGCTCGGCTTCTGGCACATCGCCGGTCAGGAGGAGGTGGCTCCTCTCCACGTGCTACAAAAGTGGAGGCAAAGGTGTTTCACCGCCTCTTTTGTTGGTGCAGGTCTTGACACTCAAATGTTGGGGTTCCTCTGAGGACCAAGGGTGTGAGGTGCTTCAGTGCCCTGCTGCCAGGGGGTGTTCAGGGATGGGATCCTGCCATGCAGAAGAAGCTCTTGACCTCCACCAAGCTGGACAAGGGGAGGCCTAGTCCTGCATGCAGAGAACAGATGGAAATAGAAAAGTTAGATGTGAAAATAGAGTAAGGGAGTGTGTGGAGCTGTCTAGGAGACCTGGCATCCCGGGTCACGACTCAGCTCTGGATTAAGACAGATACATTTCTCCAGGCCAGTGCCAGAGGATGTCTAAACTGCCCTTATAGTCCATGACACCCTCAGACAGGATACAGTTGGCCAAACAGATGCAGCCGGTGTGATCTTGAAGGCACCTGAGACATCTACTCAGGGCCAGCAGATACAGCACAAGACTCACACCCCTCTGAATGGCAGCAGGATGGTCCACTGTGCCTAAAATGGCTTAGACACCCATGTGACAACCAAGTCCCACCCTAGTATTGACTGGAGCTATTGCATAGCTACTTGGTCTGCTCAGTAGCAGAGACCCACGCTTGGTCAGCTGGGTAACTGGCTGTCAGCAGTGAAATGTGGGCATCTCACATTTGCAGACTGACTACCATTCCCAGTCTCCATTCGTAATGGGAACTGCACTTTCAAACCCCTTGGCAAGCGGGGAAGTGTTTCAGCTTTGGGAAGCTCAGTGGAGTCATGACATTATCTTTGAAGTTAGCTATGAAATTATCTCCTTGATGCTGGGAAGGCCTCACTTGGAGTGTTGGGCCCCCTCCTGGGCCCTGGGCTTTGAGGGAAAAGGGGTCAAACTAGGGACAGTCCAAAAAAAGACAAAGAGAATGACTAAAGGAGTAGAAGGATGCAGATTAAGGAGGAAGCACTGAAACTGGTTAGTCTCAGAGACACCTGAGGAGAGACGTGTCTTCAAATACATGAAAAGAAAAAAAGAGTGGTAGGACAGGAGCCAAGGACAAGGAAACATAGGAAGGAGAAATTGTCTGGGAAAATCTCCGTTACAGCCTACTTAAGAACAATGCCTGACAAGGGTAAGAAGGTAGAGTTGACCTTGCCTTGAGGCAGGAGGCTGGGCTAGATGCCCTCAGGAAGCCCCTTCCAGTCCCACAGTGCTTTGCCGTATGGTGTGACTGGCCCCAGGCATCTCAGGACTTCTGGGGTGGAGCAGGGAACTAGACCTAGCTCTGCTGAGTCCCACACCAACATTTCTCTGCATCTGCCAAACAAGCTGATTAAGAAATCTGAGAATAGCAAAACCCAGCAAAATGGGACTATCTTTTGATGGTATTACTTGGATTGCACTGATTGAGCTCCAGCAGGCTTTGCCAATTAAATGCGGGCAGGAATTTCCAGTTCTGGTAAATAC
Organism: Apteryx mantelli; assembly: GCF_036417845.1. Taxonomy (NCBI): domain Eukaryota; kingdom Metazoa; phylum Chordata; class Aves; order Apterygiformes; family Apterygidae; genus Apteryx; species Apteryx mantelli. The sequence continues at coordinate 136,400,921 of NC_089980.1, read as the reverse complement.
AACCATGGCTGTACTATCCTAGACTTTGCTAGATTTCTCCAAGACTTTTTCTCCTTTTTCTCTTTGTAGGCTTTTACTTACAACAGATCCAAGAAAAAACTCTACAGATATTAGTTCTGCATTAGACTTCTAAACCCTGTCCCTTCCGTAGGACAGAGGAACACACCTAAACTCCATACATAATGAGATTTGATAGGAAAATGGGTTTCAAAAAAATTCATTTATATGAATTAAATGACATTGTTAATTAACATGATTTAAGATGGCAGACCATCTAGAAAGGACGTTAACCCTCCTGTTTTAGGGCTGAAAGCAAGCTCCTGGTTTTAGAAATCCAGATAAGTGTTCCTTGAGAAATGGGAATTTGGCTCCTAAATCAATTAGGCCTGCCAGCTCTACAAAGAGAAATTTATAGCTGAGCACAGAATTAACCCTAGACCTTGCAAACTGTACGTCAAGCTGCTGAGTGCTGCTTCTCACCTCTTTGCCCAGTGGAGCTGCAAGGCCTGAAGAGAGAAATTACTTTGCAGTAACGCTGTCACAGACCAAAGCAAATCTGGTGCTCCCAGACATGTTGAGGGCACAGGCCTTGACCTGTGGCTGTAACCATCTGCAAACCAAAGATACACCCACCTGAGCATCAGAAGAAACCAAAGCGTGTAACATCTCTGGTTTCCTACTAACTCCCTCTACACTGGGAGTGATTTGCCGGTATAAGAAGCCCTGGCAAAGTCCAGGGTTGTTGTAAGACCCAGCAGCTCATGCCCATATGGTCCTTGCAGATGTCCTGAACTCAGACCTACACACTTCATCTGACCTGGCTGGAGATAGAGTTGGCACCTTGGCACATCTTGGACCCCTTGGTCTGCCTGACATCATGACCACCAGGACTGATGGAGAACACTCATTCATGCCTAAACGATCTTGTAGATATGCCATTGAGTTTTTTTCTAAAGCACCTGGTGATCTTTCTTCCAGCACAAATGGGTCACAGCATGGAAACACAAGTCATGGATGGCTAGCTGATCTGGCCTCAAACCTGACCTTAGAGCCACTCTTTCCAGCCATGTAGACAAAACTTGGCCAGGTGGGGCCAGACATTCAGAGCAGGAGTCATCTGCTTTGACTTTGGTAGCTTGACTCTATTGCCCATGAACAGGCATCAAGTGCCATTTTACCTGTCCTCAGTCTCCAGTTGCTCTTCAGGACCTGCACAGGTCTCCCATAGATCTGGTGTTATGTCTGTGAGTCCTGTGCAGATATCTCAGAGGCCCTAGAGCATCTCAGAGGGCATTAGGTGCCTATGTGTGTGCAACTGAATGGATATCTGCATTCAAGCTAATAGCTCTAAGGCTCCCTTTCTAGTCTCTGCAAACAAGCAGGCATGAATCATTTGACCTCTCTGAGGTGCCTGCCTTGGGCTGAGAGGAACTGTGCCTTAGAAGTGCCTGTCTCTCTTCGCTGACTACAAAGCGAGCTCGGAGTGATTAGCTCAGCTCTGGATGTTTACAGCACATATGACAAAACTTGACCAGAAGAATCTCACCCTTGGGCCTTTGGTGTTCTGCATGTCCCTGTGTCCCTTCCAAGGCTGCATTTCTAAAAGAAAAAGGGAAAAAGGAAAGATGAAGAGGCCCTCCCATTCTGTCTCTGCTTACATCGTCCTTACACTAAATGGAGAGGATCCTAATAGGATATTTAGAAGAGGTTAACTCTTCAGAAGCCTCTGTCTCTGCCCTACATCCTGGACGCCTGCCAGAGCAAAGCCAAGGATAACAAACCAGCTTTCGTTCAAGTATTCTGAGCCAATTAAAAAAGACAAATTAGTTTGGCCTTATCTCTCCCTCCTCCTCCCCCTTCCCACCCGAGAGACAAGAGGGGATTCGCGGAGGAATGTTTCTCCTCTCTGATGGCTCTGCCTCGCTGAACTCTTCAAGGTCTATGATGGATGAAAGCTCTCTCTCTTCCATTATGCTTCCGACAGCCCCGCTGGGTCCTAATGGGGCGGGGGGCAGGGGAAGTAGTGGAGGGACTGGAGTGGCAATGTAGGGAGAAAGCTTTACATGGGGAATGAAGGCAACGAAGCTAATGGAGCCTTCTTCCCCATCCAAGCTCGGCCAGAGGATCTCTGCAACCTTGCAAGACACAGTGTGATATAAAAAAGAACTACTCTGTGCTATCTGCCCTTTTCTTTCGTTGTCCTTTCTTCCCCTGCATTTTTTGACATACAGTTGCTACATTTTCCACGCACTGCAAACAGAAACTCTGGCGCTGCCCAGATCCAGGAGCAGAAAGAACATTCTCCAGGAAAGGCTTTTGGGAAGAACTATCTGGTTCAGTTCTGGGCTTTTTAAAGGTGTCACGTGCTGGTTTGACCTCTGCCATGGTCTAAGCTCATCTGCATGAAAAGCGGGGCAAAAAACATCTGAGCAGCCGCAATGAGTCAGACCAGAGCTCTATCTGCTTACATGCTCTTTCCCAACCCTGGCCACTAGCAAATGTTTATGCAAAGGGTTTAAGAAACAGGGCAAGAGGAGTGATACATCAGCAGGCTCAGCTGTGCTGTGGTCACATGCTTCCTGCACCCAAAGGGGGTTTAGAGGGGCACCCCAAAAGGCTGGGTGCTCCATCTGAACTTCTGCTGGGTGAAGCAGCATCCCTGTGCTCAGAGCACAAAGACATAGCTCTCTGCAGATTTAGGATGGTTTAGGTCAGCACTAGTTGGTTTGGGCCAAAACCGTGCCAAGCGCCATGCTAACTATATATCAAGTTCCAGTATCTGTGCTTGGCACTGTTTAATTTATTAGTAGATCTTTGTCCTGTGACGGAAAAGATCATCTCATTCCCAAGATTAGAAAGCCACTTGTTATTCATGGTAACACTGAGCTCTTTCCATTCCACGCTTGCACGGTCCTTATCTCACAGTGGGGGAGATCCATGCCTTACCTGATGGGACACTGCAGGGAGGGGAGGTGAAACCCCATCTCACTTCCCAAACTGGCCCTCCACCCACCTGGTAACTCTGCCTTTCCAGGTTAGCTAATTTCCTGGGGAAGGCAGTGACAGGACTCAAGGTACATTGCAGACAGTCCAGAGTATCCTGTTGCCACTCCATGGACCTTGGGCTGAAGATACCCAAAGCATCCAAGCAATTTAGGAGAATGAGACTCTTTGGTTTCCTGCCAGTCCCAGTCTCCTAGACTATGTTAGGTATTTTGCAATATCCTACTCCTGAGAGTCTGAAGAGAAGCCTTCAAGGATGTCTTCACAGTAAGAAGGAGACATGGACCCTCAGAGACAGACAGAAGATTAAAAGATAAAACAAGGCATCGATTCAAGGATAGAAGATGATCCTCATTTGTACCTTGTATTTCCATGTGATTTGGGCCAAGAGATGAGTTTGAAGTGTTGGGGTGTTTTTCCCCCTCCTCTTTTTCCTATTTGATAAGTGTGACCAGGAGAAGGCTGCTGCTGTTAACTGACATGAGGCCAGAGGGCTCCAGCTTTTCCACAGCACGAGTGTCTCTCAGGCAGGAGCAGTGCAAGACTCCTTCTGCCTCACCCACTGCTCTGCTCTTCCACCATCACCACCAGCTTGGATGATCCTCACAGGGAGATTAGTTCCTCACCTGCATCCCTATATCTGTCCAGACACCTTGCAGGTAGGAATGGTTTGGGTGATATGGACACACCTTTGGTAAAACTAGACTAAGGAAAGGATTCTCAAATGATCTATGAAGTGGTGCCCATGCTGAGCTCCTGGAGACAGGAGACAGGCAACCGGAGGTGTGTGCACAAGCAGGGGTCATGCTAAGCCCCCATAGTGTCAGCTCCTTGGGGACCTGGTCTCTGCAGCAGCAGGGACTCTGGAGAGATTCAGGCCAAAGCCTGGCAGAGCCTTTCCAGAGCAGAGCTGTGACTATACCTCTGTGGTAAGGTGCCAGGAGGGTTTTCTAGGAACCACTCAAAGGACCTGCAGGGCTTGAGGTCAGCATTGCAGCACTGCCATGCCAGTGCCAGGGACGGAGAATGTAAAAGACTATCAGAGACGGCGGAGCATTCCCTCGGAGGGGGTCCAGCCGTGTTATAAAAGGAGCTGGTCTCTGCTGAATTCCACAGGGAGGGAACACGCTGTAATTGCTCTGGTGCTGTCTCAGTCGACAGTGGCACAAACCAGAACCTTCCAGTTCTGTGGTGGAGAACAACAACAGCCGAAAACGTCTTGTGCCCTTGAAACCGGAGCGTGCAAATTAAAGTTTAGTCTGAAGCTCCACTCCTCTGCAAGCTCAGCCCTGGCCTTGGAAAGGGGGCGTGCACGTGGGCTGCTCTGAGAGAGAAACAGTGGGAGAAAAAAGCAGGAAAGGAAGAGGTGGAGGGGGAGACGCGAAAAGGAGAAAAGAAAGATTTAGGATAAACATATCCCAGCTGATAAGCAATCAGGGTCAAGATGGGAGGGGCTGGAAAACCTGCTCAGAAGGAATGAATGGAGAGGCTTTCTTTTCTTCAGCCATGCAGCGAAGGGCATCAGGGCCTCTCTATATACAAGAGCCGGCAGCCTCTCCCCGCCATGCTGAGGGCTGTGTACACAAAGTAAGAAGCACCTGATGCCCCCAAATGTTGGCAGCCCACTTCCACCTCATGTGGAGAGGACCAGCGTGATTTCCAAAGGGTCTTGGTTGCCACCGCTTCTGTGGATGTCAGAGCAGCTTAGCACAGAGAGAGCGTAGTATTTCCGTTAGCATCTTGCTATGGAAATTCTGTTCTGGGAGCCAAGTATTTCAGTGGGGTTTGCTAGAATCCAGGCTGATCTCCATGGATTGTAGGGTCAGGGTAGATGGAGGATGTAATTAAGAGATCCTACAGTCAGCCAGCCTGTATTGATGGAGGCCGATCCACAAGGCAACAGATCTGCAGGAGGAGAAGAGGATCTGCATTGCACATTGGAAGCTGAGCATGAGTCAGCTGTTGCAAAAGAGGTTGACTCCACACTGGGAGGTATAAATTGGTGCGTAACCTTAGATATGGGAAGTCCAGACTGCTCAGTGCTGGAGCACAGGGTCCAGCTTGAGCCATCACATGGGAACATGGGAACAACGGGAGGGAATGCAGAAAACAGCAGTGAGGATGAGCAAAAAACACAGAATATGGACTGTTTAACTCAAAAAGGGTAAGACATAGGGTAAATGTGATATGTACCTCATTTGCCTAACCAGCTAGGGGGAGAATAGAGTCCCCATCACTGGTGGTTTATAAGAACAGGCTGTACATGGAGGAAAGGTTATGGAGGGCTAATCCTGCCAAGGGAGGAGTGTTTAGGCTTGTTGACTTTTTAAGGACCCTACCTGCTGCAACATCTTTCAGTCCTGTTCTCTTTTTATTCTGCAGTTTCTGAAGATTTGCTCAAGATTCCCTCCTAATGTTCACCCCTTCCAGCCCATGACCTCAAAGTCCTCTGCAAACATTAGGCGAGCCTGAGAGGGAAAGTTGTAATACCTACATTTTCAAGTGAAACCAGAGGTCCATTACTCGCAGCATTACACTGGGGAACAGGCTGCATCCTTTTCAACTGGTGAACCCTCAAGCATGTTCGGTGTACTCTACTCTTTAGAAAGAGACTGACCTAAACAGCAGCATGTCCATAGCCAGGATTTTCATGTGTATATTTTGCAAATTGCTTTTTAGAGCACATTTGGCTGCTGGCAGGTCTCTCCAATGATGATTCATCTACAGCTTTGTTCCTGGGAAGAGCTCAGGAAAAGCATTTCCAGACTACACACTTAGTGAAGGTCTCTTCTGCAGCTCTTGCCTGGTGGGAGAACTGCACATTAATAATGAAGGATATGGGAGCAAAATCTGCCTTTAAAGGCATAAAAAATAAAAATAAAGAAGCACAAAATGAATAAGAAAGAATGAGCCTGCTTTGAGGGGGATGGAACTACATCACACAGCCTTTCTAGTAACACCAGTATAAAAGTGCAAGAAAGCATTTCCTGGATTACTCCAAGTTTTCCTGGTAAGAATTCTCACTCTGGTTTCTCCATCACTTTGATTTGCTGAGCCATTTAACAACCCTTGAGCAGAAACTCCATGACCATGAATAAGGGCTGTCCCCACAAACCAGGAAGAAATCTTGCAGCTCTCATAATCCTTTGCTGAACTAGCCAGTGAGTAGGTGGCAAATCTCCCTCAGCAGTTTAAGGGAGACCATGTTCTTTCTTCCTTGCATGCTGAAGCAAATCCAGCTGGAATCTCCATCCATCAGCTGGGTAAGAAAATGAACCTGCCTACATCCTTTTCCTAAATCCCCTTTCACTTTTCATGAATCACGGCATTCAAAGCTCTCATGGTCTCACCTCCCGTATAGCACAACCCATTATATTTCACTGTTGTATTTCATAAATATTATATTTAGATATAGCTCCCCCTGAAACCCAGCAACTTGTATTTGGCTAAAGCATCTCTTACAGAAAGGCATCTGCTCTTAATTTAAAGGTATCCAGGGATGAAAAATCTGGGTAACCTATTGATTAATTACCCTCAGTGGTAACCACAAGTCTGGGTGGTTTGGCTCTGCTCTGCAGCCATGGGAAGGCCATTTCTTCCTAGATTAAAGAGACCTTTTGCATCAGGCATTTTTCTGCCCAAGCAATTCTTCTCCAGCCACCTCTCCATCTCCTTTTCTGATAAGCCGACCAGAACAAGCTTTCTGAGCCTGTCACATTAAGGCTTTCTCTCCAGTCTTCAGATAATTTCTGTAGCCCCCTTTTTTTTTTCTATGCCCTTTCTAATTTTCCAGCATCTTCTTTAAAGCAGCAGTGCGACTTTCCCAGTGTCTAGTGACAACCTATCTCTACAGTCACAGACAGAAGGCACCTCTGATTTAAACTACATGGTCTGGTTAGAATGGATAGCAAAAGAGCAAGGAGGTTTTAGAAAGGCAAAGAAATTAGGATGTTTTCATTTTTACTTTTCTACAGTTTCATTTGTTCTTTCCTATTTTCAGTGAAAAATCACAATAAAATTGTGACTACAGAATCTGAATTTGGGGAAATTCATATTTGCAGGGAGGCTGCTTTTCACCCTCCTTTTCTGAAAAGAATTGTAAATTTTGAGAAGTGGGAAAATTCCCTGCAGATTTTTTTTTCTTTCCATTTAGGAAAGGCCAGCTTCTATTGACAAACTGACATTCAGATTTCCAAAGGCTATCCCAGCACATGAGAACTGTTTGAGGGAGAGTTTATCCACTTGGGAATATCCTCAGGGCCATAATCCCACACCTGTGTCTGCTTTGGATCTCTGCTGCAATTGCCCCCAGCGATCTGGAGCAGGACTGTGAGATTATAGCTCCACCAGCGCATGAAATAGAGCTGGAGAAGATTTGTGGGCACTGACCCGCAGTCATCCACACTGCTGTGAGTAGGGTTCTTGCCATAGCTTTTGCCTTGGATCAACTAGCAGTGACTCAAACCTTCCCTGGGCACAGCACAGGAGTTATTGTGGGCCAGGGACTATTCCTGACATGCAGCCAGGATGCAACCACCCTATTCTGCTGGATGAGAGAGTTTAATAGCAAGGACTTGGCTGGACCGGGCTGGCTGGCCTCGGAGCTAGGCAGTGAGCCATGGTGCTGTTTTGTTCTTTAGCAGAGCTGTAACATCTGCAGGTTCATCTCTGTCTGCTTCTCCCAGATTATTCATGCTCTGCTGGAGCATTTTCCTTCAGTTCTGCTCATCCCATCCAGATAAACCATTTGTGCTTTAGTGAGTCAGAAAGCCAGACTTCACAGGAGCATGGAAATCCTGTCATCATTCACTCATGCCCTTGCAAAAGAGAGATGACGGGTCAGCCGCATTTCCCTGACTTTATGGCATTGCTCTAGTCTGAACGCCCCATGCACTCTGCCAAGCTTCCCAAGTCCTAAGTCCTACCTGGAAGACATTGATCTGCATGAGCAGAGATTCTTTGTCCACAGCAGCATTGACCCTGAACAGTAGGGACTTCTAGCCCTTCCCCTGCCTTCTGGCCCCCCCAAAGTTGCCTAACTGACAAAAGAGCCAGATTGAAGTATTGCTGGATAACAGTGAGATGTGAAGGAGAGGGAGAAGGGTGCCATCTCAAACTGCAGCTGGTGGGGTGTAACAGGTGAGCCACAATGCCTCATGAGCATGACTGTCTTTTCAGGCCCTTAATACAGTTACCCTGACCAGGTTCAGGGCAAAACAGGGCCACCTTGGCTTTAAAGCAATGAGAGCCCTACAGAATATTGGAAGTGGGATCTGGCATTATCTCGGGACTCGCCAAATGTGAAAGGCAACCAGAGGCCAAGGAGAACTGAGTTTCATGTGCAGAGCTTTGCACCATCCTGTTCTGCATCCAAAGCAAGACCCACGGAGTACAGAAAAGTGGGTGTCACATCCCATCTCTAGCAGTGACCAGCAGCAGATGCCAGCAGAAGAATACAAGAACAGGGGAAAGATATAGCAATACTTTCCCAATACTCTCTTCCAGCCTCCAGCAATTTGCAGTTACATGACATCCTGAGCTGGAGGTGGTGATTTCATATTTAATGGCCCTCAATAGGCTATTTTGCTTCCATTCATCTGTCCAGTTGCTTTTTGAACCCATGTGAACCTTTATCTGGGCTTGAGTTCAGATTGCTGGGTTTGATCCCATGCCCTGGTGTCACAAGACCAAGCATCTTGCAGGAGTGAGGTGGAAGACGCCACTGAGGCCAGAGGAGCCGTATCAGCCTTACCCTCAGCTGAACTCCCATTGACACCAAAAGGAGCCAGCCAGACTCCCCTGGATGCTGAAGGAAGGAGAACGGTTCAGGACACGCTCCCAATAAACAGGAGGAAAAAGACAGAAATTGGTCCGCATAAAAAATGAGAGGGGGAAGTAAGGGGCAAAGTGAAAAGGGAAATGTCTGATTCATTATGCGCTTGTTTTGCTTTTCTCTTCTTGAGGGAGGAAGAGGATGGAGCGCCGTCGAAGACAGAGACAGAAGGATGTTTCCTGGCCCGGGCTGGGAGAGGATCAGATAATGAGTAGATAACAATAGAAATGATGACTGAGACGAAACCTCAGCCACTTGCCAGGCAGAGAGAGCAGCAGGCCCCCACTGCAGGCAGCCAGAGCCTGGAGAGGAAGCAGAGAGAACACAAAAGGCTTCACTGCGTAAGCTGCCCTCCACGGTGAGGTCTGGTCCAGGTAGGACCTCTGTGACCTGAGCCCCCACCCGGCCCTGCCCCAGGACTCCTGTGTGCTGTTGCGTGAGTCCTTCCACCTCCTGGGTTTCCTTTGCACAGTATCTGGAGTCTATTTGCTGTCTCAGAACCTGCCAGCATGGCACTGGGATGTTTTTGATAGGGGTCTGAAGGCACAAAATCAAATGCAAACAATAAATGTGGCTTGGGATGGGCAGTAACCATTTGCCCTGACTCTTTCTGCCCATTACAGTTCATGTTTTCACACTTGTTTTCTCTTCATCAGCACTTCAGACCTTGGGCTCCTGAGCACTCTGTTTGAACCTAGGTCTGTCAAGTCCCTGTCACAGTGGAACTTCCACTGATCTGACCGATGCCACCATGTATAAAGGAGCAATAAATCAAACTAACCCTAAAGGTCTTCTCAGAAAGATCTGTTCTGGCTTCCCCATTGCAAATAGAACATGCTGTAGTCTTCATATATCTCCAGTGGTCAAAATGCAAATGTAGGCATCCTGGATATGCAAACACAGATGCAGTACCAGTAGGCAAGTGCCAAACTCTCAGGCTGAAGCCTATTCACTATGCGTGAAAAGTTTTGTTGTTCATGTCTGAACCAGTGGCAGGTAGGACACACCATCACATATGAGGTAATTTCCAACATAAGACACCAGTGGAAACTGCTGCAAGATTCACATGTATGTACTAGTTTCCTCACCTCTGGGGAAAGCATGCTGTATGTGAGTACTCATATCTCCTATAGTCGGAGAGCCATGTCCTTCACACCTTAGCCAGTGCCCCAAAGGATGATACTCACACATGTGCAGAGAGCTGGCCACGGGCTTGGTACTTGCAAACCACTGTGAGTTCCTCTATTCTCAGGGGTGAACTCTGAAAGGAGGCAAATGGGTCTTGAGTAGCCTTTTGGAGCTCCACAGACTCTTCCTATGTATCACAGTAAAGCTTTAGGTCTGACTCTAGCTATTAAACGAGAGTTTAGGGGTCTGTAGCAAGACATGTGACTGCTTATCCTTCCACATCGCTCCTGGTGAGCTGACACCAGAGCTGCTGAGCAGCTGGAGTGATGGGTGTGCAGCAGACAGCTATCTATAAACTGTAAAATGCCCTCACCCTGGGTGAGTCAGCCAGTAACTGAACCCAAGGTCCGAAATCATTCCTGTCTTCTGCTTGGTCATGCTGGGAACTAGGCACCAGGGAAACAGCCGAAGTAAGCATGATTCATATCAGATTCTTATTAATAACCTATTAATTATGATATGGCTCCTACAAATGACTACTGGATATACACACTTTATGAGGACATATCCTGGCTGCAGCTTCTTTACCAGCCTACTGGGCTTGAGCTAAGAAATAGGAAGTGAGAAAGTTCGTAGCAAGCAACGGAAACCCGAGCCGGCACATCTGCCCGCAAATATCTTCTGATCATACATGCGCGCAAGGAGTCAGACAGAAAGGATAAGCACAAAATCCCATCAATTGGGGATCAGACTGCACCTCAGGTGGTTCTCCTCAATCCCTCCAAAGACTGCTCCAAGGGGAGTTACAACACGCAGCCCATGGCAACCCGCAAGGCACAAGGGCTTGAAAAATACTGGTGCCACTGACTTTGGCTGAAGGATGGTCAAGCAGCAGGGCAGCAGCAGGTTTGCTCCATGGGCTGGGGTAGTCAAGACGGGGCAGGGGAGTCCTGATGTGCAGGGAAGATGTTCAGGTATAGCCCCAGAGGACCTGTGCCCTGGGCTGGTGGCCTCCTTGCTACTATTACTATTGCTGAGCAGGTTAGATCTAACAGGTTTATCTACCCAGGTATCTCATACTGCTGTATTAACATAAATTAAATGTGCTTCTCTGTTCCCCCATGTAGCAGCTGGAGTGAACCTGCCTGTGCATTTTGCAGTAATGGGGGTGTGTCCCGAGGCTTTTAACCTCAGGAAACAAAGCCTGTGAGGTCACCTTGTCAAGTTACTACTTTGTGTGTGTACCTTTTGTTTGTCCGTCCCGTCCAACTCCAGCAATTTTTTTAACCTGTTGGACCCTGGGCGCTCAAAGTTACTAAGTTCCCTGGTGTTTTGTGAAAACAAACGTCCAGACACGTGAAAGCGACTGGGGAAAAGCCACAGCAGGGACTCGACTAAAACATTAGCCACCACAGAGCCACCCAGAAGAGCGTTGTTAGGGATGACCCACGCGGCAGGGCAAACATCAATCTGGGCTCACACCCTACCGACAGGAGCCTGGCCAGACCGGCTGCGGAAAGCCAAGTCTGCACCTTCTGGGTCTTGCAGAGTGAACCCGGGAGGAGATATATCCTGACAAGCAAGCACATCGGTTAAAAATATCTAAGGCTGTCCGGGGGTGGGGGGGTGGGGGGCAGAAATTATATTCAATAAAGTGTAGGCTGCAAACCGTTTGTTTGGCTCTGGCTGGTAGCCCCCCCTTCACCACCCAGCCAGCCTTCCCTCCCTGCTCCGTGCCGGAGAAGGGCTCCTATCTCCTGAGAATCCCGATAAACCCTCCTCTCGCGCCCTCCCCTCCTCCCCCCTCCCCTCGAAATAAAAGTGAGCTGTCTTAGTGCTAGGATGCAGAAACCACTTCCAAGCCAGCATTACATCAACATTTCAGCTGATAAAGGGATGCACAATGGAGTGTTAGACTAATAGAAAAACACAGCTCAGATAAGGCCGGCTCCTGATAGCCTGGGCTGATGTAAAATGCCATTGTCTCCCTTTCTGTCAGCTGAGTCACAGAGCGATAGGGAATTCCAGTGGCAACGGGCAAGTCAAGGGGTCAGAAACCACAGGCTCTGGGCAGCGCAGATCCCCGGCACGGGCACCAGCCGGGCACGCGTGGAGGGTCTGGCGGGCAGGCAAAGCTGGGGTGGGAGGAGGAGGTTGGGGGAACAGGTGGAGGCAAATCCCCGGGGCTGCAGGGATGAGGAGCGAGGCCGAAGGATTGCAAGGGCCCAGCCTGCAAGATTGCACCCTTACAGGGAAGTACGCAACTCATAACTCTCAACGTATCCAGTCCTGGCATGGCACCCAGTGATTTAACTTTTTTTTTCTTGCTGTTACACCTCCCTCCCACCACTCCACCCTTCTCCATGTATTTTCTCTGGGTACTCTGAAGTCTGGAACGGTGGGAATTCAGCCAGAGAAACGCAGGAGATGGGATGCTGACTGTACTGCCCTGGGTAATTACAGTCTCCCAAGCTCTTTTGGGTCAAGATCGCTTCTTCCTATGAGCTTGAAAGGCACCAGGCGCAACAGGGGCTTGGTCTCGACTCAGGCCGCTGTCTCACTAATCCAAATGATAAGGTGGGAGAGGCGCTCAGAAAGACACTGTGCCCGCACACACCCAGGTGCCCGGAGCCAGAAGAGGATGTCTGTCTCCATCCCTCCTGTGAACAGGAACTCCCAAAGCCCGCCGAGGGCCGCGATTAGTCCCCCAGCCGACTGGTGAGGGTGTTTTTCCCTCTATAGGCTTGCTCTCTTTTTCCTGTGCGGCTCTTTGATCTCCTCTCGCACGGCCCCAGCCTGCAAGGCTGCCTCTATGGAGGAACACCAGATTACATGACAGGGTTATGTCATTTTTCCAACTGACGTGTTGCGCTGGCTTTAAATTGTGAGAGCTTTTCTAGTGCCAGCGCTACACTCATTGACCAGATTAAGTGAGGGCCTGCCTTGGTCCCTAAGAAACCCACAGCAGGGATGCTGCAAAAACCTTGTGCCCCAGTGAAAATCTGGGCCAGCCAGGTGGCACCCAGGACACGCTCAGAAAATAAAACCTATTTCTTCTCCCCAAACTGATGAAATTTTTTCCCGTTCAGATACTTCGGGATTCATTCCTTGTGATCCAAGGTAGCAACAAGTCCCAAAGGGTTTGAAAGTGCAACAAAAGGAGGACAGATGGCCATCTGAAGGATGGGGAAGAAGCCATGATGGCCAGGCAAAGTTGCTGAAGGTGAAAGATTGTGGAGGAGATCCCATGCAGTAAGACCTGACTTGTGCATCTTAAGCTTATACTGTCTTTGTTTCAATAAGCTACCACTGCCCAACTAAAGGAGCTCCCCACACCAGTCCTACTGCAAACTCTTGTGAATGTGCAAAGACCCAGTTTGAACCTGGCTTCTGATACCAGCTGGAAGAAGGGTACTTTGACTTTGCTGTCAGTGTGCCTGTCCTCGGTACTTTAAGTGCGCAAGAAGGGACAGAAGGTCCTCTCCACTTGGAGGAAGAGTGGGATGGAGTCTCAATCCCACCTTGCTCTGTAGAACTGCTGGAGGCACCATCTGTGCCCTGATTGCATCAGGTGTGCTTGTCAAGGGCCAAGACATTTTTTCCGGAAAATGCTTCTGAAATGCTAAAGACTTCTTCTGAGTCAGTCAAGACAATATGGCATTTTAGAGGGTCACCCATGCTCCCTAAGATCTCAGTATCCTCCTGGAGGTTCCCTTCTCTTGTTTACCACTGACTGAGGCAAATGCGAGCTATAGTCTGCATGCATTGGTGTAGCTCAGGTCATACTGTCTGCCGGCACTGATCACCCCCAGGACAGAGCAGCAGAAGAGGTATCACTTTGTACAGAAAACCAGGCAGATGTTCACATAAGGAGTTCATTACCTGTGTTGGAACACCACTAGGGCAATGGACTAACACCTCTGATCCCATGGGAAAATCTTTAATGGCCACAGATTTTGGCAGATTTCTGCAAGAAATTTTCCATGAAGGAAGGATCGTTCCACACAATTAAGAGCATCACCCTCCTGGCAACACAGTCTCTGTAACAGCCACTATTTTCCAGATGAAAACATGCCACCTTTGACTTAAGGTCACTTGATGAAGAGGGGCTCCACAGTGTCGAGCTACAGCCCAGAAAAAGAGGAAGCTGTTTCCTTGCGCCACATTTCTCTGTTGAAACGATCAAGGCAGCCTGAAGGCTCAAAATACGGTTGAAATGACCTCAGTGGTGTGCTGTTTCCCTCCTCTGACCTCATGGGCTCTTAGATCTGGCTTTGGAAGGCAGAAACTATGTTGTGCTAGCTGCAGACATGTCTGAGGACTGGGGAACAGGGTTTGAGAGACCTAAGGATGGAGGATGTGGCACGAATTCTGGATTTCAGGAAACAGAACAGACTGAGTCTGGTCTCTGCTTCTTGCAGATTCCCAGGACTGTGTTTTGGAAGTGCTTCAGTAGGAACAGTTATGAAACAAAATGCAGACCATTTCCTCAAGGATCTTTTGAAGCCAAGGAGATTTCATTATCGATATGACTGCGAGTCAGGCTTCCATGCTCTAGTGAGAAACCCTGTTTCGCACATACCTGTCCTGACTTCCCTTTACCTCCTGCACTACCGAACCCATAGGGACATCTTCTCTACCTGCAGTGAAATGCATAGCAATTATCCTGCCCCAAAGATCTTGGGTGGGATTCAACTCTCAGATTCAGGCACCTAAATTTAGGGCTTGAATTGGTTGTCATTGAAAATGTGCTAGAGGAGCCAAGAAACCTGCACGGGTTTCTCAACTCGTGCCCTTCTGATCCAGCAACTGGGAGCAAGTGGGGATACCCCAAAGCTCACCAAAGGTTGGTGCCTGTTTAGGGTGAGCTAATTTGCTCCCCGGGATCCGCTGCCTGCATTGACTACATCTCCAGTGACTATTATGGGAGCTCAGGCATCCAGAGCCCATGGAGAACCTTAAATTGCACGTACCTAATGTAGATGTCTGATCCTGCAGACTGAATCCCTCCCATTCTGCCAGCACAGCTGGCGCTCAGGATATGCAGAAAGCAAGGTTATTCCTGCCCATTTTAAGCATAGTGTTGTTATCATGGATCTAGCACAGTTTTTCCACCTGGATATTCACTCAGAGAAGGTTTGGCTTTTTCTCTTTCCTCTTACCCCTCCAGATACACGTGTGTGGCTGCAGAGTGCACCTTCACATCAGCACAAGGCCCGAGGTGACCAAAGACGTCAGACCATCATATACATGGGAGGAAAACGGTGGCTTGTCCTTGTGCTATTTGTTTGCATAGAAGAAACCCACCTCTGGGTCTTATTTTGAAGTTAGCTCCAAAACCATTTAAATTATGCACGTTCTGTGAGAAGGGCATGTAGAAGGGCATGTGGATGAAGAGAAATTCCGGAAAGCGCAGCTGTGCTGTTGCAGATGGTTTAGATCCTGAGAGCCAGGATCCCACCCATCAGCTCACCAATGTCTCCCCACCCTTCATCAAGAGAGACAGAAACTCCTGGATTTCTGCTGTGGAAGAAAAATATGGTCTGGCACTAAACCCTTGAAAGGTTTCCGGCCCCTGGATTAGATGACCTCAGTATGCCTTTTTTCATATCTGCTATAACAGATACAGGCCTAACTTGAACCCCTGGGGATTTTTTGGACAAAACGACTTTTTTTTTTCTTTTTTGGAGAATACCAATTTATTGAGCTGACACTTTTCTTGGGAAATGTACTTGTTTAAGTGAATCCTGTTAGAATTCCCAGTCTGGATGGAATTTCTGCTCAAAAAAATCAGATTTCTCATTCTTGAGGTATGAAGAACCTTATAGTTCAAGTGAGGCAGTACATATTAGGTCTCCTGCATCTCAAGGCTCTAGACTATAGTGTGGTTTTCTCATCTTTCTTGCTTTTTTCCATGTTAGCTGTGAGGCAGAAGAACCAACTGGCTCCAACCCTGCACTCACCTGCGAGACAGGCTGCCGCTTGCTGCATATGACCGTATGTCCAAGCAGCCTGGCTCCCTCCCACAAACCCTCATAGCTCCGTAGTCCTGGCATCCTGTGCAATGCCATGTCTTCTGGAGGAGCCACAGAAAGGGAGGACAGCTATGGCTTGGAGCACAAACTGGACCATGATCCCAGCTATTATCTTCAAGGCACTGTATATGGTTCAGACATCATCCAGCTACGTAGTGCTTCTCCCAGCTTGGTAAACCAGCTGCTTTTCACCTGCATCTTTCTCAGTATTCTCAGATGATTGGTTCAATTTCTGTCAAAGTCAATGGAAAATCTTCTACAGGGCAATTTTTATTAGCACAGATATAGTCTCTTTCAGGTGGTGCCTTTCTGGGACCTCTGCCTGCCTGTGTGTGAGTACAGCATCCTTTATGCCCTGTAATGCTGAAGATTTTAATATTATTTATTATGAAATCCAGAATTATTTTCATTATGGAAAAAATATTCTCATTACAGAAAAGAAGCTAAGATATTCGTAACTGACTTTAAACATAGTTTGTCTTTCTTCTGGAGGTGATCAGCTTGGAATATCTTAAAAACGCCCGATTTTCATAAAGCACCAAGTACTTCCTCCTGCTCTGAGATGAAATTCAACTCTTGTAAAGTGACTGGAGTCAAATCTTCCCAAAATCTTTGCTGAAAATCTTGGCCCTTCTGAAGAAATTGATCTTCCTGCAGGGGACACCTCCCAGTCTGAGCACTGCCACCCTAAATTCCCTGAGAACAGCTGTGGGGTTAGGAGAGGCATGCCAATAACCAGAATATCACTTCTCACCCTGATACACTTGCCCTCAAAATCTCTGCTCCAAATGACTCAGGGCTAACAGAAATCTTTCATTTGGCAGTCATTGACACTAACAGTACTGCTTTGCAAAAGCCAGCTTGTGAGTAAGTGCGACAATGTCCTACCTGAAGACAAACAAGCTGAAAGGTTCAGGTTATTTTGTTTTGTTTTGTTTTTCAGGGAGGGAAGGGAGTTTCATTTTTAATCAACAACCTTACGTCAAAGTTTGGAGTCAAGAAGAAGTTCATGACTTTAACGGTTTGAAATTTCCCTGAGGGAAAGTGAAATTTTGTAGCCAAAGAAATTCTAAATTACGTGTTTGATTATTCGTTTTGTAAATTTACTTGAGGAAGAGCGCTAGTTTTCATGGCTGCAGGAGAACAGATATTATAACAGATTCCTTACAGATATTGCTGCTGAATTCCCTGTGTTGGTCCAATATGTTCCTTCCTCACCGCCCCAAGTCTCTCAGCATGGGGGGGCACAGCTGGACGGGACAGCTGCAACAGCAGCTCAGGTGTTGGGGCTTGTTCCCGTCACCCCCGTGGGAACATCATCCTCTCCTTCCCACGCTGCTAATAGGAAGGGGTCCGGGCACCTGAGATCCTGGTGCAGAAAGAGGAGACCAGGGATGAGCGTGCTGGAGAACCATTAGCAAAGAGGGGAATTAGCCGGGAGATGCGCCCCGCATCGCCTTCGGTGCCGGCCCGGTGGCGAGGGGAGAGGCGAGCGGTATCGATTGGTGTGTGAAAGGCCTCTCAGGAGCCTGGTTGCTGAGAGACAGCCCTGAGAGGTGCAGGGCCGGTATTAATAACTGCTCCATTGGGGCCCTGTTTGCTCTCCTTGCCCAGAGCCGGAGGACTTTGGTCGCAGCTTATCACGGAGCCGAAAGCCCCAGGAATGCAGTCATAGGCAAATGTGCATGTTCACACGACATCTATTAATCAAACAGCTCCCCCACCCTTTAACCCTTTGCAGGTCAGAAACGGGGGGAGGAGGTGAGCATAGCACTGCTTTGTCTAAATTCAGGGTCCCTGGAGTCTCTTTAGAGCAACTGGAGATAGGGGAGAATCTCCTGTGAATTTCAGTTAAGATTTTGTTTCCCTGTTCTGCCTCCAAGGCTTTTCTCCTTCTTTCTTTATCTCCTTCTTTCAAAATGCTTAGGGAATTTTGGTACCCACATCTCAAGGCATTCCAGCGGGAGCTAAGCATCTAAGCTCCTTAAACTCCTTGCAAATCTCAGTCATTGGTCCACAAAAAATAAATAAAAAAAAATCAAATACTCCTGCTCAAGTATTGTTTGCAGTCACACAACAGTGATTGTTATAGTTTCCTCTAGAGGCCCGAGGTTATGGTTCCTCTGTGCTAGCTGCTGTACTTGTCTGTAACTGGACAATCTTCACTCAGAAAATCGTAGAACCAACCAAATCTATTCCTTCTCCTCAGATTTCATCCGGGGACACAAAACATGATGTGCAAATGGCCTCGCCACAGCTTACAGCAGAGTGGGGCCTTAGCCTAGCTTGGTGTCTCTCCAGGAAGATCAGCTTTGCTGCTGCTTCTTGCTCTGCAGTTGAGTGTTTTAGTCCCAGTAGTATGCAGCAGAGTGTGTTCCTGCCTTGAAATGTGAGATTGAGGGAGGTTTTCAGGCTGCCGGCATGTTAGCATTTATTTAGCCAGCTAAATTAACCAGAGAGTTTCTGTAGGCTCTCCATGGTGAAGGAAGAGACCATGGCACCTCCAGAGGACCATTCAGCACACCAACGTTAGGCTCCTGCTCTGTATCATCCCCTGGATGACCCTGCTGCTGATGACAGAGAGAGCCTAGGAAAACTTCAGCTGCTGAATTAAATGCGGCAAGCTGGCCAGCATGCACATCCCTTCATTCATTACCCTGAGACATCACCTCGTCCTTGTCAACATCCCAGAAGGGTTGTTGATCCACAGGCTGGATCGACATGTCGATCAAATGCAGACAGACACCAAAGGGACCCTTCAGGAAGCCAACAGGGATGTTCCAGTGCTGCAACGTCCAAGGTGGGCCCAGGTAAATGTCAGCTGGAAATCATAGATGTCTCCTGACCTACAGAGGAGTGAGGCTCTGGAACAGCCTCCCAGGAGGAGCAGATGGGATGAAAAAGCCACCCAGTTTAGAGATGGAGTCTGACTAGGTTCTGGTGCAGTGACCTGGGGTGGAGGTTGAGGCTGCTCCTCCCTGTCCTCTGCTCTGTATTCCTGGATAAATAGTGACCAGAGATAAGGTGCCCATTTGTAAAAAGGGTGGGGATTCAGTGGCTTCGGAGAAGTGTGGTGAATTCCCTATCACCTGAAGTTTTCCATCCAGATTGGCATCTCCTCCCCTAAGTCAGCCAGCAACCCTGGGTTCAGGTAGGATAACGGGGTGAGTCTGTGGCTTGTTGGACTGTAGACCAGACTGAATGACTGGGCAGGTGACCTTTAGTCTTGACACTTCAAAAAGGGAAAGGACAGATTTTTGTGCCTCTTATGTCTTGAGAAGTATATGGCCCTGGGTCATGCCCAGTTTACCTGGCGTTGGAGCAGCATGAACTGAAGAAGGCACTTGAATGATGAGAGAAGGCAGCATCCCAGAGGTGGGATTTGGGGTATTTTGACCTGCATTTGGTTTCCAGCTTAATTCACAAAAGCTCCCTCGCTTGGCTCCCAGGTTCTCGCAAGCCAAAGGTGCCAGGACAACAGCACCTTTCTTATCAGGGCAGTTTTTGTCTGTTAAGGACAATGATGAAGACAAAGGTCATTGCTATTAGCTTTCATTTTTAGGTGTTCAAAACCTTCCAGATGACAAAGAATCCAGCGTGTCTTTGGGGGCAGAATTGCGCAAAAGATAAGCACTAATAAGGACTAACTGCATTACAGGCTGCCTTTCCATATTCCTCACAAATCAATGCACAGGGAGAAAGAGAGAGATAGCAGCAGAAAAAAATGTCCCAATCCAACCAACCCCCAGCAAACCAGGTATTAAAGAAGGGGGGGGGGGGAAATGAAGAAGTTTGACACTTCCACCTGTAAATAATTATTCATCCAAACCCTAGCGATAAGCGCTTCTGCATGACACTGTCCATGCGGATTAGGACCCCACTGGAGAAGAAATCTCTCTTTGGCTTTCCTCTTCCAGTCAAAGGCCACATTGTTCCCGAAGAGTTAACAGCGTAGCAGGTCTGCAATTAGCCAG
Organism: Apteryx mantelli; assembly: GCF_036417845.1. Classification (NCBI taxonomy): domain Eukaryota; kingdom Metazoa; phylum Chordata; class Aves; order Apterygiformes; family Apterygidae; genus Apteryx; species Apteryx mantelli. The sequence goes on along the minus strand of NC_089980.1, from coordinate 136,380,948 downwards.
GAATAATGGGGTGTGATTGGGGCACTAAAGAGCTGGAATTGATTTTCAGGCTTTCAGCCCTAGGAGCCGTCAGGCTGGGCCCCTCCCTGACTTCCTGGTAACTCATGACCAGCAGGGTCAATAGAGCAGAAATCCTTCTAAAGGGCCAATCTGTATTTGAATTATTTAAACAATGTAATACAGCCAAGTTAAATGGGGCTTATCAAACGTTACACCTCTTAAAGCACAATTGGAGGCAGAAGGATATTAACTGCTAAATGTTCCGCCGCTGGCCTGAGAGGAGGGAACAGACCTGGCGCTTTAGGGAAAAAAGGAAGGTGTGAAAAAATGGGGAGGAAAAAAAAAAAGCTCAAGGCAGGCTAATTTGTGCAGAAGAAAGGAGCAGGTGTTTGCAACGGATTTCCGGGGCGCCTCTCCACACTGCGAGGCTTGAGGTCAACCACCCCTGCCCAAGCGGTGGGATGGCCCTCAGGACCCTTCGGCGAGTTAAAAAAAAAATATATATATATATATTGCCATGGGCTGGTCAAGTATTTCACCATGTTGTCCCCCACTGGGATGCGAGCACCTTGGGGTGCAGCATCGTATTCGTTACCTTTCCCAAGGGAAATCCTGGCAGAGACTGTGTTTCCATGTCATGACAGGCTACACATTATCGCCACTGTGAGCGGGTTGGGGATGTGCACTTTTTCCAGAAGGGGCTGAGATACGGAGCCATGCTTAGGGTGCAGTGGAAAAAAAAGGAACAGAAACTTCAAGACATAAAAAAATAGGATTTTCCTCCAAATTTGGAAGCTGAACAAAAAAAACTATTACTGAGTTTCGTCCCTCAGACACTGAGAGGAGCTAAGGAAAGTCCAGCTCACCCATCAGCTCAGAAAGGCATCGGCAAATATTTTTACACATAAAAGTGATGAGCCAGGTTAGATTTGGGAACAACAAATCTGTCGAGGAAAACATTTGTCCAGGAAAACTCGAATTTCTTACAGATTTGAGAGCAAACAAGAGTCCACCTGGACATTTTTGGGGCCGTTTGACCCACATTATCCCAATCCTACTGTGGTATTTCAGGCAACTCTGCCGCGTGTAGGTGACACTGGGAATCTCGGAGGGTCTCTGGCAGGGAGCGGGGGTAAATAGTTCACAGCTAATTCACAGACTGACATTTTCACATGAGTTATTTGACCAAAGAGAGAAAACAAATATGTTTGCAGTAAGGAAGTGTGATCGGCGAACAAACTGCAAACAGGCCCCGAAAGAGCTTGAATTCACTAGATGATGTACGAGCAAGAAATAATTCAGCCACATGAAGTGTAGTATGGATACAGGTGGAGAGGGTTTGTAAATTATCCGCAGATCAGAAATGTGTAAATGCTGGCCACCGCTTCGCCCCTGACTTGCAAAAGTTAATTACTGGAAAGCCTTGAGTCTAAAGTAAAGGAGAAGAGAGGAAAAAAAAAAAAAACCCACAGATTGACAGCTCTGTCTCAATGACCCACATCATTCAACAAGCAGCCACTGTGCTGTCTCTGAGCTAATTAACCCTGCTAATTAACTGCTTTCCTGCCTCTGGGGTTTGGACTGTTTTCTCTGTGCTGCGTGCACGGAGGTACCAGGTCACCAAGAGCTCGTTCCGGGGGTCTCTGTCCACCCTTCCCTGATGCCCCCGTGTTCGGGGCCGAACCCGGAGCCCTTGCGGGTCTGAGCCAGGATTTCCAGCTCCGGCCCGACGGCGCTGTGTCGGGGACGTGCTATCGGCTGGAGCTGGCCAGGAAAAGCCGGAGGGAAACGTTTCCTGCTGCAGAAATGCTCTTCCATACAAACTGGAAGGCTTCACGAGACCTTGCTGATTTCACCGAGGTTGTGTATTTTTTTTTTTCAAAAAAAAAAAAAAAGAAAAGAAAAATAATGAGGGGAAGGAGAGGAAAGTTTCCCTGACTGTGTTTCATCGTTTTTATCAGAACTTAGGAATATAAGAAGGTGCCTCGTAGCTCAAATCCAGCCCGGTGCTATCTCATTATTTGACATTATTTGTCATTTGGGGAAGAATTTCAAAATGTTTAGATTTCGTTACAGTTCAAAATGAAGCCCAAACGCAACCCGTCCTCCCCCTGCTCGCGAAGCAGAGTTGCCATCCTTCCCCAACCGCGCTTTTAGGCCCGTCGTTATTGCAGACCCAAACGATTCGGGGCCAATATCCGTAACCTCCGGGGCCGCTTAGCTCAAACAAACCCGGACGCTGGGTTTGCTCACGAGCCCGTGACAGATGTAGCCTCAGCGTGACGCCAAGCACCCGCCGCCACGTGGGTGCCAGTGAGTCCTTTACCCGCTGGGTCTGGACGTCACACCGCCGCGGGCTCTTCCACTTTGGAAACGGCATGTCCCGCCGCAGCCGGCGAAGGTCACCGTCGCCAGCAGCCCGCGTTCCCGCACGCCGGTTTCCCGCCCGGGGCACCAGACGATGTTCAAAGGGGACGGGATGATCACAATATTGAGAAAGTTCAACCCAAGCAAATGGAGGGTTTATAAACTCCTGGCCTAGCCTGCAGGCTGCAAGGTCGCCCCTTATCTGAGTTTGCAGAGGGCTTGCAAAGTGCTGGCAGCCCTCCAAATATGTTTGGGAGTTTTTACTCTAACCTAGGGCTGCTGGACTCCCACATTTGACATTTTCCAAGTGCTATAAACTACGAGGCAGCGACCGGGAACAGTGTGTGATATAACAGCCGGCTGGGATAGGAAAAGCCGCTAGCTGAGGCCTTCCAAGAGCCATAACAAGTGTGAAGGCTCAGCAGCTGGGCCGCCGTCTCCAGCAGAGCCGTCCTGCCGGCCTGTCTCCTCCGGGACACGGTGGGGTGGAGGAGCCGGCGTGCGCAGCTCCCGAAACGGAGCCCTGGCAGATGACTTATGGGGGTGCGCATCCAAAAGTACCAAGCAAAGCCAACGCTCGTCGCTTGAAAGCAATTTTTAACTCTCAGCCCAAAGCTGAAATAATAGTGAGGCTTTGCAATGGGGAAAGCTGGGACACCCTTAGAGTAGCTGCTCCGCGAGCCAGGAGCATCCTTGCATGGTTGCCTCTTCCTCCTCTGCAATTATCCCTCACGTCCACCGTCGCTGTGCAAGACCCTGCACAACGCGCTCCCCTCGGAAAAGCCATGGGGTTGGTGCTACCCTCCATTTCACAGCGGAAAAGAGGAGCTAAACCGACTATTCAGAGTCAGGAAAGGAGCTTGGGGGCTTCAATCCAGGTTTCTCACAGTCTGCAGGAGGCTGCGTTAAGCTCCAGGTAGACTATTCCTCCCCTTTGTGCCTTAATCCATCAGTAACACGGGGGTTACCACACTTAAAGAGCTGCTTTCGTTAACAAACGAGCTATTATACGCACAAAAATTGAAATGAGCCGAGATGCTCTAGTTCTCGCGTGGGAATATTTCTATTTGCTGGGAAAAAAAATGGGAAGAGAGGAAATCCACACTGAAGAAAGATAAAAATATAAACTCGCTTGTTGTTTTATTTCCCCTTTTTTCCTCCTTTTATCTGTCTAGAAAACTGACTGTGCAGGATAGGGAGTAAATGAAAACAAAAGAAGGAGGAAGGAAAAACAAAAACTGTTATTTTTTTCTTCTTCTTTTCTCAAGGAAAGAAGCCCAGAAAATTTCTTCCAAAATGCAGTTTTTCACCCAACAACTGTCTCCACTGAAAAAAAAATATTTTTGAGAGCAGAAATGCTGACAGGAAAAGAGTGACTGGGGAGAAGTGGGAAGCACTTGAATACAAATTAGGTTGGAAGTGCAAAGGGGGTTATTAGTCAGATATGGAGGATTATTTCACATCTCGACCACCTATACAACCGCACGTGCAACTGCCTAAATGAAATGTTGGTTTAATCATTCTGGCCAAAGTCCTCTGGCTACAACCAAGGCTTGTTGCACTGTGGATTAGCAGGGGAAGAAATTAAGAGATTCTATATATACAATTTTTCTGGCTTTGGTTAAAAACCTCGGGGTCAGAGAAAAGCTCTGATTTCAAACAACTGTATTTTCAGTAATCCTGTTTATTCCAAGTGTCTGCTGAGGCTTTGACTCCAAGCTATTAATACAAAATAAATAATTTTCACACAAGCTACTTTTGGCTCTTTTGCCAAAAAATAAAGCAAGCCGGACACAGAAGCGACACGAACAGTAGAGAACGAGCAAGAGAGAGCCATGGGTTGCTGTTATTTTCTCGACTACTGAACGACATGTTGGATGCAGCTGGCAAAGGCTGCAGAGGGAAACCACCTTAGCCAGCGAAGCAGTAAGGGATGATTGCAACAAATATAGGATGGTGGGAGATTCCCGGGGCATGTTAGACTATGGTTTTATGGCATCTAAATCCACGGCTGTGTGAGTGGGTGTGTGACCTTCAATGAAGCTAGCTTAGCCCCTGTGAGCGGTGGCATCTAAAACTGTCCATAGCAAGCCTGAGTGGCACCAATATGCTGGCATAAGACATTGCAATAGGCACAGAAGGACCCATAAAACCAAACAGCTGTGAGTCTGGGAGCAAATAGGCTCTTTGGAGACAGCATTTGGTCCCCAAGCTCTGATGTAGGGATCCCTCAAGGGATCTTCTTCTTCATCCTTGCAAATGGCTATGCCATGCCACAGCATGGGCCTCCATTCTGGCTGGCATTTCCACCGCTCTTGGAGCCGTGGCATTTGGGTGTCCAGGGCAGGGGAGCAAGAGGTCAGGAGATAAGGGCGACGGGTCCTTGCACTGCTGCGTTCCCAGCAGATGCCAGTGACCCGCTGTATTTGCACACCTGCAGCAGCATCCCCTGCACCAGCGGCCCTACACTCACCACCCACTTACCTTCTTGCCTCTCTCTTTTCTCCAGCAGCTGCTTTCCTGGTCCCCTTTTGGCAGACAGATGTCTTGAGCTCACCAGTCTCTGCATTTGGGTACCAGATTTTGGATATGGTTTTGGAGAAGCAGGACGGATGCTCAGATTGCAGTCCAGTGCTCCAACAGATGAGGTCCTCAGTGCCACCTGGGATCTCGTCTGCACCTGGCTTACCCCCTAATTACAAAGAAATGCCTCTCTCACTGCTGGAGTGGATGAAATTTTCCAAATGTTTAAATGGCAGCCAGTGTTTGCTTAGTTTGCCCATCACCAGCTTGTACCAAATAAAAGAGCAAGTTGGGAGGTAAATACTTCGCATTCTCCCCACCCGCCACTCTCCTCACCTCCTTCCAGCCCTCGTACTTAACCGCTTTCTGGAGAGCTGGACAAAATAGTTCACATTTCACAAGGAAATCCTCCTTCTCTGGATCCTCTGTGGGCCTGAGGCGTGCGTACACAGACCCTCTGCTCCACCTGGGAAATAGCTCTTGCCATTTTGCACATCTTTTTTCTCCTGATGGTGAGAGACTCATTCAGTGATGGCAAATAGTTCTGCAGAGGCCATCTGGCTTCCTTTGCTGATGTATGTCAACGATAGTCCTCTGCCCCGAGGACCCGCTATTGCCTCCAAGAACTACTGTGAAGTCTCCATCAGCTGCTTGCTGTGTGCCCTGGCAGGGCTCCACCAGGGTTTAGATGTTCAGAAATGACTGCAGCTTTGGGGAGTATCAGCAAGACAAGGAAAAGGCAGTTACTGAAAATGCAAAGCAATTGCCACTAAAAATCACGGTCCTTATCATACTTGCGTGCTGGGCACTCAAGGCTGCTCAGGAAAATGGAGATCTCTGCTAACACCATGGCCCTTCCGTTGAAATGAGCAACAGCTGGAGAAGAAAAGGCTCCCCAAAATCATAGCTCTGTTGGATACAAATGAACGATGCGATGCAGTCTGACCCTGAGCAGGCAGGTGGTTTGCATGCTCAGATTCACGCAGGCACAGCAAGGCCTTCAACGTTGCAGAACAAATGACCTGATGTTAAAGACTCTCATGGCAGTGGGCAGAGGCTCTGGTTGCTGTGAAGATGAGGGAGGCTTCCTCTGGACTCTGCGGTCCCTGAGGTGCTATGCTCAAAAATGAGACCAGGCAGCTAACAAACTGTACCTACCACTTGCATTTGGGTCCTGTAGTTTTTAAGGATCTATTAATCTATGTATTGATCAATCTAGCTGTCTGTCTAGCTAAAATCATCAGAAGATAAAAAGATATGCATTTATTTAAGCTGTGAACTCTTCAAGATGTAGCTGTGTCCTACAGAAAGCAAGCTTTGTAGTGCAATATAACGTCTTTATTAGACACCTGGACAGAGTTGGAAGAAGCGGTCAAGGCTTTAGATACACAAGCCTTCCTTGGGGAAAAGATCTTTTATAATGAAGACAAGGATTTAGACACAATGATATTGATTCTGGTTCTGGATCTCCTTCAGCTGCAGATTTCTAGTTGTAGGGAAGGCGTACCAGGGAAAAATCACTGCGAGCTCACCCCACAGTCATCCTTTTCCACAGGCATCTGCTATCAGCCACTATTTTCAGATTGGGGAAGGAGACATAAACACAAATTATGCTTTTGATACAGCAGGGTGGCTGGACCGCTGTCACATTAATATGGTCTTGATCTTGACTAGAGCATCTATGCTCCCCATAATCTAGCTAAATACCAACAAAATGGTATGTGTCCTGCTCATTGTTTTTGACGGGGTTCAGGATCTTCAGTGTCATGAAGGAAACCTGCTGGTAACCTGTATTTGAAAGGAAGCCTGCCGTGATGAGCATTTCTCTGCCCGAGAGCTCCAGGAGGATGGCAGCCTGCCCCGTCGCCCATGGGAGTCCCCTGGCTGCGGTGCCCCTGAGTGCTGTGGGGACCGAGGTAGGCAAGCGGAGGGGGCCAGCTGGCTTTTCTGAGCTCTGAACTGTAAGCATCTATTAACAATTAGCTTTTTGGCTCCACTAAGTGCACTCAGCCTGACTTGGTTTTATTGGCATCACCCATCTCCCAGTAAATGTGATAAGAGAGTCTGATTAGCCATAGCATTAGGATCAGGCTCTGACCTAGTCTCCAGCTCAGCTACTTACAACATGTGCTTTCCACACCACACTTCCAGACCCAGGAGGGTCTAATGAAGATTGTTCCTGTACCTCATTGTTTACATTTAAGCAAGCATCAGAATTAAGACCAATTTAGCTTCCCCTTCTTTTCTTTTTCTTTTTTTACCAGGCTTAGTCTAAACATGCATCTCAAACAAGAGACTTTTTTATTGCCAAGGCAACGCGTGATAAGGAAAGATCATCTGTCTGCAAAAAAATTACTTCAGTGGGGTTCGGAGAGTGGTCCCAAGGGTCTGATTCCAACACAGACTCAGCCACTGGTGAACATTAAAGAATTATAGCCCCCTTGATAAGGCACTTTCTTTTATAGTTTTTTATTTCATAGCAATAGTCACAGCTTAAAGATAAGAAGAACATACATTTTGTTTAACTAGGCTCTTGTTCCTTGGTTTGGGGCTCACTGTGAACTGGCATCCATCAAACTCTTTTGTGATTTACATGAATACCTGATTCTTCTGATAAGGGAAAGTGTAAGTCAACACAGTTCTGTTGTAATTGGGTGTTACCTGTTTAGATACTGGACTGCTATCTCAGCATCAGTTCACTGGCCTTGCTTGACTTTACCTTTCCTTGCTAGGTGCAAAGAGAATGTCTCTTGGTTTTGTGTTGGCCCACAAATGTTGCAACAAAGCTGAGGAAATGCTTGGAAGAATCTTTTTTCTTCAGTCTGGCAGAGCACATCATGAGAATTTGCGGACACTAAAAGTCAATGTGCATTCAAACAATGATGGAAAAAATTGCAGAAGAAAAATCCTCAATGAATCCCCAAATCACCTCTGGAGGTTCAGCACGATCCTTGGCCACAGACTGGTGGAGTCTGCAGGGCCTAGCAAAGAAGTACTACCATATGCTCATCTTGCTGATATAATTAATCATTTAAGTGTGCATTATTTCATGCTTTTAGTATGAAATAAAATTATTACTGCTGTGTGTATGATTGAAGCAATCTGTGATCCTCACCACACCAAGACGTCTTTGCACTAGATGACAAAAGTACTAAGACAGACCCAAGCCTGACAAGTTGCATCAAAAACAAACCAGAAAAGGGTCAGGGTAAAGGAAATGATGGCTGCCATGCAGCAGGACTTCTGGGAAGAGAGTAAACGCCTCCTGCCTTGGCCTGTACCACCTTTAATTAGATGCTGGTGTCCCAAGAGACACCTGCTTCCTTTACTTCCAACAGAATAAGAGCACCTGATCCTCCAACACAAACATGACTGGAAACAAAAGAATAAATAAGGCAAGACAGCGAACAGCATGAAGCTCTGACTTGCAGTTTCTGAGGGCCAGAAGATTGCAGAAATGAGATGCAAATTGCTAACCAAAATGTTCATTTTGGGTAAGAAACACCCCAGGAGCTGACCAGTGTTGGCTCTCCCTCTGCCTGACGTCTTTAGAAGAGCCGAGCTCAGGAACCTGAAGTGGAGAAGAAGCCTAGAAGTAGGTCGTTAGCAGCAAGATGATCTCTTCTGAGTTTTAATATCAGCCTGCAACTTTTCATGGTTTCCCCTTGCTAAGCTAGGGCCCCACAAAACACCCTGGGTAGGGAAGAAGGAACCGCAGTGCTGTCGGCAGCAGCACAGGACTGCAAGGGTCTCTCAGGGGTGCTGGCAGAGGGGCCAGGAGACGGTCAGACAGTGAGATGCAGGCCAGGAAGATCCCATATCAGGGCTGTGGAGGGATGTTTGAATGCTGTCTCCTTCCCACAACAAAAGGTGAATCTGTGTGATTTGACAGCTCCTTGCTAGGATGATACAGGAATGCCTGCAGGTCCTTTATTAGGCCAAATTCTCCCATGGGTGTGAATCCATCTGGCTGAGCCCCCCTCATCCAGGTGCGGGGCTCTGGCACGCAACCTAAAACATTGCCTTGGCAGCGCTGGGCCAAAGTCGCTCTCTGTGGTGCAAGCTATGAGTTGGGTGGGCACCTCCTGGCATGGAGAAATCGTGGCTGTGTTGGCCTCAGGTGTCCTGAGAGGTCAGGAATATTCAATGCTGGAAGATGCCTCAAAAATGCCCCAGTCTAAGGAGATGAAAAGGCAGCATTGCGTTGGCTTGGTTTTATGAGTTTAAAAGAATTTCTTGGCCAGCACACTGTCAGAAGACAAGGATTTTATGGTGGTATATAGAGCAACAGATACACAGATGTGTATATATATAAAATGCTAAATATACATCTAGCACAGGAGGGCTGCGGTTTAAGAGGATATTTCCTGGCTTAGTCTAATTCTCTCACTAGACATTTTCCTTCACACTAAGTGAAATTCTGGCTGAATTAAAGAACCACTTTTGCTCTTATCTGTTGCTCCCATTATCTAACTCCGGGGGAAAGGCTGGGAGCTGAGAGAAAGCCAAGGCATACCACTTTACAGCTTCCCCACCGTGCCCCCCAGCCTGCATCAAATGCCCAGGGAGATCTGTTAAAAACTAGCCTGTCACTCTCAGTCCAACCATACAGGGACAACAGCAATGGGACAACCACAGAGTAGGTCATTTTGCTGCAGATCTTGCTTTTCCAGGGGCGTGGGGGGGCTCAAATCCCCCCATCTCTCAGGGAGCACCCAGGCAGGACAGTCCTTCTGGCCAGATCCAGCCTCAGATTCAGCTTGCGGATGGGCTGAGCATCCCCTCTGCTTCCGCTGTGTTTACATCCCAGGAGGTGTTGAGTCTTTGGCCTTGAGTAGTCTGCAAATTCCTATCAAGTTCGAAGGATGTGCAAATACCTTTCAAATATGGCCCAATACTGTTAAATTGGTTAGACCAGTCCCAGGCTGTTTAATTTCCCAGTGTGGCCATAGCTTCAGAGGAGATATAGCAGCACCAGAGACGACGTGGCCTGTTGGAGTTTGTAAAGTGCTGCCCTGAGAGCTCTTCATGCCACGGTGAGAACCATACTCGTGCCTAGTTAAGGTAGCCCTTGACTAAGAAACCTCTTTAATCCTTGGCTTTTTTATTAACAGCTTGGACCAGAGTTATTAACATATCTTTGGCCAGGTTGTCTCCAAGTCCTCCCTCAGCTCAAGGGATCAGCCCCATCCAGGTTTTTGGTTTGTTAGTCCCAGACTTAGCGACCGAGTTAACTGTGCCAAGAGCTGCACTTCTCGCTCAGGCCAGATTTGTTTATTGGGATTTGCACTGTTATTGTGTTACTTGTCTGTTCCCTAAACTAAGAACATGCTCCCCAAGCAAATACGTCTACAGAGGAGGGTTTTGTTGCTCTAGGGCTGCATCTGCACTGCTGGGCACAGAGGTGTTTAGAGCTGCCCTGAGACCAAATTAGCTACCAGTCCATTTTGCGCGCATGCAGGTTCCTCGGGGGTATCCTTAACTCAGGCTACCTGCAGCCCAGCACCCTGAAACATCTCACAATCTCGTCTGGCAACATCAGGCAAAAAAACTAACAAGGTCCTTCCTTGCAGGATCTAGACATCCTTCTAAAAGGGCCCTGCTCCAAGGACAGCTGTGACTTGTAGCAACCTCAGTTTCAAAGGCAGTATGGATGCCCAGCATTGGGTCTCAGGAAAAGTCGTGATTTCCAAGGTTTTCCAGAAACGGACAGGGCAACATAAGTGTAGATCTGTGGTGGATAGACCATAAGCTGCTGTTATGCCCCTGCGTATTTCTGCCTACAGAGAAGTGTCTGAACAGCTATTTCCACAAGTGAAACGTGGTTGTGATCAGGCATCCACGGGGGAAATAGATGTGGGGGGACTGAGATGGTGCTGTGAGTGCCCATGTTTTGGTTACTACTCCTTTCCTCCTTTTCTTGCCACCTTCTTCCTCATTCATGCCAGTGCAGTCAGCCAAGTTTAAGCAGCCTTCTGCAATGGGAAGAGAGGTATGCAGTCCTGCATGTCGCCCCAGCTCTGCCCTTAGCCTCCTGGGGAACTTTAAGTCACTTGCTTTGATTTCCTCATCTGTAAATCAGGGTTTTCCAGTCTGTAAAACATTTGCTTCCTCTCAGATCTACTGATGAAAAGTAATATATAAGCTAAACTAAGGAATTTGCAGACTACTGAAGGCCAAGGGCTCAACACCTCCTGGGATGTAATATATAATAATTTATAAGTAATATAATATAATGTAATATAATACAGTACAATATAATACAATGCAATATAATGATGGTGATCATAATGATATTCCTCTTCCCATTTGAAAGAGTTGCAGATCTAGTCCATTTGTTCAACAGAACAAAATCTCAGGATAAATATCTTTTATACACTGATCTGATTTAAAAAGAAACAGAAACCCTGAGTTGAAAAGCAGGTGGGTTTTATCACCTTCTTTTATTATTTAATTTGGCTGGCATGTCTTTCTTTTCTTTTAAGATGAATGAACATTCTGCTGAGAGCAACTCCCTTGCTTTTTGCTTTCAGACTAAAATTCAGGGGATTTTTCTGGGATTTTTTGTTAGAAAAAAAACCATCTCAGAGTAGAAAGTGTGTTTAGTTGCTGCTATGGCCCTGAAAATATCTGGCTAAAAACCAAAGTATCCATTTGAGGAAGTTATGCCATGCAGAGCAATTGCAGCCCAGAACATCTCTGGTGTCTCCTGCTCTGACAGATGTCCAGACCTTCAAACATTCACACAAATTTGGGCTATGGTAAGCACAACTTTAGGACCCCTGGTACAAGGCCAACATCCCTGCACCTCCCTGACAAAATCAGGAACCGAGTGCCTGGGCCTCTTTAAAGTTAAGCTAAATCAGACTGAGCGTACCCTGGCTAATGCAACCAAAGTGTGGTTTTGTGCTAGCAGATCAAACTTGTACTGCTGGGAGATTAGCCAGGATAAACCATCGCCTTGTTTTTTCTGAGAAATATTAACCTGACTGATCCTAGCGTGATCACACCACCATGTTCATGGGACTATACCCTAAACTGTGAGCAGAAGGGTAATTATCTTATCCAAAAACAGTGCCTTCCCCGCAAAACATGCCTTTCCCCCAAAGAAACCCTGTACAATCAAGGAACGTAGGGTGTAAGCTGGAGAAATGTATTCCCCCAGCCAGGGGAGTATTTATAATCTTAAAGAAAGTCTGAGAGCCTACAAATCAGCTCTCAGGGAAGGAAAGTATCAGAGGTACAGACCTGGCTATACCCATGGAGCGGGTGTACTGTCAACGTGCACTTGCAGCACATTTCCAGCAAACTCTGCCTCTCAGACAGTGGTGGAGCGCAAAGCCTGCTCCTGCTAGCACATGGCTCCATATAATCAACCTTGACACAGCCTATGTCTCCCTAAGACTGACCACTTGCTCGCACACTGCCAGAAGACACGAATGTAACAGCACCCCCTGGTGATACCTGCCAGACGAAGGCCTCCGTCCCGTGAAAGTTCACTCTCTTGGGTCCTCCCACACGAATTCAGGGGGCTACTCGTCGGAGTAAGACAAATCAGCTGAAAACTCGGCTCGAAACCAAGCCTTGCAGTGGTCTGGTTAGGATGGCCCTGATAAATATAGAGCAGAGAGGTTGGCTTGCGTTGTTCCCGTCCTGCTTCCAAAGACGTAACACTGCTGGTAAAACCTCAGGGCTTACTTTGTTTGGGTGAAGATGTAAACAAGTGATCATCGGCAAAAAATGACCGCAGCTACAACTGAACAGGGCTAAACCTGTGGATATTCGGTATTTGCTAGTAAAACCCTCTATAAGCAGGAAGAACGTGGCGTTACCTCTAGACAAATAACCTCCTGAGCACGGGTGGGAGAGCTGAAAGCCCTCCAGCTAGCAGAGCACACGCTGCCTCTCGACAACAGGAGGGCTCCCAAACTTCTCCAAGCAACCCTAGATTATCCCATAAAAAAAGAAAAGAAAAAAACCCCCACAACTTTGTCCCATTTCTTAAAGCTCCTTGCATGGACCCGTCTGACCAGCCGTAGTCAAAACCTTCATCCACCCTCTTCTCTCGCTCTTCCCAGAGTCCCCTCCCAGACCAGTTTCCCCCAGCTCCAGTTTCTCACCCTCCCATCTCCTCCCTCCCATCACACCCACATCCCACCCCAATCCCTCCCACCCTGGTCCCTGCTCCCTCACTGCAACGCGCTCCCTTGGGAGATGCCAAGGGACCTCATCCAACCCTGTCCTTCAGAGCAGCAACCTGCCAGCCTCAATGGAAAATGCATCAGGCAGCTCAGTCTTTTCTCGAGACAGAGCGGATTGCTCGCTGGTGCTAGTGAGAACTGGATCATGGACTTTGCTTCCTCACTTTGTGCAGATTATGAAACTTTTTCTTGCTGTAGCCAGAGCCCATACTCGCTAGAATTAACCTCCTCATCTTTAAGTGCATAACTCGTGGGCTCTGCCACCTAGCCAGGAAATTAATGCAGTTTAAATTAAGAGCTGCTCTCTTCTTTTAGCTGTCTGATTATTTCTTTTGGTTTAGTCTAATCCAGGCAGAGTGCTCCTGATCTAATCACAGGAGCTTGCACTTCGTGATCCAATTACAGCCAAGTTTCTGCACATTCATCTTGCTTTAATAGAAACGTTTAAACGTGTGAACTGTGCAGGAGCTGGCTGAAAGCTCTGAGCTCAGGGATCTCGTTCAAACCCAGCCCCCGTGTAAATGGGTGCAAATAGGTTCTCACAAAATATGACCTCGTGAGAACAGATTTCACTTTATGGTAAAGCTGAAATCTTTTTCTTTGGGGAGGAAAAAAAAATAGTATGATTTTTCACAGACGAGACCATCTACTCTGCCTTTAGCTGGTCTTACAATCTGTCTTCAGTTCAGACGTGCAAACAGCTCCTAGCTCAGCACGGCTCCTAATCGGAGTCTCTCTGTGCCGTAGTTTGCGCTAGCAGCAAGCTGGAATATGCAGGGTGCAAATACTGCAGGACGAGGTATGTGTGCGCATCAGACAAACTTCCACTGAAAAAAAGGGCCTAGCTATTCATTTCTGTTTTTAACTGATTCTGACTACTCACAAAGCCTCCTTCCCTTTCGGGTGTCCTTTGCAAGAGCTGCTGAAATGACTAGGCAGTGAAATTAAAAAAAAAAAATCCATCTGACATTTGGCAGAAACTTTTCCTGAGAGACAGTACTGGTAATGAAATAAGTCACTCTGAGGGAAATTTGTGCAAAGCCTGGTTTAGCCTAGGCTCCCAGACCTAGTCTGGGATGGTGCCTTTGCTGTCCCTGGAGACATTAGTAGACTACAGTATCCGAGTGCCTTCCCTTTCCAATCACCTGAGCAACTGCTTGTCCTCCTGCAAGGAAAGAATAAGGCTGCTTTCCATAGAAGTGCAGGAGATGCCACTTCAAGAGCACAAAATGCTCTTTCCTACTTTTACTTAAAGTTCTCCTCTGTCGAACCTGGTTCAAACTAATCAGTAAATTTAAATGCTATTCGGATAAATGTGCCGCAGAGTTTCATTTTTAAAGAGCAGGCTATAGACACAGAACTAACACTAAACCTGTTTTCCAAAGCCAAAATTTGCACAAATCTGGGCTGAGAACTGATGATTTAAGGGCAGCAAGTTAATGTCTTTGATAAGAAAGTCCAAGACATCTCCTGCCTTCCTTGCAGAAAGATTTGCCAGTGCTGTCTCCCGAACGACCCCATCGCGTTGTACCCTCAGCAGCTCGGTTTTTCATTACCTGCGGTCGCCGCAGTAGCCAATCGCCTCCCAACACTGCCGGGAGGAGAAACCAGCTCCTGGGATCTGCCTTGCATCATCCCGGCTGGATAGCGTCACCCCACCGGCCCCCGAAGCCTCCCTTGCAATGCTGCCGCCCAGAGTTTGGTCACGTCCTTGGATCGTCCCCAGCCCAGATAACTCCTCCGGTCAACATTATCATCTTGTCGCCACAGCGGCACTGCCGAGACATCACCCTCAGCATTTTGCAGGGAGGCCACTGGCCTCTAGCTGCTGATAGACATATCTATAGGCCTGTTTAAGATACCCGGGCTTGTTTTGATCAATGGCTTGATCTTTGTTTGTACAGTCGGAAAGACTAACATCCCTCGCCCCTTTCCCAGCATGGCCAGCAAATCCAGCTGGCCTTCAAGAGAGCTGTGAAAGGCCTCCGTAATCACGTCACAGGCTATTTGGGGCTCCACGGTTGCTTGGGGCTGGGGCTGTTCGTGCACAATCCAAGAGTAGTCGATGCTCCGTTACCTCCTCCGGCTTTGCCGACATGATCTGAGGCAAACCTCTCTCTCCGTTTTCTGCAAGCGGGGCATGGGGACTGTCATCCCTTCATCTCACGGCATCTCAGAGGCTGGCTAGGTGGACAACCTACTACACTCAGTCAGAGATTCACCACCCAGCTGCCTCTTCAGAGCACCCCCAGGGGTTTTATTGCCCCTATTTTAGCAGAGGTCCCCACAGACGTGTAGTGGCCTCTCCTAGGTCTTAGGGTAGTAGAGGGTTAAGGTTGCCTGAGCCATCAGCAATGCCTGGGACATCCTTCCCCTCCAGCAGCGCTGTAAAGCCTGGCTCAGTTAGAGCGTTACTGTATTAAGAGCCAAATGTGGAGTCTCAGCCTGAGACACCTTCCCATGTAAAGCCCTGGTATCTTTTGAAGATGTGAGCATTTGCTTAGCTTTATTTGCCTAGTAATTCTCTTCCAGTCTATGGAGCAGAGATAAGCACATGCAGAGATCTCTGTGAGATCAGGATTAATCCAAGATGGGAAATGAGTGTAGGAAAAAAAAAAAAAAGTTGACAAAAGAGAGAAAAAAGTAAAAGTGAAGGTTTGTTGATGGTCCAGGCTCTAAAACTGGCCAAATCTGAAGGGCAGAGTTCTTCCCCAAATACACCTCACTTTCAGAAATGGCAGTGTAAGGCACTGGGCTCCAGCACTGAATCACCAGCAGAGAAAAAAAATGAGAGCGGAGAAAGAAAAAACAAGAAAACGGAATAAAAATGAGGAAAAGCTCTACATGTTTTCACCTCCTTTTTTTTTTTTTTTCAAACATGAAAAATGGGAAACGGATCCAGAATTTAAAAAAAAAAAAAAATACATGAACAGCAAATGTTGTCCTCACCCTCTGCCGTGTGTTTTAACATTGGTGGCCAATTTTGTACAAGAGAAGGAAATTAAGCCCATTTTACAGAAGGGGCCTGACTGAACCTATGAGGAGAGATCCTGCCACGAAACCCAGCAGGAGACTTTTAGCAGAGAAATAATCCTTCCAGTTAATATTGGAGCAAAGCAGAAGTGAAGCCTTTTGCTGCCACCATCTCTTGGTGGCACTCCACCAACTGCAGTCTGTGGACCCCTGGAGACAGGGAAAAGACTAACTCCAGAAGATAAGGGGCCTGACCCTGGTCTTCCTGCCACCGGCTGCACCTCAGCCCTGCTCCTCTGACTTCAGGAGACACGGTCCACGTGTGACCGGATTTGATCCCCACAAAGGATGAAATTGGGCCCTCCATTTTGCACTTCATAGGGGGTGTCTGGCCAGCAGAAGAAAGGAGCGGATAAGAGATAAGATTTCCATGGTTACAAATTACCCTTGAATTTTCTCGAAGCCTTGAATGCCTGAGGAGCAGAGCAGTGACAGCAGGAGCAAGTCTCCTTCTTCCCCAGGAGCTGCAGAGCCCGGCCGTGGCGAGACAGGAACAATTCTCGCTCAGCTGTTCAGCCAGCGTAAGAGAGCAGGTTGTGCTGCTTTATACAGCCACGTCTCCGGTTTTCTGGGCACCTTTTAAAATGCTCATGCTGGTTTCCCCGATGGCGACTCAAGCCCAGTTACCCAGCTCCAACGCACGGCCGCTGCCCGGCTCAGCCCGTTGACTTGTTTCTGCCCCACTCATCTCGTGGAGGACAGCACCTCCAGGAGCAGTTTAATAAGATGCATAACTATTCCTGATTCCCTTCCCTGCAGTTTAAAACGTGGTATATTAACACGAGTCACCTCTGATTTTGGTGCGAGACTGCGGGGATAGAGAAGGCAGGAAACAAGACGCACGCAGATTAGGCTCAGAGAACCTTTTTCGAACAGCTGGTCAATGGAAAATGAAGCATTTTAGGGTGTTTTCAAATCAAGCCTGTGTTTTATTCCAGCCAGCGTATGAAGATGTGCAGAACACAGGGCAAAACCTCCATTCCTAAGTGTGTCTCGCCTAAACCTTGAGGCCAGGGCTGAGGGGAGCCAGCTACGACGGAACCAGGACGAAGCTGAGATTTGCTCCAAGAACAGGTGAGTTCCAAAAAACCTCTGCAAGGAGAGAGAATAGAAATGGGAATCCTGTGCAGACAAGTGAGAAAAAAAAACATTGGAAACGTCTCTGTTAAAACCTTCTCTGGGTGTTAGTGGAGGAGAGCTGTGACTCTCTCATACTTTCAATAACATTTTCCCTGGCAGATGAAAAGCTAGGAAATAAAGAGTTAAAGTCAGCAATGGCCCTGTTGTTCTTTTTGCCTGCAACAACAGAAAATGTAACATCTTCTGCCTATTCTGTATTCCTCCCGCTGCATGCTGTTAACAGCCAAGGCTTTTTATACTGAAAGGCATGCGATGAGAAGACATAAGTTAAAAATTGTTCTGTTCTCCGTATGAAACCCCAAAAGAGAAGGCTTTTGAAAGAAGAAATAATTTTTTACTCCAAGCTAAGAAAATTATTTCAAAACTTTCTCAGCTAAAATTACCTCATCAGTGACACCAAAGTGTGTCTGAATTCATGTAAATTGTTCTTTCAAAAACAAAACCCAACCTTAAACATAGCTGAAAACAATTAAAAATGTTTAAACTCCTTGCTTATACTGATTCAAACAAAGCTTTTTTAATTGAGTTCAAACATCAGTTCATCCAGAAATGTCTTCAAATCTTCTTCCTAAAAAAACAAAACATAACATAACAAAAAAACTCCCAAGATTGTTGTAAAAGAAGGCTGAAAATTGAACCAAAATATTGCACTTCAGAGCTTTGTTCAGCCAGAAAAAGTAAATGTTGAACTTTCCCATTTGCTGATTTTATGGTTTCTTCATCTTCCAGCCCAAATATGAAACAACCTTTTTCTTCATTCTTGGGGGAGAATTTCCACTGAACTGGAAAGTGCGTTTCTTACTCAGCTCTACTTCCAACACATGCGTTTTTCTGGGATGAACATCAGAGGTGCAGCTCTATGGCAGTCTGCACAGAAAGGTGCTGAAAAACGTTCTCTTTGCACATCAGAAGAAGACGGTAAGTCAAAAGACTATATTTTGAAGAGGAGTCCTCCGCGGGTGCACGCAGCTGAAGCTCCACGGTGGTTTGCAAACCCTTGGGTGTTAACAACTGGAATATGCTCAGATGCCTCCAATGTCCCACCGGCATTAGAGTGAGACTTCACAGCTGTTCTGCCAAAAAGAAAATAGTCCTGTGTTAAGGCACAGGACTAAGTGCTCTGTGAGAGATGGGTCCTGTCCCTGGATCTGCTATCCCCCACAAGCCTTTTAATCTTCCTTTCCCTTGTATTCCCAGATAGTAAGATCTACCTACCCCACAGTGTTGTTGTGAGGCTTAACTTGATAATCTTTATAAAGTGCCCAGGGATCCTTAAATGGAAGGAGCTGTAGAAGAGCAAAAAAAGAAAGAAAGGAAAAAAAAAGAGCTGGCCTGATTCTGCTCTCAAGTGGCCGGGGATGGACTCCCAGGGCGTTATGGCTGATTGACACAGGCAGGCAGGGGATCAGGATCAGGCCGTCCGTGTTAGCTGCCTCTCTGGAGGCATCATTGCAGAGCACAGGAGCTGTCTGGCATTTACCCCTTTTGGGCACCAGTAAGGGTGGCACTGGAGTGACCTGGACTTTGCAGCCCATGAGGAGACCTGTGCTTCTGCAAGGCCTTTGCTGTTACGCTCTGCATGAGATCCAAGTCTGCTTTGTCCCCCTTGCTTTAAATGCTATTAGCACATCTCTTCACCAATGAGATATTCCCCATGTAAGCAACAGTGGAGATCGTGGCCACCTATATGAGGTGCCTCTGCCCAGGAACCCTGAAAGATCAGCGAAGGGCCTCCCAGCTCGCCCTAAAAATGGTGAGGGTTGCAGGCAAAAGCGCATGTGTTTTTTTCACAAAGATATCAATTGATCCAACAAAAGATACACCCTGTCCCTGCACACCTGCTCTTCTTTTCTCTTACTACTATTTTTACATTACTAGCAAAAAAATGTTAAGCCAAAGTAATCTCAGACTGCTTGGGGGCATTCAAGACCCCGAGAGCCACGGCACAGGTTGTGGCTCAGTGTCCAGCTCCAGCAGAGGTTCCAATTTCCTTGATGCCAACTGGTAAGGATCTCTGCCGTCACCTCCCTTTCTATTAAAGAGGGCCAGGGAGGCTCCAGGGCTGGTTAATTAGCCGGATCTTTGCACCTAGAAAGCACTTTGCCTTGTCAATGGGGTTGAGCCTGAGCTGCTCCATCCTGCAAGCCAGGAGCTAAAAACACCTAATCAAAGCACTGCCTTCAGCTAGGTACATTGCAAACTCGCATGGCTGTGTGTATAAGCGCATTGTGGTCTATAGACGTCTAGACGTCTCTATCTTTACTTGTATCTTCTCCACATGGAGCAATAGATAGACAGACAGACAGATGGATCAACAGAACAACAGAAACATCCAAGTCCAGGTTGCCCTCTCCTTCAATTGGCTTCTTTTTTTTTTCCTTCTTCTTTTCTTTCCAGTAAAAACTTCCAAAACTCAAGCAGTGCCCAGAAATCCCCCTCTCCTCTCCCTCCTACACTGTTAGTCCCAAGGACTCAGCAATATTTCTCTTGATTTGTGTGATTCTAACGGAGACGCTCCAGAAATCAGAGGTGCATCTGTCTCTCAAATGTGTTGCCTAACAGATATCACTGTTTATTAATAACATCAATACTGTATTAGTGATATAATAATGTGGGCTAATTGGATTTATATTTGCCAACATACCTGAGTATTTCTTCTACGGAACTGGACTTTTGCCTAATGATAACAGCATCATTTCATGATAAAATGACCTCTCGCATTATGATACCTTTTATGATTACAGTGCATTGCATATTTTCCTGCTTTTCCCCGCTACAAGGCCTCAAATGACCGAAGATTTTGCAGTCTGTACAGCACTCCCAGGTTGATGTGAATCTGACACTGGTATGCTGAGATTAGAGCAGCGCGGGCACTCTGCCGGGGTTTGGAAACAGCGTGTGTGCCACAGAGGCCCTGCCAACGCCAGCCCACGTGTCAGCGGAGTTAAGGGGTTGTCAGCTCTGCCGCTCTCGAATAATGACAACGCATTAGCAGCATTAGCAGCAGGAATACCTTCATTTAAACTGAAGAATCATACAGACCCAAACGGGGAGAATCAGAGCAGCGACCAGGCCTCCACTCCTCCCGCTCTGAAATGCAAGTTTGAAGCTTTATTTGCACCACTACAGGAATCTCCATAACATATTCCGAATTCCAGCTGAGATGAGCTAATCTGGGGAAGTTTGCAACGTTCTCTTGGCTGGAGAACAGCAGCATGGGGTGGGGTGGGGGGGGGTGCTCTGAACGTTTTTTGTGGAATATTTCTGGAAAGTTAGATGGACCTGTAATTAGGAAACAAAGAGCAAAAGGCCCGTGACATCACCTTGACTCCAGAAATCATGGTGTAGATCACATGCAAAGTAGTGCAATCCAAAGGAGCCCTGGCAGGAACTTGGAGATTAATTATTTTATTAGCACCAGCTCTGCTTATCCAGCCTCTGATCTAAACATCCCCAGCGCCAAAGGAGCTGAGTCCTATCCAGGTTCAGGTGTCCTAATACCCCTCAAGAGGTTTGAGGCTCCCAGTCCCTACGGGAGTTTGGGTCCTTCTTTCTTTTGCAAAGCAGCAGCTGAAGGGTTAAGGGGGGCCTGTATCCCCCCCAGCCCAGCGCCCTGAGCCTTAGGGAACTAGTTCATGGCAGATCCAGGTTGAAAGAGGAAGATTCCCAGAAAGCTTCCAGCTGCTTGCTACTGTCCCTTGCTGGAGGACACAGTCAATGTCAGATCACACAGTAACTCTGCAGGGGAGTTGTTTTCTTTTTTTTTCCCCTCACTGGAGAAGACTAAACTTTTTAACGATTTTTTTTTTTTTTTTTACATTTTCTATTTAAAATATTGTCAACATTTTGGTTTTTTGACTGCCAGTCAATCCAATCCGGTCCACCCCAAGGTCAAAGCAACCTTCAGCATTACCACTCAGTCCCGCCAGCACTACGTGCACACGTAACCTTGCTCGTTCTTTGCTCAAGCGAGAGCGTTTCACGTGGATTTGGCATTTGCAGGTTCGGCGCGTTGGGCGCTGAGCATCAGAATGAGAAACTAATGTTTGGCTTTGGGAGCAGGAAAAACTAAGGTTTAGAAGAAGAGGTGGGTTGGTTCAAACCCTTGTGACTGCAAAATTTGTCGGTGCAAAGAAAGAAGCGGCTATTCGGCCCAGAAGGAAATCGGCTGTGAAGCATCCGATGTGACACCGCATCCCCCTAGGAGGATTTGGGCGAGGTTTGGCCGTTTCCGACACCAAGCAGCCCCAGCTCCCCCCGCCGCCAGAGCGCAGCGCCGCGCTGGCCCCGAGGTGCGCGGTGCGCGGTGCCGGCGCGGGCGGGGGAAGCCCCGTCGGGCCCGGCCCTTCCCGGCGGCGGGGGGCGGCGGGGGGCGGCGGCGCGGCCCGGGCCGCTGACCCCAGCGCCGGGGAGTCTGGAGCGGAGCCGGCCCCGCCGCCTCGGCCGCCCGCCCCGCGCCGTCAGCCCACACCTCATCAATAGGGGCTGACAGCCGCCGCCGCCGCCGCCCCGCCGCCCCGCCGACGGCACCGACGCCGCCGCCGCCCGGCCCGGCCCGACCCGACTCGGTCCGACCCGGCGCGGAGCCCCCGGCCGCCCCGGCCGCGGCATGGCAAGGCCGGGATCGGGGGGCGAGCGGCCCCGGGGGCTGGCGTGCGGGCAGCCCTGGGGTTGCGGTGAAGGCAGCCCCATAGGCAGGGGTGCAGACAGGCCCGTGGGCTGGGCTGCAGGCAGCCCCATAGGTGCTGGGTGCGGGCAGCCCAATAGGCATGGGTGCAGACAGGCCCATGGGTTGGGGTGCAGGCAGCCCCATAGGTGCTGGGTGCAGGCAGCCCCATAGGCATGGGTGCAGACAGGCCCGTGGGTTGGGGTGCAGGCAGCCCCATAGGTGCCGGGTGTGGGCAGCCTGGGGTTGGGGTGCAGGCAGCCCCATAGGCACGAGGTGCGGGCAGCCCCATAGGTGCCGGGTGGGGACAGCCCTGGGATTGGGGTGCAGACAGACCCATAGGTGCCGGGTGCAGAGAGGCCCGTGAGTTGGCGTGCAGGCAACCCCATAGGTCTGGGCTGCAGGAAGCCCCATAGATGCCAGGTGCAGGCAGCCCTGGGGTTGGGGTGCAGGCAGCCCCATAGGCACAGGTGCAGACAGGCCCATGGGTTGGGGTGCAGGCAGCCCCCAGCACTGGGGTTCAGGTAGCCCCATAGCTGCCGGGTGCAGGCAGCCCCATGTGTTGAGGTGCAGGCAGACCTGTGAGTCGGAGCGTAGGGAGCACCATGGGCCCAGGGGTACAGACAGCTTCATGTGGGGGGGGTGAAGGCAACCCTGTGGGTCCAGGGGTCCAGGCAGTCCCACAAGCCTGGGGTAAAACCATCCCCACAGGTCCAGGCTACAGGCAGCACCCACTCGTCAGGGGGTACAAACAGCCCTGCAGGTCTGGGTTACAGACAGATCCGAGGGTCCAGGCTGCTGACAGCTCCGTGGGTCAGAAGGTTCAGGTCCGGGGGTAGAGACAGCGCCACTTGTCAGGGGGTGTAGGCAGACCCAGGGGTCTGGGGTAGAGAGAAACTCAGTTCTGGTGGTACTGACAGCCCCATGGGTCAGGACTTAATGGATGGACCCACAGAAAGACTTACACAAGGATAGATAACACAGAACAGAGATACAGCAGCAGATGTGGATGTATAGAGAATTGATAGCTATAGGCACATAGATAGGCATAGACCCATAGATGGGTAGATACCATAGATAGATATACATAGGTATTAATGCTGGTAGACAGACATAAACACATATGCAAATAGACACAGAAATAATTAGAAAGATAGATAGATAGACAGATAGATAGATAGATATTGGCTAAGGTTTTGCACTGCCAGGGCTCTAGCCCGCACATTCCCAGGCGGCTCAGCCTTCCCCTTGAAGCTAGGTTATTTTAGTCTCTCCAACGGGGTAAGTGGCTTTTTATTACCATTATTACTATCATTCACCTATAAATCACACCACCACCACATGCTTATAGCTGTACTGCAGGCCTGAACTGTGAACCGATTTCTAAAAGACAAGAAGGCAATTTCTCTAGTTTGCTTAATAGTTTATGATATATGTATTTTATATGCATTATTTTAATATTATTTGAAATCACCTGATAGTAAGAGCGAGCGATGGAGCTCTGTGGGCCCCGGCTGGTGCCCCACAGCTGCCCGGCGTCCCCGTGGGGAGCCCAGGCGGGACCCCCGGGGCAGCCCCACGCAAAACACGAGGCTGCCCACGGAGCACGTGCCGCCCCCGGGGCTCCCCCCCGCCCCCCTCCCCCCGGCTGTGACGTGTGGCCATTCATCGCCGGGGCACGCGCCGCCCCAGGGGCTCCCCCCACCCCCTCACGCACCTGGCGGTGACGTGTGCCCATTCATCCCCCGCGCCGGCCGCCCTAGGGGATCCC
This sequence comes from Apteryx mantelli, assembly GCF_036417845.1. Taxonomy (NCBI): domain Eukaryota; kingdom Metazoa; phylum Chordata; class Aves; order Apterygiformes; family Apterygidae; genus Apteryx; species Apteryx mantelli. The sequence goes on along the minus strand of NC_089980.1, from coordinate 136,357,247 downwards.
CCACCTGGCTGTGACGTGCGCCCGCTGGTTCCCACGCGCTCGGGAGCGCCATTCATAACGCGGCCCGCCGCAGTGGCAGGGCCCGCCGGGGTTTGGGGCGGTGCAGCCCCTCTCCCCTGGGAAGATCCCGCTCTGCGCGGGGCTTTCGCTGCTCCTCGCAGGTTGTGCAGACCGCAGAGGGCACGTGCGAGACGGCCCCGAGCCGTGAAATGCGGAGCCCAGAGACTCTAGGCTCTCTTCGCCTGGTTTTGACCGTAAAACTGAACAGAAATGTCTCTCCCTGAGACAGCCGCAGCACAGAGCCTCTGCGCAGCGCTGTACGCGCACGTGCACTCATGCAAGCAGCGATCCCGGCACACGCATTCCCATCCTGCAGCTCCTGTTTCTCTCCGGGCAGGGGAATACACGTCCGCTGGAAAAGTCGCAGTTCTAAGTGGATTCCTGATCCCCATTCCCCCTAAATCACCCAGGGACTGTCCCTCTCCCTCTTAGCCTCTCTCCCCTCCTGCTGCTCCGGAGCACAAAATGTTGCTCCACACTCATCCTCTCCTCGGCACTCACTGCTTTGCCCTCGGAGGAACTCGTCTGTATTTATTGCCCTTGGGGAAAAAGCAAAAACACAACAAACATTTAGGGGTGTGGGGGGGGGGGCGGAGAAAAAGAATTAAAATATGTCCCTGAATCATCGCTAAATCATGACGCCCTTTGGGCACCCCTCTCCAAAGCAGTTGTACCTGGCGGAGGGAGGGGGGGAGGAGGGGGGAGACTGGGAAGAAGGGGGAACATTTTAAGAGCGCTGTCGGCGTGTAAACAGACGTGATGTTTGTTTAGGAAAGTGTCTCTGAAGGTGTGACAAGAGACTTTGATAAGTGTGTGTGCGGGGGTAACTCTTCCAGCCAAACCAGGGCCCCCTCCAGCTCTGACACCTTCCTGCCCACACTCTCCCTCAGTTGCTTGGGGGGTCTTTGGGGCTTTACCCCCCCCCGATTCCCCCCCTTCCCCCAAACTGTAGGGTGGCCGCAGCCACGTGTGGGCTTTACTTAGGCTGGGACATCCTGGCACGGGTGTGTGGGCAGGGGTGCAAGGGGTTCCCTGGGTGCAAGGGGCTGCCGGAGCGAGGACTGCAAGGCTGGGGCGCGCGGCCGGGGGGGGGGGGGGCGGGCAGGGTGTCTTTGCCTCTCCCCGATCCCAAAGAGGATCAGTCCCCCGGGGTGCGTGGGGAGCGTGTGTGTGTGTGGGGGGGGGGGGGGGTCTGCCCTGGGAGTACTCACTCCGCCGGGCTTTGGTGAGCAGCACACGGGCTGTGCTTGGGGTTTGTGCTCCGTGGGGTCTGTGCTCCGTGGGGTTTGCGCAGGGGGGCCGCATCCCCCCCTCTTCCAGCCCCAAATCCCCTCCCGGTCCCAAAAGGCGAAGGAAAAGGCCGGGAGGCGGGTTCGCTCGGCGCAGCCGCCTGCGAGGAGCCGAGCTGCGGGGCCGGCGCGCAGCGGTGCCTCCCCGAGACATCGCCCGGGCTCGCCGGGCGCCTCGCCCCCGCCGGAGCCGCCCTCCCGGCCCGGGGCGGCCCGAGCCCGCGGGCTGCCCCCGCCGCCCCGGCCCTGCTCCCGCGGGACCCCCAGCTCCCTGGGGCGGCGAGGCCCGGCGGGGGCGGGGGGTCTTGCAAAGGCTGGGGTGAAACCAAGCGATCCTACCGGTTAAAGAGAGAGAGAGAGAGAAAAAAAAAAGAAAAAAAAAAGAAAAAAAGAAAAAAAAAGAAAAAAAGAAAAAAAAGAAAAAAAAGCAAAAACTCCGAGCAGCTTTCGGGCTTCCGAGCCTGCCCTTGACTGCATCTGGGACCCCTTTGCCTCCCAAATTAGATCAGATGCAAGGCATCGCCTTGCAAACCCCGCTGGTCGCATCCCCAGTAATCCCTACCCCTATAGATATATACTGCCCGTTGCAGGCTCCAGCCAAGGGCACCGGCGCGGCGCAGCCCGGTCCCCACGCGCGGCCGGGCCCGGAGCCTCCTCTGCTCCGCACGGGCTCCGCGGCAGCGGCCGTCCGCGCCTGCGAGCCGCGCTGGGGGCGCGCACCCACGCACCCCTTCCCCTGCTGCGGCCAACGCGCGTGATAAAAATCCTACCGAAATGCCCGTGCACGCTTGGCACAGGAGCTGAATTCATCCTTTTCGCTCTGCTAAAGTGATACTTTCCTGCCGCTTTTTTTTTTTGAACCCTTTTTTTTCCCTGTTTTTTTTTTTTTTTTTAATTCAATTCTCAGCACGGTCCTGCAGAGAAACATGCAAATACACTTCTTTCTCTCTGCCTCCCTCCCCCCCCCCCCCCAATTCCTGAGTGTTTTGTTCGTTGTTCGCTGCCACTCGCGGGCGCATCTATCTACATTTACAGCCTTAACTCTAAATCAGTTGCGGCATTAATTTCGATGCAAGGAAAAAAAGCCGGCATCGTATCGATTTATTTCCTTCCTCGGGGAGCAGGGGGGGACTGGAAAGGAGAGCGGAAAGGACGAGATTTGTTTTACTACGCTATGTTTAACTTGATTTCGTTAGCCGCTTGGCTTTTCAGGAAAGCGCGTTTGGGAATCACAGGAAAGAGATTCTCCGAGCGGAGGGCAGTGATTTTGTTGTTGTCGCCCCGCTGAACTCTGCTATGTCCCATTCTCTGCTTTTTCGCGCATTTAGGAAATAAGGAAAAACGTGTCCGAAATACATCAGTTCCCTCCCGTCTGTTAATTCGCGCGATTCGCACCACGGTGCGGTTCATCTCCGGGCTCCACGGCGGTGCTTTGCAACAAGGACTAATATTTCCCTGCCGAAAGCGGCTGGATCCGGCCACGCACACGCAAAATCTGTCACGGGAATTTTGTGATTATTCCTGAAATCCTGCCGGCCGTGCAGCTGGCGCATCGGGAACTCCTGGAAAAGGCTGCGCGAGAAAGGGAAGGCAGGCAGGTCCTTGAAATTTTCTCTGCTCCTGGCAACGGCAGCGAAGACACAGGCTGCTTGGGCACTTCGAAACGGATTTAATTAAATGTTTGCTTTTTTTTTTTAATAAAGCGCTGATTTTCAGCAGAAATTCAACAAACTTCGGAAAATCCGATCACACTTCTTTGGCAGAGAAAAGAATCGCCGGAGATTTTGAAACGAGTGGAGAGAAATATGCTTGTCCTCTGGAAATACGGCACATCTGGACACACAGCTGCTTGAAAAAAGACAACGATATATTTAATTTTTCTCTTCCTTCTCTGCATGTCGATAACACTATATTAATATGCATATTTATAACACACATACAGCGTCATAAATTACACTGCACATTTATATATGGGTGCACATATAAACATATATGTATATGCATAATACACATCCCTGTGCGTGTCTAATATGCATCATGTTCCACCTATATGCAATATTTGTATTTGTATGTATGTAACTATATACTCACCTGCAACGTAAATATAGTCAAATCATACACATCGTGTGTTTAAAGTATAAATAGTTATAACACCCGTAGTGTCATCGTTGCTTATATTTATATCTGTGATGTATTTATGCGCCCGTATTCGTATCCGTGCAATATTTATATCCGTGCCTGTCACTACATACACGGCTGCATTTGTATATTTGCCCTGATTTATTTTGAGCGGCGTTTTTAGCGTTTGCGAGTGCCGGCACGCAACCCCGGAGGGCAGGATCCCCCCCTCGCTGAGGTTTTCCGTCTGCAAACTCCCTGCTCATCCCCGTGCGCTGCAGAAATATTGGGAGGAAAGGGGAAAAGGCTGCGGGAGCCTTGGCGGGGCGAGGACGGGGGAAGCCCGTGTCCTGCGGGCAGCGGTTCCCACGGAGCCGGTGCAGCGCCGAGCGCTCGCTTCGCCTTCCAGCCCCCTCGATAAATTTTCCTTTTTTTTTTTCCCCTGCTCCCTAAACCTCGTCGGCTATTTTAGACGGAGAGGAAAAACACCTTCAGCCGGAGATTCCTGATTTCCTCGCAGATTTTTCTTTCGGAGCTGGAAAGCCGCTGCAGCCCCCCCCCCCCCAGCCACCCAACCGGGCCGGACCCCCAAATCTCCGGGCACCCCGCAGCAGCCCCGAGGGCTGGGCAAACTCCTGGACGTGCCACAGCCCGTGGAGAAGGGGAGGTTAACGTTATTAACGTTATTAACGAACATTATTCCTGGGGGGGGGGCGGCAGGACTGACCCCCGGTGTGGGAACCCCCCCCCCCCCGGCTGTGCAGACCCTCAGAGAAGGAGAGGTCGGAGCCACCCCGGGGTGAAATGAGCCCCCTGGGAGAGGGGGAAAGGGGTGTTGGGGGGGGGCAGAGCCGCCCTGGGGGGGGGGGGAGACAGGGTGGCCCCCTCCATGGGGTCCGTCCCTGGGGCAATGTCCCGCCGGGGGGGCTGGCGGGGACCCCCCCTCCCAATGCAGCGGGGTGCCGGCCGCCGCGAAGGCCTGGGCAGGGATGTTCCTGCGTTACTCCATGAACCTTTAGACCCAGAGGCCTTCTGCACCGCGAGGATGGGGGGGGCGAGGAGGGGGTGCCCGGCATGGGTGCCTTCACTGGGGGGGGGCAGCACCCCTAAAAAGGGTGGGTGGAGAAGGGGGGGGGGCACCTGGGACCTCGCCACTCTGATTTTGCGCAGGAGCTTGGAGAAATCCCCCTGTCCCCCTGCAACCTCCCCAGGGAAGGGGGGCTGCTTCCAAAAGGCTGGGTGCCCCCCCCTCCCCTGCAAGCTGGGTCCCTGCCGGCCGTGGGTGCCCCCCCAGGAGCGCGGGGGGGTGCAGAGCAGGGCTGCCCGGCTGGACTTTGCCTGCGGCGCGGGGCCGGCCGTGTGTGTGCGCGCACAGGGTGCTGCTTTAATTTTATTATTTATTTTATTTATTCATTCATTCATTTATTTATTTTTTTTATTTTGCCCGGCAATGAAACCTGGCGCCCGGCTGATGGTGCAACAGATACCAGCTTCCCTCCCCCCCCCACCCCCCCACCCCCACCCCTCCTCGCCTTTTCCTCCCATCGCCGCCCACTTCCACGTGACGTGGGCAAACCAGTCAGCGAGTGGGACTGGGGAGCCGGGGCCGCACTGGGAAGTTGGGGAGGGGGGGGGCAGGCAGAGCCCCGTTGCCCCCTGCGCTTTCCCCCCCCACACACACACGGAGCAAGAGCAGGAGGCAGCCGGGGAGGGAGGGGGGGGGCTCAGCCCAGCAGCCCTCTGCCTTCCCCACGGAGCGGGGGGGGGGGCCCTGCCCCACGGCCTCGGCCCCCCCGCCGCCCCTTGCCCCCCCCCAGCAGCGAAGGTGGGTAGCGCTTCTCTGTCGCCTGCTCGCTCTTCTTCTGCCGCTCGCCGTCACCGCCGGGCCCCCAGCGAGCCCCTTCCTATGGGCCTCCCCGAAAGCTTCCTCCTGTTGTTTCCCTGGGCTTGAAAACTGCCTCGATTTTGCTTTATAGATGATTTATTATTATTATTATTATTATTACTACTACTACTATAATTCTTAGGGTGCTCACCAACAGGAGGAGAATTCACCCCTCCTCCTCTCTTTGTGCCTGCGCGTTCTGCTCCTTTTTGGAGAGTCCCGTGGGAACGCTCCATCCTACCGCCCACGGACGCCCACGGGACACGCGTGCGCGCGTCGGCCGCACCTCCATCCCCTTGTTTTTTTGGGGGGGGAGCAGAGCTCCCCTAAACCCCCTTCTTCCCGGCTCGCTTCCATCCTTACCCGTTCCCCAAAGCGCCACGGGACGCTGCCTCCGGCTTCTCCCCCTTCCCTCGGCCGCCTGCCGGTCTCCCGCTGTCCTCCCGGGTATCAGCCCTTATCTCCTGGTTATCTCTGCCGCTGCTAAATTCAGCCCGGCGGAGGGGTTCAGCCTGGGGAATCTGCTCGTCAAATCTAAATCAGTTCCAAGAGTTATTTCGCCGGCCATAATTCCCCCCGCCCTGTCCAGCCCTACCCGGGGGTGAGACTGTTTTCCAGGCTCTCCCAACGATCCACGAAGAAAACAGCGGCTCAGATCGGTTTATTCCTCCCCGGGAGCGCTCTTTGGGAAGGGTATTTCCCTCCCGGCTCCCTCCACAAGCATTTTCCGGGCTCTCACCTTCGCGAACCGCACGCCGGCAACGACAGGCCTCTTGCCTGCGTCCCGCGGCCTGCGATAAGCCTTAGGCCTGGATCAGGCACCGCCGAAGGAGCCCAAATCAGGAACCAACCGGCAGGAGAAAAAACAACTTCAAGCACCCAACGCGCCCACCCCACCCGGCAGCTCTAGGAAACGCTGCCCCGGTCCCTTCGCCCAAGCCCCTTCCCCAGGGCGCTGCAAATCCAACGTTTCTGAGTTTATCAGCTGCGCCGTGACATCGGGGCTATCAATAATATCATAATTTCATTTCTCCCCCCCACCCTCCCCCTTTTCCCCTCCCCGCTCCCCCTCCGCAGCTACAGACTCCGGGTCGCCTCCGATCAGCCCCGATGCCAGCCCAGATCAAAAGCCGGCCCGGGGGCCATTAGCAACTTAAAGGACCGGTCGTACCTGCGGGACAAAGGTTTTGCTGCGGGCCCCGAGGCGAGCAGAGCCTCGCTGTCTCTCACCTTCCCGGCTCCCCACCCCCCCGCCAGCCCTGCTCTAACCTCCTTATCTCCTCCGCCCCGAGGTGGGCTCCCACCTCCTCCTCCTGCATCCCCGGCAGCATCTCCCGGCCCCTCTGCCTCCCCGGGAGGTGTTGTTGGACGGGGAGGGGGGGGGGGGGGAACGGCCAGGAGGAAGGGAGGAGACTCGCCGAGGTTTTTAAGCAGCCCAGCCCCACTTGAGGAGGGGGGGGGGGAGCCGATGGATGGAGCCCGGTGGCAGAAGCTGACTCAAGGCGGGAGCTAAAAACTCTCCTCCGAAGGGAGCGCGAACTTCTCGCTTGGGGGCTCGAACCGGCGGCCCGACGTGCTGAAGGTGGGGAAGGCGGGCGGCGGGGCGGGGGGGGGGTGGAGAGAGTCGCCGCGCTGGTGGTTTGTCGGTGTCGGCTGGAAGGCAGCACCCACGCGGGACCGCTCCGGCCGCCGCTCGCCGCACCTCCGGCCGGGGAAAGCGGAGCCCGGGTTTGGCACCTTCTCGCCACCGCTCTGGATTGTGCCCGCGGGCCCGGCTGGGGTTTGGGGGGGCCCGTTGCGAGATGTACCAGAGTTTAGCCATGGCGGCTAACCCCGGCCCCCCGGCGTACGAGGGGGCAGGTGGCTTCATGCACGGCGCGGCCGCAGCGTCCCCCGTCTACGTGCCCACCACGAGGGTCACCTCGATGCTCCCCAGCCTGCCTTACCTCCAGAGCGGGGGCTCTTCCCAGCAAGGCAGCCCCGTCTCCAGCCACTCCATCTGGACTCAGCCCGGAGCCGAAAGCGCCGCTTACAACCCCGGATCTTCTCACCCGCCTGTGTCACCTCGGTTCTCCTTCTCCACCAGCACCCCCATCCCTGCCACCTCTTCCCGGGAGGCCGCGGCGGCTTACAGCAGCTCCTTGAGCCTTTCTGCCAACGGGAGGGAGCAGTACAGCAGGGGCTTCGGCAGCTCCTACTCCAGCCCTTACCCGGCTTACATGAGCCCCGAAATGGCCACGACCTGGACTTCCTCGCCCTTCGACAGCCCCATGCTACACAACCTGCAGAACAGAGGGACGCCCGGAGCCGCCAGGCACGCCAACATCGGTGAGTGCGAGCCTCCAGGTAGGGCTGCGATCGGCAGCGGTGGCGGGTTTCACCCCAATGACCCCTTAATTTTGTGCGCGCACCCCTGCGCGGGTAGGGCGAGGAGGGCGCGAAGGACGGGACGGAGGGCTTTGCTTTTTGCAAGCACCGACTCGGTGAGGACGGGACCGTCTCCGGCTGCAGTACGCTCGGCTGCAAAATACCGGGGTCCCCGCTGCGCCGTAGGTGCTCCTTGCACCTTCTTCCCTTCCTCCACGACACCCTGCCGGAGAAAAGGCTGTTCCAAACGAAAAGGCCCCAATTAAAAAGAGGGGCCACAAGAAATTGTGCACCGAACGCCTGTGTAAGGGCCTGCTCCGGATGGGAGCCGGGCATGGAAATAGCTCCGTGGGCATTTAGGGCCCACGACGGGGATGACCGTGGTGTATACGGACTACGATGCTCCGTAGGTTGCCCCTTCCCAGAGTTGCTTGAGGTGTAAAAAGGGCTCAGTAGGGATTGAAGGCACAAGAGAAGTCTGGCCCGCGCACCCCACGTCTGCCTTCGGGTTGTTTCATGTTTTTATGTCCTTTTTTTTTTTTTTTTTTCTGGAAAGTTCTATTAGGCAAGATGGTGTAGGAGCACAGGAAAATGAAGGGAAATGTGGCACCGAGGGGGGAAGACACAGTAGAGAAGGCAAAAAACAAATGGATCCGCATTTCTCGCAGCGTCTTGCACGGGACAACCGGCCCGGTTTTGCCTTTGGGGGGGACTCGCAGGTGGCTGAGCCCATTTGAGCGAGCCGGCCTTGAATTTTAGGGTCTCCCTGCCCCAAATCCCAACCCTGAGCTCTGTCGTGCTGATCCAGCTCTCAGAGCCGACGCACTGATTTAATTAAGCGCTTCTGGTTCTACACCCAGGAATTGGCCCAAAAGGGTTAAAATATTGCCTATTTTGTACCGAGGAGAAAGGGAGAAGTGGGGAGAACAGTGGCGTTTTGGGGGGAGAGAAATGTGGGGCATTTGCAGTTTTCTAAATCCCTTTTTTGTTCCACATGCTCCTTCTATGGAGGTATTTGCGCTTGCTTCAGAGTCTGAGTTAAAAAATAAAGCACGTCAGGAAGAAAATGACTCAGATTTATCTGCAAATATGTTTTAAGATGCCGCTTTTTAACCTGCATTTTGGAGTGGAATTTTTCCTTCTTGCCTACAAAGATTTTCTTTACCTTTATTATTATTTAAACAAGTTACAGAAATGAAAGTCAGGTATTGGTGAAAGCCTGGCCCTTGCCGTGCCTTTTGCTTTTCTATGGGCATTAGGATTTCCTTAAAATGGGGCGCAGATTACCTTTAAGGAATAAGCTTGGGACAACCAGGCGATGTTTTTGAGAAGCGTTGCAAAGGCAGAACATGTAGGAAAACCAGGAATTATTGAATATTATTGCAAAGGGCACTTCTGTTTTTGCATTTGACTACCATGTAATCTCTTCCTTGGGGGAAAAAAAAAATATCGACGTTTTGCTAGGGTCTCAAACGGGCTCTTAATAATAAAAATGCTTGAAAATGAACTATTGCAAATGAAGCATTGCATCTACAGAAATACCCGGCAGCTTTTCAGGCCTAGCCTATTTTACGTAGTGATTTTGGTGTCTCAAGCCCTGCGTTAAGCAGTGGTTTGTGTTGCAGGTCTCTCAATCAGATTGTGGCTTTGGTGCCAAAGACCTTTCTTGTCCGGGGTCTTTTACAGCGGCAGGTAGATCGGATGCATGGAGCTAGTTCAGCAAATGTTAGTGACTGTTTTTTGCTGTCAGCAGGGAGGAAAGAGCCGGAACCTTTTCTAAAGCGAGGTCCTGATTCTGTTGCTGGATTCATGGTGTTGCGTCCCGTCTCCTCGCAGCGCCCAGGGAAGCGCAGCATAAACCGCGGGTTTTTATTTCGGTGGGTCTGCTTGTACCTCCGCCCTGGACGTGGAAACAGCACCTGGGTTTCAAATAAAAAGTGCTCGCAGTAAAAAAAAAAAGCATTACTTCAAACAGAAACCGGCTGAAAGCCATAGCGTGCTAAATTCAGTATTAAAATATTAAAGGGGATTTTTAAAATATTAATGGGGATTTTTTTAAAAGGCAGCTCCCCCGGCGGGTAGTTTTGTCGGCGGGACTTGGCCGCGGGCATCGCGATGGAGCGGGGGTTGTTTCCGGGGGTCTCTTTTCCAGCCTGGGGGGATGCTTTGGGCACGGAGGTGCTCGGATGAAGTGCACAGCCAGGTCTGACTCTGTGGCCGAGCAGAGCCCCGACTCCTTCCTTTGACTTTCCTTGGGACCGAAGATATTTTTTAGTCCCTCCGCGACGAGGAATCCGCGGGTAGAAATACAGCCCCTCCTGCAAGGCTATGGTAAATCGAGGTCCAAGTGCTTTTGCAGGGCTCTCATTTTCCTCGAGTGATTTTTTGCTTCCTGGACACACTCCCACCTTTTTAAAGTGCTGATTCTAGAGCGTCATTAGGACCATTGCAATATTAAAAATATTGCTTTTTAATAATTAAGACCAAGTCTACGCAGGTGTAGCTGGATATACAAAGATATGCGGTCTGTGCAATTGCGGATGGCATTTATTTTCCACTGAAAAGCTGTGCCCTGGGGAAAGGAGCTGTGACAATCTGTATTCAAGGATGATTAGAAAATGAGACTGAAGAAAAAAATAAATAAATAAAGATCTTGCTCATCAAGCCAAATGATGGGAATTTTTGGCCCAGGTTAAAAATTGCCAAATTTAGCTCGCTGGGGAAGGCGGGTGCATAAATCACACGGGCCTGCTTGGAAAGCTTTCGCCGGTGCGAGTTCAAAATGCCTCATTTGGGCTTTTCAAGGTGCATTTGGTGAGTGATTTCATACCCTGAAGGGCAGGATCAGACCCGGTGGCTGAGGCCGTGAACTTGCTCCGGGCATTCGCTTAGACAGGGTTATAATGAATTCCCGACTTAATGATGCATGAAAAGAGCCCGCTGTAAAGTCTCCTTCCAGGAGCCTTCCCTGCCCAGCGCCAAAAGCCGTCTCCTCCGCGAGCGCGGCTTGAGACGCGTCCCAAAACTGGCGCGGACGGGCACCGTGCCCCTTCCCCCTCCGCCGGGTAGGAGGGAGTGTGGATTGAGGGAATCCACATCGGCTCCAGGAGGGGGGATCTGCCCCCAGGCCGGCCCCCCCGGCGAGGGACGCCCGGCGCTTTCGGCCCCGCGCCGCTTGCTGCCTCCTGGAAAGGCTGTTTCGCGCCGAGGATGGAGGGTCGGATCCTGCTTTTCCATCCCCACCCGGCGCCGTTTTGCTTCTTGCTTTTGCGCCGGTGCAAACCTGGGGAAAGCAGAGGCTTTGCCGCTGCTGCGGGATCACCATGGGGAGCAATTTTGTCCATCCGGTTGGGAGCCGTTCGGGGCCCACGTTTGTGGGCATTTCTGTTCGGTTTTTTCCCCCGCGAGGCGAAGTCGAAGTCCGGGTCCCCGAAAAGTCGCGATTCGGACACGGCAGCAGCGTCTGGAAAGATCAAAGCCTTCAGATCTGAAGGTTTCCCGTAGGGATGCTAAGAGATTTGCCCCGTAGCATTCCCGGGCCGGCGTTCCCGGTGACTCATCCGCATTTGTTGCAATCCTCTGGCCCTGCAAACAGCCCCGTATCGTTCCCTGCACACCTAAGGGCAAGGTAGCTGCTCCCCGGAGCGCGGCCGCTCTGGGAGCAGGCGCCCCGGGGAAACGTCCCGAAATACATCTCCGGATAGACCGGAGCATCTCTCTTTCCGTGCTGTCAGCGCAATGAGGCCGGGGGATGCATCTCTCTGTTTTGCACGTGTGCTTAAAGGGTGAAGCGCGCGGGGGTTTGGGGGTAAGGAACGCGGTCCCAGGATGCTCCGCTCCGGCCTCGTTTCCCGTTCGCCCGAAGCGCCGTTAGGGCGAACGTGCGGCTCACGGCCCTCGTTTTTCCAAAATTGGAATTGACTGTTGCATGACTGACGCCTGTCGCGGGGGCCGAGGACCGAAGTCGCCGGGTCTGGTCCGTCGCAGCTTTCCGCGGGCCCTTCCGGAGACGCATGGAGGCCTGATTTGGAAGCGGCTGCGTTTCTCACCTCGCGCCCGCCGGCGGGGAGGTTGGCCCGGGGCTTCGTTCCGCCGCGGGTTTAAAACCGCCTCCTGCTTCCCAGCCTAATTTAATTGTCACCGCTCAGTCTCATCCTGCCCCCTCTCCTCCGCCAGCTCCAATCCCTCTGGATGGCTCCCGAGAGCGAACTGGCTCGGTCTGAGGGGCCCGATCCCGGCACCGCTGGGTTTGGGGACAAAACCCGTAGAATCGGGGCATGGGAATGTGAGGCCTAGCCCAAGCACGCAACTGCTTTTTACCCTAGAAAGCCCCAAAGAGTGCGTTTAAAATTGTAAATAAAGCAACAATAATAATAAAAATATGATCGACAGTGCTGTATCGCCATTACTAATAATACAATACCTTTATCGATGACTACGCTTAATCCCCTATTATTCACTACAAATGTGAAATATTACATAGAACAGCTCTGCTGTAGTATATAATATATTATAAATGCTTTTTTTTGTGAAGTAATGGATAGTGGCATTGAATCTAAGACCTTATTAAGCAAGGATTAATTATTTTTCTTCTCTGCGCATATATGCATGTGCATGACTTTATTCCTATAACAATAACAGCATTTTTTCTTTTTTAATTTAAGAGAACAGCCTGTATTTTGCTTTCTCTGTATTTCCATCAGTTTGGGGAAAAGTGGCTAAATCCTTGGAAAGAGATGAATGTTTATCTGGCGGTGTTTACCAAAGGAAATTGGACCCGATCCTGCTGTCTCTGTGCTCTTCAGATGATGGAGAAACCTTGGCTCGGCAGGCAGAGAGGTGCTTCCCAAGCTGGTTATGCTGGAGGGAGCTGGCTATTTCGAACGGGCAAAGTATCTGGCTCTCGGTGGCTGTAAAATTAAGGATGTTTTAAAATGGATACTATTTAAAAAAAAAAAAAATCAAATAAAACCCCAAACCAGGTGAAAATGTAGCAGAGGTTCGGTAAGACTAGCAAGCTTTTGTGCCTGAGGTTGGCAGCCTGTTGCCGTAAGGGGGATGCGCGCAGCGGTTGTTCAAACGAAAGGGGAAAAAAAATGCAATCTTAAGGAAAATCCAATTAAAAAAACCTCGTTGAAAACTCCAGTGCAAGCAGTGAGATCTGCTAATGCGTCGTCCCGAAACCTGCAGAGACCTTGTCTCTCATCAGTACAGAGCTCTGGACTGAAATTTTTGCTCCTCGAAACCGGCAGTTCCCCGCCGGAGCCTGGCTCGTGCAGGAGGAACGGTGCAAATGCACCTTTTTTCTTAGGCTGTTGTAGGTTTTGTCCCCAAATTCCCTGCCCTGCATACCGGTCCGGTACAGCCTTCCTTCCTTACAATTTCCTTATTAAAAAGAGGATGGAGAAATGCGGCACTCGGGAATCTCTCCCCGCTTTGAAAAGGTCCCGTTGGGCACTGGGGAGAGGAAGGTGGAAGCGGCCGAAAGTTTTGCGTGGAACGCGGCTTTTGCGACCCTTTTATAAAAAACTCACGGGAGGCGTCTGCCTTCCCTCTTGGGGTCACTGCTGCCTGTGAAACCTGCCGATGACGTGTGTCCGGAGCACAGATCATGGGCTTAAATCAGCCCGTTTTGCCCACGTTTGGAGGGCAGATGCAGAAATGCCGATTTCTGCCGGGACGGCCGCGTCGGCCAGCGTTACAGCGACGTGCGATCCGCAGCTAACGCAACCGCGCTGACAAAACCCCTCAGTTATAACCTCAAAGTTGAGCTGTTACTGGCATGACTCCTTTTTGGAGGGATATATTTCATTATGCCTGTCAAATTGCAAAAATGGAGATTTGCTGTTTGAGTACACCGGATTCACCGTCTCCTCCAAAATATTTGTCTTGTAGATGGGTCTTTAATTCACGCTGCCTTCTGACCGTCTGGCAGGAAGGTGTAAATATGCCTTTTGTGTGTGATCGTGAAATACTGCTTAAATAACCAGGACAATTTGTGAGAACTTGCTCTTAAATCCAAAATTAAAACAAATTGTAAAAGCAAACTTAATCGTAAGGTTGAATTGAGGTCTTCTTACTTTGGGGGTGAAAAAAAAGCTTTCGGGACAATGTTATCTTACATATATTAAACATCCAGATGGCAAAATACTAAAATTGCTCTAATGTTAACGATTCTTTCTCAGATAACCAGTCGTAGTGGCTGGTCCTAGATGTAAATACATCTGTAATGGCAAATTAAAAACAATTATCTGCCATTCCAGAGCAGTGAGGTCTGTATACATGGGTGCTTATACGTGCGTCACAGTACTTGAAAAAAATTCAATCATCCTTGCCTTCACAGTGAGTGGTACAATTGGTATTAAAATTTCTTTTGAAACTCCTGAGTTTCTGCTATTAGAAATTGCTGTAACTTATATGATAGCAGGACTTGGCTTTTCTTTGCAGTGGGACAGTATTTCGGGAGGTCAGTTGTTGCTTGGAAAATCGGGGCCACGCATAGTGTTCTTTGGAAAATCAGAATGTGGATTAGAAGCCCTTGCGGCAGAGCCAGATTCACGGTATTTCCCTTGTTATTTCACTTTTTAAAACACTCAGTGCACTTGGTTATGATTTTTCTTTACATATGATAAGATGGAGCTGGATTTTCTCATCCAAAAAACACAGGCAGCTGGACCCTCGGTAGAGAGCCAGCCGGCTGCACTAGGAAAGAAGCTCTGGGCAGAGATTTTCAAAGTTGGACGTAGATCTGACCCCGTCATCAGCTCTGAAACGTTTCAGCTTTCTGATTTTAACAAGGCCTGGATTTTAAAGCCAAGTTGGGAGAGTGTCAAATAGCAGCAAAAATAATTTTTTTTTCCAAAGGTGCCCAGTGATTTTTTTTTTTTCTAGTTATTTGCCTGCACAGAGACATTTTTGATTAATCCGCTTTGGCCAGTCTGTGCACCTAAAGCTTCTGTGGGATTCACCGTCTGCCTGGGGGACCAAAGTTGTGCCCTTCTCACCTCTCTCTCCTACTGAAATAACCTTTAATGGATACACATGAAAAATTCCATTTTGGATTTTCGGATGGAAAAGGAAGCCGATGCAGGATCGGGCCCATACGAGAAGCTTCCATAGGGAAGACATGCAGGGAAGAAATGCAACCCCTTGCAAACTATTTGGAGATCTACAGCTTCCCTCTGTAGGTGAATATCTCATTGCACCAGAAAGCTCTCAAAAAGCCAGTGGGTCCTTTTTTTTTTTTCCTTTTTTGGAAAGCGGCCACTGGATTTATCAGTCGCAGCATAAAGGGATTTGCTTTTTTTCTTATTTTTAGTGACCCATAAAGCTGGTGATCCCCTTATCGGAGCCAGCTGGGCTCAAATAGCTAGCGCCAGTTTTGGGGGGGAGTCAGAAACTCCGTTTGTTCATGGAGGAGGGAAAAATAATTCATGGAAAGTAAAGGAAAAGCAACAGCTTTCCACTGGCAGCGGAGACAGGGAAAGGCCAGCCAGATCAGAGATCCAGCAGGGCTGCTCTCCCGTCTCCACCAGGGACTGGTACTAGACACTTCTGAATCCTGGATAACAAAATAGCTGCGTGGAAATGTTTCCTCCTAATCCCCAGGAATTAGGTTGGTGTCTGCTGGGGAGCATTTCAGGAGAGGTCCTGCAGTGGGACACTGCTGCCTGCTCTTGTTCTTGCTCTCCCTCCCAAGGCGCCGCAGAGCTTTCTGCATGGCCCAGTTGATGTTTATAGCCATAATGCCGTGTTTATGGTGTGCTGGAGTATGGGGCTGTGTGCCTGTTGCTGTACAAATACCGAGCCATCAGATGCTTCTAAAAAGTTAAAATCTGAGTACAGCAGAAGAGAAGGCGGTGGAGCGAGCTGGGAAAAGGAGACGATGGCATTCCCACTGAGCAATATTTTGCCAATTCTTTCCTTTTCACAGCTTCTGCTTGCATGGTGCTTGCCTGTTATGCCTATAATAGGAAATAAAACAGGCCCTGGACTGTCCTCTGGCCTTGAGGGCAGATGGGACAGTGTGGCATCTATGCAGCTCCAGGAGCTGGTGGTCTTCTCTCCGCTGCCCTTCGGGAACAGTCCCTGGCTGGAGCTGTGGCTGGGCCTATGCCCTGGCCCTTTGGGCCAGCGGAGATGGGCCTTTGGGGCTTACTGTCTCTTCTGGCTCTGCATACATCTCCAAACAGTGTTGGAGGCATCTCTTCCTTGTGTACCCCTTAGCTGCCCACCTCCAGCTGCTGCTGGCCCTTGTGCTTTGGTGTGCCTTGGGTTTCCTTCAAGCTCCAGCTTCTGGAGTCATGTTATTATATATGCATCTCTGGTTTTGCTGGAAGGGGAGGTAAACAGCTTTACTGGACAACAGGAAAGCTGGGAAACCCTGATTCCTAAATGTTCAAACTCCAAAAGAGACATAAAAATAATCTACCATTTATTATTTTAAATTCTATGAGTTTCTAAGCCAAGTCCTTGGGTCTGGAAGCTAGGGAGCCATCGTGCAGGGCTTGCGGTGTTGGAGTTGTAAAAAACAGCTAGGAGGTGAGCCGCAGACATCAGGACTCCTCTGAATGGTATGTTTGGCCCCAGATGTCTGAGATTATTTCAGGAAGTGAGTGCTGGTCCTGGGAGTTGACTGCCCGGGGGACATGCTGCTGGGAAGGACTCTGAGTTGGGACATGCCGTGGTGAAGTGGAGCACGAGGAAGGCAGCTGGCTCGGGGTGGGGGACGTCTTCCTCATGCTCCCTGGGTCTGGGGGGATGCCCTGCTGCCCTGGAACCTGAGCCGGACGGAAGGTTTTCTCACAGGCTTCCCATGCTCAGTCCTCATGTCTCAAGAGTGATGGGGTCGATCTTCAGCCCTGGGATTTACCCTGACTGTGTGGATGCGAAGATCAGGCCCTGAAGGTTTTTTCCTGTTCCCAGCACAAACAGGACCATAAGCAGAAGCCAGAGCAACTCCCCTGGGTGGAGTAACCCCGTTTTCTTTTGCTCCCAGCCAGGGAAGAGCACAGTCAGCTGCGTGCCTCTTTGCCTCCCCTCCCAGCCATTTATATTTCTAAACCAACATCCAGTCAGACTCTGTCACCTCCCTTCATGCGAAATCAATAACAACGGGTGAGCAGGTTAATTATAATCACAGAATAAACGCCGCGGTCTCAAAGTTCACTCAACTTTAGCAGCGTTTCAAAATGAGTGGACAATGCCAAGAAACTTTCATTGATTCCTCCAGGGCAGGTGTGGGAGTTTGAACCTGTCCCCAAGCTGATCTGATTCAAGACTACTCAATTTTGTTCCTTATCTCGACTTTCGCCTATCTTATAATGTCTGTTATTTTAGATAAAAAGTCCAATCAATTGAGTTAGAAAAACTGCAAGTTATAGGTTGCCCTGATAAGTTTGGTACCTGCCGCTTTATTGGCCGGGGCTGCAATTTCTGTGCTTGTTGAGATCTGAACTGACCTTTTCAGATACTTTATCAGTGGCTGGGAGAATCACTCTATCCTCCTGCCCCTCTTGGGGGCTGAGTTGACTTATCGTTCAGAATAACTAATAAAACAGGAAAAAAGAATGGCCAGGGGTTAGACAAACCAACTGTCCTGTGTAACATGATGCACTGTAGTAAACACCTTTCTGTTTGTCTCTGGCTGCCTTCCCGTACATAAGCCAGAATCTGGCCTAACTTACTTCGGTGTAACTCCTCTCTCTGGAGTCCCTGAATGGTGTTTGCCAGCATAATAACTCAGAGTTGGACTCAGAGGTTATATCTAAATTTGCGAACTAAAGAAAACCGGGGCAGGGGCTTGAATATGCACGTAATTGTCAATATTGTTTAATGCCCTCAAGTTCAGAGATGGCTTTTAGGAATGTGGAGCTAAATATAGCCTACATATTCCTATATATCATATATATTTATGCTATATATGTATACCTGTTGTGTGTGTTTGCGTATGTATAAATATATATTTATACATTTACATATGTATGGTTCTATATAGCTATGTTCTTTATAGCCACAGAATAATAATTCTAATAGCAGAAGCAAAGAGAATTGATTTGAGACGACTCCTAGCTTGGTGAAATACCATTCCTTCTTAAGGACACAGTATATACATATATATGTACATACATGTTTATATATTTATATATAAAGTACACACACACACACACACACACACACACATACATATACACGGTAATAATAATAAAAAATCATATTTCTTGTATTTCTACAAGCAAGATTTTGCCCATTTGACTTGGATAAATATCTTTCCCCCTGAACTGCATCAGTCTGAGTCCAACCGCCCCCCCCCCCCCCCAAATTTTTGGTGTCATAGAATTGCAGAAATGCTGGTTGGAAGGGACACCCATAGATCTCTAGTCCAGCTTCCTGGTCAAAACAGGACTACTGCCAATCCTAGATGAGGTCAGTCATGGCTTTGTTTGACTGAAGCTTAGAAACTCCCAGGGATGGAGACTCCCCCACCACTCTGGGTACCCAATCCGGTGCTGCACCACCTCCTAAGGTAAAAGCTTTTCCTAATGCCCAACCTGCAGTTTGTGCTGTTGCCCCTTGTTGTGTCATCTCCTGGTACCAAGAAGAGTTTGGCTCTGTTGTCTAAATATATCTTGTTAGCTTCTCCCTGAACTCTTTGCAATGATCCCAAACAGCACCAGTTGCCTGAGTCCAGAACTGGCACTGGCTTTGGTCCATTTGGGTGGTGGCTTCTCCGTCCTACACAGAGCATGTAGCTAAGAGAAGGTATGTGACCTTCTTCTTCTGCTTTGATGGCTTCAGGCCAGACTGGGCACACAAAACACGTTGGCTCAGCTCCCACCTTTCCCTCTGATTTGCCCCCATGATGGGCAGGAGTATGAAACCTTGTGTTGGTGCAGAGGGACAGATGCCAGGGAGAGGTATCTAGGCAGAGAGACAGATGCTATGGGAGGATCTGGGTATACGGACACAAACCGTTGGGTTAGTGCAGCTTAAGGAGTTACAGCCCATCAACTGCGTTGCAGTAGCCTGAGAGGGCCGAGAGCGCACGAAGGATGTATTGGGCTTGACAGTGAAATGGTGCCAGCTCCCAGGCACAGGAACCTGACAGACCACACTCTGCAGTCGTTAGCATGGCCCCAGCACAGTCTGCACCCAGACCAGCCCACCCTGACCCAAACATTTCCCGGTGGAGGTCCCAGGAAGCAACTTGGATGTGATCACTGTAGTTCGGAGGCTAAGAGTGTCTGAATGCGGCCAGAATCCACTTGCTGGGCTTAGGGTCAGAGAACAGGCCCCAATTCACCAGTTAACTAGTAGCCATAAGGCCAGTTCCCATGGCTCAGCTGCAGAGCAGCAGGCTGGCATGCCTCCGTAGCACATCTGCTTGCAGTCCCCTGTGGGTGCATCAGACACGGCTGCTTGTGTCTGAGATGATTCATTGCCTCTGCCCAACTCAGAAACAGCTGCCCAGCTGGGATCACAGCATTAGAAATCCCAATTTTTTCTTGGCTCTGACTCTCCACATTTCTCCCTGTAGCCTTTTCCCCTGCAGTTGTCAAAGGAGAACCTCTGCTAGGGTACCTCCATTTGGAGACAAGACACACTTCAGGGAGGAAAATGCTGTTGCTGTTTTTCCTTTGTCAAATGAGAGAAAGACCAGTTCCAGGTCCCTGCTGCCAAACAGACCCCTGCGTGTGGATGGCCTCTTCCTCGCCATGCCCTGGGCTCTCCATGCTGATCTGAAATTTGTTAAAAAATATTTGGACAGTCAGTAAGTAGAGGAATCTCCTGTTTATCAGAAGAGCCTCAGATATTTATGAGTGTAAGAATTGAAAGTATGAGTAAGAAAGGGGAGGTCATCTTGGTGGGTGGGATCAGGTCTGCATCCCAGAAAAAAGAAAGCAGACCTTGGAGTTCACTTAAGTACATCTTTGCAGTCAGAAGTTTCTCTAGAAAGCATTGCCATCAAAGGGGTGGCCAGCAAGCACTCCAACCAAAAGCAAAAATTTTCTGTGTTTTTTGGGGTAAGCTTTCAGTGGGATCTGTTCCCTGACCCGACATATCACATGGTCTCATGACTGCTAGTGCCAACAGCCACTGACGTGGCTGGAATAAACGGCTAGGGATGGGTGGGGAGAAAGAATGGGTCTGCCGCTTCTGACTGTAGCTTGGGGTTGTGCCGGATTAGGGGACTGGGGTAACTGCGGTGTAAGACTCTTGCTGTGTCTCTGGTCAGCTTGTCATCACAACAGCCCCTGACTTGCAAGAGTATGTATGAGTAACTTCTTATGTGTGACTGGTCTCCTTGGGGAGCATGAGAAAAGGATGGCATGTGTCCAAAGTAGCATGAGGAGTGCTTGTTAGACCCCCATCCCATGTGAAGATACAGGCCCCTACATCCTCAGGGGTGTTTGCATCCTGCCCCCTGTATAGCAGCAGACTGTGTACCTTGTAGATGTGGGCCATGGTGCTTCAGCATGTGGGTAGACAATCTCTCCACTCAGCTCTGGTTCAACCATTGGGCTTGATGGTTTGGGGTTTGGTGGTTTGGGTGTGCTGGAGAGCTGTCTATGCATTTCCAAGTGACCAGGCTGACCAGTCCCCCAGTACCGTCTCCTGCCACTTCCCAAGATCACGCACTAAAACATCCCCAGAGCACTGGGTTGGATGTTCTCTACCTTCCCTTGCAGTGGTTAGGTGGGCTCAGGTTCTCCCATCATGCCTTGCTCTGAGCACGGCCTCTCTGGAAGGTGCTTGGGTGAAAAAATGTAGCATCTTGGTACCTTGATGCAGTTCGTCTGAATTCACTTTAGAAGAATCAAGCCCATCTCCACCCACCCTGCTGCCGTCCACTGCTTGTCTTTGCACATGTAACTGAGGCCTTTGAAAGTTTTCCTGTTGTCTCCCTTCAGTGAGGCACAGAAGAGCCTTCTTCTCCTTCTTGTGGGGGAAGAACGGTGTCATAAGAAGATGAAATGACCTGCTCAGGGAAAGCTTATTGCAGAACCAAGACTGAACTCAAATCCAGGGCCAGGATTTGACCAACCTTTCTGACACGTGCCTCTTGCACACCTGTTTCCATGATCTCAGCTGGTCCCTTGGCTGCTTTTGCCTCCACTGTCCTTCAAACTGGGGAAAACACACCCATGAAGGCAAAGAGTATGCTTGGTTGTTGGCAGTGGCGTTTGCCATAGGCCTTGGATTACCACCGGTAGAGCAGGGAGCTTTGCAGGGGAGGGACGCAATGTTCCCTTTGCCTTGCTGTGAAACATATGGCCTGGAGAGGGTTGCACAGGGACAGTCTTGCCAGGACATCTTATGAGGTAAGAAGAAAACAGATTTCTTTGCCTTTTCAAAGTGGCATGCAGCTCAGCCAGCTTGTAGGTTAAATGTTTCCTAAACAATCAAGTAGGGGCTTTAGGTTTGCAGTGGGAAAGCTGCTTGACCTGAGAAGCCAACTGAGTAACCAACCATTTTTCCCACTGTAGATGTCATCTGATGTGCCAGAGGAAACCCAAAACAATCCAGGACAGCATCAAGCCATTTCTGTGAAGCTATCATAATGATGCATTTGGTTAATAATGAGGAATCTATCCCCCTTTCCTGCAGATCAAAATCACACAGGTGATGTCTTCTGTTCATCTGATCGCAGGAGAATGGGGAACTGCATTCCACCAGCAGCCAGTTCAGTAACTATTCAAACAGACATTGTCCTGCTCTCCTCTTGCCAACCATGTACCTAGGTCCCATTAGCCTCTAAAATAATGGGGTCCTGTACGAATTTCCCCCAAGTTCTGTCAGAGGGGGAAATGGGCAGAGAAAAGGGAAAGAAAAGGAAACAAAGCCAAGGGGCAGAACCTGTCTTTACAGAAATGTCTTCAGCTCCAGTAGCTGATGGGTGAAATATGGGGCATGGGCTTTCTGATCCCAGATATCACGTCTGGTCCACCAAATGTGCGTTTCAAGTTGATGATGTCCCCATCAAAAAAGGAAAGACTTACAGACAACTTTCTCTTGGCTGCAGATCTTTCCAAGGCATACATTTAGGCTCTTTTATTTCCCTGCCTTTTCTACTTTTGTGCTTCTCCTTGTTTTTCACTGCCTTCTGTTTTGTTTTCCAGTTTAGCCCTGCTCTGCCACAGTACTGGAACAACCAACACTTAAAACTGTTATGATTTGACTAGAAACCTTTTAATATTTGGTGGTTTTTTTCCTTTAAGGCTTCTGCCCCTGGTGTCATGCAATTTATGGAAGAATCTCAACTATTTTAAAAGAAATAAAAGATGTGGCTTTCAGCTCTGGTAGCTGCAGCAAAATGCTTACCTAAGGGTACACTAAAGGCTTGAACAGTAAGAAGGGTTTACAATTGTTACTTTTTATTACCTTGGGATTTTGGAAACAGTCTTGGGATTTAGGATGCCCAGACAAACCACCTTGAGCAGCTGGGAATGGTAAATCTCATTTCTTCCTGCCCTGCTCTCTTGGCTCTCCCTTGCAGCAGGAGGTGATGGTGTCTTGGGACCCTCTCAGCCCCCGGGGTGCCCACGTGTCAGAGGGGCTGATGTCCTTTGCTTTAGCTATGAGTACCCCTGCGAGTCCATTTGGGATTCATGTATACACAGGAACGTGTCTCTCACCTCTTATCATAACAAATTGTTTTAGGAAACTGTTTCTCCACAGGGAGAACTACTCTCAAGCTCTGTTTAGAGCCTGTAAGTGCCTGGCTGTGTTTGAAGGACAGCTTCTCCTTTGCTGAGTTCCTTCACTGGGTTGAGAAGACACTTCTGCAGGGGGAAATGTTGATATTAAATATCCCTCCATCTGTAAACAAAACTCCAGTGCTGTATTAGTGGAAGTCTCTTTCTGTCCAGCAAATAGAGAGAGGGGGTGAAGGCAGGAGGGGGCTGGAGGGCAGAAGAAGGGAGACAACCTTGTTGTTTCTCATACACGAACAACTGGGTCTGACCCAATTCAGGGCAGGGAGGGTTCTTTGTCCCCTTCCAGAGGCTGGTTTGGAAACAGAAACTTATAAATTGGCTGCTGACTCTGAACTGAAGGACTCAATCTGTCTATCAGAGGTGCTTCTATTGTTATCATGTTTGTGGGTCCCAAATCCTCAGGCTTACTCATTCAGGATGATCTCTTCAAGGCCAACAAATTTAAGATCATTAAAGGAAAGCCCAAACAAATACAGAAGGTCTGGACTTAGGAATGGGTGCACTGTCAGGCTGGCACAGTTGCAGTTTGCAGAGGTGTGGGAATGGTGCTAGCCATGCTGGAAGTGTGCCTGGAGGTGTGGGCTCACTGGTGGCCCTCAGATCCATTTGCTTGTTGAGCTTTGCATTATTCTTTCCAGTTGATCTCTGTGGACCTGGCCAGTGATGTAAAGGACCGCTCCCAATGACTAAGAGCCATGAAGGGCCATATCCAAGAATGCTTTTTCTCTACTAGGTCCCAGTGCCTCCTTTGGGAGTTGTTCCTGACTCCCTGGGGACTGAATGTCCCATTGTGGAAAGTATTTCTGAAATTAGCATGCTCAAGGCCTCACCCAAGATTAGGAAACTGTTGTGCAACACACAAGTGACATTTCCTGCCCTGGGGACCTTACAGTCCACATAAACAGTAGCTGTGAGGGGAAAGAGATCTCCTTTTACACAGTGAGCTGATGACCAGGACAGGGACAGGAGCCACACCATCTTCTCCATAGACCAGGTCCTTCAGCACGACTTCATGATGTGTTCTCATGTGAGATATTTAATGGTTTCAGGGTGTGGTCTTGTGAAGCACTAAGTTGAAAGCCATTATCATTAGTCAGTGTCAGACCCAGGGACTCAACCCATAAAAAGAAGGACTGATCAAAAGACTGATACTATCTAAGATAAGGGCTGGGCAAAGTCACTCAGGGGATCTGTACGTTCAAAGAGGAGCGTGAGACCATTTAGTACATGCAGTGAAGTAGGCTGTTCCAACGGTGGGCCTGTTTCCTGCTTAAGTCTAACTGGCAAACGTTATCATTTCCTCAGCCCTGTCTCAGTGCTGGCCATACCTGGCTTTGGGAGAGAGTAAATCTTCCCTGATGTACCTCCCAGCAGAAAGGCTATTAAAGAGGTCACTGGATGGACCCATAAATCTCCATTATCAGGCAGTGGCTCCTGTGCCGTGAAACGGAAATTGTTGCCCTGAGTGCGACTGGGGGAGCCTTTCCTTCCATTCCCATTGTTCAGGGTCCCTCAGGGAGCTGTTCAGGCAATTTGCTGCCTGAATAAATGTTTCCTTTCTCGGCTGCTAGTGCAAGGTAAGGGAAAGAATAAGTGTCAAGGGATCTCATAATGCTGGGATTTAGAGCTCCAGCCATGAGACGGAAGCCAAGAAAGCACTTTGCTGCTATTCCTGGGAAGTCTCCAGTCTCCAGCCATGCTTTAGTCCGTATTATTGATAACAAGGGCAAATTAAACAATCAGTGTACTTGAAACCCAGCGACTTCCATGCCTGGTATAGTTCAGCATGCTGGTGGTTCATGGTTACTGTGGTCTCTGAGCACTGGGAATGAGCTTGTCTCGGCGTGGACCTTGGAGATGTTGCTACCTTCTGATGAGTGCCCAGGCATGGGGAAGTAGCCTCAGCCCCAGTTATAACCCTAGGGGAAAAAGGCAGGCCATGGCCCAGATTTTCCAAAGTGAGCAGCTATTTTGAGCGTTTGGGTTTCCTAGGTCTTGAATACTGGCTGTGCCCATGTTGGATTTCACACACCCCATATGGCTCAAGTGACCCTTACCCAGTTCCTAACTTGGCCCTGTATATTTTGGTTGCTCAGTTTGTTTCTACCAAGTTATCCCAAGCACAGTTACTCAATACTGAAGTGGTTAAAGCTCAGGCTCTTTGGGAAAGATTGGCAGAAACCTGCAGCAGACACAAAAGTAGAATTCATGTCTCTTGCAGTCCTTTGGGCCGGGGTGAGTCAAACTGGAGGGCAGGGGAGGAGATGGGTGTAGCGTGCTGTAGGGCGTCTGTAGGGCCTGAGCAAATGTGACAGGGATGTGAAGGGATGTGAAACCAAGCTGCAGCTGTTGAGGTGATACTTCCTCATTGCCTTACAGACCCCCAGCTTTTCAAGAGCAGCTGGGATTGTCTCAGCTGTGTGGCCAGAAGGTCAGGTCAGAGAGTGACTTGGTGACTTCAACGCTGAGTTTAGTGATGCTTTGAAATTAGAGCACCTGTCTGAGAAATAAATACAGTCCCTTGTCTTCCATTTCTCCATTACTGCCAAAATGAGTGGTTCTTTCATTCACTAAAGGGCATTCATTAGGCTTAAGCTGTCTTCTGTGAGTCACTTTATCTAGTAGTGCCTAAGACATGTCCTTCTAGAAAGCATCCCTGTTAAAAGGAATTTACCATCATCAAGCACACCCTGAAGCAGGAGAGAATATTTTTCCTTCAGGTGAGATCCCTTGAGTCAAGGAGCTCTCTTTGCTCTGACAGGGCTCTAGGAATGGTTGGTGTTTTTATGAGATTACACTCCGCAAATGTCATCTTCTGACTCAGTGTTGGGTGGTGTAAACAGGGGACACACCCAATTGGTGTCACCTGGCGAGGGCTATGATTAGGTAGAGCCACCTATTGCATGAAGCCTCAAGGTACCCTGGGAATAAAGTCTGTTCCTCACTGGTCCCGAATACCAGTGATTCCCATTTATTAATGTGCACAAGGATCACCTTTGTCTGCATCCGAAAGGGAAAAATCACAGAAACGTTAGTGCTGTGGAAGCAAAAAAGTTGTTTTGGTTAATTCTTTTGGTGGAAAGTTAAATCAGTGAAAGTTCATGAAGGGAGAATTTCCAGTCCAAATACCATGGCAACTGGAAAAAAAAAAGAAAAAGAAAACAAGTAGTGAAGAATATAGTGGAAACAAATACAAATGAATGGGGAGGGCAAAGGGAGAGGGTCTCAAGGTGGTTTTGCATTGGGGTTTCTGAGGGCAGATTACAAATCAACAGTAAAAAGAGTGTGGACAGTGGAGCTGAGTCTCACACAAACTCCTAGGAAAGAATATTCAATATTCTGTAGCACATTTGATTTTTTTCAGAAAAAAACCCAATTTTTTTCTGATTTCAACTCAACATCTTTTTATCTAAAAAGAAAAGTATTTCCATACTTGACATTTCTTCTTATCATACCCATTTGAGGGACCTTCATATTCAAGAGCTAGTCCAGCTTTTAAAATTTCTGATGGTCTACTACAATTTTTTTTTCTTTTCTCATTGATTAAAAACTTTCGGGATTTGTTTTTCTAGTGGAAAAATCTCCAGAAAAGATGACATTCTATAATTAGTCACAGACACAACTTATATTGGTCAAGAGTTTTAACTGTTACCTTTGGACTAACTCTACTCTTTTAAATTCTCTGAGATCATGTTGACAACTTTTACTGAAGTATTTTCAAAGAAGGGATTTTCTCACAGCATGAACATTACTCTGAAAATAGTTCATCTTTTTTTGGAAAATGTTAATCAAAAAATTCAACAACTTCTAAAAAATAGTGAAATGTTCTCCTTTCTTGAGATTTTTCAAGGAAATGAGTTGTTTCCTGACCAACTGTTCCAATTCCTTCTCTTTTCAAAGGAAGTTTATTTGAGCTAGACTTTGGCTATGATTCAATGCTGATTTTAAAAAGGAAAGTGGGGTATTATGGCTATAGTATTGCTGAGCCCACATGTACAAATATCACCTGGAGGGATTCCCATTCTCCCTCAAACCGTCAGAATTGCTCAGACATAATGATTTTTCTAAGCTGCTAAGAAGATACTGGATTCCTCCTTTCTTGGCTCCAGAGCCCTTTAGGTGCACTCATTTCCTGTTTTCTAGTATTTCCCTGTCGCCACATGGTCTAATCTCTTGCCATTTTTAGCATGGTTTTCTGGAGGAAACTAAGCTCACATGAATCTGTTTCTCTGAGTCTCCATGTACCAACCACACTTCAGTAATTTTTTAACTCTTTGTTTTGTGGTTATTTAGTTTCTTACAATTTTTCCAAAAATAGTCAGTAGCGCAGAAGACGAGAGGGAATAAGACTGATGTTTCAACATAACCATTATGAGTATCAGAGAATCTACACAGCCTTGAAACACAGATCTGCAGGAAGCCAAATTTTGTTGGTTTGCTGTTTAGTGAACTACTTGGCTTCCAGGGGAAAGATGAGATTCTTGTACAGCAAAAGGATGGACAGGCACAAAATATAGCAAGATGCGCACAAATGTTGTAAGAGCTAAGGTTATACTGCTCTGTAATGGCTCAAGGCCCTAGTGCAAAGCTCTTGCCATCCTCTGAAAGTCACCTGTGTGCTACAGTATGTTGGGAATCAGGCTTTTCCAGCAGCCTGGTTTATTCTCAGCCCACATCCAGCAGCCTGGTTTATTCGCAGCCTATGCTAAGTTGCAGAGTTCTTTGTTGTTATTTGTCCTTTTCTTCTCTTCCCCAGTTATTTTACCATCTGGTCTTCCTTTTGTGGTGCCCACAACAGAATGTGTGCATGCCTTAGTTTCTGTCTTTGGGTAGAGAGGGGAGCCAGACAGAGGCGGGAATGGGTTTGTAACATAAGAAATACATCCTCAGACTGATCTCAGTAGATGATATCCTTTGGGTGGGCTCACCATTAGCAACATGCCTTTTCAAGATTCACACCAACTGGAGGCAGCTATATTTACATCTCAGCAAGGCCCATATCAGGTGCTCCCATTTTATTAGGCAAAGCGCACTGTATTAAATTTGTCCTTGGCTTCTTGAGGGTTTTGTATCCAAGGGTGAGCTGACCCGTGTATCTCCAAACAATGATGCAGTCGCAACACGTTGTATTGGCTCTGCATTGCCTCGCAGATGATATGAACCTGTCATAGCAGATGGATCAGACTGCCCCAACCCAGAGCAATTGTCCTCACCCTCACGTCACAGTTGCAGCTGGGCCCTGGTGGAGGGTGAACAGGGAGCGTAATGAGTGAATGCACCAGGCCCTGGAGCGTGACATCAAGAATGACGGAGATTTGCATCAGGAAGCTCAGTGTCTTTGAGACCTCTGAATGTCCAAGGCCAGTGTCTGTTAGCTGACAGCATAGGGCTGAGGTTGCACACATGGATTCTTGCAGTTTGGAAGCTGCTTCTTGTGCAGGGAATTGGCTGAAGGCATGTAAATGTCTCTACCTTGGCTCCACAGTGCTTCCTCTCTGCAGAGGGGCTTGGGTGGGAACTGGTGTGGGGCAGATGAGGAAGACTGTCCTGTCCGGTCCTGTGGGGAGCATGGTGCAGAGGTACAGGCATGCTTTTCTCTGCCCGTGCTTGCTTGAGCTCCAACAAGAGATGTTTGGGCAACTGTCTGATTTCTGGGCAGTTCTGCTTTGTGGGTCCAGGCTTGTGTTTGTCCGTGGTCACTGGTAATTTGTCTTGATTGTAAACATGGTTGTTTGCCTGCCCCAATCTGTTTGCCCTGGCTGTGCCCAGTCTTGAAAATTGGATAACGTCAGAGCAGAAGGGAAGGTTTCTATTTCTGTCTCCCTTTTATCTGTGTCCCAGCCCATCCCTGCTGCTACATAAATCCTTCAGCCAACACTGTATGGCAGGAAAAGGGGTTCCTGTTCCCAATAATCTTGGGGGGTGCTGCTCTTCCTTTCACAGGGAAGAGCTGTTTCGTACATCTTATAAAATCTGAATGTTTATAATTTTTTTTAGATATTACTTCTGGGAATCAAATATTGAGAACCAGACCAGAAATTAAATGTATGGACATATAATTAACCAAGTATTTTCCCTTTTCTCCCATCATGGCAGCAGAATTTTTTGATGATTATTCAGAGGGGCGAGAATGTGTCAACTGTGGGGCCATGTCTACCCCACTCTGGAGGAGAGATGGCACGGGGCACTACCTCTGCAACGCCTGTGGCCTCTACCACAAGATGAATGGCATCAACCGGCCCTTGTTCAAACCTCAGAGGAGGCTGGTAAGTGAAGATCACACAGTGCATGCGGGGCAAGGCTGCTTGCAAGGTTGAGGTGAAAAGGGCTTGGCTAGGTGGAGGTGCTGGTAGTATTTCAGCTCCTAGGATTCACCATTCCCATCTGCCCAGGCCAGATGGCTTTGGTCTGGATCTCCAAAATAAGCCAGATGACCTTGTGCTTGATGCACTGCATTACCTTGTACTGTCCAGACTGGTTCTGCAGAGATGTCTGGGCCAGGTGGAGGAAGGGGTGTGTAGGACACAGGGGTGGTACTGTGTTATTCATTGAGCAAAAGGCCAGTCTTTGCTTTAGGGTCACTTTAGGCATATTAGGACAAATGGAAACCCTTTCCAGCTCCACCACACAACCAGCCCTTCTTCTGTTACCCTCAGGGTCCTTGTCCCCCAGGTCATCACTGGGTGACCCCTCTCACTTCACAGTGACCCGCCGCCTTTCCTGGAGACCCCGTGTCCTGCTTCCTTGGGCAAGCTGAAGCAGGGCACGTGGGAGAAGGCAGTGGGGCAGTTCACAGTGTCCCAAGGCCTATGGGGTCAGGATGGGGAACCTGGGACAGAGCTCTGGCTGAGGGATGGGTATAGCTCAGTTTTGATATCCTGCCTGTCCCAGACTGTTTCAGGTGACGGTTTCTGGGAAGGACTCTGCAACCTGCCCATGCCCCAGGGACATGGGGCTGTCATGACTGTCACCATCCTTAGGCAGCAAGGAGTCAGCAAGACTTCCTTCTGTGCTGTGTTTTCCCACTGAACCCTTTGCTATGTCTTCCATGATGTTCCATCTCCAACCTGCCCTGCTCTTCGCATAGCCCAGACCTGTCTGTGCTCGATCCCAGTCGTCCCCGTGCAAGTGCCAAAAATGACACTGCTAGCCTCAGTGCTGCCACCACCGCCAGCTGCAAGCCGCAGCCACCCAGCGCCCTCTTGTGAAAACACCTTCCTGGTTATGGACTGAGCTAGGCTACGTCGCCGCCAGTCAGTTTGCGGCTGGACCAAGCTGGCCTGCCAGGGTTGCCCTTGGCTCAGAGGGGTCTGGGAGCTGGAGCTGTGCACTCCCGATCTGCTCTGGAGGAGGACTGGTGCAGAGCAATGCTCCCACTGATTTCCTGGGGAGAGTGCTCTTGGGTGTCCATGGCAGAGGAAGCTGAATTCCTGCATAGCCTGCATTAATTTTGCAGGATATATGACATTGTTGGCCAGAAGCAATGTAGCACTGTCAATGTCTGCACCTTTGCCTTATTTCATTTACTGGTGTACCTGTTATCCCTGGGCACATCCGTAGTCAGGAATTGCCCTTTAGGTACCAGAGCTAGTGTTTTACAGCAAGCAGCAACACATGCTTTTAAATCTGCACAGCCATGGTATAAGGCTCCTTGGAAAACCTTTGAGAAATACAAGTGCATGAGCTGTGCGGATCTGTACATGCACTCTTGTCCTTTAGCTGGGCTGTTAGTGATCTGGAAATCTTGGAAAAATGGCCAAATATCTGCTCTTTCTTCCAGGACAGAATTTCCAAGAAAAGGAGGACATGTCTAAGGATATACTGTAGATGGGTGGTTAAAGTAACAACAGTTTGTCTTCCTAAATAAATATATTCAGTATAACAAATGGGATTAATCTGTCACTGAGTAACCCACTTCTATGAACCTGAGATATGCCAGAGAGCTCTGCAAGCAGAGATCCCGTCCGCTCACGGTGGGGATTACACGATGCATTGCACTCCTGGTGAGGCTGTACAGGCACACCGTTTGAGATGCCCCAGGATAGCGGAGACAT
The DNA here is from genome assembly GCF_036417845.1 of Apteryx mantelli. Classification (NCBI taxonomy): domain Eukaryota; kingdom Metazoa; phylum Chordata; class Aves; order Apterygiformes; family Apterygidae; genus Apteryx; species Apteryx mantelli. Next base: position 136,326,757 of record NC_089980.1, on the reverse strand, counting down.
CTGCTCGGGACTGGCAAGCAGGAGACAGGGCCTATGGAAAGGCAGGCCCACCTGAAGCAGAAGCTGAAAGGCAAGAGGGAAAAAAAGGCAGTCGTGTTACACACTGCAGTAAGGCGAGAAAATAAAATAGCAGAGAAATGAGAAGAGAGGCAAGAGGAGGGGGAGACAAGAAGAGGGACAGATCAACAGCAACTGTGTGCCAGGCTGATCCTGGGAGGGTGCCAGGGCCCTGGAACAGACCTCCTTGGGCTTTGAGATGCTGCTGGTGGTAGCAGTGGAGGGTTGATGTATTTTCTTCCTCTGTCTTTTCTCGCAGTCGGCTTCCCGCCGTGTTGGCCTCTCTTGTGCCAATTGCCACACAACGACAACCACACTCTGGCGCAGAAATGCCGAGGGAGAACCAGTCTGTAATGCCTGCGGACTCTACATGAAGCTCCATGGGGTAAAGCCTTTATTGACCTTACTCTTATGGGGAGGCTGTTGATAGCACCGAGCTGGTGATTGGCTTTGCTGTACCGTTTTTTATGCTCTCCTGGTGTTGTTTTTCCTTCTGTCCTTCTGGGCCTTAGTCCCCCCCAGCATTAAGTCATGCTTATGCTGCCAAGGGGTGATGTATGCAGAGCATTTCTCGCATACTGATTTGATACCCTTTGCATCAAAGTCTTAAAATCCAATAAAACTAGGCCTAGATTCATCATAGCTAAATTCAGGCATTTCAATGAAATACCTGAGTCAGAAGCACAAAGGAGGGCTGGGCCCTTCCAAATGGGGTGTCAGATCCCGGCTAAGACTTGGTTGTAGTCTTGTCACTTTTCTGGCAAGGGTCCCTAGATAGTGCTCTTTCTGTTGGTGAGGGCTTCATGTCTGATATATCTAGAAGAGTCCTGCTGGAGTGAAGCACACATTTACACATGTACACCAAGGCAAAACAGGACTTCAAGGTGCAGCTTTGCAAATCTCCAGTCCTTCTCCCACCACAATCAGTGGCAATGGGGCCACCCTCCATGGAAGGCATAGAGATGTTCATCATCCTGGCAACTGTAGTAGCAAGTCCCAGTTCTGCTTCCCATTGCTACTCCTAGGAAATTCCTTTTTTTTTTTTTTAAATATATCTATCTTCATGATCTCAAGGATTTCCAGTGCTTCAGGGTAGATGGAGGAATATTTATGAGAGACAGGTCAAAGCTGGAAGACAAGGTGGATGAGGGAAAGCACTAACCCAACAAATTCCTTCCGGTAATCCCAGTATGCTTCTGACTATGAGAGTGACTAGCTCTGTGGGATCAATGGCTAAGGGAGGTCTTCCCACGTAGACTTGGTACCTTTCCAGAAAATAGGCAGTAGCCAGGAAGAAATTTTCTGCTTTGAACTGTACAGGAAAGTAAGTTAGATGACCTGTTGTTCCCTTCTGACCTTAAAACTAGTTCTCCTAGATGACTTTTTAGACATACAGAAACCAACATCTTTTATATTTGGGTCCATAGGTTCCAAGGCCTTTAGCAATGAGAAAAGAAGGCATTCAAACAAGGAAGCGTAAGCCAAAGAACCTTAACAAATCAAAGACACCAGCAGGTAAGTGTTGAACAAGAAAGTTTATTCTGCCTCTGTGTGTGTGTGTGTGTGTGTGTGTGTGTGCACTTGCATGTGTGGCCATTTAAAATGAAATTTGGGCTTGTGCCCTATGAATCAGACACCCTACCACAAAATGGGCTGGTTCTTCAAAAATGGTGAATGTCTTTGAATGCCTATCAGCAGTAAGAAAGCCCTGCCCATTGTTTTTTTTTTTTACTTACACTAACTTTGGGTGGTTGGGTATAGTCTTGTACTGAAAGTTCTTTGGGAAGGGCCCAGTTTACCACCTGCTTTCTCACAGGTCCATCCAGCAGCGAGAGTCTTACCCCAACCACCAGCTCCGCCAGTAGCAGCAGCAGTGCCACAACCACTGAGGAAATGCGCCCCATAAAAACAGAACCAGGGCTCTCATCTCATTACGGGCACCCCAGCCCAATTTCTCAGGTACAGAGGGGAGATACTGGAGATGTGACAAAGATGGGAACAGTACTATGGTAGACATGGTGAAGAGAACATCCTCAAAACCTTTTACGTGGGGAAAAGCTGCCACCTTTCAACCTAGGGATCTAGGAGTTCACAGTAGGAAATCTATCCCCTGGTACAGAATGAAAATACATATTTTTGTTACCATGTGTTACAAGCACAATATGGCTTTTTGATGATGTGCAGTAGTTCCAAATGAATGATGAGGTAGCCACCTTGTTGAAAGCATGGAAGTCCTAGCTGGGCAGCTATATAAGCCCTGTAACAAGAAAATGCTAGTTCCCTTTGCATGACTTGATTTGATTTGATTTGACCTGGGCAGGGCAGAATTTGGCAGTATTGCCCTACTTTCACTCCACTGGCTAGGCATGTGTTGGGATACATGTGAAATGCAGTGTGAGGAGAATAAACTCACACAGCCCAAATCTAACTGAGCTGAGTCCCTGCAAAGGTAAACCAAGCCAGCAAGACAGGAGAGAGCTGCAGGGTAAAGTCATGTTCTCTATCACATCCACCACTAGATGTCTTGGGACCAGCGCTGCATCTGTGCAAGTTGCATTTCCTGCTAAACAAGACCCAGATCTGGAAGCTGATCTGTGTGAATGTCTGCAGGCTTAATAATTGTGCCTCAGTTAAGGATCCCCATATCACAGCAAGATTAAGAGGCAGTGGTATATAATAGTTTGTCTCCTCTTGGATTCAAACATAGAACTCCAGTGTTTAAATAACATGCCACATGAAGAAAAATATGTGCTTGAGTGTTGTGCTGGACCAATCTTGCACCTACAGCCTTTTATAGCACTGTTACGTGTCCTGCAATATGCAGGAGGCCATTTGTATGCTAGGAGAGCCCAAGGCCAATGAAATCTCAAGCTTTTGGAGGTAAAATGATCATTTCTGTCACTAGAAAAGAACAATATCCCCCATATGCAGTAACAGGAAAGAGCAGGACATAGAAGAAGAAGGAAAGAGTCTGTCTGAAGCATCATACATAAACTGTAATTTGGAGCTCTGCAGCAAATTCTCAGCCATGTGCACAGCTCTCTCGTTATTAGAAAAGCACTATCTCCATTTACAGGAATTGTAGGGTCCTCTATGTTTCGAAGCTTTGTTTATAGGATCATCCTTTTTTCATAGGCATTCTCGGTCTCTGCTATGTCTGGACATGGGTCTTCTATTCACCCTGCGATTTCAGCCCTGAAGCTTTCCCCGCAGGCTTACCAGTCAGCCATCAGCCAGTCTCCACAGACTAGCTCCAAACAGGACTCCTGGAACAGCCTGGTCTTAGCTGAAAACCATGGGGACATCATAACTGCATAAGCTGGTCTTCCACCCATGGACTTTGGGCTGATCTGCTTGAGAGACAAAGAAGATGCCACATAATAATCAAGTCAATGTTGTTTCCTGCCTCCCCTGCTCTCCTGACTTCCCTCCCCTTGTGAGATGTTCCAGAAAAGAGGTAAAGAGGACTTCTTGGAGGTGTTGGAGAGCTCTTACAAAACAGAGGAGACTCAAATCTCAAAGTAGCTAATGGATTTGAAGCAGTTTTTCCCCTTTAAACAAACATCTCTTTATTTGACTGTCACCACCTCTTGTGAAATAGCCAGAAGCAGAGATGGACACAGTTGTTGGGTTTTGTTTCTTTAAAAACATCTGGCATTGACGATTCAGATGATGGTGGCACAGAGACACTTTTTTTCTTTTTTCACCATCCATTAGTTTCCTGTTCAGAAGAAAACACCATCGTCTTCTCATTATCCTAACTCACTGATCTTCCACCAAATGGAGCCAGTACAGTTTCTTGCACAGACTTTACTAGACATGCTGTGGCAGATTTAATGGAGTTGATAAGACAATCTAGGGCAAAGAAGAAAGAGAACCCCCCCCCAAAATCTCAGCTCACACATCTAGAGTGTGTCTTCATTTTCCTGAGTGGTTTCAAAACCATAACAAATGCCCATATTTAATAAGAACTCCTTTGCTATTTATCATTACAAAATCATTGGATTGTGTTTCCAAAAGGTTGTTGGCTGAGCCTGGAGAAGGTCTGTCTGTCTGAAATCAGAAGGGGATTTTGGAAGGGGAAACCTTCTGGAAGCAGGTAGAAGAACATTGGTTATCAAATCCTGAAGGAAATTGTTTGGCTCTTCCCTTAGGGATACCTACAAGCCAGGCTTGGAGATTATTCTAGAGCACAGCAAGTGAAAGTTGTTCTTCTAATGCTGCTGTGCTGTTGCTTTAGAGACATTTAATTTAATTATTTTTCATTCTTTTCTGTTGTTTTTGCTGCCATTGATGAAATCTGTCTGACATTTATTTTTGGGTGTACTATGAGTGCCCACTTTGCTCCCAACAGCTGGACCTTGACCATCCCCCATGTCTAACCCTTACGGATTTCACTTTCCACAACAAACAACAGGATTCTTCATCTTTGGGATCTTCAGCTCTCTAATGGAGGCAAGCAAGGGCCATTTTCTTTATGAAGCATGTGCATAGACTTGCTTGCCTACGAAAGAAGCATAACTCCTTTTATGCATGAGTATTAAACAAGAGACCGGTGTTCACTCTTGCTCACAAGGCTCTCAGCAACCAGAGAATCTGAGAAAATTGAGCTGGAAGGGATGCTGAGAGGTCACTGGCTTATTCCCTTGTACCAAAGGGATCAGTTCTAACTAAGCTATCCCTGGCTGCTATTTGTCTAGCATGTGCTTAACAAACTCCAGCAATGCAGATGACACAGCCCCCTGTGCAGTCTTTATCAGTGCTTCTCTAGATGCTTGCTGGGATGTTTTCATCAACATCTCCAAGGAGGGCCAGGCCTGCCTGTCTAGGCAGAGAATTTTTGGGAGACTTGTCATCTTGCATAATTCTCCATTCTTGTTTCTGTCCACTCCCAGACTCTCCTATGCTTCCTCTTACTTTCCCAGCTCTTCTCTTTCTTCCCTGCACCCAGAACTTGAGTATGGAACCACGAAGTGAAAATGTAGAAGAGGAATTGTGCATTCCCCTGAAATGTGCTGATGTATATAAAGTCCTCCGTCTCTTGCTATTGAACATTTCCAGAAAGCATGTTCCCAACCATATACCGAGGTACATGGCTTGGGGAGGAAGAAAGCCATGCACATGACTGAAGCAAAAGAATGGCATTGTATTATCTTTGACCTCTCCCTTTTTCCCGTGATGGTAGAGATGCTTTTTTAAGGAGAAGTATTCAACTGGACTGGTCTTGACAGGAACTGGGACTACAGGGAGTGGGGACACAGTAGAGGCTTGGACCCCTCCACATTATCTCTGCTCTGAGTAGTAACTCAGATTCACAGGGTTTTGGAGGGGTGACAATGTCTCTGTGCTCTCTAGAGGAGAAGAGCATGGCAGTGATGCCATGGGGCTTGCAGGACAGTGTTTACACCTTGAGGGTCTTCTGGTGGGCTTCTCTGTCGGAAGTGTTGTCCTGACATTGACGAGGAGTGACCTTCACTGGCTCATGGGAATGGACTCCAAGATCTGGGAGGCTTTTCAGTCCCTCACTGCTAAGATACCCACAGAGTTTCTGCTCTGTCTTGCTGAGACTAAGGCAGGATCTACCCTCATTAGTGTGCTTATTACAGATAAGGAAGACGCAGTCAATGAAACATGAATAAAATGTTATACTGAAATTCTGGGATGCTGCTGAGGCCTGACAGGCCACTGAGAAGAAGCCAGGATATTACCCAACATTCTGTTGACTTGTGTGAAGTCTTGTATCAGGCCTTTGGAGACTTGATTAAGAGTAAGGGTAAAGGGAAGATAATGAAAAGAGACTCCGTTCAGAAAAGCTACCAGTTCAAACACCTGGGGAGAAATAGCACCAAAGAATATGAATTTGCAGTGAAGACATAAAGGCATTTCTCCTCAGGCATGCCAGTTTTTAGCCAGCCTCCTCCTTCAACTATAGTCCTTAGTATCTGGCAGCTGAGCTCTCTTGGGATCTGGCTGTGAATTCCTGTTCGTGACAGGATGCCCCCCAGATGCCACTTGGCTAATGCCCACATTTTGGGATACCTGAAACCACTGTGGGCAATCTGAGAGGGAGGGAAGCAGATGGCCTCCTGGAGAGGAGCTAAGATCCAGACCAAACATATGTAGCATTTCTCTTTTCATGTTGATGGTCCCAGGTGCTCTGTCTACCTTGCCCTATTACTGTGCTCCTCCTACTGCCCTCAAAGCCAAATGCCATGGCAGAAATTCTTTCCTGCCCTTAATACACACTCTGAGGTGCCATAAAGGAGTCTTTTTGAAATGCAAGAGGGAAAAACCCCCACAGGACATGAGCCTGGCTCATGCCCCCTCAGGTTATCTAGACAACCATGGCAGAGCTTTATTAACTGGTTCTCAGCCTTCCTTAAAGACTTGAAAATGGTTCCTGGAAAACGGTGAGGAGCATTTACAAGGACCCTGATAACAAGACAGATATCTGCTTTGAAAAGGTGGGACTCTGGAGCTGTGAGGACAGTCTGGTTCTCCTGAGTGGTAGAAATGAGCTCTTTTGTCTCTCCTTTTCCACTACCTACAGCAGAAATTCAGATACTCCTGGTTCTGTCATTCTTTTCATTCATGCAAAACTATTGCAGAGCTATTGTTCATCCCATACACACTCTAGAACAGGTTGTTCGAAGCCTGATAGTCAAGTTTTGAATATCTCCAAGGATGGAAACCCCACAACCTCTCTGAGTTCCTGTTCCAGTGCGTTATTACTGTTGTTGCTAATATCACTGTAGTAATCTATTTCACTGCATTGTGCCTGGAGGTCCTAGTGACTGGGCCAGGTCCTACACAAGTACAGAACTGAAAATCATGCGTGCCTTGAGGAGTAAGAGGGAAGGGCCCAGTCCTGCAAAACACTTAAGCCCATATATAAACGTCCTTGAGAGAGCTGTTCCCTTAGAGGTCACTATTAATCACACATGTAAATGTTGATACCTAAGGATTTTCAGTACAAGGCTCGATTGTGCAAACAGTCAAATCAGACCTTTGCTATGGGCTGGTGGTCACCAGTGTGAAATAGGCAGACAAGAATCAGGATGGGGAGCCTGAAAGGTAGAAAGGTCATTTACCATTTCTGAATGTCTTTCCTCTTTGCAAAAGTGCAATATCTTGAATCGTTCCAGTTCTTTTTTTATATAAATTGATCAGAAGAGTTCCATGTTTCACTTGCAATCTTATGGGCTGACTGGACCCTCTCCAATCAGGAGGAGCTCAGGAATATTGTAAGGGAGCTTTAATACCGATCAACATTTCTTAATATAACTCTGAAGCTGTGACTATGTCAGGGGTGGTGTTTCGTTCTGCTTTTTTTTTCATGTATAAAGTTCAAAGCTTCCCAGATCAGCTGGGAAGGTCCCACAAAAACAGACACTTATTTGTAAGGGGGAGGGCAAAACCAACCAACTGAACAAGCTGTAATTATTTAAAGATGTAAAAAAATATATATTGTGAAGTAGTATGGCTACCAATCCATGTAACTTCTACACCTTTAGAACTAATGGAAATAAAACAATGTTAATAAAACCAGACGGCTTCTGCCTGACTCTGACCGACCTGGTGGGCTTCTTGGGGTGGGTCAATGGTAAATGAGCACATATTCAGTGCATCCTGAGAAACAATGGTTCTTTTAATCCACGGGGGGGGGGGGGGGGGGGGGGGGGGGGGAGAAGCACCCAGTATGTTTCCATGCAGCAGGTAATTCTACAAATGCAACAGAAAGAGGAAAGGCTTCTCAGGGCACCTTAATAACAGTGCATCTCATCTTTTTGCAATTCTCCCTAACACAGTTTTGCTTAATACACTGCTGATGTAGCCTCATTGCTTCCAGCTGAACTCCAATGGGCTACCTGAGCCAAAACCACATTGCCAGCAAGGGCGGCACTCAGCCACTTCTGCTTGCTGCAGAAGCACAACGCTCATACAAGCACCCAAGCTTCCCCTAGGGTGCTCAGCCTCCTTCCCAGTTCAACCAGTCCCTGAGCTCTGGTGCGACTGGGGGTAGGGGTGGGGGTGGGGGTGGGGTAAGCACTTGAAACCCCGCCCATTGCTCCCATGCCAGCCAATCAGGGAGCTCCACTGCTATTGGGGGGGGAAGGGCGAAGGTCCTCCTTCCCCTGTAAAATCAGGTGGGGGGAGATTTTGCGTGTAGACCGTGGTATGGGCAAGGTTGGGTATAGGAGATATGGGTGGGTTGGGGAGGGCGCTGCGAGGATGAGGAGCTGGTGACGGGAGGCAGCTGGGGAGGGGGGGTACTGGAAGAGGGCTTAGGAACAGAGATGGGGCAGAGGAAGGGCTCTGGAGCCTGAGGGAGAAACCGGGTCAATAAATTGGAGGGCAGAGGCTGAGCTGCCTCCTCCCCAGATGCGTGCGTGGGAAGGGGGGCGTGCACTGGGGCTGCCTGCAGGGCTCCGGGGCTCGGGAGTTGCGCCTGCTTTGGCGCTCCGCAGCGCGCAGGCGATGCTGCTGGCGATCCGCTTCCCTCCGCGCTCCGGTGCGGGGCCGTGGAGCGGGGGGGGGGGGGGGGGCAGCGCGGGGCTCGATTGCTTTGGAGAGCTGCGACTCGGCGCTCGATTGAGGGCGCCTGGGAAATGGACACAATTTGGGGAGAGGAAATCCAATTTGGGGGAGAGGAGAGGCGAGGGGGGAGGCTGGCAGGGGCCCGGCACCCCTCCCTGCGGCGTGTCGGCAGCGGGTCCTGCAGAGCGGCTCTGGGGCCCCTCAGTAGGTAACAGCAGGGATTTGGAGCAGACTGGGAAGAAAATACCCTTTTTTTAGGGCGCTTCTTCCCCCGGGGAGGGAGGGAGAGGAGTTGACCTCGATGAGGACGGGCCGGGAGAGCAGAGCTGCCCTCCCCGAGTCGCACGTGGAGGGTCAGGGCTGCGTGTTGAAATCCCTGCGGGAATTTCGTGCAGGGTCGCGAAGCTCTCCTAGGGTTTTGCCCTGCCTCTTGCTGATCCCCGTCGCTCTCCGCAGCGGGGTGTGGGACCGGAGTCGCTCCAAGCAGGTGAGCTGGCGGAGCGGATGCGATCAGGGCATGGGTTAAAACCGGACTGAGGTGGAGGAACCTGGCAGCCTTGTGTTTATTATCCAGGTCATCCCCTATGGAAGCTGGCTTGGTCAGGGAACGATACCGGTTTCGTTGCATGCTTGCACAGGGGAGTGCAAGCGTGTCCCAGCGTGGTGCAGGCGCTTGGCTCTGGCAGCGGGGAGTGAAAGAGCCCAACCAAAATGAGTGCGTAGGTGGGGAAGATTTCTTCTGGAAGCCTGGTAGCTATAGTGGTACCAGCTTGGGACTGGAAACCAACTGCAGTCTATGTGGTGGAAGAGAAACAGGCAGTAGTGATATGAGATCTGAGGGTTCCCCCATCCCTGATCTGGTGGGGCCACCAGATTTTTTTTTTTTTTTTTTTTTTAGTTTTTACTGCATGGCTTTTTTTTGTTTGTTTGTTTCCCCCTTCTAGAGGGCTTGATTGCTAAGAAGATTATAGATGTGCTGTGGGGCAGCCCCCTGCTGCTGCAGATGGCTGGTCCCAGCAGGCTGGATTTGTAGCCCAAGTGGCTTGCCAAGACAGGCTTGGGGGTACAGTGGTCATATTCTTAGGGAGAAGGGGTGACTTGCCCTACAGAGGTCTGGTAACTGTGATCCTCCTTGGAGGAGGGAGAGAGCTCTTTCAGAAGAGACTGAAGTGGCCCTGGAGTAAAAAGATGAGCTAGAGAGATACTTCCAGCTAGTCCATGGAGAGAAGGGGGTAGGGGGGAGATGGGGACCAGGGAAAGTAGATGCTGTTCTTTCTGAAGGCCTGGGGCAAGGGTTAGGCACTTTTCTTGGAGAGCTAAGAGCATTACACTGCTGTCCAAACCGGCTGCAGGTGGGGGAGCATGTGCATTAAGACCTTAGGAAGTGCTGAGCAGTTGCAGCCTCTCAGGACCAGCCCTTGGTGAAACAAATGAGAGGCAATCAGAGCTGTGCAGCTCTGCAGCTGATGTGGGGGTCTGAACTCTGGGCTGCATGAGCTGTCCTGGAGCTCGCTTTGTGCCCTCTGATATTAATCCAGTGCCAGAACAGTCCAGGAGGAAGACCCCAAAGGCCTGGGATGTGGGCAGACCTCTTAGTTGATCGCAGGGATCCAGGTTGCTGATGGCACTTTTGGCAGCAGAAATATCTCTTTGGATGACTCTTGATCTGTTACTGGCTGAACTAAGGTCTGAACCCAGCATGCCTCTAATCTGAAGCTCAGAATAGAGAAATATGCCTCTGTGCTCTGGGAAGGCTTGAGACATCTTCCTAGATATTGTGTTGTGACAAAATGGAGGCTTTAGAGTTGTAAATGCAGCATTTGTGGGTGAGACTGGAGTGGGCCTGTGAATAACTATCCCATGACCCAGGTGTTGCAGGAATAAAGCTCAGTCTTCTTCCGTTGAGCCTTTTCCAGCTAGTATGAACAACTAATATCTCTTACTTCACATCCTGAATCCTGTTAATGTTGGTTCCCTAGTGTGCTTTCCTCTGGAGCTCTTCCAAGGGCTTTGACTCATGTGGCGGCACAGGAAGGCTTTTACAGCTGTGCTGTCTTGTCTGCCCCTGTTGTGGGTATGTCTGCACCTCACCGCTGTTTGCAGCGCTGTGTCCTATGCTTGAGGAGGGGAGTTGGCTAGATGATGTCCAGAGGTCCCTTCCAACCTCAGCCTTTCTGTGATTCTTTTGTGAATGGAATTTGCTGGTTGCTTAAATGTCTCTGCTGGGCTGAGAGCATCAGTGAACAAGGATGTCCCCTTGTTGTGGCAAAGGGCAGCTTGGAGAGGTGGGGAAGCAGCACACAGTGCTGAGGGCTCAGGTTTCACAGTTGCTCTGCGCTGAGGTAAGCCTGGGACGTTCCTGGCCTGCTGCCCATCTTCCCTGTTCTTCCTCTTGTGCAAGTGTTTCTGTAGCAATTGAGGGATCAGCATCTGGGAGCTGCTGTATCTGAGCTAGCCCAGTCAGCAGAAAAGATGAGATGCTAGCATGAGGTGGGAATGCCTCTTCTGGGAGAGGCCTCTTCATAGGGTAGGTTGACATGAAAGTGTACAGCAGTCTCAGAGCTGTGCCAGGTAGCTTGGAGCCTTGTACTGAGCACTGTGGAGCCTGAAGCAGAGCCTGTGGTCAGTGCTGGTTTGTGGGATAATCTTCTGGTGGAATTGCCACTGTGGGATGAAAAACAAACCATGTTCTTCACGCCCTGGACTGTGCTGTTTTATGTACCTGGTCCTGGCAGATGTACTCAAAAGAACTGCAAGTAACATGTCTGGGATCTTGTGCCAGAAATAACACCTCTATACTGGTATAACTGCTGTGAGTGAGCTACAGGATGCTGTGGGTTGGCGCTGCTTTGTCTGCCATTCTTGCCGGAGTCTGATGACCCTGGATGTTGCTGGCAGAGTGTACAAATGCTCTCTAATCTGCCCCATGCTGTTACAGTGGGACTGTAGCAAGCAGCTGATAAAGCAAGGAGGATGATCTAACTCCAATGCTGATCATGGAGCAATGCTTTCCTCGGTGGTGTGGCTATATCAGGAGGAGGATGGTTGACTGTGGCCTGAGCTGGTTCAGGTTTAGTAACATCTGTGTAAGGTTGTGTTCCTCCTTTTTGCTGGGACATTAAGGCTGTGAATGATGAGTGGCTGGAGTCATGTGAGCTGTTTCTGGTGAGGAGAGATTCTGAACAGTCTAACTGAGGGTCCTCTCTGACTGCTGGAGAAGCTTTGGTTAGAAAGGACTTCTGGAGGGTCCCAGGCCAAATTCCTGCTTGAAGCGAGATGAAATTTAACATTAGAGCAGGTTGCTCAGGGCTTTGTTCAGTCTCATGAATATCTCTAAGGATAAAGATTCCCCTACCGCCCTGGACCTGAAAGGAGCCTGTCTCCCTCCATGGACTTTGCCCCAGGGATTGAAGGGAAGTGAGGTGAAGGGACTGTTTTGAGCCTTTCATGCGGACATGAGCTCAGCCTCTGACTGGCTTTGTAGCTCTGAGCTGCAATGTCCCCTCAACTTTAGGGCGCCAAGTGTGAGAAGCACCTGCCATTCTGTTGACATCTGCCAGAGATGCCGGAGGGCCCATCGGTGAAGAAGTTCCAGCTGCTGACCTCCCCTTTTGTGGGACAAGTAGTGATCAAAGTGGGGGGAAGCAGCCGGAAGATCAATGTGAATGAACTGAAAGCGCTGAGGCTCCAGGACTCTCAGGTGAGCTATAAAAGACAACCTTATCATTATGTGGTAGGTCTGAGGGAAACCACTATTGCCCTGCATCTGGATCACAGTTGGTGTACAACCAGAGTGACACCAGGTTTGTGCTTGAGGTGGACCATAGGCTTTGTTTGTAACCACAAAGTAGGGGCATGTGGCCACAGAGATGTGAATGCCCCTTTTGGGGTACTGCTCTGTGCTTCAGTAACTTTGACCCCAAACTTTGCAAAAAGAGGCTCTGTGGCAGGGATGTGGCTAGGCACATAGACACCCAGAACTATTTGGGGTTTTGGTCAATTGTGCTAATGCGCTAGTTCTATGTGCCTCAAGGGAAGAGGAGTTGGTGTTGTCAGGGGCTGGTTCTAGGAGATGGAGAGTTGGCTTCTCCAGTATGTGGATGTCAGGAGCAGCAGCCTTGTTTCCCTCAGCTGTGAACTTGCACAGTTGCATCCCTTGTACCAGAGGGCAGGGTTTCACCTGGCTAAATTAAAATATCTACCTTGTGGACACTTGTGGCTGAGATAGTCACACTGGGCTGTGTGTTTCCAAGGAAGAACAGTCCTGCTGGGGGCTTGAATCACCTGACCTCCCTCAGATGGTGACTGGCCAAACACTGAAGTCTGAGTGCAGTTCATGTGCTGATGCAGCCTCACCTCTGATTACATGATAGTGTTAGCCAGGGACACAGATGTGACCTGCTCAAGGAATCACTTGTGGTCAGCCTGTGGCTTTGGAGCCACCCTTGGGTTAGGTCCCCTCAGCCTGAGATATTCCAGGGCCCCACAAAGTGAGGAAGCAAATGAGAAGCGTTGATGACAGACTTTTAAACCCTGAGCATCTCTCCCGATGTGTCTCTTGGGCCAGTTGGAAGTCTGTGAGAAGGCTTTGCACTGGAGTTGCATTTGAACACCTTGTGCTTCATGTTGGTGAAGAAGGGGTGCTCAGGGGTGACTGCAGTTCTGATGGGACTGGCTCAGATCCTAGTGAATCCTTCTGTGTTTAGGGTGGGGTGATGTGCCCTCTGCCTAAAGGGGAGATTGAAGAAGATAGTCACTTGTATGGAAACAGCCAGAGGTTTTCTGGATCCTCAGCATGTTCTGCCTCTTTTCTCAGGTTCATGGGAAGAACTTGTTCCTGGCATTTGTGGCAGCTGGAGGTCTGCTAGGACCAACTGCAGAAGAGCTAGCATTGCAAAGAGAGGCTTGTAGTGGGGCAAGTTCTCCTGCCCAGGAGGAACAAGAGCAGGCTTGTGCTCCACAGATAGGCCTCCCAGAAGAGGAGCTGCAGGAAGTCCCACACTCCAGATCTGATGCCCCAGATGCAGGGGGTCCAGGCAACTGGCTGCGTGTCCATTTTGGCTTGTTTGGCAGCATTCGGGCAAATGAATTCTCAAGAGCAAACAAAGCCAATAAGAGAGGGGACTGGAAGGACCCTATACCCAGGTATTGGCTGAGTCCTCTTCTAGCAAACTCAGTTTTCCTGCTTTCATCCTGGAGAGGCAGTCTTCTGTCTCTCAAACTAAACTTACATGGGGATGCTTTTGGTTTTGTTCTTTCTCTCTAATAGTTCTTAAACCTGTGAAAACACGTGGGCGTGAGAGATGCCATTGGTGTGTATTGAGTAAGAGAATATGGGGTGTGATCAACCTCATATTAGAAATTGGGGAGTAGACAGACTGCTGTTTGGGTACTCCCACACTTCAGGTGTTTTACAAATCTCCCAGCATATCATTTGGTTGAAGTTGCCTTGGGCACACCCTGTCTTGGCACTGCATGTTCTTCTGCTTTTAGTGAGGAGTCGTCTTTGGTTGGGCTTTCTGTTCTTTTGCTGCCTTCTGCCTTCTTCCAGTTACATTCTCTAATGCTTTCCCTTTCCTGCTGCCTCTGTGTTTCATCTCTGTTTTATCTGATGAGAGAATTAACTGATTGCAGGTGTAGGATTCATGTTGCTGGCCAGCCTAGGGATCATAGTACCAGTTTAGATTAGACAACTATCCAAAGAGAACTTCTGGGATGCCAGATTGAATTATGTCCTAAAAATAGCATTTTCCCCAATTATAAAGAAGCCTTGGGTAAACAGCACACATCTAGAGCAGCTGAAGTCACTGGCTGGAGTGGCCTGGCTAAAGGCAGTGCTGAGTGGAAAACAATCCTGTTGGAGCCAGTTATGGGCTTTGTCCCAAGTCCCACTGGAAGGGGTATTTAACAAAGGGTAAATACTGAGAAAGAGTATGGACTCTGCTCTTACTGATTACTCAGGTTAAATATCTCATAAACTGGATGTCTGGCACGTGCATACGTGGTGTGCTTGGACAGGGGAAGAAAGTTTGTTCCCACCTTGCAGTCCTTTGAAGGATTGTTTTGTTTCAACACAAGCAATTTCAGACATACAGTCAGTTTTGTGTATGCTGGGTTTTTTTAGCATCAGTTCCACTGATTGTAGGCCCTTTTGCTAGAGCCTTTGGTCATCTGGCTTACCTGCCACAGGTGGCCAAGATGCTAATGCTTCTCTCTGCCTGCTGTCATCCCTTGGCTAAGAGGCCACAGGACAGCAGAAGGAACAACTCTCCATGAGTTGTGCTGGTTCACAGGCAAGTTTCTTGATCGAAAGCGCTAGAGGAGGCTACCTTGCATTAAGATGGTGGTCTGGTGTATTGGAGTGCCTGCTGATCCTTGGTGCATACATATGTGTGGAGTGATGAGCTGTGGGGAAGGAACAGCTTAACTGGGACACGGTACAGTCTTCAGTTCCCTCTTGTTGAACTGCAGTAGTCCTTCTGCCTGAGGGGAGCTGGTACATTAAGATGTCTCCCTGATCTCATGAGAACTACTGGCATCTGCTTTCCATGGGGCTGGTGCCTCAGCATGTATACAGTCTCCTTCTCTGTAAGCTTACATCATGTACAGGCTTTTCTGTGTCTTCTGGTGACTTTTCGCTCCATTCCTAAGCTGCTGTCTCTGCTCTCCATTAAGTCTTTATAGCCAGAGCAGAATATAACAAATGGTTCGGGGTGTTTTTGACTAAATATTTTAACTTCTCTGCCCCTCCCAGGCTGGTTCTGCACTTTGAGAGTGGGGGCTTCCTTGTTTTCTACAACTGCCGAATGCATTGGTGCTCTTCTCCGATAGCTGATCCTGCTTCTGACATCCTGTCTGTGGAGTTCCACCGTGGCCGGGCACTGGATGCCCTCAGGACACCCAATCCTGTCTGCTACACCCTCTTAGACCAGAGATATTTTTCAGGGCTGGGTGAGTTCCAGGGCATGGTGGCAGAACAACAAAGGGAGGAAGGTGGATAAGATGTCTGCAGATCCCAAGCTGTAAGTCTGAGCCTCTAACTCCTTAGCCTTATGGCAAAGCAAGCTCCTAGCTGTTTCAGCTGAGAGGATATGCTTAAGCGCATCACGTGAGCCCAGTGAACTGTCTTGGTGTGGGAAGGACTATTGATTGGCTTGTCCTTGTGAAGGAAAGGAAGGTCTCCTTTAAGGGTGGTGGGAATATACTGTCATCAGATCTATTCCCAGATGTAAGTCTGCTCCTTGTATGTTACCTCTGATATGGGGAGTGGTGTTGCTTAGCTGTGTCTCCTTTAGGCAGAAGTCATAGTGATGGGGGCCACAGGTGTATATGTACTAAATTAAGCCTGGAAGGCTTAATTGGCCTTAAACGCTGATCACAGAACTGGCGTTAAACTCCTTCATTCTGTGTCATCTTGATAAGAAATATTCTTACGGTTTCCTTATTTCTGACCCTTTCCAGGGAACATCATTAAGAATGAGATTTTGTACCTGGCAAAGATTCATCCGTTAACACAAGGCTCTCTCTTGGCTCTCTCGGATCTAGAGCGTCTGCTTGACTACGCCATTCAGTTCAGCTCTGACTGGCTGCAGAGCAAGCTGCATGGGAAAGGGTTGCACCCTCAGATCTATCGGAAGGAGCAGTGTCCCCTCGGGCACACAGTGATGAAGGGAACCCTTGGACCCTTGCATGGCTTGAAGAGACTAACTTGGTGGTGTCCTCAGTGCCAGCCTGCAGTGCCCTCAGGGAGTGGGGATCCTTCCCTAGTCACCAAGTGAGCTGCCTTTCTTATTCCTCCTCTCCTGGAGGATGTCCAGATGGTCTCTCAGTTGTTGTGAGAAGGGCTTTATGGTTTCTCTGTTAAGCCTGTTCCTTAAGAACAGTGAGGTGGCAGAGGTAAGTGTTCCATAGAGGTTACAGGAGTCTCCAAAGTACCTTGTACCTCTGGATGCAAGAAGGAAAGTGGTTGTACACTTCTACTTTTTTGTTTGTCACAGTAACACAACTGCATAAGTAGTTTAATTGGTTCTGAGGTGTCTTGGTCCCTGTGTGCAGACTGTGAACTGCGGTTTTGTTATTTGAGCAAGCTTCTGGGCAAACCAGCTTGTTGGGTAGAAATGAGTCAGAAGAAACAGAGCCTGTCATCTTGGGCTGTGACCCTCTTACACCCATCCTCTGAGCAGAGGCATTTGTATGATCACAGGGGCTACCAAACAGCTGAAGGACCAAAGTTTTCCTGTTTTCAGTTGAATGTTTAGGGATGTGAGGCACCTCTGCTAATTGTGCCAGTGCCTTGCTGTCTTGACCCCAAGGACATAGGATGCCTGTGGAGCCCATTTTTTCCCTATGTTCTTTGGCTCATGACAGTGTATGGAAAGCTTAGGGCTTTGAGCAAGTGGCCTGTTCTGCTTTCAAATTACCTTACAGATCATGTTTCATGCATTCCCTCTTCTAAACATTGTTAGACACCCACCACACTTGTCAGATTTGTGATCCCAGTTGTTACTTGTGACTTCACCGAGGCCTCGCACCTCTCGCTTAAGAGCCACTGCTATAGTCTGTAAAAGCTAGTTAATATTTTCTATGATATAGAGGGATGGGATTGGCAAAGTTTTTACACAAAAACACAGCATCTAAGGACAGAGACTATGCCAAGCATGCGGAAGTGAGCTGTACCAAGCACTGCTGCAGTGATTTATTTTCACCCCTTGGAAAGAGGCAGCCGTTCCTGTAAGAGCTGACAGCACACCGATTTGCAGCCCAGCACACTGTTGTTCAGCTATAATTACAGAGGCAGCATTATCCAATATACTGAATTAAGATGAAGCTGTGTAGGTAGAGGGATATACTCCTTTCTGCCATCTCTGCCAGGAATTACTGCATCTGCAGTAGGGTCAATGGACAGAGACACTATAAATCACTGTGATTTACAGTGTCTCTGTTTAAAACTGAGTTATAAGCACCATCAGAAGAGACATACTGCAGTTATAAGGCTGAATGCAACCAATTCCGTTAATTCCAGTTTTCACTTTTCACTTACAAGACAACAATTGGTTGTTTAAAAAAATAATCCCAGAGGCAGGGAGAGAGGACAGCAACAGCTTTTGCCTACTGAAGGTTCAGAGTTTTGTGCCTCCCTTTAGATGACTGCCAGCAGCTTCTCTCAACTGTAAGAGTGAGGAAGGAGGGAAAACTTTTACAGAGACTAGATCTAAAGATGGACTGCAAATAAACTGGAAGTGCTGGAGTTCAGGACTCTGTGGTCAGTCATTTCAGTGGTTGCAGGGTATGTGCTTGGTGAATAATCCCATTGATGGGGTATGGTGCCAAAAAAGCTGGCTAATATTGTTTCAGAGTATATCCTGTAATGTGGCTTTCAGTTTGGGTCCAGGCCTGAGAGGCTCTTTATTAGAGAAAGACAGGTTGTTAGCTGAAATGGAGGCTGGATGAACTCGGACTGGAAATGAGGCATGATGTGTTTAGTACCTCCTTTTATTTTTTTTTTTTTGAGGAAAAAGGGTTTCCAGTGAGCAGCTGGAGGTGTCTGTAGTGCCGAAATGATTTAGTCAAATGTAAAGAGCTGGCTGTAGCAGCAGGGCAGCTGGATGAAATCTCAGGTCTTCATTCAAAGCAGGCTTGACAGCTGAGATCATCCTGCTGACTAATACTGAGCTCAAAGGAGAAATGCCACTAGGGAAAAGGATGGGAGATAACTTAATTAAAAAATAAAAATAAATAAATAAATTAAAGCGAAACCCACCTGCCCACAGCTGAGGTTTGAAGGGGGCTGCTCAGGCAAGGGATGGGCTTGCTGGAGGAAGCAGGCACAAGTGCCAGTGAGGAAGGGGTCTATGGTGTGGGGCTGGCAACCCTGAGGGGAGATGAGCTCTCCTTCCCCAGGACCCCATGGGGGTTAGGGTGCGAAATGGTGGTTGGGGGGATGGGATGTGAAATGGTGGTTTGGGGGGGGTGCAAAATGGCAGTTGGGGGTCTCTGAGGTGTGTGGTGTCACTGCGGGACTGTGTGGAGAGGGGCAGGTGGCGGGTTTAGACAGGGGGCAGTGAGTGGGGGCCGTGCTAGGGGGCGGGTCTGTGTGAAGTGGAGGTGTTGGAGCTGTGAGGGGGGAGCTGCGGTGCGGGCCGGGGCCGGGGGGGCCATGACAGCCCTGGCGTCGCGCCGGTGCCCCTTGCCTCCCCGCTCCGCGGCCCCTTTAAGAAAGCCGGCGCCTCGCGTGTTGTGGTGGGCGCCGTCGCCCAGTCAGCGCCGGCCGGCTGCCGTCGCACCAGCCGTGCCGCCGCCCCATTGGCTGGCGTTCTCCTGGTGCGAGGACACGCCGCCCAATAGGCGCCGCCGTCGGCCCACCGGGCCATGGGCTGAGCGGGCCGATTGGCGGAGCGGCGCAGGGGGCGGGGCGGGCTCTGGCCGTGCCCCCCCCCGGTTCATTAAGCTGCCGGGCAACGGAAGGGGGGCGGTGGCACGCGGGGGGTCGGCGCGCGTGGCGGCGGCGGGTGCGCGCGTGGCGGGAGCGGGCGCGGGAGCAGCGCGGCCCCATGGAGCTGCTGAAGAAATGGCTGGGCCACCCCGAGGACATCTACCACCTGCTGCGGTTCAAGATGGGCGGCTACCGCGCCGTGATGCCGCGGCTCGACCCGGTGAGCGGGAAGCGCCCCCCACGCGCGCACACCGTTTTTTTCGTGTTGTTTTTTTGCTCCCTTCTCCGTGGGGTGATGCTCGGTGCTGTCGCCACGCCCGGCTTGGCGGCGGGTGTCACCGCCGTGCGCGGGGGATGCGGCGCTGCGCGAGCCCCAGTGCACCGCGCGTGCACCGCGCGTGCACCGCCCGGCCCCAGTGTCTTGCACGGGCTGCGGGTTTTGCGTGCACCGCCCGGGCTCGGTGCATTGCACGGGCAGAGTGCATCGCACAGGCTGGGCACTGAACATGCGCCGCACGGCCCCGGTGTATCGCCCGGGCTCCGGGCTCTGCCCGCACCGCCCGGGCTCGGTGCATCGCATGGGGTCGGTGCACGGTACGGGTTTACCACTGTCCATGCACACCTGGACTCGGTGCATCGCCCGGGCTCGGCGCTGGCCATGCACCGCCTGTTCCCGGTGCATCGCACAGGCTCTGGGCTCTGCCTGCACCGCCCAGGCTCGGGGCTGTCCATGCACCGCCCGGGCCCGGTGCATCGCCCGGACTCCGGGCTTTGCCTGCACTGCCTGGCTCCTGTGCATCGTCCGGGCTCCGGGCTCTGCCTGCACCGTCCGGGCCCGGTGCATCGCCCGGGCTCGGCGCTGTCCATGCACCGCCGGGGCCCGGTGCATCGCACAGACTCCGGGCTTTGCTTGCACCGCCCGGGCTCGGCGCTCTGCCCGGGCCGCGGCCGCGCAGGGGAGAGCGGGCGGGCGGGCGGGCGGGCGCCGAGCGGGTTAAGGGGGCGGGCGGCGGGCGGGGGGGCGGAGCGCGCGGGGCCCCCACCACCGCCGCGGCGGCCCCATGGCGGCCAGCACCAAAGCGGCGTCGCTGCTGAAGCGCACGCTGGCGCTGTCGCCGCCGCGGGGCCCCCCCGGGCGGTGCGGTGGCGGCGGCGGGGGCGGCGGCGCGGGGGGGGCCTCGGCGCGCGGCGCGGGGGCGCTGGGGCGGCTGCGGGGCGGCGGGCGCGGGGCGCGGGGCGGTGCCGGTGCCGGTGCCGCCCCCCCCGCGCCGCCGCCGCCGCCCGCCGCCCGCCTCCAGCCGCCGCCGCGCGCCGCGCTCTGCCCGCAGGACTCGCTGGCACCCGGCCTCCGCGCCTGCTACCGCTACCTCAACCAGACCAGCCGGAGCTTCGCCGCCGTCATCCAGGCGCTCGACGGCGAGCTGCGGTGAGCGGGGCCGCGCGGGCAGCGGGGGGGCCGCGCCGGGCCGGGCGGGAGGGAGGGGTGGATGCAGCCCCCGCCCCAATGCAGCGGGGCGCGGGGTGGTCGATGCAGCCCCCGCCCCAATGCAGCAGGGCATGGGGTGGTCAGTGCAACCCCCGCCCCAATGCAGCAGGGCATGGGGTGGTCAGTGCAACCCCCCACCCTGTGCAGCAGGACGTGGGGTGGTCAGTGCAACCCCCGCCCCAATGCAGCAGGGCATGGGGTGGTCAGTGCAACCCCCCACCCTGTGCAGCAGGACGTGGGGTGGTCGGTGCAACCCCCACCCCAATGCAGCGGGGCACGGGGTGGTCAGTGCAACACCCACCCCAGTGCAGCAGGGCATGGGGTGGTCAGTGCAACCCCCACCCCAGTGCAGCGGGGCGCGGGGTGGTCAGTGCAACCCCCGCCCCAATGCAGCGGGGCACGGGGTGGTCAGTGCAACCCCCACCTCAATGCAGCGGGGCACGGGGTGGTCAGTGCAACCCCCACCTCAATGCAGCGGGGCACGGGGTGGTCAGTGCAACCCCCACCTCAATGCAGCGGGGCACGGGGTGGTCAGTGCAACCCCCACCTCAATGCAGCGGGGCATGGGGTGGTCAGTGCAACCCCCCACCCTGTGCAGCAGGACGTGGGGTGGTCGGTGCAACCCCCACCCCAATGCAGCGGGGCACAGGGTGGTCAGTGCAACCCCCACCCCAATGCAGCGGGGCACAGGGTACTGAGCTGGGCTGGCCGGAGGAGGTCGATGCAGCCCCCACCCCATGCAGCAGGACGTGGGGTGGTCAATGTAGCCCCCACCCTCTGCAGCAGGACTCGGGGTGGTTGTTGCAACCCCTACTCCGTGCAGCGGGACATGGGGGAATCCTGGGGTGGGGCTGGCTGGGGGTGGTCACTGCAACCCCCACCCCGTGCAGCAGGGCACGGGGTACCGGGCTGGGTGGGCCAGGGTGGTCAATGCAACCCCAACTCCATGCAGCAGGACGTGGAGTGGTCAGTGCAACCCCCATCCCATGCAGCAGGACGTGGGGTGCTCAATGCAAACCCACCCCACGCAGCAGAACACGGGACATCCTGGGCTGAGCTGGCTGGGGGGAGCTGGTTAATGGAAGCCCCGCAGGCGCCAGGCGCTGGTGTCCTCGGCCAGGAGACGGTTAAAGGCAGCGCCTGCCTGCGTGCTGTTTGTGACACCCTGGGAATGCTGCGCTGGCAGCGCCGGGATTTGAGCTGCCCTTTGGGTGTCTGGCTGGCCAAAAGGGACGGGGCGGAGGGAGGTGAAAACGCGGGGCTGACCGAACGTCTGGGATCCGCCTGAAAGGCCCGTTTGTGAGCGGCTGCCTCAAAAACCTGCGTTTTTGTCTGGGCGGTCCTCTGGCGTTTGCCACATGGTGATTTTGAGGTATTTGACAAATCATACAAACCAGCTCAGGAAATTCTTCAGACGCTAATAGTAACAGAGGATGCATAATAAGCTCGCCCGAGGTCTGGTGCATATACAGACACATACATAGGGTTTTTTTATATTTGCTTACATTCATACTGAAATTACTGATTTCAATATGCAGATCTTTCTCTAGTTAATCCCAACCCCAGTAATAGTTATGACTAAGGATTCCTGTAAGTTTGACTAGACATTTCTAAAACACTTTCTGACTCCACTGACGAGTCAGATTTGTGCAGTTCCAAATGCCAGCTTGGACGCTGGGTTATCCGTTGGGTTTGTGAGTTGGACCGTGTCCTGTAGTTCTCATCTAACATTTGTGAAATGATTGTTTGCAGCCTGTTTTATGGGAAAAGCGAAGAAATTCAGTGGCTTGGCCGGGGTTGCATGGAATAGTATGAGTGGGGCCAAGAACTGAACTTTCTTCCTTGCTTAATATTCCTGTGAATATTAGCTAGTGTAGAGACTAACAAAAAATATCAATCAGTAAAGTATGCTGAAACCTGTTAGCAATGTCTGCATGTGGTGTGCTTGACTTGATCTTGCTGTGGTTTTCTTCCTTGTCTCTTTTCTTTTCACTCCTTAACTCAGATGGTGCCAGCTTCCTACCTTCAGGCCATGGAAGCTTCTAACTGGCATCCTAAAAAAACTATTGCCAGATCTTTGCAACTTACGGCTGCACAGGGATTGCTGCTGAATTACAGCCAGCTCTGTAGTGCATCAAAATAAGTTCATTTTCAAAGCAAAATAACTCTGCTGAAGAGTTTAGGGACAGAAGAGGGAAATGCAAAATAGGCCGAATGCGATTTATGGCGTTTGAGCATGGCTGGAACAGCAAGGTTGCCGAAAAAATTAATTCTTAAGGATCACATCAGAGGAGTGCTTCCGCTGATGTCGTAAGGGGGGTTCAACTGAACACCCCACTTCTAGGTCTTTGTGATAGGCTATGTGTTAAAATGAAATGATGCAAAACAGCTGCTGAATCCTTCATGCATGCAAGGCTAGTGTCCCCTGCCTCTTGGTGCGGCTCTTGCGCTGCAATTTCATTTGGAACTTCTTTGGGGTGAAACCTTGTTTAGAGGATGAGGAAATGTGAATCTCTTGCTTACGGGTGAGGAGAGTCCCTGGTTCTCATCCCTGCTCCCAGGAGAGTTTCTGAAGGGAAAACAGAGCTGCTGGACCAGCGCTTGGACCCAAGAGTCCCTAGGCTAGGGCATTGCAAGCTGTGCTAGAAGTGAATGCTTTGCCCACCGGATATCTGCATGAAGGGGAAGCGATTCCAGCGTCTCCTCTTGCTAAACAAAACGATGCAGATGTTTTCTGGCGCGGACCCTGCTGCCTTGTTGGTTTGATCGACCCCCCGGATGCCCATGGGACTGGAGCCCAGTATCAAGAGGCTTAGACCGTGGTGCCTCTGCATCCCTGGGAAGCTCGCCATGAAACTGGGAGCTCTGTACAGAGCACACTCACTGTCTTTTGGGTTTTGGTTTTTTTTTTTGATCATACCTTCCATTTGGTCAAATTAACACAGAGCTAAATTCAGTCAGTGACAAAAGCTGGGCCTGCAGATTTAAGGCTTGGAGGTGAAAGAGGGATTAAAGAAATGTTGTAACCGCGTTGGGCTCTGGAGTTCTTGCTGGATTTTTCCCTTGGGTATGGTATAGATGTGCGTAGGTGTTTCCGAGATGGTATTTTCAGCTTGTCCTCTGCCTTTCTTGGTTACTGCCGGTGGAAGTTAGCGTGGGACCTTCTAAAAAGGTGTAGGAGTCCTGGGCGCTTGTAACAAGTTGGATGAATGTTTGCAGCCTGGTTGAAATGGAAAAACTCTGTCTTGCGGAGAAACAGGAAGGCGGGAGGGAACTGCTGGTGAGCACTTGGATGCGTGGCGATAGGGAAGTTTGCCCCAGACAGCTTCCAGAGAAACCCTGGCTGTTATTCCTGAATGAAGACTTGCTTTACCGTTGTCCCCTTATTTTTCTTTTTCTGCCTAGTAGAGTTTAGCTCACGCTCTTAGATTGTACTTTACTAAATACCCTTTAATTAAAAGGAAAAGTTACATTTAACAGTGATGGTTCTAAGAGCCAGTTAGCTTTTCCCTGGCTGCTTAATCATTCCCTGCATGTCATCATCCCAGGAGACCAGCGCTTTCGCCTAATAATTAGGGCTCAAGCAGTACAAACCAGTTACGATTTGCCAAATAATTAATAAGGGCGACATCTCTTTGAAGTATCACTGTGCTCATTAAGAGCTAGGGGATTCTGTGTATAAATCCTGGAGTCAGAGCCAGTATTTGTCAAAATCAAGAGTTTTTTGCTTCAGCTGCAGGACTCTGGAAGCTGGGTGGACAAGGAGGGAGTGATAGGACTTCTCCAGCCAGGCTGGGTGGGTTTCCGCAGTGGTGCTTAAACACGTGGGCTGGGGTATGCCGGGATCTTGGCTCCTGTATTTTGCTGCAAGGAGATAGGAGAGAAGCACGGTCTCTTTTGTGCTTCTAGCTGCTTGTCCTAAAATTTCTGCTGCACAGGAAAGGGCCTCCTTGCTCCTCCCCACAAAATAGCCTGAAAGGGTCCTGGGTGCGGAGGGTGGGAAATGGTGGGAATAGTCCACCTGCTTTATTCTCCCCCTGCTTTACTCTGCATTTGCTTTTTCCTGTAAACAGACTTCAGTCTCTATCCCCCTGGGTCCTAGCGAGCGCTGGCTTAGAGACTCGGGTTACGCCTGCAGATTTGGCTCTCGCAGTGCGGTGTGCTGCCCGGAGAGCTCTTACGAGCCTTTTCCTTCCCTGATACGTCTGTTAGAGACCAAAAAGCCGTGCAGTAATTCTCTGTGTGAAGGAAAAATCTGGGGTTCCTAACCCAGGTCTTGCATGCTGCAGCTTTGACAGAGCTCAGCCTGTTATGAGTTTGCGTGGAGGCTTGTAAATCACTCAGACTCACTAAAGGTTCAAGGTGACTGAGCCCACCGTCTGTGATGGAGGAAGGATTGGTCATGAGTCTCCCTTGACACAAGCTGACTTCCAAACCGTAGCATAGACTTTCTGGTTTTAGGAAAAAAAAAAAAAAAAAAGTGGGGGTCAATAAATTTTGGGAAATGGGAAATTACCCATTTCCTTTACGCTCAGTGGCTGAAGTACCGTGGGCTCATAGCGCGTGAAGTGTGTGTGAGTTGTGCTGGTGGTGCATGTTATTTTGTTGTTCCAAAGGCATCAACAACCCGGCAGGGTCTGTGTGTATCACGCTGACCTGGAAATGGCTCTGGCAAAGGCTGCGCGATTAACTCAAGCTGTTTTTCCTGTGTAATCAGTGGTCCTGATTAAGGGATGTTTGTTTCTTCTCCCCGCAGACATGCTGTGTGTATATTCTACCTAGTTCTCCGTGCCCTGGACACCGTAGAGGACGACATGACCATCAGCTTGGACATAAAGGTCCCAATGCTGCACGAGTTCCACTCCTATCTCTATCAACCAGAGTGGAAATACATGGAGAGCAAGGAGAAGGACCGGCAGGTGCTTGAGGACTTCCCAACGGTAAGGCATCCACCTCCTTGCTTCAGGGCTTCCTGAGCCCATTTAGTCCCTGACGACCCAATAACTCTTCAGAAGAAGAAGGAAGCAGGAGAAATGGATGATGGAGCTCATGTGGTTGCTAAATGCTAGGTTTGCTCTGAAGCAAGTTGCAAAACTAGTTGTTGCCAGTCATTGTAACCCATTTTTTTTCCCTAGAAACATCTCTTACTGGCCTTAGTGAAGGAGTGGGAATTGCTGATGTTTGCTTGAGAGTTAGCTAGTACTCCTCTGCATGCCCAAACATGGGAAGCAGAGCAGGAGGTAGTTCATTATCTCTACAGCTAAACAACTGGAATTGAGTGTTTTTCAGCTGTTACGTGGAAGGCAGTGATTTAAAAGAAGAGCCTGTGCATTTTTCTACCCAAGAAGCTCTGTAGCCACTGTGATAGCATCTGAGTTGTATGTGTGGAGGACAAGTCATGTGCAGGTGGGGCAGGATGCACAGCTGGAGTAAACAAACATTGTGCAACTCTGTATATGAGCCAGAGATACCTGACTCCCTGAAAATGCCAACTAGAAATGGCATTTTGCCTCTGCTGCTGGAAGGGTAAATGAGTGTCACATTGCAGAGAATGGTTTATTTTGTTTCCCAACGCTGTAGAGCATGTGTATTTTATGAGTTTGCTATCCTATTACCATAACAGATAGGGAGATGAGAAAAGCTTCTTTGGCATCCGGCCGCAGAGGGAGCAGTGTTTGCAGTGTCCTGCAGACTCTGCTCTTGATTTATAGGAGTCTGGAGCTCCTTTAGTGTAGCATATCAAATAAAAAACTTCTTCCCTGTTCATAACCATACAGGACCCTTCCATTTATCACAGAGAGCCTACCTCTCTGCTAGTGGACTAAACAGTATTAAGATCCTTTCTCTGACCCTTAGGCCAGCTGGTACAGTCTGACCGTGTCCAAACTATTAAACTCTCTTAGCTCCTAGAAGTGGCTGCATCCCAAACTATCCTTGAGAAATGCTTTCTGGCCCATTTTAATCCCTAAACTCTGCCTGGGGAATGTTTGGGTTAGTGCTAGTTGACTTGGGTCAAAAGCACGTCGGGGGCTATACTAACAATGTAGCTGTGTAGGCGATGGAGCCTGTGCTCTGTAATTATTTAATTTACTAGTCTGGAGGTAGCTGTAGGGTTGTGGACCTGTGCTGTACGGGCTGAAGACGGCATGCAGCAGCGCTGGGACAGCACCGCTTGTCCCAGGCGGAAGCTCTGGCTGCTGCTGGGTTTCAGTGAAGGTGGCATGATCAGAATCTTGCTGCTCTGAGATGCAGCATCTTCCAGCACCTCTGAGTTTCTGCAGGTGTACCTTACCCACACAGGGGAAAGCAAGCGGTCTGGCCAGTCATCCTGGAGGAGAATGGTCAAGCTGACAGCCAAAAAAGGAGACGCTGTGACTGAAGACAAGGCTAGGCTCTATCAGGTGGGGTTTCATACGTCTGGTTTTAGTGAAGGCACAGGGACTGACCATTGGTGGACACTGCAGTCTTGCTGTGGCTCGTGTTAATTGAGAACAGCTGTTTTTAAAAAAAATCTATTTAGAGTCAGTATAATTATCATGAGGAGCACTTCATCTTCTGAGGAAGTTCTGTTTTGATCAGCTTTTTGCCATTTTAAATTTAATCCACCCTTACCGAGCTTTCTCTAGTGGGAAGGGGACGGTTATTTAAAAAACAGATGTGTACTGGAAGTCTGATGCTCAGCCTGGGCTACCTGGAGATCAAGGGTTGAGATTTTCCCCCAAACATGCCGTGTTCCAAAAGTGAAGGAATTTGGGAATCTCTGTAATGTGGAGCTGGAATTTCAGAGGCTAGAGTAACACCTGGGCCAGCCAACAGCGGCTGTGTCCTGTCTGGGAGGGGTGTGTGCTGTAGGAGATCGCTGCGTCAGGGGATTCTCAATATACAGTGACAGAGACATGGTAGGTTTGCCAATGGCTTGTTACTTCAGGAGAGCTTTTCTGTTGGAAAGGTATTTAGAGAACTTCATTGTTGTCTCTTGGTTTGTATGTGTTACCAACTCTGACAATCTGAGTTCCCATTCAGATTTGATTTTAATGCTCTTTGGTAGAGATGTATTCACAGACAGTGCTTCTCTGTTTAGTGGATTCAAGCCGTTGAAACTGAAGCAGAGCCAGCGTTCTCGTTTACAGACAGGGAGGCTGAGACACAGGATGAGGACACGCCAGCAGCAATGGATGGAGTTAGGAGTAGAGCCTGGAGCCGCGGTGGTGTTCGTATCTCAGCTGCAGTCCTTCAGATCGCTCCCTTTATCAGACACACACCCTGGACTGGCTGTAGTTACCCACTGATGGAGAAGAGAGTTCAGGAGATGAAGGCACAATGAAACCTGGTGACCAGATGCTCTGCAGTTTTGGGCGCGGGGAGGACACACTTTTTATTTAGTTTGAGGACAACTGAGTCACTGAAGCATGTTACTGGAGATGCAGAAGAAGGATCTTCTGCATCCTCTGTTGCTTGATGCCTTCTCGGTTGCACAGAGGGCGCCTGTGTGCCCTGCAGAGCCAGAGCTGGAAAAGGCTAGGAAGAACAGAGCACCAGAAACCTTTGCTTTCTTTTCCAGGGGTTGGTTTGATGGGGCTCTCTCATAAATGACAAAAAACAACTCTGTGCACCAAGTGTAACTAGTTTTGTCCTGTAACTCCCAGATGATACCAGTCCAAGGCCACAGAGTCTTACCAAAGATACTGCCATGTCTGATCTACTGCCAGAGATGATACTGTTTAGATTCAGAACATAACGAGCCTGTACTTTAAGGGCCTTGAAATTGCTCTCTTTGTGGGAGTTGTCCTAGATCTCTAGCCAGAGCAGGATAAGAGCCTGGTAAACAGTCGTCTTCTGGTCTGTTAATAAATGTTGAGATCTGCTTTTTCTCCTGACAATTGTCTTTGTTTTCTCTCGGTGGTTTGTGCTGTAGATTTCCTCAGAGTTTCGGAACCTGGCAAAGGTGTATCAGGATGTGATTTCAGATATTTGTCACAAGATGGGAGTCGGGATGGCAGAGTTCTTGGAGAAGAAGGTGGACTCTCAGCATGAGTGGGATAAGGTAAGTCAACCTGGACATGAGAGCAGACAGAACATGAATAGTACAGTAGCCTTGTTGAAGCTTGCAGTTTTGCATGTACAACTTCCCTTCCCACCGTGAGCCGTTCCTTAATCTGGGGCAGCTGTGAATGAAGGCAAGTGTGGAAGACTTCACTGGTAGCTCGGCAGCAGGTTGGGTGTTCAATCTTGTCATGGAATAGGCTGGAGAGGGATCAGCGTCATGAATGAAGAAACAGCAGGGAACACCAAGAGACTAGGACTCAGGCAGTTTTGAAGAGTGGGATTGGCTCCAGACTGGGTGGAGATGCCTCCTCCAATAAAGAATTCACATCCAGGAACCTGAAACTTGGTGTTTTTCAGGTCCGTGCTTTCTCTGGGGAAAAGGTGGCAATGCCTAGCAGTTAGGGCATTCCTGTGGGAAGTTGGTTCAGCTGGGTGAGGGAGGCTGTGTGGGCTTGAAAAGGCTTTGAGAGACTGCAGCTGCTGGTCCTGTGGATGACATGATGATCATATGGGTTATTGCTAGGTCCTCTCTTGGCCCTGGAGCTCGTTAAATAAGGATGCAGACGTTCCTGCATTCCTCTGCTTTGCTGGCCCGGCTGCTCATTGAAATGCAGTCGGTCTTCCCTCTCCTCCGTGCGTTTTGATGTCGCCCACTAGCATGTGTTCTGGATGACCTGTCATTTTAGCAGCTGTTCCCCTGTGGGCGATTTGGAAGCTTTTTTGAATTTGGCTGCTGGAAGTGGAGTGCCACTAACGTTGGCAGGGACAAATCCTTGGTGACGTTTGCTGGGCTTGGGAAAGTTGAGACATCGCAAGGAGGACCATGAAAACTTGCAGAAATCACACATTAAATTACACCTGGGTGTTAATTCCATAAAACGTCTGTAGTAAACAGCTGGTTTGTAACTGCTTATTTTACATTGTTTTTCTTTCTCTTCTTGGTGCCTCGCAGTATTGTCACTACGTTGCTGGGCTGGTGGGAATAGGCCTCTCCCGTCTCTTCTCTGCATCAGAGCTAGAAGATCCTATCATTGGACAAGACACAGAGCTGGCAAATTCCATGGGCCTTTTCCTGCAGAAAACCAACATCATTCGTGACTATTTAGAGGATCAGCTGGAGGGAAGGGAATTCTGGCCCAGAGAGGTAAGGGAAAACACTGCTTTTGGACAAGCATTTCTGTTGTGCCTCCTTAGGGAATGCTTGTACTGTGCTAAGAACAGCATATGTGTAAAGACTGAAGATACTGTTGTTGCTCGAATAGTTAGTTGCAACATCCTATTAAGAGAGTTCCTCCTAGAATTTCCTTTGGAAAAAACCCTGACTGTGGGGATTCCACAGCTTTTGTGAGTTTGTTCTTGTTCCTTAGCAGTCTTCGTACTTCTGTCTGAGGTCTCTAATGTATGTAGCTAACCAGCCGTGCTTTCCAAGACACCTGTCTCACAAATGCATTACAGGGCGCATAGCAGAAGGTGCACAGCTACAACTGTAGCCTCTGTCATGTCCCTTAAGTCAAGGTTAACAGGAGAGATTGACTGTCTAGTTTAATTTCATTAAGACTGTACAGCAAAACTCTGTTACATGACAAACGGTAACAGTCCCATGCACCTCCTTGATAATAAGAGTTCTTCAAATGACAGCTAACAAGTTCCACATCTATCTAGAATTATGTAGGTACAGGTGTGGTGATGAGATGATGTCCCCCCACACTTCCAAGAGCTTGTTGGACAGCTTGTTTCCCCTCTATTAAGTTAGTTCTAGGAATGAGGGAGAGTAAGACTGAGTGAGATCTCAAGAGGTTACCTAGTCCATTCCCAAAGACAGGATCAGCTCTGCCTATGTCTGACAAATGCTTGTCCGACTGTTCTGAAAGCCCTACAAGGACAGCAATTCTCTTTCCTTCCGCACATGATGTATTACAGGGCTGACCTGTCTCATAAAATGTTTCCTATGTCCAGCCTGATGCGTGAACTGTCTTTTCTTTGCCCTTCCTAAAGAACATGTGAAGATGAGTTGCTTTCTTTACTGTTTCTGTATATGAAGGCCACTGTCATGTCTCCGGAGACCTTCTTTCCTTCTTTTCTTTAGCCTAATAAGCCCTGATTCTTCAAGGCTTTTGTGGATCTCTGGTTCTTTTTGGTATCCTAGACCTCAAACTGTGCTGTTGTCTGTCTTATGGCATGAATGTACCTTCCAACTTGTGAGTCTTTGTCTGGGTGCTCAGGTTTGGAGCAGATATGCCAAGAAGCTCTCGGATCTTGCCAAACCAGAGAACATTGATATGGCTGTCCAGTGTCTGAATGAGCTGATCACCAACGCTCTCCACCATGTCCCTGATGTTCTCACGTACTTATCTCGCCTGAAAAACCAAAGTGTCTTCAACTTCTGTGCTATCCCTCAAGTAAGTTACTGCTTTCAGGTGGCTTAACGGGATCTCTTCTCCATTGTCTGGAGCCCTGCTGATGAGAGCTTGGGGGAGGGAGTACGTGTTGTGTCAGTATTAGCCTGTTTTATTCTCCTCCTCTTCTGTCTGTCTTTCCTGATGCCTGCTGTTTATGCTGTAGGTGAGATCTTGGCTCCACTCCAGAGCGTTTTGCCATTGATTTCACTAGGACCAAGATTATTCCCTTGGCAAGTTTTTTGCAAAGTAGTGAGGGCTCTTCTTTGTGTTTCTCCTTAGGTGATGGCTATTGCCACTCTGGCTGCCTGCTATAACAACAAGCAGGTGTTCAGGGGTGTGGTGAAGATCCGAAAGGGACAAGCTGTCACTCTAATGATGGATGCCACAAACATACAGGCTGTCAAAGCCAT
This sequence comes from Apteryx mantelli, assembly GCF_036417845.1. Classification (NCBI taxonomy): domain Eukaryota; kingdom Metazoa; phylum Chordata; class Aves; order Apterygiformes; family Apterygidae; genus Apteryx; species Apteryx mantelli. The sequence continues at coordinate 136,295,389 of NC_089980.1, read as the reverse complement.
CATGTATCAGTATGTGGAAGAGGTAGGTTGAGTAGTTTGCTTTGAACAACTTCTGGCTGTACACGTTCTTGCTGTGGATTTGGTAGTCCCTTGAAGACCCTTCTCTGCCCTTAGTACCTGTCATTTTGCTTCAGCTGCAATTGCAGAATGTGACTGAAATCAGGAGGTGCTGGATGAAGAACAAGGCCCCTTGGATATGGGAGATTCTGGGATGGGATTTGTCCTTGAATCTGTCAATTCTTAGGTTATGTCTATACTAGTCAGCTCAGTGGTGCTGAAGCACAGTAATCCCTGGCATGGGTTTGGCCTGGAGCAACTAGGTGGTGCTCCAAGACAATTCAGGAGTTAGCACATATCAAGGACCATTGCCAATAGGCAGTTTAGATGTGACTGCCACATTCCAGAGGGCGACTTTGCTAGTGTGAATGTGACCAGATCCTGCTGCTTCACCTTGAGGCAGAGAATGGTCCCAGCTGGTTTGAATTTCCAGTATGGAGGTAGGGCCAGTGCACTCTTATTGAGACTGTGATCTAAGTCCCACTGCAGTCCCCAGCTCTTACTGGATGCATTACTCTTTCTGATGGGGTCTTGAGTTTCTAGGGATGCTGGTGCAACTTCAGCTTTCCTTGACTCTCATGATGAAGCCAATGGTCCCATTGAATAGGTTTAGCATAAAGTAAGACAGGGCACAAAGTTGGCAGGCAGTGACGGCAGTGGGGAAATACAGGAGGACACGTTCAAAAAGCATTCTCTAGGCTGGGCTATGAAGCAGCTGAGCAGCTGCAATCAGCTTTTGGAGGTGGCTCCTTTCAATTCCTGCCACCTAGGAAGAACGAGCATGAGTATGGCATCCCTGTCAGTGCACTGATGTGTTCCCTTGGTGCCTGCGTTAGGAGGCAGTGACTGAGGTCTTACCTTCCTTCTGGTCCAAAACAAGATGAGTCAACTTCTACAGAGCCAGAGTTTCACTGCCTGGACTGAAGCAGACACAGAAAACTGTTCTAGCAATATATTTCTTCTAAGCAAGTTGCATCATACCCTACTGACAGCTCCATAGCAGCAGTCTTTTATTGCTGTGCCCATAGTTGCAGCTAGCAATGCGATGTGCTTTTTGTTTTCTTACATGTATGGCAAAGAGTAGAAGAGGAACAGCTCTTCACAGGCTGTTCAAGCAGTGTGACTGTTGGCTTCAGGGTGCTGTGGATGCTAAAAGTTCACATGCAAAAACAACTGGTGGATGGATTCATGGGAAAAAAAAAATCGGTGAAGGCTGTTAAATGAAAAGACATCACTTCTGTGTCAGACAGACCCCGAGTCATGGGTTATTAGAGCTCCCTTTCTGGGCAAACTGACCCCCATGACGAAGGACAGTGATACTGAGCCCTGAGGAGGACCCTGCCGAGAAGCTCAAACAACTGTTGTTCTCTAAGACAATGGTGTTTCTGGAGGGATGATGCTCAGTAACCGTGGGGATTGTGGGGTTACCTGCTTTTCCTCACATGTCATCTGTTGACATAGAGATCAGGTCAAAGGTGGAGTCACCACAGTGGATCCTAGCAGAGCACTGGTGGGAGATGTTCAACTCCTGTTGTGTGTGTGGGGGGTAGGTTTGCTTTGGGAGGGGTGAGGTTGTCTCCTCTTGTGTAAGCCTCCCCTTAGGCTCATGCAGATGTATTGAAGACCATGCAGTTATCTGATCGAGATGGCTGTCTCCTGGTAATCACACTGATTGCTGGTAATGCTGACATGTCCTCACTGGTTTGGGGTGGATTACAGCACATAAGCCATGAGGATTGCTGGGCAAGAACCACTCATCCCAGCAACGCCAGTTGTGGCTGATAGCCCGGGGGTTGGGCTTGGGGCCGTGTGGTCCATCTTCCATCATGGGCTGCCCTCAAGAGGCTGCCTGGCTTAATGCACTTCTCAAGGGAAATGAGAAACTGCCTTGCTGCATCCGGACATCCCTTTCAGCTGGATCTCGCTTCACATGCAGGTTTCTAGCACTCCATGGGTGAGGTTACTCTTGAGGAGAGAGTGCTCTGAAGCTTCCTCATCCATGTGGTGGTCCCATTCCCCTCCTCAACCTTGGGTCAAAACAGTTGTTTCTCTTTACCTCTCCCCAGATCTACCAGAAGATACCGAGCACGGACCCTTCGTCCAACAAGACGCAGCAGATCATCGCCTCCATCCGCGCCATGAGCTTGCCCAGCGGCCCCATGGCGTCGCGTCACCACTACTCCCCCATCTACTTGTCGTGCGCCATGCTCCTGGCAGCTCTCAGCTGGCAGTACCTGAGCACCGTGTCGAAGGCTGCCGAGGAGTACGTCCAGACGGGCGAGAACTGAGAGCGGGCGGGTGGTGGGAGAGACGTTTGGCGGATGGGCAGCGGAGGGAGGATGCTCTTTGCCCCCTTCCCATGGGGATGGCTGAGCAGTGGGATCCTCGCGGGCCCCTGTGCTGCGAAGAGGATGGGACGCTGGAGCAGGCTGTGCTGGGCTGGAGTCTGGGGTGATGGTGTGGCATTTGCAGACTCTGCTCCTCACCTCTCTTCCTGTCTGGTCGGATGGTTACAAATGCCAATTGGAGTCTTACTGTTTGAGGTTGATTTTTTTTTTTCCTCCTTTCCTGTTGGACAGTTTACCTGAATTTTTGGTTAGGATGGTTTTAAATAGAAACTCCAGTTGCCTCTTTCCTTGCTTGGGATTTGACACACCCTCCCCAGTTCAAAGTGATGTGATGGGATCCTCTTCCCTATCATTGCCCCCGGTGCATGCTCTGCACTGGAAGGACACAGAAGGCTCTGGCATCAGCCAGGAACTTAATACACTTTCTTACACAAGGGAAAGTGGTGACTGTTTTCTGACCCCCCTGGCCTAAGCTGGTTACAGTCCTGCAGCCTGGAAGGGAGCAGAGGCAATCTTTATATTTCTGTTCTTGAGCTGAAGGAGACTGCTAGGCTTGAAACAGAAGAGCTTTTACGTTCAATACCTTGGAGGTGCAATGACTATCCACTTTTTAATGTGCTCCTGGCTGACAGCCAACCTATTCCATCTCCTGCTGTCTGACAAGTGGCACTGCGCAATTGCAAAGCTTTGTATTTTAGCAGCTGTGGAGGTGGTGACATGGAGGAGGCGAAGGGGGCCTACATGGCTCTGAGCTAATAATCCTGTGCCCAGCTCCAGTGCAGCCACATCCCCTTCCCTGTACAGTCTGGGCTCTGCACTGCTCCTTCAGCCCACCCCAGGGCTCAGGCAAGGAGGGAGATGCCACCCTCAGGCAAGGGCCTGCTGCAGCTGAGGCAGAGCACAGCAGGGAGATGCCACCCACACCATCACAGCAGAGCCCGATGCCTCTGCAAAGTGGAGGGATGAGGATTCACACCATGTTGTCCTGCATGGACACAAGAGATGATACTTTTAGGGGCCTTGTGACAGTGGCTGCCCTGAAAACCAGCTGTGGTCACTGTAGGGCTGGGAATGCTGGAGACACCAAGAGGTGCTGGGGCAGGTTCCCTGGCTCGCTTGGCTCCAGCTTGTGATGCTTGGGGTTAGTCTGACACATAAAACTGGAAGAGCCTTCCACTGCTTTTTGAAACAGAGTAGGCTGGTTTTACTTCAAAGAGGCCATAGTCCTTTCAGGAATAGCAGCGGAGGGAAGAGTAAACACTTTAAAGGGAAGTCTTGTTTTTCCTGGGGAGGGTTTTCGTTTTCAGTGTCCTTACTCCCTCCTGCTGCTGCTTTGACTTTGTGTACAGGATAACAGCCTGGGTCCTGATGCGGGATGGAGCACAACCTACCAGGTGAAGTGAGCTGGCCTTTGCAAGGCCGAGTCCCCCACGAGCAGACTGTTACTCAAAGGGAGGGGGATCCTCTACTCCACAAGTACTGGTGTAGATAGTTTTAAGCAGTTGTTCAAAAAAAACAAAAAATAAACAAAAAATAAACAAAAAACACATTGCGGTAGCTCTCTTTGTGCAGCTTCCTGTCTTGTTAAAATTAAAGTCTTCTTTGGAAAAAAGGAAAAAATGCAGCCTTGAGTGTTTTTTTCCCCCCCCCCCCCAGTTGTAATTTCTGTAGTGCTGGTACCCAGCACTGCAGTAGCAGTGACAACTTTGTGTCCCCACTTTCCTGGTTCTTGAGCTGTCAATCTGAAGCCCTAAGTCCCTACCAGGAAATCAAGAAGGGCCTGCATCTTGCCCTGCCATCATCATCAACAGTGGCAGAGGGTGCATTTAAAGGATGCAGTTTGCAGAGATGCCAGCTGCAGTCCTGGCTTCATCCTTGTCCATGGTGAAGCACCTTCCACCTTACTGAGGCCTCAGTAGCTGCCCAGGAGGAAGCACAGGTCCAAGGCAGTAGCTGCACCCACCTGCTTGACAGTAACCCTGTCACTGCTATGGTGAGAGGACAGGGCTGGGACTGGCTGTACCTGCAAGACGACAGAAAGGTCTCACCTGGCTTCCAAGACAGCCAAGGCCCAGGAGACTAGTTTGAGGCAGGTTTTAGAGTCAGTGCAGTAAGAGGCTCCTATGCCCTAGAGGCATCAGCTGTGCCATCACCAGAGATGATGATCACCCTACCTTTGCAAGCAACCCAAGGCACCCTGAACAGCCACTTGATTTTCATTTTCCCCATATTTCCAAGGGCCAGGACACAAGACACTGGAGAAATCCTTTATTGGCACAGTTGTTTCATTCATATACACCAAAGCTCTGTCTCACTTGTCTGAGTAAGCAGAGGTAAGGGGCTATTTATACAGTACAAGGGGAGGGCCTGCTTCACTCATTTCAGGCTTGTTGCCATGTACCTTGTGCTTAAAAAGAAAATAAAAACTATTTTGCTGTATTAGTGTTGGCAAATCCCATGATTCCTCCTACACAGCTACTAAACCTCCCCCCAGTAACAAAAATAAGTTTTTTCTTTCTTAATGGTTGTGGCTCAAAAAAAAATCTTTAGTTGTGTGCAAAGCAGCAAGTTGCCTCTAAGCTTCTGTAAGCTAGATTTACAGAGCATCCCTCTTCTCTGCTCAGTTCAGCATCTGCAGCCCCAAAGCACTCCACCGCACTCCCTTCAGCTGCAGCATCCTTCCAAAGGCATGACCTAAAGCACACCAAGGTGCACAGGCAACTCCACCTTGGACAAGCATGGTATGGTTTGCCCTTTCCAACATGCACCCAAGTGCTCAGGGAGCTCTGGCTAGGCCCTTCCCTAAAGATCAATAACCCCAGGCTACAGCAGTAAAAACAAACAGCTGAGAAACAAGTGGTTTAAAAAGCAGCCGAATGGAGCAGAGCAAGCAATTCACAAAGGACTTGTCACAGGCAGGAGGGGCTTTATGCAGCTCCAGCCCCACATCAAGAAAGTCAGTGTTTGTCATTAACAGGTCTAAGTTTAGCCAATTCAACAAGGCACAAGCTCTATAACATGTCCTGCTTGCTTTGGGCACTGAAGAGGCAGACCACTCCAGCCAGGGGTGCACAAATCATGCCTTAAAGTGGCCTGGGTTTCCTGGCAGGTTTGGTCTCCACTGCCTTACCAAGTCCCTACTCCCAGCACAAAGCTGCTGCTCCCTGTCCTCCCCAAATCCACTATATTGGGCTGGATGGCTGCAAGAGATTCAAGCTAACCAAACACTGGCACAAGATGCCAGCAACCCCCACTGCAGTCCTCTGAGCAGGGAATGCCCCACCAGCCCCACACGCACCAGGAGCGGGGGGCTTGCAGAGAGCAGCTCACATATCAGTAGAGGACCTGCTGCCTCCAGCTCCACCACACAATTAAAAAAACAAAACCAAAAAAAAAGATAAAAGCTTTAATAAAGTAACCTCAACTATAGTCTCTTAGAGTGGGGGCTCTGCACCCAATCTATCAGTTAAAAGCATCAGGGACTCAGGATTATTTGTGATTTGATCAATTCAGCAGCAGTGCAAGAGGAACCTTACATCCTCTTCCAGTACTGCATCGTACTGGGGATGCCAGCCACAATCTCCGACTCAATGCCGCAGTGGTCCTGTCCTCGGAGGATTTTGAAGAAGCCTGGAAGCACATGAAGGCCAAGTTAGTCTCCTCATTGCAGCTAGGGCCACACTAAGGCTCAAAGAACCAGGGCCCCCTCAGACAAGCCTCCTGAAGGTGGTAACCTCCAGTGCCTCACCATTATCACCCCAGTCGGTATTCCAGGAGTTTGCAGCCAGCCAGTAAGGAGTGCCGTTTTCAACTCCCCAGCCGAGGATCCGGATTGCGTGGCCTCCAACCTGCTCCCCAGACACGTGCTGGTATACCCCTGCAAGACAACACACCAGCTCACCAACAGTCCCCTGTCCTTCCACGTACACTACCAGCTTTAAGACACTTGATATCAAAACCCAAAGAGACCAGCTGAGAAGAGCTGTTTTCTGGTTAAGCTCCCGATTTGAGTGCATTTAAATTGAGCAATGAAGCTTTTGGAGGAAGGACAACTGCAAGAGCCTTCTTGCACCTCCCTTACCCAATGCAGACATGCCCTGAGGGCAAAAGCAGCGAGGGAAGGACTAATGCCTGTCAGCTCATCATACCACACACCCAGAGACACTCAGGTAAGAGCTCCAAAGGCAGCACATCCCAAGCAGTTCATAACCGGGGTCCAAGCCAGGAAAACCATCTTCCAGGATTTTACCAAAAATCCCAGCAGTTGTTCTCAGCTGCAATTTTAGGGGGTCCCTGTTGGGGCTTGCCCCAAGCATCTACTCCCCTTGCTATAAACCAATGAACACAAGAGGTTATCTGCCCATGTTCTTGCACTGTGCAGGTAAAAGCCCAGTACTGCAGTCTGGGCATGAGGTCTTCTTCTGGACTGAGGTAGAGGGGAGGGACAAGGCTACACAAGATAGGCCCAACGGATGAAGGCTACACTTCCCCAGGCCCACAGAAAGACCTTAGGTTCACACCTGAATATTCTGGGAAACCAGGCCACACCAAACCTCCTCAGAAAAAATGCAGCAGGGAACAGGGCTTCCAAGTCCCTTTGTGCTGATGCATCAGTACACATCACTCACCGGACTTGTACATGAGGAAGTCCTCGTAGACAATAAAGGCTCCTTCCACTGGGCCGTTCTTGTAGATCTCAGCCATGATTTCCTTCTCGCTGTGAGGGACGCCGTAGGATGTGATGCCTAGGGAGGAAGGGGAAGTCCTACTGTCAGCATGACATTGTCAGGCCACCTAGATTTTGGGACAGCTACACTGACTGCTTAATGTGACTGTGGAAGAAGGCTTCTCCAGTTACAGATGAAACAACTGCTTAAGATGCAAGGCAGGGAAGTCTGCTCATCCCTTTTCCAGAAGGAAGGATTGAACATAGGAGTCCTTTTCTGTACCCAAAGATCTATTTCAGACCCCTTCAGCAGGAGGGGAAATTCTCCTTGTACAGCCTTATCTCCAAAATGGAAACTCACCAGCACCACTCAGAAGAGAAGATGTCTTCTCCTGGGTTGTGTTGCTTGAATGGGAGGTGAAGGCCCAAGCTTTCACTCTATGAATTCAAAAAGCTTCTCCATATACAGAGGTTTCCTCTGCCCTTCCCACTCTGCTTTCAACACTAGACCAAGCCAGAGCAAACAGTACACACCCAGGCCTTCAGACAAACCAAGTCATCTCCAACAAGCAGCCAGATTACCCTACATTTATAGTCCCAGCAACCCCCAAGGGGGAAAGGAGGGAAAAGGCTTTGAGGTCAGACTCCCACAGGGCTCAGCACTATGCTCCTTTGCACACTGTCAGAGCAGCTGATCAAGTTACCTCTCCTCAGCTGCAATGCTATAGCTATGAGGTCTCACCAGTTGAGTGTCTGGGAGCCTCAGCTGAGCGATGGTGATCGCTTCAGCTCCCAAGTCTGCCTGCTCAGGCAGAACACCAAAGCTTGAAGCAAGCACTGGCAGCACCAAAAGGGTTTCCCTTGTCAGCAAATACAAAATATGCATCTGCTCAGCTCATGCTGGCTTCAGGAACACCGGTCCTGAGGACATGAGCTGGACACAGAAAACAGCCACCATAAAACAGCTTGGGAAGAGGTTTGTCCCTGACAATTCTGAACAGCTGCTGGGACCAGCTCTGGAGCTCCCATGCATCAGGAACAAGGCTCAAGCAGAAGCCACCTCCCTTACCGTAGTGCTTGTCCTCCTTGTATGAAGGTGAGTAGCCAGGTTCGCAGCGTCGCTCACACCTGGGGGTGTCCCCACCCTCACCTGTGCATGGTGGCCGGGAGCCGTTGACATGGTGCTCGCAAGGAGGGATGGAGTAGGGACGGCAGCCTGTCGAGAGCAGGGGTGTGAAGTGGCTGCCCCCAAGCCCACCCTTCCACACACCACCCCCAACAGCCATGCTAGAGCAGGGACCAGATTGTGCTGGTAATGGGTTTCTCTTCAGACTGCTTTCCACCAGCTCAGTCTTGACAATGCCACGGAAGAGATGGAAACAAACAGCTTATGGCCATGTCACGAGGAGACAGAGGTTGCTTTTTTGAGAGAGAAGCACATCAGGAGCGCTCCTTCCCTCATCCACAGTGCATTAAATGGGCCAGAAGAAAAAATTCACAGGAAGCAGGAGCCTTGTGCTGTTTTGTAGGTCTGTGACTACTGCGCTCCATTCCTGGATTGGTCTACTGCAATTAGGTGCTGCTTGGGGCCCCCTGTCCCAAACGGGTCATCAGGAGGCGCTGTGGGGATAGGAGCAGCTATGAGGATGCAGACCTGCACCCAGAAGAAGGGCAAAGGGTGCAGCTGAGCCTGTAACCATGCAGAGATGCCCCTCTTTCCTTTCACAAGGGTACATGCCAGGACTTACCTACATGGGAGTCATAGAGACCACCAGACACAAGGCCCCTCTCTGTCCAGTACCTCCACGCACTGGTGGGATAACCACCATTGCACCTGCAGAAAAGGGACAGCTGTCTCAGCTCAGGCCTGCTCAGAGCCTTCCCCTTTTGGGGAAGGATGAGGAAATGGAGGCAGCTTGAGATGGCTAAAGGAAAGCTTTCTCCAGGCAGGTCCTTTTTAAGTTCATCTCCCCCTTCCCCAGGATTTCTAGGCCTTGACACAGGAAGGCCTGGATATCCAGGCAGGAACAAGCTAAGAGCATCCATGCCTCCAAATCCCAAAGCAGTAGTGCCTCCTTTTCCAGGAGTCTCCTCACCAGGTCCTTGGTCAGCCTTTGTCCCCAGGAACAGCAGAAACCAAACAACAACCTGGAGCCTCGACTCCCAGCCCTGCTCTCCAATGGGAGAACATTTGCACCTGAAGACCAAGACTTTGGGGCTACTAGAAGATCCCTCCTTTGGCTTAGGCAGCCACCAATTGTGAGCCTGGGAGCATGAGAAAGCATCTCTATGTGCTTGCCCTCCCTAAACCAGCCATCATCATCCAGCTGCTGCTGGAGGCAGGATATGGCCCAGTCAAACCTTTAGGCTGTACAGTCACCTTTATGTTCCCATCTAATTCCAGCATCTATAGCATTAGCTACTGGTTGAGCTTCCTGCCAGTTAGGGAGTTAAGAGGCACAGGACAAGGAAGACAGAGCTGAAACAGTACCAGCATCTTCAGTTTGTGTCCTCTCTCCTCCCACACCCCTTTAAGAGCACAAGCATCAGTAGTAGCTCACCCCATGCCACACTCAAAGCCACAGCATGACAACAAGTCCTCCGCCGAGACCTCCACGTTCACCTTGGCATTCGTATGAACACAGATTCTGTCTGAAATGGCTTCTACAGCACCAAACGCCTGTGGACAGTCCCAAAAACCAAAGATCATCACATGCTGGTCACGGGAAAGACAAAAATACACTTCTGGCACATGGTCCACAGTGGCTCACTGGCAGGAAGGGAAGTGAGTTGTGTGCACCAGAGTCTGGCCAGGAGAAACCCACATGTGAAAAGCTCAAACACTGCATCCAACCCCCATCACTCATGCCTGAAGGCTTTGAAGGTCATTGCTGGAGCAGAACAGGTACTCTCCTGCACAGAAGTGTGTCACATTGAAGCAGTCAGATCCAAGCCATGGTGGACAGAAGGAATATGAACTCACTGACCCGCAAGGAAACTCATACAGACAGCAAAGCAGCACCAGGGCCAATAGCTGCTACCTCCCTGTGCTGGAGGAAGTCTCACTTCCTCCACAAACTCTGGGGAGGTTCCAGGAGGAGGAGAAATACAACCTAGTAATCTACACAGTTCAGTAGCAAACTCAGCAGTACACTTTTTTTGGCCAGCATACTCTGTATAGACACAGCCATAACCACACAGCAGCAGCAGCCAAAACGCTCTTACCCAGCAAGAGCCGCAGGAGCCCTGGTCTCTTATCTCGTTGATGGTTGGGCAGTTGGGCCACTGCTTCCGTGAGTCAAAATTATCTGGCAAGTCCATATCTGCAGCAAAATCTACCCTGTAAGTGAAAAGAGGTAAGTCTTATTATAGGAATACCAGTGTAACAGGTCTAGGTGCAGAGGCCTCTCTAAGCTCCACTGAAGGTGACCAAGACAACAAGTGCTCCTGGGCAGCCAGAACACTTATTTGCTTATTAAGGAGAATAAATACTTCTGAAGTCCTCAGACCAGGTGAGCAACTCCCCAGTGTTTTCCAGTTCAAGGACTATGAGTTAGATGATTGCTCCAGCATCCTGCAGGACACAGGGTGGAAGTTTACCACACATGTTCCTGTGCTCAACTCTGTACAGGATGCACACCAGGTACCAAGGAGCAAGCTGTGGACACTGCACCCCCAAACAGCTGGATCTCTGGGGGTTAGGGCATTCTCCTGACACAGGAGACTGGGTCAAGCCCCTCTGCAGGATTTGGCTCAGCCCTGGCCCCTCTGTTCCTGCCACCAGGCTGTTCGTTATCACAACAGAGGAAGAGGGCCTTTTCAGAAATTGTCACCCTTTGGGTAGACTGAGCTCTGACAGCTTTCTGAAGACCCAAGCTCTTCTGTGGGGTGGGATTTACCTTGCTTGCTCTCTGGCTCACCCAAGGCCTCAGCTCTGGCACAGGCATGCATGGGGAGCTCTGGCAGCTTGCAAGAACAAGGACGTTGCACCCCCTTCACATAAAGGGCTTTTTGCAAATCGAGCATCCAGTCCCAGAGCACCCCACGTGGCAGCACTCAGGGGAACCCTGCTCAGAGCCTGTTGGGGAAGGGCCTTCAGCCACCCCAGACTCGCACAGGAGCATCCACACAAGCTTTTGCAGGGCCATCACCTTCCCTTCTCTGACTACTCACCTGACTGGGAGCTTGGGCCCACCCAGGAATGTGCCACAGAGCTTCTTCACGTAACTCATGTCAGTGTTGTAGAAGTTGTGTCCTGCCTGGGAAGAGACAGAGTGACTGCACACTACTCTCCACAGCTACTGAGTGCAGTCCACAGCCACAGAGTGACCAGCCTGGGGCTCCAGATCTCCCTCGAACCCAGCCTGTATCTGATACTTGCTTTTAAAATCCAGGGGTCAAGAGCCAACCTGCCTACGGTGACAGGACAACACAGCCCCTTCCAGAAGTGGGGCACCGCGGCCAATAAGCCAAAGTCCAACTCTAGGCTCTGGCCACAGCAGCCTGGCCAAGCCAGGTTTGGCTAGGTCACCGATACACTTTTATACTTGCTGCTCGTTTCCAGTCTCCTGCAGAGTTTCCTCTCCTCTCAGTATTGCTCCTCATCTACAAATTCATCAGTGCTCTGTTCTAAGGAGGAGGTACACAGTTATTGTCACCGCAGGAATCCCTGATGGCATCAACTCATTGGAGAGGCCTGCTGGGACCCAAGGCTGGTTGGATGCAAGCACTGTGATGAGACTCTCAAATCACAGCTGTTAAGTCCTATGGTGAGAACATCCCACAATCCATCCAAAAAGCCCCCTGTACTCACCTTCCAGGTGGTGTTGAGCTTGTTTATGTGGTTGACCAAGTCACTGGAGAGGGGAGGGTAGTAAGGAACACTCCGGGCATTGGCAAAGGCCACCAGGACACACAGGACAGACACGGACTGCCACATCTTGGCTTCAGAACAGGTCCCTTCAACCTGCCAAATGATTTGGTTATCATTTGCTCAAACACCAGAGGGAAACCATCTCAACCCAGGGTCAGACCACTCTGCTGCAAGCAGGATCTGGCAGGGCTTGGCAGAAGGACTGCCAGAAGCTGTTTATCAGCAACACACAGGAAGATAAAGCACATGCCTGCACAAAGTTCCTCCCAATCCTAATTTATCCAGGAGATCAGGAGCAATGCAAGGGTGTGCTAATAACTCCCTTCCTGCAGCTCAGAAGAAATCAGACAGGGCAAGGCTGCTTGGTTGACTGCCGCCGGATCGGTAGCAGCAGGAAAATTGCTTTTGAAGCAGATCCAAGGATTTCAGCTTGGAGGGCCTTACAAGCTGTGTTTACTTCCACAAAACAGAAGAGCTAAGGACTAAGAGAAGGAATAAATGATCTCCCCCACCACATCAGACCCCAGCAGAGCTGCAGTCCCCACATGCTTGCTAGCCTGCCATCCTTGCACAGCACTCACTTGGAGTGCTTTGAGGGCATCCCTCCCACAGCTCCCCTCCAAATCACATTCCTGGGCTTTACAGCCTCATTTTGGCCAGTCCACCACCCTCAGGACCCTAATCACGGTCACAACCCCCTGAGGGAAGGGATTCCTGCCCACACAGAGTGGGTCCAAGCACCACAGGAGCAGCCCATCACTACAGCCCATGCTCCCCTCTCATGCAGGGCTTTTCCACAAGGGAGGTTTGAAGCTGCATCCCTCGGTGCAGGGTGCCAGGAAAGTCCCAGGCCAGGGAACAGAAACACAGGGGGAGAAATCCAGGAGCGAGGCAAGAGTCAGCCACAGGCCTCCTGCCTCCCGCATGGAAGCACAAAGCACCACCACAGCATAGGTACAAGTTTAGTTTTGCCAACTGCGTGATCCTCAGCTCAGTCAAGCCCTTTAAGTAACTCGACCCTCAGTTTAAAGTTTGCTGGTGTTGAGAGGAGACACTCCAGCCTCACCGCCACGTTGCCTTGCGCCACCCAGGCATCAATTCGGCTCATTCATGCAGCAGAAAACTAGTCTGCTAGATGGAGGCTTGGAGGACAGGCAGCCACACCACCACTCCATTTCTTCCTGCCTGGTTTTACCTAATTTAAGTTAAATCACCCCACTCTGTTTTAACCCCTTTACACACCTACAGCCCAAGCAGCAACCCTTCATGTTCCTCAGCACCTCTGCACCCAACTCAGGATCAGACATCCAGGCAGATTATGAGCCGACCGGCCTTTGCAAACCCACTGGGGTATCTTCCTCCACCACAGCCTCCCAACTCACTTTAACAAAGCTCAGTCAGCCCCAAACAAGCTTCCAGCCTGGCTGGCAATCCAAGACCTCAGCTAGTCTGCAGAGCCCCAAACAGCAGAGACACTCAGGCTTTAATTCCTACTCATCTCAGCGAGTTAAACACGTAATCACCTCCAAGGCTTAAGCCCTTCTGGGCAAATATGCCTAAGCAGCTGGACAAATAGCTACTGCCAGCAGCTCTGCAGTCTCATGACAGCAAAGCTTTCTGAACAGCCACGTTCAAGCGGAGGACGGACAGACGCATGCACATTTCCATGCAGGCTGCCTCCACCCACTCACAGCCAAGTTTAGCCTCTCTTCTCCCAGAGAAGAAAGCCCAGCAGGAGTGTCCTACTTTCTGCCAGCTACAAGTCCAGCAGGTTGCAGCTAACAGTATAAAAGGGCTTTTTTTTCCCCCCCCCCCGCCATCATTTATTTTCATGTGGCTTCTTTGTGTTTTCAACAGGACGCTTGGCTTGAAACCCAGCTGAGTTTCAGAAACTCTCAGTCCCTCCTACCCCCAAATCTCACTTCTTTGTAGAGGTTTTACATACATTTACTTGCTTAGAGGTTTTTCACAGACAAGGGACTTGGTGGTATTTGCCAGAGGACAGGTCTCTAAACCCTCTTTTCTTGCCCCACTTTCCTGCTTAGTCAGCAAAAAGGACATTACACCCAGAGAAACAAAACGCACATTTACAAAGCTAGCGCTGGTTTTGACTAGTGCACCTTAAACGCAGCTATAGGAAGCCTATAGGTGACCAGCCCAAGTCAGGTGCAAGAAGTGGAGCAAAGCATCTTCTCTACCCCTTCCTCGGGATCCCTGACGCCTCCCTGGGCTGAGCCACCACGCACAGGCTTTGCTGCATGGAGAACGGGTCCGCGCTGTGCCATGGGAGTCCCCAGCAGCTGGTTAGCGAAGGGAGGTGGCCTACCATAAGTCCATTTGGCCCCCACTGGGGAGGGGGCACCTCATTTCTGTTAAGTGGGTCTAAAGAAAGGCCTTGCCTGCCCCGTTGGAGAGTCACAACACCCAGAATGAAGACAACACACACTGGAAAGCCACAGGCTGACCTTCCTATACCCATACACAGCTTGTAAAGCCGGAACAAACTGAACTAGCTACAGCTGAGCTGGGTCCAGAGCATTTAAATCCCCCCCCCCTTCCTAGTCTCCCCCCAGCTTCAAGTGCCTGGTATAACACCAGAGTTTGGTCAAACCCCACTGCACCCACAAGATGTGCCCCCACCACCACACCTTTGTAACATCACAGGGCATCCAGGCCCCCAGCAAGGTCACTCAGATGGTGCAACAGCCTGGCCACGTTCAGGGGAAGGCATCAGGCCAAGTGTCCCTGCAAGGCTCCTGGTGAGCAATCGGCAGAGCCAAAGCCTCCACTACCACTGACACAGGGAGCATAGCTCAGCTCTAAGGCTAAAAGCCTCCTCTACGGTCTTTAAAAACCCTCCATCCTTCCAGCAGTAAAGTTTCTATTTTCCACAGCACAGAAGGGAGGCACTTTTGAGGCCAAAAACCACTTGATACAGGTTTGTTTTCAGTCGGACGCTTGTGAACTTGATGACATTCCAGAAACCTACTCCGCAAAGCCTCCTGCGTCACTAAGGCTGCTTGCCCAGGGCTCCCGACGGACAGCCTCAGAAAGGTTCTCATCCTCAGGTTACAGGATCACAGCGGCTATCAGCTGTGAGCTCCAGTCAACCTGAGACCGAGCTGAAAAGAGATATCCTCTTTGCAATGCAGTCTCCCCTCTGACAGGCACCGGCATTTTAAAGCAGGCTGCCTGCTGCATTGCATCTGCCCCACAAAGTGGCTCAGAGCCAGCAAACCCGGCAGGAGAAAGCAGCTATGTTTCCCAGTGCAACCCATCAGCTGGGAGCCAGTCAGTCATTTTTATAGAGAAGTCTCCAGCCAAATCTCCTACGGGTTCTGTGCCAGAAGTTTTTGAGGGGCTGGGACTCAAAGCTAGAATCAGTTGTCAGGTTGCTGCTGGATGACATGGAATATCCTGGGATTTGGGTGGAGAAGGAAGGGGAAGCCCTTTGATCTCACATGATTTGTTCCTCCCTATCATGCCACAGCTGAAGCAAGTACCCTGTGCATAACAGATCTATATATAGAGCAAGAGCAGGCACAGGACTTGTGGGATGAATTTCCGCAGACAACTGCGAGACGTTGAGTCACATGCACCTGGCTAACCAGAGGCAGGCCGGTCACCAGGCAGCTTAAAGGCATTTGGGAGGCAAAGCAGAAGTAAAAGCAAGGCTGCTGGCTTCTGTGACCATTCCCTTTCCCCACAGATAAGGCTGAGTAAGATACTTCACGCGGCAGCTTTATCTTGCAAGTATTTCCCCACCATCACTATCTCTTCCACACACACTGTTGCTCTGCAGGCGGTTAGCACCTCATCTCCTTCCTTCCTACAGCTTCATTGCAAATTCAAATATCAAATATCACCCAAAGAGCAGCACCAAAACCAAGCCTGGGTAGAGACATGCGATGTGGGTAGCTAAAGCTCTCGATCCAAGCAGTGGCTGGTTTCAGAGAGACTCCCTATTGCTAAATCTCCTTGTCCCCTGCCCCACTGGCTCCATCCTATGTCCTACCAAGCACAGGACACAGAGCCTTCTTCAGGTACAGGCTCAGCCCTCCAGCCCTGCTCCCCTCCAAGGAACCAAGCGCATTCAGGAACCAACTGCCACAACATTTGCCCAAACACCAGGACAGGCAACCTACGCACACAAGACCCCAAAGCTCAAAAGGCAGCAGATCCAGCCTGGCTGCACACACACACAGAACACACAAGGCCCACAGCCTCACAGCTTGAGGATGACTCTGGCAGAGGTTGTCTTCACAGGCCAAACCCCACCACAGCCTCTTAACTTGGCAAAAGAAGGTGGCTGAGCAGGCAAAAAAAACTTGGCTGTTTGACTTCTTCAGACACAGCAACTTCATCTCAGCAACCCCTCCGGATCCCAGGGAGATGTTTGGGGCTTGCAGCCAGCACTCAAGAGCTGTTCCACCTCCCCTTGGTCTGTGGACCTGGGAGCTGAGAGCAAGTCCCCTGCCAAGGGCTTTGGGATCCAAAGCATCTCAGTGCAGTCTCTCAAAGGGAGAACAAAATCACCTCCAGAAAGTAGCTACCCATGAGCGAGCTCACACCTGACCCAGGGCAGGACCCACACAACTCAAGTCTTCTAGCAGCTGGATGCTCACTAAGAGGAACTTTGGCCATACAAGCACAGCCCTCAAGCTGCTAACCAGGGAGAAGTGCTTCAGAGGCAGCGCCGAGGCTGAACGCGCTCAGACGCAAGCAAGAGCTGCAAGAGCAGCTCCAGCATGCGAGGGAGGAGAGTATCCGCAGCGAGATGGTGGCAGCTCATGCTGCACCACCCACGCGCAGTCCCTCTGCACCTCCTGCTGCTGCCTGCAATCACACAAGCAGAGGGAGGGAGGTAAGGAAGCGACTTATCACCCAGATCCCCCACCACACCTGGGAGATTTTGAAGCTAGATGCAGCTTCCTGCCTGCTTTCCCAGAAACAGACCCACAAACACTCAGATCACATTAAACCAGAGAGAAGAGCAGGTCTGAGGGTCACATAACCTTCTCCCATATTGCTGAAGCAACCAAGGGAGACACACCTTTATCTCCAAATCGCGACAGAGGACCCTGAGCAAACCCCTTTGCAGTTCACAGCAGCCCTAGCTGCAGAGACCCACCAGAAGGCTCTTCTGCACATTGCCCAGAGATCTAAGAGCACAGGCCCCATTTAACTAGGGATTTTTCTCCACTCCTTTCCCCATGCTCCTTTTGCAGTCAAATGGGTAGGAGACAGGCTATTCAAAGCACAGCTTTTAGGTTTAGGCAGACTAGGCCACAAGATAAGTCCCACCCAGAAGCACTTCTCAGCTGGTTCACAGTGCCTGGGCCAAACCCCTCCAGGCACAGACAGAGGCACCCACCCATTCTTCACACATCCGAGGAAGATAAAAGCTGTCTCACTGTCACAGCTGTAGCTCACCATCCCTCCAGGGTTAGAGGTGCTCAGCAAAACTCAAGTCATGGGGCCTCCTCCAGCAGCAGCCCTCCTCCCAAGATGAGCTTTGTCCTTCGTTCAGGCCAGCGCTGCGCTGGCTGCCAGTATTTGTGCGTGACTCGAAGCCACAATAAAGCAAGTGTGTAAACGAAGCAATCCTGCTTAGCTTGATGCACTGCCAGTTTAGCTTGGTGGCCCACATGTATGCAATGAACCTAAGGCCAGGTGACTTCATTACAGTCATGACTATTATTAAAGCTCAAAGCATTGTCCTCTTTCCTCCCCCCCCTTTTTTCTTTTAATATGCAAGACCCACTCTTTCCCACCCCGCATTCCTTTTCAAGGAAAGCCAGACCATTAGCACAGGCTGGATAGCTAACAACAAAAACAAACAAAAAAAGAACAAAACAAAAAACCCCACTTGAGACAAGTTGCCATGGTCATCTATACCACTTGCCTTAACAGAAAATGAAATTTCCAAATTCCTCCCTAATGGAACTGCACTGATTTTTCTTCTTCACAGAAGAACTTCTTAGAGACCAATCCATAAACCAGAGTCTTGCACAAGACCTCAGCTGCTGCAGCAGACACCATAATAGCAATAATCTAATTCACTGCCCTCATCAACACTCCCAACTTTGTGACCTGGAGGGAAACACAGTGAGGAAGTGCTTTTTGCTGTATCAGGGCAATCCTTAGAGTGCAACAGATGGACCATTGCACAGCAGACAGGAGTGATGCAGCTTTTCTCCAGCGCCATCTCCAAGCCGGAGTCGCGGTGCCAGGAGCCGTGTGCATCACGGGATGTTCCCAGAAGCACTTCAGCGGGTGCCAGCCCGACCTCCCCAGCGTCAGCTGACGAGCAGGCCTGTTTTGTTTCAGTCTTCATTATGAAAACAAGATTTCCTCTCTCCTCCCCCTCCGCTTCCAGGAAGACTAGCTGCTTCTCAAAGACGCGCAGCGGGTTAAGGGAGTCTCCCCTGCAACAAAACGTCATGCGGAGCCCAACGCACACCGCAGCATCCCTCCGGGGCCTGCGACGGCTAAAAAACGAGGTGCACCCGATAGCCAAAACAGAGCCTGCCCCGACGGCTCCTCCGCTCGCACCCTCGCTGCGGGGAGGGCGGCAGAGGCCGGTGCAGGGCTGGGGCCAGCCGGGGAGCATCGCCCCAGCGGACACCCCAGGATCCCCTCCTGGGGGGGGGGGGGGACAACGCGGCACCGGCCCCCCGGCAGCTTGCGCTGCCCCTCGCGGAGGACGGGAGCAGAAAAGACCCCTTGCAGCAGCCGGGCGGGCGGCGGAGCCCTGTGACCGCGGCGGGTTTGCTCCGACCGCTCCGCAGCCCTCGGGGCCCGGGAGGCGCAACGCTCCGCGCCCGGCTCCGGCGAAGCAAAGCGGGGAAGGCCCCGACGTGTGTCCCCGCACACACAAACACAAATGCGCGAACACACCGGGCTCTGCAGCGCAGAAACCCGGCACGCACCCGCGGACCGCCCTTACCTGCCCCCGCCGCGCTGCGCCGCGCCCGCGCCCCGCCGCGCTCCTTATGCGCCGCCGCGGATCCGCTCCGGCCCCCCCGGCGCTGCGGGCCCGCCCCGCGGTGACTCACCGCCCCGAGCCGCCTCCGCGGCCGCCGACGGGGGCAGCTCCCAGCGGCTGAGTCATCCCGGCTGCGTCCCGCCTCCGTCCCCGCTGCGTCCCGCCTCCATCCCGCCTCCGTCCCGCCGCCGTCCATCTCCATCCTAACTGCATCCCATCTCCGTCCCACCTCCATGCCACCAGCGTCTCGCCTCCGTCCTGCTTGCATCCTGCTTGCATCCTGCCTGCTTCCCGTCTGCACCCCACTTTCATCCCACCTCCATCTCACCTGCATCCTAACTGCATCTCTCTTCCACCCCACCTCCATTTTGCTTGCATCCCACTGCCATCCCGCCTCCATCCTGATTGCATCACATGTCCACCCTGCCTCCATCCTGCTTGCTTCCCATCTGCATCCCACTTCCATCCCACCTTCATCCTGCTTCCATCCCACCTCCATCCCACCTGCATCCTAACTGCATCCCTCTTCCACCCCACCTCCATTTCGCTTGCATCCCACTGCCATCCTGCCTCCATCCTGACTGCATCACATGTCCACCCTGCCTCCATCCTGACTGCATCCTGCCTGTTTCCCTTCTGCATCCCACCTCCATCCCCTCCCATCCCACCTCCACCCTAACTGCATCCTTCCCCCATCCCACCTTCATCCTGCTTGCATCCTGCCTGCTTCCCGTCTGCACCCCACTTCCATCCCACCTCCATCTCACCTACATCCTAACTGCATCTCTCTTCCACCCCACCTCCATTTTGCTTGCATCCCACCGTCATCCCGCCTCCATCCTGACTGCATCACATGTCCACCCTGCCTCCATCCTGCTCGCTTCCCATCTGCATCCCACCTCCATCCCACCTTCATCCTGCTTCCATCCCCACCTCCATCCCACCTGCATCCTAACTGCATTCCTCTTCCATCCCACCTCCATTTTACTCGCATCCCACTGCCATCCTGCCTCCATCCTGACTGCATCACATGTCCACCCTGCCTCCATCCTGACTGCATCCTGCCTGCTTCCCTTCTGCATCCCACCTCCATCCCCTCCCATCCCACCTTCACCCTAACTGCATCCTTCCCCCATCCCACCTTCATCCTGCTTGCATCCCACCTCCATCCCACCAACAACCTGTCTCTATCCCTCCTCCATCCTGTCTATGTCCTTTCTCCATCCCACCTTCACCTTACTAGCATCCCACCAGCATCTGCCTCCATCCCTCCTCCATCCTGCTAGCATCCTCTGAGCTTTTAGGCTGGAAGATCCAGCAAATTTTTACCATGCATTTGTTAACTGACTTTTTTTCCTCCATTTTGGCTGATTTTTACAGGAAGGGTAAACTGCTCAGAGGGGTCATCCAAAGAGCAAGTTTCATGTCCTATTCTAAACTACAGGGATGAGAAAACTCCTCTTAACAAGAAAGATCATGTATTTTTTTTCTTTTCTCCCCCCCACTCCAAGAGGGGATGGAGATCCACATTTTCCACCAGTTTCAGAAATAGATGCACCGTTTTGGCAGAAAATAATAGAAATAGGATAGAAATATAGAATAGAAATAATAGAAAATAATAACCCTAATCAGCTGAAATCCAGCAGCCAACACGGAAAATGCTCGGCAAAGGCTGGAAAGGGAAGCACCTGGGTCTTATTTCAGGCAGTGAAAAGGGGAACCCTGAGGGTTCACCAGCACGAAAAAAGAGCTGCAGGAACGGCCATGGCCTTGCGACATTAGGGTCTGCACGAACAGAACAGAACGGCCGTGTCCTTCCTGCCAAGCCAGAGGGATGCAACGGTGCTGGCAGGTGTCTCTACATCTTCAGGAGGTTTTAGGATGCTTTACAAGAGCGCATGCTTTATGTTAGGCCAGAAGGAGACACCAAACAGGACAGGAAAAGAAGGAAAAGATTTTCCTCCCTTCTTCCCACCTTAGTCTGTGGGCGCTGGGCAAGGCTATTCCAGACTCACTTGCCACCTAAGAGCATTCCTGCACCCTATCAAATACCTCCGCTTGCAGGTAGTGAGATCCCTTTCTCTCCATACAGTTTTTAAAAGTATCGCACCACGTGTATGTATTTTTACAAGTAGCATTTGCATATTTGGGAGGATTTGGTATTTATTTCCCGTAGAAATCTACAGATATATATATATCTTTTTTTCCTGCTGCCACTTATAACCAATTGCAGATTTTGGTCATATTCATATTTTAACAACTGATTTCATTTCAGAAGACTTCCAAGTGAGGTGTTCAAAATAATCAGAGAAATCGTATTTAATATGCTTAACTATGTACCCCAGTATTTATGCAGCAAAAGTGAGGCTTTTTTTTTTTTGTTGGTATTTAACAGTACGCTTTGACACAGTATGTGCAGAGGCACATAGATTGTTACATATTTTTATATATAATTTTTAACCTGTAAACAATAAAGCCCTTTACTGCATTTTTATTTATGCTTTGGTGAGTAAAAAAATAATACACAAGTAAATAAATCTCTCGTAGCCTGCGTAACCTCTCCCTGCCTCCAACTCCCACAGGATTCCCTCTCTGTGCTCATTACCGGCTCCTGGTTTTGCAATTTTCCATGTTGCCTGAGAAGTCTTTGTTGACTTCAAAACAGGCAAAGGAACCTGATTTTTGTCCTGAACTTTGTACCGTCTAGTTCAGAAATACTCGACGTTCACGGCTGCGTGGACATGGCATGCAATGCCAGGGAATGGAAGTCAGGAAATTATTAATGTTCAGTTTTCCTGTAACTTGCTGCAGGTGACTCTTTGTTTTCCAACACAGGTTTTTTTTGCCTTCTTTAAGCTCACTCCCAGTTTTCTGCTGATAATACCAAAATACCATCTTTGGACATTTGGGCGAAGTTCAAAAGCACATTTAGCACTTTGCTCTGGTCAAGTGGAGACCCATTTCCAAATAAATTCCTCAGGATAGTTTTATTTCTGTTTTTATAGAATTTCATCCTGAAAAAAGCACTTTTTTTTTAAGTACATTTAAAAAAAAGTGCATTCTTAAACTCATGCACTTCCTATAAGGCACCTGTTCGTTTGCCTCAGCACTGGGTAATACTGTGCGCTGCAGAGGTATTCCTTTTGGTTGTACAATACTTTCCACTTTTTGTCGGTGGGGAGCAGCTGCCCTTTTTTCTGTGAATGCTCCACGTATTTTTCAAGAACCAAAAGTATAAACTAAAAATTTGTGTAGACTTCTCCCGGTCTTCTTGTCCTCTCTGGGGAAGTGTCAAAGTTGCCATGGCTTTTTTGTTCATTTTGAGCAAATGAAGTGAGTTTTTGAGGAGGGTTGTGTTTATAAGAAGCTGAATCCAGCCAGCAATGTTCCCCCACTAGAAACGCTTGAGGGAACCTGTAAATCCCTTGTGTGCCCAACCCAAGCATGAGACAAAAGTTTTTATTGGTTTTGCATGAGATTTTAATATATCAGAGGAAAAAAAAAAGTTTATTCAGACCAAGCTTCAGCCTTTAGAGCAAAATCCTCAGGTACATGAGCAAGATAAGGGAAAAAGCCACGCGACCTTGGGCAACCCTCTCTTATCTCTTGTTGAATCCCTGATGATTGAATCACAGATTCCCTGGTTCAGCATTACTCAGCAAATAACCCCTAACCAAGCCACTGCAAAATTAACTTCCTTAAGTTTAGAAAAGCAGTTTCTATACACATTAATTTCGCACAGAAAAGATAATACAGATATTAAGAGCTGGATGTCTTTGCGTCTCCAGGATTTCAAAATCTGATGACTCTCAAAAGGGTCTGCTCTCTCTTTCTGGTGACCAGTAAAATATCTCATTTAGATACTTTTTTTTTTCGTCGGTCGTTATTGCTCAGGACAAGAGTAGGAGATGGGTGCACATTTATTTAAGAAAGCAAATAGGAATGAAACGGGCTCGTCCCCAAAGCTTGCGCTGTGCAGCTGGGCTGCAAGATTTCCCCCTAGCTGCATGGCAGCCTAAACACATCTCCACCCTGGTTAGTGTAGATTTTCCCTTCTTCACCCTAACTAGCCACTTTTAAACACTGAAGTTTTACTACTCAAATAGCACTGCACTATTTCCTCTAGAAGATCTTAACGATTTTGCCTGCACTTCTTTTCTTTGCATTTTTAACCTTGACTTTACATTCGTGCAGCCCTCTTCTAGCATCTTCTTTTCGTGATACATCCCTGAAAGCTAGCACTGCCTTTCTCAGGACCAGTTTTCCTCTCCCTGGCTGTTATATTGTGCTATATCGAACCACTTAATCTACAAGATGTTGCAGGTTACTCAACACGGGAAGTTCAGGGACACTGAATATTGATTCAACGAGATAAAAACACATTTTTGGCCCAAGGAAAATTATTTTAATGGTGCATATCAGCATTTATTGCTTTAAATTGGGAATTAGCCAGCCTAGATTGGCCTCCTGGGTCATTTTGGACAAGTTGTCTGGGTTCTTCATCTGTAAAATGGAAAAACAGTGTTTCAGCGCTTTGAGACGGTGCCCCAAAAGTATATCTTGTACCCAGACATGCAGCAACCGAACTGATTTCAGTGTGAGTTATATATACGTCTCTAACAGTGATCTATAACGTATGCAGATTTTGTAGCTGACTTGCACTTCCTCCCAACGGCGGGTTCGTCTCAGCTGACTAACCGCTTGGGTTTTGATGAGGATAATAAAAGTTATTATGGTTGGATCACCTGCCAAAATGAACGACTTGCCCAAGGCAGCCGGGAAGCAGGGTTTTATACAGCCACGGCCTTGCCCGATAAATCCTTGCCGTGAGAGCTGGACACTGGCGTAACTCTCAGCTCCGCAATGGGAACCGGGACACCCTGAGTTCAAACCCTCGCTCTGGGTCGGGAAGCTTTCAAGAGCTGCCCAGGCTATTGGTGGCTTCTGAGCCTTTAAAAAACTCACCAAAATGTGACGTTGTATTGGGTATTGGCTAATTCTGCTGGATTTAGCCTTGTGCAGCAGCAGCTGATGGTTTGTTGACTAGGCTTTGCTGCTCAGACAGAAAATTCACTTTGCTGTCCCTATTGAGCAAGAGGCCAGGCAGCTGTCGGGGCGAGGGGGCTGCGTGGTCCCTCTGGGTCGCAGACAGGAGATAAGACAGGGGATGGTCCCTCAGCCGGTGAAATGAAGGGCAGAGCTTGGTTTTGCATCTCTGCTCCCTCTTGCATGGCAGCATCTCACCAAAAGAAAAGGCAAAGCGGGAAGGACCAGCGCTCGGCCGCGCAGTGCAGGCATGAGCAGAGCTAAATCCAGCCTCCCGCCTGGATTTCCACCAGCACAGCATGAGCAGCACGGCAAACCCAGCAACGTGGGTGGAAAGGTCTTGGTGTCCTTAAACCTGCCTGTGACCCCCCTGCTTTTGCCTTGCATTGCCAGTGCTGCCGATAAGGCTAAAGGTGCCCTCTGGTCATTTTTTTTTTTGGCTCAGGGTTTCCTCCTGGACCCATCTTGCAGCATCGTTCCCCTTGCCCCCAGCAAACCCTTCCAAACAGGGAGCTCCGGTTATGCAACTCCGTGGCTTCCCGTCGACTCAGCCGAGCTCACGAGGGAGCAGGTGACTTTGCTGGGAGATGACTCAGGAAACAGTGACATAAGCAAAAAGCTCCTTCCCACCACTGCTGGCACAGACTGACTCCAGATCTGGGTGAGCAGCGGGACAGCGAGGGCAGAGCCCGCTGGCTCCAGCTGCATGGGGGGAGGCAAAGCGAAGACCATCATTTGCTCCTGCAAAGTTTATGTGGGGCGAGGGGGGGGCAGGATGAAGGGAGAAACCCTTTGGGAAATCCCTTCCCAGTTTATTCCAGCTGCCGCTGTGCCGGAGGGACTGCAGTTCTCTTAGGGCTGAGGATTAATTGTGCCCTGCAGCCCCCTTTGCTCAAACTCCCCCTTTCACCACGTCAGGGACAGGGCTAAGTCCAGACCCTAGAAATCAAGCTCAGTCCAGGTCCTTGGTTCTCATGCCAACACTGCTTTTGCATGGGTGTTAGAGAGGGTTTTTTTTGTGACACAGACCCATTTCCCGCACTGTTATAATTATCCTTGGATGCCTCACACAGTTTGGGCTGCTGTGAGACCGCCCTGGCTTTCTTCTGCATCTCTGCACCCCTGGAAATTCACCCTGGCCTCACTGGCAGCTCCCAGTTTCTTCCTCCTGTTGCAGGGAAGACACATATACACACAGATCCCATACGTCCCCCTCAGGAGGCTTGACTTAGTTCCTCATCTTAAATTAAAAGCCACTCAAATGGCTTGTGGAGATTTGCTCCTTACGGGTGGAAAAACAGAGCTGGCAGGGCAAAATCTTTGCCTAAATTAAACCCACGTTTAATGAAACCCATGGTTAGGTCCTGTGCTCAGCTGTATTTCACAGCTGGCCAGAGCAATCCTAAAATGCAGGGGTTTCCTGCAGGTTCCCCACTCCCACCTCCCTGCCCCCAGGACCACTGTTAGCTGTATTCAGCATGCGATAGCGTGGCCATATTTCTGCCAAAAAACTATTCTTGGTTCCCTTGCTTCATCCATGGCCTCATGCCTTCATTTTGGGGTAGCTGAGTCTCTTCCTGGGGTGTCTCCTCTCTGACTTGAAGCAAATACGATCAACTGCTCTAGCTCTATGCTGCGCCCAAGCAAATGCCCAACTTTCATCTGAAGGTGGAAATGTCTTTTCTTCATATTGGCACATCAGAGAGGCTGAGGGCAAAATTTGTCCTGCATCTGATTTGAGACAGACCTTTGCAGCATCCATGTGTGAAAGTTACTGCTCAATTATTAAATTTTGCCCAAACTCCCTTGCCACCTCTCCCAGCAGTTTTTGGCTCAGGGACTCTTTGAGCCAGAGGAGGGCCTGTGTGTTTAGCAGACCGTGGTTGACTTTTCTTCCATGACTCTGGCTGATATTTGAATCCATGGGAAGTTTTGCCATCCGTTCTGTCCCACGCTGAGGGGGCTTCCACGCTGGCTCTTTGAGCTGGGTCCTCAGTGCTGCCTCCCTCCGGACGTGGAGCCTGCATGGCTTTGGGAGCCGATGCCGACCGGTCCCAAACAGACCGAGATGCCTGGGAGCATGCGGGAAACACATTGCTCCTAGAGTATCTTTCCACCCTCCGCATGCCCCAAGTCAGTGTTGTGCAGACCCCTTGGGGCAGGTGCTGTGGCCTCATCGTGGTACCCGCCTGACTTTGGGGTTGCTCCCGCTGTACACCGTGGAAATGCAGGTCTTGCAGTGACTTAGGAGAGGTAATAAGTGAGGGCTGAGCTCGGATGCTCAGCTCTTCTCCCCAGTTCAGTCTTGACCTCCTTCCTCCAGCATTTGCTGAGGTTGGGCTTTCAACCCTACTCCGGCTGTAATCTCAGTGCTTCTCTCCTGGCTTGTGACCGAAAGCTCAGAGCTGACTTCCCCTCCCGGTGCTCCCTCGGCCTCCCTGCACTCAGATGACAGGTTTGCGTAAGAAAAACCAGGCACCAAAAGCTGGGATGGGGACAGCTCTTGTGTTTCAAAAAGAAACCTCCAGCCAGCCCTGGAGGAGGAAATCCACTGGAAAGAGGAAGTGAGAGAGAAGCCGGGACATGGGCACACACCGCAAAAATTTGCAATCGCAGTATTCTTCTGCTTCTGCACTGAACCGGACAGGGGAACGGATAAACCAACCCGTTTTTGTGTCCTTGGCTCTCCTGCAGGACCTGCTTGTCAGTGCCTTCCACTACAAGGGCAGCTTTCACACCCTGCCTTTACGGGAAGGCTTATAATCATAGCTTTTTGGGGAGGTGTTTAATTATTTTGCCTTCCTCTACAGGATCAGAGGCTGGCCGTGGCTGAGGACAAGACCCTGAGCAAGGTGGACCTGGGGCTCTCGGCTGATGGGGCTTGCTCCTACCTTTAGGTGACTCTTCCCTCCCCATATGGGACTGGGAGGATGCTTTCCCAGATGGACTGTTGGCTCTATTCAAAGAGACCCCTGGACTCTTCCCTGTATCACTGAAGTTGCCTCAGTCTCTCGGTCCCTCCCACTCTCTGTGCGGTTCCTTAGGCCAAAATACTTGGCTTATATTGTCTTTGTGTTTGGTAGATGACATAGATTTGAAGATGGATGGCTTGTATATACCGAATTCAGACCCAGGGAGCTACTGGTCCCTTTGTGGAGCTGTTATCAACTTCTCCTTGGCAAAAGGGAAACTGAGGCATAAAGGGTCAGTCCCATGGTGAGCTGGGACGGAGAAAGCAGTAGTCCTGGCCTGCGAAGAGCCCTGCTACAACCACTCAGCACCGCTGCCTCCTGCTTCATGCCTGAAAAGCGAGAAGGGTTGCTGGCTCCTGGCAGGAATGGAAAACTCCCAGGATTCCTCGCAGCCGGGTGTTTTTTGGTGCTCCGGGGGAAGGTTATCTTGCGAGGCACCGTGCCAGCCACTCAGTGACGTGTGGGGTCCTTTGCACCCCTCCGGCAGCCCAGGACCCTTTCTCTCTTGGCAATCCCTTTCCCTGTTCTTTGCTTTCTTTTTGCCTCTGGGGGGCAATGGAAATCAGAGAAGACATGACGGGACTGAAAATCAGGGTCATTCATAAGGAGCTGGGGCAGGAAGGGCAAAGTGCTGGGAGGGTTTTCTGAGGGTCAGAGGAGAGGGACCATGGGCTGGGCAGGACTTGGGGGGAGAGACGGGGTGCCTAAGAGCCAACATGGGCCTGTTTCGGATATGGCCCAAACCGGAGGCATGCTTTCTTTCGTTTTAATTTATTTAGAAAAGTTCTTCTGCCCAAGAGGGAAGCCGATGGGGAGTTTCCCACGGTAGAAAGGATGCCCATGAAGGAACGGAGCCCGCTGTGCCGTCTGTCCCGGGTGCGAGGAGCGGGATGGGTTTGCTGGACACAGCCAGGAAGGAGGGGAAACCAGCCTGGGTCAGGCTGCACTAGTTTTTGATGCCACCTCGTGGTCCTGGATGGCTTTGCAAAGCGCTGGAGGGATGTGAGAGCAGCAGAGATTTCCTTGGCGGAGGCAGAAAACAGCTAGGAGCACATCCAGCTCTCTCCTCCTGGCGGATGATTCCCATCACCTCGTCCCACGGTGGCATGGGAATTAGCCCTCTAAGCACCCCGAGGTAGCTGGGACATTTTGATGTTTTTCATCCCATCTCATTTTTAAGTCCTATGGAGGGGGGTTCAGCACCCCAGCATCCCTGCAAGTGAGTGGAGAGAGATGGGCAGGGAGGGTCTACCTTGCCTTAAGCCCCAGCCCCCCTCCAGATGTGATCATGGTCCTCTGTCCCCCACAGAGCAGGCTCAGGTGATGAACTCCTCTTCCTAACCCTCCCTAAAATGAGACAAAGGCAGTTTTCCTTCAGAGGTGAGGAAAATCAGGAGGTGATGAGATGCTGGAGATGCAGGAGCCTTATCTGTGCCTGCAGGGGAGATCGAATCAAATCCCAGCCCTGAGACACCCTTGTCTGTCGCTCAGGCTGGAACAGACTTCTTGGCAGCTTCTAGCAAATATTGACCCTCACAGAAATTGGTGGGACCATTTAAAGTGCCTGCCAGCAGCTAAATGAGGTAACTGGAGAGCCCTGCTTCACCACAGCATTAAATATATATATATATATATATATATATATAAAAGAGACCAAAATGCAAGGGGAGTGTATTGGAAGTAAATAGGAAGCTGAGCACCATAAGATATCCAAGGCAAAGGGGATTGAACCTCTGTTCCTGCAAGCCCTAGGACAGCTGCCTAACAGAAGTCCCTGTGCTGGGGTGAACAGCAGAAATTGCTTGCAAGTCTTACTCAACGTCTGCAGCTGCAAACAAAGATTTGGGCAAGAATCTCCTGGCTGGGGAAGTCAAGGCTTGCAGATGGAAACAGGACTTGCCAGAAGATGCAAAGAGGTGAAGAGTAATAGGTGGCTGCATGTTGTCCTTCCTCTGCGTGGGGGTTTTGGAGAGGTTTCGTGTGTTATTCCCCTGTGGTCTCACTGCCACAGAATACCATAGAGGAATCAAAACTTTTTTTGACATTTAAAGGTACCAATCTCACTTTCTTTAGCAAGAATTCCCATTCACAGAGGCAACTGATTAAACACTTCAGGCAAACTATCCTTGTGGGATCAGAAGGACAGCAACATGGGACAGGGGAGAGCGGGTAGCTGGAATGACTCTCTGGATCATCTCCTGGGCGGAGGAAAAGTGGCACCAGCTCATCTTGGAAATCTCTGGTTGGTCATGAAGATCTGAAGGTTTGGGAGGCAAGCAGGCCTCTTGCACAAAGACAATGAGCACAGTTGGTCATAATCAAGGGTGCTAAAGACTTAAAAGTGACCGGCAGAGCATGAGCAATACAGCTAATGACTAACAACCTCCCTGCTATGAACTGGAATTGCCTGGGGCGGGGGAAGAAATGAGAGCATCTTGCAGCAGCCACATCAGGACAGAGGAGGGAAGAAAGGAGCTGCAGGTTTTCTCCCACGGTTGATTTCCAAGCTCACTCCACCCCCACTGCCTCCCTAAGCACTTTCCTTCCAGCTAAATCATTCTGTTAAATATAGCAGGAGAAAGGTGGTTGGTTCAGCTTGGGAGGAGAGCTGGTTCTGAGACAGCAAATATGTTTTGCTTTAGGCAGATGATTAGTACTAATTGCAATGGAGCCACATGCATATATTTAGCTGAGGCCTGGGTGTAAACTTATGCTGTCCTGGGACTTTAGAGAAGTCTTGAGATGTGGGGGGGGAAGTCTGTCTGGAGCTGAGTTGCTTCCTAATTGATTAGATAGGAAGTTAACTAGATTTAAATAAGCCTTCTTTAGACATGAGAAAGCATTTTTCTTTGGGGGGAAAGTGAAACAGATTCCCCAGTGCAGAGCCCGGGCAGTCCTCATGGGCAGTCCAGTCGGTGTCTCCAGCTGTGCCCATGCAGCAGTGGCTCGGGGCTGGCCTTCAGGCCGTGTCCCTCTAGGGATATCACTTGGGTGCAGGAGGCTCCTGCAGGGCCATTGGCACTGTTGGGATGGGGAAAGAAGGGATGGTAACTTCCGACTGCATCTTTGACCATGCTGAGGGACCCGATGACCCCCAGGGAATGGACCCCAGCCTGAATGGACTGCAAAGCACCCTGTGGTCTTCCCCAGAGGGGTATCGCTGCCGCGCTCCAGCTGCAGAGAGGATCCACAGCTTCTCTGAGGACTTGTGGCCAACAAATACTGCATGCTGCTGTTTGGGGGAGCCATGGGCTCCAGTCCGCTCCTGGGGCTGGCCCGCTGAGGTATGAGGTGGGCATCATTTATGGTAGTCCTCATGAGGCAAGCAGGTGTCCCATGGGAGAGGGCTGGGTGACCTTGGCCCCATGTGTGCACCAAGTGCTTGGAGGTCTCACCTGAGAGGCAAGGAGTCGCCCCATCTCTTAGGCTTGTGGCTTTCCAGCTCCAGGCACAGTGAGGTCCTAACCCTGAGCTGGCATCCACCCAAAGGAACAAATACGAAAAAAGAGGGGACCCTCTGCTGGGAATTGCTGTGTCAGGGCCTGGCTCTCTTAATATAGTCCCTGTGGCCTTTAGCATCTTCCTCCTCTCCGCACCGCTGAACTGCACGTCCCAAGGTGAGCAGAGGCTGAATAAACAACTGCCCCTGCTCCGCAAAGGATGCTGGTGAACGCTGGGAAAACAAGGACTGGTGTTTATGCCAGAAGATGCACAAACATCTCAAATGAACAGCCCTGACCTCCTCCTCCTTCCCCCCCAAACATTTTGCTTTTTGCTTATCTCTGCATCCCTGGGGTAGCCCATTGCAGAGATATTCTGGGATTGCAGTGCCTTTGACTTCCTTCTCATGCCGTTTCCTTCGGTGTGGGGTCAACGCCACCACCCTCTTCCGAGAGGGCCCTGTGGGCTGCCCGTGCGACACGGCACTATCCCTGGATGTCTGGCCTCAGACTCCATGTCTGGGGCTATATCTGGGAAGACATTAGTTGAAGGAGGAAGTGCTTCGACAAGAGCCAATCGTCAAGGAGCCAGGGAGGCTGGAGGGTGCTGGGTGAGGAAGAAAAACAGGAAGGTGGTAGCAGATAAGGAAAAGGCCCTGGAAGAGGAATATGCAGGAATAATGGAGGGAAGGAGGGAAATGAAAATCCTGGCTTTTCCTACAGCAGACATTGTGCTGTGAGAGGAAGCTGCCAAGACAAAGGCGGCCCAGAAAAATCTTTTTTTGTCATATTAAAAAAACAGCCCTCAAAGTTAGGTGCCTGGGTCTCAGCTTCCATGGCAAGGAGGGAGCTGGGGACCTTCCAGCAGGTATCTGGAGAGTTTGTCACATACTTCCTGAGTGATACCTGGCCAGGAGACTCCAAGGGCAGCCCTGTGTGAAACTGTGTTGTGAAACCCTGTGAATTAATCTGTTAATGACACACTTCCCATAGTGTTGCAAGTGAGTCACTGCCTTGCTATGGGGATAGACGGTCCTAGAGAAGGGATATCTTGGGGACAGGACTTGATGTGAATCCAAAACTTTATTATCCTATACAGATGAGCCATCCCTCAATGTTATATATCAGAGGTGCAGGAAGGGAACTTGTGTCCATGTCCCAGGTCTGTCCTGCCTCAGAGTTCCCTTTACAGGTATCCTGGTGTTTTATCCTGTTGTTGTGCTGGAATAAAATAACTGTGTGTTTCCTTACTAATTTCTGCTGATGCCACCACTTTCCTGGTGATCCCTCAAGCCTTTATGTTCTCAGTATCACCTTCTGGAAGGTTTCTCTTGCTCATGCTACATGGAAATCTTGTCAGTTTGCATAATTTCTCTAAGATACAGCCTTTATTTTATACCAGTGTGAGGTCTGAGACCCCTTCGTTCCAGGAGATGTAATGGCCATGCCACATGGAAGGGACAAGCACAGGTCCCAGGAAGAAGATATGCAGCTGGATGCTGCCTGGGTCAAGAGAAGATGAGAAAGGGGCCTGGGAGAGTCCAGACCATGAAGTGTGGGTGAGGAAGGCCTATGATGGGGCTGAACATCTGGGCAACAGTGACTGCATCTATACCAGGAAAGGAACTAGTCCGAGGGCCCTTTTGCTTGCCCTGAAGTCACCTGGCCTGGTCTGGCCTGTCTGTACTACCAAACTCTCCCAGCCTCCGAAGTGAAGTAGCCATATCCATGTTGCTTGTTGGGAATGGTGTCTAGCATGTACTGACTCCCAAACTGTGCCCAGGAGTTGTTTGGGTCAGTTCTTGCTGGTCAGGGTAAAAGCAAGGACCTAGTAATTCAACAGTGTAGACAAGGGCACTTATTTAATTCCCTCTCTGGCAGGAGGGATCATCTGAGTCCTGCCAGCATATCCTGCCAACAGTTAGGGTCTAGTAGATGATAACCCCAGAAGCCAAGAGGTTAATCCTTCAGATATACCAGAGAGTGAAGAGACCTACTGGGCGACTGCACCCCACCCCGTGATGAGATGAGATACAGCATGTCTGTCCACATTGTCAGACATGGGGTGCAGCCAGATGAGGTGAAGCAGAATTGCCTTGGTAACCTGATCCAAGAGCTGTCACTGATGGTGCTGGGGATGGAAACCAACGGCCCAGCCTGAGAGTGACAGCCACGAGCACACAGATACATGGCCCACTTGGCTGGGACATGGCTGGTGTCCACAGGCAATGGTCTGCACCGAAGACAGTACCAATTCCTCTTGCACCTGGGAAATGGGATGTGGACCAAAAGGAAAGAAGATGAAGTGTCTGAGGACTGAATCCCCATCCATGCCACCAGGTCATCTTCCAAAGTGTGGCTATGACTATGTCATTCTTTTCTTTGTGTTTCTCCGTGGGCTCCCAATCTCTCTGATGCAGGATGGGACATCGTGTGATGATAACAGCTGGTAACTGTAGCTGAACTCCCCTGGACATTTCTTGGACAGCCTTGAGAAGGGGGCACAAGGGAAGAGCTTGGCCACAGGCCCTCTCTAGAGAGAGTCCATCTTGTCCCAGCACTAATATCAACAATATGCTGAAGCTGAGCTCATGGAGCTGCTGACAGGTCTCCATCTGGCTTCAGGGGGGTAGGGTCAGGCCACAAACATTTGGTGGTGGAGCCTGGTCGGACCATGTGGGGAAGGCAAGGAGGGAACCCTGGGGGACTGTGCAATCTGTCCCTCAGCATCCTACTGCCAATGCAGGTATCTCCAATGATGCTTTAGAAACGGGTACCATGCATCCTTGTCTGATGGGGCCAGAGGAGGATGTGTGATCATGTCTCAGGCATGACATGGAGGAAGGGGTTATGAAAAGGTTGTGCCTGATGGGTCATGACAAGGAAGAACCATAGTCCTCAACTACATCTAGTGAGCCAAAGATAGGTGGGCTCAGTGAGTCCTTTGAGTGTGGGCTGCATGAGGGAACAGCCCCTATTTTCATCTCCAACATAAAAAGAAGAGAGTGAGTGTCCTACAATGCTCCATCACACTGGCACTGGGATGTCCTGGCCAAAGAGGCCAGACCAGCTTCTCCAGGCCTGATCAGAAAGTCAGAGAACCTCTGGAGGGAAGGCTGAGCTCCCTCAGGGACTGTTAGAAGGTAAGATGCCTCCTAAAAGAAAGTCTGTCTAACTCCTCACGTGAAAGCAGTGATTCCCAAAGCGGGGGCAGCTCCAAGATTGCAATCTGGGAATTGCTGGGCCCAGGACTGGGTTTGTCTCCTTTGCCAAACCGCCAAAAGGGCAGCACCACCCTAAGAGAGAAAGAAGCAAAGGACAGCAGAAGCCTGCTCACGAGACACATTCTTCTTGCAATGGCTTTGCTTCTTCCATACAAAGTACAGTACAACCCAGTTTCAGTCTGCCTCAGCACAGACTGTTACAAACGATGGCCCGTCTGTGTTTGGGAGAGATCTTTGTAATATCACAGCCTCCAGCTCTGCCACAGACAGTCTGTGCGACCTTGGTCACATCGCTGCACCTCCCTTTCCCTATCTACAAGGCTGGGATGGACAGCCAGGAGATGAAGGCACCAGAGATACATGGGAGAAAAACCTTTGCTTGGGCTACATCCTGCCCTGGGGGAGATGATGGGTGATGGTAGCCAGGTTGTCCTCCCTGAGGCGGTGGAGAGGCTGGTTTTTCTGAATGGAAATGCGTCGCTGTAGCCCTGTCTGGGGCAGTTATCAGTGTTGCTATTTCAGTCAGCAAGAGCGAAGCCTTCCCCAAGCCCGTGCCAGACGCAGGACAGGGGCTGGGAGGGGAGCAAAAGAGTCAACGGGAGAGGGCTGGGAGGTGGGGCAGCTCCTCTGTCGTCAGAAAATGTGAGCTCCTGCCAAGGTTTCAGCCAGTCCCGGAGATTGCACGGATCCTCTGGAGACAGGGCTCACCCCGGGGTCGGCACTTGGTCATTGAGCTAAGTGGGATCAGTGACAGGCTGTGCATTAGTGCTGATAAGAGCAGGATAACGGTAGCCAAACTCCCACGGCCTCTTCAGGCATTGCCGGGCACCCTGGAGACCGACGGAGGGGGGAGAGGCCAGCCAGGGCGCTCGTGCCCGGGAGCCCGCTGCCGCCGGCTTCGGGTGGCCTTGCTAATGGTGGCTGCGCGACCCTCTGCCGATCTGTCTTCCCTGGGGATGGTGTGGGTGGGCGGGTGGGGAGGAGGGTCCTTCTCGGAACTGCTTGGAAAAAAAGTCTTTTTTTATCCAGAAGGAAAGTTTCATAGTAAAAAGTGAAAAACAGAATCCATGTTTTTAGACTTTTTTTTTTTTTTGGAAAGCTTCCCAAAATTGTGACTGCAAGCTGAAGAACTTTCATGCTGAAAGCTTTTGCTTTTAATTTGCTCAAGAAAAAAATATATATATATATTTGAGGGTCACAGAATGTTTCTGTGGGAGGTTTAATGCTGTCAAAAATCACTTTCTTCAGTACAATTTTTCTCTTACCATGTTCCAGGATAGCCTTTACACTATCTTAAAAATCTAATTAACAGTGTTTGACATCCTGGGGCTCCTCCTTCAGCTTTCCCTGAAAACAGGGTGATCTAGGTTGGCCCTGCCTAGAGCAGAAGGTGGTTCAGAGACCTCCTGAGGTCCCTCCCAACCTCAATTAGTCAGTGACCTCATGAGTAGTTCTCCAGCATTCATCTTTGGGAAACAGCATTATCATAGTCCCCATCTTACAGATGAGTAAACTGAGGCAGGAAAGCTTGCAGAGATGCACAGGGGCAGGAGCAGAAACCAGCTCTCCATGTGTCAGATCACGCGCTGTAGGAAAAACTCTGCCCTGAAGCTGAACAAGTGCCAAGCCTTAAATAAAGCTGCCCAGCTCGTTGTCGTTTCCCACAGTGAGCCTTTACCGAATTCTCATTTGCCAGGACACCAGCTCAGGCAGGTTCAGCCCATAGAAAAAACACCGGTCTCCTTTGACTTCAGGTTTGTGTCACTGTCTGGGAGGCACATCCGGCACCAGGGACATTTCTGGACTGATGCATGTAGCTATCACGAATCCAAACAGACAGAACCGCACTTGAAAATAAATGTTATTGACAGCTAGTTTTCTGTGTGTGTTTATTGACAGTGGGGCCAAATGAATCAAAAAGGATCTGGTCTAGTTTTGAGGTTTCTCCTAGTGGACGAACCATGTGGGAATGCTCCTCTCTGTTCTGCAGCAACGTGGGAGTGTTACCGCCACTTTTGCCCCGTTCTCTGTCTGTTCAACCTTTCTGTGCTGAAGGATCCAGGAATGCTGCTTCTATTTTTTGTGCAGTGCCCAGCACAGTCCAGCCCGATTTCAGGCATCGCCGTAGTTCTGGTGCATCGCGGGATGTAGGAGGGCAGCGAGGCTGGGCTGAGAGTGCAGGACTACACTTTCCTCATTGCTTGTGCAAACGATTCCCCTGGCTAATCAGTGCATGGCTGAGTGCTAACCTGGGGTCTGCCTGCCTTCAGAAACGTACCAGCAGGGTCAGCCAATGCTGCCCTACTTGATTTTGGAAAAACAACGACACGGACAGTCCAGACTCTTTGTCTTGATTTCTGTACGCTCTGTGTGTTTATGTCTATAGTGAGTGATGAAGCAGTGCCAGGGCACAGGCCTGCATGTCGGAGCTTGGTTGTCTGCGCTGTTAAATTGTCCCCAGTGTTGGAGGGGGAAGAAGATTTAATAATATTAAACATTGTCAGACTGTGCTGGACCTCAGGGCTAGAGAACAGGCCTTGGCATTGCTTAATTAAGTAGAGCAGACACAGCCTAAGTCATGAAAAGGTTTATAGTTATTAACATGGCTAAACCCCTGCAAGTCTGCTGTTGTATCGTGTTGCATGATGCTCTTAGAGGTGGAGCCAGTGTGATTCAAGAGAATAACTCCTCTTTTTGCTTGTGTTTCTTTTGCACGCTGTGGGATTGGGTCCACAGCAGCCTGACCTCTCACTGGTGATTGCATGACCCAACATAGGACAGGACCACAAGTGTGGATTCACAAAAGGCTTTGTGGGGTGTGGGTGCCTTCGTTTTCCCACCTGTTGCATCAGTTTTGCCAGGTAATGGAGAACCTTCCCCGTATCCCTTAAAAATCAGTTCAATCTAATTTGACCCTTCCCTATGCAGATGACATAAGCGTATGACTACTCAGCGCCTCATTGCTGTGGGGCAGAGTTAAGAGAATTTGCTCCTTTATTGTGTGTCACCAGTCTTTGATCTGTTTGGATTTCATGGCTTCGAACTTAAGTCTGAGCTTGTAGGGTTATAAAGATAGGTTCTGCCCTCTGATCTTATTAAAACTTGAGTTACTGATTCATATTTTCAGCCCCAGCTTTATCAACACAGAGTTTGTTTTGCATTTTGTGTATAGTTTTGCTTTGAGGCTGGAGCAGAAAAAGAGAAAGGAAAGAAAGATCTTCTGACTCCTCCTTCCACCGCTTTCTGGGTACTCCAGATGTTCGCCCATATCTGGGACGTTCAGAGCCAGGCAGTGAGCAGGTGTGCCAGACCTCAGCCTGAGCCCCGCACACCATGTCTCTGCGTTTGACCTCTTGAGCTCCAGGAGCAGTTCCAGGTGCAGTGAGCAAAGCCAGCAGCCCGGTGATGTGACCCTGGGGGACAGCAAGGACCTCACACAGATGCATGCACATGCTAGGTTGAAAAATGCCATCTTTTCTAGGAAATAGGATTGCTCTGCTGCTCTGTGTGTGAGACCTGGCTTCTCTCTACTCCTGATAGCCTGTGGTGGTCTGTCCTCTGACACTTGGCCGATATATTCCTGTCCTGTTCCTAATTCCTTGTGTTTTTTCACAGATAAGGGATAGCTGTGTGCATACGTGTGTAAAGAACTATCTGTTATCATCTGAACCAGGAGATCATGTGAAGGTGAATTTGAGAAGTTTTGTAGTAGGGGTGTGCAGCATGGCCTTAGTCCATGCTTCACATATGTTATCCAGTCTATGACTCCAGCAGTGGAGCCCCCACCTCCAGCACCATTAGCTAGCTTTCTTTCCTGATGTAGATACCACTCTTCCAGGGGAGGTCCCCCTCCAACCCCCCACTTTGGTGACCTACAAACTATAAAGACTGAAAACAGCAACCCACCTGGACAAGGAAAAAACTAGAGGTATCTCTGACCTCTTCCAGTTTGCCACCCTGGCAGTCCAGCTGGACTCCTTATCAGCTGGCAGCACCTATAATTTGGCTGGTCAAGTTTGAAAGACCTTCTGGGGCCTGAACAGAAACTCTTCACCCACTCAGTTGACTAGACAGTGAAAGGATCTGCTGGCATAGTCTTCTGTTCCCAAGAGCAGCACAACATAGGAATGCATTGTGCTTATGAACAAATACAAGAGAACTTCCAAAAAAACAAGGCACCTTCTTCTTCCCCCACCCTACCCAAGGATATTTGTTGGTCTTATAACACCACCTTCCTTCACAAACCTCATTTACATCCTTAGATCACGGCACTCATGAGAATGCTAGTGCTGCAAATAGACTCTCACCTGCAAAACTCACTAATCCCTGTCCCATGCTTGAGTCACAGAAGCCCTCCATGATGTTTGGAGAGTCAGTTTTATCTCAGGATGGTCCAGTTGGTGGCTTGGGAGCTGGAAATGGCTGGTGGGATGATTCTGCCTGGCCTCTGAAGGGATTTTGAAGACCTCCACCATGTGACTTTGGTGAGTGACAGGGCTGTTGTGGGAGGATGATAGCTGGACTAGCTCAAGCCAAAGCTGCTTCTGTGCACACTCAGAGGGACCTTGTTTCTGCCCCGCTATGTCAGCTCACAAAATGCAAAGGATTCTTTTCTAACTTGTGCTTAACCCACCACCGTTATCCCCCCGCCAAGGAACTGTGCTAACGAACTGTGCTTGAAGACCATCATCTTCCAGCAGATAGCAGCTGCCCCAAGGAACGAGCAGCCGGAGAGTAATGGTGCTCCTGATGAAATCTCCCATTAATCACAGAAACACAGCCACCACCTCCCGGACCAGCTACCAGAAATAATCACTTCACTGAACAGACAAAACATCCCCCCCCCCCCTCGTGTACTCTTGTTCCCCCGTGTTCTCTCATGTGTATTCCCTCCCATGCACTCAGTATCAGGAGGCGTCTGGCACGCAGATAGGGCTGCCCCTTGACTGCGGACCATATATTAAATACTGTATTGTCATCCAGGCTGGGCCATAGCCCCATCCTCAGAAACACAAGCCCAGGGAGTCCATAATGCACTTAATGAGTGTTACGCGTCTTGGTGGGGCATATCCATAACTGTCCTCCCCAGGGAGATAAACCTATTAACATTCCAGCGATGGGGACCCCAGCTTCACCTCTGCATTCAGAGCGCTGCTTCTTTGGGCAATTTCCTCCCAATGGCCTCAAGATAGCACTGCCAAACTGCTCATCTTAAACTAAAACCAGTGCAGCGCTGTCTCTGGCTTTCCTTGGAAGCAGCATTTTGTTTGGGAGAGGTTTTATTTAGTTTTTTGTCCCAAGAACCATGTCTTACTTGAGGTGGGATAGCCTGTGGCTGCTTCAGAGGGCTTCTATTAGCCAAGCAGAAGTCTATCACTTGGGAGGAAAGGGGCTAATGGTAGACTTGTGGTACATTTGAACTTGCCCACCTTGGAATAAACCTAGTGGTTTAAGGTGCAGCCACAATATTGATATTTTTTTCTGCTAGTTGGAGCTTTCCCACTGTCCTGGGAAGGGTCAGTCTGATGCATGGAGGGGTCATTTCTCTTGAGGTCTTAGTAGCCCAGCCAATATCACTGCAGAAGGTCTCTCCATTTCTATGTACACCCATATGAATTAAGAGATATGATTTCAGGAAGAGGATTTTAGGATCTTACCCAAGGAATTTAAGACTGTCCCTACTGGCCCAGGAGGTTGTAGGTCTGATACAACTAGTTTGCCAGCACATTCTTCCAAAACCCTTCTTTCTTCTCTTTCTTTCACAGACGTGGGGAGCATGGGGTGGGTGAAGGGACATGGGGGGTGGGAATTTGTGCCCATGTGTCTCCCCTCCTTCCCCGCTCCTCCCCATTGCCCTCTCCAGCCCGTTCTCCTCTTCTCAGCAACGATAAGCTCACCAATGGAAAAAATGTTGTCACACATATCTCACTTCCAGTGTGTGGGAGTCGCTGATAACGGTGCGAAGATCTGGACAATGAAGCCTCCTGACAGCTTTTGCGTCAGTCCCAGGCGCGGGGATCTGGGCCCTTGCGCCGGCAGCCCGAAAGACGGGCTGCACGCTCGCGGTGCTTGAGGAAGGGTCTTGCCTGGCGGCTCTGCAGCTTTGAATGCTCGCAGTTATGGAAGTGCTGCTTGGCAAGGCGACCTGGCTCCCGTAATAGAGTCCAGGTGGCCCCAGGAAACAGCAGAGCTCTTCGGTCTCATGAACCAACAGCCCCTGGCCAGCAGCAGGCCTGGAAAGGGAGGATGGAGAGGGGAAGGTGTTCATTTATTTGCCCTCCACTGGAGCGCAAAGCCTTTCCCCCTCATCTTCCCCAGACCTGGGTTCGCTTCTCATCCCAGGGTGTCTCCTCTTACTCCCCTCTGAACAAGAACCACAAGTTTTTGGCAATGTGTGCTTGAAGCCGGCCTGAAAGCCCAGAAGTGAGTGGTAGTCCTGGTTTTGCAGACACATTGCAGAACAATCCGGCAGCTGTTTGCTCGGGTGTTTGTTTTGGAGTCTTCCCACCACCAAATGCTGCATCCCGCAAGAAATAGGGGTTTCATTGCTCCAGTTCTGTTGTTATTCCATGTAGTGCTCCTGAAAGAGCCCAGAGCACCTCGTCAGGAGAATGAAGTCATTTATTTGTGCTGAGAAAATGTACTTTATTATGCGGCATCTGAGACATTAACACTGACCAACTGACACACTTTTGCTCTGACTTGGAAAGTTGAGGGCAGCACAGAGATGCCTCTGCGTCTGCAACTTCTCTTAGTCTCCTTGCAGGGGCATCCAAACAGGGTGCTCATTTCTTAATGTAAAAAAGGGCCAGGGCTTTGCTGGCAGAGGTGTAGGAGTCATTTGACCAATATAAATGTCTCTGTGGTGGCTGGTCACCCCAGGCTCCCTTCACAGTCTGCAAGGATAAGAAAGCTTTTCTAAGACATAATTCCTTGCTGTATGAGAGCCCATTCCTTTGGCTCTCGGGGCAGCCATGGAGGGCCGGATGGAGACCTTTGCTTTGGATGGAGACATTCAGATCGCTTACCTTCAACCTGAGGATTTGACTTTGCCTGAGATCAGAGGGGCTTGGACACTGAAACAGGAGTTAGGTGTGAAAGATCCCCTGAAAGTGACCCAAATTTTAAAGCACTCCCGACTTTTCAGTGTCTACTTTATGCTATTTTCCCACTGTAATTGCAGCAAGTAAGAATGTTTTTTACAGAAAATGTTATTTTTTCCACCCCAAAAATCAAGTCTGTAAATTTTCTAGTGGGAAACAGAAACACTCAGTGTTTAAATTTCTGCTGCATGCCTCACAGGGGCTGTGGTTCCTGTCCCTAATGGTCCCATCTCCTCTAGAGAGCTGTCTCTCTCCTTGACCTCCCATGTCTCATAAGGATTTACCTTC
Organism: Apteryx mantelli; assembly: GCF_036417845.1. NCBI lineage: Eukaryota > Metazoa > Chordata > Aves > Apterygiformes > Apterygidae > Apteryx > Apteryx mantelli. The sequence goes on along the minus strand of NC_089980.1, from coordinate 136,254,384 downwards.
CTAGGAGCTGTGTTGTAGGAGAGAGGAAGCACAGTTTGTTTCTGGCTTTAGCCAAAAATATTTCATTCTTTTTTGACCAAGCAGTATTTTTGGAAGGTGGGGGCAGCATTATGGGCTTTTACTGTTTTATCGAAAATGAGATTTTTTTTTCCATTTGAAGTTGGAAAAAAATTGCCAAGAACATTTAGCTGAGGACCAAATGCTCCACCTCAAAACTGTGCCCACAGTAAACCTGTAGCCAGCCCTGCCTGAAAGCACTTTTCACCCCAAGCTTTGAGTGAAGGGCAGAAGCAATCACCTCCCTCCCTCTGCCCTCAAGGCTTGGCCTCCTTCTTCGATGGAAAGGGGGACATTTTAACCCTCTGCAGACTGTCACGCAGGATTTTGCAGGCTGCTTTCCCAGGATGTGAGAGGTTAAACTCCCACCAGCCTCAGCAGGAGCAGAGTGAGGCGACAGCATTGCCCACCCTTCCTCAACTTGCTGACTCCGGCTCGGCTGCGGCATAGAGACGCTTTCTTCTCCGCAGCGGCTGATAGCTGGCTGCATCCTGCTGGGAGCAATTTCCCTCTGCGTCTGCTGCCAGGAACTGTTTGCAGCAAACACGCAACACACACGGACGCACAGAGGCGTGTGTGCTTCTCACAAGGCTCACATTCAGGGGCTCCCAGCACGCAGCCTCCTTTCTCTTGCAACCCCGGCAGCCCGCTCGGCTCGGCGCGTTCCCGAAGATGTCATCCTGCCCCTGATAAGGTGCAGAGGCAGCTGCAAGAGGAAGGCTCCCAGTTGCTGCCGGCGCCAGGCTGGATAGAGGCAGACATGTCGAGCCGTTGCCTTCTCCGGCAGCGCCTTTCTCCTCTGCAGGGTCAAAAACAGATGACATCATCCCTCCCCCCCACCCAGCATCTGTGTCAGCCCCACAGAGAGGTGTGTGCGTGGAGGAGCGAGGAGGAAGAGGGAAGGGGGGGGAAGGAGGCAGGGGGAGTATAGGAGGATGGGGAAAAGAAGGGAAGAAGAAAGTTGGGACTGGAAGTTGGTTACTTTGGCAATAAGACAAAGTTCTGCAAAACTTCACCAACCAGACTTCAAAAAGGTGGAAAACTGGAGGCTTGTTTCTGACAGGTCTTGTTATCAAGGGGAGCCTTATCTGCTCGATGGGACTGATGGTTTGAGCGAGCCGGAGTGGCTGCTAACCCCTGGCTGAGCTTTCCAAGGCCCCCGAGGAGCCGGACTGCCGCTCAGAGGAGAGGAGCAGCATCCAGGAGAAGGGACTGTGTGAAGGCACTGCTGTGTTATTTCCAGCCTTGTAGAGTGAGAGGAGCAAAGCTGGGAATATTCCCAGCCCAGGAGTTTACTGGAGCCAGACCCCTCGCTGAGTTAATCCGCGGTGGTAGGAGGACCGGGGGAATTTCTTCCCCCTCAGCTCAGGAGTTTCAAGTACAGAGTCTAGACAGAGGGGCAAGGAGGAAGACGGGACCTATCTCCGCTGGGTGTCAAGCCCCACCGCTGAGTCACCAGAGTGAAGCCAACCTACTGCTCGGTATAAATCCAGCTAAATTGCTGGCTCCTTGGTAAAGCACCTCTTGACTGCTGGGGCAGCTCTGGGGAAGACTGTTTGCCCAGAAGTGGCCCAGAAAGATAACTGAATGGAGAGACAGCTGAATGGGTTGTCCAGTTTAAGTTACAGCCAGGTCTCCCAAGAGCACTCAAAGATCTTGCTCCTATACTGGTATCCCTGAAGGGCCAGTTATTCCTGGCCATGCTCCCAAGCTTAAAGGTCCTACCCTATTTCCTGATCCTGGGTGAGGACCATGAGATGTGAACTTAAGTCACATGTCACTTGTGGGACTCAGAGCACCACTTCCACGTCACCTGGTGAGGAGCAGGACCATGCTGGCATGGGCAACAGGTGACCCAAATCCCCAAGGACCGTTCCCAGGAGTTTGCATGCAGCCACACTGTTTTGAAGGCCAAGAGAATTAAATTATTTGGACAGGGTCAGACTAGGCCAGAGCTGGAGAACAGGTCTTGGCACAGGTAGTAGAGGGAGTGATCTCTTGTCCTCTCTGGATACAGATAGCTACTGGGTCTCCCACTATGCTCAGCTTCTCAGGGATACAGGGAGCTCTGCAGTAATTTTTGGCACTTATGGTGGTTCACCCATCCCTTTCCTGGGGCACCAAGACTGACACCCTGTCCCTATGATCCTGAGGTGTCAGGCAGCAGCAGGAGATGAGATCAGACCTCCTTACACCCAAGGAAGAGTGGTGGATGTTGCCTCCTCCTGTTATGGCTCTGGCTGTGCTGTGTACCTAGGGGTCTCACAGTTGTAGGAAGCTTTTGGGATGCAGTTTGTAGGGCTGGGAATTTTGGTCACCTCCTTGCTATCCCTATATTCTGGGTTTTCTCAAGAGATGAACCTTCTATCTTTTCTCTCAAGGAGACTTTCATACCCCTCTTTCCCTCTCCAGGGTCTTGCATCCTCCAGACATTTCCATCCCTGCTCACCCTACATCACCTCCCTTTCTGTGTGACACACTGTTTCTGTGAGTCCTGCCCATTGTGGTGGTCAATTCCCCTTCTTTCTTAGCACCAGAGTCTCCCACATTTACATTTTGGGAAGGAAGTAGTTTAAATGATGCTTGGCTTGGCCCATTCCCATCTGAAGAAGGGACATCACTCATAATTGCACCTAACATCAGCAAACAAGGAAGAAAAGGCAATGATGCCCCTTACATGATTTTGGGATATGCTCTGAAATACCAGAATTTATCCTGTTTCACCTCCCAAATGCATGGATGAGGCATGTGTGAAACAGCCCCCCCAGGCAGCACCTTAATGCCCCTGGGATGCAGGATTGGAAGCTGGCGCTTCCTCGCCCACATTGTTAAGTTGTTATTGTGCTCCTTGGAAAGCTTTTGGTTTGTGCCAGCTGTCCCTCCTCCAGACACTACCCTGGCATGAATTGGGGACAGCATAGCCCAGGGAGTCATCAGGCAATTTGCTTTCAGACATCTTGCTTTGGGGTGGGCAGGGGAGAGTTCAGCTGCCTGCACTGTGTTGGTGCAAGCCCTAGCCCTTGTTTGACCTCCAGGCCAGCCAAAGCCCTGGTTTGTTTTATTTCTGGCTCACCTCATCCTAAAGTAGACTTCTAAAACAGGCCAAATGAATCACATCTTCAGAGTGCCAGTTACCAAGGATGATGGAAAGAGCTGAGGGTGACCAGCTCTAGTGGAGGCATCTCCACACAGATACCTAAAGTTGGGTCCCACCACAGCTGGGATTACCAGGGGTTGCTCTGGCCATGAGAGCACAACCCAGTCTCAGGCGTGAGCAACCTGCCTCCAGCACCATGCCAGCTTCACATTCACATGGTGATTTTCTGCAGGATCCCCAACTGGAACAGCGTGGGCACACACCTGTGTGTTTCTGGTGGACAACTGGTCTACCCCAGACAGCTGGCGCTCATACTTCTGGCTTTGCTGGTCTGCAGTGCGGCCTTGCAAGGGGCAGGGGAAATACTACCTCTGCCATAACTGATTTAAGAGAAGCAAGAATTTGGGGCCACACATCTAAATCTTTTTGGGGCTTTGAAATACCCGAGCCTGCCTCCTGTCTAAGCTCTTCAGAACATTTATGCCCTTGGGGTAAGTTGGAGCTTTGAGCCCCCTGTTGTCCTTTGGCTCCATCAGGGGTTTGAAAAACTTTTCTTTCATTGAAATCTCTCACTGGTGGAAGGCTGGAGTATCAGCAAGGTACGAACACCTCCAGCTCCCAGGACGGCTGCAGGATACCCTAATATTTAGGACTTAATATTCAGCCTTTGTAAGCCTCAGCCCCTAGTCTTACTAGTTTGTAACTCTGTCCCTGCCCTTCTCTTCCCTTTACCCCTCCCCTCCGCCCAGTTTTTAAGTCAGTTTTGTAAGTTCTATCAAAAAAATTTCTATCAGTTTATGATTTTAAACACATGGCAGGTGAGACCGCAGTTCCCCTCGTTGCACACCCCTATCCTTACAAAGCCGCTCTCTGCCCGGCGCTGTGAATGCGACTGGTGTGACGGCAGTGTGTGTGCGTGATGACACATATGCCAGACCTCCTCATGGAGGGGATCCCTGGATAGCAGGGTTTTCGGGAGGGATGCTCACTCCTCGGTTTTGGCCTGCACCCTGTGAAGCAGTGGGAGCAGGCTGGGACTGCCACCTGCTGTCGCAAAGCCTGATATAGCCGGAGTCTCTTCCTGGCTCGGAGTCAGGGCAGCGGTTTCTTGGCTGTTACATCTTTCTCCTCCTTCATGTGCTCATTCATCATGTCTCCTCTGGCAAGAATTTTCTCCTTTTTTGTTTTTTTTTTTGCTAAGCAAATTGCATTTATTCATCTGTTTTACAGCCTCCCCAAAAGCAATTGCTCAGAACACTTCCAAAGTCACATCAGCTGCTTGAATCCTCTTCTTCTGTCCCCATACCTGCAATCACACTCAGCCCTGAGTATCCCTTACCAGCAAACAGCAGTGAGGCCATAAAAGCTCTTACAGCTTTTATCATCATATGAGGTCATATGAGGTGTTTTTCTTTTTCTTTAGACCTCCCACTGTGCAAGCAAGAGGTCAGGTGAGAACAGCTCCATGCAGGAAACTAGGCAGGTGTGCACCACACCACACTTGCCATGTGACTACGTGATGAACTGTTCTGCACGTGGGGGGTGGGATTTCTCTGCCTCACTCACCTTTGCTTCATCTCAAAAGGAGGTGGCTAAGCTGTGCCATTCACCTAGGTTTGCCTTGCAGTTAGTTGGTGGGGAGGAAAAGGCACTTCTGGAGGGCAAATCTCCCATCTGTCTCAGATACATCTCTTAGGAGAGAAAGGTGGTTTCCTGCTGTGGTGTCTTCTGTAGACAGAGATAGACACAGACAGATAGATGGGCTAGAAGAGAGCCTGTACGATTGCTCAGGCAAGTGCAGCAGATCTCTCTCTGGCTGCCACTCTGGACAGGCACAGGTCTCCCTTGGGTCCTGTGCCACATCTGCCAGATCTGTGCAGATGTTTTGGATGCCCCAGTGCATCTCAAGCAGCGATAAATGACTCTGTGAAGTCAAGCGAATCAAACCCCAAATGCCAGGCTGGATGGTCCACCTCGCAGGGAAATGTGGCTGTACTCTGGATCCAGAGGGATGTATAAAACTGCCAGTTTATTAGTGATGGACAAGCCGAGCTGTGGGTGTAGATGCAGGTGGTGTCCAAAAGCCACCCCTATGCACAGTTCTCGTTTCAGGCTGGTCTCCTTGGTGTGGTCCCACCCGGCATGGCTGCTTTCATCTGCAGCAGCGCTGGCGACCGTTGCTGCAGCTCCCTGCCCAGCGCTCCATGTGGAAGCAAAGCCTCCGGCAGTGGCCGTGGTTGTTCCTGCACTGCTGGCTGTCCGAAAGACCACTGGCTGCACAGGGAAAAGAGACAGGAGATGTGGGAACCCACCGAGTATGTCATCACTGGCTGAGCAATGAAACACTTGTCGTTGGCAACAGGGAAATTCAGTTGCCTTCATGGTGAAGGTCAGATGTGCTTGAGAGGGGCATCTCCTCCCACCAAGCACGGGGAGTCTCTTAACAGCTAGCCTAGATGAGATGCCAAACTTCGGGATGGCTGAGTCAGGTGAGATGGATCCCTTGGCAACATCAAAAGTCAGAAAAGGCTCTTTTTAGAGCAAGTCTTTTATTTACTTATTCAATCATCTTAATCTTCTTAACTTCCTAAAAACTCAGTGTGCTGTTTTTCTTTACACATAGCAGGAACACCAAGTTTTGGGTTTTTTGGAAGGTTCAAGGGCATAGCAGTGGAATATTAGCCACCGTCAGTGGAGTGGGCAAATTCTTCTCTCTCCTACCTTTGTCCCTAGGGCTTGAGTTAACTAGATAAGAGCATAAACAAGCTGAGTAGGTAAGTCTCCTCTTCTTGTTTGTCAGAGTTGATTTGCATTTTAGTTATACTACCATAGTCCTAATAACACCATAATGACCTTACAGCTGGATGAGACCTAAATTCCTAATATATATGCAAGCAGCCAATGAAAAGGCCACGACAAGTGTGATCTTTCTATTAAAACAGAACCCCAGAAGAAAAGAGACAGGCAAAAAAAACCCCAAAAAACAAACTAACAGTCCTTCCTCCCACCTTCCCCCAAAGCTCATCCCCTTTTATAGATAAACTTTGGAATTAGTCTTTGGTTGCTTTATACAAAGGATACAGGTGTGCTATTATTCTTTGTCCAAACTCAGTCTAAATAGCAGTCAGGCAAAGGTAGTCATCCACTTGTGCTTTATTTAATAGCTTGAGCCAGTTTAATTTTAATCTGGCTGTTAAGGTTAATTAGACTGAATGGAGCTTAATTTTCTATTTGGCTTTGCAGCTCTCCGGCAGTTTCTGTTCCTTGCAGTGCACACATGTCCTGTGACATCAAGTAGCAGCTAATGCACACCCAAAAATGCACCTGTTTCTGCCAGAAAACACATGCGTAAGGTGCCTAAAATAGCCCTCCCTCATCATCAGAGTGAGACTGCCAGGCAATATTGCGCTGTCGCCCTTGGTAGTCCCAAAGGCTGTCCTCTAAACCTGGTGACTGCAAAGGCCTTTCGAATTCAGGGGGTTCTCCTTGTTTTGCAGAGGAAGAGACTTGCATCCTGGTCAGTCTCAGAGCTCAGGCTCTTAGCTCAGACTCAGTATCTCTTTGTGGCTTTTGAGACGGTAGAGAGGAGGGGACGTACTGTCTGTGAACCTGGAAAACCTTCTCTTCCTGCCAAGGCTCTGCATCCAGGAACTCCTTGAAGACAATGTTTCAAAAGATATTTGTTCCTTGGAAGCAAGAGTCAGGTCAGCCTTGGCTTGACTTGAGGGCCCTGTCTTGTCCTTGCCTACCTCAGGGTGGGAACCTGCCTTGTCCCTTTTCCACGGATACCCCTGCAAGTATTTTATCCTTACCGTGAACATCCTGGAGGAGGAGCGTGACTATGATTGCAAAGAGCAGCTGGAGGATCCGCATGGCTGAGCCTAGGTGGAAATTCCAGGGTGAGGAGGAGTAAAGGGCCGTAAAGAGATGGGGGACAGGAAAATCCTGGATTTATAGGTCCCAGGGCTTGTGTAATGTTCCTGGAGTGGAGGGAACTTTGTCAATCTCAGGTACATTTCAACATTCCAGCAAACAGTTGCACTGGGATGTTCCCTGTCATAGATACACCGCATTACAGCAAAAAAAAGCAGGGTTTTGTCAACAAATTGCACTGAGCAGTGGGGAGTCTGCTACTGGTTGCTGTTGGAGACAGGATGTTGGGGCTGACCCAGTCTGGCTCTTCTTGTGCTTGTAGGCTTGAGCACATGATGTTAAAAGTCTGCCCAAGGGTCTGAAGGATCAAAGTTTTATTTCCAGTTCCCAGTCCCTGTGCTTAGCCTTGACAAGCTCAAGCATGAAAAAATCCAGTCCCTTCCTCAGCACTCCCAAACATCACAAAGTAGGCTTAAAAATCATTAAAAATCAAAATGCTGTTTGTATTTCCCAATTTCTGGCTTGCCAAGAGATCATTTTCCAAGCTTTTGTTTACAACTGTCAGGAAAAATCTAATTCAACATCTTGTTTATGTGTTTATTAGAGTAGGAAAGCTGGGATACCTCCTAGTAATTATCACGAGCAGGAGCTTTAGGAAAAAATTGTTTATTACAGATCTCCCAAGAAAGTTGGCAAGCTCTGTGCTTTGTATTAGTTCTCCAGCTCAGTTCCAGGAAATAAGGAAAGGTGGGACCTGAGTTTCAATGTTGGAAAACAACACAAAACAAATAACAAACAGAAATCTCCCCCAAACAACAGCAAAAAGTGCAAGAGAAAATAGAAACCTTCTAAAGGTTTCTTTTTACAGCAACGAAACAGCAAAGGGTGTCACCACGTCTTTCATTTTCCTGTTGCAAGTCACCTTGATGGCCTTTTATTTGCAGGCTGGATGCCAGCCAATACTGAAAAAAAGTAAAGCCACTGGCCTTCAGGTTGCTTGAACAGAACAAGGATCAACTTCATCAAACAGTGCAGATAAGGGGCCCTTCACCAGCTGGACTTTGGATCACAGGACGCTGAGCATTAAACAGGATGTCGTGCACACAGGCAACACACAACTTAGGGAAAGAAAATGGGGTCTTAACCTTATCTGTGGGAGGGATGGTTTCAAGGATGTATGTAGAGACTCTCTGGAAGTGGCTATGTTTTGCATATCCAGCTTTGTGTGGTTGGTGGAAGACCATAACCCACCATGTATTGCTGAGGATCTGCATCTTCAACGTGAGAGATGGTGCAGTGGGGGTGACTTGTTACAGGGCTTATCTAGCATGTTGGTTCTCGTGGCATTGTACCCAAGACACCAGCTGGTGGTTCAGCATGCCCAGTCGTGTCCAGGACATGGGGACAGAGAACAGAAAAGAGATTACAACTCTGTCTTGAGATACAACCCTAGCAGGGAGGAATGTGCTGTGGGGGTCAGTCACATGAGTGTCCTGCTCCAGCCATGTGACCTGGTGGATCTGTACAAGTCTGTGAAGACAGCTGGATATGCTCTAGAGACTAAGTCTAGAGTCAGGATACCAGGTGCTGCTGATGGATGGCAAAAAGCCTTATTTTATCTCTAGTTCAGTTGCTCTCCCCTGGTGGGAACAGCAGCCATTGCTCAGAGGATGAGCTGCATCTGGATCAGTGCATATGCTGCAGGTTCCACAGAGGCGGACACAAAGGTGGTCAGGATACATCCTCCACACCACTGCGACTCCCTGCTTTGCAGCTATGGTGCACGCGTTGAGTTCAAGAATTTGCCTTGGGAAAGACAGCTATTCTGCTGGCATGGGAAGACTAGACCTTTCATCAATATAAGGCAGAAAAGAGCCAAAACCAGACAACACCAACATAAACCAGATTTCCCCAGAAGTCAGGGGCAGAAAGTTTCTGTCTCCTGGGTGATTGCTCCGACTGCAGCTGGGCTTGCTCCCTCCTGCATGATCCCTACACGAAGTTGGCCTCAGACTTTGGTGAGTTTCCTTCCTTGATGGGCCGCATTGGGTGCAGCTGGTCCTGCCCTTCTCTGCTCCTAACCTGTCACCAGCTGGTTTCTTTCAGATCCCACAGTGCACAGAGGCCGATCTGTGCTCTGTGACTCACACCATAGAAATTAGCTCCGAGTTGCCCTCAGGGGTTTTTGAGGAGGAGTCTAAGTCAATCCCCATCCAATCCACAGCCTGAAATGGGAGGGGACCTCTCCACTAACTTCATCTGGCTTTGGTCAGGACCTGAGCAGCTGGATTTTTAAAATCAGGCTACTTGTCTCAGCAGCTTGGGATAAATTTACACTGGCCGCAGCAAGGATGACCACAGGAGGGAATCCATAGGGGCAAACCTTGCAGTGATTTCAGGGCCTCCTGGAGCCCCTTTGCCAGCCACTTCTCAGCTCACCCGCCTGCCCTGGCATCCTGCCTCCTCATCTTCCCTGTTACTTTCTGCCATACCCTCTAAATCTCTGCATCTCAGCATGGGAAGAAGGGCCCTGACCTTGGGGAGTGCTGCTTGCTTTTTGCTTCGCCACAGGACAGCATGCCTGGCTTGCGGTTGGTATGTTTTCTGCTCTGGGGAGGTCCAGGCTCCCTCCTGCCTGTCTATTAAGTAATCACCTACAAATTTCCCTTCCAAATACTTCTCCAGTCTCCCTTTGAAACCATTTACAAGTTTTACATGATAATATCCTTTGGCAAAGTGTTCCACAGGTCTGCAACCTGCAATGTAAAGGAACAATTTTCATTCGTTTTAAACAAGGCCCCTCCTAGTTACCCCATAGCTCTTGTGCAGGAAGAGGCTGTGGACAGTCAGCCCCCCATTCACCCTCAGCACATTTCTGTAGGCTTTCACGATCCTCTAGACTTCTGTCATGTTCCCCTAAACCACCTGATGCCAGTGCTGCTTTGAAAGAGAGTCCTCTGGAGCGAAGTGCTCAGCATGCTCTGCTGTGCCTCCTCTCGACTTCCCAGAGTGCAAAAAGATTTCCTTTTATATGGTGCGAATCTGCAAGTCTGTCCTTTCTCCCCATTTTTTGCAAAATGCTGCTCTTTGGCCCATGGCAAACTGGCACAGCAAAATTCTTGTCTGCACAGCTAAACTCTTCCTCCCCTCCAGTGGCATGGCCACATCCAGATGTCCATTACAAATGGACCCTGGCATGTGCCAAGCTCCAAACTGTGTCAAGGACTTGTCTAGGAAAGTGCTAGTTGCCCCAAGGCAAACCTGTGCCAAGAATAGTGCTAATAATTCAATAGCATGGATGGACATCTGCCAATATTTGAGCATGAACCTCACAGTGTTTGACTTTCTTGTGTAGATACAGCCTCCGAGTCCAGACCCAGTTTAGCCTCCTAACACGCCCCTGTATCTGGACTGTTGCAGGATGGCTGTTGCCTTCACTCAGCCTCACTGGTGGAAAGAGCAGCCAAGTGCAAAGACTGAATATGACCCTCTTTCTTCTGAGCTGAAAGAAGAGTCATGCATACGAGTGCCTGCATTTCTTTGCATGGGATTGCTGCAGACGTAAGGGACATCCTGAATGCAAGAGGTTTGCCCAAGATTATGAGAGATGAGCTTCCTCAAACAGGAGCCTGTTCGACCATCATTCCAGTTCTGATCATACAGCTCAGCTTACATAGGTGTTTATAGACCACAAGCGGAGGATTTCATTTTAGTCTAGCTATCTCTGCCAAACAAACATTGGCCTGTTGCCTGGGAACAGCAAACAAATTTCAGCGAGGGGGACATTCATGTCTTGTTTTGATGAACTAACATCTCTAGTTATTCATGAGGCTTGTGCTGATCAACAGACCAGACATGAGGGCAGGCCTCTACCCTGGCTGCATCCCTGGGCTGTCCCTGTGGCTAAGGGAGCTGAAATGGCTGCAGAGGCCCAAAATATATCTCCCTCGGTGTCTGGATGTTTTTTATGTCTCCTTCAGAAGCTGGCATAGGACAGCTGGGGTCGTGCTGAAGAATCCCTTTTTCTGTAACTGTATGAGCTCTGTCAGCTATGGGTAACTAAAGCTAAGGGATCTCCCAAGCCTTTCCCACTAGTGTCTTCTTCCTCATTTGTTTTTCTCCAATTAGGCCAAGAAACTCAGCCTAATCTCTTTTTAGAGCGGTCCTCTAGTCTGATTTAAATTCTCATCAGCCTACATCTCTTAAAGGATGGTAGACTTCACCTTCTTATTTTCTCTGCAATTCTGGCTTCCCCCTTAGCTTGTCTGACTGTCCACTCTATTTCTACATGCAATAATGCAGGTGTGGTGTCAGGAGGGGTTCAGAGTAACTCCACTGACTCCACTGGGGTTTACAGTCACGGAAATGGTGCAGCACAGGCAGTGTTGTTCTCCATGGAAAGAATTCCTCCAGCTGGAGCATAGGATCATGTTGGAGATGTCCTTTGTTGAGTGCCTTTAATGAGAAATACTGTTTGACTTTTGGATACAAGGGGTGGAAAATGGTGTTTGAGTCTGGTCCCATGACAAATTAAAACAAACAGCTGAACAGATCTGGGCTGAGCGGAAGAAAGTGTTCACCCAGCAAGAGGAGCTGAGCCCTTCCTTCTTCCTAGGGATACATGACACACAACCCTGATGCTGTGACACACAACCCTGGTAACTAATTTCTCTCCACACTGCTGGTCTTTGCCTGGATTTCCTTGGTTTCTGTGGAAACAGCATACCCTATCACATACTCACACCAAAACATCTTATACTGCTGTTATATTATTGTTTCATTCAAGCAGCAGGTGCTGATGCGGTGGATGTGGCCTCTGCATAAAAGAGAGGATTTATCTTTTGCAAATACAGAGCCACACAGGAAACTGTGGGATTCGCTGAATGGAAAACATGGTCCTAACTCAGAACAACTCCTCTTTGCCACGGAGAGGGAATAAGCATGAACAGTTTTTGAGGGAGACAACCTGGGCAGCTGGCAAAGGGAAACAGAGCAAAACCTAGCTGAGAGCTCAGAGGTCCACAGCAAAATAGCTGTGAGTGAAAAGCTAGAGGGAGAGGAGAGCAAAAGCCTGTTTCTTTCACAGGGCAGGGACACCAGCTTTAAAAGAGCTGTCCTGGTGTCTGGGCACTGTCCCCCAGACTCCAGGTGAGTTTCTGGGCCAAAAAAACATGGAAATAGTATCTTCCATGTATCAGAGAGTGCAGTTCTCCACTCTCCATCTGTGTCCTCAGTACTTTCTCTCTCCTCTCTGTGTGTCAGAGTGAGTGATCAGGTAGCCAGAAGGGAAATCAATTCATCTTGCTAATCTGGCAGAAATGATAATGGATTTTTTTTTTTTTGAGGGCTATTTTTCAGAAAGCTCACTAAGCAAGGGAATGCATAGCCAGGGGAGTGTGGGACAGTGTCTTGCAGCAGCAGCTTGCACTTACTGTTATGTTACTGCCAAAGGGACAACGTGAAACTGTCAGGCAATTAGCTACCTATAAGCTGGCTGAGCATTTCCACCTTACCCCGATCAAAACTCAGCTGCCCAACAGGTTCAAAATATATAGGGGGCAGAAGGTCCAACAACTGGCAGAGAGATTTACAAGATGAACTGCATGAGCTCATACGCTTCACTTTCTTAGGAAAGCAGGCTGTAAATGTGGTGGCTAACAGTCATCCGGATAAGAGAAGTGAATCATGAACTTTGTAGATGAATGTGAGAAATAAACTGTTTGATTTGGAAATGCTCCTTGATTTACATGCCTGTCTGTGCTGAGTTCCTATTTCAACGTGCGTTGGAGAGCTAGCTTGGAGTCCTTATGATATGGGGAGGAATTTGGCCCTGGGCTCAGGCCCATCTCTGTTTTCAGCCACGGTTCCCAAGCCAACAGCCAGGTCTGTGTTAGTAAGCTCTCCTGTCGGCTCATCTGACGGCAGAGGATCTCCAGTGAAGTGCTGGTATCTCCCTGCATGCATTCGAGTCCCAGACTGTGCTCTGTGTGTGTTATGATAACCCGAAGAAAATAGCTGGGCTGCTCGTGGGCGGCCTCAGAATTGCCCAGAGAATCAAGTTACTCAAATGAGTTCATCTTTGAACCTCTCATGATGGGTCCTGACCCTAGTGAAGTCAATGGGAATTTTCCTGTTTGATTCACCAGAGAAAGAATTTTGTCTCCTAGGGAGGACTTTTCCCTGGCTCTGACCAATGCATGAGCTAATTGGTATAACTCTCTCATTAGATCATTGTTTTCTTGCTTATACAGATGTGATTGCCCTGGAGAGAAGCATTTTACCGGGATGGGGCCACCAAGAGCAAACTGGCAAGTGGTGTAAGGGGCATCAAAATTCTTCAGGCTGAAAGATCAAAGGAGGGGAAAGAAACAGAGAAGGGCTGAGAGCACATCTGGAGACCAATTGGATTTAGGCTGAGACATCTCATAGGCAGAAAGCTATTAGGTGCAAATATGCTAATTGCATTGTGTTTATTGCCTGGTGATTACAGAGAAAAGAAGTACCAGAAATGCAGCCCATGGATGAAGAGAGTGGACTGTCAAGGGGAATATTTTGCACAGTCTTCAGATCCCTCCCCCAGTTTAAAACAAATGACCCTGGGCTCTTTCTTCTTCTCACTGTGCTGTGGAAGAAGAATGAACTGGAGACTGCCCTACCAGGCTTTGCATTACCTGATCTAGCCGGGGGAGGTATGGCTGATTGACAGTATGCTCACCGCTGCTATAAACCCTGCCTATGAGTAGAGTATGTGTGGGTAAGCCCAAAGGTATGTGTGTGGGGAATTCCTGCTCCCTCTTCATGTCTTAACCCTTCAGCCACCCTTTCCCAGTGCCTATAAGTACCTGGCACAGCCTGGGAAGGAAGAATAGATATGTGCTTGGAGCCTGCCTGAGACACATGGGCCACACTTTATGTCAAAACAGATAGCTTTTGGATCAGAAGTGATGGCAAAGAGGGCTGCTCCATTGCAACTGTTTTCCCTGGGAAAGGAAAGGAAGAGGCAGAGCCAACTTGTTCTGCTGAGAACTGGATCACTGTGTTTGTTTCTGGTTAATGGGAGACAGTGCATCCCACCACCAGCAATTTTGCTGAGTAAGCAGGAGTCACAGAAGGGCACTTGCTGTTCTGTTGAACTTCAGGTTTATTTCTTTCAGGTAAGGAGAAAGGCGATTTCTCATCTGGGCATAACAGGTAACTGCCAGATGTCAAAAGGGGCAATACATAAGTGAGTGGAAGGCCCCAATTTCTTCCTGTTGCAGCATCTTCTAGAAAGTCACAGCAAAAGCAAAAAGCAACACGTTCAGAAGTCCACTAGTCAATCCACAGCCTCTGACAATTGGAGCAAAAGTTGTCCCAGGGAAGCAACAGTCATAGAAAGACAAAACATTCCTTCCCAGGAGATAAAACTCAGTCACAGCCTGTTCCTTGTTAGCAGAGCCTGCAGCTTTCCATGTGCTGCAGTTTGCTCCTTCAGAAATCTTCAGCTTTTTATAGTAGTCGGTGACAAACCTTTACAACACAGAATGATAGGTTCAAAGCAGTAACTAGCCAGATATTCACCAGGAATGCAGTTTCCAACTCGGCACAAACCCCCTTCATGGTTACAGCTTTCTGGTCCGTGAGCATTTCCTGTACAAAGAAGCAGCAAGTTGGTAGGTAAAATGCACAGAGTTTTCTCTGACACAGGGTGCCCGGTCAGCCAAGGCAAGACTGAGAGCACACATGGAGCCTGGGCATGCACAGCTGCGAATCTCAAAGAGCACACCTAGGATTCCTGTCTCAAAGGACAGCTTCAGATATCTGTATTTGTCAAAAAAAACCCCACAAGGTTCAGAGCCAACCTCACTCAGCATTTTGCCATGCAATCATTTTTTCAGGATATTGTTCAAACACCTTACACTGGAGGTTGGAACAGTTGTCCTCACCCTACCAAGGAAACAACTGCAGTATGAGAAAAGGAAGAAACACTTTCCCAGAGCCTCCAAAAATGAGCACCAGAGCAGAGGTAAAAGACATATCCTCTAAGGTTTGCCCAAATATTCTGCTCCTAGAGAGGCAGAGAGATGCCCCGTTTTCACAGCTATTTCCCTCCTCATTCCTGAATTACTCCTAGGGATGGAATTACATGTTTTGCCAAAGTGCCTGACCCATTTTTTCATCCAGAAACCTAAGGACACCTCTCCCCCCCAGTACCTATAATACTTTGATATGATTGCTCAGCTATGAAAGCTTATTCCTCTTCCCAGCTGCCTCTGTTTACCACCCTTGGCCTTCCTGGTCTTACCGTGAGTAGTCAGGGAGATGAAGATTAAAATGAACCAAAGGATCCCCATTGCTTTGCTTCTGCTGGAAAGCAGCAAGGCTGAGCGTGAGACTTTGCAGAAGCCTCTGTATGCTGTTGGCATGCTGGATAGCATCCTGGAAGAGGGAGGGTGCAGGCAGAAATTAGTTATAAGCCAGTCTCCAGTGTAACACTCGCTGCTCAGAAATTCTGCTCCGTGTCGTTCTGACCCAGTGCTGCCGTTCCAAACAACGTCGACTCGTTTCACAGTCACCGACTACCGGCTTCCCCGCTTCCTGTTCCTGGCAGTTGGCATTTTCGACTGGTGGATTGCCAACTGTAGACAGCTCAGTGGGCAGGGAGGTGCAGGAGATCCCTCTGCCCTTCACTTACAGCCAGCGAAGTGCCTGGGGAGCTGATGAACCGAAGGGTGGGAACCTGCAAAGACAGGCTCCTGAGGAGCTGCAATGAGGAGAACCGCGCAGGCTAGGAGTGATTCATTTTTGCCTGAGCTCCTGTGAATTTTTCTTCCAGCTGAAACCTGGATGTGATTTTCCTGCCAAAAAGTCATTCCAGCTTTGGCTTCCAAGGAATTTGGCAGGCCTCATTCCTGAGCACGATGACCACACAGTGCTTCTCCACAACAGTGGTGGAGGAGGTAGCCAGTGAGCTCAGAGCGCACCACTTGGTGGTAATTATGTGACAGATATGTAGCTTTTACTGTAAAATCAGCATCAGATATTCTACCTACCCTCACTTGGCTGCTGTCCCTGCTGTTTGATGACCCTTCAGCTGTGTTAATGAAGTTATTTCTGTGGATACTTCCTAAACTGGATAGCTGAAAGGTCCAGGTTAAAAATTCCCTTCTTTCTGAAAAAAAAAATTGTTCAGATGCACTTGATAAAGTCATTTGATCTCCTGGATTTACAGTCATGAAGATCTTGATTCACAGGGGCACCTTGTGTCACTTGAGATGCCTAGTTATTGGAGATTTCCACATGAGAGTGGCAGATAGGACACTGGACGTGCCCTTCTGGAAGCCAGGCATGATACCCTGGCTCAGCTCAAGAGACACCAGATGCCTATACGTGGGCAATTGAGTCTGGCCTTAAAGCCAGGAAGATCAAAAGGCAGAGATTTCCTTGAATGCTCTATAGCCTATTGGGTAAAATGTGTAGCACAGAACGTACCCATGTGGCTGCAGGAGAACTGTCCCTCATTGCCCATCCAGAATCCTCCAGGCCTGTGACCAGCCAGTCTGATGGGGGCAGACACACAGACAGAGCAAAGGCAATGGAGATTTGAAATCCCATCAGGAGAGTCCTGTACCCCTGGGATTTTTGGCTCTGCCAATACCCCTGAAACAAAACAGGGACTGAGGCTCAGAGGCCCTTGATGATACATGACACTTACAGTCTGCCTTGCTGAAGGAGACAAAGACAAAGACTATGTCTGCGTACATACTAGTAAATTAAACACAACCAGATCACAAGCGCAAATGTTAGCTGGATCTCAGCTGCCCGCTCTGACACTCTGTGAAGACAGAGCCTGAGCAGCTTCTTCTGTAATCTCATGGCTGGGGCACACAACTGAATTTTCCCATGTGAAGTTTGCTCTCTTTCCAGCCATTTATAAGGAGCTTGGGAATGCATTACGGCAGGAGTCTGGGAGTGCACACATAGCACTGAGTTCTGCTCTGTTAGGCTATACTGGTTTTATTGGTTACAGATGAAATTAGAGTTCAAGTCAGTATGCAGTCTGTAATCACTGGGTGCCAACAGGTGGTAAACCCAAACTACGAGGTATTTTACATATTTCTAGCTTAGTTACAGCGTTTACTACAAAGTCATAGCAGAAGTGAAAAGCATATCAACTGTGGAGACAAGTGCATTCTCCTTACATCCATATTATGTCACCTGAAAAACAGGAATAAAATAGCCTGAAAAAGAGTAAGGAGTGATCTTTGGCTTTCTAAGGGACATGATTCACCAACAGTTTGTTTCTTATCGGAAAGCGGTAGTGGAAGCGGTATTTTCTTGCTGCTGATGAATAACTTCTACAGCATGGAATAAATGATCCAAAGCAATGCTGAATAACATATTCATCCAAGAAGCAGGGTCCTGACCGGCACACTCCACCTGCAAGCATGCAACTTCTTGTTTCCTGGGCATTTCCTGCAGAAAAAAGACATACTTGAAAGGCCAATCTGTGCAGAAACCATTGGGTCAGACACAGGAAACGCACCTGGGCTATTACCAGGCCCAAGAGGTGACCTGCAGCTCAGCTGCAGCCAGAATCTTTGCCCGTTGTTCATCCAGATGTGAAAGACTTGCAAATGGAAATAAAATGATGGACCAATTCTTAAGTGATTATAGCCTTTTCTAATGCTTTTTGGAGGTCTAAATGGATATGTCTTGTGCAAGGCTTCTCAGCAGAATGGTGGTAGAGCTTGGGTCTCTGTCCCAGGCTTCTGCTCTGCTTAATAGAAAGTACCGTCCCCCCTGGAGGAAGCTTTTAAGTCTTATCTCTGGAGTGTCCCTGGTGTCTCCTACACTTAAACTGCTGGATTTTGTTCGCTATGACCCAGAAGGCTCTTGTAACAGTCATGGGAAAGCAGAGCACGTCTGAACACCTGGTTTCACCTGTCACTTGCATCCTTGGTGTGTCCACAGATGTGCAGCAGGTGCTCTCACTCTCTGGACACTTCCCAACACAATGCACCCCTTTGCCCACCATCCCACCCCTTCACAGCCTCCCCACATGCTCCCCTCTCAGCCTGTCGCCTGGACAGCAATAGGGGTAACATGGAGGGGGGAATGAGGGGAAGTTGCTTGGAGATATTTGGGCAGTCCCTCAAGTGGGGATGCCACCATCTCCAACAGCTTTGTTATGGCTCTGGGTACCCACCACGCTTCATCAAGCCTGCGAGGTGGGTGAAGTCCCTCCTGTCTGCAACATACCCAAGATCTCCTTCTGTAGCCCAGCACTTTTCTCCCTTACCTGGAGGATTCAGGAAGATGATGGCCAAGACAAACCAAAGGAACTCCATCGCTGCAATGTGTCTGGATAGTGGCACGGCTGGGAAGTGGGTTTGACAAAAGCCTTTGTACTTCAAGAGCTCTCTGCCATACTTGGAAAGCTCCGCTGGCAGGAGGGGATGTGGGGGTGGGGGGCAGGAGTTAATTGTGCTCAGGTTTCATGCACTCCGTAACCGGTATAAAGGATTTGTCTGATGTTGTCCTGCCCCCACAGCCCTGCTCTCGTCAACTCCCAGCCACACATATGGTTAATCAGTGTAGCACACCTGAGCCCCTCTGGGCTATGTGATGAACAAATTGTAAAGCAGGCCTGGCGAAAGAGATTGCAGCTATGGACTATTTGGTGCTAGAAAGATACTGATCTTGGAGGAACAGCAGAGTCAATGCCTGCTGCAGCCTGATAGCGATTCCCAAGTGAGCCTGCTCAGGCTTTGTGAAGGGCAGAATTTTTCTGTCTCCTCTCTCCAGGCCAGTTTGTTGGCTTGTAGCTTTTTAAGTGCTTTTCCACTCCAATAATGAAGCGCAGTCTTGAGTTTCCCTCAAGCAATGTCACTCCCGTTCTTCTCAACCTCTTTGTGCCTTATAACAGATAGCAAAGCTCTCCATGCTCGATTTGGCAGGTCCCGCATGTGACTGTGTGCTGTATCTTAGTCTCCCTTGTGAGGGTGAAATGCATCCTCTCTTGAATGGGTCATTACTCCTTGCTGTCTCTGAGCCTGGAAGACATCACACACTTGAAGCCCAGGACCCCTGACATGCTGCCCAACTGGCTGGTCCACTCAACAAGGGTACGGTGGATTGAAACAGTCATGGAGCTGCAAGGTAGCCTTTCTTGTGGCCCGCAAGAATATGGATCAGGTCAGCCCTGCAAGGAAAGGTTGGAGGGTCTTTTGTGATCTAGGGTGGCAAAAGGGGGTGCACACCTTGACATCTCTTGAGGCTGAATAATGGGACAAGATTTGACACAGAAGGGGAAGGGCATATTGCAGTCTTGTCAAAAAGAGAAACCCTAACTTCAGTGGTGTGCACAGGCTTGTCTCCATAGAGTATGATTATCTGTGTGTGGCTTTCTATACACAGGCAAATGATTGGTTCATTCCAGAGTGGAAATGGGGTGTAAATGAATCTGGCTGTAAAGTAGACAATTCAGTGTCTAAGATCCTCAATGCAAAACGAGGGATGAACCAGTTTGTTAATATAGATACACCATTGCATTAGTCACCAGGGGTTACTAATCCTGAATTTTGTAGCTGGACATTTCTTTACAAAAACACTGGCAAAAAAGGTAAGATACTCAGTGTCAGGGTTTTGATGGGGATAGGTTTTGGATAAGCAAGATCCTTTTCACCCTTTGGCAGAGCTGAGGTGTATACCTGCCTTCTTGCAAGCTACCGGCACCTCCTTCCAGACCTAGATAACCTGGGTCTGCCGAGAGCAGCCTGTGCCTCACTGATGGTTGTGTGCCTGTTAGGAACATAGTGCTGGCATTAGAAGTGCCTTGTGGCATAGTGGTGACTTGATGCCCCTGACTGCAAATCTGAGTGCAGCCCTGTGCACTTGGCATTGACCTAGGGTCCCCTTAGAAGTGAAAAACGCTTGACTGGAAAGCCCCACCACTGGGCTGTATCCTCCACCAGCCTGCGTGCCTGCTGAGCAGTGGGTGAATGCAGGTGGGTTTCAGTCAGTCCCTTTCATATGCTCAGATCGCTCCACGTTTCGGGTTTACACAATGTGCCTTTGTGGGTGGGTTAACTGCTTTCATGGGAGGCCTTTCATCATCGGTTACAGTGACCTGCTAGTCCTTTGAAGGGTTTCTCTGGGAACTGTAAGGACCTTGTAAGCATTTCCTGTGTGCTTTATCTGCACACAAGCCCTGATTTTGGGCTAATAAGGAGGCTCTTCAAACTTTGCTTATTTCTGTCTTACGGCACCTCAACGAAATCTTCTAGCAAACCTGTGGCTTGACTTGACTTGACTTGACTCCCTGGGACAGGAGCGGAAAGGCTGCGCTCCAGCCACATTCCTGCTCTCATTTTCACTTTTCCTGTGAGGTACTGATCTGTTGGTCAGGGCACTGCTTTTGACTCCACGGGCTGAGCATGGTGCAGAAAAGCCAGCCAACTAAATGACCTGTGGGCTGGGGTAGATCTGGAGAGGACTGTCCCTCTGATGCTGTATGGTGCGCCCTAAGATCTAGACAAGCAGAGGAGGTGCTCAGGCCTGAGATATTTTCTCCAGGGCAGTCTTTAGAGGCAGCCTGAGACCAGTGTAGGCATGTCCCTTGTGTGTCCTTGGGAAGTCCCTTTGACTCTTTGGTTGTGTCTCTATACCAGTAAATTAAACAGCGCCAGGGCTCGTTCAGCTCTCCCTTTCTCCAGAACAGGAGGGAGGGCTTGGGACAATACCGGTGGTCTGAGCCAACAGATAGTGTGCCAGGAACAAAGCTGACAGTTAAACACCAGGGAAGATTGTGTCCCAGCAGCTGTGCCCTTGCTCTGGCACTATTTAATTCACTGATACAGACTTAGCCTGAGTGTCTCAGTGAAATGGGGATGAACGAGCTTTCTTCCTGAGAAGGCCATGCATGAGGACACAGTGGTGTTGTGAGATACGCAGGTATTGAAGTGATGAGAATTAGGAAGTACCTGTGGTATAGAGTTAAAGGTCATAAAGGTCAGTTATTTTTTACACTTTTTCTCATGGAAAGTGGGCTCAGCATGGTAATAAATAACACTTCAATCCACTTTGATTCACTTCTAAGTCCCAGACAAGAAAGTGCTCTTTAGAAATGAATGAGATACAAACAAGACTTGCCAATATAAGAAAGCAATTTTATTATCACTGTCATTATAATGCTTATTACAGACAAGGAAGCATTTAGGGAAGAAGATCCCAAGTTCCCAAGGCTGGTGTGCATCCGGTATTTGGGCATTTTCAGGACACCACATCTTCTCCAGTTTCCTCTTAATCTATATACCGGCAGCAGAGCATGACGTAATGTTGGCAAGTCCCAATCTCTTCTTCCGCGACACCACAGTCATCATATCGGCATATCCCCCCTCTTGCCAGGCACCAGGACATATACCAAGTCAGGGGAGCACCTGTCACTTCTCAAAACAGACACAGTGAGTTGGGAAATAAGTTTACTGAGATACTGCCATGATGTCAGATCACAGGACAAGAAAGACTAATTCATGTGTGACAGTGGGAGTGCATTTATGTGTGGGAAAACTCAGTGGGAGCAGAGACTGCAGCCCATTTATACTTCTTCTACTAGATTTGAGTGGGCCTTGGGGTTGGCCATAGATCAAGACATTTCATTAAAAAACAACCTTATTTTTTTTCTAATGAGAAAAAGAACATATTAATCTCCTCTCCCATCTTTTCCCTTCATCAAAACCTGAACTTTTTGGATATATCTATACTAGTAAAACAGGGTTGCTGAAAAAAACAGGACCAGGGTGCAAACGTTGGAACTTCATTATCTGTACTGTGAAATTCCTAGCACTTCCCTGGAATGGTTTTGGTCCAGGCTAACTGCTACTTTCCCAAACTGTTCCCAAGTACTGCTGGGGAGCTGGCATGGATCAGGGATTGCTTCCAAAAGACACTTTGGATGTAGTAATCTTGTTCTAGAGGAGAAGAAAGTTTAATAGGACATACATGACCAGATTGTGACATTTGCCCATCAGGGCTAGAGAAGAGGCTCTGAAACTGCTTAGTTTACTAGTATAGATATAGCCTTTTGGACACTGAATAGGCAAGAAAATGTACCGAATTTTCTGAGAGTGAGCTGCCCAGTTTAGAAGGTGTAAGGGTCAGGGAAGACCTGGGCTCTGTCTTCAGATTGCTCTGGCCAGCACTGTGATCTTGGGCTCTGAAGTCATCAGGAAAACTCAGGTGCTTAGAGCTAAATGTGCTCAAATGCTTTGTTCAAGCAGGGACCAACTGTTTGCCCAAGGGTCCTCTGGGACTGATTTGCAAGTGACTTCCCTCCCCACCTCTCATTCTCCCTCCCATCCTCTCTCTGCATCTCCTAACAGAAGTTTAGGGGAGGGACTGTTCTGGTTCTGGCTAGTTCTGGTTAAAACAGTGTCAGGCTTCAGCAACCATGACTAGAGACTGGACAGAGGACGACGTTTCTCCTTAGTTCTCCCCTTTTACCCCCTCACCCCATGGCAGGAGGCATTTTGCTACTGACATTGCCCTAGCCAGGATTTCATCTTGGATTGTCACTGTGAATCGCTTCACACTTGTGATGGAGCCTGCAACTTAGGAAGAAGATCTGGATAACCCTTTTCTTCTTTTTCCCAGCCACCAGGAAGTAAACCTGCAGTGACAGCTCTTGCTTACCTGCCACAGCCAGGAAGGTCTCAAAGAGAACAAGTAGAGGGTAGAAGATTTTCATGGCTAAAGACCACCTAGAAAGGGGAGACAGAGACACTCCATTACCATGCTGATGGGTGAGATGAAACGTATTTGCCATTCAGATCCACATTTTCCTCTGAGCTACTTGGGCAGAGTCCTTCTATGGTCACTGGAGAGGAGTAGACACTTCTGGAGCATATTTCACCTTATCCTAAAGGCAATGTCTCAGTCAGGTCAGTGGAGCTGCACTTAGAGAGTCCATTTGCCTCTTATAAGAGGAGCCTGGCTGACTGCACAGATGCTTATGTGGGAGACATTTGCAGTGAAGTGTGATGAAGTCCATCCCATGAGTGCACAGCTGCAGAGGAGTGGCTGGGAAAGAGAGTTATTGGGGAAACAAGAAGTTTTGTCTTGCAAAATGTTAAGGCTTCCAAGACTGCATCCACTGTGTATTGGTCTGAAATTAGCTAAATGTGTCCATCAGCCCCTCACTCCTCCAGAACACTCTCATTCTCCCAAAGGAAGACTGCAGAATAGCTTTAAGTCTGATTATATTCTGGTGCTGATGGGGCTTAGGTTAAAACCTGTTTTGTCAGACTTGCAGGGTGGCATGTAAAACAGACAAGTTTTCTGCTTGCTTCAAAGCAGACAAAGGATGGAAGTCAACCTCTCCCTCTCACATCCTGCTGAGTGCCACTGGCTACTCTCAGGGAGATGCATCATCTCTTCTGTTTTGACCAGGATTGTTATTCTGGACCTTCCAAACATTTTATCCATTTTTTAATTTCAACAAATCAGCATTTTTATGAAAAAAACCCCCTGAAACTTAGGTAAGTATAAAATAAAATTAACATTTTTTAAAAAAGATTAAGACAAGCATTTCAAAAGTCACTTTATCTCATGAAAAACAGACCATTAGGAAGTCTGCTAAAAGGTCCAGTTAGATATAATTTTAGATCATAGAATGACTTTGCTCAAAAGGGAGCTCTGGAGGTCTCTGGTTCAACCCCACTTACACTGAAAGTAGGTCCAGCTTTGACAATGGATCAAGTTGCTCAGGGCATTGTTCAGCTGAGTTTTGAGTATCTCCAAGGTGAAGAGTCCCCAGACTCTCTGACTTCTTTTATTGAATCCCTAGTGTTTCTGCTATGGTGTTCTAGACAAGTATGAACAGAGTGTTTGATGTTCATATCTTTTTGTTTTATATCTGTAGATTTTATATTATGTATTTTGTTACACAACACATTTATAAACATATATATATATATTTATATATAATGTCATTTTTTAATATAAAACTTTACTCTCCAACTGAGGTTTATTGTCGTCAGCATTAGCCTTCTGCCTTTGGCTTACCCTGACCTTTATCACCATCAGTTGTTCTGTTCAGGAGAAGCCTGAACTGGGATCTCTTGGGGTAAGAGGTATTTCACGTACATGTGGAGGCTATAGAAGTGTCTGACAGGGAATCAGATACAAATGAATGAGAGTAACCAAGCTGGAGGTACATGGTGCTCAGACTTTAACACCCATGAGGAGTTTTGCCACCCAGTGCATTATCTGCAGCAAGAGGTCACCTACCAGTTTCTCCTGGAAGCTCATCCATTTCCTTCGAGCATTGTCAGGAAGACACACAAGAGCGAAGGACCAGGTCAGTGAGAGGAAAGGGCAGAGTAGGGAGAGGACAGCTGCCTTCAGCCCCAGTTACCCAGTGTCGTTTCTGCTCCCCAGAGTGGTGCTGCCCACAACACCACCCCGCAAGCCCATCACCCTCCAGAACCCAATTATTGCAGAGAAGAATAGTTCTTCCTCTTCCAATTGGCTGGGAAGGGCCATAGAATCAGAGAATCACAGAATGGTGGAGGTTGGAAGGAACCTCTGGAGATAATCCAGTCCAACCCCTCTGCTCAGGCAGGGTCACCTAGAACAGATTGCCCAGCACCCTGTCCAGATGGCTTTTGAGTATCTCCAAGGATGGATGCTCCACCACCTTTCTGGACAACCCGTGAGGCCGTGTGACAAGCCTGTTGTTTACCATAATTACCCAGTTACCGTGTTCAGGAGGCCAAAAGTGCTGAACAGTATGGACATGGGCAGTCTGTGTCTGTAGACATCTTTGCTCATTAGCAGAGAAGGAGCCTCCCTTTCTCATCTTTATTCTGTTCAGCAGGGTTAAATATTTGTTTATCTGGACTCTTAGACACAGAATATGTGTTTTCATGCAAGTTTCCCAAGAAAATTCTGTGTACACGTGTGTGTGTGTGTGTGTGTGTGCGCATACACGTGTGCTCACTTGCAGATGAATGAGCGCACAGGTGTATCTGTCCCTAAGTAACAGCTCTGGCAACTTTTGAATGGCTACGATTGCATGTGATGGATAGAGAGTGATCTCAAAGACCTCTGAAGTTTCAGCTAATTTTGTGAACTAGACACAGCAAGAAGAGCAGGTATCAGAGAAATACTGAGTGTGGCTTCCCGTTTTATTAGTTACAACAGATGTATGGCAAGGAACCTTTACAAATACCCCAGCTACACAACTGGTAGTACCAGAGTTCCTGCCTCATTAGTATAACGAATCTTTCTGAACTAATTCCTTGCATTTCTAGGTCACTCATTCTGTGCTAATGTGGCTGCTCTGCTCTGAATCCCAAGCTAGCCGCGGCACGTCTCCTGGGCGCTACACAGTGCCCATAACATGTCTGGAGAGAAGAACCCCTCATCCCACAGCATCCCCCAAGAAGGGTTTCCTTCTCCTGGGCACTCAGGCTGATGCAGACCCCATCTTTCCCCTTGGCCCATGGAGGGAAGTCTGCTGGAGGAGAGGAGCTGGATGCTGTCACCCTTCAGTGCTTTTGTGGATTGCATCGGATGTCTTAGCTGTGTCCTTACTAACTATGGGGTGGTGGGACAGGGGAGATTCCCCCGTGGCCCACCATCCTTGCTCCACACATCTGCACTACTGTCCTTGGCTCACCTGCCAAGGTATACATATCTGCTTCAACAGACAGCACAAGCATAAGCAACCGCAGCGCTCTCTGTTTTGGTGTCAGTGGATGCCAAAGCCATCCTGGGAGGAATCCTTTCATGCACCAGTGACTCCAGGGCAGATGGGGAGATGGTCTGCATTAGTACTCAAGCCTTACCATGGCGCCAGAGCTCATTCTTTGACTCTAAGGCCAAAGGCACAGTCTGGGTGGGTCTGCCTTATTGAATGCTTTTCTTTCCACAAAAAACAGCCAACTGACCTACTGGGAATGATCCTAGAACTCTCAAAGCTTTTGTCTGGAGCTTGCACTTCCACATCATATATTGAATTTGTGCAGGGCAAAGACCACTGTGGACACAGACACAGGGAGTCCCAATGAAGAGTCAGTGTTGCTGTCACTCCCAGACACACTGCTAGTGCTTCCATTTGAAAGACTGTGAGGTGCACCAGTACTGGTCAATGGGGAACCAGAGAGGCTA
The DNA here is from genome assembly GCF_036417845.1 of Apteryx mantelli. Taxonomy (NCBI): domain Eukaryota; kingdom Metazoa; phylum Chordata; class Aves; order Apterygiformes; family Apterygidae; genus Apteryx; species Apteryx mantelli. The sequence continues at coordinate 136,228,205 of NC_089980.1, read as the reverse complement.
GTAATTTTTTAAAATAAATCCTTCCTGAAAAACAGCTTGCAGCAGCAGCAGGGACAGGCAGGGAGGAGGGGGTCAGAGAAGCAAAGCAGAAGAATCTTACTATCCCCAAATCCCTCTAGCAGAAATTTCCTTTAACGAAAGTGAATGAATTACAACGATTTGCAGACCCAGTCCAAAGTCTCAGGACAACTCTCTGACTGGTAGCTCCTTTGACAACTCCATCTGTCTCTCTCTCTGCAGCATTTTAGTGCCTGTTGGTAACAGGTGGCAGTTCCAGCTTCACTGTAATAGCAACTGCTCTTGCTGCACGCTCTCTCCTGAGGCTGCAGCACAGACTATTGAGATAGGAGGCATTGCCTGTGAACAGCTCAGCAGGGCATTCAGAGCCACCTTTATTTATTGGTTAAATATCAGTTCAGTTCTCCTGCCTTGGAAAAGTCACATAACTCATGGGGAGAAGTTGGCAGTGTTCGTGGCTAGCAGTGAAAGACATACCTAAGGAGGCGAAACTCGGCAACCCCAATACAGCAGAGTAAACTTGTACCGACAATTGATTCCAGGCAAAAGCACCGCGCTGGCAGCTGGGGAACATTTCTTACAAAGCGAGCACCTCATCACTCCATCTCTTATCGATCAGACCTGATCTTAGGGGAAGCTCGCAAAACACCTTCCAAAGATGGGCCTGGGAACTAAAATTCATAACTCCGGTGGTTATCAGAATCCATGACTCAGTGGAAATGTGGTTCCTGGCACATTACGTTGTCTTTCCTCTTTCTCTCCCCTCGACCTCTCTGCTTTCCAGATTATGAAGTACATGTTGACAAGATATTTTTCTCAGCTTGCATTGAGCTTTAAAAGGTGCTTCTTTTGCCTCAGCTCTGGATAAGGGCTTGTATGTCCAAAATTGTCCAATTTTTCCAACTGTACCACTTGGCTTAATATAAGAATTTTCTCTGAGTACCAGCCTTGCTCTGTCTGTGTCCTCAGACTATCATAACCATAGTGAAACAGTGGAGTGACCAAGAGCAGCCCCTCACCTCCAAACTCCCTCTGTGCTTCACTTCTGTATTAGCCATTTCCTTCAATAAAAAGCTTAATTGCCCTGATTCTTGTAAAGCATCCAGGTGTAACAACAACATGATTCTGATAAGCAAGGTCAGGCTAATCATCAAGACTGTAAAAGAGCGGTAGCTCTGAAAGCAGCCCTTTTCCTTCCGATGGCAAGACATTTGGCGCTTGGGTGAGCCTAAAGCCAGGGACAGCAGCTTCCTACAGTGCCTCAGACATGTTCACTGTCACTGTTGTCTCAGTTTCTTATGAAATGAAAGAAAACTGGTTTCTCTTTCCCATTTCTGAAGCAGACAGAAGCGCTCTGCAGTGTTGTTTCTTTTTCCATGTCTTTCTGTTCTTGTTCTGCCTCTGAGAATCCTCCAGGAAGACCTGCTGACATTAAAAACTCCAAAAATAACCCAGATCAACTGCTGTAGGCAGAACATAAGCCTGGGTTAGCATCTATTACAGGAAGCTTATATATTTGCGTTCTTTTTCCCTACTTATTTTTTTTTCTTCTTCCCTCTCCCTCGCTCGCCCTCCCTCTTCTTTAGACAAAAATGGAAAGTACAGCAAATACTTGAAAGAAAAAACACTTAAAAAAAGTTGCCAAATGATTCCTAAATATTTCTTCCTCATTAGTAATGCATCCTAGTTAAAAAAAAATGTGGCTTCAGGACAAGTACTCTTCTTTCCACCTGCTATCTATGCATGCCTGTCTAATTTGTGATGCAAAGTCAGGGAACACCTATGTAAAATATTCCTTGAGCTACTAGTGATAAACATGACAGAAAACACCCTCAGAGATATTAAAAGAGTGCAACAAATGTCTTAAAACATAATTATTCCTTTGAGACAATCGGTCAATTTAGTTTGAACAAGTGAGCAGAGATCTCACATTAAGTGTTTTAATCTCCAGTTAATAAGAATCCCTGTTAAACTCTTGGTTGGTTACCTAGACTTTCACATGGAGAGCTCATACTATTACTTCAATAAAGCTTTTCTTTGGCAGAAATTGATATCATTTTCTTAATTTTAAGAACAGAGAAAAAAGGTGCTAGCCCTGATTCATCTCACCTGTATACATGATATTTGACTAAAAATGTGGGGTCACTCCTTGGCCAGTGAGGGATGAGTTTAATGACCTTGCTGTAGATCTGTTCCTCTCTCTGAAGACCAGAAGTGCAGCCTAGGATGACTGGCTTCTGTCTGGGCTCCAAAGCTGTAGATCAGCTGAATCTCTCCAATTTCTGTGGGTGTCAGAGGTGACAGCAAGTCACAGAAACCCTCATCTGGGTTTCAAACTCCTCTTGATAGAAGAGGTTAGATTTAATACATCACATGGTCCAAACTGTTTGACAGTCCAGCTCTGGATTTCCAGCCTTCCTGCTTTCCTTGGTGTTGGCTTCCAGATTTGGGACTCATCCACTAAACTGTTACCAGAACAGAGCAAAACACTCAGCCCTATCAGAGGCATTTCTGGTCAAAGGAGACTGAGTTACATGGCTGTATTTAATGCAGGACAAGAAGAAGGCTTCTTCCTCCTTCAGATGTAAAATTTCCCCTTCCAGGCTCATTCACCTCTCATCTGAGCTCTTAAATCCTGAGTGTTCTCTCCTTTTTTTTTTTTGAAGCATTTCTACAGGCCAGAGCAACAGGTTTGCATGTCCGCTATGTTGAAGGAGACCCTTAGACTATTGCACATGCCTTATTTCTCCACACAAATCCTCATGTTTGTTGGTCTACAGGGCCTCTGTGTCTTCTAGAGAAAAGGCCTCTGGATTCCTTTTTGCTTTGCTCAGAGGGGTCAGAAGATATGAATAATGAGGCTTGGCCAAGAAGGGTCTATCCAAGCCTTCTGACCTCCAGAAAGGCTTTTGTGCACCTGAAAAATGTGTTGGCTTTTCTCAGCTCTACCCATTGGTCTAATAGAAGAGATCCTCTCCTTCCACAAGCCTTTTCTTGCCAGCACATTTGGACTCTAGCAACAGCTACAAGTTTTATTTGGACACTGACACAAGGATAGCTGATGCTTACTGTCCAGGGAAGGAGAGAAGAAGGCATTTTAGACCTTCAAAGGGATATGCCTTCCCTTCCATAATTGCCTGGGGAGCATGTGCATCAGAAGTAGGTGTTATGCATCACCTTGTCAAAAGCTTACTATGTGTAATCATATAATTCCAAAATATATTTTGATTCAAATCTTCCTCATTTACCTGTCAGTTTATGATGTCCTCAGCCAGCCGTATTTGACAGGAAAGAAATGCCAATCAAATCAACATTCAGGACTGGCATGTCGCTAGGCATAATCAGGTGGTATTCTAGCACAGAAGCAATAGCTCTTTCACATATCGGGATGAAACAGGCATACTGAAAAAAAAAAAGTTTTATGACATTACAGTACTCTTCACATTTTTGAGGCAGCCATATATGAGCCTTTTCAGCATTTCTTTTGCATGAAACATTGCTGTGACTGAGTTTTGCTCACAAAAGTATTCATGTGACGTGAATTTCAAGAACATATGTTCAAACACTTATGCAAACATAAACTTACTAACAATTAACAATAGTCTGGAAATGCTTGAGCTCTCAGTCAGATAGGAAAGATGTACGATATGATAGGTATTTGATAGATCTGGAATATTCCCTCCAGCTGAAGCAGCCCATAGTCTACATCTGTATTAAGTAGGAAATGGACAGCATTCAAGGAAATCATCGTTCTCTTCTACTGTTTCCAAAACTGTAGAAGTTGTGTGCCTTTTTAGATAAACTTACACAAATACTTTGTTACACAGATTATACATTTGTATTACGTTCAGCACAGATATGCTTAGGCCTCTAAATCCAGCCACAATGCCAAAAATACAGCTATTCAACAATAACATCAGTGAGGGGTAGTTACAGAAAACTCGCTGTTTCTATCACTTTAATAGAAGAAAAAGACACCATTTTACAAAATAGTCTTGTTATTCCTCATCCAGAATTACCCAGGGTGGTTTGATTTAGACCTGTTTTGGAGCAAGTGTGGGATGATCTCATAAAAGTTTTCTCAAGAATAGCTTTCTCCCCCCCCCCCCAAAAAAAAAGCCGCTTGCCAATCTAGCTTTGCACAACTGACTGTAATAACCAAGAATGCATGAGTTCTTTGTACTGCAGACACAGGGTCACATCCTGAGAGGTGCTGAGCTCCCCAAAAGACCCTCTTTGCTGATAAACATGTAAGGAAGAGTCGAGCACATTCAGTATTTCCCAGGATTTGTCTTACTGTGTCTGAGGAAGGTGAACAGAGAGCGTGATTTGAAGGAAGATGTCAGCTAAAGATTTCCAGCTGGAAGGGACCAGGGCTTTCCCACCATAGCCTGCTTCCAGTGGCGCTGCTGGGCCCAGCAGTCGCTGGGGCTGTTGAAGGAGCATGGCCCTAATGCTGAGCGTTACGGTGTGCCCCGGCAGGCTCAGGAGCCTCAAATGCCAAGGGCAGAGTGACGGCAATCAGAAGACTGCAAAGTTTATGTAGGCATGAAGCCAAAGTGTCACAGTACAAGCCACATGACAGGACAAAAAAGGAAGGGAGGTAAAGCGTAGGTTACAAGGGGATGTGGTTTCCAGGGACGTTACGGCTATGTTTCTGTGGATTTCTGAATGGGGGTGCAAGAGACAGACATTCTGCCTCTTTCCATATATATTTGATTGCTATGCTTGTTTATTTAGTATTTATTGCTTTGGTTATGTAGAGGAAGAAGCATACTGCCTCAAGTAAGTTACATACTTCATATGTTGAGAAAGGCGGACAGTTTCTCTACAACACCAGGAAGAAAACTTGCTTGTCTTCTCATCCATTAATTTCTGTGTTTTTCTGTAACTCACTGAGGTCTTTATTGCATTTCTTTGCAGCACTTCCATTCTTTGCGAGGGCAAAGTCCCAGATGTTCTTGGAAACATTTGATTTCTGGAGGTACGCAATGACCCCCCTCATCTTTACAAATATGGAAGTTTGATGTAGTGTCTGGAATGAAAAAGATTTAAGTCAAAACAAAAAACATCATTACATCGACATCTGAACCAGTGGTACACTCATATATGGAAAGTTTCATGAAGTTCTGGTTACTATATCTCCAAAAGGAAAGACACAAGGAAGGATCATATGGATAATCAAATCTTCTTTAAGAACAGGAATTTGTGACTTAACAGCTTGGAAAAGAAACAACTGAAAGAGGGATATTATAAAAGTATGAAGACGATAGATGGGGAATGATTACTCGTTATATTTGCAATACAGAAGTAGATAGCACCGAATGAAATTATGAGGCAAAAGGTTTTAAAACAAACAATACCTAGTTTAAGAAGGAAAATCCAGGGAGAACTTTTAAACACAAAGATATCTGGGTTTAGAAGTCTTGAGTTGCAAATTCTTGAAAGACAGGAGAATATACCAGGTTTCATAATTATACGGTTGTGATGTTTATTATATTCATTTATTATATTCATTTTACACACACACACACACACACACACACACACGCAGAAGCATCCACTTCTGGCCATGGTCAGATATAGGATGCTGGATTAGATGAACTTTAGGTCTGATCAGCACAGTTTGCATAAAACATGCAATGAAACGATGGAATTTGTTGACTATTGAGGAGCTCCAAAAATAATCCAAAATAGGATTAGACAAATTCACAGGGAAGAGGTCAATTGGTGCTTAGTAAACATATCAGTGTGGATGCAATCAGCAGTCTCCCGAGAAATGATTATAGAAAGCTGGAAAGACAAATCAAGGAAGGATCAGTCTGTGGGACCCTGATTTTTATTTTCTTTCTGTTGGAGACTGGATGTTGTGCTACATGGCATTTGGTCAGCACAAAATGATAATTATGTCCTTGTGCTCCATGCTACCATCAGTGCAGAAACAGCCTGATCCATCTTTGTAGGTGGAAGGAGACTGCTTAGAGTATTTGTAGACAAATAGAGTAAGAATGTTTTTCCTGACTTTTCTAATCTCCTTTCCAAACATTGCCTGCTCGGACAGGGTTTCCGCACATACCTATGCAGCAGGTTTTCTGACGCCGAGAGCAAGTTCCAAATGCAACAAAAGGTGCTGGGCAGGCTTTTGAACGGAAGCAGAAACCATGGTAGGCAACACAACGTAAGGTGTCTTTAGGCAAACCGAGACCTGTAGAAAGAATGGGATTTTTCAACTGTGCTTCAGGATCAATCCGTTTCTCATGTTTTTCCTCCTGCTGAAATCCCATGGAACTCAATTAGAGGTCTGTTACAAACACTCCCAAAGCCAAAGTCAGCCTTTCCAATGATTTTCAAAAGCCTCATGGGACCTCACAGGACTCCAAGGAAGATCTTTGTACAACTAGAGAAAAAGGTAGCTGTTGACGGAGAGTTTCTGATTATATGCATGTTGTAATGGGTGGGAATAGAATAGTCTTTGGGTTCTTCCAAGCTCTGGGGCTGCAATGCTGCAGACAGGTCATGCAAGTGGACAGCAAGGTGCTCTTACACCCAGAGATTTACCTATGACTTGAGATCAAATGCAGGCATCTGGCCCAGTTAGCAGGGACAATAGATTTACCTAGTTCCTTCCTTCCCCAAAAGCCTTTTTCCAAGATGGGGAGTTTTGTCAGGTATGAAGAAAAGCTAGGCTAAAAGCACAATTAGTAAATGAATCAGTATAAGCAGGAGGGCTGGGGAAGGAGAACCAGCATATTCAGCAAACTAGAGTCAACTTCACTGGTGTAGTTTAACTTGAGCAATACAGGGGAACACTTTACCCCTCTCCTACCAAACACAAAGGAGAGGACTTGTGACCTTGGGATAAGATGAGGCAGATCATTTCTGTGGTACCTTTTTCCAGCAGTGCCATAAAGTGTCATAAAGAGACTTCAGAGAGTTATAAGAGCCAGCGACCCGTACTGGCTTCTGTGGGACAGTTCTGGTTTGACCTCTGGTCACTGCGGGTTGACTGTTCACTTCTGGTTTTGCACTGAGAAATAGGGAATGGCTTTAATGTAAGGAGCTGAACAGCACAGAGAAAAATAGTCTGCACCATTGCACAAACTAATTGTGCCTCCTGTACAACAAGATCCACTGCCTCACATGGACAGACGCTGGTATGGGTCTTGCCCCTTACCTGGAACAGCCTGGAGGAGGAAGAAGAGAACAGCCATGAGGTGGGAAGAGAGCTTCATGGTGGAAGGTCTCAGCTGCAGCGTGGAGACAGGCCACAATGCCAGAAACTTTGATTGGTGAAGGAGGGAGCACTCTTGCATTTATAGGGCTGTGGGAACTGACCTGAATATCTGGGGGACCTTGGCAGTGGTGAGTGTGGAAAGCAGGCCATGAAGCAATGGGTACATTTTGACCGCTGCACACGGTTAAGCCTGAACAATGGCAGAAAGTCACAAAAGCAGGCAGAGAGGTAACTTTACCTCGCTACTCAACCACTGGGAAGGCTACTTCACAATACTGACCCATCTGGAGATCTTCTTTACTTGCAAACTTCAAAGCCAGATTACTCAAGATGGTTGGTAATGGACCACTTGGAGAAAATCAGCCATGGTTTTGGTGGGAGAGAAGGCAAAGATTTGTCATCTAGGAACACCTGAAGATTTTTGGTGATGTTGAGTTAGCAGAGGGTCTAAGGTGCTGCTGAAATACTTGCAGTCTTTGTGTATCTCTTGCTGTATAGAGTTCAGGTGTGACTGTCTCTGAGGTCTATCTGCAGCTGGTAAGCCACAAGAAAGTATGGAATCTGCTGGTTTGGGAGACATTGATAAAAGTATCATCACGCCCCAGCAGAAAAAGCAGCTGGGCTCCACTTCACAAAGGGACTTGTGCTGCTCCATGAAGGAATTTCACATAATGCAATAGAGTGTAAAGTCTTTTACCAAGACTCCTTCCTCTAAGACAGACCATGTTCACTTTGCTATGGAGTCAAACTCCCTCTCACCCTTGTTCTTTTCTGGCCTTGGAAAGCAAGAGGTTTTAGCACAGCCACAAAGATAAGGTGTCAAGAATGGATTCGTCTCAGCTGGGCTGCTGGCCTGGCTGGGTCATTCTCCTGGTAGAAGAGATATTGGATGGAAACCTTTCAAACAAACAAGGAAGCTGAAATTTTGCTCTGTGTAAGTAGTCTGTAAGTGCCATGACTTACAGACTACTGTATCATACAGTGGCCACTGCCAAGACTGTCACCTCTTTTGAATGTCATTAAATTGACACAGCTATGATTTCTGTGATAAATTCAGTCCTGTTTGTGTCTGTGGAGCATGCTTAGAGGGAATCAATGGAAGCAGGCAGAATGTCTCGTTTTGAGATGCCTGATGGGGCTTCAGTGGGAGAGTCCTGCCACTCAGTTCAGCCAGGGTGATGTATTGTCAGGGCACAGGCAGCAGCAGAAGTTTGCGGTTCAAGAAATTGCTGCGATGAAAACCTAGGCATTTGTGGCTTCTGGGGTGGGAGGCAAGGTTTTTGCTAATTGGTGTATTAATTACACTTAGTAGCCTGAGATGCCTTTGTGAACTTTGTCCTTGCATCAAGCATGCAAAATTGCACATTGTTATTGGCTGTGTACTCAGAGCTCATCATAACAAAAAGGAGTAATTGCCTTCCAAGCACCACAGTAGGTTACTTCAGCCTGGTGGAAAAGAGCAGGGGACTGTTCACCACCCTCCTGCTGAAAATGCACCATACAGAAGCCAGGGAAGAGAACATCTCTAGAACAGAGTGCTTAGAGGCCTCATGTTGGATGGGAAATCTGGTTCTCCTCTCAGCTCTTGCAGCTGTCTTTGTGTGTTAGCCAAAAGTGACCTGATGAATTCAAGGAAGAAAAAAATCGTTTGAGAGTTATTATTTGCAAAGACACTGTCTTTGGCCTAGGAAATACCTTGGAGATGGATCTTGGGAAGCTGGAAGAATCTTCAAGGCAATTATTGCTTGGACTCCTAAACTCCATTTAAAGCCATGCTTGAATTCTTTCCCGGCTCCAGCCTCCAGCTTCAGCACATCATCACCATGCCAGGAAGTGGGGAATAGATGAATTCTGGAGGAGGGAAGTGAGGATAGAGAGGAAGGAAGTGGGAAGGGCAGAGAGATGTTAAAATCAAAAGGACAGTTCCTCAGCCATGTCAATTACTTTGCCCCACCATTGATTTAAAGTATGTTTGGATACACTGATTTTTTTTGCCAGACCCTAGGTTAAAACTTGAATCAACTAAACAACTGATTTTCTTTCTGAAAATATTTGTTGGTTTGATACTAGGAACTCAGTTTAGTTACCCAAATACATACACCAAACTCCTTTGGGCTGCCCTAGGTATGACACCAGGTATGACACAGGACCTCTGGGACAACCTATGTGTGTCTAGAGGGGCAGCTGGATGCTGTGCACATGGCCCAGCATATTTAAAATGGTATTGGACACCTATGTGTGGGCAACTGACTCAAGCCCAACTGTGGTATTCAGCTCCATACTCAGATACCAAGATGTAGGCCTATGCAATGGATGTGTCTGCATGGACATGAGTTGTTTAATTAATGGTTCTAGGACTCAGATCACTTGATTGACTATACTGGGACCATAAGAATGGCCCTGCACACATGTAGAAAGCTACACTGTAGATATACTTAGCTGGCCAAGTCCAAAGCTAAGGGCATCTACTGTCATTAGTGATGCTCCAGGGATCCCATCTTGCCTCCAGTTCCTGCTCCATAAAGGTGCAAATCTCCCATAGCTCCTGTGTGGTATCTGTCAGGCCAAGGTGGGTGTTGACATCTCTGATATCACAGGGCCTCTGAAATGACTGTGTGTGGGGAACTGCATTAATTCCTAAATTTCCTGCTCAACCCTGAACTTCTGGTTGTGATCAATTTGTAGGGAAAAAAAAGAAAAAATATATAGAATGATATGTAAGCTCCTGTTTTGTGTTGCAATGGTGATGATACAATGATACAAAATAAAGCACTTCTGCTAGCAAGGAATCCTGTCCAAAAATACCTCCTTGCCAGCTAGACTGCTCCCTGTGGAAGCCAGGAGACCTGGGCTGCTGTCGCTATTCCATTGGTTGCATGATTTTTTTATATCAAATGCAACAGGGTCAAGAATGTAAATGAGCATTTTTCTTCAGTATCTGATACTCTGAAAAGGAGCAGTGATAGATTTAAATACCCCAGACAACTGAAGCCAGGTCTCTCATATCCTGGCTACAGAGCTATCAGACAGAAAAAGTAATAACTTCTTCTTATTCGACAGTGTTGTATGAAATAGTCCTGAAAATTGTTTCTTACATATGAATTGTTGTGTTGTTGTTCTTTTAGTGAATGAAAGTTGCATTTACAATTTGCCTTGTTGTAACAAAAACCTCATTTTTGGTGAAGAACAAACCTATCTCTAATTTTCATGCTCAGGTATCTCTTTTCAGATCTCCAGATACATGTAGACTTAAATATCCAGCTTGGGGTATCTTGATTTAATTTTTTTCTTTTTTGAGAGACTGAGCTAAAATACCAGTGAAACTCAGTAAAGCAAAGAGTAGAAGCTTTTTTTTTTTCCTAATTCTTCATATTTTACATAAATCAAAATCCTTAAATCATCCACATCTCTGACTCCAGACAAGTTAGGAATATTTTATAAATGATTTTTATGTATTTTTATTCAGTCATCATGACAACTGATAAGTTACAGCAGAAGTTTCATAACATATTAATTAAAATAAAATGTAATCTTAATAAAATATGAATCCTCCTCCTTTGTGTGAGAAGCAGAAATCTTGCACACTGTCAGAACAACATGTCTTAATTAACTGTGTCTGTAGCAGATAAAATAGGATTTTTTCCCTACACCAAGTTGCTGCATCTAACAGCATGAGAAATATCTCTAGAAGAATAACAAGAAAAACATACACTCATCATTGGAAATGCAAAGAAAAAAAAAAAATATATTACTGAGGTATCATAAATGACCCTAAGTTAAAGATCAGAGAATTCTTTGGTGATAAGAACATTCCTTCTTTTTCATTTCTTTAGCTTTGGGGAATATAGAATATTTCTGGGTATTTCTTACAGCACCTGTATTTTTTATAGAAGCAGCTTCCAATCAGATACTCATTCACATGGCAGTAATGTCTGCAGCTACCTCTTCTCAAACCACATTGGATAGTGTCCAGTATATGGAAGGTCTTGCTGCCTGCACATAAAAAACATTTTGTACTCAGATGAGAAAGGATAGGCAGAAAATATTATCAGAGCAATGAGTTACGGGTTAGGTTGCCAGCAAGTAATCTAAAACCTGTGTTACATGCATAATTGAATTTCTGGATGACTCATCAAACTGCGAAACAGAAATGGGTTTGATTTGGACTGAAGTGAACTGGGACTTTTCCAAGTGTTTGCCATGAGCTGAAAAAACAAAATAAATTTATTTGACTTAACATGAAAATTTCTACTCATGTACTGAAATGAAACTTTCTGTACTCTGCAGGTGCAAGACAGAGGAAATAAAAGTTGGGTCTTTAGAAACCCCTCAAGAAGTTGTGCTGCCTTAGTTTTATCCAAGCTTTTAAGTAGCAGAAAGGGTCAAACTTCAGCCTCTGTTTTATGTATAGAAAACAGCTGAGGAACAGTCAGCATCTCCAACTGAAATATTACCCAGGTTGTTTTCCATCCAGAATTATTCAACAAATGTAACCAATATCTGCAAACAGTTTCAGGATATTGGAAGACACAACTTCAGGGCCAAATTGCTACAAACTTCATACAATCGTCAAATTATTATTTTTTAACTAAAAGATTCTAGGTCTACTCTGGGGTGGCTAATGGCCTGAGGTAGGCCTTGGCGATATGACAGAAGTAGGTCCAAAACTCTCTTCTGCTAGTTTTTGACACTGCCTTAGCCAACAGGGTCTGCAGAGCAAGTCTCTCATGATCTTCCCTGTTGTGCCTTTGGATTAAACAATTAAATTGCAGGGCAAGGCTGTGAAAGCAGGAGTGGGCTTCAGCCACGTGGTGATAGGTGTCTCCATGTGAGCTGGGTGGCTGAGCTCCTAACTTCCTTAGTGGGTGTAGGATTTCTGTGGCCACAATGCAGTCATGTAGGGACTTATCAGGCACTGTTGGGTTGAGGTTTGGCCAGTCTCACAACTACTAGCCCTGCAGACGTATTGATTACCCTGGATTGCTGAGAGTTTGCTAATGGCTAAGTGCCTATGTCTAGGCAGATCAACCTTGCCAGGGTTAGCCAGGGCAGTCAGTGGAGACTGGGGAGCAATTCAACCTACCTCTAATTTGACATGCCCTTGGGAGCAGCTAAATATGTCGCCAGACTCCACAAACTGTATTACCTACAGGCTCCACTGAGATATCTGCATATAGGACTGTAGGGCAATCTGGGATGGACCGTGGTACCCTGCTGAGTCTCCAGCTGCTCATCCAGAAAGGCACAGGTCTCCTACCAGGTCTGTGTGGCATCTGCCACCTTGTGAGGTTATCTCAGGTACGCCAGTGCATCTCAAAGTTTGTGGGTGTCTGTATTAAGCTGTCAAACTCCAGACGTTATAATCCTATCCCCGCTCTTTCACTTTACATGTGGTTTCCCCAAGTATGGGGGAACTCTTTATTCCAGAAGCACTTTTCTCTCCTGCCCAACTTTGAATAGGAAGTTCTCCTGCAACCTAGAAAATGTTTCCTGATGGAATCTGCATCCAAAACAGTGAAAATCTGTGTAAAGGGGAGAACTTTATTAGGGGTTAGATGCCACATTGTACCATAGTAAAGGGTTAGCCTTCAGGGAGAAGGTGAAAAACTCTTATACTTTCATTTGCATCCTGGAAAAATGATCCTGTTTGCAGAAGTGCAAAGGTGAGTTTAGAAAAGATAGGCGGGCCATGCTACAGACTGACTTATTTTGAGGAGTAAACAGAACAACGTCTATTGTCAAAGAGAAAGCTTACAGGATTTGAGCATGCTCCCTAAACTGATATGCTGCCTGCTTATGGTGACCTTCAAAACTCCCTAGCTCCCAGTCTTCATCATTCCATTATATAGGTTGATCGTCATTTTCCAAGGAGTCAGAGGAGTTGTTATAGTCTGCGCACTGAAGACCGGTACCCACAGTTTCACAAGCTCCTAAACTCTTTTTAAAGTTCTCCCAGGCTCCTAAATCATTCAGGCACTTTTGGCACTGAAATGTCAGGATTGGTTCTCTTGCACCCTCCCTGGTTTACCTGGAAAATGCTGGAAAACCAAGAAGAGAAGAGCAATCAGAAGGTATGAGGACATCCTCATGGCTGGAGTTCGGTCGCAGTCTCAGGGAAGATACACAGAGAAAACAGCTTTACTGAGCAGAGAGTCGTCAGGATTCCCTGTGTTTATGAAAGCAGGCAAATAGAAATGACAGAACATCTCTGTAAAATCAATAGTTCCATAAAGTTGCCATAACTCATTAGCTCACACTGTGTTTTTGTGGGACGTGACAGCAAAGGACTCTCCATGAAGCCTTAAAAATCCTGTCTATAGAGTGTGATGTGGGTAGTGGAAGAGGAAGGAGCAGCCCTAAATTAGGGCAGGGTAAAAATATCTCTAGAAACCCTTTTTTATGCTAATGGTTTGTATGTGTGAAAAATCTCTTTTCTCATATTTGGGTGAGTAAAGGTGGGAAGCTATAAACCACCCCTTCTGCCAGTACTGGGACTGAAAACCCTCTCTTTGGGAGTGCCTCATCTCTCAAGGGGAAGGGCAGCCTTGAAGCATCGCTGACTATCTGAGATGGTGGTGGAAGAGGGGAAAGGAAAACAACCCTCTGTCTCAGGAGGAGGGGGCTATGCAGTGGGTTGACCCTGTAAGACCCATCCACCTCCACTAGGAGAGGGAAGCCCACCTTGCTGAGCCCTTGTTTTAGGATGCCCGGTAACTCGCTGTTAAGGGCCCTACTAATAATGACTCTGTTCGGTCAGGGACTCTGTGAATCCGTCGTCCTATCTGAATGGCAGATGCTAAGGGAGGTACATGGAGTCATGTACATGATGGGCTAGCGGGGGTGTCACAGAACATCATCTTATAGAGAGATGTGCGGGGGTGTTGGAGGGAGCTGCAGCCATACGCTTGGATGCCTGAGAGCAAGGGAAAGGGTTTTTTTCTTTCCCTGCTCTCCTCCTGGGGGCTTGGCATTGTTTTCCTTCAGCTCCTCTCTTCTGCACCCTTTTTCACCTTCTGAACCCAAATCTACAATCTTCCTAATTCATCCCCTACACCAACAGAAATATGGCCCAAACCCACACCCTGTACCTCTCCCACCCCACTCTCCCCACCTTCCTACCTTGCAAGCCAAATTTACCTTGGACCTGATCTTCAGTCTGCAGTTGAAAGTACAGGTCTTGGCAGTGGCTAGGTAACTATGTCTCCCAGACCCTGAACTTGCTCATTTTATTTTCAGACACCCTGGAAAATATCCAGGTGGTTAGTGAACCCATTCAAGTCAATACAGCACAGATCACAGGTCATTTTCCATCCCCACTCTTACATCCCTCAGAGCAAGCATCTGCCTGTCAGCAGAATAGAAAAGATACTGCTATGAAGAACTCATGCCTCAGAGGAGAAGTAGCAGATTATTAAGGAAAATGATGTTCATTCATTCTTTTCACGTGGTTTCATTTTGAATGTGTCATGCATCTAATGGAAAATATATGCGTCAATCAGAATGCATCAACCTGAAATTCTTTAGAGAAAGGTCATTTGGCTTTATGATGCATTTAAGCAAATGTGTGTGAAAATTGCCAGAAGGTCTGTCCAGGGCTGAGTCAGTATGTCCCACTGTTCTCCCACACCTCGATTCTTCAATGTTAATACGTTCTTCAAAGAACAACGTGTTACAGCAATCTGGAATTAATTGGCTTGTTTTGTGCTATAGGTGCCAGGACTTCATATTCTTGGAACTTACTGAATTATTAAAAATACCATTTTGCTACTAAAAAGTAAGACCTTGCCATCTTAGAAGTGGCTAGCACTGTAGGTTCTTATACCTTTTGCTTGAAGTCATTGTTCAAATTCAGAGTGCTCATTCTGTTCTTTTCAACAGGGTCAAATGCTTGAGGGATGCCCATAAACTAGAAATGAGTATTTGTCCAGTCTTCACTCCAAGGAGTCCTAGATTCCTTTGTCTCCACATAGTCTAGAGCTACTATATTGCAATACCTTCCACCAGCTAAGGATTTCCTCCAAATCACTGGAGGGTGGGAGAATACACTGAAGAAACATTGCTGTAAGTTTCCATATTCCTAAGTTCTTCCCTGGGTAACTGTGACTGATCACTTTTGGAGACTGTCTATCAACCTTTGGTTTGAGCAAGTGCAGCCATTGTCATGTTCTTGTCCCGAAACAACTGTTGGTAAAGGACTGCGGAGCAAGCGGGGAATGAGTCTTTTACTGTGAACAAACCTAAGCACCAGCCAACTTTGAATTGGATCTGAGCTGGTGGGAGGTAGATATAAGGAAGTTAGCCAGCAGATCCCATGGGTTGGCTTGCTCTCCTAGACCATCAAGACTTAAGTGACAGCTCATATTTTATCTGACGAAAAGATCTTAAAACAGTCAGGCCTGAATAACCACCAAAAAGATGCTATTGCTTGGAAAGATGATTTGATAACAGAGTTGAGTGTCGACTTTCGGGAAAGGACTTTCTAATTTAGGAGCAGTTTTTGAGTGTATGCTCTGAAGCTGCAGTTCCAAATCCCATCACCTAAAGCTAAGCAGGAAATGGCAACCTTTTCATGTGTGGGTGACTCGATTTATGTTCTTAAATATATGCTGAGAGACCAATTCCAAGAACTCTGTTTTTCAGGGAACCTTGCAACACTCATTATTTTTAAAGGAATAGATGACAGTCAAGAATATTATGTTCTGAAGCTCAGGTGCTGGTACCTCTTGATTGGGTCATCTCAGCTTACTAGGTCTGCCAGTTTGGACAGTGAAATCTTCACAGCAGTGACTGTGTTCAGCTGTTGGTTTTACAGCATTTTGTCTTATGAGTCTCTTTATCTTTCTCTTGCTTGAAATCTGAGCTGAGGATCCCCTGAGTCCCTCCAGTGTGGGACTGGTCAAAAGAGAGTGGCAGTGGAAGAAGAGTTCCTGCTTTTCTCCCTTCAGCGACAACTATAGAAAATGAATTTCAAAGACTTTCATTCTAGGTTGTGTACCTAGAGTATTTTATTTAGAGGTAGCCAGGAGAAAATTTCCATCCCTTTTTATAGACGTTACGATTGGTGTCTGTTCCCAGTTTCAGCAGAGCCTGCTCTGGATGCAGTATTTCTGGGCATCACAACCCAAAAATATCTGTTTCGGGCATGCCAGCACAAATGCCATGTAGCACTGCTGCCTCCGCTTCAGACAGTTAGTAAAATTGTGACAGAGACCAAAATCCAGTTGTGAAAGGACAGTTTGCTGGTAGATGGCAGTGAAGGATTTGTCTTTGAATGCTTTAGCTGAGCTCTTTGCCGTGTCTTTACTGATATTGGGAGATCCCCAGCTGAACTAGAGCTACTGCTCAGCTCCCTGCATAGATGCAAACATATTTTTGAGAGCTTTTTTTACTATGCATGTCCGGCCTAGAGGCAGGCATTCCTTACACAGGGTTCAGAAGTCACTACATAGATCCTCAGGAAAGGTGTTTCCCACCAGAAACTACTAAAATGTTGGGCTGTTCAATAGGCTACAAAAGCCACAGAGTCTACTGAGCCTTGGAAGTCAGCATGGAGTTAAAAGCAACATTTGCTCTACTCTTTCTAATGCATAATGCTCCTTAGTGAAGTGAAGTGCATTTGTCTCATGGTTGTGTATTTGTGTTTCTGAGTGTATGTATAAGACACAGCAACGAAAGAGGGACATCCTTTTGTGTCTAAACACTAACACATCTGAGATAGCTGCAATGGAGATAGAAACCTGACTACTAATTTCTTATCATTCCTCTGTCTGGTACAATTACGGGAGCTTTTCCTAGATCAGTTACATTATAATAATCTCTGCTCATTTTTCTAATCCCTTTACACTGTTTATCTGCCTAGAAATGCGTTTCAGATGCTCCTCCCTACCCGTCAGTTTTAAATAACTTTTAAACATTGCTGCCTTTATTTTCAATTAATGCTGTTGCCTTAAACTAGACATGACTCTGACGAAGTCCTTTGTCCCTTTCCTGGCTTTTCTGTGATGGGCTGACAAACATATTTTTTCAAAACACCTCATTCACAGTACAAAATATATCTATTTATTTACTGCCTTTGGGGGATACCCCCTATTCCCTACTTTTTTTTTTGGAAACCAATGTTGCACCATAGGTTATATAATAGGGTCAGGGAGATACATTGGCACAGATAATCAAAGTTTGTAGACTTAGTGACCAGAACCCCCAGTTTTGCAGCTGTACAAAGAGCTGAGGACAAAGGAGATTTATGACATAGGTAGTTTTCAAAAGGATCTGTCCATAGGGAGTTGGAATTGTATCACCAGCAGTCATACAGAAATGGCAGCTAACAACACAGTTTCTCCTTTGGAGCAGAAGAAACCAGTCATTTATTTGCACTCCAGTCTCTGTACATGATATTTATTGATGTTGTTCTGACCCAGTGGCCTTGATATCAACAATACAAACCTTTCCCTCAGTCCGTGTGCATTGTTCTCTGCCCGTCTGGTTTCTTTGTTAGCTTTTCATTTCAAATTTGCAGGCGCCATTGAGTCTCCCAGGCGGCCATGTGGCAGGAACACTGTTTATGTCCACTTTCAGGCATTCCAGGGAAATGGATGTAACAAAGATGTTGACAACAAAACTTAAGTTGGCTCAAATTCCCGCTGAAGCCAAGGGGAATGTTTCAGCTCTCAGACAGGATCCAACTGTATACTGTTAGACTGGAGCAGGAAATGACTTTCTAATTCTGCAAACTTATTTTTAAGATTGAAAAATATGGTCCTGTTCTGTTTAATCATGAGCTGGAAGTGTTTACCTTTTTTCACGGGAAATGAGGGAGAAAAGTAGCGCTTCAAATGTGTTGACAACCTGGTGGAGCAAGCACGCTTTCCCGAGAACCCTATACTCAAAATCCTTCTCTATCATTTCCAGCCATTGCACATGAATGTCCTCACTGTCAGGCCATTAGTATTTCTAGGATCATAATCCCCTTCAAATTATGATCAGAAACTTTATCCTAGACCAGAAAAAATCCTTGCATTTGTGGTGAAATTCATTTTGGAAAAGGTCTTCTCTCCAGAGTACCAAATCTTAACAACAGAGATCGGTTGCTTATACAGCAACTTCAGCGGAGCCTTCATAATTATCCAGAGAGGTCTGATCACCTCTCCTGACTCATAGACAACCCTGTGATTGTTCAGGGGAAGTGATGCACAGAGGCATTTGTTAACAATTTTGGCCAGGGGTTACACTGTTATACGTTAAAGTAAAAACCCTGCTTCCAGTTCTTCTTGGTCCCCAAAGCCCTATCGATACTGAAACTCCCTAACACCACCTGGCAACGAGTTGCCATCTCATTCTCCTTGGTGCCTCCACAAGAAGGCTGAGTTCCCTTGCCTTTGGCCATGAGGAGCCTTCATTTACTCTTCTTTGTTCTCCTCCTCCTCTTCCAGGCTCTTCCAGGTAAGAGAGATGTTTTATACGGATCACAGAGGAAATATTTACAAATGTGTGCAAAGCTATGCCCCCTGCCTAATAGTCAGTTCTGCAACTAACCTATGACCGGGACTGAAGAAAGTCACTTACCCTCTGTATGTTCAATAACTCTTCCTACTCAGTGCTGCAACGGTCAAGGGGAAAGACTGTTTCCAGTTCATCCAGTTTACCAGCAGACAGGACTGAAGGAGAGGCTTTGATGAATTTCCATGCAAGGTGTGAAACTACAAACAGCTGCAGAATTTTACGCAGGGTGATTTTAATCGCTATTTTAGGCATTAGCATTATTAAGATAAATTGCTCATGATCGGGATCTTCTTTTGTGACTTCTGGTGGAGTACGTCTCACTTTAGATGCTTGCAATTTACGTGCAGGGTTCCCCTCACCCCATCTGAGATGTATGTAGCTTAGAGCCTATATCTGAGCTAGCCTCATAGTCAGTGTCCCTTCTAGAGCAAGATATTATGGCAGACTCACCAGGCACCTGCTTCTCCCATTGACTATAAAGAGAATACAGAGGACTAGTTCAGATGAAGAGGTTTATACTGTCGTCCTCTAAGAGAGGTAGGATGAAACCCTTCCCAGCTGTCTAATCTAACATCATCTTCTAGTTTTCCCTCAGAGTCAGTGGAGACATGGGGACTTCTAGAGGAGAATTCAACCTTGTCCTGAGGTATGTGTCTGAGGTAGGTGGCATAGACAGTCTTTGGAAGATGGCTGTGTCTCTTTCTTAATCTGGAAAATATAGACAAACCCTTTAGTGATTTTTTTTTTCCCCTGTAGAACAGGTCTTGCTAATCTCCGTTCTGTGCTAATAGAGATTTCCCATACACTAGTGTCCTTACCCACTTTCCCATTTACACTACCTAAATCAAGAAAAGACATAGCTTTAAAAATGTACTATGTGGATATCAACCCTACCAGCTTGTGTACTGGGTCATCTCTTTTGAAGGGAGCGTGGAAAGCACTGGGTATTTCCAGGTATTCCCAGGAGCTGCCTGCATCCATGCTGCAATTTCTGGGGAAGAACTGTGCAGGAAACAGCAGTTACGAGGGTGGAGACTAAGTGCTCAGATGGACTGATTTCTGCTCAGGTTGTAGAGGGTCTGGTGGTAGGAAAGCCCTAAAGTGTCACAGCCACCTCCCCAGCCCTGGGCCTGGCAGCCTTAGAGGTCTTCACCAGTCAGGTCTTACCTTGAAATCACCATGATGGCAGATATCACTGTGCGCAAAAGCAATGTTGTTCAGCTGCAGAAGTGAATTTGCTGAGGGAAGATGTGGGATACAAAAAAATCATTTCAGCACCTATTTTCCTTCCAACAGGGACAGAAAACAGCTAAGATATCCTATACTTCACCTTTAGGAGAGATTCTGGCATGCGTCCTTCTGAGAAGTGTTTGCCCTATGAAATCATTGCTGCTACATGTCCTGGAGTAAGGATATGCTGCAGAAGAGCTAGATCTGTCTGAACAGCAGACAGCAATGAGGGAGAGCCTTCTATCATTGTGCGAAATGGGAATTGGCTGCTTTTCCCAAGCATTGATCCAGGTTTGCATTAAGGTAATGTACATCGGCAGAATTGGATTGCAATTGGGGTGCAATGCTGCCTGAACTAGCTGAAAACCTGACCTTATTTATAACATTATGAGAGTTTGGAAAGGGATGTTGGGAGGGAAAGGGCATGTTTCACTGAGAGATTTGACATTTTCAGTATCTATCAAACTATGATATCACACAGATATGGACACACTCTGCTTGAAAATAATAATGAAGATGGCAAGGCCAGGTCCAGAAAGAATATAAGATAGCTACATGACCTTGCTTCACGTATATGTTGTGACACAATCTTAATCTACATGGTTATGTTATTTTTTTACATAGCACTCATGCATCTTTTCAAGACACTACATGACCCTACTATTGCATCAGTTGATACACAGATATATCCTTGTATGGAGACATCTATTTTAAAGCTTTGAGCTGGCTCCCACCCTCAGGCAGGATTCAATTGCCTAAACATGCTGACTTTTTAGACGCCCTTATGGCATCCAAGATAGCTGCATGGGACCGCAGATCTATGGGATACTCAGACCCTTCTGGAGGAGCAAATAGAGGCCAGGCAGCATATCCCGTAAAATAACACTGAATGACTGTGTTTAGACAGCTAAATCTCTCCCATAATGTCATGCGGTTGGAAACAGGGCAAGTACCAGACCGGGATAGATGAAGAGTGGTGCTCTTGGCTAGGTACTCAGCACAGAGTACAGATATTCAGCAGGAGAGCTGTGTGTGACCAGATCTGAGGCTGCGCTTCCAGAAAGCTGTTGGAGAAACCGATGGGAGAAGGTCCAGCAGAGAACAGTGGGATTGAATAGCCAAAGAAAATACGGGCTGTGGAGAAAGACAGAACTGTTTTGCTGTTGTGAAGACTGACAGGAGATACAGTAACATTTTTCAAGTATATAAAAGGTAGCTGAGAAATGGCTTCTGTATGTCCACTGTGAGTTAGGTGGGGAAAAAAAAGCTTTAAATGCACAAAAACAATGCAATGAGGCGAAGACTATGAAACAGGGATAATTTTTTTGTTGTGGGGAGCAGAGAGACGTCTTAACCACTGGAGGTCTCTAAAGCACGCTGTGGAGCAAACACCTCGCAGGAGGGATGTAGGTTCAGCCGATCCCGCCCCGGGGCTGGAAAGGCCAAATGCCCAGCACGACGGAGCAGAGCCTTCCCGGGGCTGCCAGGCTGCCTTCTCCTCTGCAGCGGAAGAGCTGCCGACCATCCCACGATGACACTGCCCCTTCCAGGGAGGAAAGAACCTGTATTTCCAGCCCGGCCAAGCGATGGATGGCCTGTCACAGCACTAAACGCGTCTCCTGCGTGGCTTTGCAGCTTCTGGAGCCCGTGAGCTAGTTCATGGCTCCCTCTTGTGGGAGGTCTGAAGTGGGAAATGCTGGCAGAAGAAGAGGCCGGAAAGTCATTCCTGTGGGCAGTGGTTGCTCAGAGAGAAGGAAAGATAGGTGCCTGCCTCTTTTCTGCATCTTCAGAATCGCTCACTGGCTATGCAGTTCAGGACAACTGCCTTAAGCATAACCAGATAACTATATCCACTGCAGAAAACATTTACATTTATTAAACTATCACTAATAACATTCCTTATTTGTGCACGGTTTTGTTTTTTTTTTAAATTTACATTTATTAATGATTGTCTCATTTTTTACCCTCATTTTTTACGCTCATACCTTATTACCCAGAGATAATAAGAACAATAAATTCTGCATTGCAAGTGTTGTACATTTATATTAAATAGTTTATTTTCTTAAGAAGGAAAGAGACATACTAGGTAATGGTGTCAGAGCTCTAATTTTAAGGTCTTTAACATGATCTCTGGGGCAAGCAGGAACCGTGTGCAAAGATGTGAGAATTTGTGACACTAGGTGGAAAGTAGAACAGAAAGGAACGATGGAGGATGAAATGGAGGTGGAGCAAAACTAGAGACAGGTTGAGTAGAAAACACCAGACTGAAAGAGCAAGGGAACAGGAGTCAGAAAGTTGGAGGCCCTGCTACTCTCTGGTCCTAAAGGAGGTTCAGATGAAACAGCACATTCAAGAAAAAGATGTGGCAACAGCTGCTTTTGAGAAAAAAATTGATGGATTTCTGACAGCTAAAGGTCTTGTTGTTGGCAGAACATATTACGAAGGGAGGAAAGAAGCCAGAACATGGGCACAGCCCCAGTGCTGAAGCCCCACCATTTCCAAAAGGACTCCAGGCAGCCTGATTCCCATCAGCCTCCACCACATCCAGGCTGTGGGCAGGAAGAGGTTGAGCCAGGCAGGAGTTGAACCTGCAGTCTCCTGACCCGTAGTCAGGCGCGTTGTCCATTGCACCACTGGCCTTGGCCCCCATAGAGTCTGCTGCCCCAACTGGGCCCCCACCATGCCCTTTCCCCATGTCAGTCCTGCACCCCAGCAGGCTTCCTCCAACATGCCACTGCAGCCCTGCTGGGGGGGGTGTCCAGACACCTCTGGGGTGGTACCTGTGGTGAGCACTTCCCCACCACCCAGGTCATGGCCCATGCCTGGGCACTGCATCCCTCCACCTCAACCTCATGGCGCAAGGGCAGTGCATCTGACTCCAGATCAGAAGGTTGTGTGCCCGAATCACACCGGGGTCCGGCTTGGGGCTGCACTGGGTTCCCATTGTATTGCCTGTGCTTTTCCTTTGAGCTAACCTGTGTTAGGTGCAGGACCAGCAGTAGTGGGACTTTTTTTCTTATGTTTGAACAGAATTCATTGTATTTCATTTTGTGCCTATTGCCTCTTGTCCTGTCACTGGGTACCACTGAGAAGAGTCTCCGTCTTCCTTACACCCTCCCTTCAGATCTTTAGACACACTGACAGGATCCACTCTGCGCTTTCTCTTCTCCAGGCAGAACAGTCCCAGCTCTCTCCGCCTCTCCTCATATGAGAGATGCTCCAGTCCCCTAATCATCTTAGCAGCCGTCCACTGGACTCGCTCCACTAGGTCCGTGTCTTCCTTGCACTTGGGAGACCAAAAGTGGACCCAGCACTCCATACGTGGCCTCAGCAGTGCTGAGCAGAGGGGAAGGATCACCTCCCTCCACCTGCTGGCAACACCTTTCCTAAGGCAGCCCAGGATGCTGTTGGCCTTCTTTGTCACAAGGGTACACTGCTGAATCATCTTCAGCTTGTTCTCCAGGAGCCCCGGGCTCTTTTTGGCAAAGCTGCTTTCCACACCCTGCCACTGCAGGCTGTCTTCCTACACAATGTGCTCGAGGCCCCTGACCATCCTTTTGGCTTTGCATTGGCCTTGCTGCAGTTTGTCAGTGCCTTGCAAAGTCCTGCACCTAACACAGACTAGCCCCACGGGAAAGCAGAGGCAATACAGCTGGTGCTAGATGCTTAACCAAGCCTGACACTGATGTGAGTTGACCAAACAGCCTTCTGATCTGGAGTCAGACACACTGCCTTTGCACCACAAGGCTGGAGGCATGCAGCACCCAGGCACAGAGCGTGCCCCGCGTGGTGGGGATGTGCTGTCCATGGGGACCACCAGCACATTCCTCATTACCCGCTAATATATGCACAAAGGCCATCACTGCACAGTAGTCTTTTGTGCTGCCCTTAAGGGCTAAGGGCTTACCAGTTACAATTGCTTTTTAAATGAGAATTGACCCAGGCAGCTTGATTTCCTTTCTGGAGTTAATGGCTTGGTAGTTAGCAGCCCTTCTTCTGCAGCTAAGAGCACTTTCTATAGGGGAGTGGAGTTTTGCTGAGAGCCTGTGACCACCAGGTGGGCAAGAGAGGGTCAGCTGTTGGTGTAGAGAGACACTCAAGGTTCATGAGGGGTTAAGCAGGAGAGATTTAATAAAGGACTTACACTCCAAGCTGCATGGGGACCCCCAGGAGCTGCACAGAGGGGTCACTGATGGTAGGCTGCTGGACTTACGGGTTGGACGCACGGGTCGGATGCCCAGGCGGGACTCGACTCCTTGCATCCTAAGGGCCCCTTAAATCTCCTAGAACTATTTTCTTATCTCAGCTGTGCTAACCAAGAGAAACTACTGTACGGGAAGCAGTCAGACGTTGCTGACAAAATGGAATATGCATGCCTGGCCCTGATGGGAATTTGGTCGGTGTGTAGTTTCACACACTGGGCCTGCTACCACCTACTCTGCCACTCACTGACTCCTTGCCGGATCGTCTGCAGGTGTTCTCACTACAGAGCCTCAGCAGGATTTCGGGCCAAAGGTCACTTGGTTAATTCTCTGTATCTTGCAGATCTTATTGCCATAGTTATTATTGACATCCCTTATCCCCTATGCCTATATGTACTGTAAATGGGCGTGAAGCTTGGTCCCCTAGATGAGAAAGCAAACATTTCATTTTTTAAAGCCTTTATTGCTGCATGATGTTTTGGTTCTGAGGTGCATATTGAATCATACACATTCTGGCAGAGTTTTCCATCATCTCATGCATCAGGTGCCAAGGAATGTCCTATCTTGACTTGGTCCTTGCCATTTTGAGCAGGGAATGATAATATTTAATCCTGGTAAATGCTGGACAAGAGCATAGGGAAGGTGGGACAAGTTTTGGAGCTGCCAGCTTGGAAATTGTCCTTTTTGGAACACAAATACAACACTGTTGATCAATCACTGCCTAGTTCTCCCACACAATAGGTAATAGACAGCACTTTTACATCTATTTGTACAGAGTCACACACAAGCCTCTCTGCCCCACCTCTTCTGGTGGAAGAAGGTGACATCGCAAGCTGATGACGACTTCAGGAGAGCCTCTCAAGAAAAAAATGCTCCTGCAAAGCTAGCTTATTCTTTGTCCATTGAAAGTAAAATATTTCAAAGGATAGACAAGATATGGTTTTTACAATCTCTACTTTGGAGAGTGCCCAGAGGAGAGACAGGCTATTTAAACATAGGATGCTTTTCCTTGCTGGATGTGGTCCCAGGCGCCCAGTTCTGGAGGCTTTTTGCACACCTTTTCCTGCAGTTGGCCAAATGGCATGACATGACATGGAGTGCTTTTCGATGGCTCTGCTAGGTGTCTGCTGCTGTCCTCAGTGCGCTTGGTGGAAGAAGCCTGGGGCCTATTTTAAAAGTTATTTTGTGGAGTAGAGGGTGAAAGCAGTGTGGAGCAGGTGAAGACGGAGGCATGAGGTGAGGAAAGTAGCTCTGCAGGGAGCAGCTGGAGGATGTTTTGGGTATAGAGAGCTGTGTGATAATTGTGAAGGCAATATTGGAAGGTGTTTTATCAAGTGCCTCCTTCTCCAGCCTTAGCTGTTACTGGTGGATGGGCTAATTGCCCTCACTTTCACTCGGCTCCTGCTCCCTGCTCATGCCTTCATAATTGTCCTCACTTCCACTCGGCTCCTGCTCCCTGCTCGTGCCTTCATAATTGCCGTCAGTTTCACTCATCTCCTGCTCCCTGCACGTGCCTTCATAATTGTCCTCACTTCTACTCGGCTCCTGCTCCCTGCTCATGCCTTCGTAGTTGCCCTCACTTTTGCTCATCTCCTGCTCCCTGCTCGTGCCTTCAAAGTGGTTGTGCAAGGACAGGTCCGGCTCTGAGAACCACCTCTGCATCCTGCTGATGTCATTTGTGAGATTGCTCAGGGCAGGGGCAGAGACGCATTTTGGATATGGTCTGCTGAGACTGCTGCTCCTGCCGTTGGGCTGCTCCGTCTCCAGTGTAGGGGTGCTGCCTTCAGCTCCCGCCTCTGGGCTGCTGCAGGCAGAACCGTCGTGCTGAGGAGCCCCTGGGTGTGCTGTGGGGAGAAGGAGCCTGTTAGGTGCTTTTTAGGTACTCTCTGAAGGTACCAGGGGACTTTCCCTGTGCAACCACACACTTCACCAAATGCAACCTTCCTGCCGACGAGCTAGAGGAGAAGTTGAGGAGGCAGAGAGGGCAGTGTCCTGCGAGAGTGCAGTTCTAGGCCATAGTCAGCAGCTAGGGGAGGAGCAGAGCTGTGCAGAAGTTTACCATCTGGCACAGGTGTTGTTTTGTGAGTGTTGTCCTTCCGAGCTCCTGGAAAGCATTCCAGGAGGCAAACGCTGCAATACCATATTAAACCCTCTGCACCTCTCTGCATGGCCACAGATGTCTTCCGATATGCAGTGAAAGAATGCAAAGCAGCAGCCCTGGCCGGGGACAATCATCAGTGCATCCCCCTACCTGTGGAGCTGTGTGTGTGCTCCGGTGACTCCTCGGCCGAGGGACTGAAGGGCAAGGCGATGTGCTCCCCAAATAGTGCTCGGCAGTTGTCTATTAGGAACTCGACCAGTGCTGTCACCTGCCCACAGAAAACCACGGATTTAGAGATTTGCCTGTGCCGTTGCAGAGAGTGCCGGTGAGGGGCGCCCCCAGCGTTCAGAGGTGCTGCTTTGGTGAGCTTTTGCAAGGGCAGGGGTCTCTGCGGGCATGGCGCAGAGCTGCCCCCAAGGCGGTAGCGAGGGGGTGAATTCAAGAGACCTTGTCATTGCGCTCCTTTTGCACTGCCAGCGGGAGCCCGTTGTCCGTGCCGGGGCTCAGCAGGTTTGGCCCCACGCAGATGGCCAGGTTGCTGGCGTCCATCCTGCTGGTCTCCGCGTTTTCGCTGATGTGATGGAGCACAGCAAGCAAGCGCTGGAGCAAGAGGAGGTTTGCTCTGGGCAGGCTGTCAGCCACCCTGGGGAACACAAACCAAATGTGACGTTAATAATGCAGGGTGCAGGGGCCGCTCCTTCCTCCCTGGAGCCAGTGTGAGTTCCCTCCAAAATGGTGGGCCTGCTTCAAAGTCTTACTCTTTCAGCTGGTCAATTTTGTCCTGCTGGCTTGGCATCTCCAGCGCCTCCATCCACTTCTCGTAGAGGCTGTCCGAGAGGAGTTTGGCGGGGATGTTTCGCAGGAAGTCCTGCAAGGCCAAGGTACTCAGATGATGCTCTCAACGCTGCCAGCGAGCAGAGAGGGAGCATGCGCGTGCTTGAGCTCACGAGCAGGCAGGCTGCGTTGAGCTCCCTGCTCCCAAAGGTGCTCCTGAGCACTGAGAGCGCAGGGGGCTGCACGAGAACATGCCAAGTGCAGCGGTGTGAGTGCAGGAGCAGCACCCAGCTCATATCCGAGCCTTTGGTCTGGTCCTCCGTCTGAGTAGTCCTCAGTGAGGAGAGGAGGATGCTGAGGAGGAGGTGGAGGAAGTGCGTTTGCCATGGGCATGCAGGGAATCAGGGGCAGAACTGGGGGAACTGAAAAGGCGGTGGAGAAGAAAAAGGCCCAAGTGTCCTGAGCCTGAACCACTGAGTTTGGCTTCAGTAGGGGTTTAGCTTTGAGTGCCACCGAGGTCAGTGGAGGCACTGACGGAGGCCCATGCAGATTAGCCACGTGCTCTGAGAGCTAAAAGTCAGAGGACTTCACCTTCAGCACCACTGCCAAGAGGTGCACAGGTTTGCTGTCCAGGTCAGCGTTCTCGCCCTGGTTCAGCACCTCCTTCAGCTCCTTGCGGGCCTTCTCGCTGGCCGCTCTCCTGAAGACCCCCTCAGTGGCAGGCCCTTTCTCGTACAGTACGCCCAGGAGATCCTGCAGGAAGCAGCAGACAGTTTTTGACTTTGGGGTGCGCTCTGCTTTGCTTGGGTTAGTGTCTTGTTCTCACTCCATGGCGATTACAGTGGTAGTGACATGCTTGTCTCCCAGCCCACCCTCTTTTTGGCCTGGTGAACTCCACTGACTTCTGTGGAGTCATCCCTGCTTTCTTCCAGCAGAAAATGAGGCACAGGTCAAGGCTTCAGGTTCCAATTCCCTCCTTCCCAAGCCAGGCTGAATGCGCAGCAGAGATTTCTTGGAAGAAAAAGAAGCCTCTGTGCAGGAAAAGCCAGAAGCAGCATGCCTCTATCCCCAGGCTTGCTTACCTGCACTGGCTGGGGCAGGCCACCATCCTCCCCGCAGACGACTCCCAGAGGCTGGCCAAAGAGAGCCACCCTGGGGCCAGAGTCGAGCTGCCCTGGGCAGACCCTGTTGGCAGAGGCTCCTCGCCGAGCGAGTGGCCATGATATCAGCGGCCTTCTTGCCTTCGCTCCCTCTGCTGCAAGCAAAAGCAAAGCCAAACTCAGTGTAGAAGATGCGGCGGAGAGAGCCGGACGGTGCCGCTTGTGTGTGTGCGGCGCCCTGTGCTGCAGGGTCTCCTCCAGCTTGTGCAGAGGCGCAGAGGTTTTGCATGGTGGCAGGCAACAAGCAGCGTGTCAGAAGGCAGCTGCTCCGTCTCTTTCTCAGACTCACCAGGCAAGTGGCCAAGGCCCTCTCGCATGTCGGAAGGGTCCGAGCGGGGGCATTTCTTGGCGTCAGCCTGCTGCGAGAAACGGGTGAAGGTCACAGAGGTGCCCCTCAGCAGCCGGGGCCGCGAGGGAGTTGCTGCAGCGACGCAGGCATCTGCGCGAGGCTGCCGGGAGAAGCGGAGGGCGCCCAAGGCCCGCGGAGGAGAGGCCGGAGGTGCGGGCCCGACGCTGCCCCTCTGTGCCACGGGGGCTGTGGCAAAGGCTCCTGCGCAGCCAGCGCCCCCGAAGCGGCCCTGCAGCCCGCAGCCCCCGCACGGCTGGAGGCTGCTGCTTCGGTGCCCAGCAGCCCCAGCGCGGCACGAGGGCTCTGCCCGTGGCCGCGGGGACGGTGCGCCCTGCCGCGCTCTGCCTGGCACGAGGCATTTGCTGCCTTTGCCCGCCCCGGGGAGCCGCCCCAGGGGCTGAGCTAGCGCGCGTGCGCAGGCAGCGCGGGCAGGGAAAGGGAGCCCTGCTCACCTCTGCCGAGATCAGCGTCTCCACGGTCGCCGCCGTCAGCGACACCTCCTAGGCGAGAGAGCAGAGAGGCGCCGTGAGGAACTGGCCAGCTTTGGGCGGCTTTGGGGAAGCCGAGGCGCTGTCGGGGCGCGGCGGGCGGCGTGAGGACACTTACGGGACGGCAGAAGCCGACGAGCTCGGTGAGGAGGCGCAGGGAGGGCAGTCGGGTGAGCCTGGCTCCCGGGGCTCCTGGGCTCTGCCTGTGCACAGGGAAGGGCACGCCAAGAGCTCTGTCAGCGCCAGCCCTCGCCGCTCTCTGCTGCCAGCCAGCCCCGCGCTGCCGAGGGACCCCCAAGCCCGAGAGCCTGCGGCAGCACTGGCTGGGAGCAGCGCTCTGCGGCGCCCTGCCTCCTGCTGCCCACGGGCCTCCTCCTCGTGGGGACGGACGGCAGCGGCTCGGGGTGCCCGCGCCTGCCAGCGAGGAGCTGCGGTGACAGCTCCTGGGCTCGGTGGCGACTGCGAGCGCGAGGCTGAGCAAGTCCCGCCGCTGTGCCCAGGAGCTGCCCTGGGCGGCGGGTGCCCCTTTCCCCAGCGACGTTCCGGTGTTTCTGCGTGCAGCTCCACCTGGAGCACTCGCCCGCTCTCAGCCCTACGGTGGCACGCGGAGTTCCCCGGCAGAGCTTACCGGAGCATCGTGTCCAGCCAGAGCTGCTTCACCTCCTGTGACCTGCAGCGCAAAGGAGAAGCGGCCTCAGCCCACACTGCTGCTGCTGCTGCTGCTGCTGCTGCGTGGGACAGAGCTGGCCCCAAACAGCTCTCGCCCCCGTGGGCAGAGTGCCAGGGCCAGGGCTGAGCCGTGTGGGGCAGGAGAGGGGCTCGCGCAGGGCCCTGGCAGGTGTCGCCCAGACTCACCCAAAAGTGACCACGCAGAGGTCGCTGGGCCAGACGAGGATGAGGGTGCGGCTGCACTTGAGGCCGAAGACCTCCTCCTGCTCCTGCTCCTCGTCCTCAGGCCTGGCCGCGGCTGCCTCCTCGCTGCACAGCACCCAGAGCTCGCTGAGCCGCACGCGGTGCTGCAGGCGGAAAGTGGGGCCACATCTGCCGGGAGGAAGAGCAGGAACTAATCTGTGGGTGTTTGCCGTGGGGGCAACCCCAGCTGTCCCCCATGGCAGAGCCGTTTCCAGGGGCAGAGCCATGGGAATGGTGGCGCTGAGCCGCGGGCAGTAGCAATGAGCCTCCTTCGCAGCACACACGCAGAGGACTTTGGAGAAGTCGCTGCTGGGCAATGATAGCAGCGGGATGCTTGGTGAAGGCTTGCAGAGGAGAAGGACAAGAGCAGGAGCCTGTCCTGTTCTCCTTGCACCTCCCCTCATTAAAGACATGCTTTGTGCATTCATGGATCCCGCAGGATCCCTTGGGGCGAGGAATGTGCCTGGGGACGGGTGGTGGAGGCCGAGGCGGTGTCGGGGAGGAAGGAGGGCTGCGATGGCTGCTCTTACTTGAAGCTGGCGATGGCGACCGCGTGGGGGAAGAGCAGCAGGTGCCTGCGGCGCGTGCGCTGGTGCCGCGTCACCTGCGCACGGAGGGCGAGCAGGAGCTGGGGGCTGCTGCTGGAGACGAAGGCGCCGAGCGGCGGCGGGGGCCGGGAGGCTGCGCGGCCCCAGAGGCGGCGGCGGGCGCCAGGAGGCGCGGGGCCGGGCGCCCCGGGCTGTGCCCGCGTGCCGGCAGCGGGGCCGGCAGCGCCCCGGGCGCCGCAGCAGCTGGCCTGGCCCATGGCGCCGAGGCCGGGCGGACGGCTGCGGTGCGGCCGTGTCCCGCACCTGCGTGAGGCTGGAAGCGCGTCCCTGTGCCGAGCAGTGCTGCCGGGCTGGGAGTCACCTCCGCCTGTGCTGCGCCGTGCTGGCACAGTGCCCACCCGGGGTACACGCTGCTGGCCGTGGCCAGGTCGCCGCGGTGCCGCCGCGGCACATTGTGATGCACCAGCTGGGCCCACAAAGGTGCATTGCTGGCTCGTGGTCAGCTTGTTGCCCACCAGGTCCTTTTCTGCCAAGCTGCTTTCCAGCAGCTCGGCCCCCAGCCCGTCCTGGTGTTCTTCCTCCCCAGGGGCAGAACTTTGTGCTTCCTTTTGTTGAACTTCAGGAGGTTCCTCTGCCCGTTTCTCCAGCCTGTCGAGGTCCCTCTGAATGGCAGCACAGCCCTCTGGGGTGTCAGCCCCTCCTCCTAGTTTTGTATCATCAGCAAACTTGTTGTTAGAAAGTTGCAGAGCAAGGGCTTGTCTCCCTTCAGGTGCGCCGTGGGTCTGTCAAGATGCCCAGGAGCCAGAAGCAGCCGGCTTTTGTAATGTCATGAGAATCTCCTGGCTTTAGGAGATGCTCCCTGGCTGTGGGCTCTCAGTCTGTGAGATGATTTTATCCATGGTGAAGCAGGTGTGAAGGCATCACCATGTAGTCAGAGAAGATGTGCACCTGCCATTTCCTCCAGCACCTGGGAGCAGTTCTCTAACTCCCGAATGACATCTTGAGATACAATATAAGGCTGAGGCAATGCCAGGGGTGAGGAGGAGGAGGAGGTGGGGAGAAAAAAAGAGGACTATTACATGTGCTCAGTTACCAAAACCACCATGGCACTGGCCTAACCCTTGTTTTTCCCCCATGCTGGATGCTGCAAAGAGCTCTGCGTGGTAGTTAACGCAGGCTTTGCCAGTGACCACATGTGCTGCCCAGGAGGTTGTTTTCCAGTAGCTTTTACAGAGAGGTGGAAATGCTGGTTCTGCCTTGCCTGTTCAGTGAGACTCAGGATGGGTCTCGGTGAGCTGGTGTGTGACAGGGTGCTCAGAGGCAGGAGGGTTGGGGGGAGCCTGGCACCACGTTCACTCAGCTGCACAGGATTGCTGGGGCCCGAGCGGGGCTGTTGCAGGCTTGGGAGTCCCTGCGCCACGGTGACCCTGTGCAAACCGGCTGCGTTCAGCTTCCGCCATCCAAACTTTCTGCAGCCTTTCATAACTGAGAAAGGAAGGAGGCTTTGAAGGAGCCATTTTTAAGGAATGCAGCGTTGAACTGTTGAAGAAGGACGTCAGTGGGCGTATTGCCTTCCCCGAACATTGCCTTGTGTTTGGAGAGGAGCCTGGCTGCTTCTGAACTTACAGGCACGCTTGCTTGTTGTACTGCTCCACACTTTTGTGAAATTGGGATGAAGTTTGGTTCTCCGTGGTGCTGAGAGGCAATCTGAGGGTGCAGTTCGAACAACACTTTTGGACTACAGGGATGAGATTTAAGCTCTTGGTCTTGGAAGTAACTCTCCCTGAACCAACAGACTGTTATCTTCAAGCAGGAATCACAGAATCGTAGAACGATCTAGGTTGAAAGGGATGCTGGAGGTCTCTGGTCTAACCCCACTACTCAAAGCAGGGGCAAATGCAAAGTTAGGTCAGACTGCTCAGGGCCTCATGCTGCCTAGTTCTGAAAATCTGCTGGCTCATGAAAGCAGAGAGCTCATCGCCTGGCAGATATGCCGTGAAAGCGCCCCGCTGAACTAGATTCACGTGTCACCTCAGGGCCAGTGTAATAAACCACTGTGCAAGATTCAACGGGAGAGAAGAGTGATATTTGTTCCCAAAACTCACCAAACCAATTGACTTGTACCGTTCCCACAGGCGGGGACAGTTGCAGCAGTACAGAAATAGCACTCCCTGTGCCTGTCCTTTGCCCACAAAACCTCTCGGCCTTCTGCAGCCAGGCAGGGACCACAGGGCTTGACCAGCCCGGACACCTGCTCTTGGACAGAGCCATTGGATGTGGAGCAGGTGGGCAAAGCCCTGAGGGAGAGTCAAGAAGCCTCCAGCAGCCCTGGGAAGGGCTGAGGCAAGGAGGGCACGACTCTCCTGTGTGTGCACCAAAGAACCCAGGGCACACAGCGGGCACAGAGGCAGCGAGAGGGAAGAAGCGTGAGATGGGCAGAGCGGCGTGAGAGGGCTCCTTGGGCAAAGCAGCCCATGACACGTGCTCTCTCCACCCGTGCGGGAGCTCAGCACAGAGCTGGGCAGAGGGCCTTTCTCCCACCCACGGCCCCCACGCTGCCCTGCCACCATGAGCACAGCCACCCTCCCCTCCCAGCACAGCCCAGGACCGGAGGGCTCTCTTGCGGGCTCTGCTTGGCTCTGTGTGCAGTGCTGTGCTGCTGAGAGGGCTCCGGCAGGGCCTTGTGAGGGGCTGGTCCACGCTGAGCAAGACAGCAGAGGTGAAGAGCTGGCCCAGGCAGGAGGAGCCAGCTTCTCGGAGCAGAGGGCTGGGCACCCATGGGCGCCTTCAAAGCAGAGCAGCGGCAGCTGCTGCTCACTCCCCACGCTGAGGGACAAGTGTCCTTCAGCTCCGTGGTGCTGGGCGTGCAGGAAAGTGGTGTAATAAAGCTGCGTTTGAGAGCTTATGGAAGAGCAGGCTGACAGTCATTCACAAAACTCAGCCTGAAGCAAGCGGAGGGGACCCGCTCCCGCTCATTCCCACCACAATTTCACTCCCCCTCAATCTCCTCCCTGCAGCCCTGCAAACACCCCGATGGGGGTGTCCAGGGTGCCTGGCCAGGCTCACCGGTGCGCACAGAAGAGGAGATGCTTCCTGTTCCTTGCTTCCTGACAAAATGCAACTTTGCCCAGCTTTTTCTGTCACCAGACAGGTGTTGTGTAAGTAGGTCACTGCAGTATTGCTTTGTGTTATATCAAAATAAGAGTGTAGCACGTTTAACATACACCAATGTTGCATTGGGTTGGATCAAAACATGCATGGATATTAGATAAAGGGAAGCACAAGCTGTTACCTTCCCTATGCAATTAAAATTTAACCAAATCCTTGCTGGCTTTGGGATGTAGCCCATCATAGATTGCAAACACTTGTTTTATACATACAGAAGTGCCACAGCTGGGAAGCTAAAAAAGAGGCAGAAAGGTGGCACAGCTTTGGCACCCCCAGGCAGCTTGGAGCGTGTGGTGTGACTTGCGTCCAAATCGTGTGCCCTAAAATGACTTTGGCAAAGTACAAAAATAAAATTCCAACTCGCAATGAACACTAGTTGACTGTTTAAGCACGACCTCAACTCCAGGATTTAGATGAGGCTTTACTTCTCTTTTGACAGGAACTTTTGTAGCTACTGACACAAACCTCTTATCTGTGGGACTTGCCGTGGGGGTTTGTCACTTATTTAGGTGTCTTAAAACTTCCCGCTAACAGGATCCCGACTCAGAGGAATTAATAGATTCGTTCTTGTGTAGCAGTTGTTTCAGTAGTCCGTTACATCTTTCTGCCATCCCACTACTTTGAGGTCGATGAGGAAGGTGCAAAGTCCCTGCACTGCTAATTATTTCAGCTCCTGCAGGGATGTATTTCCAGCCTTCAGGTGTTCGCTTTAAGGGACTGATCTACTTGTCAGGTTTCCCAGAGTAGTTGACCTTCCCTGAGACTAGCAAACTCTTCTCCTTTTGACACGTACTGTACCACTGCTTGACAAAAAAAGGCAAGAGTCTACAGCGTGTTTGCCCAATGATTTTGTCACAGGCCATCGTCTCCTTGCAGCCTGTTGAAATAACTGCGAACTCGCAGTGTGCCCTAGCCATCCGTGTAACCACTTCCCTAGCCATTCTGCCTCCAAATTGTATCATACATTTATTCTAGCCAGATGATCAGCCATCTGATCCCACTTTTCCCCAGGGTTTTTAGGTTGTTGGTGGGCGGAGGCATGACCCATTGATATGTTCTTCAATTGAGCTACATCCAAACTCCTTTCCTGGGTCTGCTTTTCCCCATACGTCTCTACCATTTTATTGCCAATTGTTTCTCACCCCGTTCTGCAACGCCAGGGTGGCACCAGCCCAAACAGCATAGGAGTCCGGACAGACTCAAGGCTCCTTGCTCCACAGGGGCAGGGGCCAGGCGCAGGGATGCTACAAGGGGGGAGAGTGCCTCAGAGCAGGGCACAGCGCTGGGCACAGGCAAGGGGCCAGGTCCCCTCCTGCAGCACAGCCTGAGGTGGGCACTGGGAAGGGACTGGCAGCGATGGACATCTCTCCCTGAGATGGTGATGGGCGTCATTAAAAACAGACAGCCTGTGAGCTCAGCCCACCCCACAGATGGGCACCACAGCTCCAGATATCCTGCCCTGGATCCAAGCCTGCATTGGCGATGAATCAGAGCTGTGGAAAGGTAAGACATCCCGCCAACACACCGGTGTGTCTGAGGGGCTGGGGGTCAGTGGCAGCCCTTGCTGCGCAGCCCTCTCCCTATGGGTGAGAAGGGGTAGCCGTGATGGATTCAGGAAAGATGGCCAAGGGGAGAGATCATCTTCCCCCACCTTCACTGCCAACCCTCCCTGGCAGCCCACTGAAAGACCCCTGGGGGCACCAGGCTGGCCAGGGGCTGGGGCCAGTGGTGCAATGGATAACGCGCCTGAGTACGGATCAGGAGAGTGCAGGTTTGCCTTCTGCCTGCCTCGACTCTTTCCTCATCCCAGCCTGGCAATGGTGGACAGCACAGTGATGGTGTCCAGTGCCCTGGTTCCTCCTTGGTGGCAACCATCGCCTGGTGTTTCTCCCAACTCTCTGCTAGAGACCTACACGCTGATAAGGAAGGAAGAACTGGCTGGGGATGTGAAGGCTTTGGGTGCAGGGAGCATTTTCAGGGTTGATCTGCAAATCCTGAGAGGAGTGGGGAAGATGAGTAGCAGAATGACAAGCCAGGACTTGAGGAGAGCTGAGCTGGGCTTAGTCGAGGGGCAATGGCAGAGGTCTGACTTGGCTGAACAGGGGGACTCTTGTCTGTGCCCCAGCACAAAAAGGGCAGGCCAGTGGCCATGCAGAAAGCAGGTGCCACCACCACCATTGCTGTGGTCAGAAACGGGCTGAGCCACACAGGAACGAGCCTGCACCCTCCTGATCCATGGTCAGCTTGGTTGGCTCTTGCACCAGTGGCCTTGGCCCCCAAACAGCCTGGCACCCCCAGCAGCAGGGCTTCCTCTGACTCACCAGAACAGGCTGGAGGTGAAGGGTAGCACAGATTTGCCTTTAATCACCTGACCTTGCCTGGGACAGCTTTCCCCTCTCCGACAACTTTGCTCCTTCTGGGTCCCAATGTCTTGGGAGAAGCAGTTCCCGGAACAGGCCACTATGCTGAAATAAGGCAGGACAGCAAGG
The DNA here is from genome assembly GCF_036417845.1 of Apteryx mantelli. Lineage (NCBI taxonomy): Eukaryota > Metazoa > Chordata > Aves > Apterygiformes > Apterygidae > Apteryx > Apteryx mantelli. The sequence goes on along the minus strand of NC_089980.1, from coordinate 136,192,033 downwards.
GGAGGTGTGAGAAATGCAATGCAGAGGCCCCTGAGGGAGACCGTCCATCTGTCCCCCCGGGCTCATGGCACACTCTAGCACTGCACAGCACAGCACTACGGGGCCAGTGCCAGAGGAAAGAGGGTGCTGAGCAAGGGGTGTCCCCTGAGGGGCAGGTGCGGTGGCTGCCCAACACATCCTGGGGAGAGACTCCACTCACCTGGCAGATGCCCGGTGCCTGCCTCAGGCCCTGTGGCAGATGTGGACACTCCTCCCTTTTGCATGGCCTGACCCAGGACACCATCATCCCCCCTTCTTCAGCTTTGCCCATGTACCCTGAGCCCTCACTGTCTCTCTGCACCTCAGCCCCACCCTGTCCTGCACATTCATCCTGCAGCCTGGACTGCACTCTACAGCCAGAACTTGGCCACCTGCTCTTCACAGGGTGCCCCCATCCTCTCCACCTCCCAAGGCCCTGCTATGAGGGCAGCCCTGGGTGATCCCATGCAGAGCACATCCCCAATGCCCACACCACGGTCCATGCCTGGGTGCTGTGCCCCTCTGCCCAGACCTTGTGGTGCAAGGGCAGCGCGTCTGACTCCAGATCAGAAAGTTGTGTGTTCAAATCACACCAGGATCAGGCTCGGCTGAACATGAGGTGCCTTTTATATTGTCCCTGTTTTGTACTGCCCTGATCTTGGCCATAGGAGGAGTTTGCTGATGATGGGAGAAAGGTCAGCATCTCACCCATCTTCAATAAGGGCAAAAAGAACGATCTACGGTCCTGTCAGCCTCACTGCAGTTCTCAGACAAGGATGATGGAACAAATACTCCTGAAAGCCATGTCCGCATGCATGAAGGACATGAAGATGACTGAAAACAATGAGTATGTATTCACCAGAGGCAGACCATTCCTCACTAACCCACTTGCTTTCTTTGAAGAGGTGACTTCCTTAGTGGTCAAGGGGAGACCAAGGAACACCATTTCTCTTGGTTTTGAGAAGACCCTTGACATGGTCTCCTACAGTATCACTGCAGCAAACTACAGCAATAGAGAGAACAAAGTGAATCACAAGGGGAGTAGAAGACTTGCTAGACCACCAGGTTGGTGGTTAATGGCTGGAAGTCTGCTTGGCAACCTTAGTGTCTGATTTGGGCTTTTAGATTGTTTAATGTCTTCACTAACAGCCTAGAGGATGAGACAGAATGAGGGACAAGGGAAGTCTGCCAGGGCCACTAGGTTGACCAAGGGCTGGGGCCAGTGGGGCAACAGATAACACGCCTGGATCAGGAGACTGCAGGTTTGACTCTTGCCTGGCTTGACATTTTTACCTTGTGGTGGTGGTCTGCTTTCTCCATAAAGGCCTTCCGTCTCCTGGCTCTTGTCCCACCTGTTGGGCCTTCTGCAGGGCAAAGGTGGGATGGCTTCTTGCCCTAAGGGAAAGAAAGAGTTCCTCCAGCCCTTATGGCAAACCTGAGCCCTGCAAAAAGGGCAAAATGCCCAGTCAACATCAAATAACACCACTGCTAATCTGGAAGCAAAATTAAGATCCTTTCTTAATCTTCCACCCTGTAGGTTAAACTAATCCAGATCTCTCAGGCTACCTAAGCCTATCATGTGCTCCAGCCCCAAGCCATCTTTGAGGTCTTGTCTTGGTCTTGCTACAGTTTCTTAATGTCTTGCAAAACCCTGCGTGTGACATAGACAAGCTCCACAATGGAAAACTCACAGAATCGCTGAGGTTGGAGGGGACCTCGGGAGATCATCTAGTCCAACCCCCCTGCTCAAGCAGGGTCACCTAGAGCACATTGCACAGGATTGCATCCAGGCGTGTTTTGAGTATCTCCAGAGAAGGAGACTCCACCACCTCTCGGGGCAACCTGTTCCAGTGCTCTGTCACCCTCACAGTGAAAAAGTTTTTCCTCATGTTCAGATGGAATTGTCTGTGTTTCAGTTTGTGCCCGTTGCCTCACGTCCTGTCGCTCGGCACCACTGAAAAGAGTCTGGTCCCATCCTCTCGACACCCTCCCTTCAGATACTTGTACACGTTGATAAGATCTCCTCTCAGCCTTCTCTTCTCCAGGCTAAACAGGCCCAGCTCTCTCAGCCTTTCCTCATAAGAGAGATGCTCCAGTCCCCTAATCATCTTTGTAGCCCTTCGCTGGACTTGCTCCAGTAGTGCCACATCCCTCTTGTACTGGGGAGCCCAGAACTGGACGCAGTACTCCAGATGTGGCCTCACCAGGGCTGAGGAGAGGGGGAGAATCACCTCCCTCCACCTGCTGGCAACACTCTTCCTGATGCACCCCACAATACCATTGGCCTTCTTGGCCACAAGGGCACATTGCTGCCTCATGCTTAACTTGGTGTCCACCAGCACTCCCAGGTCCTTCTCGGCAGAGCTGCTTTCCAGCAGCTCAACCCCCAACCTGTACTGGTGCATGGGGTTATTCCTCCCTAGGTGCAGGACCCTGCACTTGCCTTTGTTGAACTTCAGGAGGTTCCTCTCCGCCCACCTCTCCAGCCTGGCCAGGTCTCTCTGAATGGCAGCACAGCCCTCTGGTGTATCCACCACTCCTCCCAGTTTTGTATCATCAGCAAACTTGCTGAGGGTGCACTCTGTCCCTTCATCCAGGCCATTGATGACTAAATTGGACAAGACTGGACCCAGGACTGACCCCTGGGGGACACCGCTAGCTACAGGCCTCCAACTAGACTCTGCACCACTGATCACAACTCTCTGAGCTCTGCCATTCAGCCAGTTCTCCATCCACCTCACTCTCCACTCATCTAGCCCACACTTCCTGAGCTTGTCTATGAGGATGTTATGGGAGACAGTGTCAAAAGCCTTGCTGAAGTCAAGGGAGACAACATCCACTGCTCTCCCCTCATCTGCCCAGCCTTCTCTGATGGAATGACTGGCTATCAGATTGGTTAGGCATGATTTCCCCTTCGTGAAGCCATGCTGACTACTCCTCATCACCTTCTTGTCCTCCACATGTGTGGAGATGGCCTCCAGGATGAGCTGCTCCATCCCCTTTGCAGGGATGCAGGTGAGGTTGACTGGCCTGTAGTTGCCTGGGTCCTCCTTCTTGCCCTTTCTGAAGACTGGGGTGACATTGGCTTTCTTCCAGTCTTCAGGCACCTCTCCTGTTCTCCATGACCTTTCCAAGATGATGGAGAGTGGCTTAGCAATGACATCCGCCAGCTCCCTCAGCACTCGTGGGTGCATCCCATCAGGGCCCATGGATTTGTGGGTGTCAAGTTTGCTTAAATGATTTCTAACCTGATCCTCCTCCACCAAGGGAAAGTCTTCCTCTCTCCAGACTTTCTCTCTTGCCTCCAGGGTCTGCGGTTCCTGAGGGCTGGCCTCAGCAGTAAAGACTGAAGCAAAGGTGGCATTCAGTAACTCTGCCTTCTCTGCATCCTTTGTCACCAGGGCACCCACCCCATTCAGCAAAGGGCCCACATTTTCCCTAGTCTTCCTCTTGCTGCTGATGTATTTGAAGAAGCCCTTCTTGCTGTCCTTGACATCTCTAGCCAGACTTAATTCCAAACGGGCCTTAGCCTTCCTCGTCACATCCCTGCATACTCTGACAACCTTCCTATATTCCTCCCAAGTGGCCTGTCCCCCTTTCCACTTTCTGTATACTTCCTTCTTCTGGTTGAGTTTTGCCAGGAGCCCCTTGCTCATCCATGCAGCTCTTCTACCTCCTTTGCTTGACTTCCTACTCATAGGGATGCACCGCTCTTGAGCCTGGAGGAAGTGATGTTTGAATATTAACCAGCTCTCTTGAACACCCCTTCCTTCTAGGGCCCTAACCCATGGGATTCCTCCAAGTAGGTCCCTGAAGAGGCCAAAGTTTGCTCTCCTCAAGTCCAGGGTTGTGATCCTACTTAGTGCCCTGCTGCCTCCTTGCAGGATCCTCAACTCCACCATCTCATGGTCACTGCAGCCAAGGCTGCCCCCAACCTTCACATCTTCCACCAGTCCTTCCTTGTTTGTTAGTACGAGGTCCAGCAGCACACCTCTCCTTGTTGGCTCCTCCACCACCTGTGTCAAGAAGTTGTCACCAATGCTCTGCAGGAACCTCCGGGACTGTTTGTGCCTAGCTGTGTTGTCTTTCCAGCAGGTATCGGGGTGGTTGAAGTCCCCCATGAGAACCAGGGCCTGGGATTGTGAGGCTACTTCCAGCTGTCTGTAGAAGGCCTCATCGACTTCCTCTTCCTCATCAGGTGGCCTGTAGTAGACACCCACAACAGTGTCACCCATGCTAGCCTGCCCTTTAATCCTTACCCATAGGCTCTCGACTCGCTCTTCATCCACCCCTAGGCACAGCTCAATACATTCCAGTTGCTCTCTCACCTAAAGAGCAACTCCACCACCTCGCTTTCCTGGCCTGTCTTTCCTAAAAAGCACGTAGCCATCCATGACAGCACTCCGGTCATGCGAGCTATCCCACCATGTCTCTGTAATGGCAAAGAGATCATGGCCCTGCGACCGCACACACATCTCTAGTTCTTCCTGTTTGTTCCCCATGCTGCGTGCATTGGTGTACAGGCATTTCAGAGAGGTGATCGAGCATGCAGGTTTCCCAGGAGGCATACAAGAGGATCCTCCATAGCCACATCCCATGCACACTTCCCTGGCTGCATTCACCTGCTGGAGGCATCTCGACTTGAGCGGTCTTTCGCCAGCTACCCTGGCACTATAACTCTTCCCTTCCCCCATCTTTCCTAGTTTAAAGCCCTCCTTACCAGCTTGGCCAACCTGTTGGCAAAGACACACGTGCCCCACCTCGTGAGGTGGATCCCATCTCTCCCCAGCAATTGTCGATCCTCAGACAGGGTCCCATGGTCATAGAAACCAAAACCCTGTTGCCAACACCAGCGGCACAGCCAGTCGTTAACTTGGGAAGTCCGTCTCCCTCCTCTCATCCATCCCCCTCACTGGCAGGATTGAGGAGAAGATGACCTGGGCTCCCACACCCTTGACCACCATCCCCAGAGCTCTGAAATCCTGCTTGATGGTCTCCAGCTTGCCCTTGGTGTCATTGGCACCCACATGGAAGAGCAGCAGTGGGTAATAGTCCAAAGCGTGGACAAGCCTTGGCAGTCTTTCCATGACATCTCTCACACGAGCCCCTGGCAGGCCACAAACCTCTCTAGACACGAGGTCAGGTCGGCAGATAGATGCCTCCATCCCCTGCAGCAGGAAGTCCCCCACAACAATCACCCGCCGCTTCTTCCGGGCGTTCCAGCAGGGCACAGGGTCTGTTGTCCCAGGTACTTCCCTGGCAGCCATGCCCATCTCCTCCTCATCCTGGAGGGCACTAAACCTGTTCTTCAGCTGCAAGTCTTCAGGAGGAGTAGGAGCCTTTCTCCTCCCACGAGCAGGGACCACTTTCCAGCCTTCTTCTGCGGTGTTATGACGTACCGTCTCACATGGCACAGAGCCCTCTGGCAACTCCACTGCTGTGGGGGGTTGGGACTCCCGAAGCTGTACAGTCTCCAAGAATACCCTGTCTATCTCTTGCTCCGCTTCTTGGATGCTGCGCAGCCTGCTGACCTCCTCCCGTAACTCCCTTAGCTGACGACACAGCTCGCCAACAGCAGCACACCTCCTGCAGGAGAGCTGGCTGCCAGCCCAGGCCTCCCGGAGAGGCCCCAAGCACTCCCGGCAGCCTGAGACCTGTAGGGCTGCATCTGCTCTCAGGGGGTCGGTCTGGGTCCCAACCTCTGACACAGCAACTCCAACAGCCGCTGGGGAACGCGCTGTGCGGCAGCGTGTCACAACCATACCTGAGGAAGCATACACCACAGGGAACAGAAACAAAGTCCTTCATGCATCCTTCTGCATGAACTGCTGCCTCTGGGAGCTGTGCTCTAGGCCTGGCTCTTATACAGGCCTCTCCCTAGCACTGGCTAAGAGGGTGCTTGACCCGCCCTAATCAAGGGCCACCAGGATCAAAGGCCCCAACTGCCTCTGCTCAGGGGCAACCAAGAGAGCTCGTTAGCAGCAGCCACTCCTAGCTAGAGCTTTTCCCAGGAGAAGTCAAGGCCTCCTGCAGTTGTCCTTGCCTAGCTTCCCCTTTCCTGTTCACAGCAATCACCTTCTAGTTCCTCGGGGGTCCTCAGAAAGCCCACAACTTCCAACAAGATCCTCAGGTTCTAGTCAGAGCCCAAACACTGCTGCGCAAACTGCTGCGTCTGTTCGCTGCCTCTGTTCGCTGCGCTCTAGGCCTGGCTCTTATACAGGCCTCTCCCTAGCACTGACTCACAGGGTGCTTGACCGCCCAATCAAGGGCCACTGGGATCAAAGGCCCCAACCCCCTCTGGTCAGGGGCAACCCAGAGAGCTCGTTAGCAGCAGCCACTCCTAGCTGGAGCTTTTCCCAGGAGAAGTCAAGGTCCCTGCATTTGTCCTTGCCTAGCTTCCCCTTTCCTGTTCACAGCAATCACCTTCTAGGTCCTCGGGGGTCCTCAGAAAGCCCACAACTTCCAGCAAGATCCTCAGGTTCTAGTCAGAGCCCAAACACTGCTGCGCAAACTGCTGCGTCTGTTCGCTGCCTCTGTTGCATTAAAAAAAAAGATTGTAAGAGATTTCTGGTCCAGCCTCCAGCTCAAAGCACAATCGTTTTCAACATCAGCTAAGGATCAGATTGCTCAAGGTCTGATTAAGCTGAGTTTTGAATTTCTCCAAGCATGAAGAGTCCCCATCCCTCTCAGCCCCCATTCTAGGTCACCTCCATGGTGAAATTTTCTTCTTATATTTAATTGGAATTTTCTTCCATAGCATTTCTGTTTGTTCCCCTCCTCCCTTTGAGAAGAGTCTCATTGCAGCTACTCTATAGCCACTCATTACATAGCTGTAGACAGAAGTCTGAACACAGAATCCCTGAGCTTGGAGATCATCTGGACACCTCTGGAGAATGTCTAGTCCAACCCTCTTAGGGTCGTCTACAGCAGATAGGTCCAAGGACAGAGACTGCCAAACCTCTCTGGGCAACCTGTCCCAGTGTTCAATCACCCTTACAATAAAAAAAAAAAAAGTTTTTTTCTTATGTTTGAACAGAATTTATTGTATTTCATTTTGTGCCTATTGCCTCTTGTCCTGTCACTGGGTACCACTGAGAAGAGTCTCCGTCTTCCTTACACCCTCCCTTCAGATATTTAGACACACTGACAGGATCCACTCTGCGCTTTCTCTTCTCCAGCAGAACAGTCCCAGCTCTCTCCGCCTCTCCTCATATGAGAGATGCTCCAGTCCCCTAATCATCTTAGTAGCCGTCCACTGGACTTGCTCCACTAGGTCCGTGTCTTCCTTGCACTTGGGAGACCAAAAGTGGACCCAGCACTCCATACGTGGCCTCAGCAGTGCTGAGCAGAGGGGAAGGATCACCTCCCTCCACCTGCTGGCAGCACCCTTCCTAAGGCAGCCCAGGATGCTGTTGGCCTTCTTTGTCACAAGGGTACACTGCTGAATCATCTTCAGCTTGTTCTCCAGGAGCCCCTGGCCCTTTTTGGCAAAGCTGCTTTCCACACCCTGCCACTGCAGGCTGTCTTCGTACACAATGTGCTCCAGGCCCCTGACCATCCTTTTGGCTTTGCATTGGCCTTGCTGCAGTTTGTCAGTGCCTTGCAAAGTCCTGCACCTAACACAGACTAGCCCCACGGGAAAGCAGAGGCAATACAGCTGGTGCTAGATGCTTAACCAAGCCTGACACTGATGTGAGTTGACCAAACAGCCTTCTGATCTGGAGTCAGACACACTGCCTTTGCACCACAAGGCTGGAGGCATGCAGCACCCAGGCACAGAGCGTGCCCCGCGTGGTGGGGATGTGCTGTCCATGGGGACCACCAGCACATTCCTCATTACCCGCTAATATATGCACAAAGGCCATCACTGCACAGCAGTCTTTTGTGCTGCCCTTAAGGGCTAAGGGCTTACCAGTTACAATCGCTTTTTAAATGAGAATTGACCCAGGCAGCTTGATTTCCTTTCTGGAGTTAATGGCTTGGTAGTTAGCAGCCCTTCTTCTGCAGCTAAGAGCACTTTCTGTAGGGGAGTGGAGTTTTGCTGAGAGCCTGTGACCACCAGGTGGGCAAGAGAGGGTCAGCTCTTGGTGTAGAGAGACCCTCAAGGTTCATGAGGGGTTAAGCAGGAGAGATTTAATAAAGGACTTACACTCCAAGCTGCATGGGGACCGCCAGGAGCTGCACAGAGGGGTCTCTGATGGCAGGCTGCTGGACTTATGGGTTGGACGCACGGCTCGGATGCCCAGGCGGGACTCGACTCCTTGTATCCTAAGGGCCCCTTAAATCTCCTAGAACTATTTTCTTATCTCAGCTGTGCTAACCAAGAGAAACTACTGTACGGGAAGCAGTCAGAGGTTGCTGACAAAATGGAATATGCATGCCTGGCCCTGACGGGAATTTGGTCAGTGTGTAGTTTCACACACTGGGCCTGCTACCACCTACTCTGCCACTCACTCCTTGCCGGATCGTCTGCAGGTGTTCTCACTACAGAGCCTTAGCAGGATTTCAGGCCAAAGGTCACTTGGTTAATTCTCTGTATCTTGCAGATCTTATTGCCATAGTTATTATTGACATCCCTTATCCCCTATGCCTATATGTACTGTAAATGGGCGTGAAGCTTGGTCCCCTCAATGAGAAAGCAAACATTTCATTTTTTAAAGCCTTTATTGCTGCATGATGTTTTGGTTCTGAGGTGCATATTGAATTGGGTATGGCTGCTCATACAGATTCTGGCAGAGTTTTCCATCATCTCATGCATCAGGTGCCAAGGAATGTCCTATCTTGAGTTGGTCCTGGCCATTTTGAGCAGGGAATGATAATATTTAATTCTGGTAAATGCTGGGCAAGAGCATAGGGAAGGTGGGACAAGTTTTGGAGCTGCCAGCTTGGAAATTGTCCTTTTTGGAACACAAATACAACACTGTTGATCAATCACTGCCTAGTTCTCCCACACAATAGGTAATAGACAGCACTTTTACATCTATTTGTACAGAGTCACACACAAGCCTCTCTGCCCCACCTCTTCTGGTGGAAGAAGGTGACATCGCAAGCTGATGACGACTTCAGGAGAGCCTCTCAAGAAAAAAATGCTCCTGCAAAGCTAGCTTATTCTTTGTCCATTGAAAGTAAAATATTATAAGGATAGACAAGATATGGTTTTTACAATCTTCACTTTGGAGAGTGCCCAGAGGAGAGACAGGCTATTTAAACACAGGATGCTTTTCCTTGCTGGATGTGGTCCCAGGCGCCCAGTTCTGGAGGCTTTTTACGCACCTTTTCCTGCAGTTGGCCAAATGGCATGACATGGAGTGCTTTTCGATGGCTCTGCTAGGTGTCTGCTGCTGTCCTCAGTGCGCTTGTTGGAAAAGGTCTGGGGCCTATTTTAAAAGTTTTTTGTGGAGTAGAGGGTGAAAGCAGTGTGGAGCAGGTGAAGACGGAGGCATGAGGTGAGGAAAGTAGCTCTGCAGGGAGCAGCTGGAGGATGTTTTGGGTATAGAGAGCTGTTTGATAATTGTGAAGGCAATATTGGAAGGTGTTTTATCAAGTGCCTCCTTCTCCAGCCTTAACTGTTACTGAAGAACTGGGAAATTGCCCTCGCTTTTGCTCAGCTCCTGCTCCCTGCTGGTGCCTTTGTAATTGCCCTCAGTTTCACTCGGCTCATGCTCCCTGCTCGTGCCTTCATAATTTTCCTCACTTTTCCTCGGCTCCTGCTCCATGCTTGTGCCTTCATAGTTGCCCTCAGTTTCACTCGGCTCCTGCTCCCTGCTCGTGCCTTCGTAATAGCCCTCACTTTTGCTCGGCTCCTGCTCCCTGCTCGTGCCTTCATAATTTTCCTCACTTTTCCTCGGCTCCTGCTCCCTGTTCGTGCCTTCGTAATTGCCCTCAGTTTCACTTGGCTCCTGCTCCCTGCACATGTCTTCGTAATTGCCATCACATTTGCTTGGCTCCTGCTCCCTGCTCGTGCCTTCAAAGCGGTTGTGCAAGGACAGGTCCGGCTCTGAGAACCACCTCTGCATCCTGCTGATGTCATTTGTGAGATTGCTCAGGGCAGGGGCAGAGACGCATTTTGGATATGGTCTGCTGAGACTGCTGCTCCTGCCGTTGGGCTGCTCCGTCTCCAGTGTAGGGGTGCTGCCTTCAGCTCCCGCCTCTGGGCTGCTGCAGGCAGAACCGTCGTGCTGAGGAGCCCCTGGGTGTGCTGTGGGGAGAAGGAGCCTGTTAGGTGCTTTTTAGGTACTCTCTGAAGGTACCAGGGGACTTTCCCTGTGCAACCACACACTTCACCAAATGCAACCTTCCTGCCGACGAGCTAGAGGAGAAGTTGAGGAGGCAGAGAGGGCAATGTCCTGCGAGAGTGCAGTTCTAGGCCATAGTCAGCAGCTAGGGGAGGAGCAGAGCTGTGCAGACGTTTACCATCTGGCACAGGTGTTGTTTTGTGAGTGTTGTCCTTTTGAGCTCCTGGAAAGCGTTCCAGGAGGCAAACGCTGCAATACCATATTAAACCCTCTGCACCTCTCTGCATGGCCACAGATGTCTTCCGATATGCAGTGAAAGAATGCAAAGCAGCAGCCCTGGCCGGGGACAATCATCAGTGCATCCCCCTACCTGTGGAGCTGTGTGTGTGCTCCGGTGACTCCTCGGCCGAGGGACTGAAGGGCAAGGCGATGTGCTCCCCAAATATTGCTCGGCAGTTGTCTATTAGGAATTTGACCAATGCTGTCACCTGCACACAGAAAACCACGGATTTAGAGATTTGCCTGTGCCGTTGCAGAGAGTGCCGGTGAGGGGCACCCCCAGCGTTCAGAGGTGCTGCTTTGGTGAGCTTTTGCAAGGGCAGGGGTCTCTGCGGGCATGGCCCAGAGCAGCCCCCAAGGCGGTAGCGAGGGGGTGAATTCAAGAGACCTTGTCATTGCGCTCCTTTTGCACTTCCAGCGGGAGCCCGTTGTCCGTGCCGGGGCTCAGCAGGTTTGGCCCCACGCAGATGGCCAGGTTGCTGGCGTCCATCCTGCTGGTCTCCGCGTTTTCGCTGATGTGATGGAGCACAGCAAGCAAGCGCTGGAGCAAGAGGAGGTTTGCTCTGGGCAGGCTGTCAGCCACCCTGGGGAACACAAACCAAATGTGACGTTAATAATGCAGGGTGCAGGGGCCGCTCCTTCCTCCCTGGAGCCAGTGTGAGTTCCCTCCAAAATGGTGGGCCTGCTTCAAAGTCTTACTCTTTCAGCTGGTCAATTTTGTCCTGCTGGCTTGGCATCTCCAGCGCCTCCATCCACTTGTCGTAGAGGCTGTCCGAGAGGAGTTTGGCGGGGATGTTTCGCAGGAAGTCCTGCAAGGCCAAGGTACTCAGATGATGCTCTCAGCGCTGCCAGTGAGCAGAGAGGGAGCATGCGCGTGCTTGAGCTCACGAGCAGGCAGGCTGTGTTGAGCTCCCTGCTCCCAAAGGTGCTCCTGAGCACTGAGAGCGCAGGGGGCTGCACGAGAACATGCCAAGTGCAGCGGTGTGAGTGCAGGAGCAGCACCCAGCTCATATCCGAGCCTTTGGTCTGGTCCTCCGTCTGAGTAGTCCTCAGTGAGGAGAGGAGGATGCTGAGGAGGAGGTGGAGGAAGTGCGTTTGCCATGGGCATGCAGGGAATCAGGGGCAGAACTGGGGGAACTGAAAAGGCGGTGGAGAAGAAAAAGGCCCAAGTGTCCTGAGCCTGAACCACTGAGTTTGGCTTCAGTAGGGGTTTAGCTTTGAGTGCCACCGAGGTCAGTGGAGGCACTGACGGAGGCCCATGCAGATTAGCCACGTGCTCTGAGAGCTAAAAGTCAGAGGACTTCACCTTCAGCACCACTGCCAAGAGGTGCACAGGTTTGCTGTCCAGGTCAGCGTTCTCGCCCTGGTTCAGCACCTCCTTCAGCTCCTTGCGGGCCTTCTCGCTGGCCGCTCTCCTGAAGACCCCCTCAGTGGCAGGCCCTTTCTTGTACAGTATGGCCAGGAGATCCTGCAGGAGGCAGCAGACAGTTTTTGACTTTGGGGTGCGCTCTGCTTTGCTTGGGTTAGTGTCTTGTTCTCACTCCATGGCGATTACAGTGGTAGTGACATGCTTGTCTCCCAGCCCACCCTCTTTTTGGCCTGGTGAACTCCACTGACTTCTGTGGAGTCATCCCTGCTTTCTTCCAGCAGAAAATGAGGCACAGGTCAAGGCTTCAGGTTCCAATTCCCTCCTTCCCAAGCCAGGCTGAATGCGCAGCAGAAATTTCTTGGAAGGAAGAGAAGCTTCTGTGCAGGAAAAGCCAGAAGCAGCATGCCTCCGTCCCCAGGCTTGCTTACCTGCACTGGCTGGGGCAGGCCACCATCCTCCCCGCAGACGACTGCCAGAGGCTGGCCAAAGAGAGCCGCCCTGGGGCCAGAGTCGAGCTGCCCTGGGCGGTCCCCGCTGGCAGAGGCTCCTCGCCGAGCGAGTGGCCATGATATCAGCGGCCTTCTTGCCTTCGCTCCCTCTGCTGCAAGCAAAAGCAAAGCCAAACTCAGTGTAGAAGATGCGGCGGAGAGAGCCGGACGGTGCCGCTTGTGTGTGTGCGGCGCCCTGTGCTGCAGGGTCTCCTCCAGCTTGTGCAGAGGCGCAGAGGTTTTGCATGGTGGCAGGCAACAAGCAGCGTGTCAGAAGGCAGCTGCTCCGTCTCTTTCTCAGACTCACCAGGCAAGTGGCCAAGGCCCTCTTGCACGTCGGAAGGGTCCGAGCGGGGGCATTTCTTGGCGTCAGCCTGCTGCGAGAAACGGGTGAAGGTCACAGAGGTGCCCCTCAGCAGCCGGGGCCGCGAGGGAGTTGCTGCAGCGACGCAGGCATCTGCGCGAGGCTGCCGGGAGAAGCGGAGGGCGCCCAAGGCCCGCGGAGGAGAGGCCGGAGGTGCGGGCCCGACGCTGCCCCTCTGTGCCACGGGGGCTGTGGCAAAGGCTCCTGCGCAGCCAGCGCCCCCGAAGCGGCCCTGCAGCCCGCAGCCCCCGCACGGCTGGAGGCTGCTGCTTCGGTGCCCAGCAGCCCCAGCGCGGCACGAGGGCTCTGCCCGTGGCCGCGGGGACGGTGCGCCCTGCCGCGCTCTGCCTGGCACGAGGCATTTGCTGCCTTTGCCCGCCCCGGGGAGCCGCCCCAGGGGCTGAGCTAGCGCGCGTGCACAGGCAGCGCGGGCAGGGAAAGGGAGCCCTGCTCACCTCTGCCGAGATCAGCGTCTCCACGGTCGCCGCCGTCAGCGACACCTCCTAGGCGAGAGAGCAGAGAGGCGCCGTGAGGAACTGGCCAGCTTTGGGCGGCTTTGGGGAAGCCGAGGCGCTGTCGGGGCGCGGCGGGCGGCGTGAGGACACTTACGGGACGGCAGAAGCCGACGAGCTCGGTGAGGAGGCGCAGGGAGGGCAGTCGGGTGAGCCTGGCTCCCGGGGCTCCTGGGCTCTGCCTGTGCACAGGGAAGGGCACGCCAAGAGCTCTGTCAGCGCCAGCCCTCGCTGCTCTCTGCTGCCAGCCAGCCCCGCGCTGCCGAGGGACCCCCAAGCCCGAGAGCCTGCGGCAGCGCTGGCTGGGAGCAGCGCTCTGCGGCGCCCTGCCTCCTGCTGCCCACGGGCCTCCTCCTCGTGGGGACGGACGGCAGCGGCTCGGGGTGCCCGCGCCTGCCGGCGAGGAGCTGCGGTGGCAGCTCCTGGGCTCGCTGGCGACTGCGAGCGCGAGGCTGAGCAAGTCCCGCCGCTGTGCCCAGGAGCTGCCCTGGGCGGCGGGTGCCCCTTTCCCCAGCGACGTTCCGGTGTTTCTGCGTGCAGCTCCGCCTGGAGCACTCGCCCGCTCTCAGCCCTACGGCGGCACGCGGAGTTCCCCGGCAGAGCTTACCGGAGCATCGTGTCCAGCCAGAGCTGCTTCACCTCCTGCGACCTGCAGCGCAACGGAGAAGCGGCCTCAGCCCACGCTGCTGCTGCTGCTGCTCGTCCTCCGTGGGACAGAGCTGGCCCCAAACAGCTCTCGCCCCCGTGGGCAGAGTGCCAGGGCCAGGGCTGAGCCGTGCGGGGCAGGAGAGGGGCTCGCGCAGGGCCCTGGCAGGTGTCGCCCAGACTCACCCAAAAGTGACCACGCAGAGGTCGCTGGGCCAGACGAGGATGAGGGTGCGGCTGAAGACCTTGAGGCTGAAGACCTCCTCCTCCTCCTGCTCCTCGTCCTCAGGCCTGGCCGTGGCCGCCTCCTCGCTGCACAGCACCCAGAGCTCGCTGAGCCGCACGCGGTGCTGCAGGCGGAAAGTGGGGCCGCATCTGCCGGGAGGAAGAGCAGGAACTAATCTGTGGGTGTTCGCCGTGGGGGCAACCCCAGCTGTCCCCCATGGCAGAGCCATTTCCAGGGGCAGAGCCATGGGAACGGTGGCCCTGAGCCGCGGGCAGCAGCAATGAGCCTCCTTCGCAGCACACACGCAGAGGACTTTGGAGAAGTCGCTGCTGGGCAATGATAGCAGCGGGATGCTTGGTGAAGGCTTGCAGAGGAGAAGGACAAGAGCAGGAGCCTGTCCTGTTCTCCTTGCACCTCCCCTCATTAAAGACATGCTTTGTGCATTCATGGATCCCTCAGGATCCCTTGGGGCGAGGAATGTGCCTGGGGACGGGTGGTGGAGGCCGAGGCGGTGTCGGGGAGGAAGGAGGGCTGCGATGGCTGCTCTTACTTGAAGCTGGCGATGGCGACCGCGTGGGGGAAGAGCAGCAGGTGCCTGCGGCGCGTGCGCTGGTGCCGCGTCACCTGCGCACGGAGGGCGAGCAGGAGCTGGGGGCTGCTGCTGGAGACGAAGGCGCCGAGCGGCGGCGGGGGCCGGGAGGCTGCGCGGCCCCAGAGGCGGCGGCGGGCGCCAGGAGGCGCGGGGCCGGGGGCCCCGGGCTGTGCCCGCGTGCCGGCAGCGGGGCCGGCAGCGCCCCGGGCGCCGCAGCAGCTGGCCTGGCCCATGGCGCCGAGGCCGGGCGGACGGCTGCGGTGCGGCCGTGTCCCGCGCCTGCGTGAGGCTGGAAGCGCGTCCCTGTGCCGAGCAGTGCTGCCGGGCTGGGAGTCACCTCCGCCTGTGCTGCGCCGTGCTGGCACAGTGCCCACCCGGGGTACACGCTGCTGGCCGTGGCCAGGTCGCCGCGGTGCCGCCGCGGCACATTGTGATGCACCAGCTGGGCCCACAAAGGTGCATTGCTGGCTCGTGGTCAGCTTGTTGCCCACCAGGTCCTTTTCTGCCAGGCTGCTTTCCAGTAGCTCGGCCCCCAGCCCGTCCTGGTGTTCTTCCTCCCCAGGGGCAGAACTTTGTGCTTCCTTTTGTTGAACTTCAGGAGGTTCCTCTGCCCGTTTCTCCAGCCTGTCGAGGTCCCTCTGAATGGCAGCACAGCACTCTGGGGTGTCAGCCCCTCCTCCTAGTTTTGTATCATCAGCAAACTTGTTGTTAGAAAGCTGCAGAGCAAGGGCTTGTCTCCCTTCAGATGTGCCATCGGTCTGTTAAGATGCCTAGGAGCCAGAAGCAGCCGGCTTTTGTAGTGTCATGAGAATCTCCTGGCTTTAGGAGATGCTCCCTGGCTGTGGGCTCTCAGTCTGTGAGATGATTTTATCCATGGTGAAGCAGGTCTGAAGGCATCACCATGTAGTCAGAGAAGATGTGCACCTGCCATTTCCTCCAGCACCTGGGAGGAGTTCTCTAACTCCCGAATGACATCTTGAGATACAATATAAGGCTGAGGCAATGCCAGGGGTGAGGAGGAGGAGGTGGGGAGAAAAAAGAGGACTATTACATGTGCTCAGTTACCAAAAACACCATGGCACTGGCCTAACCCTTGTTTTTCCCCCATGCTGGATGCTGCAAAGAGCTCTGCGTGGTAGTTAACGCAGGCTTTGCCAGTGACCACATATGCTGCCCAGGAGGTTGTTTTCCAGCAGCTTTTATAGAGAGGTGGAAATGCTGGTTCTGCCTTGCCTGTTCAGTGAGACTCAGGATGGGTCTCGGTGAGCTGGTGTGTGACAGGGTGCTGAGAGGCAGGAGGGTTGGGGGGAGCCTGGCACCACGTTCACTCAGCTGCACAGGATTGCTGGGGCCCGAGCGGGGCTGTTGCAGGCTTGGGAGTCCCTGCGCCACGGTGACCCTGTGCAAACTGGCTGCGTTCAGCTTCACCATCCAAACTTTCTGCAGCCTTTCATAACTGAGAAAGGAAGGAGGCTTTGAAGGAGCCATTTTTAAGGAATGCAGTGTTGAACTGTTGAAGAAGGACGTCAGGGGGCGTATTGCCTTCCCCGAACATTGCCTTGTGTTTGGAGAGGAGCCTGGCTGCTTCTGAACTTACAGGCACGCTTGCTTGTTGTACTGCTCCACACTTTTGTGAAATTGGGATGAAGTTTGGTTCTCCGTGGTGCTGAGAGGCAATCTGAGGGTGCAGTTCTAACAACACTTTTGGACTACAGGGATGAGATTTAAGCTCTTGGTCTTGGAAGTAACTCTCCCTGAACCAACAGACTGTTATCTTCAAGTAGGAATCACAGAATCGTAGAACGATCTAGGTTGAAAGGGATTCTGGAGGTCTCTGGTCTAACCCCCCTACTCAAAGCAGGGGCAAATGCAAAGTTAGGTCAGACTGCTCAGGGCCTCATGCTGCCTAGTTCTGAAAATCTGCTGGCTCATGAAAGCAGAGAGCTCATCGCCTGGCAGATACGCCGTGAAAGCGCCCCGCTGAACTAGATTCACGTGTCACCTCAGGGCCAGTGTAATAAACCACTGTGCAAGATTCAATGGGAGAGAAGAGTGATACTTGTTCCCAGAACTCACCAAACCAACTGACTTGAACCATTCCCACAGGCGGGGACAGTTGCAGCAGTACAGAAATAGCACTCCCTGTGCCTGTCCTTTGCCCACAAAACCTCTCGGCCTTCTGCAGCCAGGCAGGGACCACAGGGCTTGACCAAGCCGAACACCTGCTCTTGGACAGAGCCATTGGATGTGGAGCAGGTGGGCAAAGCCCTGAGGGAGAGTCAAGAAGCCTCCAGCAGCCCTGGGAAGGGCTGAGGCAAGGAGGGCACGACTCTCCTGTGTGTGCACCAAAGAACCCAGGGCACACAGCGGGCACAGAAGCAGCGAGAGGGAAGAAGCGTGAGATGGGCAGAGCGGCGTGAGAGGGCTCCTTGGGCAAAGCAGCCCATGACACGTGCTCTCTCCACCCATGCGGGAGCTCAGCACAGAGCTGGGCAGAGGGCCTTTCTCCCACCCACGGCCCCCACGCTGCCCTGCCACCATGAGCACAGCCACCCTCCCCTCCCAGCACAGCCCAGGACCGGAGGGCTCTCTTGCGGGCTCTGCTTGGCTCTGTGTGCAGTGCTGTGCTGCTGAGGGGGCTCCGGCAGGGCCTTGTGAGGGGCTGGTCCACGCTGAGCAAGACAGCAGAGGTGAAGAGCTGGCCCAGGCAGGAGGAGCCAGCTTCTCGAAGCAGAGGGCTGGGCACCCATGGGCGCCTTCAAAGCAGAGCAGCGGCAGCTGCTGCTCACTCCCCACGCTGAGGGACAAGTGTCCTTCAGCTCCGTGGTGCTGGGCGTGCAGGAAAGCGGTGTAATAAAGCTGCGTTTGAGAGCTTATGGAAGAGCAGGCTGACAGTCATTCACAAAACTCAGCCTGAAGCAAGCGGAGGGGACCCGCTCCCGCTCATTCCCACCACAATTTCACTCCCCCTCAATCTCCTCCCTGAAGCCCTGCAAACACCCCGATGGGGGTGTCCAGGGTGCCTGGCCAGGCTCACCGGTGCACGCAGAAGAGGAGATGCTTCCTGTTCCTTGCTTCCTGACAAAATGCAACTTTGCCCAGTTTTTTCTGTCACCAGACAGGTGTTGTGTAAGTAGGTCACTGCAGTATTGCTTTGTGTTATATCAAAATAAGAGTGTAGCATGTTTAACATACACCAATGTTGCATTGGGTTGGATCAAAACATGCATGGATATTAGATAAAGGGAAGCACAAGCTGTTACCTTCCCTATGCAATTAAAATTTAACCAAATCCTTGCTGGCTTTGGGATGTAGCCCATCATAGATTGCAAACATTTGTTTTATACATACAGAAATGCCACAGCTGGGAAGCTAAAAAAGAGGCAGAAAGGTGGCACAGCTTTGGCACCCCCAGGCAGCTTGGAGCGTGTGGTGTGACTTGTGTCCAAATCGTGTGCCCTAAAATGACTTTGGCAAAGTACAAAAATAAAATTCCAACTCGCAATGAACACTGGTTGACTGTTTAAGCACGACCTCAACTCCAGGATTTAGATGAGGCTTTACTTCTCTTTTGACAGGAATTTTTGTAGCTACTGACACAAACCTCTTATCTATGGGACTTGGCGTGGGGGTTTGTCACTTATTTAGGTGACTTACAACTTCCCGCTAACAGGATCCCGACTCAGAGGAAGTAATAGATTTGTTCTTGTGTAGCAGTTGTTTCAGTAGTCCGTTACATCTTTCTGCCATCCCACTACTTTGAGGTCGATGAGGAAGGTGCAAAGTCCCTGCACTGCTAATTATTTCAGCTCCTGGAGGGATGTATTTCCAGCCTTCAGGTGTTTGCTCTAAGGGACTGATCTACTTGTCAGGTTTCCCAGAGTAGTTGACCTTCCCTGAGACTAGCAAACTCTTCTCCTTTTGACACGTACTGTATCATTGCTCGAAAAAAGGACATGAGTCTACAGCGTGTTTGCCCAATGATTTTGTCACAGGCCATCGTCTCCTTGCAGCCTGTTGAAATAACCGCGAACTCGCAGTGTGCCCTGGCCATCCGTGTAACCACTTCCCTAGCCATTCTGCCTCCAGATTGTATCATACATTTATTCTAGCCAGATGATCAGCCATCTGATCCCACTTTTCCCCAGGGTTTTTAGGTTGTTGGTGGGCGGAGGCATGACCCATTGATATGTTCTTCAATTGAGCTACATCCAAACTCTTTTCCTGGGTCTGCTTTTCCCCATACATCTCTACCATTTTATTGCCAATTGTTTCTCACTCCATTCTCCAACGCCAGGGTGGCACCAGCCCAAACAGCATAGGAGTCCGGACAGACTCAAGGCTCCTTGCTCCACAGGGGCAGGGGCCAGGCGCAGGGATGCCGCAAGGGAGGAGAGTGCCTCAGAGCAGGGCAGAGGGCTGGGCACAGGCAAGGGGCCAGGTCCCCTCCTGCAGCACAGCCTGAGGTGGGCACTGGGAAGGGACTGGCAGCGGTGGACCTCTCTCCCTGAGATGGTGATGGGCGTCATTAAAAACAGACAGCCTGTGAGCTCAGCCCACCCCACAGATGGGCACCACAACTCCAGATATCCTGCCCTGGATCCAAGCCTGCATTGGCGATGAATCAGAGCTGTGGAAAGGTAAGAGGTCCTGTCAACACACCAGTGTGTCTGAGGGGCTGGGGGTCAGTGGCAGCCCTTGCTGCGCAGCCCTCTGCCTATGGGTGAGAAGGGGTAGCCGTGATGGATTCAGGAAAGATGGCCAAGGGGAGAGATCATCTTCCCCCACCTTCACTGCCAACCCTCCCTGGCAGCCCACTGAAAGACCCCTGGGGCCACCAGGCTGGTCAGGGTCTGGGGCCAGTGGTGCAATGGATAACGCGCCTGAGTACGGATCAGGAGAGTGCAGGTTCAACTCCTGCCTGGCTCGACCTTTTCCTCATCCCAGCCTGGCAAGGGTGGACAGCACAGTGACGGTGTCCGGTGCCCTGGTTCTTCCTTGGTGGCAACCATCGCCTGGTGTTTCTCCCAACTCTCTGCTAGAGACCTACACGCTGATAAGGAAGGAAGAACTGGCTGGGGATGTGCAGGCTTTGGGTGCAGGAAGCCTTTTCAGGGTTGAGCTGCAAATCCTGAGAGGAGTGGGGAAGATGAGTAGCAGAATGACAAGCCAGGACTTGAGGAGAGCTGAGCTGGGCTTAGTCGAGGGGCAATGGCAGAGGTCTGACTTGGCTGAACAGAGGGCTCTTGTCTGTGCCCCAGCACAAAAAGGGCAGGCCAGTGGCCATGCAGAAAGCAGGTACCACCACCATTGCTGTGGTCAGAAATGGGGTGAGTCACACAGGAATGAGCCTGCACCCTCCTGATGCATGGTCAACTTGGTTGGCTCTTGCATCAGCGGCCTTGGCCCCCAAACAGCCTGGCACCCCCAGCAGTAGGGCTTCCTCTGACTCACCAGAACAGGCTGGAGGTGAAGGGTAGCACAGATTTGCCTTTAATCACCTGACCTTGCCTGGGACAGCTTTCCCCTCTCCGACAACTTTGCTCCTTCTGGGTCCCAATGTCTTGGGAGAAGCAGTTCCCGGAACAGGCCACTATGCTGAAATAAGGCAGGACAGCAAGGGTAGGGGTGAGAAATGCAATGCACAGGCCCCTGAGGGAGACCGTCCATCTGTCCCCCCCTGGGGTCATGGCACACTCTAGCACTGCACAGCACAGCACTACGGGGCCAGTGCCAGAGGAAAGAGGGTGCTGAGCAAGGTGTGTCCCCTGAGGGGCAGGTGCGGTGGCTGCCCAACACATCCTGGGGAGAGACTCCACTCACCTGGCAGATGCCCGGTGCCTGCCTCAGGCCCTGTGGCAGATGTGGACACTCCTCCCTTTTGCATGGCCTGACCCAGGACACCATCATCCCCCCTTCTTCAGCTTTGCCCATGTACCCTGAGCCCTCACTGTCTCTCTGCACCTCAGCCCCACCCTGTCCTGCACATTCATCCTGCAGCCTGGACTGCACTCTACAGCCAGAACTTGGCCACCCCCTCTTCACAGGGTGCCCCCATCCTCTCCACCTCCCATGGCCCTGCCATGAGGGCACCCCTGGGTGATCCCATGCAGAGCACATCCCCAATGCCCACACCACGGTCCATGCCTGGGTGCTGTGCCCCTCTGCCCAGACCTCGTGGTGCAAGGGCAGCGCGTCTGACTCCAGATCAGAAAGTTGTGTGTTCAAATCACACCAGGGTCAGGCTTGGTTCAACAGCAGGTGCCTTTTATATTGTCCCTGTTTTGTACTGCCCTCATCTTGGCCATAGGAGGAGTTTGCTGATGATGGGAGAAAGGTCAGCATCTCACCCATCTTCAATATGGGCAAAAAGAACGATCTACGGTCCTGTCAGCCTCACTGCAGTTCTCAGACAAGGATGATGGAACAAATACTCCTGAAAGCCATGTCCGCATGCATGAAGGACATGAAGATGACTGAAAACAATGAGTATGTATTTACCAGAGGCAGACCATTCCTCACTAACCCACTTGCTTTCTTTGAAGAGGTGACTTCCTTAGTGGTCAAGGGGAGACCAAGGAACACCATTTCTCTTGATTTTGAGAAGACCCTTGACATGGTCTCCTACAGTATCACTGTAGCAAACTACAGCAATAGAGAGAACAAGTGAATCACAAGGTGAGTAGAAGACTTGCTAGACCACCAGGTTGGTGGTTAATGGCTGGAAGTCTGGTTGGCAACCTCAGTGTCTGATTTGGGCTTTTAGATTGTTTAATGTGTTCACTGGTGCCAAGGGTTATTCCTCCCTAGGTGCAGAACCTGCACTTGCCTTTGTTCAACTTCAGGAGGTTCCTCTCCACCCACCTCTCCAGCCTGGCCAGGTCTCTCTGAATGGCAGCACAGCTCTCTGGGGTATCAGCCACTCCTCCCAGTTTTGTATCACTGTCAGCAAACTTGCTGAGGGTGCACTCTGTGCCTTCATCCAGGTCATTGATGACTAAATTGGACAAGACTGGACCCAGTACTGACCCCTGGGGGACACCGCTAGCTACAGGCCTCCAACTAGACTCTGCACCACTGATCACAACTCTCTGAGCTCTGCCATTCAGCCAGTTCTCCATCCACCTCACTGTCCACTCATCTAGCCCACACTTCCTGAGCTTGTCTATGAGGATGTTATGGGAGACAGTGTCAAAAGCCTTGCTGAAGTCAAGGGAGACAACATCCACTGCTCTCCCCTCATCTACCCAGCCAGTCATTCCATCAGAGAAGGCTATCAGGTTGGTTAGGCATGATTACCCCTTGGTGAAGCCATGCTGACTACTCCTCATCACCTTCTTGTCCTCCACATGTGTGGAGATGGCTTCCAGGATGAGCTGCTCCATCACCTTTCCAGGGATGCAGGTGAGGCTGACTGGCCTGTAGTTGCCTGGGTCCTCCTTCTTGCCCTTTCTGAAGACTGGGGTGACATTGGCTTTCTTCCAGTCTTCAGGCACCTCTCCTGTTCTCCATGACCTTTCCAAGATGATGGAGAGTGGCTTAGCAATGACATCCGCCAGCTCCCTCAGCACTCCTGGGTGCATCCCATCAGGGCCCATGGATTTGTGGGTGTCAGGTTTGCTTAAATGATTTCTAACCTGATCCTCCTCCACCAAGGGAAAGTCTTCCTTTCTCCAGACTTTCTCTCTTGTCTCCAGGGTCTGCGGTTCCTGAGGGCTGGCCTCAGCAGTAAAGACTGAAGCAAAGGTGGCATTCAGTAACTCTGCCTTCTCTGCATCCTTTGTCACCAGGGCACCCACCCCCTTCAGCAAAGGGCCCACATTTTCCCTAGTCTTCCTCTTGCTGCTGATGTATTTGAAGAAGCCCTTCTTGCTGTCCTTGACATCTCTCGCCAGACTTAATTCCAAACGGGCCTTAGCCTTCCTCGTCGCATCCCTGCATACTCTGACAACCTTCCTATATTCCTCCCAAGTGGCCTGTCCCCCTTTCCACTTTCTGTAGACTTCCTTCTTCTGGTTGAGTTTTGCCAGGAGCTCCTTGCTCATCCATGCAGGTCTCCTCCCTCCTTTGCTTGACTTCCTACTCATAGGGATGCACCGCTCTTGAGCCTGGAGGAAGTGATGTTTGAATATTAACCAGCTCTCTTGAACACCCCTTCCTTCTAGGGCCCTAACCCATGGGATTCCTCCAAGTAGGTCCCTGAAGAGGCCAAAGTTTGCTCTCCTCAAGTCCAGGGTTGCGATCCTACTTAGTGCCCTGCTGCCTCCTTGCAGGATCCTCAACTCCACCATCTCATGGTCACTGCAGCCAAGGCTGCCCCCAACCTTCACATCTTCCACCAGTCCTTCCTTGTTTGTTAGTACGAGGTCCAGCAGCACACCTCTCCTTGTTGGCTCCTCCACCACCTGTGTCAAGAAGTTGTCTCCAATGCTCTGCAGGAACCTCCGGGACTGTTTGTGCCTAGCTGTGTTGTCTTTCCAGCAGGTATCGGGGTGGTTGAAGTCTCCCATGAGAACCAGGGCCTGGGATTGTGAGGCTACTTCCAGCTGTCTGTAGAAGGCCTCATTGACTTCCTCTTCCTCATCAGGTGGCCTGTAGTAGACACCCACAACAGTGTCACCCATGCTAGCCTGCCCTTTCATCCTTACCCATAAGCTCTCGACTCCCTCTTCACACACCCCTAGGCACAGCTCAATACATTCCAGTTGCTCTCTCACCTAAAGAGCAACTCCACCACCTCGCTTTCCTGGCCTGTCTTTCCTAAAAAGCACGTAGCCATCCATGACAGCACTCCGGTCATGCGAGCTATCCCACCATGTCTCTGTAATGGCAAAGAGATCATGGCCCTGCGACCGCACACACACCTCTAGTTCTTCCTGTTTGTTCCCCATGCTGCGTGCATTGGTGTACAGGCATTTCAGAGAGGTGATCGAGCATGCAGGTTTCCCAGGACGGATACAAGCGGGTCCTCCAGAGCCACATCCCATGTGCACTTCCCTGGCTGCATTCACCTGCTGGAGGCATCTCGACTTGAGCGGTCTTTCGCCAGCTACCCTGGCACTATAACTCTCCCCTTCCCCCATCTTTCCTAGTTTAAAGCCCTCCTTACCAGGCTGGCCAACCTGTTGGCAAAGACACACGTGCCCCGCCTCGTGAGGTGGATCCCATCTCTCACCATCAGCTGTCGATCCTCAGACAGGGTCCCATGGTCATAGAAACCAAAACCCTGTTGCCAACACCAGCGGCGCAGCCAGTCGTTAACTTGGAAAGTCCGTCTCCCTCCTCTCATCCATCCCCCTCCCTGGCAAGATTGAGGGGAAGGTGACCTGGGCTCCCACACCCTTGACCACCATCCCCAGAGCTCTGAAATCCTGCTTGATGGTCTCCAGCTTGCCCTTGGTGTCATTGGCACCCACATGGAAGAGCAGCAGTGGGTAATAGTCCGAAGCGTGGACAAGCCTTGGCAGTCTTTCCATGACATCTCTCACACGAGCCCCCGTCAGGTCACAAACCTCTCTAGACATGAGGTCAGGTCGGCAGATAGATGCCTCCATCCCCTGTAGCAGGGAGTCCCCCACAGCGATCACCCGCCGCTTCTTCCAGGCGTTCCGGCAAGGCACAGGGTGTGTTGTCCCAGGTACTTCCCTTGCAGCCATGCCCATCTCCTCCTCATCCTGGAGGGCACTAAGCCTGTTCTTCAGCTGCAAGTCTTCGGGAGGAGTAGGAGCCTTTCTCCTCCCACGAGCAGTGACCACTTTCCAGCCTTCTTCTGCGGTGTTATGACGTACTGTCTCACACGGCACAGAGCCCTCTGGCAACTCCACTGCTGTGGGGGGCTGGGACTCCCGAAGCTGCACAGTCTCCGAGAATACCCTGTCTATCTCTTGCTCCGCTTCTGGGATGCTGCGCAGCCTGCTGACCTCCTCCCGTAACTCCCTTAGCTGACGACACAGCTCGCCAACAGCAGCACACCTCCTGCAGGAGAGCTGGCTGCCAGCCCAGGCCTCCCGGAGAGGCCCCAAGCACTCCCTGCAGCCTGAGACCTGTAGGGCTGCATCTGCTCTCAGGGGGTCGGTCTGGGTCCCAACCTCTGGCACAGCAACTCCAACAGCCACTGGGGAACGCGCTGTGCGGCAGCGTGTCACAACCATACCTGAGGAAGCATACACCACAGGGACCAGAAACAAAGTCCTTCATGCATCCTTCTGCATGAACTGCTGCCTCTGGGAGCTGTGCTCTAGGCCTGGCTCTTATATAGGCCTCTCCCTAGCACTGACTCACAGGGTGCTTGACCCGCCCTAATCAAGGGCCACCAGGATCAAAGGCCCCAACTGCCTCTGCTCAGGGGCAACCAAGAGAGCTCGTTAGCAGCAGCCACTCCTAGCTAGAGCTTTTCCCAGGAGAAGTCAAGGCCTCCCGCAGTTGTCCTTGCCTAGCTTCCCCTTTCCTGTTCACAGCAATCACCTGCTAGTTCCTTGGGGGTCCTCAGAAAGCCCACAACTTCCAGCAAGATCCTCAGGTTCTAGTCAGAGCCCAAACACTGCTGCGCAAACTGCTGCGTCTGTTCGCTGCCTCTGTTGCATTAAAAAAAAAGATTGTAAGAGATTTCTGGTCCAGCCTCCAGCTCAAAGCACAATCGTTTTCAACATCAGCTAAGGATCAGATTGCTCAAGGCCTGATTAAGCTGAGTTTTGAATTTCTCCAAGCATGAAGAGTCCCCATCCCTCTCAGCCCCCATTCTAGGTCACCCTCCTGCTGAAGTTTTCTTATATTTAATTGGAATTTTCTTCCACAGAATTTCTGTTTGTTCCCCTCATCCCTTTGAGAAGAGTCTCATTGCAGCTACTCTATAGCCACTCATTACATAGCTGTAGACAGAAGTCTGAACACAGAATCCCTGAGCTTGGAGATCATCTAGTCACCTCTGGAGAATGTCTAGTCCAACCCTCTTAGGGTCGTCTACAGCAGATAGGTCCAAGGACAGAGACTGCCAAACCTCTCTGGGCAACCTGTCCCAGTGTTCAATCACCCTTACAATAAAAAAAAAAAAAGAAAAAAAAAGTTTTTTTCTTATGTTTGAACAGAATTCATTGTATTTCATTTTGTGCCTATTGCCTCTTGTCCTGTCACTGGGTACCACTGAGAAGAGTCTCCGTCTTCCTTACACCCTCCCTTCAGATCTTTAGACACACTGACAGGATCCACTCTGCGCTTTTTCTTCTCCAGGCAGAACAGTCCCAGCTCTCTCCGCCTCTCCTCATATGAGAGATGCTCCAGTCCCCTAATCATCTTAGTAGCCGTCCACTGGACTCGCTCCACTAGGTCCGTGTCTTCCTTGCACTTGGGAGACCAAAAGTGGACCCAGCACTCCATGCGTGGCCTCAGCAGTGCTGAGCAGAGGGGAAGGATCACCTCCCTCCACCTGCTGGCAGCACCCTTCCTAAGGCAGCCCAGGATGCTGTTGGCCTTCTTTGTCACAAGGGTACACTGCTGAATCATCTTCAGCTTGTTCTCCAGGAGCCCCTGGCCCTTTTTGGCAAAGCTGCTTTCCACACCCTGCCACTGCAGGCTGTCTTCATACACAATGTGCTCCAGGCCCCTGACCATCCTTTTGGCTTTGCATTGGCCTTGCTGCAGTTTGTCAGTGCCTTGCAAAGTCCTGCACCTAACACAGACTAGCCCCACGGGAAAGCAGAGGCAATACAGCTGGTGCTAGATGCTTAACCAAGCCTGACACTGATGTGAGTTGACCAAACAGCCTTCTGATCTGGAGTCAGACACGCTGCCTTTGCACCACAAGGCTGGAGGCATGCAGCACCCAGGCACAGAGCGTGCCCCGCGTGGTGGGGATGTGCTGTCCATGGGGACCACCAGCACATTCCTCATTACCCGCTAATATATGCACAAAGGCCATCACTGCACAGCAGTTTTTAGGAATGTCCTATCTTGAGTTGGTCCTGGCCATTTTGAGCAGGGAATGATAATATTTAATTCTGGTAAATGCTGGACAAGAGCATAGGGAAGCTGGGACAAGTTTTGGAGCTGCCAGCTTGGAAATTGTCCTTTTTGGAACACAAATACAACACTGTTGATCAATCACTGCCTAGTTCTCCCACACAATAGGTAATAGACAGCACTTTTACATCTATTTGTACAGAGTCACACACAAGCCTCTCTGCCCCACCTCTTCTGGTGGAAGAAGGTGACATCGCAAGCTGATGACGACTTCAGGAGAGCCTCTCAAGAAAAAAATGCTCCTGCAAAGCTAGCTTATTCTTTGTCCATTGAAAGTAAAATATTTCAAAGGATAGACAAGATATGGTTTTTACAACCTTTACTTTGGAGAGTGCCCAGAGGAGAGACAGGCTATTTAAACATAGGATGCTTTTCCTTGCTGGATGTGGTCCCAGGCGCCCAGTTCTGGAGGCTTTTTGCGCACCTTTTCCTGCAGTTGGCCAAATGGCATGACATGACATGGAGTGCTTTTCGATGGCTCTGCTAGGTGTCTGCTGCTGTCCTCAGTGCGCTTGTTGGAAAAGGCCTGGGGCCTATTTTAAAAGTTTTTTGTGGAGTAGAGGGTGAAAGCAGTGTGGAGCAGGTGAAGACGAAGGCATGAGGTGAGGAAAGTAGCTCTGCAGGGAGCAGCTGGAGGATGTTTTGGGTATAGAGAGCTGTGTGATAACTGTGAAGGCAATACGGAAAGGTGTTTTATCAAGTGCCTCCTTCTCCAGCCTTAGCTGTTACTGAAGAACTGGGAAATTGCCCTCAATTTTGCTCAGCTCCTGCTCTCTGCTGGTGCCTTTGTAATTGCCCTCAGTTTCACTTGGGTCCTGCTCCCTGCTCATGCCTTCATAACTGTCCTCACTTTCACTCGGCTCCTGCTCCCTGCTCGTGCCTTCGTAATAGCCCTCACTTTTGCTTGGCTCCTGCTCCCTGCTCATGCCTTCATAATTGTCCTCACTTTTCCTTGGCTCCTGCTCCCTGTTCGTGCCTTCGTAATTGCCCTCAGTTTCACTTGGCTCCTGCTCCCTGCACATGTCTTCGTAATTGCCATCACTTTTGCTTGGCTCCTGCTCCCTGCTCGTGCCTTCATATTTGTCCTCACTTTCACTCGGCTCCTGCTCCCTGCTCGTGCCTTCAAAGCGGTTGTGCAAGGACAGGTCCGGCTCTGAGAACCACCTCTGCATCCTGCTGATGTCATTTGTGAGATTGCTCAGGGAAGGGGCAGAGACGCATTTTGGATATGGTCTGTTGAGACTGCTGCTCCTGCCGTTGGGCTGCTCCGTCTCCAAGGTTGGGGTGCTGCCTTCAGCTCCCGCCTCTGGGCTGCTGCAGGCAGAACCGTCGTGCTGAGGAGCCCCTGGGTGTGCTGTGGGGAGAAGGAGCCTGTTAGGCGCTTTTTAGGTACTCTCTGAAGGTACCAGGGGACTTTCCCTGTGCAACCACACACTTCACCAAATGCAACCTTCCTGCCGACGAGCTAGAGGAGAAGTTGAGGAGGCAGAGAGGGCAGTGTCCTGCGAGAGTGCAGTTCTAGGCCATAGGCAGCAGCTAGGGGAGGAGCAGAGCTGTGCAGACGTTTACCATCTGGCATGGGTGTTGTTTTGTGAGTGTTGTCCTTTTGAGCTCCTGGAAAGCGTTCCAGGAGGCAAACGCTGCAATACCATATTAAACCCTCTGCACCTCTCTGCATGGCCACAGATGTCTTCCGATATGCAGTGAAAGAATGCAAAGCAGCAGCCCTGGCCGGGGACAATCATCAGTGCATCCCCCTACCTGTGGAGCTGTGTGTGTGCTCCGGTGACTCCTCGGCCGAGGGACTGAAGGGCAAGGCGATGTGCTCCCCAAATAGTGCTCGGCAGTTGTCTATTAGGAACTCGACCAGTGCTGTCACCTGCACACAGAAAACCACGGATTTAGAGATTTGCCTGTGCCGTTGCAGAGAGTGCCGGTGAGGGGCGCCCCCAGCGTTCAGAGGTGCTGCTTTGGTGAGCTTTTGCAAGGGCAGGGGTCTCTGTGGGCATGGCGCAGAGCTGCCCCCAAGGCGGTAGCGAGGGGGTGAATTCAAGAGACCTTGTCATTGCGCTCCTTCAGCACTGCCAGCGGGAGCCTGTTGTCCATGCTGGGGCTCAGCAGGTTTGGCCCCACGCAGATGGCCAGGTTGCTGGCGTCCATCCTGCTGGTCTCCGCGTTTTCGCTGATGTGATGGAGCACAGCAAGCAAGCGCTGGAGCAAGAGGAGGTTTGCTCTGGGCAGGCTGTCAGCCACCCTGGGGAACACAAACCAAATGTGACGTTAATAATGCAGGGTGCAGGGGCCGCTCCTTCCTCCCTGGAGCCAGTGTGAGTTCCCTCCAAAATGGTGGGCCTGCTTCAAAGTCTTACTCTTTCAGCTGGTCAATTTTGTCCTGCTGGCTTGGCATCTCCAGCGCCTCCATCCACTTGTCGTAGAGGCTGTCTGAGAGGAGTTTGGCGGGGATGTTTCGCAGGAAGTCCTGCAAGGCCAAGGTACTCAGATGATGCTCTCAACGCTGCCAGCGAGCAGAGAGGGAGCATGCGCGTGCTTGAGCTCACGAGCAGGCAGGCTGCTTTGAGCTCCCTGCTCCCAAAGGTGCTCCTGAGCACTGAGCGCGCAGGGGGCTGCACGAGAACATGCCAAGTGCAGCGGTGTGAGTGCAGGAGCAGCACCCAGCTCATATCCGAGCCTTTGGTCTGGTCCTCCGTCTGAGTAGTCCTCAGTGAGGAGAGGAGGATGCTGAGGAGGAGGTGGAGGAAGCGCGTTTGCCATGGGCATGCAGGGAATCAGGGGCAGAACTGGGGGAACTGAAAAGGCGGTGGAGAAGAAAAAGGCCCAAGTGTCCTGAGCCTGAACCACTGAGTTTGGCTTCAGTAGGGGTTTAGCTTTGAGTGCCACCGAGGTCAGTGGAGGCACTGACGGAGGCCCATGCAGATTAGCCACGTGCTCTGAGAGCTAAAAGTCAGAGGACTTCACCTTCAGCACCACTGCCAAGAGGTGCACAGGTTTGCTGTCCAGGTCAGTGTTCTCGCCCTGGTTCAGCACCTCCTTCAGCTCCTTGCGGGCCTTCTCGCTGGCCGCTCTCCTGAAGACCCCCTCAGTGGCAGGCCCTTTCTCGTACAGTATGGCCAGGAGATCCTGCAGGAAGCAGCAGACAGTTTTTGACTTTGGGGTGCGCTCTGCTTTGCTTGGGTTAGTGTCTTGTTCTCACTCCATGGCGATTACAGTGGTAGTGACATGCTTGTCTCCCAGCCCACCCTCTTTTTGGCCTGGTGAACTCCACCGACTTCTGTGAAGTCATCCCTGCTTTCTTCCAGCAGAAAATGAGGCACAGGTCAAGGCTTCAGGTTCCAATTCCCTCCTTCCCAAGCCAGGCTGAATGCGCAGCAGAGATTTCTTGGAAGGAAGAGAAGCTTCTGTGCAGGAAAGGCCAGAAGCAGCATGCCTCCATCCCCAGGCTTGCTTACCTGCACTGGCTGGGGCAGGCCACCATCCTTCCCGCAGATAGTTGCCAGAGGCTGGCCAAAGAGAGCCGCCCTGGGGCCAGAGTCGAGCTGCCCTGGGCGGTCCCCGCTGGCAGAGGCTCCTCGCCGAGCAAGTGGCCATGATATCAGCGGCCTTCTTGCCTTCGCTCCCTCTGCTGCAAGCAAAAGCAAAGCCAAACTCAGTGTAGAAGATGCGGCGGAGAGAGCCGGACGGTGCCGCTTGTGTGTGTGCGGCGCCCTGTGCTGCAGGGTCTCCTCCAGCTTGTGCAGAGGCGCAGAGGTTTTGCATGGTGGCAGGCAACAAGCAGCGTGTCAGAAGGCAGCTGCTCCGTCTCTTTCTCAGACTCACCAGGCAAGTGGCCAAGGCCCTCTTGCACGTCGGAAGGGTCCGAGCGGGGGCATTTCTTGGCGTCAGCCTGCTGCGAGAAACGGGTGAAGGTCACAGAGGTGCCCCTCAGCAGCCGGGGCCGCGAGGGAGTTGCTGCAGCGACGCAGGCATCTGCGCGAGGCTGCCGGGCAAAGCGGAGGGCGTCAAAGGGCTGCGGAGGAGAGGCCGGAGGTGCGGGCCCGACGCTGCCCCTCTGTGCCACGGGGGCTGTGGCAAAGGCTCCTGCGCAGCCAGCGCCCCCGAAGCGGCCCTGCAGCCCGCAGCCCCCGCACGGCTGGAGGCTGCTGCTTCGGTGCCCAGCAGCCCCAGCGCGGCACGAGGGCTCTGCCCGTGGCCGCGGGGACGGTGCGCCCTGCCGCGCTCTGCCTGGCACGAGGCATTTGCTGCCTTTGCCCGCCCCGGGGAGCCGCCCCAGGGGCTGAGCTAGCGCGCGTGCACAGGCAGCGCGGGCAGGGAAAGGGAGCCCTGCTCACCTCTGCCGAGATCAGCGTCTCCACGGTCGCCGCCGTCAGCGACACCTCCTAGGCGAGAGAGCAAAGAGGCGCCGTGAGGAACTGGCCAGCTTTGGGCGGCTTTGGGGAAGCCGAGGCGCTGTCGGGGCGCGGCGGGCGGCGTGAGGACACTTACGGGACGGCAGAAGCCGACGAGCTCGGTGAGGAGGCGCAGGGAGGGCAGTCGGGTGAGCCTGGCTCCCGGGGCTCCTGGGCTCTGCCTGTGCACAGGGAAGGGCACGCCAAGAGCTCTGTCAGCGCCAGCCCTCGCTGCTCTCTGCTGCCAGCCAGCCCCGCGCTGCCGAGGGAACCCCAAGCCCGAGAGCCTGCGGCAGCGCTGGCTGGGAGCAGCGCTCTGCGGCGCCCTGCCTCCTGCTGCCCACGGGCCTCCTCCTCGTGGGGACGGACGGCAGCGGCTCGGGGTGCCCGCGCCTGCCGGCGAGGAGCTGCGGTGGCAGCTCCTGGGCTCGGTGGCGACTGCGACCGCGAGGCTGAGCAAGTCCCGCCGCTGTGCCCAGGAGCTGCCCTGGGCGGCGGGTGCCCCTTTCCCCAGCGACGTTCCGGTGTTTCTGCGTGCAGCTCCACCTGGAGCACTCGCCCGCTCTCAGCCCTACAGCGGCACGTGGAGTTCCCCGGCAGAACTTACCGGAGCATCGTGTCCAGCCAGAGCTGCTTCACCTCCTGCGACCTGCAGCGCAACGGAGAAGCGGCCTCAGCCCACGCTGCTGCTGCTGCTGCTGCTCGTCCTCCGTGGGACAGAGCTGGCCCCAAACAGCTCTCGCCCCCGTGGGCAGAGTGCCAGGGCCAGGGCTGAGCCGTGTGGGGCAGGAGAGGGGCTCGCGCAGGGCCCTGGCAGGTGTCGCCCAGACTCACCCAAAAGTGACCACGCAGAGGTCGCTGGGCCAGACGAGGATGAGGGTGCGGCTGCACTTGAGGCCGAAGACCTCCTCCTCCTCCTGCTCCTGCTCCTCGTCCTCAGGCCTGGCCGTGGCCGCCTCCTCGCTGCACAGCACCCAGAGCTCGCTGAGCCGCACGCGGTGCTGCAGGCGGAAAGTGGGGCCGCATCTGCCGGGAGGAAGAGCAGGGACTCATCTGTGGGTGTTCGCCGTGGGGGCAACCCCAGCTGTCCCCCATGGCAGAGCCATTTCCAGGGGCAGAGCCATGGGAACGGTGGCCCTGAGCCGCGGGCAGCAGCAATGAGCCTCCTCTGCAGCACACACGCAGAGGACTTTGGAGAAGTCGCTGCTGGGCAATGATAGCAGCGGGATGCTTGGTGAAGGCGTGCAGAGGAGAAGGACAAGAGCAGGAGCCTGTCCTGTTCTCCTTGCACCTCCCCTCATTAAAGACATGCTTTGTGCATTCATGGATCCCGCAGGACCCCTTGGGGCGAGGAATGTGCCTGGGGACGGGTGGTGGAGGCCGAGGCGGTGTCGGGGAGGAAGGAGGGCTGCGATGGCTGCTCTTACTTGAAGCTGGCGATGGCGACCGCGTGGGGGAAGAGCAGCAGGTGCCTGCGGCGCGTGCGCTGGTGCCGCGTCACCTGCGCACGGAGGGCGAGCAGGAGCTGGGGGCTGCTGCTGGCGACGAAGGCGCCGAGCGGCGGCGGGGGCCGGGAGGCTGCGCGGCCCCAGAGGCGGCGGCGGGCGCCAGGAGGCGCGGGGCCGGGGGCCCCGGGCTGTGCCCGCGTGCCGGCAGCGGGGCCGGCAGCGCCCCGGGCGCCGCAGCAGCTGGCCTGGCCCATGGCGCCGAGGCCGGGCGGACGGCTGCGGTGCGGCCGTGTCCCGCGCCTGCGTGAGGCTGGAAGCGCGTCCCTGTGCCGAGCAGTGCTGCCGGGCTGGGAGTCACCTCCGCCTGTGCTGCGCCGTGCTGGCACAGTGCCCACCCGGGGTACACGCTGCTGGCCGTGGCCAGGTCGCCGCGGTGCCGCCGCGGCACATTGTGATGCACCAGCTGGGCCCACAAAGGTGCATTGCTGGCTCGTGGTCAGCTTGTTGCCCACCAGGTCCTTTTCTGCCAAGCTGCTTTCCAGCAGCTCGGCCCCCAGCCCGTCCTGGTGTTCTTCCTCCCCAGGGGCAGAACTTTGTGCTTCCTTTTGTTGAACTTCAGGAGGTTCCTCTGCCCGTTTCTCCAGCCTGTCGAGGTCCCTCTGAATGGCAGCACAGCCCTCTGGGGTGTCAGCCCCTCCTCCTGGTTTTGTATCATCAGCAAACTTGTTGTTAGAAAGTTGCAGAGCAAGGGCTTGTCTCCCTTCTGGTGTGCCGTGGGTCTGTCAAGATGCCTAGGAGCCAGAAGCAGCTGGCTTTTGTAGTGTCATGAGAATCTCCTGGCTTTAGGAGATGCTCCCTGGCTGTGGGCTCTCAGGCTGTGAGATGATTTTATCCATGGTGAAGCAGGTCTGAAGGCATCACCATGTAGTCAGAGAAGATGTGCACCTGCCATTTCCTCCAGCACCTGGGAGGAGTTCTCTAACTCCCGAATGACATCTTGAGATACAATATAAGGCTGAGGCAATGCCAGGGGTGAGGAGGAGGAGGTGGGGAGAAAAAAAGAGGACTATTACATGTGCTCAGTTACCAAAACCACCATGGCACTGGCCTAACCCTTGTTTTTCCCCCATGCTGGATGCTGCAAAGAGCTCTGCGTGGTAGTTAATGCAGGCTTTGCCAGTGACCACATGTGCTGCCCAGGAGGTTGTTTTCCAGCAGCTTTTATAGAGAGGTGGAAATGCTGGTTCTGCCTTGCCTGTTCAGTGAGACTCAGGATGGGTCTCAGTGAGCTGGTGCGTGACAGGGTGCTGAGAGGCAGGAGGGTTGGGGGGAGCCTGGCACCACGTTCACTCAGCTGCACAGGATTGCTGGGGCCCGAGCGGGGCTGTTGCAGGCTTGGGAGTCCCCGCGCCACGGTGACCCTGTGCAAACTGGCTGTGTTCAGCTTCCGCCATCCGAACTTTCTGCAGCCTTTCATAACTGAGAAAGGAAGGAGGCTTTGAAGGAGCCATTTTTAAGGAATGCAGCGTTGAACTGTTGAAGAAGGACGTCAGTGGGCGTATTGCCTTCCCAGAACAATGCGTTGTGTTTGGAGAGGAGCCTGGCTGCTTCTGAACTTACAGGCACACTTGCTTGTTGTACTGCTCCACACTTTTGTGAAATTGGGATGAAGTTTGGTTCTCCGTGGTGCTGAGAGGCAATCTGAGGGTGCAGTTCTAACAACACTTTTGGACTACAGAGATGAGATTTAAGCTCTTGGTCTTGGAAGTAACTCTCCCTGAACCAACAGACTGTTATCTTCAAGCAGGAATCACAGAATCGTAGAACGATCTAGGTTGAAAGGGATTCTGGAGGTCTCTGGTCTAACCCCACTACTCAAAGCAGGGGCAAATGCAAAGTTAGGTCAGACTGCTCAGGGCCTCATGCTGCCTAGTTCTGAAAATCTGCTGGCTCATGAAAGCAGAGAGCTCATCGCCTGGCAGATATGCCATGAAAGCGCCCCGCTGAACTAGATTCACGTGTCACCTCAGGGCCAGTGTAATAAACCACTGTGCAAGATTCAACGGGAGAGAAGAGTGATACTTGTTCCCAGAACTCACCAAACCAATTGACTTGAACCATTCCCACAGGCGGGGACAGTTGCAGCAGTACAGAAATAGCACTCCCTGTGCCTGTCCTTTGCCCACAAAACCTCTCGGCCTTCTGCAGCCAGGCAGGGACCACAGGGCTTGACCAGCCCGGACAACTGCTCTTGGACAGAGCCATTGGATGTGGAGCAGGTGGGCAAAGCCCTGAGGGAGAGTCAAGAAGCCTCCAGCAGCCCTGGGAAGGGCTGAGGCAAGGAGGGCACGACTCTCCTGTGTGTGCACCAAAGAACCCAGGGCACACAGCGGGCACAGAGGCAGCGAGAGGGAAGAAGCGTGAGATGGGCAGAGCGGCGTGAGAGGGCTCCTTGGGCAAAGCAGCCCATGACACGTGCTCTCTCCACCCGTGCGGGAGCTCAGCACAGAGCTGGGCAGAGGGCCTTTCTCCCACCCACGGCCCCCACGCTGCCCTGCCACCATGAGCACAGCCACCCTCCCCTCCCAGCACAGCCCAGGACCGGAGGGCTCTCTTGCGGGCTCTGCTTGGCTCTGTGTGCAGTGCTGTGCTGCTGAGAGGGCTCCGGCAGGGCCTTGTGAGGGGCTGGTCCACGCTGAGCAAGACAGCAGAGGTGAAGAGCTGGCCCAGGCAGGAGGAGCCAGCTTCTCGGAGCAGAGGGCTGGGCACCCATGGGCGCCTTCAAAGCAGAGCAGCGGCAGCTGCTGCTCACTCCCCACGCTGAGGGACAAGTGTCCTTCAGCTCCGTGGTGCTGGGCGTGCAGGAAAGTGGTGTAATAAAGCCACGTTTGAGAGCTTATGGAAGAGCAGGCTGACAGTCATTCACAAAACTCAGCCTGAAGCAAGCGGAGGGGACCCGCTCCCGCTCATTCCCACCACAGTTTCACTCCCCCTCAATCTCCTCCCTGCAGCCCTGCAAACACCCCGATCGGGGTGTCCAGGGTGCCTGGCCAGGCTCACCGGTGCACGCAGAAGAGGAGATGCTTCCTGTTCCTTGCTTCCTGACAAAATGCAACTTTGCCCAGTTTTTTCTGTCACCAGACAGGTGTTGTGTAAGTAGGTCACTGCAGTATTGCTTTGTGTTATATCAAAATAAGAGTGTAGCATGTTTAACATACACCAATGTTGCATTGGGTTGGATCAAAACATGCATGGATATTAGATAAAGGGAAGCACAAGCTGTTACCTTCCCTATGCAATTAAAATTTAACCAAATCCTTGCTGGCTTTGGGATGTAGCCCATCATAGATTGCAAACACTTGTTTTATACATACAGAAGTGCCACAGCTGGGAAGCTAAAAAAGAGGCAGAAAGGTGGCACAGCTTTGGCACCCCCCGGCAGCTTGGAGCGTGTGGTGTGACTTGTGTCCAAATCGTGTGCCCTAAAATGACTTTGGCAAAGTACAAAAATAAAATTCCAACTCGCAATGCACACTAGTTGACTGTTTAACCACAACCTCAACTCCAGGATTTAGATGAGGCTTTACTTCTCTTTTGACAGGAATTCTTGTAGCTACTGACACAAACCTCTTATCTATGGGACTTGCCGTGGGGGTTTGTCACTTATTCAGCTGACTTACAACTTCCCGCTAACAGGATCCCGACTCAGAGGAATTAATAGATTCGTTCTTGTGTAGCAGTTGTTTCAGTAGTCCGTTACATCTTTCTGCCATCCCACTACTTTGAGGTCGATGAGGAAGGTGCAAAGTCCCTGCACTGCTAATTATTTCAGCTCCTGGAGGGATGTATTTCCAGCCTTCAGGTGTTCGCTCTAAGGGACTGATCTACTTGTCAGGTTTCCCAGAGTAGTTGACCTTCCCTGAGACTTGCAACCTGTTCTCCTTTTGACACGTACTCTATCATTGCTCGAAAAAAGGACATGAGTCTACAGGGTGTTTGGCCAATGATTTTGTCACAGGCCATCGTCTCCTTGCAGCCTGTTGAAATAACTGCGAACTCGCAGTGTGCCCTGGCCATCCGTGTAACCACTTCCCTAGCCATTCTGCCTCCAGATTGTATCATACATTTATTCTAGCCAGATGATCAGCCATCTGATCCCACTTTTCCCCAGGGTTTTTAGGTGGTTGGTGGGCGGAGGCATGACCCATTGATATGTTCTTCAATTGAGCTACATCCAAACTCTTTTCCTGGGTCTGCTTTTCCCCATACGTCTCTACCATTTTATTGCCAATTGTTTCTCACTCCATTCTCCAACGCCAGGGTGGCACCAGCCCAAACAGCATAGGAGTCCGGACAGACTCAAGGCTCCTTGCTCCACAGGGGCAGGGGCCAGGCGCAGGGATGCCGCAAGGGAGGAGAGTGCCTCAGAGCAGGGCAGAGGGCTGGGCACAGGCAAGGGGCCAGGTCCCCTCCTGCAGCACAGCCTGAGGTGGGCACTGGGAAGGGACTGGCAGCGATGGAGCTCTCTCCCTGAGATGGTGATGGGCATCATTAAAAACAGACAGCCTGTGAGCTCAGCCCACCCCACAGATGGGCACCACAACTCCGGATATCCTGCCCTGGATCCAAGCCTGCATTGGCGATGAATCAGAGCTGTGGAAAGGTAAGACATCCCGCCAACACACCAGTGTGTCTGAGGGGCTGGGGGTCAGTGGCAGCCCTTGCTGCGCAGCCCTCTCCCCATGGGTGAGAAGGGGTAGCCGTGATGGATTCAGGAAAGATGGCCAAGGGGAGAGATCATCTTCCCCCACCTTCACTGCCAACCCTCCCTGGCAGCCCACTGAAAGACCCCTGGGGGCACCAGGCTGGCCAGGGTCTGGGGCCAGTGGTGCAATGGATAACGCGCCTGACTATGGATCAGGAGAGTGCAGGTTTGCCTCCTGCCTGGCTCGACCTTTTCCTCATCCCAGCCTGGCAATGGTGGACAGCACAGTGATGGTGTCCGGTGCCCTGGTTCCTCCTTGGTGGCAACCATTGCCTGGTGTTTCTCCCAACTCTCTGGTAGAGACCTCCGTGCTGATAAGGAAGAAGGAACTGGCTGGGGATGTGAAGGCTTTGGGTGCAGGGAGCCTTTTCAGGGTTGATCTGCAAATCCTGAGAGGAGTGGGGAAGATGAGTAGCAGAATGACAAGCCAGGACTTGAGGAGAGCTGAGCTGGGCTTAGTCGAGGGGCAATGGCTGAACAGGGGGCTCTTGTCTGTGCCCCAGCACAAAAAGGGCAGGCCAGTGGCCATGCAGAAAGCAGGTCCCACCACCACCATTGCTGTGGTCAGAAATGGGGTGAGCCACACAGCAACGAGCCTGCACCCTCCTGATCCATGGTCAGCTTGGTTGGCTCTTGCATCAGCGGCCTTGGCCCCCAAACAGCCTGGCACCCCCAGCAGTAGGGCTTCCTCTGACTCACCAGAACAGGCTGGAGGTGAAGGGTAGCACAGATTTGCCTTTAATCACCTGACCTTGCCTGGGACAGCTTTCCCCTCTCCGACAACTTTGCTCCTTCTGGGTCCCAATGTCTTGGGAGAAGCAGTTCCCGGAACAGGCCACTATGCTGAAATAAGGCAGGACAGCAAGGGTAGGGGTGAGAAATGCAATGCACAGGCCCCTGAGGGAGACCGTCCATCTGTCCCCCCCGGGGTCATGGCACATTCTAGCACTGCACAGCACAGCACTACGGGGCCAGTGCCAGAGGAAAGAGGGTGCTGAGCAAGGGGTGTCCCCTGAGGGGCAGGTGCGGTGGCTGCCCAACACATCCTGGGGAGAGACTCCACTCACCTGGCAGATGCCCGGTGCCTGCCTCAGGCCCTGTGGCAGATGTGGACACTCATCCCTTTTGCATGGCCTGACCCAGGACACCATCATCCCCCCTTCTTCAGCTTTGCCCATGTACCCTGAGCCCTCACTGTCTCTCTGCACCTCAGCCCCACCCCGCCCTGCACATTCATCCTGCAGCCTGGACTGCACTCTACAGCCAGAACTTGGCCACCCCCTCTTCACAGGGTGCCCCCATCCTCTCCACCTCCCATGGCCCTGCTATGAGGGCAGCCCTGGGTGATCCCATGCAGAGCACATCCCCAATGCCCACACCACGGTCCATGCCTGGGTGCTGTGCCCCTCTGCCCAGACCTCGTGGCGCAAGGGCAGCGCGTCTGACTCCAGATCAGAAAGTTGTGTGTTCAAATCACATCAGAGTCAGGCTTGGTTCAACAGCAGGTGCCTTTTGTATTGTCCCCGTTTTGTGCTGCCCTTGTGGTGGTGGTGGTGGTGGTCTGCTTTCTCGGCAAAGGCCTTCCGTCTCCTGGCTCTTGTCCCACCTGTTGGGCCTTCTGCAGGGCAAAGGTGGGATGGCTTCTTGCCCTACGGGAAAGAAAGAGTTCCTCCAGCCCTTATGGCAGACCTGAGTCCTGCAAAAAGGGCAAAATGCCCAGCCACCATCAAATAACACCACTGCTAATCTGGAAGCAGAATTAAGATCCTTCTTAATCTTCCATCCTGTAGGCTAAACCAATCCAGATCTCTCAGGCTACCTAAGCATACCATGTGCTCCAGCCCCAAGCCATCTTCGAGGTCTTGTCTTGGTCTTGCTACAGTTTCTCAATGTCTTGCAAAACCCTGCATGTGACATAGACAAGCTCCACAATGGAAAACTGCACAACAGAAAAGCACAGGTAGCCCCCAGTCCTGCCCCAAGCCTGACCCCGGTATGATTCGAACACACATCCTTCTGATCTGGAGTCAGATGCGCTGCCTTTGCGCCACGAGGTCAGAGCAGTGGGATGCAATGCCCAGGCATGGACCACGGCCTGGGTGGTGAGGATGTGCTCTCCATGGGGAGCAGCCCAGGGGTGTGCTGGTGCTCCCCTAGCAGGGCAGTGGAGGGGGTGAGTGGGTGCCCAGGGAGAGGGTCACCATGGCCTGGTGTGTGCAGGTGGAGGATGGATGGCCAAGGCAGGATGGGGTGGTGGCGCAGGGGGGCAACATGCTCTCAGGGGATGAGGCTGGAAGCTGAAGGCATCGCAGGCTGAGGCCTCCTTAGGGACTGTGGGAGGCTGATGCCTCAGGCCAGGCCACACAGAAGGGCTGAGGGCCCCATTCCTCAGCAGAGTCTGAGGTGGGTGCTGGGCACCCACTGGCAGTGCGTGACTTCTCTTGCCAAGGGTGTGCTGGGCAGGCACTCTGCTGGCCCCACAGGAGACATGCTGCCCTGAGGTCTCTGATTCTCCCAGGGACACGGCTTGTTTGCTTGCTCCAGGCATTGCTAGTGTCTGCCACAGCATCCTGAAGATGCTGGTGGGGGACTGCAGGCCAGCCACAGGCGGAGGGAGGGTCGTGCTAAGCATGTGGGAACAGTGAGTGCTTGGATAGCTGCAGCCTTCCCACCCTGTGCAGTACATGTGACCGCTGCATGGGGCAAGATGGGATGGGATGGGATCAGCTGCCAGCCCAGGTCCCCTAGGATCATGTTGCCCCCTGTGCCACCACACCCTGGCCATGGTCCATGCCTGGGTGCTGCATCCATGTGCTTCGACCTCGTGGCGCAAGGGCAGCGCGTCTGACTCCAGATCAGAAGGTTGTGTGCCTGAATCACACTGGGGTCAGGCTTGGGGCTGCGCTGGATTCCCATTGTATTGCCTGTGCTTTTCCTTTGAGCTAACCTGTGTTAGGTGCAGGACCAGTAGAGCATCCCTGGTGCCCATGTGAGCGTGCACCAACTGGGAGGAGTCTGGAAGCTGATGAGCCCCGGTAGTCTCCTCCACCCAGCATTGCAGGTCAGAGCCAGTCAAGCAGTGATTCCAGTGACCCAGAGCATGGGTTGGCAGTCAGGACCTCTGTTCCATGCCCAAAGGAGCCTCCAATGATTGCCATCCTCCTTACCTGCACCCAGACCCAATCCCTTCCCTGTAAGTGCCCTCTGTAGCCTTCTGCCTCCTGGGACATGTCACAGGCTTCCTGCCTCCACCACTCTCTTTCCTCCTCACACCCTCACTCCTCCTCTGTCCTACGCTTGTGCTCTGGTGCTGCAGGGTCCCTGCAAAAATCCTGCTGCTCTCCTCTTTGTCCTCTCTGATAGCACAATCTGCTATCTTTGTCCTGTACCTGCAGCAGCAGCTTGAGCAGAGGCACCTCTTGCATGACCCCTTTCCCTTACCTGGTGTTGAGGACATGCACCAGGCACTCCCATACCCCAGACCCAAGCGGGGGTTGTGTTTGTGATGTTTATAGGATTTGTGATGTTTATAACATCCACACTATTTCTGCACCAATTCTCAGAGCCTTCTGTGGTCTCTCAGGGTCCCCTAAGACCCCTCTATGTGCTAAAGACTGTGTTATCTGTCAGGTTGCTCTTTGCAGCTCCTGGCTGCAGCCTCCTCCTCTCCTTCCTCACTCCCTCCATCCCTATCTCCCTCCTGCCCTCCTCCATTAGTGGCTCACCCTTCCTACTAGCATTTGCCCACATTTGCACACAGCCTGCAGTCCTTCTAAGGTGTGTGCACAGTGAGATCAGACGTAATGGTCTCAAAGGCAGTGGTCCCTGACTGAGCTGTCATCTACTGTGGGTAAGATGCAGCTATCTGCCAGCAGGCTGGCAGAAGCACCAGGCAATGGTGACCACCAAAGAGAAAGCAGGGCACTATCACCATCACTTCCACTGTGGCCAAGCTGTGCAAAGGAAAAGGTCGAGCCTGCAAGGAGTCGAACCTGCAATCTCCTGATCCATAGTCAGGTGTGCTGTCCATTGCACCACTGTCCCTGGGCATCCTGGTGGGCTACATGTAGCCTGCTGAGGCATGGTGATGCTGACATGTGGGGGTTAGAATCGGAACTGGTCAATGCATTAAAAAAAAAAGATTGTAAGAGATTAGTGGTCCAACCTCCAGCTCAAAGTACAATCGTTTTCAACATCAGGTAAGGATCAGATTGTTCAAAGCCTGATTAAGCTGAGTTTTGAATTTCTCCAAGGATGAAGAGTCCCCATCCCTCTCAGCCCCCATTCTAGGTCACCTCCATGGTGAAATTTTCTTATATTTAATTGGAATTTTCTTCCATAGCATTTCTGTTTGTTCCCCTCCTCCCTTTGAGAAGAGTCTCATTGCAGCTACTCTATAGCCACTCATTACATAGCTGTAGACAGAAGTCTGAACACAGAATCCCTGAGCTTGGAGATCTTCTACTCACCTCTGGAGAATGTCTAGTCCAACTCTCTTAGGGTCATCTATAGCAGATAGGTCCAAGGACAGAGACTGCCAAATTTCTCTGGGCAACCTGTCCCAGTGTTCAATCACCCTTACAATAAAAAAAAAATTTTTCTTATGTTTAACCAGAATTCATTGTATTTCATTTTGTGCCTGTTGCCTCTTGTCCTGTCACTGGGTTAGGTGGCAATACAGAGGCAATACAACTGCTGCTAGATGCTTAACCAAGCCTGACACTGATGTGAGTTGACCAAACAGCCTTCTGGTCTGGAGTCAGACACACTGCCTTTGCACCACAAGGCTGGAGGCATGCAGCACCCAGGCACAGAGCGTGCCCCGCGTGGTGGGGATGTGCTGTCCATGGGGACCACCAGCACATTCCTCATTACCCGCTAATATATGCACAAAGGCCATCACTGCACAGTAGTCTTTTGTGCTGCCCTTAAGGGCTAAGGGCTTACCAGTTACAATCGCTTTTTAAATGAGAATTGACCCAGGCAGCTTGATTTCCTTTCTGGAGTTAATGGCTTGGTAGTTAGCAGCCCTTCTTCTGCAGCTAAGAGCACTTTCTGTAGGGGAGTGGAGTTTTGCTGAGAGCCTGTGACCACCGGGTGGGCAAGAGAGGGTCAGCTCTTGGTGTAGAGAGACCCTCAAGGTTCATGAGGGGTTAAGCAGGAGAGATTTAATAAAGGACTTACACTCCAAGCTGCATGGGGACCCCCAGGAGCTGCACAGAGGGGTCACTGATGGCAGGCTGCTGGACCTATGGGCTGGACGCACGGGTCGGATGCCCAGGCGGGACTCGACTCCTTGTATCCTAAGGGCCCCTTAAATCTCCTAGAACTATTTTCTTATCTCAGCTGTGCTAACCAAGAGAAACTACTGTACGGGAAGCAGTCAGAGGTTGCTGACAAAATGGAATATGCATGCCTGGCCCTGACGGGAATTTGGTCAGTGTGTAGTTTCACACACTGGGCCTGCTACCACCTACTCTGCCAGTCACTGACTCATTTTCCAGATCTTCTGCAGGTGTTCTCACTACAGAGCCTTAGCAGGATTGTTCCCCTAGATGAGAAAGCAAACATTTCATTTTTTAAAGCCTTTATTGCTGCATGATGTTTTGGTTCTGAGGTGCATATTGAATCATACAGATTCTGGCAGAGTTTTCCATCATCTCATCCATCAGGTGCCAAGGAATGTCCTATCTTGACTTGGTCCTTGCCATTTTGAGCAGGGAATGATAATATTTAATTCTGGTAAATGCTGGGCAAGAGCATAGGGAAGGTGGGACAAGTTTTGGAGCTGC
Organism: Apteryx mantelli; assembly: GCF_036417845.1. Classification (NCBI taxonomy): domain Eukaryota; kingdom Metazoa; phylum Chordata; class Aves; order Apterygiformes; family Apterygidae; genus Apteryx; species Apteryx mantelli. The sequence goes on along the minus strand of NC_089980.1, from coordinate 136,148,882 downwards.
CAGCTTGGAAATTGTCCTTTTTGGAAGACAAATACAACACTGTTGATCAATCACTGCCTAGTTCTCCCACACAATAGGTAATAGACAGCACTTTTACATCTATTTGTACAGAGTCACACACAAGCCTCTCTGCCCCACCTCTTCTGGTGGAAGAAGGTGACATCGCAAGCTGATGACGACTTCAGGAGAGCCTCTCAAGAAAAAAATGCTCCTGCAAAGCTAGCTTATTCTTTGTCCATTGAAAGTAAAATATTTCAAAGGATAGACAAGATATGGTTTTTACAATCTCTACTTTGGAGAGTGCCCAGAGGAGAGACAGGCTATTTAAACATAGGATGCTTTTCCTTGCTGGATGTGGTCCCAGGCGCCCAGTTCTGGAGGCTTTTTGCACACCTTTTCCTGCAGTTGGCCAAATGGCATGACATGGAGTGCTTTTCGATGGCTCTGCTAGGTGTCTGCTGCTGTCCTCAGTGCGCTTGGTGGAAGAAGCCTGGGGCCTATTTTAAAAGTTTTTTGTGGAGTAGAGGGTGAAAGCAGTGTGGAGCAGGTGAAGACGAAGGCATGAGGTGAGGAAAGTAGCTCTGCAGGGAGCAGCTGGAGGATGTTTTGGGTATAGAGAGCTGTGTGATAATTGTGAAGGCAGTATTGGAAGGTGTTTGATCAAGTGCCTCCTTCTCCAGCCTTAGCTGTTACTGGTGAATGAGATATTTGTCCTCACTTTCACTCGGCTCCTGCTCCCTGCTCATGCCTTTGTAATTGTCCTCACTTTTGCTCGGCTCCTGCTCCCTGCTCGTGCCTTCATATTTGTCCTCACTTTCACTCGGTTCCTGCTCCCTGCTCGTGCCTTCGTAATTGACCTCACTTTTCCTCGGCTCCTGCTCCCTGCTCGTGCCTTCAAAGCGGTTGTGCAAGGACAGGTCCGGCTCTGAGAACCACCTCTGCATCCTGCTGATGTCATTTGTGAGATTGCTCAGGGCAGGGGCAGAGACGCATTTTGGATATGGTCTGCTGAGACTGCTGCTCCTGCCGTTGGGCTGCTCCGTCTCCAGTGCAGGGGTGCTGCCTTCAGCTCCCGCCTCTGGGCTGCTGCAGGCAGAACCGTCGTGCTGAGGAGCCCCTGGGTGTGCTGTGGGGAGAAGGAGCCTGTTAGGTGCTTTTTAGGTACTCTCTGAAGGTACCAGGGGACTTTCCCTGTGCAACCACACACTTTGCCAAATGCAACCTTCCTGCCGACGAGCTAGAGGAGAAGTTAAGGAGGCAGAGAGGGCAGTGTCCTGCAAGAGTGCAGTTCTAGGCCATAGGCAGCAGCTAGGGGAGGAGCAGAGCTGTGCAGACATTCACCATCTGGCATGGGGGTTGTTTTGTGAGTGTTGTCCTTCTGAGCTCCTGGAAAGCGTTCCAGGAGGCAAACGCTGCGATACCATATTAAACCCTCTGCACCTCTCTGCATGGCCACAGATGTCTTCTGATTTGCAGTGAAAGAATGCAAAGCAGCAGCCCTGGCCGGGGACAATCATCAGTGCATCCCCCTACCTGTGGAGCTGTGTGTGTGCTCCGGTGACTCCTCGGCCGAGGGACTGAAGTGCAAGGCAACATCCTCCTCAAATATTGCTGTCCAGTTCTCTATCAGGAACTCCACCAGCGCTGTCACCTGCCCACAGAAAAACACTGAGTTTAGTCTGAGGGGCTGAAAATGTGTTGAGCAACCTTTTCTGCTCCTGATGGACATTTCTGTACTGACAGCTGTAGCTCTATAGCTCAGCTGGATCTGGCATGACACAGCTTTGGTGAGCTTTTGCGAGGTCAGGGGGATCTGTGGGGATGGCCCTCAGCTGCCCCAAAGTGGGTAGCTGGGGGTGAATTCAAGAGACCTTGTCATTGCGCTCCTTTTGCACTGCCAGCGGGAGCCCGTTGTCTGTGCCGGGGCTCAGCAGGTTTGGCCCCACGCAGATGGCCAGGTTGCTGGCGTCCATCCTGCTGGTCTCCGCGTTTTCGCTGATGTGATGGAGCACAGCAAGCAAGCGCTGGAGCAAGAGGAGGTTTGCTCTGGGCAGGTTGTCAGCCACCCTGGGGAACACAAACAAAATATAACATTAATGCAGGGTGCAGGAGCTGCTCCTTCTTCACTGGAGCAAGTTTCATTTCAACTCACAAGAAATCATGCTTCCTCGTGTTTTGTAGAGCAATCTTAAACACCTTGAGGAAATGTTATTGCCAGAGAAGTGTTTTTCTGTGCCACTTGCCCTCAGAACCAACCCCCACAGCAGCAATAGCAAGCTGACAGAAACGACAGGTTTTTACATGAGACTCCCAGTTTCCAGAGAAGTCCCTGGCCTCTCTCAGCCCCTCCAGAATGGTGGCACTGGTTACAAAACTCACCGTTTCAGTTCATCAGTTTTCTCCTGCTGGCTTGGCTTCTCCAGCGCTAGCATCCACTCGTCATAGAGGTTGTCCGAGAGGAGTTTGGAAGGGATATTTCGGAGGAAGTCCTGCAAGGCCAAGGAACTTAGATGAGGCTCTGGACAGTGCCAGTGAGCAGAGGGGGAGCATCCTCATGACCTGGGCTCACCTGGAGGCAGGTTGCTTTGAGCTCTCTGCTCCCAAAGGTGCTCCTGAGCACTGAGAGTGCAGGGGGCTGCGTGAGTACGTGCCAAGTGCAGTGGTGTGAGTGCAGGAGCAGGACCCAGCTCGTATCTGAGCCTTTGGTCTGGCCCTGCATCTCAGTAGTCCTCAGTGAGGAGGAGGTGGAGGAAGTGAGTTTGCCATGGGCATGCAGGGAATCCGGGGCGGAACTAGGGGAACTGAAAATCCAGTTGAGAAGAAAAATGCCCAACTGTGCTCAGCCTGAACCCCTGAGTTTGGCTTCAGTAGGGTTTTAGCTTTGAGTGCCACTGAGGTCAATGTGGGCACTCAGGTGGGCCCTTGCAGGTTAGCCATGTGCTCTGAGAGCTAAAAGTCAGAGGACTTCACCTTCAGCACCACTGCCAAGAGGTGCACAGGTTTGCTGTCCAGGTCAGCGTTCTCGCCCTGGTTCAGGACCTCCTTCAGCTCCTTGCGGGCCTTCTCGCTGGCCGCTCTCCTGAAGACCCCCTCAGTGGCAGGCCCTTTCTCGTACAGTACGCCCAGGAGATCCTGCAGGAAGCAGCAGACAGTTTTTGACTTTGGGGTGCGCTCTGCTTTGCTTGGGTTAGTGTCTTGTTCTCACTCCGTGGAGATTACAGTGGTAGTGACATGCTTGTCTCCCAGCCCACCCTCTTTTTGGCCTGGTGAACTCCACCGACTTCAGTGGAGTCATCCCTGCTTTCTTCCAGCAGAAAATGAGGCACAGGTCAAGGCTTCAGGTTCCAATTCCCTCCTTCCCAAGCCAGGCTGAATGCGCAGCAGAGATTTCTTGGAAGGAAAAGAAGCCTCTGTGCAGGAAAGGCCAGAAGCAGCATGCCTCCATCCCCAGGCTTGCTTACCTGCACTGGCTGGGGCAGGCCACCATCCTCCCCGCAGACGACTGCCAGAGGCTGGCCAAAGAGAGCCGCCCTGGGGCCAGAGTCGAGCTGCCCTGGGCGGTCCCCGCTGGCAGAGGCTCCTCGCCGAGCGAGTGGCCATGATATCAGCGGCCTTCTTGCCTTCGCTCCCTCTGCTGCAAGCAAAAGCAAAGCCAAACTCAGTGTAGAAGATGCGGCGGAGAGAGCCGGACGGTGCCGCTTGTGTGTGTGCGGCGCCCTGTGCTGCAGGGTCTCCTCCAGCTTGTGCAGAGGCGCAGAGGTTTTGCATGGTGGCAGGCAACAAGCAGCGTGTCAGAAGGCAGCTGCTCCGTCTCTTTCTCAGACTCACCAGGCAAGTGGCCAAGGCCCTCTCGCACGTCGGGAGGGTCCGAGCGGGGGCATTTCTTGGCGTCAGCCTGCTGCGAGAAACGGGTGAAGGTCACAGAGGTGGCCCTCAGCAGCCGGGGCCGCGAGGGAGTTGCTGCAGCGACGCAGGCATCTGCGCGAGGTTCCCGGGAGAAGCGGAGGGCGTCCAAGGCCCGCAGAGGAGAGGCCGGAGGTGCGGGCCCGACGCTGCCCCTCTGTGCCACGGGGGCTGTGGCAAAGGCTCCTGCGCAGCCAGCGCCCCCGAAGCGGCCCTGCAGCCCGCAGCCCCCGCACGGCTGGAGGCTGCTGCTTCGGTGCCCAGCAGCCCCAGCGCGGCACGAGGGCTCTGCCCGTGGCCGCGGGGACGGTGCGCCCTGCCGCGCTCTGCCTGGCACGAGGCATTTGCTGCCTTTGCCCGCCCCGGGGAGCCGCCCCAGGGGCTGAGCTAGCGCGCGTGCACAGGCAGCGCGGGCAGGGAAAGGGAGCCCTGCTCACCTCTGCCGAGATCAGCGTCTCCACGGTCGCCGCCGTCAGCGACACCTCCTAGGCGAGAGAGCAAAGAGGCGCCGTGAGGAACTGGCCAGCTTTGGGCGGCTTTGGGGAAGCCGAGGCGCTGTCGGGGCGCGGCGGGCGGCGTGAGGACACTTACGGGACGGCGGAAGCCGACGAGCTCGGTGAGGAGGCGCAGGGAGGGCAGTCGGGTGAGCCTGGCTCCCGGGGCTCCTGGGCTCTGCCTGTGCACAGGGAAGGGCACGCCAAGAGCTCTGTCAGCGCCAGCCCTCGCCGCTCTCTGCTGCCAGCCAGCCCCGCGCTGCCGAGGGACCCCCAAGCCCGAGAGCCTGCGGCAGCGCTGGCTGGGAGCAGCGCTCTGCGGCGCCCTGCCTCCTGCTGCCCACGGGCCTCCTCCTCGTGGGGACGGACGGCAGCGGCTCGGGGTGCCCGCGCCTGCCGGCGAGGAGCTGCGGTGGCAGCTCCTGGGCTCGGTGGCGACTGCGAGCACGAGGCTGAGCAAGTCCCGCCGCTGTGCCCAGGAGCTGCCCTGGGCGGCGGGTGCCCCTTTCCCCAGCGACGTTCCGGTGTTTCTGCGTGCAGCTCCACCTGGAGCACTCGCCCGCTCTCAGCCCTACGGCGGCACGTGGAGTTCCCCGGCAGAGCTTACCGGAGCATCGTGTCCAGCCAGAGCTGCTTCACCTCCTGCGACCTGCAGCGCAAAGGAGAAGCGGCCTCAGCCCACGCTGCTGCTGCTGCTGCTGCTCCTGCGTGGGACAGAGCTGGCCCCAAACAGCTCTCGCCCCCGTGGGCAGAGTGCCAGGGCCAGGGCTGAGCCGTGTGGGGCAGGAGAGGGGCTCGCGCAGGGCCCTGGCAGGTGTCGCCCAGACTCACCCAAAAGTGACCACGCAGAGGTCGCTGGGCCAGACGAGGATGAGGGTGCGGCTGCACTTGAGGCCGAAGACCTCCTCCTCCTCCTCCTCCTGCTCCTCGTCCTCAGGCCTGGCCGCGGCCGCCTCCTCGCTGCACAGCACCCAGAGCTCGCTGAGCCGCACGCGGTGCTGCAGGCGGAAAGTGGGGCCGCATCTGCCGGGAGGAAGAGCAGGGACTCATCTGTGGGTGTTCGCCGTGGGGGCAACCCCAGCTGTCCCCCATGGCAGAGCCATTTCCAGGGGCAGAGCCATGGGAACGGTGGCCCTGAGCCGCGGGCAGCAGCAATGAGCCTCCTTCGCAGCACACACGCAGAGGACTTTGGAGAAGTCGCTGCTGGGCAATGATAGCAGCGGGATGCTTGGTGAAGGCGTGCAGATGAGAAGGACAAGAGCAGGAGCCTGTCCTGTTCTCCTTGCACCTCCCCTCATTAAAGACATGCTTTGTGCATTCATGGATCCCGCAGGACCCCTTGGGGCGAGGAATGTGCCTGGGGACGGGTGGTGGAGGCCGAGGCGGTGTCGGGGAGGAAGGAGGGCTGCGATGGCTGCTCTTACTTGAAGCTGGCGATGGCGACCGCGTGGGGGAAGAGCAGCAGGTGCCTGCGGCGCGTGCGCTGGTGCCGCGTCACCTGCGCACGGAGGGCGAGCAGGAGCTGGGGGCTGCTGCTGGAGACGAAGGCGCCGAGCGGCGGCGGGGGCCGGGAGGCTGCGCGGCCCCAGAGGCGGCGGCGGGCGCCAGGAGGCGCGGGGCCGGGCGCCCCGGGCTGTGCCCGCGTGCCGGCAGCGGGGCCGGCAGCGCCCCGGGCGCCGCAGCAGCTGGCCTGGCCCATGGCGCCGAGGCCGGGCGGACGGCTGCGGTGCGGCCGTGTCCCGCACCTGCGTGAGGCTGGAAGCGCGTCCCTGTGCCGAGCAGTGCTGCTGGGCTGGGAGTCACCTCCGCCTGTGCTGCGCCGTGCTGGCACAGTGCCCACCCGGGGTACACGCTGCTGGCCGTGGCCAGGTCGCCGCGGTGCCGCCGCGGCACATTGTGATGCACCAGCTGGGCCCACAAAGGTGCATTGCTGGCTCGTGGTCAGCTTGTTGCCCACCAGGTCCTTTTCTGCCAAGCTGCTTTCCAGCAGCTCGGCCCCCAGCCCGTCCTGGTGTTCTTCCTCCCCAGGGGCAGAACTTTGTGCTTCCTTTTGTTGAACTTCAGGAGGTTCCTCTGCCCGTTTCTCCAGCCTGTCGAGGTCCCTCTGAATGGCAGCACAGCCCTCTGGGGTGTCAGCCCCTCCTCCTGGTTTTGTATCATCAGCAAACTTGTTGTTAGAAAGCTGCAGAGCAAGGGCTTGTCTCCCTTCTGGTGTGCCGTGGGTCTGTCAAGATGCCTAGGAGCCAGAAGCAGCCGGCTTTTGTAGTGTCATGAGAATCTCCTGGCTTTAGGAGATGCTCCCTGGCTGTGGGCTCTCAGGCTGTGAGATGATTTTATCCATGGTGAAGCAGGTGTGAAGGCATCACCATGTAGTCAGAGAAGATGTGCACCTGCCATTTCCTCCAGCACCTGGGAGCAGTTCTCTAACTCCCGAATGACATCTTGAGATACAATATAAGGCTGAGGCAATGCCAGGGGTGAGGAGGAGGAGGTGGGGAGAAAAAAGAGGACTGTTACATGTGCTCAGTTACCAAAACCACCATGGCACTGGCCTAACCCTTGTTTTTCCCCCATGCTGGATGCTGCAAAGAGCTCTGCGTGGTAGTTAACGCAGGCTTTGCCAGTGACCACATGTGCTGCCCAGGAGGTTGTTTTCCAGTAGCTTTTACAGAGAGGTGGAAATGCTGGTTCTGCCTTGCCTGTTCAGTGAGACTCAGGATGGGTCTCGGTGAGCTGGTGTGTGACAGGGTGCTGAGAGGCAGGAGGGTTGGGGGGAGCCTGGCACCACGTTCACTCAGCTGCACAGGATTGCTGGGGCCCGAGCGGGGCTGTTGCAGGCTTGGGAGTCCCTGCGCCACGGTGACCCTGTGCAAAGTGGCTGCGTTCAGCTTCCGCCATCCAAACTTTCTGCAGCCTTTCATAACTGAGAAAGGAAGGAGGCTTTGAAGGAGCCATTTTTAAGGAATGCAGCGTTGAACTGTTGAAGAAGGACGTCAGTGGGCGTATTGCCTTCCCCGAACATTGCCTTGTGTTTGGAGAGGAGCCTGGCTGCTTCTGAACTTACAGGCACACTTGCTTGTTGTACTGCTCCACACTTTTGTGAAATTGGGATGAAGTTTGGTTCTCCGTGGTGCTGAGAGGCAATCTGAGGGTGCAGTTCTAACAACACTTTTGGACTACAGAGATGAGATTTAAGCTCTTGGTCTTGGAAGTAACTCTCCCTGAACCAACAGACCGTTATCTTCAAGCAGGAATCACAGAATCGTAGAACGATCTAGGTTGAAAGGGATGCTGGAGGTCTCTGGTCTAACCCCACTACTCAAAGCAGGGGCAAATGCAAAGTTAGGTCAGACTGCTCAGGGCCTCATGCTGCCTAGTTCTGAAAATCTGCTGGCTCATGAAAGCAGAGAGCTCATCGCCTGGCAGATATGCCGTGAAAGCGCCCCGCTGAACTAGATTCACTGTCACCTCAGGGCCAGTGTAATAAACCACTGTGCAAGATTCAACGGGAGAGAAGAGTGATACTTGTTCCCAGAACTCACCAAACCAACTGACTTGAACCATTCCCACAGGCGGGGACAGTTGCAGCAGTACAGAAATAGCACTCCCTGTGCCTGTCCTTTGCCCACAAAACCTCTCGGCCTTCTGCAGCCAGGCAGGGACCACAGGGCTTGACCAGCCCGGACAACTGCTCTTGGACAGAGCCATTGGATGTGGAGCAGGTGGGCAAAGCCCTGAGGGAGAGTCAAGAAGCCTCCAGCAGCCCTGGGAAGGGCTGAGGCAAGGAGGGCACGACTCTCCTGTGTGTGCACCAAAGAACCCAGGGCACACAGCGGGCACAGAGGCAGCGAGAGGGAAGAAGCGTGAGATGGGCAGAGCGGCGTGAGAGGGCTCCTTGGGCAAAGCAGCCCATGACACGTGCTCTCTGCACCCGTGTGGGAGCTCAGCACAGAGCTGGGCAGAGGGCCTTTCTCCCACCCGCGGCCCCCACGCTGCCCTGCCACCATGAGCACAGCCACCCTCCCCTCCCAGCACAGCCCAGGACCGGAGGGCTCTCTTGCGGGCTCTGCTTGGCTCTGTGTGCAGTGCTGTGCTGCTGAGAGGGCTCCGGCAGGGCCTTGTGAGGGGCTGGTCCACGCTGAGCAAGACAGCAGAGGTGAAGAGCTGGCCCAGGCAGGAGGAGCCAGCTTCTCGGAGCAGAGGGCTGGGCACCCATGGGCGCCTTCAAAGCAGAGCAGCGGCAGCTGCTGCTCACTCCCCGCGCTGAGGGACAAGTGTCCTTCAGCTCCGTGGTGCTGGGCGTGCAGGAAAGCGGTGTAATAAAGCTGCGTTTGAGAGCTTATGGAAGAGCAGGCTGACAGTCATTCACAAAACTCAGCCTGAAGCAAGCGGAGGGGACCCGCTCCCGCTCATTCCCACCACAATTTCACTCCCCCTCAATCTCCTCCCTGCAGCCCTGCAAACACCCCGATGGGGGTGTCCAGGGTGCCTGGCCAGGCTCACCGGTGCGCACAGAAGAGGAGATGCTTCCTGTTCCTTGCTTCCTGACAAAATGCAACTTTGCCCAGCTTTTTCTGTCACCAGACAGGTGTTGTGTAAGTAGGTCACTGCAGTATTGCTTTGTGTTATATCAAAATAAGAGTGTAGCATGTTTAACATACAGCAATGTTGCATTGGGTTGGATCAAAACATGCATGGATATTAGATAAAGGGCAGCACAAGCTGTTACCTTCCCTATGCAATTAAAATTTAACCAAATCCTTGCTGGCTTTGGGATGTAGCCCATCATAGATTGCAAACATTTGTTTTATACATACAGAAATGCCACAGCTGGGAAGCTAAAAAAGAGGCAGAAAGGTGGCACAGCTTTGGCACCCCCAGGCAGCTTGGAGCGTGTGGTGTGACTTGTGTCCAAATCGTGTGCCCTAAAATGACTTTGGCAAAGTACAAAAATAAAATTCCAACTCACAATGAACACTGGTTGACTGTTTAAGCACGACCTCAACTCCAGGATTTAGATGAGGCTTTGCTTCTCTTTTGACAGGAACTTTTGTAGCTACTGACACAAACCTCTTATCTATGGGACTTGCCGTGGGGGTTTGTCACTTATTCAGCTGACTTACAACTTCCCGCTAACAGGATCCCGACTCAGAGGAATTAATAGATTCGTTCTTGTGTAGCAGTTGTTTCAGTAGTCCGTTACGTCTTTCTGCCATCCCACTACTTTGAGGTCGATGAGGTAGGTGCAAAGTCCCTGCACTGCTAATTATTTCAGCTCCTGGAGGGATGTATTTCCAGCCTTCAGGTGTTTGCTCTAAGGGACTGATCTACTTGTCAGGTTTCCCAGAGTAGTTGACCTTCCCTGAGACTATCAAACTCTTCTCCTTTTGACACGTACTCTATCATTGCTTGACAAAAAAGGCAAGAGTCTACAGCGTGTTTGCCCAATGATTTTGTCACAGGCCATCGTCTCCTTGCAGCCTGTTGAAATAACTGCGAACTCGCAGTGTGCCCTGGCCATCCGTGTAACCACTTCCCTAGCCATTCTGCCTCCAGATTGTATCATACATTTATTCTAGCCAGATGATCAGCCATCTGATCCCACTTTTCCCCAGGGTTTTTAGGTTGTCAGTGGGCGGAGGCATGACCCATTGATATGTTCTTCAATTGAGCTACATCCAAACTCTTTTCCTGGGTCTGCTTTTCCCCATACGTCTCTACCATTTTATTGCCAATTGTTTCTCACCCCGTTCTGCAACGCCAGGGTGGCACCAGCCCAAACAGCATAGGAGTCCGGACAGACTCAAGGCTCCTTGCTCCACAGTGGCAGGGGCCAGGCGCAGGGATGCTGCAAGGGGGGAGAGTGCCTCAGAGCAGGGCGCAGCGCTGGGCACAGGCAAGGGGCCAGGTCCCCTCCTGCAGCACAGCCTGAGGTGGGCACTGGGAAGGGACTGGCAGCGATGGAGCTCTCTCCCTGAGATGGCAATGGGCGTCATTAAAAACAGACAGCCTGTGAGCTCAGCCCACCCCACAGATGGGCACCACAGCTCCAGATATCCTGCCCTGGATCCAAGCCTGCATTGGCGATGAATCAGAGCTGTGGAAAGGTAAGACGTCCCGCCAACACACCAGTGTGTCTGAGGGGCTGGGGGTCAGTGGCAGCCCTTGCTGCGCAGCCCTCTGCCTATGGGTGAGAAGGGGTAGCCGTGATGGATTCAGGAAAGATGGCCAAGGGGAGAGATCATCTTCCCCCACCTTCACTGCCAACCCTCCCTGGCAGCCCACTGAAAGACCCCCAGGGCCACCAGGCTGGTCAGGGTCTGGGGCCAGTGGCACAATGGATAACGCGCCTGACTATGGATCAGGAGAGTGCAGGTTTGCCTCCTGCCTGGCTCGACCTTTTCCTCATCCCAGCCTGGCAATGGTGGACAGCACAGTGATGGTGTCCGGTGCCCTGGTTCCTCCTTGGTGGCAACCATTGCCTGGGGTTTCTCCCAACTCTCTCGTAGAGACCTCCGTGCTGATAAGGAAGAAGGAACTGGCTGGGGATGTGAAGGCTTTGGGTGCAGGGAGCCTTTTCAGGGTTGATCTGCAAATCCTGAGAAGAGTGGGGAAGATGAGTAGCAGAATGACAAGCCAGGACTTGAGGAGAGCTGAGCTGGGCTTAGTCGAGGGGCAATGGCAGAGGTCTGACCTGGCTGAGCAGGGGGCTCTTGCCTGTGCCCCAGCACAAAAAGGGCAGGCCAGTGGCCATGCAGAAAGCAGGTGCCACCACCACCATTGCTGTGGTCAGAAACGGGCTGAGCCACACAGGAACGAGCCTGCACCCTCCTGATGCATGGTCACCTTGGTTGGCTCTTGCACCAGTGGCCTTGGCCCCCAAACAGCCTGGCACCCCCAGCAGCAGGTCTTCCTGTGACTCACCAGAACAGGCTGGAGGTGAAGGGTAGCACAGATTTGCCTTTAATCACCTGACCTTGCCTGGGACAGCTTTCCCCTCTCCGACAACTTTGCTCCTTCTGGGTCCCAATGTCCTGGGAGAAGCAGTTCCCGGAACAGGCCACTATGCTGAAATAAGGCAGGACAGCAAGGGTAGGTGTGAGAAATGCAATGCACAGGCCCCTGAGGGAGACCGTCCATCTGTCCCCCCCAGGGTCATGGCACACTCTAGCACTGCACAGCACAGCACTACGGGGCCAGTGCCAGAGGAAAGAGGGTGCTGAGCAAGGGGTGTCCCCTGAGGGGCAGGTGCGGTGGCTGCCCAACACATCCTGGGGAGAGACTCCACTCACCTGGCAGATGCCCGGTGCCTGCCTCAGGCCCTGTGGCAGATGTGGACACTCCTCCCTTTTGCATGGCCTGACCCAGGACACCGTCATCCCCCCTTCTTCAGCTTTGCCCATGTACCCTGAGCCCTCACTGTCTCTCTGCACCTCAGCCCCATTCTGCCCTGCACATTCATCCTGCAGCCTGGACTGCACTCTACAGCCAGAACTTGGCCACCCCCTCTTCACAGGGTGCCCCCATCCTCTCCACCTCCCGTGGCCCTGCTATGAGGGCACCCCTGGGTGATCCCATGCAGAGCACATCCCCAATGCCCACACCACGGTCCATGCCTGGGTGCTGTGCCCCTCTGCCCAGACCTCGTGGCGCAAGGGCAGCGCGTCTGACTCCAGATCAGAAAGTTGTGTGTTCAGATCACACCAGGGTCAGGCTTGGTTCAACACCAGGTGCCTTTTGCATTGTCCCCGTTTTGTGCTGCCCTCATCTTGGCCATAGGAGGAGTTTCCTGATGATGGGAGAAAGGTCAGCATCTGACCCATCTTCAGTAAGTGCAAAAAGAATAATCTATCATTCTGTCAGCCTCACTGCAGTTCTCAGACGAAGATGATGGAACAAATACTCCTGAAAGCCATGTCCGCATGCATGAAGGACATGAAGATGACTGAAAACAATGAGTATGTATTTACCACAGGCAGACCATTCCTCACTAACCCACTTGCTTTCTTTGAAGAGGTGACTTCCCTAGTGGTCAAGGGGAGACCAAGGAACACCATTTCTCTTGATTTTGAGAAGACCCTTGACATGGTCTCCTACAGTATCACTGTAGCAAACTACAGCAATAGAGAGAACAAAGTGAATCGCAAGGTGAGTGGAAGACTTGCTAGACCACCAGGTTGGTGGTTAATGGCTGGAAGTCTGGTTGGCAACCTCAGTGTCTGATTTGGGGTTTTATATTGTTTAATGTCTTCACTAACAGTCTAGGGATGAGAGAGAATGAGGGACAAGGGAAGTCTGCCAGGGCCACTAGGTTGACCAAGGCCAGTGGGGCAATGGATAACACACCTGGATCAGGAGACTGCGGGTTTGACTCTTGCCTGGCTTGACATTTTTACCTTGGGGTGGTGGTCTGCTTTCTCCATAAAGGCCTTCTGTCTCCTGGCTCTTGTCCCACCTGTTGGGCCTTCTGCAGGGCAAAGGTGGGATGGCTTCTTGCCCTACGGGAAAGAAAGAGTTCATCCAGCCCTTATGGCAAACCTGAGCCCTGCTAAAAGGGCAAAATGCCCAGCCACCATCAAATAACACCACTGCTAATCTGAAAGCAAAATTAAGATTCTTTCTTAATCTTCCATCCTGCAGGCTAAACTAATCCAGATCTCTCAGGCTACCTAAGCATATGATGTGCTCCAGCACCAAGCCATCTTTGAGGTCTTGTCTTGGTCTTGCTATAGTTTCTCAATGTCTTCCAAAACCCTGCATGTGACATAGACAAACTCCACAATGGAAAACTCACAGAATCAGAGAATCGCTGAGGTTGGAGGGGACCTCTGGAGATCATCTAGTCCAACCCCCCTGCTCAAGCAGGGTCACCTAGAGCACATTGCACAGGATTGCATCCAGGCATGTTTTGAATATCTCCAGAGAAGGAGATTCCACAGCCTCTCTGGGCAACCTCTTCCAGTGCTCTGTCACCCTCACAGTGAAGAAGTATTTCCTCCTGTTCAGATGGAAGCGTCTGTGTTTCAGTTTTTGCCTTTTGCCTCGCGTCCTGTCGCTCGGCACCACTGAAAAGAGTCTGGTTCCATCCTCTCGACACCCTCCCTTCAGATACTTGTACACATTGATAAGATCTCCTTGATAAGATCTCCTCTCAGCCTTCTCTTCTCCAAGCTAAACAGGCCCAGCTCTCTCAGTCTTTCCTCATAAGAGAGATGCTCCAGTCCCCTAATCATCTTTGTAGCCCTTCGCTGGACTTGCTCCAGTAGTGCCACATCCCTCTTGTACTGGGGAGCCCAGAACTGGACGCAGTACTCCAGATGTGGCCTCCCCAGGGCTGAGGAGAGCGGGAGGATCACCTCCCTCCACCTGCTGGCAACACTCTTCCTGATGCACCCCACAATACCATTGGCCTTCTTGGCCACAAGGGCACATTGCTGCCTCATGCTTAACTTGGTGTCCACCAGCACTCCCAGGTCCTTCTCGGCAGAGCTGCTTTCCAGCAGGTCAGCCCCCAACCTGTACTGGTGCATGGGGTTATTCCTCCCTAGGTGCAGAACCTGCACTTGCCTTTGTTGAACTTCAGGAGGTTCCTCTCCGCCCACCTCTCCAGCCTGGCCAGGTCTCTCTGAATGGCAGCACAGCTCTCTGGGGTATCAGCCACTCCTCCCAGTTTTGTATCACTGTCAGCAAACTTGCTGAGGGTGCACTCTGTGCCTTCATCCAGGTCATTGATGACTAAATTGGACAAGACTGGACCCAGTACTGACCCCTGGGGGACACCGCTAGCTACAGGCCTCCAACTAGACTCTGCACCACTGATCACAACTCTGAGCTCTGCCATTCAGCCAGTTCTCCATCCACCTCACTGTCCACTCATCTAGCCCACACTTCCTGAGCTTGTCTATGAGGATGTTATGGGAGACAGTGTCAAAAGCCTTGCTGAAGTCAAGGGAGACAACATCCACTGCTCTCCCCTCATCTACCCAGCCAGTCATTCCATCAGAGAAGGCTATCAGGTTGGTTAGGCATGATTTCCCCTTGGTGAAGCCATGCTGACTACTCCTCATCACCTTCTTGTCCTCCACATGTGTGGAGATGGCTTCCAGGATGAGCTGCTCCATCACCTTTCCAGGGATGCAGGTGAGGCTGACTGGCCTGTAGTTGCCTGGGTCCTCCTTCTTGCCCTTTCTGAAGACTGGGGTGACATTGGCTTTCTTCCAGTCTTCAGGCACCTCTCCTGTTCTCCATGACCTTTCCAAGATGATGGAGAGTGGCTTAGCAATGACATCCGCCAGCTCCCTCAGCACTCGTGGGTGCATCCCATCAGGGCCCATGGATTTGTAGGTGTCATCATTTAAGCAAACTTCTCTAACCCACTCCTCCTCCACCAAGGGAAAGTCTTCCTTTCTCCAGACTTTCTCTCTTGTCTCCAGGGTCTGCGGTTCCTGAGGGCTGGCCTCAGCAGTAAAGACTGAAGCAAAGGTGGCATTCAGTAACTCTGCCTTCTCTGCATCCTTTGTCACCAGGGCACCCACCCCCTTCAGCAAAGGGCCCACATTTTCCCTAGTCTTCCTCTTGCTACTGATGTATTTGAAGAAGCCCTTCTTGCTCTCCTTGACATCTCTCGCCAGACTTAATTCCAAACGGGCCTTAGCCTTCCTCGTCACATCCCTGCATACTCTGACAACCTTCCTATATTCCTCCCAAGTGGCCTGTCCCCCTTTCCACTTTCTGTAGACTTCCTTCTTCTGGTTGAGTTTTGCCAGGAGCTCCTTGCTCATCCATGCAGGTCTCCTCCCTCCTTTGCTTGACTTCCTACTCATAGGGATGCACCGCTCTTGAGCCTGGAGGAAGTGATGTTTGAATATTAACCAGCTCTCTTGAACACCCCTTCCTTCTAGGGCCCTAACCCATGGGATTCGTCCAACTGGTCCCTGAAGAGGCCAAAGTTTGCTCTCCTCAAGTCCAGGGTTGCGATCCTACTTAGTGCCCTTCCTCCTCCTCGCAGGATCCTCAACTCCGCCATCTCATGGTCACTGCAGCCAAGGCTGCCCCTGACCTTCACATCTTCCACCAGTCCTTCTTTGTTTGTTAGTACGAGGTCCAGCAGCACACCTCTCCTTGTTGGCTCCTCCACCACCTGTGTCAAGAAGTTGTCTCCAATGCTCTGCAGGAACCTCCAGGACTGTTTGTGCCTAGCTGTGTTGTCTTTCCAGCAGGTATCGGGGTGGTTGAAGTCCCCCATGAGAACCAGGGCCTGGGATTGTGAGGTTACTTCCAGCTGTCTGTAGAAGGCCTCATCGACTTCCTCTTCCTCATCAGGTGGCCTGTAGTAAACACCCACAACAGTGTCACCCATGCTAGCCTGCCCTTTCATCCTTACTCATAAGCTCTCGACTCGCTCTTCATCCACCCCTAGGCACAGCTCAATACATTCCAGTTGCTCTCTCACATAAAGAGCAACTCCACCACCTCGCTTTCCTGGCCTGTCTTTCCTAAAAAGCACATAGCCATCCATGACAGCACTCCGGTCATGCGAGCTATCCCACCATGTCTCTGTAATGGCAATGAGATCATGGCCCTGCGACCGCACACACATCTCTAGTTCTTCCTGTTTGTTCCCCATGCTGCGTGCATTGGTGTACAGGCATTTCAGAGAGGTGATCGAGCATGCAGGTTTCCCAGGACAGATACAAGCAGGTCCTCCACAGCCACATCCCATGCGCACTTCCCTGGCTGCATTCACCTGCTGGAGGCATCCTGACTTGAGCAGTCTTTTGCCAACTACCCTGTCACTATAACTCTCCCCCTCCCCCATCTTTCCTAGTTTAAAGCCCTCCTTACCAGCTTGGCCAACCTGTTGGCAAAGACCCACGTGCCCCACCTCGTGAGGTGGATCCCATCTCTCACCATCAGTTGTCGATCCTCAGACAGGGTCCCATGGTCATAGAAACCAAAACCCTGTTGCCAACACCAGCGGCGCAGCCAGTCGTTAACTTGGGAAGTCCCTCTCCTCCTCCTCTCATCCATCCCCCTCACTGGCAGGATTGAGGAGAAGATGACCTGGGCTCCCACACCCTTGACCACCATCCCCACAGCTCTGAAATCCTGCTTGATGGTCTCCAGCTTGCCCTTGGTGTCATTGGCACCCACATGGAAGAGCAGCAGTGGGTAGTAGTCCGAAGCGTGGACGAGCCTTGGCAGTCTTTCCATGACATCTCTCACACGAGCCCCCGTCAGGTCACAAACCTCTCTAGACATGAGGTCAGGTCGGCAGATAGATGCCTCCGTCCCCTGCAGCAGGAAGTCCCCCACAACAATCACCCACCGCTTCTTCCAGGCGTTCCGGCAAGGCACAGGGTGTGTTGTCCCAGGTACTTCCCTTGCAGCCATGCCCATCTCCTCCTCATCCTGGAGGGCACTAAGCCTGTTCTTCACTGCAAGTCTTCAGGAGGAGTAGGAGCCTTTCTCCTCCCACGAGCAGTGACCACTTTCCAGCCTTCTTCTGCGGTGTTATGACGTACCGTCTCACACGGCACTGAGCCCTCTGGCAACTCCACTGCTGCGGGGGGCTGGGACTCCCGAAGCTGCACAGTCTCCGAGAATACCCTGTCTATCTCCTGCTCTGCTTCTGGGATGCTGCGCAGCCTGCTGACCTCCTCCCGTAACTCCCTTAGCTGACGACACAGCTCGCCAACAGCAGCACACCTCCTGCAGGAGAGCTGGCTGCCAGCCCAGGCCTCCCGGAGAGGCCCCAAGCACTCCCTGCAGCCTGAGACCTGTAGGGCTGCATCTGCTCTCAGGGGGTCGGTCTGGGTCGCAGCCTCTGACACAGCAACTCCAACAGCCACTGGGGAACGCGCTGTGCGGCAGCGTGTCACAACCATACCTGAGGAAACCTACACCACAGGGACCAGAAACAAAGTCCTTCATGCATCCTTCTGCATGAACTGCTGCCTCTGGGAGCTGTGCTCTAGGCCTGGCTCTTATATAGGCCTCTCCCTAGCACTGCCTAAGAGGGTGCTTGACCCGCCCTAATCAAGGGCCACCAGGATCAAAGGCCCCAACTGCCTCTGCTCAGGGGCAACCAAGAGAGCTCGTTAGCAGCAGCCACTCCTAGCTAGAGCTTTTCCCAGGAGAAGTCAAGGCCTCCCGCAGTTGTCCTTGCCTAGCTTCCCCTTTCCTGTTCACAGCAATCACCTTCTAGTTCCTCAGGGGTCCTCAGAAAGCCCACAACTTCCAGCAAGATCCTCAGGTTCTAGTCAGAGCCCAAACACTGCTGCGCAAACTGCTGCGTCTGTTCGCTGCCTCTGTTGCATTAAAAAAAAAGATTGTAAGAGATTTCTGGTCCAGCCTCCAGCTCAAAGCACAATCATTTTCAAAATCAGCTAAGGATCAGATTGCTCAACGCCTGATTAAGCTGAGTTTTGAATTTCTCCAAGCATGAAGAGTCCCCATCCCTCTCAGCCCCCATTCTAGGTCACCTCCATGGTGAAATTTTCTTCTTATATTTAATTGGAATTTTCTTCCACAGAATTTCTGTTTGTTCCCCTCCTCCCTTTGAGAAGAGTCTCATTGCAGCTACTCTATAGCCACTCATTACATAGCTGTAGACAGAAGTCTGAACACAGAATCCCTGAGCTTGGAGATCATCTAGTCACCTCTGGAGAATGTCTAGTCCAACCCTCTTAGGGTCGTCTACAGCAGATAGGTCCAAGCACAGAGACTGCCAAACCTCTCTGGGCAACCTGTCCCAGTGTTCAATCACCCTTACAATAAAAAAAAAAAAAGAAAAAACAAGTTTTTTTCTTATGTTTGAACAGAATTCATTGTATTTCATTTTGTGCCTATTGCCTCTTGTCCTGTCACTGGGTACCACTGAGAAGAGTCTCCGTCTTCCTTACACCCTCCCTTCAGATATTTAGACACACTGACAGGATCCACTCTGAGCTTTCTCTTCTCCAGGCAGAACACTTCCAGCTCTCTCCGCCTCTCCTCATATGAGAGATGCTCCAGTCCCCTAATCATCTTAGTAGCCGTCCACTGGACTCGCTCCACTAGGTCCGTGTCTTCCTTGCACTTGGGAGACCAAAAGTGGACCCAGCACTCCATACGTGGCCTCAGCAGTGCTGAGCAGAGGGGAAGGATCACCTCCCTCCACCTGCTGGCAGCACCTTTCCTAAGGCAGCCCAGGATGCTGTTGGCCTTCTTTGTCACAAGGGTACACTGCTGAATCATCTTCAGCTTGTTCTCCAGGAGCCCCTGGCCCTTTTTGGCAAAGCTGCTTTCCACACCCTGCCACTGCAGGCTGTCTTCATACACAATGTGCTCGAGGCCCCTGACCATCCTTTTGGCTTTGCATTGGCCTTGCTGCAGTTTGTCAGTGCACCTAACACAGACTAGCCCCACGGGAAAGCAGAGGCAATACAGCTGGTGCTAGATGCTTAACCAAGCCTGACACTGATGTGAGTTGACCAAACAGCCCTCTGATCTGGAGTCAGACACACTGCCTTTGCACCACAAGGCTGGAGGCATGCAGCACCCAGGCACAGAGCGTGCCCCGCGTGGTGGGGATGTGCTGTCCATGGGGACCACCAGCACATTCCTCATTACCTGGTAATATATGCACAAAGGCCATCACTGCACAGCAGTCTTTTGTGCTGCCCTTAAGGGCTAAGGGCTTACCAGTTACAATCGCTTTTTAAATGAGAATTGACCCAGGCAGCTTCATTTCCTTTCTGGAGTTAATGGCTTGGTAGTTAGCAGCCCTTCTTCTGCAGCTAAGAGCACTTTCTGTAGGGGAGTGGAGTTTTGCTGAGAGCCTGTGACCACCAGGTGGGCAAGAGTGGGTCGGCTCTTGGTGTAGAGAGACCCTCAAGGTTCATGAGGGGTTAAGCAGGAGAGATTTAATAAAGGACTTACACTCCAAGCTGCATGGGGACCCCCAGGAGCTGCACAGAGGGGTCACTGATGGCAGGCTGCTGGACCTATGGGCTGGACGCACGGCTCGGATGCCCAGGCGGGACTCGACTCCTTGTATCCTAAGGGCCCCTTAAATCTCCTAGAACTATTTTCTTATCTCAGCTGTGCTAACCAAGAGAAACTACTGTACGGGAAGCAGTCAGAGGTTGCTGACAAAATGGAATATGCATGCCTGGCCCTGACGGGAATTTGGTCAGTGCGTAGTTTCACACACTGGGCCTGCTACCACCTACTCTGCCACTCACTCCTTGCCGGATCGTCTGCAGGTGTTCTCACTACAGAGCCTTAGCAGGATTTCGGGCCAAAGGTCACTTGGTTAATTCTCTGTATCTTGCAGATCTTATTGCCATAGTTATTATTGACATCCCTTATCCCCTATGCCTATATGTACTGTAAATGGGCGTGAAGCTTGGTCCCCTCAATGAGAAAGCAAACATTTCATTTTTTAAAGCCTTTATTGCTGCATGATGTTTTGGTTCTGAGGTGCATATTGAATTGGGTATCGCTGCTCATATAGATTCTGGCAGAGTTTTCCATCATCTCATCCATCAGGTGCCAAGGAATGTCCTATCTTGACTTGGTCCTTGCCATTTTGAGCAGGGAATGATAATATTTAATTCTGGTAAATGCTGGGCAAGAGCATAGGGAAGGTGGGACAAGTTTTGGAGCTGCCAGCTAGGAAATTGTCCTTTTTGGAACACAAATACAACACTGTTGATCAATCACTGCCTATTTCTCCCACACAATAGCTAATAGACAGCACTTTCACATCTATTTGTACAGAGTCACACACAAGCCTCTCTGCCCCACCTCTTCTGGTGGAAGAAGGTGACATCGCAAGCTGATGACGACTTCAGGAGAGCCTCTCAAGAAAAAAATGCTCCTGCAAAGCTAGCTTATTCTTTGTCCATTGAAAGTAAAATATTATAAGGATAGACAAGATATGGTTTTTACAATCTTTACTTTGGAGAGTGCCGAGAGGAGAGACAGGCTATTTAAACACAGGATGCTTTTCCTTGCTGGATGTGGTCCCAGGCGCCCAGTTCTGGAGGCTTTTTGCGCACCTTTTCCTGCAGTTGGCCAAATGGCATGACATGGAGTGCTTTTCGATGGCTCTGCTAGGTGTCTGCTGCTGTCCTCAGTGCGCTTGGTGGAAGAAGCCTGGGGCCTATTTTAAAAGTTTTTTGTGGAGTAGAGGGTGAAAGCAGTGTGGAGCAGGTGAAGACGGAGGCATGAGGTGAGGAAAGTAGCTCTGCAGGGAGCAGCTGGAGGATGTTTTGGGTATAGAGAGCTGTGTGATAATTGTGAAGGCAATATTGGAAGGTGTTTTATCAAGTGCCTCCTTCTCCAGCCTTAGCTGCTACTGAAGAACTGGGAAATTGCCCTCACTTTTGCTCAGCTCCTGCTGCCTGCTCACGCCTTCGTAGTTGCCCTCACTTTTGCTCAGCTCCTGCTCCCTGCTGGTGCCTTTGTAATTGCCCTCAGTTTCACTCGGCTCATGCTCCCTGCTCGTGCCTTCATAATTTTCCTCACTTTTCCTCGGCTCCTGCTCCGTGCTTGTGCCTTCATAGTTGCCCTCAGTTTCACTCGGCTCCTGCTCCCTGCTCGTGCCTTCGTAATAGCCCTCACTTTTGCTCGGCTCCTGCTCCCTGCTCGTGCCTTCATAATTTTCCTCACTTTTCCTCGGCTCCTGCTCCCTGTTCGTGCCTTCGTAATTGCCCTCAGTTTCACTTGGCTCCTGCTCACTGCACATGTCTTCGTAATTGCCATCACATTTGCTTGGCTCCTGCTCCCTGCTCGTGCCTTCGTAGTTGCCCTCACTTTTGCTCGGCTCCTGCTCCCTGCTCATGCCTTCAAAGCGGTTGTGCAAGGACAGGTCCGGCTCTGAGAACCACCTCTGCATCCTGCTGATGTCATTCATCACATTGCTCAGGGAAGGGGCAGAGACGCATTTTGGATATGGCCTGCTGAGCCTGCTGCTCCTGCCGTTGGGCTGCTCCGTCTCCAGTGTAGGGGTGCTGCCTTCAGCTCCCGCCTCTGGGCTGTTGCAGGCAGAACCGTCGTGCTGAGGAGCCCCTGGGTGTGCTGTGGGGAGAAGGAGCCTGTTAGGTGCTTTTTAGGTACTCTCTGAAGGTACCAGGGGACTTTCCCTGTGCAACCACACACTTTGCCAAATACAACCTTCCTGCCGACGAGCTAGAGGAGAAGTTAAGGAGGCAGAGAGGGCAATGTCCTGCGAGAGTGCAGTTCTAGGCCATAGGCAGCAGCTAGGGGAGGAGCAGAGCTGTGCAGACATTTACCATCTGACATGGGTGTTGTTTTGTGAGTGTTGTCCTTCCGAGCTCCTGGAAAGCGTTCCAGGAGGCAAATGCTGCAATACCGTATTAAACCCTCTGCACCTCTCTGCATGGCCACAGATGTCTTCCGATATGCAGTGAAAGAATGCAAAGCAGCAGCCCTGGCCGGGGACAATCATCAGTGCATCCCCCTACCTGTGGAGCTGTGTGTGCGCTCCGGTGACTCCTCGGCCGAGGGACTGAAGGGCAAGGCGATGTGCTCCCCAAATAGTGCTCGGCAGTTGTCTATTAGGAACTCGACCAGTGCTGTCACCTGCCCACAGAAAACCACGGATTTAGAGATTTGCCTGTGCCGTTGCAGAGAGTGCCGGTGAGGGGCGCCCCCAGCGTTCAGAGGTGCTGCTTTGGTGAGCTTTTGCAAGGGCAGGGGTCTCTGTGGGCATGGCGCAGAGCTGCCCCCAAGGCGGTAGCGAGGGGGTGAATTCAAGAGACCTTGTCATTGCGCTCCTTTTGCACTTCCAGCGGGAGCCCGTTGTCCGTGCCGGGGCTCAGCAGGTTTGGCCCCACGCAGATGGCCAGGTTGCTGGCGTCCATCCTGCTGGTCTCCGCGTTTTCGCTGATGTGATGGAGCACAGCAAGCAAGCGCTGGAGCAAGAGGAGGTTTGCTCTGGGCAGGCTGTCAGCCACCCTGGGGAACACAAACCAAATGTGACGTTAATAATGCAGGGTGCAGGGGCCGCTCCTTCCTCCCTGGAGCCAGTGTGAGTTCCCTCCAAAATGGTGGGCCTGCTTCAAAGTCTTACTCTTTCAGCTGGTCAATTTTGTCCTGCTGGCTTGGCATCTCCAGCGCCTCCATCCACTTCTCGTAGAGGCTGTCCGAGAGGAGTTTGGAGGGGATGTTTCGCAGGAAGTCCTGCAAGGCCAAGGTACTCAGATGATGCTCTCAGCGCTGCCAGTGAGCGGAGAGGGAGCGTGCGCGTGACTTGAGCTCACGAGCAGGCAGGCTGCGTTGAGCTCCCTGCTCCCAAAGGTGCTCCTGAGCACTGAGAGCGCAGGGGGCTGCACGAGAACATGCCAAGTGCAGCGGTGTGAGTGCAGGAGCAGCACCCAGCTCATATCCGAGCCTTTGGTCTGGTCCTCCGTCTGAGTAGTCCTCAGTGAGGAGAGGAGGATGCTGAGGAGGAGGTGGAGGAAGTGCGTTTGCCATGGGCATGCAGGGAATCAGGGGCAGAACTGGGGGAACTGAAAAGGCGGTGGAGAAGAAAAAGGCCCAAGTGTCCTGAGCCTGAACCACTGAGTTTGGCTTCAGTAGGGGTTTAGCTTTGAGTGCCACCGAGGTCAGTGGAGGCACTGACGGAGGCCCTAGCCACGTGCTCTGAGAGCTAAAAGTCAGAGGACTTCACCTTCAGCACCACTGCCAAGAGGTGCACAGGTTTGCTGTCCAGGTCAGCGTTCTCGCCCTGGTTCAGCACCTCCTTCAGCTCCTTGCGGGCCTTCTCGCTGGCCGCTCTCCTGAAGACCCCCTCAGTGGCAGGCCCTTTCTCGTACAGTATAGCCAGGAGATCCTGCAGGAAGCAGCAGACAGTTTTTGACTTTGGGGTGCGCTCTGCTTTGCTTGGATTAGTGTCTTGTTCTCACTCCATGGCGATTACAGTGGTAGTGACATGCTTGTCTCCCAGCCCACCCTCTTTTTGGCCTGGTGAACTCCACCGACTTCAGTGGAGTCATCCCTGCTTTCTTCCAGCAGAAAACGAGGCACAGGTCAAGGCTTCAGGTTCCAATTCCCTCCTTCCCAAGCCAGGCTGAATGCACAGCAGAGATTTCTTGGAAGAAAAAGAAGCCTCTGTGCAGGAAAGGCCAGAAGCAGCATGCCTCCATCCCCAGGCTTGCTTACCTGCACTGGCTGGGGCAGGCCACCATCCTTCCCGCAGACGACTGCCAGAGGCTGGCCAAAGAGAGCCGCCCTGGGGCCAGAGTCGAGCTGCCCTGGGCGGTCCCCGCTGGCAGAGGCTCCTCGCCGAGCAAATGGCCATGATATCAGCGGCCTTCTTGCCTTCGCTCCCTCTGCTGCAAGCAAAAGCAAAGCCAAACTCAGTGTAGAAGATGCGGCGGAGAGAGCCGGACGGTGCCGCTTGTGTGTGTGCGGCGCCCTGTGCTGCAGGGTCTCCTCCAGCTTGTGCAGAGGCGCAGAGGTTTTGCATGGTGGCAGGCAACAAGCAGCGTGTCAGAAGGCAGCTGCTCCGTCTCTTTCTCAGACTCACCAGGCAAGTGGCCAAGGCCCTCTCGCACGTCGGGAGGGTCCGAGCGGGGGCATTTCTTGGCGTCAGCCTGCTGCGAGAAACGGGTGAAGGTCACAGAGGTGGCCCTCAGCAGCCGGGGCCGCGAGGGAGTTGCTGCAGCGACGCAGGCATCTGCGCGAGGCTCCCGGGCAAAGCGGAGGGCGTCCAAGGCCCGCGGAGGAGAGGCCGGAGGTGCGGGCCCGACGCTGCCCCTCTGTGCCACGGGGGCTGTGGCAAAGGCTCCTGCGCAGCCAGCGCCCCCGAAGCGGCCCTGCAGCCCGCAGCCCCCGCACGGCTGGAGGCTGCTGCTTCGGTGCCCAGCAGCCCCAGCGCGGCACGAGGGCTCTGCCCGTGGCCGCGGGGACGGTGCGCCCTGCCGCGCTCTGCCTGGCACGAGGCATTTGCTGCCTTTGCCCGCCCCGGGGAGCCGCCCCAGGGGCTGAGCTAGCGCGCGTGCACAGGCAGCGCGGGCAGGGAAAGGGAGCCCTGCTCACCTCTGCCGAGATCAGCGTCTCCACGGTCGCCGCCGTCAGCGACACCTCCTAGGCGAGAGAGCAGAGAGGCGCCGTGAGGAACTGGCCAGCTTTGGGCGGCTTTGGGGAAGCCGAGGCGCTGTCGGGGCGCGGCGGGCGGCGTGAGGACACTTACGGGACGGCAGAAGCCGACGAGCTCGGTGAGGAGGCGCAGGGAGGGCAGTCGGGTGAGCCTGGCTCCCGGGGCTCCTGGGCTCTGCCTGTGCACAGGGAAGGGCACGCCAAGAGCTCTGTCAGCGCCAGCCCTCGCTGCTCTCTGCTGCCAGCCAGCCCCGCGCTGCCGAGGGACCCCCAAGCCCGAGAGCCTGCGGCAGCGCTGGCTGGGAGCAGCGCTCTGCGGCGCCCTGCCTCCTGCTGCCCACGGGCCTCCTCCTCGTGGGGACGGACGGCAGCGGCTCGGGGTGCCCGCGCCTGCCAGCGAGGAGCTGCGGTGGCAGCTCCTGGGCTCGCTGGTGACTGCGAGCGCGAGGCTGAGCAAGTCCCGCCGCTGTGCCCAGGAGCTGCCCTGGGCGGCGGGTGCCCCTTTCCCCAGCGACGTTCCGGTGTTTCTGCGTGCAGCTCCGCCTGGAGCACTCGCCCGCTCTCAGCCCTACGGCGGCACGCGGAGTTCCCCGGCAGAGCTTACCGGAGCATCGTGTCCAGCCAGAGCTGCTTCACCTCCTGCGACCTGCAGCGCAAAGGAGAAGCGGCCTCAGCCCACGCTGCTGCTGCTGCTGCTGCTCCTGCGTGGGACAGAGCTGGCCCCAAACAGCTCTCGCCCCCGTGGGCAGAGTGCCAGGGCCAGGGCTGAGCCGTGCGGGGCAGGAGAGGGGCTCGCACAGGGCCCTGGCAGGTGTCGCCCAGACTCACCCAAAAGTGACCACGCAGAGGTCGCTGGGCCAGACGAGGATGAGGGTGCGGCTGCACTTGAGGCCGAAGACCTCCTCCTCCTCCTGCTCCTGCTCCTCGTCCTCAGGCCTGGCCGCGGCCGCCTCCTCGCTGCACAGCACCCAGAGCTCGCTGAGCCGCACGCGGTGCTGCAGGCGGAAAGTGGGGCCGCATCTGCCGGGAGGAAGAGCAGGGACTCATCTGTGGGTGTTCGCCGTGGGGGCAACCCCAGCTGTCCCCCATGGCAGAGCCATTTCCAGGGGCAGAGCCATGGGAACGGTGGCCCTGAGCCGCGGGCAGCAGCAATGAGCCTCCTTCGCAGCACACACGCAGAGGACTTTGGAGAAGTCGCTGCTGGGCAATGATAGCAGCGGGATGCTTGGTGAAGGCGTGCAGATGAGAAGGACAAGAGCAGGAGCCTGTCCTGTTCTCCTTGCACCTCCCCTCATTAAAGACATGCTTTGTGCATTCATGGATCCCGCAGGATCCCTTGGGGCGAGGAATGTGCCTGGGGACGGGTGGTGGAGGCCGAGGCGGTGTCGGGGAGGAAGGAGGGCTGCGATGGCTGCTCTTACTTGAAGCTGGCGATGGCGACCGCGTGGGGGAAGAGCAGCAGGTGCCTGCGGCGCGTGCGCTGGTGCCGCGTCACCTGCGCACGGAGGGCGAGCAGGAGCTGGGGGCTGCTGCTGGTGACGAAGGCGCCGAGCGGCGGCGGGGGCCGGGAGGCTGCGCGGCCCCAGAGGCGGCGGCGGGCGCCAGGAGGCGCGGGGCCGGGGGCCCCGGGCTGTGCCCGCGTGCCGGCAGCGGGGCCGGCAGCGCCCCGGGCGCCGCAGCAGCTGGCCTGGCCCATGGCGCCGAGGCCGGGCGGACGGCTGCGGTGCGGCCGTGTCCCGCGCCGGGCAGCGCCGGGCGCTGAGCAGGCCTGCGAGAGGCCGGACGCGTGTCCCCGAGGCGGCGGCGACGCCGGGCTGGGAGCCACCTCTGTCCGCACCTCCGCGTGCCGGCACAGTGCCACCCTGGGGGACACGCGCTGCTGGCCGTGGCTGCGGTCGCCGTGGTGCCACTGTGGTGCCACTGTGGCACATTGTGATGCACCTGCTGGGACGGGGGCAGCCCCGGGGGCGCGGGCCGGTGCTGCGGCAGCAAGGGGGAGTCTCCCAACCTCCGTCGCCTCCGACCCCGCGGGATTTCCGCGTTTGCAGTCTGGGGCAAGGCAGGAGGTGGGGCTGGTGTCTGAGGAGCTCCCGGCTCCAGCAGCGGGCTCTGTGCCGGTGACACCCCACATGCGCCAGCCGCCCACTGCAGCCCCCTCCGCTGCTGCCTCAGGGGCCTGGAAACACTTGTTCTGGAGCATAAAGGGGCATCCATGGGAAGGGCCAGGAAAGACACCTGCACATCCTGGCAAATTGCAAGCCCGGCTGTTATTGCCATCTCGTTGTGGCTCAGCTTTGGCACCCCCAGGCAGCTTGGAGCGTATGGTGTGACTTGTGTCCAAATTGTGTGCCCTAAAATGACTTTGGCAAAGTACAAAAATAAAATTCCAACTCGCAGTGCACACTAGTTGACTGTTTAAGCACGACCTCAACTCCAGGATTTAGATGAGGCTTTACTTCTCTTTTGACAGGAATTCTTGTAACTACTGGCACAAACTTCTTATCTATGGGACTTGCCGTGGGGGTTTGTCACTTATTCAGCTGACTTACAACTTCTTGCTAAGAGGATCCCAACTCAGAGGAATTAATAGATTCGTTCTTGTGTAGCAGTTGTTTCGGTAGTCTGTTACATCTTTCTGCCATCCCACTACTTTGAGGTCGATGAGGAAGGTGCAAAGTCCATATACACTGTTACTTCTTTCAGCTCCTGGAGGGATGTATTTCCAGCCTTCAGGTGTTCGCTCTAAGGGACTGATCTACTTGTCAGGTTTCCCAGAGTAGTTGACCTTCCCTGAGACTAGCAACCTGTTCTCCTTTTGACACGTACTGTATCATTGCTTGACAAAAAAGGCACGAGTCTACAGTGTGTTTGGCCAATGATTTTGTCACAGGCCATCGTCTCCTTGCAGCCTGTTGAAATAACTGCGAACTCGCAGTGTGCCCTGGCCATCCATGTAACCACTTCCCCAGCCATTCCGCCTCCAGATTGTATCATACATTTATTCTAGCCAGATGATCAGCCATCTGATCCCACTTTTCCCCAGGGTTTTTAGGTGGTTGGTGGGCGGAGGCATGACCCATTGATATGTTCTTCAATTGAGCTACATCCAAACTCTTTTCCTGGGTCTGTTTTCCCCATACGTCTCTACCATTTTATTGCCAATTGTTTCTCAGCCCGTTCTCCAACGCCAGGGTGGCACCAGCCCAAACAGCATAGGAGTCCGGACAGACTCAAGGCTCCTTGCTCCACAGGGGCAGGGGCCAGGCGCAGGGATGCCGCAAGGGAGGAGAGTGCCTCAGAGCAGGGCAGAGGGCTGGGCACAGGCAAGGGGCCAGGTCCCCTCCTGCAGCACAGCCTGAGGTGGGCACTGGGAAGGGACTGGCAGCGATGGAGCTCTCTCCCTGAGATGGTGATGGGCGTCATTAAAAACAGACAGCCTGTGAGCTCAGCCCACCCCACAGATGGGCACCACAACTCCAGATATCCTGCCCTGGATCCAAGCCTGCATTGGCGATGAATCAGAGCTTGGAAAGGTAAGATGTCCCGCCAACACACCAGTGTGTCTGAGGGGCCGGGGGTCAGTGGCAGCCCTTGCTGCGCAGCCCTCTCCCCATGGGTGAGAAGGGGTAGCCGTGATGGATTCAGGAAAGATGGCCAAGGGGAGAGATAATCTTCCCCCACCTTCACTGCCAACCCTCCCTGGCAGCCCACTGAAAGACCCCCAGGGCCACCAGGCTGGCCAGGGTCTGGGGCCAGTGGTGCAATGGATAACGCGCCTGAGTACGGATCAGGAGACTGCAGGTTCAACTCCTGCCTGGCTCGACCTTTTCCTCATCCCAGCCTGGCAATGGTGGACAGCACAGTGATGGTGTCCGGTGCCCTGGTTCCTCCTTGGTGGCAACCATCGCCTGGTATTTCTCCCAACTCTCTAGCAGAGACCTACACGCTGATAAGGAAGGAAGAACTGGCTGGGGATGTGAAGGCTTTGGGTGCAGGGAGCCTTTTCAGGGTTGATCTGCAAATCCTGAGAAGAGTGGGGAAGATGAGTAGCAGAATGACAAGCCAGGACTTGAGGAGAGCTGAGCTGGGCTTAGTCGAGGGGCAATGGCAGAACAGGGGGCTCTTGCCTGTGCCCCAGCACAAAAAGGGCAGGCCAGTGGCCATGCAGAAAGCAGGTCCCACCACCACCATTGCTGTGGGCAGAAACGGGCTGAGCCACACAGGAACGAGCCTGCACCCTCCTGATCCATGGTCAGCTTGGTTGGCTTTTGCACCAGTGGCCTTGGCCCCCAAACAGCCTGGCACCCCCAGCAGCAGGGCTTCCTGTGACTCACCAGAATAGGCTGGAGGTGAAGGGTAGCACAGATTTGCCTTTAATCACCTGACCTTGCCTGGGACAGCTTTCCCCTCTCCGACAACTTTGCTCCTTCTGGGTCCCAATGTCTTGGGAGAAGCAGTTCCCAGAACATGCCACTCTGCTGAAATAAGGCAGGACAGCAAGGGTAGGTGTGAGAAATGCAATGCACAGGCCCCTGAGGGAGACCGTCCATCTGTCCCCCCTGGGGTCATGGCACACTCTAGCACTGCACAGCACAGCACTACGGGGCCAGTGCCAGAGGAAAGAGGGTGCTGAGCAAGGGGTGTCCCCTGAGGGGCAGGTGCGGTGGCTGCCCAACACATCCTGGGGAGAGACTCACTCACCTGGCAGATGCCCGGTGCCTGCCTCAGGCCCTTTGGCAGATGTGGACCCTCACCCCTTTTGCATGGCCTGACCCAGGACACCATCATCCCCCCTTCTTCAGCTTCGCCCATGTACCCTTAGCCCTCACTGTCTCTCTGCACCTCAGCCCCATCCCGCCCTGCACATTCATCCTGCAGCCTGGACTGCACTCTACAGCCAGAACTTGGCCACCCCCTCTTCACAGGGTGCCCCCATCCTCTCCACCTCCCAAGGCCCTGCTATGAGGGCAGCCCTGGGTGATTCCATGCAAAGCACATCCCCACTGCCCACACCATGGCCCATGCCTGGTTGTTGTGCCCCTCTGCCCAGACCTCGTGGTGCAAGGGCAGCGCGTCTGACTCCAGATCAGAAGGTTGTGTTTTCAAATCACACTGGGGTCAGGCTTGGTTGAACATGAGGTGCCTTTTGTATTGTCCCCGTTTTGTGCTGCCCTCATCTTGGCCATAGGAGGAGTTTCCTGATGATGGGAGAAAGGTCAGCATCTGACCCATCTTCAGTAAGTGCAAAAAGAATAATCTATCATTCTGTCAGCCTCACTGCAGTTCTCAGACGAAGATGATGGAACAAATACTCCTGAAAGCCATGTCCGCATGCATGAAGGACATGAAGATGACTGAAAACAATGAGTATGTATCTACCACAGGCAGACCACTCCTCACTAACCCACTTGCTTTCTTTGAAGAGGTGACTTCCTTAGTGGTCAAGGGGAGACCAAGGAACACCATTTCTCTTGATTTTGAGAAGACCCTTGACATGGTCTCCTACAGTATCACTGTAGCAAACTACAGCAATAGAGAGAACAAGTGAATCACAAGGTGAGTGGAAGACTTGCTAGACCATCAGGTTGGTGGTTAATGGCTGGAAGTCTGGTTGGCAACCTCAGTGTCTGATTTGGGCTTTTAGATTGTTTAATGTCTTCACTAACAGTCTAGAGAATGAGACAGAATGAGGGACAAGGGAAGCCTGCCAGGGCCACTAGGTTGACCAAGGCCTGGGGCCAGTGGGGCAACAGATAACACGCCTGGATCAGGAGGCTGCAGGTTTGACTCTTGCCTGGCTTGACATTTTTACCTTGTGGTGGTGGTGGTGGTGGTCTGCTTTCTCCATAAAGGCCTTCCCTCTCCTGGCTCTTGTCCCACCTGTTGGGCCTTCTGCAGGGCAAAGGTGGGATGGCTTCTTGCCCTACGGGAAAGAAAGAGTTCATCCAGCCCTTATGGCAAACCTGAGCCCTGCAAAAAGGGCAAAATGCCCAGCCACCATCAAATAACACCACTGCTAATCTGAAAGCAAAATTAAGATCCTTTCTTAATCTTCCATCCTGTAGGCTAAACTAATCCAGATCTCTCAGGCTACCTAAGCATATGATGTGCTCCAGCCCCAAGCCATCATTGAGGTCTTGTCTTGGTCTTGCTACAGTTTCTCAATGTCTTCCAAAACCCTGCATGTGACATAGACAAACTCCACAATGGAAAACTCACAGAATCAGAGAATCGCTGAGGTTGGAGGGGACCTCTGGAGATCATCTAGTCCAACGCCCCTGCTCAAGCAGGGTCACCTAGAGCACATTGCACAGGATTGCATCCAGGCGGGTTTTGAATATCTCCAGAGAAGGAGACTCCACAACCTCTCTGGGCAACCTGTTCCAGTGCTCTGTCACCCTCACAGTGAAAAAGTTTTTCCTCATGTTCAGATGGAATTGTCTGTGTTTCAGTTTGTGCCCGTTGCCTCACGTCCCGTTGCTTGGCACAACTGAAAAGTCTGGTTCCATCCTCTCGACACCCTCCCTTCAGAAACTTGTACACATTGATAAGATCTCCTTGATAAGATCTCCTCTCAGCCTTCTCTTCTCCAAGCTAAACAGGCCCAGCTCTCTCAGCCTTTCCTCATAAGAGAGATGCTCCAGTCCCCTAATCATCTTTGTAGCCCTTCGCTGGACTTGCTCCAGTAGTACCACATCCCTCTTGTACTGGGGAGCCCAGAACTGGACGCAGTACTCCAGATGTGGCCTCCCCAGGGCTGAGGAGAGCGGGAGGATCACCTCCCTCCACCTGCTGGCAACACTCTTCCTGATGCACCCCACAATACCATTGGCCTTCTTGGCCACAAGGGCACATTGCTGCCTCATGCTTAACTTGGTGTCCACCAGCACTCCCAGGTCCTTCTCGGCAGAGCTGCTTTCCAGCAGGTCAGCCCCCAACCTGTACTGGTGCATGGGGTTATTCCTCCCTAGGTGCAGAACCTGCACTTGCCTTTGTTGAACTTCAGGAGGTTCCTCTCCGCCCACCTCTCCAGCCTGTCCACGTCTCTCTGAATGGCAGCACAGCTCTCTGGTGTATCCACCACTCCTCCCAGTTTTGTATCATCAGCAAACTTGCTGAGGGTGCACTCTGTGCCTTCATCCAGGTCATTGATGAAGAAGCTGAACAAGACTGGACCCAGTACTGACCCCTGGGGGACACCGCTAGCTACAGGCCTCCAACTAGACTCTGTGCCGCTGATCACAACTCTCTGAGCTCTGCCATTCAGCCAGTTCTCAATCCACCTCACTGTCCACTCATCTAGCCCACACTTCCTGAGCTTGTCTATGAGGATGTTATGGGAGACAGTGTCAAAAGCCTTGCTGAAGTCAAGGGAGACAACATCCACTGCTCTCCCCTCATCTGCCCAGCCTTCTCTGATGGAATGACTGGCTATCAGATTGGTTAGGCATGATTTCCCCTTGGTGAAGCCATGCTGACTACTCCTCATCACCTTCTTGTCTTCCACATGTGTGGAGATGGCCTCCAGGATGAGCTGCTCCATCACCTTTCCAGGGATGCAGGTGAGGCTGACTGGCCTGTAGTTGCCTGGGTCCTCCTTCTTGCCCTTTCTGAAGACTGGGGTGACATTGGCTTTCTTCCAGTCTTCAGGCACCTCTCCTGTTCTCCATGACCTTTCCAAGATGATGGAGAGTGGCTTAGCAATGACATCCGCCAGCTCCCTCAGCACTCCTGGGTGCATCCCATCAGGGCCCATGGATTTGTAGGTGTCATCATTTAAGCAAACTTCTCTAACCCAATCCTCCAGCACCAAGGGAAAGTCTTCCTTTCTCCAGACTTTCTCTCTTGTCTCCAGGGTCTGCGGTTCCTGAGGGCTGGCCTCAGCAGTAAAGACTGAAGCAAAGAAGGCATTCAGTAACTCTGCCTTCTCTGCATCCTTTGTCACCAGGGCACCCACCCCCTTCAGCAAAGGGCCCACATTTTCCCTAGTCTTCCTCTTGCTACTGATGTATTTGAAGAAGCCCTTCTTGCTCTCCTTGACATCTCTAGCCAGACTTAATTCCAAACGGGCCTTAGCCTTCCTCGTCACATCCCTGCATACTCTGACAACCTTCCTATATTCCTCCCAAGTGGCCTGTCCCCCTTTCCACTTTCTGTAGACTTCCTTCTTCTGGTTGAGTTTTGCCAGGAGCCCCTTGCTCATCCATGCAGGTCTCCTACCTCCTTTGCTTGACTTCCTACTCATAGGGATGCACCGCTCTTGAGCCTGGAGGAAGTGATGTTTGAATATTAACCAGCTCTCTTGAACACTCCTTCCTTCTAGGGCCCTAACCCATGGGATTCGTCCAACTGGTCCCTGAAGAGGCCAAAGTTTGCTCTCCTCAAGTCCAGGGTTGCGATCCTACTTAGTGCCCTTCCTCCTCCTCGCAGGATCCTCAACTCTGCCATCTCATGGTCACTGCAGCCAAGGCTGCCCCCGACCTTCACATCTTCCACCAGTCCTTCTTTGTTTGTTAGTACGAGGTCCAGCAGCACACCTCTCCTTGTTGGCTCCTCCACCACCTGTGTCAAGAAGTTGTCTCCAATGCTCTGCAGGAACCTCCAGGACTGTTTGTGCCTAGCTGTGTTGTCTTTCCAGCAGGTATCGGGGTGGTTGAAGTCCCCCATGAGAACCAGGGCCTGGGATTGTGAGGTTACTTCCAGCTGTCTGTAGAAGGCCTCATCGACTTCCTCTTCCTCATCAGGTGGCCTGTAGTAAACACCCACAACAGTGTCACCCATGCTAGCCTGCCCTTTCATCCTTACTCATAAGCTCTCGACTCGCTCTTCATCCACCCCTAGGCACAGCTCAATACATTCCAGTTGCTCTCTCACATAAAGAGCAACTCCACCACCTCGCTTTCCTGGCCTGTCTTTCCTAAAAAAGCACATAGCCATCCATGACAGCACTCCGGTCATGCGAGCTATCCCACCATGTCTCTGTAATGGCAAAGAGATCATGGCCCTGCGACCGCACACACATCTCTAGTTCTTCCTGTTTGTTCCCCATGCTGCGTGCATTGGTGTACAGGCATTTCAGAGAGGTGATGGAGCATGCAGGTTTCCCAGGACAGATACAAGCAGGTCCTCCACAGCCACATCCCATGCGCACTTCCCTGGCTGCATTCACCTGCTGGAGGCATCCTGACTTGAGCAGTCTTTTGCCAACTACCCTGTCACTATAACTCTCCCCCTCCCCCATCTTTCCTAGTTTAAAGCCCTCCTTACCAGCTTGGCCAACCTGTTGGCAAAGACCCACGTGCCCCACCTCGTGAGGTGGATCCCATCTCTCACCATCAGTTGTCGATCCTCAGACAGGGTCCCATGGTCATAGAAACCAAAACCCTGTTGCCAACACCAGCGGCGCAGCCAGTCGTTAACTTGGAAAGTCCCTCTCCTCCTCCTCTCATCCATCCCCCTCCCTGGCAGGATTGAGGAGAAGATGACCTGGGCTCCCACACCCTTGACCACCATCCCCAGAGCTCTGAAATCCTGCTTGATGGTCTCCAGCTTGCCCTTGGTGTCATTGGCACCCACATGGAAGAGCAGCAGTGGGTAGTAGTCCGAAGCGTGGACGAGCCTTGGCAGTCTTTCCATGACATCTCTCACACGAGCCCCCGTCAGGTCACAAACCTCTCTAGACATGAGGTCAGGTCGGCAGATAGATGCCTCCGTCCCCTGCAGCAGGGAGTCCCCCACAACAATCACCCACCGCTTCTTCCAGGCGTTCCGGCAAGGCACAGGGTGTGTTGTCCCAGGTACTTCCCTGGCAGCCATGCCCATCTCCTCCTCATCCTGGAGGGCACTAAGCCTGTTCTTCAGCTGCAAGTCTTCGGGAGGAGTAGGAGCCTTTCTCCTCCCACGAGCAGTGACCACTTTCCAGCCTTCTTCTGCGGTGTTATGATGTACCGTTTCACACGGCACAGAGCCCTCTGGCAACTCCACTGCTGTGGGGGGCTGGGACTCCCGAAGCTGCACAGTCTCCGAGAATACCCTGTCTATCTCCTGCTCTGCTTCTGGGATGCTGCGCAGCCTGCTGACCTCCTCCCGTAACTCCCTTAGCTGACGACACAGCTCGCCAACAGCAGCACACCTCCTGCAGGAGAGCTGGCTGCCAGCCCAGGCCTCCCGGAGAGGCCCCAAGCACTCCCTGCAGCCTGAGACCTGTAGAGCTGCATCTGCTCTCAGGGGGTCGGTCTGGGTCCAAGCCTCTGACACAGCAACTCCAACAGCCACTGGGGAACGCGCTGTGCGGCAGCGTGTCACAACCATACCTGAGGAAACCTACACCACAGGGACCAGAAACAAAGGTTCCTTCATACACCCTGCTGCATGAACTGCTGCCTCTGGGAGCTGTGCTCTAGGCCTGGCTCTTATATAGGCCTCTCCCTAGCACTGGCTAAGAGGGTGCTTGACCCGCCCTAATCAAGGGCCACCAGGATCAAAGGCCCCAACTGCCTCTGCTCAGGGGCAACCAAGAGAGCTCGTTAGCAGCAGCCACTCCTAGCTAGAGCTTTTCCCAGGAGAAGTCAAGGTCCCTGCAGTTGTCCTTGCCTAGCTTCCCCTTTCCTGTTCACAGCAATCACCTGCTAGTTCCTCGGGGGTCCTCGGAAAGCCCACAACTTCCAACAAGATCCTCAGGTTCTAGTCAGAGCCCAAACACTGCTGCATCTGTTCGCTGCCTCTGTTGCATTAAAAAAAACATTGTAAGAAATCTCTGGTCCGACCTCCAGCTCAAAGTACAATCATTTTCAACATCAGCTAAGGATCAGATTGCTCAAGGCCTGATTAAGCTGAGTTTTGAATTTCTCCAAGCATGAAGAGTCCCCATCCCTCTCAGCCCCCATTCTAGGTCACCTCCATGGTGAAATTTTCTTCTTATATTTAATTGGAATTTTCTTCCACAGAATTTCTGTTTGTTCCCCTCCTCCCTTTGAGAAGAGTCTCATTGCAGCTACTCTATAGCCACTCATTACATAGCTGTAGACAGAGGTCTGAACACAGAATCCCTGAGCTTGGAGATCATCTAGTCACCTCTGGAGAATGTCTAGTCCAACCCTCTTAGGGTCGTCTACAGCAGATAGGTCCAAGGACAGAGACTGCCAAACCTCTCTGGGCAACCTGTCCCAGTGTTCAATCACCCTTACAATAAAAAAAAAAAAAAAGAAAAAAAAAGTTTTTTTCTTATGTTTGAACAGAATTTATTGTATTTCATTTTGTGCCTATTGCCTCTTGTCCTGTCACTGGGTACCACTGAGAAGAGTCTCTGTCTTCCTTACACCCTCCCTTCAGATCTTTAGACACACTGACAGGATCCACTCTGCGCTTTCTCTTCTCCAGGCAGAACAGTCCCAGCTCTCTCCGCCTCTCCTCATATGAGAGATGCTCCAGTCCCCTAATCATCTTAGTAGCCGTCCACTGGACTCGCTCCACTAGGTCCGTGTCTTCCTTGCACTTGGGAGACCAAAAGTGGACCCAGCACTCCATGCGTGGCCTCAGCAGTGCTGAGGAGAGGGGAAGGATCACCTCCCTCCACCTGCTGGCAGCACCTTTCCTAAGGCAGCCCAGGATGCTGTTGGCCTTCTTTGTCACAAGGGTACACTGCTGAATCATCTTCAGCTTGTTCTCCAGGAGCCCCGGGCCCTTTTTGGCAAAGCTGCTTTCCACACCCTGCCACTGCAGGCTGTCTTCGTACACAATGTACTCCAGGCCCCTGACCATCCTTTTGGCTTTGCATTGGCCTTGCTACAGTTTGTCAGTGCCTTGCAAAGTCCTGCACCTAACACAGACTAGCCCCACGGGAAAGCAGAGGCAATACAGCTGGTGCTAGATGCTTAACCAAGCCTGACACTGATGTGAGTTGACCAAACAGCCTTCTGGTCTGGAGTCAGACACACTGCCTTTGCACCACAAGGCTGGAGGCATGCAGCACCCAGGCACAGAGCGTGCCCCGCGTGGTGGGGATGTGCTGTCCATGGGGACCACCAGCACATTCCTCATTACCCGCTAATATATGCACAAAGGCCATCACTGCACAGTAGTCTTTTGTGCTGCCCTTAAGGGCTAAGGGCTTACCAGTTACAATCGCTTTTTAAATGAGAATTGACACAGGCAGCTTGATTTCCTTTCTGGAGTTAATGGCTTGGTAGTTAGCAGCCCTTCTTCTGCAGCTAAGAGCACTTTCTATAGGGGAGTGGAGTTTTGCTGAGAGCCTGTGACCACCAGGTGGGCAAGAGAGGGTCAGCTGTTGGTGTAGAGAGACCCTCAAGGTTCATGAGGGGTTAAGCAGGAGAGATTTAATAAAGGACTTACACTCCAAGCTGCATGGGGACCCCCAGGAGCTGCACAGAGGGGTCTCTGATGGCAGGCTGCTGGACTTATGGGCTGGACGCACGGCTCGGATGCCCAGGCGGGACTCGGCTCCTTGTATCCTAAGGGCCCCTTAAATCTACTAGAACTGTTTTCTTATCTCAGCTGTGCTAACCAAGAGAAACTACTGTACGGGAAGCAGTCAGAGGTTGCTGACAAAATGGAATATGCATGCCTGGCCCTGACGGGAATTTGGTCAGTGTGTAGTTTCACACACTGGGCCTGCTACCACCTACTCTGCCAGTCACTGACTCCTTGCCAGATCGTCTGCAGGTGTTCTCACTACAGAGCCTTAGCAGGATTTCAGGCCAAAGGTCACTTGGTTAATTCTCTGTATCTTGCAGATCTTATTGCCATAGTTATTATTGACATCCCTTATCCCCTATGCCTATATGTACTGTAAATGGGCGTGAAGCTTGGTCCCCTAGATGAGAAAGCAAACATTTCATTTTTTAAAGCCTTTATTGCTGCATGATGTTTTGGTTCTGAGGTGCATATTGAATTGGGTATGGCTGCTCGTATAGATTCTGGCAGAGTTTTCCATCATCTCATCCATCAGGTGCCAAGGAATGTCCTATCTTGACTTGGTCCTTGCCATTTTGAGCAGGGAATGATAATATTTAATTCTGGTAAATGCTGGACAAGAGCATAGGGAAGGTGGGACAAGTTTTGGAGCTGCCAGCTAGGAAATTGTCCTTTTTGGAACACAAATACAACACTGTTGATCAATCACTGCCTAGTTCTCCCACACAATAGGTAATAGACAGCACTTTCACATCTATTTGTACAGAGTCACACACAAGCCTCTCTGCCCCACCTCTTCTGGTGGAAGAAGGTGACATCGCAAGCTGATGACGACTTCAGGAGAGCCTCTCAAGAAAAAAATGCTCCTGCAAAGCTAGCTTATTCTTTGTCCATTGAAAGTAAAATATTTCAAAGGATAGACAAGATATGGTTTTTACAATCTCTACTTTGGAGAGTGCCCAGAGGAGAGACAGGCTATTTAAACATAGGATGCTTTTCCTTGCTGGATGTGGTCCCAGGCGCCCAGTTCTGGAGGCTTTTTGCGCACCTTTTCCTGCAGTTGGCCAAATGGCATGACATGGAGTGCTTTTCGATGGCTCTGCTAGGTGTCTGCTGCTGTCCTCAGTGCGCTTGGTGGAAGAAGCCTGGGGCCTATTTTAAAAGTTTTTTGTGGAGTAGAGGGTGAAAGCAGTGTGGAGCAGGTGAAGACGGAGGCATGAGGTGAGGAAAGTAGCTCTGCAGGGAGCAGCTGGAGGATGTTTTGGGTATAGAGAGCTGTTTGATAATTGTGAAGGCAATATTGGAAGGTGTTTTATCAAGTGCCTCCTTCTCCAGCCTTAGCTGTTACTGAAGAACTGGGAAATTGCCCTCACTTTCGCTCGGCTCCTGCTGCCTGCTCATGCCTTCGTAGTTGCCCTCACTTTCACTTGGCTCCTGCTCCCTGCTCATGCCTTCATAATTGTCCTCACTTCCACTCGGCTCCTGCTCCCTGCTCGTGCCTTCATAATTGCCGTCAGTTTCACTCATCTCCTGCTCCCTGCTCGTGCCTTCATAATTGTCCTCACTTCTACTCGGCTCCTGCTCCCTGCTCATGCCTTCGTAGTTGCCCTCACTTTTGCTCATCTCCTGCTCCCTGCTCGTGCCTTCAAAGCGGTTGTGCAAGGACAGGTCCGGCTCTGAGAACCACCTCTGCATCCTGCTGATGTCATTTGTGAGATTGCTCAGGGAAGGGGCAGAGACGCATTTTGGATATGGTCTGCTGAGACTGCTGCTCCTGCCGTTGGGCTGCTCCGTCTCCAATGCAGGGGTGCTGCCTTCAGCTCCCGCCTCTGGGCTGCTGCAGGCAGAACCGTCGTGCTGAGGAGCCCCTGGGTGTGCTGTGGGGAGAAGGAGCCTGTTAGGTGCTTTTTAGGTACTCTCTGAAGGTACCAGGGGACTTTCCCTGTGCAACCACACACTTCACCAAATGCAACCTTCCTGCCGACGAGCTAGAGGAGAAGTTGAGGAAGCAGAGAGGGCAGTGTCCTGCGAGAGTGCAGTTCTAGGCCATAGTCAGCAGCTAGGGGAGGAGCAGAGCTGTGCAGAAGTTTACCATCTGGCACAGGTGTTGTTTTGTGAGTGTTGTCCTTCCGAGCTCCTGGAAAGCATTCCAGGAGGCAAACGCTGCAATACCATATTAAACCCTCTGCACCTCTCTGCATGGCCACAGATGTCTTGCGATATGCAGTGAAAGAATGCAAAGCAGCAGCCCTGGCCGGGGACAATCATCAGTGCATCCCCCTACCTGTGGAGCTGTGTGTGCGCTCCGGTGACTCCTCGGCCGAGGGACTGAAGGGCAAGGCGATGTGCTCCCCAAATAGTGCTCGGCAGTTGTCTATTAGGAACTCAACCAGTGCTGTCACCTGCCCACAGAAAACCACGGATTTAGAGATTTGCCTGTGCCGTTGCAGAGAGTGCCGGTGAGGGGTGCCCCCAGCGTTCAGAGGTGCTGCTTTGGTGAGCTTTTGCAAGGGCAGGGGTCTCTGTGGGCATGGCGCAGAGCTGCCCCCAAGGCGGTAGCGAGGGGGTGAATTCAAGAGACCTTGTCATTGCGCTCCTTTTGCACTGCCAGCGGGAGCCCGTTGTCCGTGCCGGGGCTCAGCAGGTTTGGCCCCACGCAGATGGCCAGGTTGCTGGCGTCCATCCTGCTGGTCTCCGCGTTTTCGCTGATGTGATGGAGCACAGCAAGCAAGCGCTGGAGCAAGAGGAGGTTTGCTCTGGGCAGGCTGTCAGCCACCCTGGGGAACACAAACCAAATGTGACGTTAATAATGCAGGGTGCAGGGGCCGCTCCTTCCTCCCCGGAGCCAGTGTGAGTTCCCTCCAAAATGGTGGGCCTGCTTCAAAGTCTTACTCTTTCAGCTGGTCAATTTTGTCCTGCTGGCTTGGCATCTCCAGCGCCTCCATCCACTTCTCGTAGAGGCTGTCCGAGAGGAGTTTGGAGGGGATGTTTCGCAGGAAGTCCTGCAAGGCCAAGGTACTCAGATGATGCTCTCAGCGCTGCCAGTGAGCGGAGAGGGAGCATGCGCGTGACTTGAGCTCACGAGCAGGCAGGCTGCTTTGAGCTCCCTGCTCCCAAAGGTGCTCCTGAGCACTGAGAGCGCAGGGGGCTGCACGAGAACATGCCAAGTGCAGCGGTGTGAGTGCAGGAGCAGCACCCAGCTCATATCCGAGCCTTTGGTCTGGTCCTCCGTCTCAGTAGTCCTCAGTGAGGAGAGGAGGATGCTGAGGAGGAGGTGGAGGAAGTGCGTTTGCCATGGGCATGCAGGGAATCAGGGGCAGAACTGGGGGAACTGAAAAGGCGGTGGAGAAGAAAAAGGCCCAAGTGTCCTGAGCCTGAACCCCTGAGTTTGGCTTCAGTAGGGGTTTAGCTTTGAGTGCCACCGAGGTCAGTGGAGGCACTGACGGAGGCCCATGCAGATTAGCCACGTGCTCTGAGAGCTAAAAGTCAGAGGACTTCACCTTCAGCACCACTGCCAAGAGGTGCACAGGTTTGCTGTCCAGGTCAGCGTTCTCGCCCTGGTTCAGCACCTCCTTCAGCTCCTTGCGAGCCTTCTCGCTGGCCGCTCTCCTGAAGACCCCCTCAGTGGCAGGCCCTTTCTTGTACAGTACGCCCAGGAGATCCTGCAGGAAGCAGCAGACAGTTTTTGACTTTGGGGTGCGCTCTGCTTTGCTTGGGTTAGTGTCTTGTTCTCACTCCATGGCGATTACAGTGGTAGTGACATGCTTGTCTCCCAGCCCACCCTCTTTTTGGCCTGGTGAACTCCACTGACTTCAGGGGAGTCATCCCTGCTTTCTTCCAGCAGAAAATGAGGCACAGGTCAAGGCTTCAGGTTCCAATTCCCTCCTTCCCAAGCCAGGCTGAATGCGCAGCAGAGATTTCTTGGAAGAAAAAGAAGCCTCTGTGCAGGAAAAGCCAGAAGCA
The DNA here is from genome assembly GCF_036417845.1 of Apteryx mantelli. NCBI lineage: Eukaryota > Metazoa > Chordata > Aves > Apterygiformes > Apterygidae > Apteryx > Apteryx mantelli. The sequence goes on along the minus strand of NC_089980.1, from coordinate 136,107,978 downwards.
GCATGCCTCCGTCCCCAGGCTTGCTTACCTGCACTGGCTGGGGCAGGCCACCATCCTCCCCGCAGACCACTGCCAGAGGCTGGCCAAAGAGAGCCGCCCTGGGGCCAGAGTCGAGCTGCCCTGGGCAGACCCTGTTGGCAGAGGCTCCTCGCCGAGCAAGTGGCCATGATATCAGCGGCCTTCTTGCCTTCGCTCCCTCTGCTGCAAGCAAAAGCAAAGCCAAACTCAGTGTAGAAGATGCGGCGGAGAGAGCCGGACGGTGCCGCTTGTGTGTGTGCGGCGCCCTGTGCTGCAGGGTCTCCTCCAGCTTGTGCAGAGGCGCAGAGGTTTTGCATGGTGGCAGGCAACAAGCAGCGTGTCAGAAGGCAGCTGCTCCGTCTCTTTCTCAGACTCACCAGGCAAGTGGCCAAGGCCCTCTCGCACGTCGGGAGGGTCCGAGCGGGGGCATTTCTTGGCGTCAGCCTGCTGCGAGAAACGGGTGAAGGTCACAGAGGTGCCCCTCAGCAGCCGGGGCCACGAGGGAGTTGCTGCAGCGACGCAGGCATCTGCGCGAGGCTCCCGGGCAAAGCGGAGGGCGTCCAAGGCCCGCGGAGGAGAGGCCGGAGGTGCGGGCCCGACGCTGCCCCTCTGTGCCACGGGGGCTGTGGCAAAGGCTCCTGCGCAGCCAGCGCCCCCGAAGCGGCCCTGCAGCCCGCAGCCCCCGCACGGCTGGAGGCTGCTGCTTCGGTGCCCAGCAGCCCCAGCGCGGCACGAGGGCTCTGCCCGTGGCCGCGGGGACGGTGCGCCCTGCCGCGCTCTGCCTGGCACGAGGCATTTGCTGCCTTTGCCCGCCCCGGGGAGCCGCCCCAGGGGCTGAGCTAGCGCGCGTGCACAGGCAGCGCGGGCAGGGAAAGGGAGCCCTGCTCACCTCTGCCGAGATCAGCGTCTCCACGGTCGCCGCCGTCAGCGACACCTCCTAGGCGAGAGAGCAGAGAGGCGCCGTGAGGAACTGGCCAGCTTTGGGCGCCTTTGGGGAAGCCGAGGCGCTGTCAGGGCGCGGCGGGCGGCGTGAGGACACTTACGGGACGGCAGAAGCCGACGAGCTCGGTGAGGAGGCGCAGGGAGGGCAGTCGGGTGAGCCTGGCTCCCGGGGCTCCTGGGCTCTGCCTGTGCACAGGGAAGGGCACGCCAAGAGCTCTGTCAGCGCCAGCCCTCGCTGCTCTCTGCTGCCAGCCAGCCCCGCGCTGCCGAGGGACCCCCAAGCCCGAGAGCCTGCGGCAGCGCTGGCTGGGAGCAGCGCTCTGCGGCGCCCTGCCTCCTGCTGCCCACGGGCCTCCTCCTCGTGGGGACGGACGGCAGCGGCTCGGGGTGCCCGCGCCTGCCGGCGAGGAGCTGCGGTGGCAGCTCCTGGGCTCGGTGGCGACTGCGAGCACGAGGCTGAGCAAGTCCCGCCGCTGTGCCCAGGAGCTGCCCTGGGCGGCGGGTGCCCCTTTCCCCAGCGACGTTCCGGTGTTTCTGCGTGCAGCTCCGCCTGGAGCACTCGCCCGCTCTCAGCCCTACGGCGGCACGTGGAGTTCCCCGGCAGAGCTTACCGGAGCATCGTGTCCAGCCAGAGCTGCTTCACCTCCTGCGACCTGCAGCGCAACGGAGAAGCGGCCTCAGCCCACGCTGCTGCTGCTGCTGCTGCTCCTGCGTGGGACAGAGCTGGCCCCAAACAGCTCTCGCCCCCGTGGGCAGAGTGCCAGGGCCAGGGCTGAGCCGTGCGGGGCAGGAGAGGGGCTCGCGCAGGGCCCTGGCAGGTGTCGCCCAGACTCACCCAAAAGTGACCACGCAGAGGTCGCTGGGCCAGACGAGGATGAGGGTGCGGCTGCACTTGAGGCCGAAGACCTCCTCCTCCTGCTCCTGCTCCTCGTCCTCAGGCCTGGCCGCGGCCGCCTCCTCGCTGCACAGCACCCAGAGCTCGCTGAGCCGCACGCGGTGCTGCAGGCGGAAAGTGGGGCCGCATCTGCCGGGAGGAAGAGCAGGGACTCATCTGTGGGTGTTCGCCGTGGGGGCAACCCCAGCTGTCCCCCATGGCAGAGCCGTTTCCAGGGGCAGAGCCATGGGAACGGTGGCCCTGAGCCGCGGGCAGCAGCAATGAGCCTCCTTCGCAGCACACACGCAGAGGACTTTGGAGAAGTCGCTGCTGGGCAATGATAGCAGCGGGATGCTTGGTGAAGGCTTGCAGATGAGAAGGACAAGAGCAGGAGCCTGTCCTGTTCTCCTTGCACCTCCCCTCATTAAAGACATGCTTTGTGCATTCATGGATCCCGCAGGACCCCTTGGGGCGAGGAATGTGCCTGGGGACGGGTGGTGGAGGCCGAGGCGGTGTCGGGGAGGAAGGAGGGCTGCGATGGCTGCTCTTACTTGAAGCTGGCGATGGCGACGGCGTGGGGGAAGAGCAGCAGGTGCCTGCGGCGCGTGCGCTGGTGCCGCGTCACCTGCGCACGGAGGGCGAGCAGGAGCTGGGGGCTGCTGCTGGAGACGAAGGCGCCGAGCGGCGGCGGGGGCCGGGAGGCTGCGCGGCCCCAGAGGCGGCGGCGGGCGCCAGGAGGCGCGGGGCCGGGGGCCCCGGGCTGTGCCCGCGTGCCGGCAGCGGGGCCGGCAGCGCCCCGGGCGCCGCAGCAGCTGGCCTGGCCCATGGCGCCGAGGCCGGGCGGACGGCTGCGGTGCGGCCGTGTCCCGCGCCGGGCAGCGCCGGGTGCTGAGCAGGCCTGCGAGAGGCCGGACGCGTGTCCCTGAGGCGGGCGGTGAGGCCGGGCTGGGAGCCACCTCTGTCCGCACCTCCGCGTGCCGGCACAGTGCCGCGCTGGGGGACACGCGCTGCTGGCCGTGGCCGCGGTCGCCGCGGTGCTACTGTGGCACATTGTGATGCGCCGGCCGGGATGGGGGCAGCGAGCGGGGGGCTCCCAGCCTCCGTCGCCTCCCACCCCGCGGGATTTCCGCGTGTGCAGTCTGGGGCAAGGCAGGAGGTGGGGCTGGTGTCTGAGGATCTCCCGGCTCCAGCAGCGGGCTCTGTGCCGGTGACACCCCACATGCACCAGCCGCCCACTGCTGCCCCCTCCGCTGCTGCCTCAGGGGCCTGGAAACACTTGTTCTGGAACATAAAGGGGCATCCATGGGAAGGGCCAGGAAAGACACCTGCAGATCCTGGCAAATTGCAAGGCCGGCTGTTATTGCCATCTCGTTTTGGCACAGCTTTGGCACCCCCAGGCAGCTTGGAGCATGTGGTGTGACTTGTGTCCAAATTGTGTGCCGTAAAATGACTTTGGCAAAGTACAAAAATAAAATTCCAACTCGCAATGCACACTAGTTGACTGTTTAAGCATGACCTCAACTCCAGGATTTAGATGAGGCTTTACTTCTCTTTTGACAGGAATTTTTGTAGCTACTGGCACAAACCTCTTATCTGTGGGACTTGCCGTGGGGGGTTGTCACTCATTTAGGTGACTTACAACTTCTTGCTAAGAGGATCCCGACTCAGAGGAATTAATAGATTCGTTCTTGTGTAGCAGTTGTTTCAGTAGTCCGTTACATCTTTCTGCCATCCCACTACTTTGAGGTCGATGAGGTAGGTGCAAAATCCCTACACTGCTAATTATTTCAGCTCCTGGAGGGATGTATTTCCAGCCTTCAGGTGTTCGCTCTAAGGGACTGATCTACTTGTCAGGTTTCCCAGAGTAGTTGACCTTCCCTGAGACTAGCAAACTCTTCTCCTTTTGACACGTACTCTATCATTGCTTGAAAAAAGGACATGAGTCTACAGTGTGTTTGGCCAATGATTTTGTCACAGGCCATCGTCTCCTTGCAGCCTGTTGAAATAACTGCGAACTCGCAGTGTGCCCTGGCCATCCGTGTAACCACTTCCCCAGCCATTCTGCCTCCAGATTGTATCATACATTTATTCTAGCCAAATGATCAGCCATCTGATCCCACTTTTCCCCAGGGTTTTTAGGTTGTTGGTGGGCGGAGGCATGACCCATTGATATGTTCTTCAATTGAGCTACATCCAAACTCTTTTCCTGGGTCTGTTTTTCCCCCTACGTCTCCACCATTTTATTGCCACTTGTTTCTCAGCCCGTTCTCCAACGCCAGGGTGGCACCAGCCCAAACAGCATAGGAGTCCGGACAGACTCAAGGCTCCTTGCTCCACAGGGGCAGGGCCAGGCGCAGGGATGCTGCAAGGGAGGAGAGTGCCTCAGAGCAGGGCACAGCGCTGGGCACAGGCAAGGGGCCAGGTCCCCTCCTGCAGCACAGCCTGAGGTGGGCACTGGGAAGGGACTGGCAGCGATGGACCTCTCTCCCTGAGATGGTGATGGGCGTCATTAAAAACAGACAGCCTGTGAGCTCAGCCCACCCCACAGATGGGCACCACAACTCCAGATATCCTGCCCTGGATCCAAGCCTGCATTGGCGATGAATCAGAGCTGTGGAAAGGTAAGACATCCCGCCAACACACCGGTGTGTCTGAGGGGCTGGGGGTCAGTGGCAGCCCTTGCTGCGCAGCCCTCTCCCCATGGGTGAGAAGGGGTAGCCGTGATGGATTCAGGAAAGATGGCCAAGGGGAGAGATCATCTTCCCCCACCTTCACTGCCAACCCTCCCTGGCAGCCCACTGAAAGACCCCTGGGGGCACCAGGCTGGCCAGGGTCTGGGGCCAGCGGCGCAATGGATAACGCGCCTGAGTACGGATCAGGAGACTGCAGGTTTGACTCCTGCCTGGCTTGACCTTTTCCTCATCCCAGCCTGGCAATGGTGGACAGCACAGTGATGGTGTCCGGTGCCCTGGTTCCTCCTTGGTGGCAACCATCGCCTGGTGTTTCTCCCAACTCTCTGGTAGAGACCTCCGTGCTGATAAGGAAGGAAGAACCGGCTGGGGATGTGCAGGCTTTGGGTGCAGGGAGCCTTTTCAGGGTTGATCTGCAAATCCTGAGAGGAGTGGGGAAAATGAGTAGCAGAATGACAAGCCAGGACTTGAGGAGAGCTGAGCTGGGCTTAGTCGAGGGGCAATGGCAGAGGTCTGACCTGGCTGAGCAGGGGGCTCTTGCCTGTGCCCCAGCACAAAAAGGGCAGGCCAGTGGCCATGCAGAAAGCAGGTGCCACCACCACCATTGCTGTGGTCAGAAACGGGCTGAGCCACACAGGAACGAGCCTGCACCCTCCTGATGCATGGTCAGCTTGGTTGGCTCTTGCACCAGCGGCCTTGGCCCCCAAACAGCCTGGCACCCCCAGCAGCAGGGCTTCCTGTGACTCACCAGAATAGGCTGGAGGTGAAGGGTAGCACAGATTTGCCTTTAATCACCTGACCTTGCCTGGGACAGCTTTCCCCTCTCCGACAACTTTGCTCCTTCTGGGTCCCAATGTCTTGGGAGAAGCAGTTCCCGGAACATGCCACTCTGCTGAAATAAGGCAGGACAGCAAGGGTAGGTGTGAGAAATGCAATGCACAGGCCCCTGAGGGAGACCGTCCATCTGTCCCCCCTGGGGTCATGGCACACTCTAGCACTGCACAGCACAGCACTACGGGGCCAGTGCCAGAGGAAAGAGGGTGCTGAGCAAGGGGTGTCCCCTGAGGGGCAGGTGCGGTGGCTGCCCAACACGTCCTGGGGAGAGACTCCACTCACCTGGCAGATGCCCGGTGCCTGCCTCAGGCCCTGTGGCAGATGTGGACACTCCTCCCTTTTGCATGGCCTGACCCAGGACACCGTCATCCCCCCTTCTTCAGCTTTGCCCATGTACCCTGAGCCCTCACTGTCTCTCTGCACCTCAGCCCCATTCTGCCCTGCACATTCATCCTGCAGCCTGGACTGCACTCTACAGCTAGAACTTGGCCACCTGCTCTTCACAGGGTGCCCCCATCCTCTCCACCTCCCGTGGCCCTGCTATGAGGGCAGCCCTGGGTGATCCCATGCAGAGCACATCCCCAATGCCCACACCATGGTCCATGCCTGGGTGCTGTGCCCCTCTGCCCAGACCTCGTGGTGCAAGGGCAGCGCGTCTGACTCCAGATCAGAAAGTCGTGTGTTCAAATCACACCAGGATCAGGCTTGGTTGAACATGAGGTGCCTTTTGTATTGTCCCCGTTTTGGGCTGCCCTGATCTTGGCCATAGGAGGAGTTTGCTGATGATGGGAGAAAGGTCAGCATCTGACCCATCTTCAGTAAGGGCAAAAAGAACGATCTATGGTTCTGTCAGCCTCACTGCAGTTCTCAGACGAAGATGATGGAACAAATACTCCTGAAAGCCATGTCCGCATGCATGAAGGACATGAAGATGACTGAAAACAATGAGTATGTATTCACCAGAGGCAGACCATTCCTCACTAACCCACTTGCTTTCTTTGAAGAGGTGACTTCCTTAGTGGTCAAGGGGAGACCAAGGAACACCATTTCTCTTGATTTTGAGAAGACCCTTGACATGGTCTCCTACAGTATCACTGTAGCAAACTACAGCAATAGAGAGAACAAAGTGAATCGCAAGGTGAGTGGAAGACTTGCTAGACCACCAGGTTGGTGGTTAATGGCTGGAAGTCTGCTTGGCAACCTCGGTGTCTGATTTGGGGTTTTAGATTGTTTAATGTCTTCACTAACAGTCTAGAGGATGAGAGAGAATGAGGGACAAGGGAAGTCTGCCAGCGCCACTAGGTTGACCAAGGCCAGTGGGGCAATGGATAACACACCTGGATCAGGAGACTGCGGGTTTGACTCTTGCCTGGCTTGACATTTTTACCTTGCGGTGGTGGTGGTGGTGGTGGTCTGCTTTCTCCATAAAGGCCTTCCGTCTCCTGGCTCTTGTCCCACCTGTTGGGCCTTCTGCAGGGCAAAGGTGGGATGGCTTCTTGCCCTACGGGAAAGAAAGAGTTCCTCCAGCCCTTATGGCAGACCTGAGCCCTGCTAAAAGGGCAAAATGCCCAGCCACCATCAAATAACACCACTGCTAATCTGGAAGCAGAATTAAGATCCTTCTTAATCTTCCATCCTGTAGGCTAAACCAATCCAGATCTCTCAGGCTACCTAAGCATATCATGTGCTCCAGCCCCAAGCCATCTTTGAGGTCTTGTCTTGGTCTTGCTATAGTTTCTCAATGTCTTGCAAAACCCTGCGTGTGACATAGACAAGCTCCACAATGGAAAACTGCACAACAGAAAAGCACAGGTAGCCCCCAATACTGCCCCAAGCCTGACCCCGGTGTGATTCGAACACACATCCTTCTGATCTGGAGTCAGACGCGCTGCCTTTGCGCCACGAGGTCAGTGCAGTGGGATGCAATGCCCAGGCATGGACCACGGCCTGGGTGGTGAGGATGTGCTCTCCATGGGGAGCACCCCAGAGGTGTCCCGGTGCTCCCCTAGCAGGGCAGTGGAGGGGGTGAGTGGGTGCCCAGGGAGAGGGTCACCATGGCCCGGTGTGTGCAGGTGGAGGATGGATGGCCAAGGCAGGATGGGGTGGTGGCGCAGGGGGGCAACATGCTTTCAGGGGATGAGGCTGGAAGCTGAAGGCATCGCAGGCTGAGGCCTCCTTAGGGACTGTGGGAGGCTGATGCCTCAGGCCAGGCCACACAGAAGGGCTGAGGGCCCCATTCCTCAGCAGAGTCTGAGGTGGGTGCTGGGCACCCACTGGCAGTGCGTGACTTCTCTTGCCAAGGGTGTGCTGGGCAGGCACTCTGCTGGCCCCACAGGAGACATGCTGCCCTGAGGTCTCTGATTCTCCCAGGGACACGGCTTGTTTGCTTGCTCCAGGCATTGCTAGTGTCTGCCACAGCATCCTGAAGATGCTGGTGGGGGACTGCAGGCCAGCCACAGGCGGAGGGAGGGTCGTGCTAAGCGTGTGGGAACAGTGAGTGCTTGGATAGCTGCAGCCTTCCCACCCTGTGCAGTACATGGGACCCCTGCATGGGGCAAGATGGGATGGGATGGGATCAGCTGCCAGCCCAGGTCCCCTAGGATCATGTTGCCCCCTGTGCCACCACACCCTGGCCATGGTCCATGCCTGGGCGCTGCATCCCTCTGCCTCCACCTCGTGGCGCAAGGGCAGCGCGTCTGACTCCAGATCAGAAGGTTGTGTGTCCGAATCAAACCGGGGTCAGGCTTGGGGCTGCGCTGGATTCCCATTGTATTGCCTGTGCTTTTCCTTTGAGCTAACCTGTGTTAGGTGCAGGACCACTAGAGCATCCCTGGTGCCCATGTGAGCGTGCACCAACTGGAAAGAGTCTGGAAGCTGATGAGCCCCGGTAGTCTCCTCCACCCAGCATTGCAGGTCAGGGCCAGTCAAGCAGTGATTCCAGTGACCCAGAGCATGGGTTGGCAGTCAGGGCCTCTGTTCCATGCCCAAAGGAGCCTCCAATGATTGCCATCCTCCTTACCTGCACCCAGACCCAATCCCTTCCCTGTAAGTGCCCTCTGTAGCCTTCTGCCTCCTGGGACATGTCACAGGCTTCCTGCCTCCACCACTCTCTTTCCTCCTCACACCCTCACTCCTCCTCTGTCCTACGCTTGTGCTCTGGTGCTGCAGGGTCCCTGCAAAAATCCTGCTGCTCTCCTCTTTGTCCTCTCTGATAGCACAATCTGCTATCTTTGTCCTGTACCTGCAGCAGCAGCTTGAGCAGAGGCACCTCTTGCATGACCCCTTTCCCTTACCTGGTGTTGAGGACATGCACCAGGCACTCCCATACCCCAGACCCAAGCGGGGGTTGGGTTTGTGATGTTTATAGGATTTGTGATGTTTATAACATCCACACTATTTCTGCACCAATTCTCAGAGCCTTCTGTGGTCTCTCAGGGTCCCCTAAGACCCCTCTGTGTGCTAAAGACTGTGTTGTGTTATCTGTCAGGTTGCTCTTTGCAGCTCCTGGCTGCAGCCTCCTCCTCTCCTTCCTCACTCCCTCCATCCCTATCTCCCTCCTGCCCTCCTCCATTAGTGGCTCACCCTTCCTACTAGCATTTGCCCACATTTGCACACAGCCTGCAGTCCTTCTAAGGTGTGTGCACAGTGAGATCAGACGTAATAGTCTCAAATGCAGTGGTCCCTGACTGAGCTGTCCTCTACTGTGGGTAAGACTGTGGGTAAGATGCAGCTGTCTGCCAGCAGGCTGGCAGAAGCACGAGGCGATGGTGGCCACCAAGAAGAAAGCAGGGCACTATCACCATCACTTCCACTGTGGCCAAGCTGTGCAAAGGAAAAGGTCGAGCCTGCAAGGAGTCGAACCTGCAGTCTCCTGATGCGTAGTCAGATGCGTTGTCCATGGCATCACTGGCCCTGGCCATCCTGGCATCCTGGTGGGCTACATGTGGCAAGCTGAGGCACAGTGATGCTGACATGGAGGGGATGTGGGGTTAGAATCTGAGATGGTCAATGCATTAAAAAAAAAAAAAAAGTTTGCAAGAAATCTCTGGTCCGACCTCCAGCTCAAAGTACAATCATTTTCAACATCAGCTAAGGATCAGATTGCTCAAGGTCTGATTAAGCTGAGTTTTGAATTTCTCCAAGCATGAAGAGTCCCCATCCCTCTCAGCCCCCATTCTAGGTCACCCTCCTGCTGAAGTTTTCTTCTTATATTTAATTGGAATTTTCTTCCATAGCATTTCTGTTTGTTCCCCTCCTCCCTTTGAGAAGAGTCTCATTGCAGCTACTCTATAGCCACTCATTACATAGCTGCAGACGGAAGTCTGAACACAGAATCCCTGAGCTTGGAGATCATCTAGTCACCTCTGGAGAATGTCTAGTCCAACCCTCTTAGGGTCATCTACAGCAGATAGGTCCAAGGACAGAGACTGCCAAACCTCTCTGGGCAACCTGTCCCAGTGTTCAATCACCCTTACAATAAAAAAAAAAAAAAAGAAAAAAAAAGTTTTTTTCTTATGTTTGAACAGAATTCATTGTATTTCATTTTGTGCCTATTGCCTCTTGTCCTGTCACTGGGTACCACTGAGAAGAGTCTCCGTCTTCCTTACACCCTCCCTTCAGATATTTAGACACACTGACAGGATCCACTCTGAGCTTTCTCTTCTCCAGGCAGAACAGTCCCAGCTCTCTCCGCCTCTCCTCATATGAGAGATGCTCCAGTCCCCTAATCATCTTAGTAGCCGTCCACTGGACTCGCTCCACTAGGTCCGTGTCTTCCTTGCACTTGGGAGACCAAAAGTGGACCCAGCACTCCATACGTGGCCTCAGCAGTGCTGAGCAGAGGGGAAGGATCACCTCCCTCCACCTGCTGGCAGCACCTTTCCTAAGGCAGCCCAGGATGCTGTTGGCCTTCTTTGTCACAAGGGTACACTGCTGAATCATCTTCAGCTTGTTCTCCAGGAGCCCCTGGCCCTTTTTGGCAAAGCTGCTTTCCACACCCTGCCACTGCAGGCTGTCTTCATACACAATGTGCTCCAGGCCCCTGACCATCCTTTTGGCTTTGCATTGGCCTTGCTGCAATTTGTCAGTGCCTTGCAAAGTCCTGCACCTAACACAGACTAGCCCCACGGGAAAGCAGAGGCAATACAGCTGGTGCTAGATGCTTAACCAAGCCTGACACTGATGTGAGTTGACCAAACAGCCTTCTGATCTGGAGTCAGACACACTGCCTTTGCACCACAAGGCTGGAGGCATGCAGCACCCAGGCACAGAGCGTGCCCCGCGTGGTGGGGATGTGCTGTCCATGGGGACCACCAGCACATTCCTCATTACCCGCTAATATATGCACAAAGGCCATCACTGCACAGTAGTCTTTTGTGCTGCCCTTAAGGGCTAAGGGCTTACCAGTTACAATCGCTTTTTAAATGAGAATTGACACAGGCAGCTTGATTTCCTTTCTGGAGTTAATGGCTTGGTAGTTAGCAGCCCTTCTTATGGCAGCCAATAATGCTGAGAGCCTGTGACCACCAGGTGGGCAAGAGAGGGTCAGCTGTTGGTGTAGAGAGACACTCAAGGTTCATGAGGGGTTAAGCAGGAGAGATTTAATAAAGGACTTACACTCCAAGCTGCATGGGGACCCCCAGGAGCTGCACAGAGCGGTCACTGGTGGCAGGCTGCTGGACCTATGGGCTGGACGCACGGCTCGGATGCCCAGGCGGGACTCGGCTCCTTGTATCCTAAGGGCCCCTTAAATCTACTAGAACTGTTTTCTTATCTCAGCTGTGCTAACCAAGAGAAACTACTGTACGGGAAGCAGTCAGAGGTTGCTGACAAAATGGAATATGCATGCCTGGCCCTGATGGCAATTTGGTCAGTGTGTATTTTCACACACTGGGCCTGCTACCACCTACTCTGCCACTCACTGACTCATTTTCCAGATCTTCTGCAGGTGTTCCCACTACAGAGCCTTAGCAGGATTTCAGGCCAAAGGTCACTTGGTTAATTCTCTGTATCTTGCAGATCTTATTGCCATAGTTATTATTGACATCCCTTATCCCCTATGCCTATATGTACTGTAAATGGGCGTGAAGCTTGGTCCCCTAGATGAGAAAGCAAACATTTCATTTTTTAAAGCCTTTATTGCTGCATGATGTTTTGGTTCTGATGTCCATATTGAATCATACACATTCTGGCAGAGTTTTCCATCATCTCATGCATCAGGTGCCAAGGAATGTCCTTTCTTGAGTTGGTCCTTGCCATTTTGAGCAGGGAATGATAATATTTAATTCTGGTAAATGCTGGGCAAGAGCATAGGGAAGGTGGGACAAGTTTTGGAGCTGCCAGCTTGGAAATTGTCCTTTTTGGAAGACAAATACAACACTGTTGATCAATCACTGCCTAGTTCTCCCACACAATATGTAATAGACAGCACTTTCACATCTATTTGTACAGAGTCACACACAAGCCTCTCTGCCCCACCTCTTCTGGTGGAAGAAGGTGACATCGCAAGCTGATGACGACTTCAGGAGAGCCTCTCAAGAAAAAAATGCTCCTGTAAAGCTAGCTTATTCTTTGTCCATTGAAAGTAAAATATTTCAAAGGATAGACAAGATATTGTTTTTACAATCTCTACTTTGGAGAGTGCCCAGAGGAGAGACAGGCTATTTAAACACAGGATGCTTTTCCTTGCTGGATGTGGTCCCAGGCGCCCAGTTCGGGAGGCTTTTTGCGCACCTTTTCCTGCAGTTGGCCAAATGGCATGACATGGAGTGCTTTTCGATGGCTCTGCTAGGTGTCTGCTGCTGTCCTCAGTGCGCTTGGTGGAAGAAGCCTGGGGCCTATTTTAAAAGTTATTTTGTGGAGTAGAGGGTGAAAGCAGTGTGGAGCAGGTGAAGACGGAGGCATGAGGTGAGGAAAGTAGCTCTGCAGGGAGCAGCTGGAGGATGTTTTGGGTATAGAGAGCTGTTTGATAATTGTGAAGGCAATATTGGAAGGTGTTTGATCAAGTGCCTCCTTCTCCAGCCTTAGCTGTTACTGGGAAATGCGATATTTGTCCTCACTTTCACTCGGCTCCTGCTCCCTGCACGTGCCTTCAAAATTGTCCTCACTTTTGCTTGGATCCTGCTCCCTGCTCGTTCCTTCATAATTACCCTCACTTTCACTCGGCTCCTGCTCCCTGCTCGTGCCTTCGTAATTGTCCTCACTTTTGCTTGGCTCCTGCTCCCTGCTCATGCCTTCAGAATTACCTTCACTTTCACTTGGCTCCTGCTCCCTGCACGTGCCTTCACAATTTCCATCACTTTTGCTCGGCTCCTGCTCCCTGCTTATGCCTTCAGAATTACCTTCACTTTCACTTGGCTCCTGCTCCCTGCACGTGCCTTCGCAATTTCCATCACTTTTGCTTGGATCCTGCTCCCTGCTCGTGCCTTCATATTTGTCCTCACTTTCACTCGGCTCCTGCTCCCTGCTCATGCCTTCACAATTTCCATCACTTTCGCTCGGCACCTGCTCCCTGCTCGTGCCTTCAAAGCGTTTGTGCAAGGACAGGTCCGGCTCTGAGAACCACCTCTGCATCCTGCTGATGTCATTTGTGAGATTGCTCAGGGCAGGGGCAGAGACGCATTTTGGATATGGCCTGCTGAGACTGCTGCTCCTGTCGTTGGGCTGCTCCGTCTCCAGTGTAGGGGTGCTGCCTTCAGCTCCCGCCTCTGGGCTGCTGCAGGCAGAACCGTCGTGCTGAGGAGCACCTGGGTGTGCTGTGGGGAGAAGGAGCCTGTTAGGTGCTTTTTAGGTACTCTCTGAAGGTACCAGGGGACTTTCCCTGTGCAACCACACACTTTGCCAAATACAACCTTCCTGCCGACGAGCTAGAGGAGAAGTTGAGGAGGCAGAGAGGGCAATGTCCTGCGAGAGTGCAGTTCTAGGCCATAGGCAGGAGCTAGGTGAGGAGCAGAGCTGTGCAGACGTTTACCATCTGGCATGGGGGTTGTTTTGTGAGTGTTGTCCTTTTGAGCTCCTGGAAAGCATTCCAGGAGGCAAACGCTGCAATACCATATTAAACCCTCTGCACCTCTCTGCATGGCCACAGATGTCTTTCGATATGCAGTGAAAGAATGCAAAGCAGCAGCCCAGGTCTGTGACAATCATCAGTCCATCCTCCTACCTGTGGAGCTGTCTGTGTGCTCCGGTGACTCTTTGGCTGAGGGACTGAAGTGCAAGGCAACATCCTCCCCAAATATTGCTGTCCAGTTCTCTATCAGGAACTCGACCAGCGCTGTCACCTGCCCACAGAAAACCATTGAGTTTAGTCTGAGGGGCTGAAAATGTGTGGAGCAACCTTTTCTGCTCCTGATGGACATTTCTGTACTGACAGCTGTAGCTCTATAGCTCCGCCGGATCTGGCATGACACAGCTTTGGTGAGCTTTTGCGAGGTCAGGGGGATCTGTGGGGATGGCCCTCAGCTGCCCCAAAGTGGGTAGCTGGGGGTGAATTCAAGAGACCTTGTCATTGCGCTCCTTCAGCACTGCCAGCGGGAGCCCGTTGTCCGTGCCGGGGCTCAGCAGGTTTGGCCCCACGCAGATGGCCAGGTTGCTGGCGTCCATCCTGCTGGTCTCCGCGTTTTCGCTGATGTGATGGAGCACAGCAAGCAAGCGCTGGAGCAAGAGGAGGTTTGCTCTGGGCAGGCTGTCAGCCACCCTGGGGAACACAAACAAAATATAACATTAATGCAGGGTGCAGGAGCTGCTCCTTCTTCACTGGAGCAAGTTTCATTTCAACTCACAAGAAATCATGCTTCCTCGTGTTTTGTAGAGCAATCTTAAACACCTTGAGGAAATGTTATTGCCAGAGAAGTGTTTTTCTGTGCCACTTGCCCTCAGAACCAACCCCCCCAGCAGCAATAGCAAGCTGACAGAAACGACAGGTTTTTACATGAGACTCCCAGTTTCCAGAGAAGTCCCTGGCCTCTCTCAGCCCCTCCAGAATGGTGGCACTGGTTACAAAACTCACCGTTTCAGTTCATCAGTTTTCTCCTGCTGGCTTGGCTTCTCCAGCGCTAGCATCCACTCGTCATAGAGGTTGTCCGAGAGGAGTTTGGAAGGGATATTTCGGAGGAAGTCCTACAAGGCCAAGGAACTTAGATGAGGCTCTGGACACTACCAGTGAGCAGAGGGGGAGCATCCTCATGACCTGGGCTCACTTGGAGGCAGGTTGCTTTGAGCTCTCTGCTCCCAAAGGTGCTCCTGAGCACTGAGAGTGCAGCGGGCTGCGTGAGTACGTGCCAAGTGCAGTGGTGTGAGTGCAGGAGCAGGACCCAGCTCGTATCTGAGCCTTTGGTCTGGCCCTGCATCTCAGTAGTCCTCAATGAGGAGCAGGTGGAGGAAGTGAGTTTGCCATGGGCATGCAGGGAATCCAGGGCGGAACTAGGGGAACTGAAAATCCAGTTGAGAAGAAAAATGCCCAACTGTGCTCAGCCTGAACCCCTGAGTTTGGCTTCAGTAGGGTTTTAGCTTTGAGTGCCACTGAGGTCAATGTGGGCACTCAGGTGGGCCCTTGCAGGTTAGCCACATGCTCTGAGAGCTAAAAGTCAAGAGGACTTCACCTTCAGCACCACTGCCAAGAGGTGCACGGGTTTGCTGTCCAGGTCAGCGTTCTCGCCCTGGTTTAGCACCTCCTTCAGCTCCTTGCGGGCCTTCTCGCTGGCCGCTATCCTGAAGATCCCCTCAGTGGCAGGCCCTTTCTCGTACAGTATAGCCAGGAGATCCTGCAGGAGGCAGCAGACAGTTTTTGACTTTGGGGTGCGCTCTGCTTTACTTGGGTTAGTGTCTTGTTCTCACTCCATGGCGATTACAGTGGTAGTGACATGCTTGTCTCCCAGCCCACCCTCTTTTTGGCCTGGTGAACTCCACCGACTTCAGTGGAGTCATCCCTGCTTTCTTCCAGCAGAAAACGAGGCACAGGTCAAGGCTTCAGGTTCCAATTCCCTCCTTCCCAAGCCAGGCTGAATGCGCAGCAGAGATTTCTTGGAAGAAAAAGAAGCCTCTGTGCAGGAAAGGCCAGAAGCAGCATGCCTCCGTCCCCAGGCTTGTTTACCTGCACTGGCTGGGGCAGGCCACCATCCTTCCCGCAGATAGTTGCCAGAGGCTGGCCAAAGAGAGCCGCCCTGGGGCCAGAGTCGAGCTGCCCTGGGCAGACCCTGTTGGCAGAGGCTCCTCGCCGAGCAAGTGGCCATGATATCAGCGGCCTTCTTGCCTTCGCTCCCTCTGCTGCAAGCAAAAGCAAAGCCAAACTCAGTGTAGAAGATGCGGCGGAGAGAGCCGGACGGTGCCGCTTGTGTGTGTGCGGCGCCCTGTGCTGCAGGGTCTCCTCCAGCTTGTGCAGAGGCGCAGAGGTTTTGCATGGTGGCAGGCAACAAGCAGCGTGTCAGAAGGCAGCTGCTCCGTCTCTTTCTCAGACTCACCAGGCAAGTGGCCAAGGCCCTCTCGCACGTCGGGAGGGTCCGAGCGGGGGCATTTCTTGGCGTCAGCCTGCTGCGAGAAACGGGTGAAGGTCACAGAGGTGCCCCTCAGCAGCCGGGGCCGCGAGGGAGTTGCTGCAGCGACGCAGGCATCTGCGCGAGGCTGCCGGGCAAAGCGGAGGGCGTCCAAGGCCCGCGGAGGAGAGGCCGGAGGTGCGGGCCCGACGCTGCCCCTCTGTGCCACGGGGGCTGTGGCAAAGGCTCCTGCGCAGCCAGCGCCCCCGAAGCGGCCCTGCAGCCCGCAGCCCCCGCACGGCTGGAGGCTGCTGCTTCGGTGCCCAGCAGCCCCAGCGCGGCACGAGGGCTCTGCCCGTGGCCGCGGGGACGGTGCGCCCTGCCGCGCTCTGCCTGGCACGAGGCATTTGCTGCCTTTGCCCGCCCCGGGGAGCCGCCCCAGGGGCTGAGCTAGCGCGCGTGCACAGGCAGCGCGGGCAGGGAAAGGGAGCCCTGCTCACCTCTGCCGAGATCAGCGTCTCCACGGTCGCCGCCGTCAGCGACACCTCCTAGGCGAGAGAGCAAAGAGGCGCCGTGAGGAACTGGCCAGCTTTGGGCGCCTTTGGGGAAGCCGAGGCGCTGTCGGGGCGCGGCGGGCGGCGTGAGGACACTTACGGGACGGCAGAAGCCGACGAGCTCGGTGAGGAGGCGCAGGGAGGGCAGTCGGGTGAGCCTGGCTCCCGGGGCTCCTGGGCTCTGCCTGTGCACAGGGAAGGGCACGCCAAGAGCTCTGTCAGCGCCAGCCCTCGCTGCTCTCTGCTGCCAGCCAGCCCCGCGCTGCCGAGGGACCCCCAAGCCCGAGAGCCTGCGGCAGCGCTGGCTGGGAGCAGCGCTCTGCGGCGCCCTGCCTCCTGCTGCCCACGGGCCTCCTCCTCGTGGGGACGGACGGCAGCGGCTCGGGGTGCCCGCGCCTGCCGGCGAGGAGCTGCGGTGGCAGCTCCTGGGCTCGGTGGCGACTGCGAGCACGAGGCTGAGCAAGTCCCGCCGCTGTGCCCAGGAGCTGCCCTGGGCGGCGGGTGCCCCTTTCCCCAGCGACGTTCCGGTGTTTCTGCGTGCAGCTCCGCCTGGAGCACTCGCCCGCTCTCAGCCCTACGGCGGCACGCGGAGTTCCCCGGCAGAGCTTACCGGAGCATCGTGTCCAGCCAGAGCTGCTTCACCTCCTGCGACCTGCAGCGCAAAGGAGAAGCGGCCTCAGCCCACGCTGCTGCTGCTGCTCGTCCTCCGTGGGACAGAGCTGGCCCCAAACAGCTCTCGCCCCCGTGGGCAGAGTGCCAGGGCCAGGGCTGAGCCGTGCGGGGCAGGAGAGGGGCTCGCGCAGGGCCCTGGCAGGTGTCGCCCAGACTCACCCAAAAGTGACCACGCAGAGGTCGCTGGGCCAGACGAGGATGAGGGTGCGGCTGCACTTGAGGCCGAAGACCTCCTCCTCCTCCTCCTGCTCCTGCTCCTCCTCCTCAGGCCTGGCCGCGGCCGCCTCCTCGCTGCACAGCACCCAGAGCTCGCTGAGCCGCACGCGGTGCTGCAGGCGGAAAGTGGGGCCGCATCTGCCGGGAGGAAGAGCAGGGACTCATCTGTGGGTGTTCGCCGTGGGGGCAACCCCAGCTGTCCCCCATGGCAGAGCCGTTTCCAGGGGCAGAGCCATGGGAACGGTGGCGCTGAGCCGCGGGCAGCAGCAATGAGCCTCCTTCGCAGCACACACGCAGAGGACTTTGGAGAGGTCAGTGTAGGGCAATGATAGCAGCGGGATGCTTGGTGAAGGCGTGCAGAGGAGAAGGACAAGAGCAGGAGCCTGTCCTGTTCTCCTTGCACCTCCCCTCATTAAAGACATGCTTTGTGCATTCATGGATCCCGCAGGACCCCTTGGGGCGAGGAATGTGCCTGGGGACGGGTGGTGGAGGCCGAGGCGGTGTCGGGGAGGAAGGAGGGCTGCGATGGCTGCTCTTACTTGAAGCTGGCGATGGCGACCGCGTGGGGGAAGAGCAGCAGGTGCCTGCGGCGCGTGCGCTGGTGCCGCGTCACCTGCGCACGGAGGGCGAGCAGGAGCTGGGGGCTGCTGCTGGAGACGAAGGCGCCGAGCGGCGGCGGGGGCCGGGAGGCTGCGCGGCCCCAGAGGCGGCGGTGGGCGCCAGGAGGCGCGGGGCCGGGGGCCCCGGGCTGTGCCCGCGTGCCGGCAGCGGGGCCGGCAGCGCCCCGGGCGCCGCAGCAGCTGGCCTGGCCCATGGCGCCGAGGCCGGGCGGACGGCTGCGGTGCGGCCGTGTCCCGCGCCTGCGTGAGGCTGGAAGCGCGTCCCTGTGCCGAGCAGTGCTGCCGGGCTGGGAGTCACCTCCGCCTGTGCTGCGCCGTGCTGGCACAGTGCCCACCCGGGGTACACGCTGCTGGCCGTGGCCAGGTCGCCGCGGTGCCGCCGCGGCACATTGTGATGCACCAGCTGGGCCCACAAAGGTGCATTGCTGGCTCGTGGTCAGCTTGTTGCCCACCAGGTCCTTTTCTGCCAAGCTGCTTTCCAGCAGCTCGGCCCCCAGCCCGTCCTGGTGTTCTTCCTCCCCAGGGGCAGAACTTTGTGCTTCCTTTTGTTGAACTTCAGGAGGTTCCTCTGCCCGTTTCTCCAGCCTGTTGGGATCCCTCTGAATGGCAGCACAGCCCTCTGGGGTGTCAGCCCCTCCTCCTAGTTTTGTATCATCAGCAAACTTGTTGTTAGAAAGTTGCAGAGCAAGGGCTTGTCTCCCTTCTGGTGTGCCGTGGGTCTGTCAAGATGCCCAGGAGCCAGAAGCAGCCGGCTTTTGTAGTGTCATGAGAATCTCCTGGCTTTAGGAGATGCTCCCTGGCTGTGGGCTCTCAGGCTGTGAGATGATTTTATCCATGGTGAAGCAGGTGTGAAGGCATCACCATTTAGTTAGAGAAGATGTGCACCTGCCATTTCCTCCAGCACCTGGGAGCAGTTCTCTAACTCCCGAATGACATCTTGAGATACAATATAAGGCTGAGGCAATGCCAGGGGTGAGGAGGAGGAGGAGGTGGGGAGAAAAAGAGGACTATTACATGTGCTCAGTTACCAAAACCACCATGGCACTGGCCTAACCCTTGTTTTTCCCCCATGCTGGATGCTGCAAAGAGCTCTGCGTGGTAGTTAACGCAGGCTTTGCCAGTGACCACATGTGCTGCCCAGGAGGTTGTTTTCCAGCAGCTTTTATAGAGAGGTGGAAATGCTGGTTCTGCCTTGCCTGTTCAGTGAGACTCAGGATGGGTCTCGGTGAGCTGGTGTGTGACAGGGTGCTGAGAGGCAGGAGGGTTGGGGGGAGCCTGGCACCACGTTCACTCAGCTGCACAGGATTGCTGGGGCCCGAGCGGGGCTGTTGCAGGCTTGGGAGTCCCTGCGCCACGGTGACCCTGTGCAAACTGGCTGCGTTCAGCTTCACCATCCAAACTTTCTGCAGCCTTTCATAACTGAGAAAGGAAGGAGGCTTTGAAGGAGCCATTTTTAAGGAATGCAGCATTGAACTGTTGAAGAAGGACGTCAGTGGGCGTATTGCCTTCCCCGAACATTGCCTTGTGTTTGGAGAGGAGCCTGGCTGCTTCTGAACTTACAGGCACACTTGCTTGTTGTACTGCTCCACACTTTTGTGAAATTGGGATGAAGTTTGGTTCTCCGTGGTGCTGAGAGGCAATCTGAGGGTGCAGTTCGAACACTTTTGGACTACAGGGATGAGATTTAAGCTCTTGGTCTTGGAAGTAACTCTCCCTGAACCAACAGACTGTTATCTTCAAGTAGGAATCACAGAATCGTAGAACGATCTAGGTTGAAAGGGATGCTGGAGGTCTCTGGTCTAACCCCACTACTCAAAGCAGGGGCAAATGCAAAGTTAGGTCAGACTGCTCAGGGCCTCATGCTGCCTAGTTCTGAAAATCTGCTGGCTCATGAAAGCAGAGAGCTCATCGCCTGGCAGATATGCCGTGAACGCGCCCCGCTGAACTAGATTCACGTGTCACCTCAGGGCCAGTGTAATAAACCACTGTGCAAGATTCAACGGGAGAGAAGAGTGATACTTGTTCCCAGAGCTCACCAGACCAATTGACTTGAACCATTCCCACAGGCGGGGACAGTTGCAGCAGTACAGAAATAGCACTCCCTGTGCCTGTCCTTTGCCCACAAAACCTCTCGGCCTTCTGCAGCCAGGCAGGGACCACAGGGCTTGACCAAGCCGAACACCTGCTCTTGGACAGAGCCATTGGATGTGGAGCAGGTGGGCAAAGCTCTGAGGGAGAGTCAAGAAGCCCTGCCACCATGAGCACAGCCACCCTCCCCTCCCAGCACAGCCCAGGACCGGAGAGCTCTCTTGCAGGCTGTTACTTCTTTCACTGTTACTTCTTTCAGCTCCTGGAGGGATGTATTTCCAGCCTTCAGGTGTTCGCTTTAAGGGACTGATCTACTTGTCAGGTTTCCCAGAGTAGTTGACCTTCCCTGAGACTAGCAAACTCTTCTCCTTTTGACACGTACTCTATCATTGCTTGACAAAAAAGGCATGAGTCTACAGTGTGTTTGGCCAATGATTTTGTCACAGGCCATCGTCTCCTTGCAGCCTGTTGAAATAACTGTGAACTCGCGGTGTGCCCTGGCCATCCGTGTAACCACTTTCCTAGCCATTCTGCCTCCAGATTGTATCATACATTTATTCTAGCCAGATGATCAGCCATCTGATCCCACTTTTCCCCAGGGTTTTTAGGTGGTTGGTGGGTGGAGGCATGACCCATTGATATGTTCTTCAATTGAGCTACATCCAAACTCCTTTCCTGGGTCTGTTTTCCCCATACGTCTCCACCATTTTATTGCCAATTGTTTCTCAGCCCGTTCTGCAACGCCGGGGTGGCACCAGCCCAAACAGCATAGGAGTCCGGACAGACTCAAGGCTCCTTGCTCCACAGTGGCAGGGGCCAGGCGCAGGGATGCCGCAAGGGGGGAGAGTGCCTCAGAGCAGGGCAGAGGGCTGGGCACAGGCAAGGGGCCAGGTCCCCTCCTGCAGCACAGCCTGAGGTGGGCACTGGGAAGGGACTGGCAGCGATGGAGCTCTCTCCCTGAGATGGTGATGGGCGTCATTAAAAACAGACAGCCTGTGAGCTCAGCCCACCCCACAGATGGGCACCACAACTCCAGATATCCTGCCCTGGATCCAAGCCTGCATTGGCGATGAATCAGAGCTGTGGAAAGGTAAGATGTCCCGCCAACACACCAGTGTGTCTGAGGGGCTGGGGGTCAGTGGCAGCCCTTGCTGCGCAGCCCTCTGCCTATGGGTGAGAAGGGGTAGCCGTGATGGATTCAGGAAAGATGGCCAAGGGGAGAGATCATCTTCCCCCACCTTCGCTGCCAACCCTCCCTGGCAGCCCACTGAAAGACCCCTGGGGGCACCAGGCTGGCCAGGGTCTGGGGCCAGTGGTGCAATGGATAACGCGCCTGACTATGGATCAGGAGAGTGCAGGTTTGCCTCCTGCCTGGCTCGACCTTTTCCTCATCCCAGCCTGGCAATGGTGGACAGCACAGTGATGGTGTCCAGTGCCCTGGTTCCTCCTTCACAGGTATTCCACCATTGCCTGGTGTTTCTCCCAACTCTCTGGTAGAGACCTACACGCTGATAAGGAAGGAAGAACTGGCTGGGGATGTGCAGGCTTTGGGTGCAGGGAGCCTTTTCAGGGTTAAGCTGCAAATCATCAGAGCAGTGGGGAAGATGAGTAGCAGAATGACGAGCCAGGACTTGAGGAGAGCTGAGCTGGGCTTAGTCGAGGGGCAATGGCAGAGGTCTGACTTGACTGAACAGGGGGCTCTTGCCTGTGCCCCAGCACAAAAAGGGCAGGCCAGTGGCCATGCAGAAAGCAGGTACCACCACCACCATTGCTGTGGGCAGAAACGGGCTGAGCCACACAGCAACGAGCCTGCACCCTTCTGATGCATGGTCAGCTTGGTTGGCTCTTGCACCAGCGGCCTTGGCCCCCAAACAGCCTGGCACCCCCAGCAGCAGGGCTTCCTCTGACTCACCAGAACAGGCTGGAGGTGAAGGGTAGCACAGATTTACCTTTAATCACCTGACCTTGCCTGGGACAGCTTTCCCCTCTCCGACAACTTTGCTCCTTCTGGGTCCCAATGTGTTGGGAGAAGCAGTTCCCGGAACAGGCCACTATGCTGAAATAAGGCAGGACAGCAAGGGGAGGTGTGAGAAATGCAATGCAGAGGCCCCTGAGGGAGACCATTCATCTGTCCCCCCAGGGTCATGGCACACTCTAGCACTGCACAGCACAGCACTACGGGGCCAGTGCCAGAGGAAAGAGGGTGCTGAGCAAGGGGTGTCCCCTGAGGGGCAGGTGCGGTGGCTGCCCAACACATCCTGGGGAGAGACTCCACTCACCTCGCAGATGCCCGGTGCCTGCCTCAGGCCCTGTGGCAGATGTGGACACTCACCCCTTTTGCATGGCCTGACCCAGGACACCATCATCCCCCCTTCTTCAGCTTTGCCCATGTACCCTGAGCCCTCACTGTCTCTCTGCACCTCAGCCCCATTCTGCCCTGCACATTCATCCTGCAGCCTGGACTGCACTCTACAGCCAGAACTTGGCCACCCCCTCTTCACAGGGTGCCCCCATCCTCTCCACCTCCCGTGGCCCTGCTATGAGGGCAGCCCTGGGTGATCCCATGCAGAGCACATCCCCAATGCCCACACCACGGTCCATGCCTGGGTGCTGTGCCCCTCTGCCCAGACCTCGTGGTGCAAGGGCAGCGCGTCTGACTCCAGATCAGAAGGTTGTGTGTTCAAATCACACCAGGATCAGGCTTGGTTGAACACGAGGTGCCTTTTATATTGTCCCTGTTTTGTACTGCCCTCATCTTGGCCATAGGAGGAGTTTGCTGATGATGGGAGAAAGGTCAGCATCTGACCCATCTTCAATAAGGGCAAAAAGAACGATCTATGGTTCTGTCAGCCTCACTGCAGTTCTCAGACGAAGATGATGGAACAAATACTCCTGAAAGCCATGTCCGCATGCATGAAGGACATGAAGATGACTGAAAACAATGAGTATGTATCTACCAGAGGCAGACCACTCCTCACTAACCCACTTGCTTTCTTTGAAGAGGTGACTTCCTTAGTGGTCAAGGGGAGACCAAGGAACACCATTTCTCTTGATTTTGAGAAGACCCTTGACATGGTCTCCTACAGTATCACTGCAGCAAACTACAGCAATAGAGAGAACAAAGTGAATCGCAAGGTGAGTGGAAGACTTGCTAGACCACCAGGTTGGTGGTTGATGGCTGGAAGTCTGGTTGGCAACCTCAGTGTCTGATTTGGGGTTTTATATTGTTTAATGTCTTCACTAACAGTCTAGAGGATGAGACAGAATGAGGGACAAGGGAAGCCTGCCAGGGCCACTAGGTTGACCAAGGCCTGGGGCCAGTGTGGCAGCAGATAACACGCCTGGATCAGGAGACTGCAGGTTTGACTCTTGCCTGGCTTGACATTTTTACCTTGGGGTGGTGGTCTGCTTTCTCCATAAAGGCCTTCCCTCTCCTGGCTCTTGTCCCACCTGTTGGGCCTTCTGCAGAGCATAGGTGGGAGGGCTTCTTGCCCTATGGGAAAGAAAGAATTCATCCAGCCCTTATGGCAGACCTGAGCCCTGCAAAAAGGGCAAAATGCCCAGTCAACATCAAATAACACCACTGCTAATCTGAAAGCAAAATTAAGATCCTTTCTTAATCTTCCATCCTGCAGGCTAAACTAATCCAGATCTCTCAGGCTACCTAAGCATATGATGTGCTCCAGCCCCAAGCCATCTCTGAGGTCTTGTCTTGGTCTTGCTATAGTTTCTCAATGTCTTGCAAAACCCTGCATGTGACATAGACAAACTCCACAATGGAAAACTCAAAGAATCAGAGAATCGCTGAGGTTGGAGGGGACCTCTGGAGATCATCTAGTCCAACGCCCCTGCTCAAGCAGGGTCACCTAGAGCACATTGCACAGGATTGCATCCAGGCGTGTTCTGAATATCTCCAGAGAAGGAGACTCCACAACCTCTCTGCGCAACCTGTTCCAGTGCTCTGTCACCCTCACAGTGAAAAAGTTTTTCCTCATGTTCAGATGGAATTGTCCGTGTTTCAGTTTGTGCCTGTTGCCTCACGTCCCGTTGCTTGGCACCACTGAAAAGTCTGGTTCCATCCTCTCGACACCCTCCCTTCAGAAACTTGTACACATTGATAAGATCTCCTTGATAAGATCTCCTCTCAGCCTTCTCTTCTCCAAGCTAAACAGGCCCAGCTCTCTCAGCCTTTCCTCATAAGAGAGATGCTCCAGTCCCCTAATCATCTTTGTAGCCCTTCGCTGCACTTGCTCCAGTAGTGCCACATCCCTCTTGTACTGGGGAGCCCAGAACTGGACGCAGTACTCCAGATGTGGCCTCCCCAGGGCTGAGGAGAGGGGGAGGATCACCTCCCTCCACCTGCTGGCAACACTCTTCCTGATGCACCCCACAATACCATTGGCCTTCTTGGCCACAAGGGCACATGGCTGGTTGATGGTTAACTTGGTGTCCACCAGCACTCCCAGGTCCTTCTCTGCAGAGCTGCTTTCCAGCAGCTCAACCCCCAACCTGTACTGGTGCATGGGGTTATTCCTCCCTAGGTGCAGCACCCTGCACTTGCCTTTGTTGAACTTCATGAGGTTCCTCTCCGCCCACCTCTCCAGCCTGGCCAGGTCTCTCTGAATGGCAGCACAGCCCTCTGGTGTATCAGCCACTCCTCCCAGTTTTGTATCATCAGCAAACTTGCTGAGGGTGCACTCTGTGCCTTCATCCAGGTCATTGATGAAGAAGTTGAACAAGACTGGACCCAGTACTGACCCCTGGGGGACACCGCTAGCTACAGGCCTCCAACTAGACTCTGCACCACTGATCACAACCCTCTGAGCTCTGCCATTCAGCCAGTTCTCCATCCACCTCACTGTCCACTCATCTAGCCCACACTTCCTGAGCTTGTCTATGAGGATGTTATGGGAGACTTCAGCAAGGCTTTTGACACTGTCAAGGGAGACAACATCCACTGCTCTCCCCTCATCTACCCAGCCTTCTCTGATGGAATGACTGGCTATCAGATTGGTTAGGCATGATTTCCCCTTGGTGAAGCCATGCTGACTACTCCTCATCACCTTCTTGTCTTCCACATGTGTGGAGATGGCCTCCAGGATGAGCTGCTCCATCACCTTTCCAGGGATGCAGGTGAGGCTGACTGGCCTGTAGTTGCCTGGGTCCTCCTTCTTGCCCTTTTTGAAGACTGGGATGACATTGGCTTTCTTCCAGTCTTCAGGCACCTCTCCTGTTCTCCATGACCTTTCAAAGATGATGGAGAGTGGCTTAGCAATGACATCCGCCAGCTCCCTCAGCACTCCTGGGTGCATCCCATCAGGGCCCATGGATTTGTAGGTGTCATCATTTAAGCAAACTTCTCTAACCCAATCCTCCTCCACCAAGGGAAAGTCTTCCTTTCTCCAGACTTTCTCTCTTGTCTCCAGGGTCTGCGGTTCCTGAGGGCTGGCCTCAGCAGTAAAGACTGAAGCAAAGGTGGCATTCAGGAACTCTGCCTTCTCTGCATCCTTTGTCACCAGGGCACCCACCCCCTTCAGCAAAGGGCCCACATTTTCCCTAGTCTTCCTCTTGCTACTGATGTATTTGAAGAAGCCCTTCTTGCTCTCCTTGACATCTCTCGCCAGACTTAATTCCAAACGGGCCTTAGCCTTCCTCGTCACATCCCTGCATACTCTGACAACCTTCCTATATTCCTCCCAAGTGGCCTGTCCCCCTTTCCACTTTCTGTAGACTTCCTCCTTCTGGTTGAGTTTTGCCAGGAGCTCCTTGCTCATCCATGCAGGTCTCCTGCCTCCTTTGCTTGACTTCCTACTCATAGGGATGCACCGCTCTTGAGCCTGGAGGAAGTGATGTTTGAATATTAACCAGCTCTCTTGAACACCCCTTCCTTCTAGGGCCCTAACCCATGGGATTCCTCCAAGTAGGTCCCTGAAGAGGCCAAAGTTTGCTCTCCTCAAGTCCAGGGTTGCGATCCTACTTAGTGCCCTGCCTCCTCCTCGCAGGATCCTCAACTCCACCATCTCATGGTCACTGCAGCCAAGGCTGCCCCCGACCTTCACATCTTCCACCAGTCCTTCTTTGTTTGTTAGTACGAGGTCCAGCAGCACACCTCTCCTTGTTGGCTCCTCCACCACCTGTGTCAAGAAGTTGTCTCCAATGCTCTGCAGGAACCTCCGGGACTGTTTGTGCCTAGCTGTGTTGTCTTTCCAGCAGATATCGGGGTGGTTGAAGTCCCCCATGAGAACCAGGGCCTGGGATTGTGAGGCTACTTCCAGCTGTCTGTAGAAGGCCTCATCGACTTCCTCATCCTGATCAGGTGGCCTGTAGTAAACACCCACAACAGTGTCACCCATGCTAGCCTGCCCTTTCATCCTTACTCATAGGCTCTCGACTCCCTCTTCATCCACCCCTAGGCACAGCTCAATACATTCCAGTTGCTCTCTCACCTAAAGAGCAACTCCACCACCTCGCTTTCCTGGCCTGTCTTTCCTAAAAAGCACATAGCCAGCCATGACAGCACTCCGGTCATGCGAGCTATCCCACCATGTCTCTGTAATGGCAAAGAGATCATGGCCCTGCGACCGCACACACACCTCTAGTTCTTCCTGTTTGTTCCCCATGCCGCGTGCATTGGTGTACAGGCATTTCAGAGAGGTGATCGAGCATGCAGGTTTCCCAGGACGGATACAAGCGGGTCCTCCAGAGCCACATCCCATGTGCACTTCCCTGGCTGCATTCACCTGCTGGAGGCATCCTGACTTGAGCTGTCTTTCACCAGCTACCCTGGCACTATAACTCTCCCCTTCCCCCATCTTTCCTAGTTTAAAGCCCTCCTTACCAGCTTGGCCAACCTGTTGGCAAAGACACACGTGCCCCGCCTCGTGAGGTGGATCCCATCTCTCGCCATCAGCTGTCGATCTTCAAACAGGGTCCCATGGTCATAGAAACCAAAACCCTGTTGCCAACACCAGCGGCGCAGCCAGTCGTTAACTTGGAAAGTCCCTCTCCTCCTCCTCTCATCCATCCCCCTCCCTGGCAGGATTGAGGAGAAGATGACCTGGGCTCCCACACCCTTGACCACCATCCCCAGAGCTCTGAAATCCTGCTTGATGGTCTCCAGTTTGCCCTTGGTGTCATTGGCACCCACATGGAAGAGCAGCAGTGGGTAATAGTCCAAAGCGTGGACAAGCCTTGGCAGTCTTTCCATGACATCTCTCACACGAGCCCCTGGCAGGCCACAAACCTCTCTAGACACGAGGTCAGGTCGGCAGATAGATGCCTCCATCCCCTGTAGCAGGGAGTCCCCCACAGCGATCACCCACCGCTTCTTCCAGGCGTTCCGGCAGGGCACAGGGTGTGTTGTCCCAGGTACTTCCCTGGCAGCCATGCCCATCTCCTCCTCATCCTGGAGGGCACTAAGCCTGTTCTTCAGCTGCAAGTCTTCGGGAGGAGTAGGAGCCTTTCTCCTCCCACGAGCAGTGACCACTTTCCAGCCTTCTTCTGTGGTGTTATGACGTACCGTCTCACACGGCACAGAGCCCTCTGGCAACTCCACTGCTGCGGGGGGCTGGGACTCCCGAAGCTGCACAGTCTCCGAGAATACCCTGTCTATCTCCTGCTCTGCTTCTGGGATGCTGCGCAGCCTGCTGACCTCCTCCCGTAACTCCCTTAGCTGACGACACAGCTCGCCAACAGCAGCACACCTCCTGCAGGAGAGCTGGCTGCCAGCCCAGGCCTCCCGGAGAGGCCCCAAGCACTCCCTGCAGCCTGAGACCTGTAGGGCTGCATCTGCTCTCAGGGGGTCGGTCTGGGTCCCAGCCTCTGACACAGCAACTCCAACAGCCACTGGGGAACGCGCTGTGCGGCAGCGTGTCACAACCATACCTGAGGAAACCTACACCACAGGGAACAGAAACAAAGTCCTTCATGCATCCTTCTGCATGAACTGCTGCCTCTGGGAGCTGCACTCTAGGCCTGGCTCTTATATAGGCCTCTCCCTAGCACTGGCTAAGAGGGTGCTTGACCCGCCCTAATCAAGGGCCACCAGGATCAAAGGCCCCAACTGCCTCTGCTCAGGGGCAACCAAGAGAGCTCGTTAGCAGCAGCCACTCCTAGCTAGAGCTTTTCCCAGGAGAAGTCAAGGTCCCTGCAGTTGTCCTTGCCTAGCTTCCCCTTTCCTGTTCACAGCAATCACCTTCTAGGTCCTCGGGGGTCCTCAGAAAGCCCACAACTTCCAACAAGATCCTCAGGTTCTAGTCAGAGCCCAAACACTGCTGCGCAAACTGCTGCGTCTGTTCGCTGCCTCTGTTGCATTAAAAAAAAAGATTGTAAGAGATTTCTGGTCCAGCCTCCAGCTCAAAGTACAATCGTTTTCAACATCAGCTAAGGATCAGATTGCTCAAGGTCTGATTAAGCTGAGTTTTGAATTTCTCCAAGCATGAAGAGTCCCCATCCCTCTCAGCCCCCATTCTAGGTCACCCTCCTGCTGAAATTTTCTTATATTTAATTGGAATTTTCTTCCATAGCATTTCTGTTTGTTCCCCTCCTCCCTTTGAGAAGAGTCTCATTGCAGCTACTCTATAGCCACTCATTACATAGCTGTAGACAGAAGTCTGAACACAGAATCCCTGAGCTTGGAGATCATCTACTCACCTCTGGAGAATGTCTAGTCCAACCCTCTTAGGGTCGTCTACAGCAGATAGGTCCAAGGACAGAGACTGCCAAACCTCTCTGGGCAACCTGTCCCAGTGTTCAATCACCCTTACAATAAAAAAAAAAAAAAAGAAAAAAAAAGTTTTTTTCTTATGTTTGAACAGAATTCATTGTATTTCATTTTGTGCCTATTGCCTCTTGTCCTGTCACTGGGTACCACTGAGAAGAGTCTCCGTCTTCCTTACACCCTCCCTTCAGATATTTAGACACACTGACAGGATCCACTCTGCGCTTTCTCTTCTCCAGGCAGAACAGTCCCAGCTCTCTCCGCCTCTCCTCATATGAGAGATGCTCCAGTCCCCTAATCATCTTAGCAGCCGTCCACTGGACTCGCTCCACTAGGTCCGTGTCTTCCTTGCACTTGGGAGACCAAAACTGGGCGCAGCACTCCATACGTGGCCTCAGCAGTGCTGAGCAGAGGGGAAGGATCACCTCCCTCCACCTGCTGGCAGCACCTTTCCTAAGGCAGCCCAGGATGCTGTTGGCCTTCTTTGTCACAAGGGTACACTGCTGAATCATCTTCAGCTTGTTCTCCAGGAGCCCCGGGCCCTTTTTGGCAAAGCTGCTTTCCACACCCTGCCACTGCAGGCTGTCTTCATACACAATGTGCTCGAGGCCCCTGACCATCCTTTTGGCTTTGCATTGGCCTTGCTGCAGTTTGTCAGTGCCTTGCAAAGTCCTGCACCTAACACAGACTAGCCCCACGGGAAAGCAGAGGCAATACAGCTGGTGCTAGATGCTTAACCAAGCCTGACACTGATGTGAGTTGACCAAACAGCCTTCTGGTCTGGAGTCAGACACACTGCCTTTGCACCACAAGGCTGGAGGCATGCAGCACCCAGGCACAGAGCGTGCCCTGCGTGGTGGGGATGTGCTGTCCATGGGGACCACCAGCACATTCCTCATTACCCGCTAATATATGCACAAAGGCCATCACTGCACAGTAGTCTTTTGTGCTGCCCTTAAGGGCTAAGGGCTTACCAGTTACAATCGCTTTTTAAATGAGAATTGACCCAGGCAGCTTGATTTCCTTTCTGGAGTTAATGGCTTGGTAGTTAGCAGCCCTTCTTCTGCAGCTAAGAGCACTTTCTATAGGGGAGTGGAGTTTTGCTGAGAGCCTGTGACCACCAGGTGGGCAAGAGAGGGTCAGCTGTTGGTGTAGAGAGACACTCAAGGTTCATGAGGGGTTAAGCAGGAGAGATTTAATAAAGGACTTACACTCCAAGCTGCATGAGGACCCCCAGGAGCTGCACAGAGGGGTCACTGGTGGCAGGCTGCTGGACCTATGGGCTGGACGCACGGCTCGGATGCCCAGGCGGGACTCGACTCCTTGTATCTTAAGGGCCCCTTAAATCTACTAGAACTATTTTCTTATCTCAGCTGTGCTAACCAAGAGAAACTACTGTACGGGAAGCAGTCAGAGGTTGCTGACAAAATGGAATATGCATGCCTGGCCCTGATGGCAATTTGGTCAGTGTGTAGTTTCACACACTGGGCCTGCTACCACAGACTCTGCCACTCACTGACTCATTTTCCAGATCGTCTGCAGGTGTTCTCACTACAGAGCCTCAGCAGGATTTCAGGCCAAAGGTCACTTGGTTAATTCTCTGTATCTTGCAGATCTTATTGCCATAGTTATTATTGACATCCCTTATCCCCTATGCCTATATGTACTGTAAATGGGCGTGAAGCTTGGTCCCCTAGATGAGAAAGCAAACATTTCATTTTTTAAAGCCTTTATTGCTGCATGATGTTTTGGTTCTGAGGTGCATATTGAATTGGGTATGGCTGCTTGTATAGATTCTGGCAGAGTTTTCCATCATCTCATGCATCAGGTGCCAAGGAATGTCCTATCTTGACTTGGTCCTTGCCATTTTGAGCAGGGAATGATAATATTTAATCCTGGTAAATGCTGGACAAGAGCATAGGGAAGGTGGGACAAGTTTTGGAGCTGCCAGCTTGGAAATTGTCCTTTTTGGAAGACAAATACAACACTGTTGATCAATCACTGCCTAGTTCTCCCACACAATAGGTTATAGACAGCACTTCCACATCTATTTGTACAGAGTCACACACAAGCCTCTCTGCCCCACCTCTTCTGGTGGAAGAAGGTGACATCGCAAGCTGATGACGACTTCAGGAGAGCCTCTCAAGAAAAAAATGCTCCTGCAAAGCTAGCTTATTCTTTGTCCATTGAAAGTAAAATATTTCAAAGGATAGACAAGATATGGTTTTTACAATCTCTACTTTGGAGAGTGCCCAGAGGAGAGACAGGCTATTTAAACATAGGATGCTTTTCCTTGCTGGATGTGGTCCCAGGCGCCCAGTTCTGGAGGCTTTTTGCGCACCTTTTCCTGCAGTTGGCCAAATGGCATGACATGGAGTGCTTTTCGATGGCTCTGCTAGGTGTCTGCTGCTGTCCTCAGTGCGCTTGGTGGAAAAGGCCTGGGGCCTATTTTAAAAGTTATTTTGTGGAGTAGAGGGTGAAAGCAGTGTGGAGCAGGTGAAGACGGAGGCATGAGGTGAGGAAAGTAGCTCTGCAGGGAGCAGCTGGAGGATGTTTTGGGTATAGAGAGCTGTTTGATAATTGTGAAGGCAATATTGGAAGGTGTTTTATCAAGTGCCTCCTTCTCCAGCCTTAGCTGTTACTGGTGGATGGGCTAATTGCCCTCACTTTCACTCGGCTCCTGCTGCCTGCTCATGCCTTCATAATTGTCCTCACTTCCACTCGGCTCCTGCTCCCTGCTCGTGCCTTCAAAGCGGTTGTGCAAGGACAGGTCCGGCTCTGAGAACCACCTCTGCATCCTGCTGATGTCATTTGTGAGATTGCTCAGGGCAGGGGCAGAGACGCATTTTGGATATGGTCTGCTGAGCCTGCTGCTCCTGCCGTTGGGCTGCTCCGTCTCCAGTGTAGGGGTGCTGCCTTCAGCTCCCGCCTCTGGGCTGCTGCAGGCAGAACCGTCGTGCTGAGGAGCCCCTGGGTGTGCTGTGGGGAGAAGGAGCCTGTTAGGTGCTTTTTAGGTACTCTCTGAAGGTACCAGGGGACTTTCCCTGTGCAACCACACACTTCACCAAATGCAACCTTGCTGCCGACGAGCTAGAGGAGAAGTTGAGGAGGCAGAGAGGGCAATGTCCTGCGAGAGTGCAGTTCTAGGCCATAGTCAGCAGCTAGGGGAGGAGCAGAGCTGTGCAGAAGTTTACCATCTGGCACAGGTGTTGTTTTGTGAGTGTTGTCCTTCCGAGCTCCTGGAAAGCATTCCAGGAGGCAAACGCTGCAATACCATATTAAACCCTCTGCACCTCTCTGCATGGCCACAGATGTCTTCCGATATGCAGTGAAAGAATGCAAAGCAGCAGCCCTGGCCGGGGACAATCATCAGTGCATCCCCCTACCTGTGGAGCTGTGTGTGCGCTCCGGTGACTCCTCGGCCGAGGGACTGAAGGGCAAGGCGATGTGCTCCCCAAATAGTGCTCGGCAGTTGTCTATTAGGAACTCGACCAGTGCTGTCACCTGCACACAGAAAACCACGGATTTAGAGATTTGCCTGTGCCGTTGCAGAGAGTGCCGGTGAGGGGCGCCCCCAGCGTTCAGAGGTGCTGCTTTGGTGAGCTTTTGCAAGGGCAGGGGTCTCTGTGGGCATGGCGCAGAGCTGCCCCCAAGGCGGTAGCGAGGGGGTGAATTCAAGAGACCTTGTCATTGCGCTCCTTTTGCACTGCCAGCGGGAGCCCGTTGTCCGTGCTGGGGCTCAGCAGGTTTGGCCCCACGCAGATGGCCAGGTTGCTGGCGTCCATCCTGCTGGTCTCCGCGTTTTCGCTGATGTGATGGAGCACAGCAAGCAAGCGCTGGAGCAAGAGGAGGTTTGCTCTGGGCAGGCTGTCAGCCACCCTGGGGAACACAAACCAAATGTGACGTTAATAATGCAGGGTGCAGGGGCCGCTCCTTCCTCCCTGGAGCCAGTGTGAGTTCCCTCCAAAATGGTGGGCCTGCTTCAAAGTCTTACTCTTTCAGCTGGTCAATTTTGTCCTGCTGGCTTGGCATCTCCAGCGCCTCCATCCACTTGTCGTAGAGGCTGTCCGAGAGGAGTTTGGAGGGGATGTTTCGCAGGAAGTCCTGCAAGGCCAAGGTACTCAGATGATGCTCTCAACGCTGCCAGCGAGCAGAGAGGGAGCGTGCGCGTGCTTGAGCTCACGAGCAGGCAGGCTGCGTTGAGCTCCCTGCTCCCAAAGGTGCTCCTGAGCACTGGGAGCGCAGGGGGCTGCACGAGAACATGCCAAGTGCAGCGGTGTGAGTGCAGGAGCAGCACCCAGCTCATATCCGAGCCTTTGGTCTGGTCCTCCGTCTGAGTAGTCCTCAGTGAGGAGAGGAGGATGCTGAGGAGGAGGTGGAGGAAGTGCGTTTGCCATGGGCATGCAGGGAATCAGGGGCAGAACTGGGGGAACTGAAAAGGCGGTGGAGAAGAAAAAGGCCCAAGTGTCCTGAGCCTGAACCACTGAGTTTGGCTTCAGTAGGGGTTTAGCTTTGAGTGCCACCGAGGTCAGTGGAGGCACTGACGGAGGCCCATGCAGATTAGCCACGTGCTCTGAGAGCTAAAAGTCAGAGGACTTCACCTTCAGCACCACTGCCAAGAGGTGCACAGGTTTGCTGTCCAGGTCAGCGTTCTCGCCCTGGTTCAGCACCTCCTTCAGCTCCTTGCGGGCCTTCTCGCTGGCCGCTCTCCTGAAGACCCCCTCAGTGGCAGGCCCTTTCTCGTACAGTATGGCCAGGAGATCCTGCAGGAAGCAGCAGACAGTTTTTGACTTTGGGGTGCGCTCTGCTTTGCTTGGGTTAGTGTCTTGTTCTCACTCCATGGCGATTACAGTGGTAGTGACATGCTTGTCTCCCAGCCCACCCTCTTTTTGGCCTGGTGAACTCCACTGACTTCAGTGGAGTCATCCCTGCTTTCTTCCAGCAGAAAATGAGGCACAGGTCAAGGCTTCAGGTTCCAATTCCCTCCTTCCCAAGCCAGGCTGAATACGCAGCAGAGATTTCTTGGAAGGAAGAGAAGCCTCTGTGCAGGAAAGGCCAGAAGCAGCATGCCTCTATCCCCAGGCTTGCTTACCTGCACTGGCTGGGGCAGGCCACCATCCTCCCCGCAGACGAATGCCAGAGGCTGGCCAAAGAGAGCCGCCCTGGGGCCAGAGTCGAGCTGCCCTGGGCAGACCCTGTTGGCAGAGGCTCCTCGCCGAGCAAGTGGCCATGATATCAGCGGCCTTCTTGCCTTCGCTCCCTCTGCTGCAAGCAAAAGCAAAGCCAAACTCAGTGTAGAAGATGCGGCGGAGAGAGCCGGACGGTGCCGCTTGTGTGTGTGCGGCGCCCTGTGCTGCAGGGTCTCCTCCAGCTTGTGCAGAGGCGCAGAGGTTTTGCATGGTGGCAGGCAACAAGCAGCGTGTCAGAAGGCAGCTGCTCCGTCTCTTTCTCAGACTCACCAGGCAAGTGGCCAAGGCCCTCTCGCACGTCGGGAGGGTCCGAGCGGGGGCATTTCTTGGCATCAGCCTGCTGCGAGAAACGGGTGAAGGTCACAGAGGTGGCCCTCAGCAGCCGGGGCCACGAGGGAGTTGCTGCAGCGACGCAGGCATCTGCGCGAGGCTGCCGGGCAAAGCGGAGGGCGTCCAAGGCCTGCGGAGGAGAGGCCGGAGGTGCGGGCCCGACGCTGCCCCTCTGTGCCACGGGGGCTGTGGCAAAGGCTCCTGCGCAGCCAGCGCCCCCGAAGCGGCCCTGCAGCCCGCAGCCCCCGCACGGCTGGAGGCTGCTGCTTCGGTGCCCAGCAGCCCCAGCGCGGCACGAGGGCTCTGCCCGTGGCCGCGGGGACGGTGCGCCCTGCCGCGCTCTGCCTGGCACGAGGCATTTGCTGCCTTTGCCCGCCCCGGGGAGCCGCCCCAGGGGCTGAGCTAGCGCGCGTGCACAGGCAGCGCGGGCAGGGAAAGGGAGCCCTGCTCACCTCTGCCGAGATCAGCGTCTCCACGGTCGCCGCCGTCAGCGACACCTCCTAGGCGAGAGAGCAAAGAGGCGCCGTGAGGAACTGGCCAGCTTTGGGCGCCTTTGGGGAAGCCGAGGCGCTGTCGGGGCGCGGCGGGCGGCGTGAGGACACTTACGGGACGGCAGAAGCCGACGAGCTCGGTGAGGAGGCGCAGGGAGGGCAGTCGGGTGAGCCTGGCTCCCGGGGCTCCTGGGCTCTGCCTGTGCACAGGGAAGGGCACGCCAAGAGCTCTGTCAGCGCCAGCCCTCGCCGCTCTCTGCTGCCAGCCAGCCCCGCGCTGCCGAGGGACCCCCAAGCCCGAGAGCCTGCGGCAGCGCTGGCTGGGAGCAGCGCTCTGCGGCGCCCTGCCTCCTGCTGCCCACGGGCCTCCTCCTCGTGGGGACGGACGGCAGCGGCTCGGGGTGCCCGCGCCTGCCGGTGAGGAGCTGCGGTGACAGCTCCTGGGCTCGGTGGCGACTGCGACCGCGAGGCTGAGCAAGTCCCGCCGCTGTGCCCAGGAGCTGCCCTGGGCGGCGGGTGCCCCTTTCCCCAGCGACGTTCCGGTGTTTCTGCGTGCAGCTCCACCTGGAGCACTCGCCCGCTCTCAGCCCTACGGCGGCACGTGGAGTTCCCCGGCAGAGCTTACCGGAGCATCGTGTCCAGCCAGAGCTGCTTCACCTCCTGCGACCTGCAGCGCAACGGAGAAGCGGCCTCAGCCCACGCTGCTGCTGCTGCTGCTGCTGCTCGTCCTCCGTGGGACAGAGCTGGCCCCAAACAGCTCTCGCCCCCGTGGGCAGAGTGCCAGGGCCAGGGCTGAGCCGTGCGGGGCAGGAGAGGGGCTCGCGCGGGGCCCTGGCAGGTGTCGCCCAGACTCACCCAAAAGTGACCACGCAGAGGTCGCTGGGCCAGACGAGGATGAGGGTGCGGCTGCACTTGAGGCCGAAGACCTCCTCCTCCTCCTCCTGCTCCTGCTCCTCGTCCTCAGGCCTGGCCGCGGCCGCCTCCTCGCTGCACAGCACCCAGAGCTCGCTGAGCCGCACGCGGTGCTGCAGGCGGAAAGTGGGGCCGCATCTGCCGGGAGGAAGAGCAGGGACTCATCTGTGGGTGTTCGCCGTGGGGGCAACCCCAGCTGTCCCCCATGGCAGAGCCATTTCCAGGGGCAGAGCCATGGGAACGGTGGCCCTGAGCCGCGGGCAGCAGCAATGAGCCTCCTTCGCAGCACACACGCAGAGGACTTTGGAGAAGTCGCTGCTGGGCAATGATAGCAGCGGGATGCTTGGTGAAGGCGTGCAGAGGAGAAGGACAAGAGCAGGAGCCTGTCCTGTTCTCCTTGCACCTCCCCTCATTAAAGACATGCTTTGTGCATTCATGGATCCCGCAGGACCCCTTGGGGCGAGGAATGTGCCTGGGGACGGGTGGTGGAGGCCGAGGCGGTGTCGGGGAGGAAGGAGGGCTGCGATGGCTGCTCTTACTTGAAGCTGGCGATGGCGACCGCGTGGGGGAAGAGCAGCAGGTGCCTGCGGCGCGTGCGCTGGTGCCGCGTCACCTGCGCACGGAGGGCGAGCAGGAGCTGGGGGCTGCTGCTGGCGACGAAGGCGCCGAGCGGCGGCGGGGGCCGGGAGGCTGCGCGGCCCCAGAGGCGGCGGTGGGCGCCAGGAGGCGCGGGGCCGGGGGCCCCGGGCTGTGCCCGCGTGCCGGCAGCGGGGCCGGCAGCGCCCCGGGCGCCGCAGCAGCTGGCCTGGCCCATGGCGCCGAGGCCGGGCGGACGGCTGCGGTGCGGCCGTGTCCCGCGCCTGCGTGAGGCTGGAAGCGCGTCCCTGTGCCGAGCAGTGCTGCCGGGCTGGGAGTCACCTCCGCCTGTGCTGCGCCGTGCTGGCACAGTGCCCACCCGGGGTACACGCTGCTGGCCGTGGCCAGGTCGCCGCGGTGCCGCCGCGGCACATTGTGATGCACCAGCTGGGCCCACAAAGGTGCATTGCTGGCTCGTGGTCAGCTTGTTGCCCACCAGGTCCTTTTCTGCCAAGCTGCTTTCCAGCAGCTCGGCCCCCAGCCCGTCCTGGTGTTCTTCCTCCCCAGGGGCAGAACTTTGTGCTTCCTTTTGTTGAACTTCAGGAGGTTCCTCTGCCCGTTTCTCCAGCCTGTCGAGGTCCCTCTGAATGGCAGCACAGCCCTCTGGGGTGTCAGCCCCTCCTCCTGGTTTTGTATCATCAGCAAACTTGTTGTTAGAAAGTTGCAGAGCAAGGGCTTGTCTCCCTTCAGGTGTGCCGTGGGTCTGTCAAGATGCCTAGGAGCCAGAAGCAGCCGGCTTTTGTAGTGTCATGAGAATCTCCTGGCTTTAGGAGATGCTCCCTGGCTGTGGGCTCTCAGGCTGTGAGATGATTTTATCCATGGTGAAGCAGGTGTGAAGGCATCACCATGTAGTCAGAGAAGATGTGCACCTGCCATTTCCTCCAGCACCTGGGAGCAGTTCTCTAACTCCCGAATGACATCTTGAGATACAATATAAGGCTGAGGCAATGCCAGGGGTGAGGAGGAGGAGGTGGGGAGAAAAAAGAGGACTATTACATGTGCTCAGTTACCAAAAACACCGTCACACTGGCCTAACCCTTGTTTTTCCCCCATGCTGGATGCTGCAAAGAGCTCTGCGTGGTAGTTAACGCAGGCTTTGCCAGTGACCACATGTGCTGCCCAGGAGGTTGTTTTCCAGTAGCTTTTATAGAGAGGTGGAAATGCTGGTTCTGCCTTGCCTGTTCAGTGAGACTCAGGATGGGTCTCGGTGAGCTGGTGTGTGACAGGGTGCTGAGAGGCAGGAGGGTTGGGGGGAGCCTGGCACCACGTTCACTCAGCTGCACAGGATTGCTGGGGCCCGAGCGGGGCTGTTGCAGGCTTGGGAGTCCCTGCGCCACGGTGACCCTGTGCAAACTGGCTGCGTTCAGCTTCACCATCTGAACTTTCTGCAGCCTTTCATAACTGAGAAAGGAAGGAGGCTTTGAAGGAGCCATTTTTAAGGAATGCAGCGTTGAACTGTTGAAGAAGGACGTCAGTGGGCGTATTGCCTTCCCAGAACATTGCCTTGTGTTTGGAGAGGAGCCTGGCTGCTTCTGAACTTACAGGCACACTTGCTTGTTGTACTGCTCCACACTTTTGTGAAATTGGGATGAAGTTTGGTTCTCCGTGGTGCTGAGAGGCAATCTGAGGGTGCAGTTCTAACAACACTTTTGGACTACAGAGATGAGATTTAAGCTCTTGGTCTTGGAAGTAACTCTCCCTGAACCAACAGACTGTTATCTTCAAGCAGGAATCACAGAACTGTAGAATGATCTAGGTTGAAAGGGATTCTGGAGGTCTCTGGTCTAACCCCACTACTCAAAGCAGGGGCAAATGCAAAGTTAGGTCAGACTGCTCAGGGCCTCATGCTGCCTAGTTCTGAAAATCTGCTGGCTCATGAAAGCAGAGAGCTCATCGCCTGGCAGATATGCCGTGAAAGCGCCCCGCTGAACTAGATTCACGTGTCACCTCAGGGCCAGTGTAATAAACCACTGTGCAAGATTCAACGGGAGAGAAGAGTGATACTTGTTCCCAGAACTCACCAAACCAATTGACTTGAACCATTCCCACAGGCGGGGACAGTTGCAGCAGTACAGAAATAGCACTCCCTGTGCCTGTCCTTTGCCCACAAAACCTCTCGGCCTTCTGCAGCCAGACAGGGACCACAGGGCTTGACCAGCCCGGACACCTGCTCTTGGACAGAGCCATTGGATGTGGAGCAGGTGGGCAAAGCCCTGAGGGAGAGTCAAGAAGCCTCCAGCAGCCCTGGGAAGGGCTGAGGCAAGGAGAGCACGACTCTCCTGTGTGTGCACCAAAGAACCCAGGGCACACAGCGGGCACAGAGGCAGCGAGAGGGAAGAAGCGTGAGATGGGCAGAGCGGTGTGAGAGGGCTCCTTGGGCAAAGCAGCCCATGACACGTGCTCTCTCCACCCGTGCGGGAGCTCAGCACAGAGCTGGGCAGAGGGCCTTTCTCCCACCCACGGCCCCCACGCTGCCCTGCCACCATGAGCACAGCCACCCTCCCCTCCCAGCACAGCCCAGGACCGGAGGGCTCTCTTGCGGGCTCTGCTTGGCTCTGTGTGCAGTGCTGTGCTGCTGAGAGGGCTCCGGCAGGGCCTTGTGAGGGGCTGGTCCACGCTGAGCAAGACAGCAGAGGTGAAGAGCTGGCCCAGGCAGGAGGAGCCAGCTTCTCGGAGCAGAGGGCTGGGCACCCATGGGCGCCTTCAAAGCAGAGCAGCGGCAGCTGCTGCTCACTCCCCGCGCTGAGGGACAAGTGTCCTTCAGCTCCGTGGTGCTGGGCGTGCAGGAAAGCGGTGTAATAAAACTGCGTTTGAGAGCTTATGGAAGAGCAGGCTGACAGTCATTCACAAAACTCAGCCTGAAGCAAGCGGAGGGGACCCGCTCCCGCTCATTCCCACCACAATTTCACTCTCCCTCAATCTCCTCCCTGCAGCCCTGCAAACATCCCGATGGGGGTGTCCAGGGTGCCTGGCCAGGCTCACTGGTGCGCGCAGAAGAGGAGATGCTTCCTGTTCCTTGCTTCCTGACAAAATGCAACTTTGCCCAGCTTTTTCTGTCACCAGACAGGTGTTGTGTAAGTAGGTCACTGCAGTATTGCTTTGTGTTATATCAAAATAAGAGTGTAGCATGTTTAACATACACCAATGTTGCATTGGGTTGGATCAAAACATGCATGGATATTAGATAAAGGGAAGCACAAGCTGTTACCTTCCCTATGCATTTAAAATTTAACCAAATCCTTGCTGGCTTTGGGATGTAGCCCATCATAGATTGCAAACATTTGTTTTATACATAAAGAAATGCCACAGCTGGGAAGCTAAAAAAGAGTCAGAAAGGTGGAACCATCAAAATCTGAATACTTGCCTACTTCTTCCCTGTACTGTTGCCTTCAGTGAATGCTAGCCAGGAGGATACCAGGCAGAGTGATTTTCCTGTGCATTCAGGTATGCTGACAGCCTTACTCTGGAATCCTTTGCCTTTTAAAATAAGATGACTTTTCCTCCATGCACGATTACCAGGCCCCTTTTTGCAGAGTAGGACATGAAAATCCAGTGAGAATGAATGACAGAAATATCCATCTTTCTCTGCAAATATAGCTAGAAATGTTGGTTCAGTTTTAACTGTACAGTACTAATGGCATAGTTATATTTTCAAATAGAAGGAGCCGAACGTCTAGGCAGGAGCATCGCCAAAACCCTCCTAACTGGGGGTATTAAAGAGGCAAAGATGAGAGGAATAGCGGCTTCTGGCTTTCAGCTCTCAGCGAATTTGGGAATCTCCAACAGAGTTAGAAGACGGCTACCTCATAACGCTCCACACTGCGAGAAGCAGCTGCCTGGGTATCTTGCCTGGGTTTTCTCGTGCCACAGCCATCCATAGGAAATCCTGCATGTTGTTGGCTGCTGTGGTGCAAAAAAAAGAAGTAATAAAAAGGTCTCGTCCTGCCAGAACCGACTGAATCTCCACAAGAGGGCTCTGTGGCCGCAGGTTTGCTCCGTGGCGGTGGTGGCAAAGGCTCTGCAATGAAAGTACCTGAAAATACAGGAGAGAGCACGAATAATCCTGCCCCTTTTCAGCTGGTCCAGAGCGTCTCTTGTAGGAAGGGGGGAAGATGAGATCTTAGTTTCAAGTAGAAATTAGGGCAGAAAAATGCATCATCTTGGTTGTAATTATCAGAGCTAATGAAAAAAGTAGCATCCCACACATCTGTTGTTTCCTTTTGTAGGTGACTTTCAAAATGCACAAACCCCCACCATTAAGAGGAGACTAAACTACAAGAAAGCCACTTTTTTATTTGTGAATGATGTCTGGATTCTCACACTGATGCGGATGCTGATACCCCACAGTGATTTGTACATCTCTACCATTTGCTAAATCACTTTTTCCTGAGCTAATTCCAGACTTCCATTTTAAATGCCTGGGGGTTAACAGCTGAAAAGGACCTCACAGCACAGACAGCTGCTGCTACCTGTGACAGCCGGGCTGCATCTGAGGAAATGCAGCAAATGAAAAAAAAAAAAGAACTTAATTTGTATTAGTTTTGTTGTTCATATATTCTCACTGGTGGGAGATTAATATCTTTTCCCACTCTTTCTTTTTTAAAGCATAAACTAATGCTGAAGTAATATACACTATATTAAGGCTGGTCTGTTCCTGTCAAGTCAGGTACATACCAGCTTTCCATATTGGCTTTACACTTTTATTACAAGGCAAAATAAGCCAGGTGTCTGTTTGGGGCTCATGTGACAGTCAGAGCTTTAGTTGTGCTGTGTTGGAAACCAAACCACAGCCCAGTGATTCTGGGAACAGTGGGACTAGTGAAATCTGATTTGCCATAGAGCTATGCCTCAAGCTTGAGCATCAGTGTAGAGTTTCTGATGTCTGATAAGGGCAGAGCTCACGCCGTGACCTTTCTAAAGTGGATACATTAACTGTGGCTCTTTTAGCTCTCCCACTGCCTACTTTTAAACAACCTTATTTGAAAAATGCCTCCCCTCCAGAAAAATTTGGCTGAAGTATTTGACCAGTTGAAATTGGAGAGAGGAAACAAATAGAGACATGTGAATGCAAACTCACATAATCATCTTCATCCTCTGGCCTTATTTCCTCAGGAAAAAAAAAAATGCTTGGAAACCTGTGCAGATTTTTAGTAATTAAAATTTTTGGCCTAAACATAGGTGATAGGAAACTCTGAACTTAACTGTTTCACTCCTTGCGTGAGGTAGGAAGGGAAGTTGCAGCCAAATAGCTGACTGATCCACATTTGGACCCCTCTCTTGCAACAACTCAGCTGATCATGATATGCAGAGCCCTACTGGAATGAACGTAGCTGGCACTGAGCAGATCCTTTGGATATGGGCCACTTATTCAAAAGGGTTTGGCTGATGTTGGTGTTGGGAAGAGGATCCCAGTTGCTTGTGTTCTGCTAACATGCAGCAGTTGTGAGCTCAGGGGCCCATGTTCTTCAAAAGCCTGGTAATAACTCTAAATATCTGTCTGCACAAACTTTACAAAGCTATAAATGAGAAACCTGGACATTTCCACTATTTTTCTTAAAGCAATAGACTATAACTTTCAGCCCAGCTGCTTTCCTCCTTGCTGCTATAATCCAACAAATAAAGTGATAATGCAATGGTTCAGGAATAAATTTGGCCTATGGCTAGTGAGCCTGGGGAATGGCGGAGCTGCCTTTACAAGCTCATTGCACAAGATGATGTTCTGCGAATTAAACTTGCAGCTGAGTGACAGAGATCTGATTGGAACGATGCTCATGCCCACACTCCAGCATGAAAAAAAATAGAGAAGTTGTGGAAGGTATCTTAGAAGGAACGTCCGAGATTCCTGCAGGTCTGCCTTCTAACTGTGTGACGAACAATCAAATCTGAGAAAAAGAGGGCATCTTCAGATCAATTATTGACTAGAGGAGGAGTCACCACTTATTAGTGATAGCCAAACGCCTTTATTTATGAGCTTCAGTTATGATTATCCATGCATGTGTATGTCTTGGCCAATGAATGTTCCTTTGATTTCCTAGGCAGCAGTGACACAAACAGGAAAATGCATATGAGGCATTACATTTTTGAAAAATGTACTTTGAAAAAAAAACATCCCAGCAACCCACAACTTTCTGTCTGCAAGATAGAAATCAAACATTGATTTGTACTGAAGCATTGTCTGCACTGATTAACAGACATACATGTATCTTGTATTTGTGGAAGATAATACATTCTGAAAAACAATACAGAAAGGTTAGACACTAAGAGAAATCAAAGTATCACTAATGAAATGTATTTCTTCAAAGGGTGGATTTATAGTGTCTGTGGGGCTTGAATGATTGCCCAGATTTGTCTTACTCAACATCAGGTATTGATCCAAAATGCATAACTTGAGAGCGTAGTCACCCTGGGCTACTTCTAGAACAGTGTTTTTTATCTTCGTGGGTCTAGTGCTGTGCATTGCAAGGGCCTGTAACAGCAATTTATCAAGTTCTTATATCAGTATGCTAGAATTTGCCAGCCAGGGCTCTGCATCTCCAAGAGGGAACTTTTAGATTTCTGCAAGTTGAAGGAAGTTGAAAACCACTGCTGTACAGTGAAAGCAGATGTGAGATACCTTGCTGGAGATTAGGCTGACTGAGTCATCTTTTCAGAGTGTTGGGGCCCTTGCAGTGCTTCACAACAATATTCTGTGAGGATCCCCGCGGCTATGTGAATTGTCCTTGAGCATTCCTAGACCATTACAGAAGGGGAAGATAAGTAGTGGTAAATAGTAAAGGAGGGGGCTGATAAGCCCCTCCACGTGAACAGCAACTTTGCACCGATCGTGTATTCGCTTTAGGCGCGTGAACAGAAACTGTAAACCAATCATATTAAGGCAAACGCCGCGTGCTTCATAGCAGCTAACCAATCATAGTGGCCAAGGCGCCGCGTGCCTGCATGCCACGACTGCACAAACATATATAAGATGGGCAAATTGCTGAATAAAGTTGGAATTGAATCTGCATTCTGTGACTGCATCTGATTCTTTCCCGCTACTCCCGCGGACCACAACATCTGGTGACCCCGACGTGATGGAACAAAGAAGAAGCCAGCTTTGCTAAGAGTCCGAGTAACGGGAGTGGGAACCGCCCGGCAGGCTCACCCCCGGGAGAAGACTGTGAGCCTGGCCGTCCGAAGAAAGACGGGAAGAAAAAAGGAAAAGTCGTATACGCATCCCATCTGACGGGTGAGTCAGGCGCCCTTGTGAGGCGGCGGGTGGTATGGGGAACGCTGTATCAGCAGTAGAAAAGGCCACGATAGAAAAACTGTTACGAGTGGCTGCGAAAACAGAATGGAAGGTGGAGCGCCAGGCATTAGTGGATTTGCTGTGGTGGGGAAGGCAGCGTGGTTTGCTCCAGGAACCCAGCCAGGTCTTCAGTGTAGAAGCCTGGAAGGAGGTTGGGAAGGAACTGTGGGAATCTATCCAAAACGGAGGAAAGGAGGCCAGGCACCTGGCCAAAACATATCGAGAGGTGCGGCTCATGATCGAGCAGCTGCACGGGGAAGCACAGACGGTCGCCGCCATATGGAGGGCGCTACATGAGGAGCCCCCGGCAGCGGCACCCTCACCAGGAAATGAGGATGAGGGGGGGGGCGTGCGCAGTGCCCGCCTCTGAAGCACCATCCACGGAGGAGTTCTCGTTGATAGACGAGCCCTCCCCGCCATTTGCGGCGCCTCTCTCTAAGCTAGAGCGGGAGGCTTGGGGGACTGGCACAGGATATGAGGACTTGCCACCGTACAAGAAAGGGGACGTTGCTGACGCCTTTGCCGCCCCCCCTGAACCGTCCACTCCCCCCATGGAAGTGGATCCGGCCGCTGTGCCATTACCTGAGGAGGAAAGCATTAATCTGACCGAATATTCAAAGAAAATGGAGGAACTGTTGGAGGAAATGAGGAGACTGGATAGGGGGTCGAAAAAGGCGCATGTGAGGGAGGCGTATAAGAAGGCGCATCAGGCCATTGTCGACGGCCTGAAGGCGGTTGAGGAGCGGTTCTCCGGGGCTCCTGCCGGCGGACTCCAGGAGAGCCAAGAGGCCGCCCCCAGAGACTGGGTGACCTCCAACG
Organism: Apteryx mantelli; assembly: GCF_036417845.1. Lineage (NCBI taxonomy): Eukaryota > Metazoa > Chordata > Aves > Apterygiformes > Apterygidae > Apteryx > Apteryx mantelli. The sequence continues at coordinate 136,063,620 of NC_089980.1, read as the reverse complement.
TGCTCAGTGGGACAAGGTCCCTTGAGCAGGCGGAACAGCACCTGCAAGCCTGGAAAAAAAACCCTCTGACATGAAAAGAGTATCAAGAGATCTTGGACCATTCACCGAAGGCACCGAAGAAAGCCCCGCCACCTAGGGACCCTGATTTCGACATGGTGAAAAGGTGGCGCGGGATCATTCAGAACGCTGAACTGGTTGGGGACATGCAGTTTTTCCCTATAGTAGCCCCGGTGGTGACCACGGGGCAGGGACAGACGAGGTGGGAGCCTCTGGATTGGCATGTGGTAACAAAGCTGCAACAGTTGGTAATGCAGTACGGGGTAAACAACCACCAGGTGCAAGCACAGCTGAGAGCCCTGGTGAAATATCAAAACCTGGTACCGGGCGACATTCGCGCCCTTGCCGAACTGATTCTGGGGCCCACATCCTTACTGGTGTTTTTGAATAAATGGCAGGAACTGCTTGAGCAGTGCCAAGTATCCAACTTGGACTTACCGGCAGATGACCCGTTACGTGCGGCGTCCATGGACATGCTGATGGGCAGCGGGGCCTTTAGGGACCCCGCTCGACAGGCAGCACTGCATCCCCGAGTTCTAATGCAGTCAAAAACCGCTGCCTTGGAGACATTGGCCGCACTGCCCCAAATAGGGAAGGCCAACCCGCCTTACCTGTCAATAAGGCAGGCGGAAGACCAACCGTTCTTGCAGTTCGTGGACAAGCTTAAGGAAGCCGTTGACGCGGCCCCGAACGTACCACCGGACATGAAGACAATCATGGTCAAGGAAATTGCTATGCAGAATGCTAATTCAACATGCAGAAAACTGCTCACCACACTGGCGCCGGGAGCTTCATTGCTCAAAATGGTGGAAATTTGCTCCCGAGCACCCATGGAAATGGAGAGACAGAAGGCAAAAATCCACGCTACCGCATTGGCCGTTGCCCTGAGGCAAGTCCCCACGCAAGAGGGAGGCGGCCGGGGGATGGAGAAGTGCTACGCCTGCGGCCAAGCTGGACATTGGAAGAGAAACTGCCCTCAGAGGAGATTGACTAATGCCGGCCAAACGGGCAACCCTGGGGGGAACACCTGCCAGCGATGTGACAAGTTTGGGCACAGGGCAAGCGAGTGCCAATCAAAGTTCAAGAAGGATGGCACCCAGCTGTCGGGAAACCGGAGCAGCCGTGCCTGGGACACGGCGAAAAAGTATCCCATGGTTGCCTCTTCAAACGCCACGCAGCCACAAGAGGGAGCGCAGGAGTCGATTTGGCCCTGGCAGAACCAATAACCATCACCGATGAGCAGGTCCATTTGGTGGATTCAGACGTTCGCGGCCCCTTGGGAGGGGGATTGTCAGCCCTGCTGACAGGGCGATCATCTTCTTCCAGGCAGGGCATATTTGTGATCCCTGGGTGTATTGACGCCAACCACCGTGGACCCATAAGAATCATGATAAAAGTTTTCTGTCCCCCTGTTACAATCCGCGTGAAAAGCAAAATTGCTCAATTAATTCCCTTTAAGTCTGCAGTCCCTCTTGCCGGAAAAGAAGCTCGACAGGGAGGGTTCGGATCCACGGGGACGCCCCTGGTCCTGTTCTCCACCACTATATCTTCAACCAGGCCCACTCGAAGAGTCACTATTACCTCCCCCGGAGACGGAACCAATCGCCTGAAAGCCGAGATGATGATGGATACAGGTTCCGATGTCACCATAATACCTCGCGACTCTTGGCCGGCCGCTTGGGCGTTAGTAGATAGCACCACTGCGGTACAGGGGATCGGTGGGTCCGCCTCCACCTGGAGGAGTGCGAGGTTTGTAGAAATCTGCGATGAGGAGGGCCATCTGGGTGTAGTGAAACCCTACGTGATGGATACCCCGCTGTGGATTCTGGGCCGAGACCTTCTGTCTCAGTGGGGTCTAGTCCTCTTGTGCCCTTTTTAGCAGTGGCTGCTACCGCAGCTTCTCCGCCCACACTGAAAATCACCTGGAAAAGCGATGAACCGGTGTGGGTAGAGCAGTGGCCGTTATCAGAGGAGAAGATAAGAGAAGTCAGCAAGCTGGTGGAGGAACAGCTGCAATTGGGGCATATTCAACCCTCAACGAGCCCATGGAACACACCCATTTTCACCATACAGAAAAAGTCAGAAAAATGGAGACTGCTACACGATCTGAGAGCTGTGAACGCGACAATGGAAGATATGGGAGCGTTGCAACCAGGACTACCATCACCTGTCATGCTCCCGTGGGAGTGGAGTCTGCTGGTGATTGACCTAAAAGACTGTTTCTTTAGCATCCCTTTGCATTCGGAGGACTCGAAATGCTTTGCCTTCACAGTGCCGACGATAAATCGCTCTGGCCCCTCGAGACGTTATCAATGGGTGGTTTTACCCCAAGGTATGAAAAACTCCCCCACGATATGTCAATGGTATGTAGACCGAGCTTTAGAACCCTGGAAGAGGAAACATCCAGAGGCTATTGTATACCACTACATGGACGATATACTAGTCGCAACGGAAGCCCCCTTGTCAGAAGAGAGCCAGCAGGAATTGAGCCAACAACTCCGAACCTGGGGTCTTACCATTGCCCCTGAAAAGATCCAGCGGCATGCGCCATGGAACTATCCTGGCATGGTCGTAACCGACGCGCGAGTCTACCCAATGAAGACTTCAATCACGCGAGAGGTATCAACGGTGAACGACGTGCAGAAGCTTCTAGGGGACATTCAGTGGATTCGCACCTATTGCAGAATAACAAATGAAGAAATTCAACCATTGGTGGATCTGCTTAGGGACAGCAGAGGTCCCGGGGATCCGAGAACGCTATCCCCTCAAGCGCGGACGGCCATGACCAACATTGAGAGGAAACTGGGAAATGCACAAGCTTATTGTTATAATCCTGCGGAACCTATCGACATAGTCTGCTACAACAAACTCCAAGAAGTAGTAGGTATTATAGGGCAGACCAATAAGAGCAATCAGTTCACGATCCTGGAGTGGGTGTTTTCGCCAGTCCGGCCACGCACGGTGGTCATGCCCAGAAAGGATGCTGTGGGAGAGCTGTTGCTGAAGACGAGACAGCGCGTCCGTACCATATCGGGAAGAGAACCGTCATGGATCATCTTGCCGCTCGCCTCCCTGGACCTCGTATCCGAGTGGGTCCAACAGAGTGTTTCATTCGCCCTGGCGACGTGTGGGGTTCACCTTGACAACCACTATCCAAGACATCCCCTGCTGCACACGCAACTGATACTCGAGGAAAGGAGAGTAGTGGCAGACAGCCCCCTCCGAGATGCGAAGTCCGTTTTTATGGATGCTAGCGGTCGGACAAAGAAATACGGATACGAGTATGTGGACGTACGAGGGGAATGGGCCCGAAAGATCGTGCAAGGCGCAGTCGAGCACTCCGTGCAAGTTTTAGAACTCATGGCGGCTGTGCTCGCGTTAAAAGACTTTGCCAAAGAGCCTATCAACCTCATAGTTGACTCCTTGTATGTGGCGGGGGTATTACAAAGATTGGACTCTGCCCTTATTGGACAAACTACCAATCCCAACATCCAGGCATTGTTGACTCGGGCAAGTGGCCATTTGAACTCTCGCGTTCAGCCACTCTGGTGCACGCACATCCGCAGTCATTCGGGGCTGCCAGGAATAATGGCGGAGGGCAACCAGCGAATAGATGCCCAAGTCTCGGCCGCCGGCGAAGAAAAATCTAAGATACAACTGGCGCAGCAATCCCATGCGTTCTTTCATCAGTCTGCCAGATCCCTGCAGAAAGAATTTCGCATTTCCAGAACAGAAAGCAGGGCCATAGTGGCTGCATGCCCTGACTGCGCACTTATTCCCCCTTTACAGACGACTGGGGCGAACCCGCGTGGGCTGGAACCCCGCCAGATATGGCAGACCGATGTCACGGAAGTCCCCGCCTTTGGACGATTGCGTTTTGTACATGTCTCGGTCGACACCTTCAGTAAAATGACCTGGGCCACTGCCACAACTTCTACACGCTTCACCGCCTGCCGTCTGCATTGGATGCAGGCCTTTGCCGTATTGGGAAGGCCTGATCGAATTAAGACAGACAACGGACCCGCCTATACCAGCGTGGCATGTGCCGCCTTCATGAAGGACTGGGACATCACACACCTCACGGGGGCCCCCTACAATTCCACTGGTCAGGCCATCGTGGAGCGCCGTCATCAAGATTTAAAACATCTTTTCGCTGTATTGAAAAAAGAGGGGGAGCTAACCCTCCCCGTCCATGACATTGTAGCAAAGGCCTGCTATGTGTTAAATTGGCACAACCTTATCGAAATAGACCAAGGGGAGTTGGTCAGCCCGGGGGCACGACATGCACAGACCACGAGGCCCATTAAAACGTTCGTGTCCCGATGGGTACCACAAACAAACTCATGGCAGGGACCTGTGGAGTTACTAACTTGGGGCCGAGGGCATGCTTGTGTCATTGCAGGTACTGGTACGGAGTGGATACCCGCAAAGTGGGTCCGACCGTGGTTGAAGAAGAGTAACGCTGGGCCTGTGGACGACTGCTCACCGGAGACAGCCCGCGAGTCAGCTGCTACCTGCGCTTGAAGACCCACGGCAGGAACTGGGGGCTCTTGACAGAGGACAAAACAAATAAGCACCATCCTTACCCGGAACGAACGGGATTGTGATTGTAATCGTGCTGCCATGACTGGGCATGAACAAAAGAGTATTGGGGGGGTTGGTGGAAGGGCGGCCCTAGCCATACTTATAGGCAGCATAATCAGTTTGAGCAGCCTGAGCGCGGCAATACACACACTTAACAATCCAAGGAAAAATGTGTGGCTTACGATCGCGAACAGGACCGGCCAGACATCGTTCTGCCTGTCTATGGGCAAGGTGGGCGACCCTTTCAGGACATGTTTAATCGGTGTCCCCACCTGGAGAGCAGAGGAATTCAAGGCATATGTTAATAACGAGACAACCCTGAACTTCACAGCCATTAATAAGACGATAACGGCCCCAGGGTTAAACGAGTGGCAACGTGATGGGGGGTGGCAGTGTCACATTATCCTGGCCCTGAATGAGACCCTAGCGTCAGACCCTGAGGAATTGGATCTCTTCGGCTGTACGATGGCCAACACCTCAGAAAGCGGTACTGGCGGGTATGTCAGCTCCCCCCCCCCCCAACAGAAAAGCTCAATCTGCCCTCGTCAGAATGGGTGACTTTGAACTCTGCCATAGACGCGAGCAGCGTCCAGGGACAGATGTATTCAAACTGCAATGCGACAAACCAAGCCACACCAAAGGCGCTGCCGCCTGGGGTGTTCTTGATTTGCGGAGATAGAGCCTGGAACGGAGTACCGCGCATCCTGAGAGGGGGTCCGTGCTATCTGGGGCGGCTGAGCTTATTCCACCTCAACCTCACTCAGCTGCAGAACTTGACTAGCAGGCGGGCTAAAAGGAGCGTGCATGAGCTAGCATGTAGCAATGTTGGCGACCCCGTTTCTTGGTCAGAATTCCGGCAGCTGGTGACCGCCACGCTACTGCCAGGAGCCGCTGGGCTTAAGGCGATGAAATTGGCGGAGCAACTGGCCTGTTGGACCAAAAATGAGTTAAATATTACATCGCGAGTGCTAGATGAGATGTCCCAGGATGTGCTGAGCGTAAACCATGCTGTGCTACAAAAGAGGGCTGCCATAGACTTCTTACTCTTAGCTCACGGTCATGGGTGTGAAGAGTTTGAAGGAATGTGCTGCCTAAATCTTACAGACCACTCGCAATCAATCCATGAGCGTATAAGAAATATTCAGAATGGGCTACATGAACTGAAGCAGGAGAATGGCCTTGGGATTGACGGGTGGCTTCGGGGGCTGGGGATCGGGTCCTGGCTGGCGGCGGGACTGAAACAGCTGATTACCGTAGGTGTCGTAGTTATGCTCCTATTGATTTGTGGGCCTTGCATACTGCAATGCATCCTAGCTCGGGTACAGAAAATGGTTGATCTATTATTTGAAAAAAGAGGGGGAGGTGTTGGGGCCCTTGCAGTGCTTCACAACAATAATCTGTGAGGATCCCTGCGGCTATGTGAATTGTCCTTGAGCATTCCTAGACCATTACAGAAGGGGAAGATAAGTAGTGGTAAATAGTAAAGGAGGGGGCTGATAAGCCCCTCCACGTGAACAGCAACTTTGCACCGATCGTGTATTCGCTTTAGGCGCGTGAACAGAGACTGTAAACCAATCATATTAAGGCAAACGCCGCGTGCTTCATAGCAGCTAACCAATCATAGTGGCCAAGGCGCCGCATGCCTGCATGCCACGACTGCACAAACATATATAAGATGGGCAAATTGCTGAATAAAGTTGGAATTGAATCTGCATTCTGTGACTGCGTCTGATTCTTTCCCGCTCCTCCCGCGGACCACAACATCAGAGTGCTTCTATTGGGTACTGAAAAACCTAAGGAAATTACAGTCCCAGTGTATGAGCTTTGGCTAGAAGAATAAAATGAGGTAGGATACATGTGGCCACCTAAATTCCTATCTGTTTGCATAATACTTTGCTTAGTGGAGCATAGCTTGGTTACAGCCTGTAAGTGCTGCTGCTATATAAATATTATTTTTGCAGCAGTTGCACATGCCACTTCCTATTTCATGCTCCTGATTCCATATCTGTAAGTGGCTGTGTGTCATTACCACTCACACAGATACCTGGAAAATCTGTCATTTGTAAATGCTGTCAGGTGGCAGCTACAAGTCCTTTCCAAGGCATTACCATGTACTATTTAAAACCTCAAGACCAAGATAGTCAGCTATAGGTATAGCTATAGGATTTTCAGCTGGCCACAGACACCTACCGTTCCTAGTAATTTCAGCTAAACCTTCGGGGGTTCAGCATATAATGAAAAATCAAGCTGGAAATATCTCACCTGAATGAAAATTCTGACCCCTCCCCCCCCCCCCCAAAAAAGTCACTTTTAGGCCAGGGAGAGTCAGAGAATTGTTGTTCCTAGCAAAATAACAGCAGTTACAATCTGACAATTAGAGCAGGAAAAAGGGGGAGCTGAGTACAGATACAGCTGGAAGAGCATAAAAAGAATCTGGATGAGTTGGGAATGAAATAATTAATCTCTCAACTAAGGTAAAATAAAGAGGGAAAATCTCTTCACAAAAGAGTTAATCGGTGCAGTACCAGCTGTATTAGTGCTGTGAGCTGCAAGGACTGAGAGGTTTTTAAGAGCTAGGCTATTGCAACACAAACCAAGACCTAGTAACTAAATAGCTTCTTTTATTGCAAAGCCTGCTGGGTTATTGTTTTTTCTTTTTCACACTGCCACTGACTCTTCCTTTTTCTTGCAACCATCCTCACAAAAGTCTCTTCCAGAGAGAAGAGAAGAAAACACACCTGCGAGGAGCTAGTGGTTGGCAAAGAACTGAGCAACTTAGGGATAAAGCCTTCTAACACCGAACGCCCACAGAGGGATGCAGCTGAGGATGTGGAGAGTCACACGAGGTCCCCAGTGTACTCCTCTGTTCATTATTCTCTGCCCCAAGCTGATCTCCTTGTCATAAAGTTCACCTTGAACTTGCTGAAACTGTGTGAATGAGGAAGGAAATCAGTCTTATGGTTCGGGTGTAGGAGCCAGGAAGTTTGATTTCCACTCCTGATTCTTATGCAGTTTTTATGGATCACTTCACTGTTTCCAAAACGTCTGTGATGTGTTACAATTTCCTCTTCTTGCTTAAAGAGAGTAGCATGGTGCTATTATGTAGGTGTTTGCAGCTCCTGGTAATTGGGAACAGAGTTTGCTTTATTGCTATAAATAGTGTTCATATAAATCAGGAGTCAAATACATCTTACGAGAAAACCTGGGAATACAGGGCCATTTCACTGGTTACGTGAGCATGATCCATTCTTCCGAATTTGTTCTTTCGCTCTCCCTGCAGCTCTTTTGAGCCCACTTCATGTGCTACTTTGCCTTTCTAATGTGAGAGGCACAGAGAATTTCTTTCAGCAAGGAAACAGATCTGAGGACTCCTGTATCAAAAGGAGGATTTTCAAGATCAGGACTGCTTTTATAAAGCCACACTTAGTCTGACACCAAAGTTGCCATTCTTGAAGGTATGCAGAAAGAACTGGTAACTTAGTAAAAACTGAATGTTGTTTCCTCTTTTGATCTGAAAAATTAACCAGAAATTTTAAGTTCTGGGGTTTGTTACAGTTTGAGGGCAGAACAAGAGATGATATAAAATATTTCTGTCATACAGTCCTGGCTCAAGCTGCTGCCCTCGCAAGGAGAGTGTCCTGGAGGTCCTGTGTCTTCATGCATAAAGTCCCATGTTAAATGACCAAGCCATCTACTTCTTTTCATCTCTTGCCCATGTCCTCTCATACATCACAGCATATGCTCTTCCTCTGCCCTTATTTCTATTCTTTTCAACTTTCTGCCCCTTTTTCCTTCCTGCCTCTTCCCTCTTTACATTTCCCAGGTTCCCATCTTTCCTACTGCTCTTCTTCCCTGTTGTCTCTCTCCTAAATCTTTTTACTCCCAACCTCCTTCCTGTTCTTCATAGCTCTTCATTTGACCCAGTCTTTTCCTTTCTTCTGCATGGCAGGGACACCAGCAATTCCTCCTGCTCTCAGTCTCACTGCCACGACCTGCAGCATTTTGGAGCGATCATTACGAGGAAGACCCTGCTCAGTCCCGGTGACCCCAGTGCGAATGTGCCTAATGGTCCAAGGAAATGGTGGGGAAAAGAGCTGTGCTACAAGGAGCTAGTGCTGACACCCTAGACCATTTAGCTGTCAAACTAAGTCTCCACTGAACATGTGCAATAGGTGATTTTTTTCCACAGGCTGAGAACTATGTCACGTTTGGAAGAACATCACGGAAACAGCAAAAGACACAACATTGTCCCCAAGGTCACAATGTGGCTAGGTTTCAAGTTCCTGCTTCAAAGCACAGAGCTTTTAGAGCTTTTTAACAGCAGTTATAGGACTGACTGGATTTTTTTTCAACATATATAAAATAAGATATTTTGTGGCGGATGAATGGCATGGACTCAGGGGGGTTTGCGTCCTGAGACATTTGTTATTTATTTCTGAGCATATTTAAAAAGTTAGCTGCTTCAGTGGTTTCACAGACACACTTTGCTAAGCCAATCATCATACAGATTATGTCACAGGTAGCCAATCATTGCACCGATCACGCACGCAGCGGTCATGCCTTGTACTCTGCTACTTGTTTGGAAAGGCTGTCTTGCCCTTAACCTTGGTTCCCATTGGCTTCTGCTAGTTTATCTGTACTTTCTCAGGATGTATCATTCCCACCTGCACTGGTGTCCTTGGGTATGTTTGTCTGAGGCTCCTGTTGCTTGCTGCTTGCAACTTTCCACCAGTTTAACCCTGTCATGACCCTCCACAATATTTCTTAACGTTGGTCTTGAAAATCATTGAATTGTTTTAACTGAACCTTTCTCAGAAAATGTCAATGTGAAGCAGATCTGTGGCAAAGGAAATTTCAGCTTGAAAGGTTCAGGTTTAGCAAGATCTTATTGTGGAAAGTGTCGGAAAAATCTCAATATAAGAAATTGTTGCCTCTGCCTTCGATAGTAATCTAAAAACTCTGAAAATTAAAATACACTTTAATAGTGAGTAAATGAGCCATCACTTGTCAAAAATAATGTTGTAGGAAAAGGTCAGCTGCAGTTGTTTGGGGAAGCAAGTGCCAGCGGATTGACAAAGTTAATAATAAAAATAGTTGTATGGCTGCCAGATTGTCAGTTGTTGGGTAACCTACAGCTAAAGGAAAGTATATTCGTTTAGTGGAAAAGAATTTAATGATTTACCATTCCTGTGGAGTTTTCTTCAGTGTGGTGTGTAAGACTAAAATACGTGTTGGATAGAGAAGAAGCAACCAGCCTTGTGGATGGAGTTCAGGTCATGTTTAAGACATGTAAGGTCATACATAGGTGCCTAGAGCTGTGTTAGAAGCCCTGTGGCGTCCCACTAGTTCTTCTGCTGCTGGTCTAGGTTTCCTACAGATCCTGTGTCATATTGGCCAGCCCTATGGAGATGTCTCACATATCCTAGGACATTTTAAAGGGTGCCAGAAGCCCGTGTGTGAACTGAATCAGGTCCTTAAAATGAGATTGAGCTACAGATGCCTGCACCACATGTAGGTGTCTACAGGCGCACTAGATGTCTACGCCCCCATTACTGTCAATGGAGAGGTATCAATACAGTCAGCAGTCCCTAGGGAGTAATTCAGCCGATCGGCTACTACAGACAGGGTTCAGTTGCCTAAACATGGGTGTGTACTACCATCTGAGATGCCATATGTGAGATATCTGCATGGGCTGACAGATCTGACAGATATGAAAGGAGACTGAGCCTTTCTGGAACAGCAGCTGTAGACCAAGCAAGATAAACCTGGGCATCTCGGATGGCTCCAGACACTTTTATTCAGGCAACTCAGCCAAGCTGCTACATTTGGCCAGCTGACTCTCTAAACTCCACTGATAGCATTGACTGCAGGCTCAATTCAATTGCCTGAACACAAGTAGCAATAAAAAGTTCATATATTCAGCTTTGGCCTGTTTCTAATGGCCAATAACTTGAAATAAAACATCCATGCCAGAAAAAATAAACCGCACATGGTTTATTTATGAAAGAGATTCTTCACAGACTTAAGGATTGAAAACCAACCTGAAAACACAATAGGTAGAACTTGACAGCTAAGGCTCCTCACTCAAAAGAGAAAGTTTCCTCTTTGCTTTTGACTAGATATGATTTCAATGCTCATCTGGTTCCTGATGTCATTTTGGCCTGTGCCAGCTAGAGCTCTTCCAAACAGCGCTGGGTCACAGTTCAGGGGATGGCCCAGACCTGGAAATGTTTCCAGTGGGCACTTTGGACCAAGTCACCCCTTTTTTTTAGGATGGGAGAAGTGAGTTTAAATAATGTAGACTATATCCATGCCATGTCACTTGACTACATGGTTAAAGGAGGTTCTTAGGCCTGTTTCATTGATAGTATCAACATAGCCTTCCCATAAGTTTATCCTCTCTGATTGAACCTAGGCTCTTCCAGATGCTAATCTATCATATGATGAATGACAATTGTTCTTATTCAGCAGTTATATCTGTATTGGTAAACTAAACAGTGCAGGGCTTGTACACTGCCTGGAAGCCTTTTGGCATGAACTGGTTGTGTCCGTACTATGAAATTCTCTTACTCTCCAAAACCTGGGTGGCCATATCCCAGCTGCTGTTTGGAAATTGTCCATCCATCTGTCTGTCTCTGGCAGGCTTCTCTAACAAATTAAACAGTATCAGACACCTGCACAGGCGCTAGACCTCAGTCCATCTGTACTGTAAGTTGTCAGCACAGTACTGGCCTGGCTTTCATCCAGGCAAATGAAAGCTCTCCTAAAAATTCCCAGGCACAGTTTGGGAGTTAGCCTGGGCCAGGGACAATTTCCCAGGACAGAGACAAAGAAAGAGAATCAGAGAGAATGATCGAAGATGCTTCATTTCCTTAGTAAACCAGGCAAAATCCTCTATCACCAGTGACATGGACTAGGATTGCTGCAAAATAAAATAAAGCGGGCCAATCAGAACTGAATCTACCTTCTTTTCTCCTCTTCTGCCTGTTCTCAGAATAATGTACTAACTCACCTGCCTACCCTTGTATAAGGCTTCGTTTAAACTGGACACCTCAGGCAGTCCTTATGGATAAAAGAGAAATCAGCACCTTTAGTATGTGACCCAGCTGTCCTTTAGATGTCTATATTAAAAGAAGAGGAATCTTTCGCCTGGAAATGTCTGTTGTAGAATATAAAGAGAGTCTAGGCTAGCTTAGATGACTTCCACTCAAATGTACCTCTGTAATTTCCTGAGAAGCTCCTATTCTCCAAACTTAGTCCAGTAATTACTAAAATCCTTAAGAAGGAAACCAAGCAGGCACATGCTGAACAAGAAACTTCAGAGAGTTAGGACTTTTGGGTTTGGGGCTGCAAAAAGGATATTTTGTTTGACTACATAAAAGGTTATTTTTTCTGACTATAATTTATATGTAACTTTTTTTTTTTTTTTGCTTCAAAATCTTTCTTTAAAATTCCCACCAAAACTGAAACTATGTGCTGATAAGATGTGGCTTATGAAGTTTCAGCAGACATAGTTACTTTTTCTGCAGTTGGGAGGAGTGTCTTGATTGAAAACAAAATGGGCAAGCTGTTTTTCAGCTTTGTTATGTACTGTCTGCAGCTGCTTCATAATCATAGCAAAAGTCAGCTATATTATTCATGCTGACAGGAGTGAAAATGATGGAAAAGGAGATGCCAAAGCTTTTCAAGTTTGTAACCTTTTGCCCAGCTAAACACGTCAGGTCCCTCCTAGCCTATTTCTGTATTTCCCTTCCAGCTTAGATTATTCCATCCTAAAATAGTTTAGGTTATACTTTTGAAAATGGAAAATGCATGAGGGACATTTAATATGATGTGAAAATTCTCTCGAGATTTGGTTTTCCCCTGCATGTTGCAGAGTACCCAGCCTGGCTTCAAGCAGATTTCATTAATGTTAGTGCAAAATATTCTTTTTTCCATCATTTCCCCTTGTGTAAATGACAGTTACACAGCATGTTAGAAGTGACTGAGGCTTTCACCAAGTGTTATGGACTTCTCATTAGAGTACAATGATTCCTTGGGTGACTTACCAGTCAGAAGTCATTATGTTCGCAATGGCTGTGTTGTAATTAAGTAGAAATCAACCCCACAAGCAAGCATTGCTCTGAAAAACACATTTTCCATAATGTTGAACTGAAGGGCTTGCCAAGGACAGGAGCTAGGAGGAAACTTATCTGGCCCATGCAATTTCTCTGAACTATCCCAAGCCACTACCTTGTGGCGCTTCCCAAGAGAGTAGCCTGTGATGTGCTACAGAGACACTTCATTCTTCCTCTGGCAGGCAAACACAGTGCTTGGGGATTTTCCAGAGGGTCATTTGCTGTGCCTGCATTTTAGCACATATTCCAGAAGCTGCAAAGTTCACACTGACAGATTTCTCCCTCGCCAAAGTTACCTGGAATAGCTGTGGTTCACTTGGAAACAAACAAAACCATCTTTTTATTAGACAGGGCTTCTCATCAACAGCATTACAAAGGAGAGATCTCATTTTAGAGATGGAGAAATGGGAGCAAAGAAAACTCACCTGCCTAAACAGAAAGACTGGAGTGCAGTCCTGGTGTCCCAAGTCCCAGTCAGTGCTGTTTATTACCCTGACAATTCTGCAGCCGATGCTACCTCCTTGCACCAATCCCCTTGCTTGGTGTTGGGACACTGCTTCAGAACATAATACCATCTCTGTAGCACAAAAGAGAGAAATTGTATTTATTGCCACTTATAAATATACACACACACGCATGCACACACACACACACACACATATATATATATGGATATGTGTATATGTGTGTGTGCATATATCTATATCACTCTACTCTTTCAAAAATTAAATGTAGTTTCCAGGCAACATTCCCAAAGCAAAACTCATGTTCAGCCTACCTGAAAATCCAAATTGGGCTCAAATTTCAGAAATTTGTTATCATGTCTTATCTGTATTTCTTTATAGAGTTGTTGAGCCCAAGTGTCTGGTTCTCACCCCAGAGACAACTGTATTTCCCTTTTAGATGATATCAGTCCATATATCTACATATAAGTCTGCTAAGTTCACAAAGTGCTCTGAGATTTCTAAATACAGCTATTATGAAAATAGCCATTGTTATTCATGTTTTTAATAGCTGTTGACAATCATGAACATTTTGAGGACAATAGATACCTACAATAGAATTGCTTTCCAGTCTCCATTGCCTGCATTGACTATAATGGGATCCTAGATTGTATTGTAGACATGTATATTTAGGTTTGAATCTGGTGATGAATTGTAACCTATACAGTTCATCAGTGGGGTGAGAGCCTTCCAATAAAAAATAATAGCAAGAATTTGAAGCCTCTTGTCCATTCAATACGATTATCTGTGGAACATACCTGAGACCATTTTGGAGCGATCATCCAGAGCATGTAACACTGAGCAAGATTCATCAAAGACTATCTTGTCACTGAAGCAACTTGGCATATTTTAAAACTCTTAATATAAAATCCTACTGAGAGCAAAGCTCTGTAGTTTCTGCTTACCTTTGTAGCTCCTGCAAGGCAACCCAAAGCCGCCTGGGATTAGTTAACCAAGACTGAAAACTACCTGAGTCTGTCTTCACTAGGATTGTGTGTTACATTAGCTGTTTAATTTAGCAATCAGATATAAAAACACATTTTTGAAGCTTGTCTAATGAAGATGCTTGGAGTGAAATTCTTCCAACCACATGTCAATGTCTGAATCTGAGATAATTACTGCAGGCTCCCTTTATTGTCAATGGGAAGAAACAGGCATTTAGAGTGTGAGTCATCTGACCTATTTTGGAGTGATGAGTTGCAGATGAAATGCTGAGTTGTCTCCATTGAGTACTGGAGGAACAGAGGGTGATTAGCTTAGATGTAGATGTCTAACGGGATCAGATGGACTCTTCTCCTCCCTGCTTCAGAGTCTGATGAAGGTATGCTTCACCTTAGCAGCAGCAAAGAATTTTACCACCCAGCGAACACCATGGCTAATACAGGATCTGGTCCAAGACTAATCCACATGGAGATGAGAACAGCCACTGGGAATGGAGTGCCATCTCCACTTGGGCATGATTCACAGCCTTCTGAGGTCAATGTGAATGTTTCCACTGGCTTTGCAAAAGCTGGGGTTTAGGCATACATTAACTTAGCGGCTGGGTGCCACAGTTTAAAATAACATTACTCTTCTGTTTTTTATTACTAATGCTTTGCCAAAGGTCACTTCTCTTACAGCAGAACTGGCAGAACAAAGTGAGTCATAGGCCAGTATGGGTGCTCACTCAGTCATAAAGGTACGTATATGTTGTTAATATATGTTACCACAACACTCCCTTCCCTCAGAGCCTTCATCTCTGCAGATTTGGTGGATCTAGTCTGCAGTCTTCATTATCAAGACAATTAATATTTCATCCCTTTGCCCATCTAATCCAAGGCTACCGCTGGCCTGAGGTTCACAAAGAGCAACTGAGTGTTATCCCAATCTGGGTGTTATCCCCCTCCTCAAAGAGCTTGTAGGGCTGCCCCCACTGCTTTCACCCAGCAGTCTGGTCAGTTGGCTCACCAGAGATGGAGTAAATTAGGGAGTCTAATCTAAACTAATTAGCTTGGTTCCTTTTATGAGCTGTAAAGGGCAGGTCACCTCCAGCTGAAGGGAGATGGGATGATGTATCATGTGGAGGGTGCTTGTCTTTGTGACCGTGTTGTAAGGGGTGCCTGTGGGTGACTAGTGTTTACAGAGCTGTAACCAGAATGTGAATTCAACATTAACCGATTCCTTTGCATACAATCTTTATCCTTTCATCGCTCGGCTGTGTGGGGCTGGGCTGTCCTTAACCCTTTTTTTCCCCATGAAAGGAAGTGTGTGAGTATCTTGATGCTACATGATTGTAGGAAGTTTGGTGGTTTAACTCAACTGCCTCTGGTGACGAGGGGATTTTAAGTACCTTTGACAAGAATTGTCTGAGGTAGACATGGCTTTTGGGATCAAACTGCATATTCTTCCTCGCTTGCTTGTGTGTTGCTTTACTGAGGTTTAACTTGAGAGAGGAAATATATTACTGAACTATATTATTGAAGCCTGAAACTTTTTTAATCAACAGGAAGTAACATGCAAAGACATTGCAACTTTGGGGGCAAGTGGGAACTCTGGAGAGAAAATATGAGGGCTTAAGGATTTCTTTCATTTCTGTGGCATTGTGGGTGCTTTTGCAATACTTATACTTTTACTCACCCCACTCCTCCAATCCTCCTTTTCAGTTTCTGGGAAAGACTACTTTATTGTGCTTACAGAGTGACTGAGAGGACACGCTGCTGCCCTACTAGCAGAGCCTTACAGGTATCAACAATTCTCTGCAACAACACAGCGGCAAACTCATGTTCTCCCTGTTGTTCAGGTCAGTGTGATATGACTTTCACAGTCTAACTGGGATCATTCCAGCACTAATAGCATCATTACACCTGTTCACAGTTCTAACTGGAAGAAATTGGTCATTTTAAACCTTTGGAAAAATAGTGTTAAAGTTGCACAGCTAAAACACTTTTCATTTTGAATAGCAAGAGGGATTCATGGCTGCTGCATGGTCTTAGGAATGAGGAATTTCAGATTTTGGTCTTAATGGAAACAAGAAGAATAAACACAAAGGTTGAAGCCTTAACATCAGATCTGGGAAACCTAGGCTTCAGTTCTTCCTTTGCTACAGGTTTCCTGTGTTGCCTCAAACAAGTCTCTCGGGACAGGATCCAGCTCACCTAAATTTAGTCACCTCAAAAATAGGTGGCTTGTTTAAGACAGCTCCTTGGGCTCCCTATAAAGTCAATGGAGATGGATAGGGAGTTCTCCCCAGGGCTCTCACCACAAGACTATTCTGATCTCCTTCAGATAAAATGTATATTTCTCCACAAGAGTGCCTATCTCTCACCACTGACTCTAGCGGTAGTCTGCATGACCAGTTTAGACAAGATCTAAAACTTTTAAACGGTGGGATTTAGCTGAAATGAATTCTGCTTCTAATATTAGGGTTATACAATCCATCTAAGTACATGTGACAGACAAAGATTTTAATTTGTTCAGTTACAGGCCAGAAAAGAAAATATTATCCTGTCAACTCCATGCATTAAAGTGGTCACTAGTCAGGATCACAGAAATGAAGAAAGACAAAAAGTATCATAATTATAGTTCTTTATTTATCTCATGATTGTTTGGGGGTTTTTTTGCCTGTTACATTCATGCTGTCATGGTTTTTCTTAGTAACCATAATGGATAAAGATTGCCCGGATTTTTCCCTTCTTCTGAATGAATACAGAGATTCTCTTCTAATGAGGAAACGGTATTTACAAACAAGCAAACATGCTTGCAACACAGACTGAATAGAAAATGCTCCGGGGGAAGGATTCTCCAAGTGACAAGGATCTCGGCTTCCAGTTAATCCGAAGGGCTCTGTGGGGTCCTCGCCACTCTGTGCTTTTGCTAGTAAATAAAGCAAGCCAGCAACTGTTCTCTGAGCAGAAAGGCAGGTGGCACAACTCATGTTCACACGCCTGAACCTTCTTCCCTCCCAATGCAGGAGGGAAACTGCCTACCAGGAATGGTCCCTGGCACATGGTATCCTTTGCATCCCATCCAGACATTGCCTGAGACAATGCTGATTTGCACAAGCCAGAACTCTGCCATGGAGCGTGCAAGCAATTTAAATGATACAAAGAAGAATGAAGCTTTACTGGCATCCACATTTTAATTTTGGGGCATTAAGGCACAGAAAGACTCAATCGCTTGCCGAAAAGCAGACAGGAAGACTGTGGCAGGGCAAGAAACTGAAGCCAGTTCTCCCCAGGGCTCTCACCACAAGACTATTCTTTTTCTGAGGCTAAGTTCATCTCTGTTTTTTCAGCATAACTGAGTGCAGAAAGTATTCACAGTTGTTGTTGTTACTGTTTTTAAGCATAGTCTCCTACAGACTAATCTGAACCAGTGCCTAAAAAGCCAGACAATATTTTTTCCAATGCATAGGAGATTACTTAAGCAGCAGAGGATCATGTGTGCTATCTACCTAGAGATGCAGAAGCCTGCAGTTATGCCTAGCTTTTCTGAGGCCACTTTTGTCTTCTCATTAGTTTTTCAGTGTAGGGATGAGATGTAAGTGGGGGGATAACTCAATATTAACAAAGCATAGCTGAGCACTGTTTGAGTATGGAGAAAAAAAGTTGAAAGTTTCTCTGTGCAGGAACAGGTACTATCCACTAAATATTTAAATTACTCCCTGAACCCACTTATATTCCCAGTCAAGCATCAAGAGCAATGAACAGAGCCCTTGACTGCAAGTTAATATCACTTGAGGGACCTACTTTTCGTGAATTATGTGATCACTAACATTCCTGCAAAGGGCATGCCACACTACTGCGTAGAGGCAGTGGAGTGCCAGGAAGTAAACCCTAAAGCATCTTCCGACACAGAAGTGTGGGATGTGCTCTCTGAAAGGAACATGGTAGCTGCAGCTTAATTCAGTTGGAAAACTCAGACTATTAAAATGCTAGTGCCTAATATATAATAATATCAGAAAAGCCAAACAGAAGCCTATCTTTGCCTCACAGTCATCTCAATCCTACTGTTTGCCATGTAATGCCAGCTTGAAGCTTGGCAGTTCTGTGTAGTGAGGGTGAAACACCACTGGGCTTAAAGAGGGAAAAGTCCACAGGAGAGGAAGGCGGAGAGAATAGCCTTAAGACCAGTCTGTGACTTCTCTTACTCTCATAAGTATAACTTGAAGGCTGAAAAAGAGACCTGAGCATGATTTTTCAAATTTGGTAAAGAAAAGAGCCCAAGGCAATAGAGAGTCTTGACTTGGGGTGCCTGGTGCCATCCCTACTGCTGAGGACCCTTGGACTCATTAAGCCTGGCAACTTTTTACAAATGAAGTTAAGAGCCGGGGAAGTTGTTGCCCTAGCAGTGGGCTATTGCCTTAGCAGTTGCCTTGCAGGCAGCTCTAATGAACACTGGGTCATTTTAAGAAGTACTCTTCATGCCATCACAGCCTATTGCGAACAGAAGTTTTGTCTACCCCGTCCCACCTAATAAGAGATTTGCCATCATCAAATCTCTGCTGCGCCTTTGTTTCACAATTCTTTTGTCTTCTTTCTCCGTTAAACAACAACGTGTTCCAGGTTGAACAAGGAAACCTGTTCTTTTTTTCATCCAAGAGAAGCATCTCCATGAATGGCCACTCATCTTTTCCACTGCAATTTTTATTGGATTCAGTCTCTCTTGTTCTCTGCCAAGTCTCTCTAAATAATAATTTGTAAACCTGGCATTTCTGAATTCCCAATGTAGGTCCATTTAGAAATTAATAAGAGTAGAATTAGCCAAATCCTAATTTGAAAGAAAATAGGCCTTTTTCTTAAAACTATTGTTGTTGTATTACAATAGTACTGAGAGGCACAAGCCAATAATGGAGCTGCATTGTTACAGGATACTGAACAAGCATAGCAGGAGGTGAGCCAGACCTTGAAAAATGTACAATCCGAATGGATAAATCAGAGACAGAGAGACCAAAGAAGTGACTAGATGAGCATCAGACAGTAGGCAATGGCAGAGCCAGAGCAGGACCTTCGGGTTCGTCTGTAGTGCCATGTGGTTGAGTTCCTGACTGCTCACTTGGACCCTAGTCCACTGTCTGACTGCCCTGGGTACAGCTCTGCTGCATGCCTTCCTCTCTGGAAAACCTAGAAGGTGGAATAGAGGCAGGCACACCTTTAAGTTTCAGTCCTGCAGACAGTGTAGATGCAAATGGTGTCCTGGAGCTCAACACAGCTAGCTTACACAATTTGGGGAGAGAACATCAGAGCACTTCAGCACCGCCCCAGAGGTAGTAAAATACCTTGGTCTCTTGTCTCCCAGTCAGGTAACCTTTCCTTTGATTGCTTTTAAAGAAATATAACAAGCTTCCCTCAAAACAAACCCCCTTTCCCTCCTCCAGTGAAGGAGGCAATACTATCATAAGCAAGAATACAACCAATGGTCTCAGAGGCAGCATTGGGTGGGTGCTTTTGTCCTCATACCTATGTTCAAAAGGGTTCTCTGATGTTCACCCTTCCGTGTGACTCTTTGTGCCAAACAGCTCCATTTGTGGCCATCAGCACCAGAGCCTGTCCTGTGCTGTCTCAGTTCTGCTGGTCCTGCTATCAAAGCTAAGCACCAGGGAAAAGAAAGACCAGTTTCACCTGTGCTGTTGGAGTGAAGCCACCTCTCAGCAGGGTTCAGGACTTTCCAACAGAGTGGACAGAATTGAGTTTTGCCATTCAAAGGAGGAGGGAATGAGTCTAAATCAGGGCTAGGTCATATGAAAAAGAGGCAAAGAAAAAGGAGCAGAACTGGGGCTAACAGCTGGGGGAGAGTGCTGAAGAGCTGTCCTTTCTGCTCCTTGTGCTGCTGGGAGGGCAGAGAGGACCTGGGCAGGCATGGTTCCTACCCTATGTGCTGTGATCCCTTTCATGGCTCAGTGGTGTGATGGCTATTTTGCTGATTCCAGGACACTTCTGAGCTTAGGATCACAGACAGCTATGCCACATCTTTGTTACCACCACACTGCAGTTGCACAGAACTGTGGAGTCTCTTAAAAGTTCCAATATTTTCCCTGACTTTTTGGTGTGCTGCATAGCTACAGTGCATTGCTCCCCTGTCCATACTTCTCCAGCCATGCTCCAACATGCACCCTGCCTGTAGGTGTGCAGAGGGTGGTGACACAGAGCCTCTGCACAGGAAAATTCTTGCGGGGGTGCAGTTCTGTGTGGCCAGTTCTGCAAACTCTGTAACTTCTTCCTGTGGCTGGAATGGTGCAAAAGAACTGTGAAAAAATGGAGTGCAGGACCAAAATGCAAAGGACAGTTTATGCCACCATCTCAGATAAGCTAATTACCAAAAAATATCACCAATGAATGGTTGGAAGATTACTTAAACCTCAAGCAAATATCTTCTCATGATAATATGTGCAATACTCAACATAACTGGATATGAATTCCTCTTTGATACTGTGAAAATAAGGGGATTAGTACTGCTCATATTACTATTAAACTGAGGTCTTGGAACTGTCACCATATTAAATACAAATGGGTTTGCATTGTCAAATTCCACACCATGGGTAAAACATTTTATTCTTTTCTTTTCCTGACATACTAGTAGTTTTCATTTTATGTTAGCACCTTTGGTGCCATTTCCTTCCCACTCATAGTGCATTAGTATCAGTCTTCTCATACCTTTGAAAGAAAGAGCTATAATATGCTTCGTATTTGCATGTTGAATTAACCTTTTTGTATCTCATTGCCATCTTTCCCTTCCCACCTCATGCTGTGCTTCTGCCTTGGCTTGTTTGCACATTTCTATTGAAATTAGTGCCTTTCATTTTATATTTAGGAACTGTGCAAAAAAAAAAAATATATATATATATATATATATATACACACACATATAGTCCCTGAGATTATCCCAGTCTATTTCTCAGCTGAAAAGAGCTGACTTGATCCTTGTCAGTCACATGACACAGCTTTACCCCACATGCGACTTTCCTCACAGCTGCACATCTTGTCCTCTCATTTTCATCAGTGCAAAGTGAGTATCAATGGTCATCAGCTACAAGGAAATGTCGATGTTATTGTTTAATAACTTTGAACTTCTGGCTTTATTTCCATCATATACTTACTGGTGCTAGTGTAGAAGTTGTACAAGTTCTTGTTTCCTCTCATGTCGCAGTCACTGGGCGCTTATTTAATCTCAGACTGCTGTTTATTGTCACCTCAGACTGCCAGAACCATTGAAAAAACCTTCGGCTTAAGATTGAAAATCTTAAAAATGAATAAAACAAATGTAAAAAAAAAAAGTCTTACAATCATCTTTCAGAACTGTGTGTACAAGATTGTCTTGGTCTTGGGGTCCAGTTTCTGCTCCAATACTTAATGTGCAATGGGGTCAAACATGCTGGAAAACCAACTGGAACCCAGGTGCCCTGGTGAGTCTCTAACTGCTGTGTGCTCACTTTGACTGGCTTAACCAACAGTCAAGTACTGTATGTAAAAATGGATTTAGTGAAGAAGCCGAATTTAGGTGATTCAAATTGGATTCTTCAGGGGGGGCAGCTACCTTCAGTTACCGCAGAGGGAAGTTAGGGAGGCTAGCATCCCTAGACCAAGTTTAGACTTTGTAAATGTGCCCTCAGGCAGTGACATGCAAGTCAGTGCAGCCATCCAGAAGAAAACAATTTAGAAATTACTTTGCTTGAGGTTGCAACTCCCAGCTTAAACAAGATTTGGTTGTTGAAAACATACAACTTCATGAGCAGACTCTGAGACTTCAACTTAAATGCTGTTTCTGGTTTTCATAAATAGAGGTGAAAGCTGGAAGCACACTTGTTTTGGATCAAGGAGAAGGCACACAAAGGGGACTGTCCTAGTGGATTGTTCTGCAGTGCTCTGCTCAACTTGAAATCTAGGAGTCTTCACAGGAGAGAAGGTCTGGACAGAGCAGTCAGAGATCAACAAGGATGGCAAAGCCATGTTTCTCTTCTAAATGACACATGAAGTTTGATAGACACGAATTCTGTGCAAATATGAACATAGATATATCACCTGTCCAGACACGGGGAGATATCAACCATATTGAAATATGGTACCAAACCAAAACCAATATTCTTGGCCCAAACCGATCCAAACCTTGAGACATTTTTTTTTCTGCACAATGAACTGCCACATCCTAATAAACTGACAATTTAAAACAACTGCCTTGCTTCTACAAGTTCAGATTTTCAGATCTTCAGAATACTCATAAAATTTATTTTCTGTGGAAAGGGAGAATAAAGCTATAGGACATCCTAACTCAGTATTGCCAAGTAATTAGTCAACCCATATCCTATTTTACCTCAACAATAAGAATTTGTTATATATATAAATGTTTGTATCAAATATAGATATATGGTTTCATAGTGGGTTCATTTCTTGTTCAAAGTGTCACACAACGTTTCAGAAATGAGTGAGTCGCAACATTATTCTTCCATCTGTCTAATTTAAAGAGTACTTTCTTAAATTAAAGGAGAGTTTTACAAAGTAATTCTCAAATGTGTCCCAAGATATTGGGTCTGTCAAGTGCAATCTTTGACTGTGCTTTAGCTGTAAACAGACGATCTAGATTGGTCTGAAGTGCAGAAAGGTATTACGCTGTGTATGACTTGCTATTGTTAAATGACACAAGAATAATTCACTGGGTTTAGGATCAGTCAGCTCTTCTGTTTTTAATCATTTCTTTTTCTTTTCCATTTTGTAACCAAACTGTTGATGCTATCCTGTCCCATGTGAATGCTAACTTCAGGGTTTCACAATAAATGAAATGTCATCTAAACCAGTGTGACCTATCCACACAGTCTAATCTAAGGTGCCCGCAGAAGCTGGAAGAGCACTAGGATCCCAATGTAGCCAGTGGGGTCTCCTGGAAGTAATTCAGTTCTCAACAAAACGTTTCATTCTGCCTCTGGTTTCTCTTTGCTTTCCCAAAGAAATTTAATATCTTATTTCAGTAGTGAGAGGATGAATCATGCAATGGGTGGAGAAGCAAGATATCTGGCTTGGTTTGGGTGACATCAGGCAGTCACTCCATCTCCCTGAGCAGAGCCCTTGGTCTTGTTTCCACCAAGAAAGGCAGAATCCCCACAAACGTTATGTGAGCTGACTGTATAACACAAGCCAGGAAACCTTTCCAATAATTTTCTTTACCAAAATTATAAGCTCTATTTGAGCACTAACAATCCATTAAAATAGACAGTCATTTCTTGTCCTAAAGAATTCACTTTCTGAGAGAGAATCTATCACTTTTTCAGCTAAATGTTTGCACCAGGATAAGAGCAAAGCCCACAGGTTACTTGAGCTAGGAAAATTGAAAATGCCAGGGTCTTTTCTCTGGCACTGGCAGCAACTGGCACAGTCTGGACACATCCCCACTGTCAAATTATCTGTGTCTTCAAAATCGGTGACCTTACTGCGTTTTGGGAATGGTCCTGGGCCCATTTTAGCTGACCTATGGCTGGAAATGAGTTGGGACAGCGCTAGCTGGCCCAGCCCAAAGCTGTGCCAGAAAATGCTCTGTGAATTTAATAATGTGAGCAGTCACGTTCCAGTGTCTGGCCCTGTTTAATTTACCAGTTTAGATGTAGCTATTATGATTTTTTGTGTGCTGTACTGAATGAACAGTCAGAATGTAGCTATCTTCTGCTTTCTGTCACAGGATTTGATATGTCTCTTACTGACTTTAGCAGACATTTCTTCCCCAAATCATGATCAAATGGTAACCTGTCATCTCTCTTGAAGAGACTACAAAGATCTGAGTAAGCTATTTAAGGCTCTCATTACTAGGCATGTTTTTGAGATATCACATCCGTCTCTTTTCTGAACCTTTTCTGATTTGAGAACTTCTTTTTATGATGAAGACTATATGTATATCACACCTCCCTAGTCTAAATTGGTATCCTCTTGCTTATGTATCTGAGGCTCAAGAAGCATTGCAGCAAACAACCACTTTCAGCTGGCTACCTGCTGTCAAGAGACGTTCAATGAAGAACATCTACACTGAACATCTAGTGAGTAGTTGCTTGATCTCTGGAGTTGATTAGGTGTTATTGCTTTCCAAAAACCTGTATGAGACTTTGAATGAGACCAGCGAGGGGCTGATCCAGCAGAACGAAGCAAACCGTCCTCAGGACAAACCAAACAACTGGGGAACTTTGAAACCAAACACTTACTGCAGTGAGGTCATCCAGGATAAGCTACAGCTGAGCGAGGCTTGTCAGACTTTCATTTTTGAGGTACAAGCCTCGGGTTAGTCTAAATCCACCCCTTAACTAGATCCAGCTCATTGCTCATAGTACCTTTCAGAGGTGTGCTGGTTTCTAGGCTGTGCTTATCAGTGTGAAACAACACTCTCAGGCACTGAATGAATCCCCTTCCATCCACCTGTACTTAAAGGTGTATTGTTCTGTTGAGTTAATCATACCAGGTGACTCAGCTAATGGGGCTTTTTGTTGTATCCACTGACCTTTTAGTCTATGAAGCTGCTTTCTATCAGTGCATACCAGCTCCTAAACAAGTGTAAAGCCCCCAACTCAGAAACTCCACCTGTGATGATGTACATATGCAAATTTCTCTTCATTCAATAGCGTTTTTTTAATCCATTTGTTTTGGACTAAATTGATTTTTGGTAGAGCTAACTTCAAGAAGTCTGAATGTCACGTGGGACTAAGTACAAGAGGATTGTTTTAATATGTTTAGATATGCCTGAGAGCTGGAATACTTATGATTGCTTCCAAAACTGCAGCAAGGTTGTTATATAAGATCAATTTTCCGTGAAATCATGCTGACTAATGATTATCTTCTATTATTTGTCACTCAGCTGACATCAGTCTGGCTGTAGGACTTGATGTCAAAACCTGAATTTTCCTTAAGTACAACTCATCTTTTCCTCCTAGATTGCCCAGCTCTTTTGGCCTCCAAGTGCAGTAGGTATCTCCTTCCTTTGGTAGAAGTTCTCTACCATAAGGCAACCAGGCATGCTCTGAAATGCCTTTCCTGAGAAGACAGCCATTGCTCCCTCGAACAGCTCCCCTCTATGACCCAGGAAGTGGAGAGCCAGCCACCCACCACCTCAGTCCCTCAAGGAGCTCTGAAAGCTAAACAGGGCCCTGGTTACAATTAAATTAAATTGCCACCTTTGTGGTGAGAACAACAGGAGGTTTTTGTCAGTGATCTACAGGTTAAAGCCCTCCCCAGGAAGTGGGGGACCTGGATTCAAGGCCTATCTCAGCCTGAAGAGATCCCACTGCCATGACCTCCAGGCACTGCAATACTCAAAGCAAAGGTACTTTCAGCCCTCTGCTTTAAGCACTCCATGTGCAATTAGGAGCACAGGAGTTTTGTGCTGAGAAGGAAAACAGAGGAGAAGGAACACAACAGATACCTAGGTATCCTCATAGCTGGAAACTCTGCTAAGGTGAAATGAGGCTGTTATTCACCATCTAGGACTTTGCTTCATTGTTTAATCCAGTAATGGTGGAACCTGGGCTGCATTACGCAGACCTCTGCCTGCAAGTCAAGGGAGGTGATTCTTCCCCTCTGCTCAGCCATGGTGAGATCTCTCTGGAGTGTTGGGTCCAGCTCTGGGTTCCACTGTACAAGAAAGACATGGACATACTGGAGCGAGTCCAATGAAGGGCCATGAAGATGATTAAGAGACTGGAGAATCCAACATACGAAGAGAGGCAGAGAGAGCTGAGACTGTTTTGCCTGGAGAAGGGAAGGATCAGGGGGATCTTATCAATGTGTATTAATACTTGATAGGAGGTAGTAAAGAAGATAGAGCCAGACTCTTCTCAGTAGTATCTAGTGAAAGAACAGGAGGCAATTAAAATGAAATACAGGAAAATTACATTTAAACATAAGAAAAAACACTGGAACAGCTTGTCCAGAGAGGTTATGGAATCTCCATCCTTGGAGATACTCAAAACTTGACTGGACATAAGTCCAGTGAGCAACCTGCTCTAAGTGACCTTGCTTTGAGCAGGGGGGTTGGACTAGATGACATCCAGAGGTCCCTTCTGATCCCAGTGATTCTGTGATTCTGTGTGTGCCCTTTATCAAGGTTTGAAATCTCAGCTCTCTCTTCACCCAGGTAAGAACCAAGGTCCTTCTTGCCCATTTTTATTTCCCTTCTACTCAACACATGCTGCACGTCATGCCTGCACTATGGTCCAGTTTCAATGGGAAGCTCTCACCTTTTTTTGCCTTATCTGCTCAGATTTTTCAGGCTAGTGTTATCTGTCATTGAACTTGATTTTTATTAGTTCTGGAGAGGAACAGACAGCCTCTTCTGTCTCCTAGGATCTGTCTACACCGTGAGTATGTTCAGACCCCGTTGTGCTTCCACTGACTTTGGAGCAAGACAGGATGGGATTGGGGAATTTTGCAGAAACACTTGAGCTGACTACATATAAACCAGCCTTAGTTCAGAAGTAGCTTAGCACAGGAAAGTGGTTTCTGAGGATGGGAATCATGGTACTAGCAGTAGTAGGAACAATATGCATGTTGTGTCGCCTGAAGGAGAAACCAGACGTTCCTTCTCCCTCCTCCTCCCTTATATCTTGCCTTTATCTAGCTCCTGGCAGCAAGACTTGTGAGCTAGAACATTGCTGTGGTTATGAAGCCACCTAACTTCTAGATTCCAGCTAGGGAGTCTGCATAGTGCTGCACTGCTCTGGGTGGATTTACTGGCTTACGTTTTCATGAATGTGAAGATATCTGGACTGAACTTCATTTCCTGGTGAAGACTAGCCCCAGGAGTTACCTAAACTAGCTGGACTAGAGACAGCTGGAGGCTGTATCTTGTGTGCCTGCACTGCAGTACTAGTAGTCTAGTACTACAAGTAATACCAAGTGCTTCACTTAAAATGAGATCGTGGATGTTACTGGTTTGATTCAAGCTGACTGTAACCAATGCAAAAGGCTGTTATAGTTTTCAGCTTCTCCTTTTTTGATAATAGCACTAATCAAGCAATTGATCACAGGACTCGGGTCATTAGCAAGCAAAGAGAATGCTTGCTTCATGCTTGCAAAGAGAACTTCAATGCTTGCAAAGAGAATTTCTTGCTAGAAAAGAGAATGAATGAGTTATTCAGCTTTCTTGTGTCACAGTTCCCTTCTTACCTTTTGCCTGCCTTGCTTTTTAACAGGGCAAGATTTTCAGGTTGAGGGCTGCTTCCTAACATGTTCATACAGCACCCTGGCTGCATCCTCTAAATACAACCAGATAGGAAATCTCTTCCGTGATTCATTTCTTATTTTTCAGCAAAAGTTCCTTCTGAGAGGGATTGGTTGCCTAGGGATCAGAGATCCAAAGGGAATTAGACCTTGTAGTGCTCAGCCCTATTTAAAAATAAGGTTTATGTCTCTGGGAGCAGAATTAGAGTTAAATTTGGTATCTAAATTCTCTGTTCAGTGAATGAGGCAGACTTAGTAAGACTCACAACACCCAGCATGATGCCAAAGGGAAAGCCTGGTGCAGGGGTATGATCCCAGATACCCCTGATTTTGTTGCTCTCAAATGATAACTACACCCTGAGCAACCTCTGTGAGATTGGTTCACTTGGAAGCTGAAGCTAGTGGCCAGTACTGAACCACCATTACTCTTGCAGAAAAGCCTAATAGGGCACCTCCTCAGAAATGAGAAAACAAGGCTTCAGGTACAGCCTTAGGACTCAAGAGGATTCAAATCCATCATATGTATTTCTCAGATAAACACCTTGCCCCTCACAGGAAGTCAAGAGCAGAAACATGTGATGGGATCATTTCAAATACTCGGGAGGGCCAATGCAGAACAAGACTCTAGCCCTGGTTCTGCTGGATTTTATCCATTTCTTTATGCCATGACTGTTAGTTGTAAAATGTACAAACAGCTTTTGGAGCAAGGACTTCCTTTTTCACCATCCTAGAGGGTCAGGTACCATTTGTTTTCCTCCCTCCACCTTGTGACTTATGCGTAGAGTGATCCAGGTTCAACCTGAGAAGAAAGCATCTCTCCTTTGCCCCATTTTCCTTACCCCAAGGCGCCTTTAATCTTCAGAAAAAAAGCAGGTATTTGAGCCTCTGAAACCAGAGGAGGGACCTGAGTCCTCCACTGAGGGGAGAATGGCTGAGCTTTTAGAGCCAAGGTGCCCCCAGAAGGCTGTGACCGCTACTGAGCCCTGCGCTGTGCCTGTTGTGTTGCCTGTGCTTGGCTGTTGGATTGGACTCCTCAAAGCCCACAGTGCAAGGATCCCTCGTGTGAATCCCAGATGGCTTCAGCAGGGAACAAGCACGCAAGCATGAAACTTAGCTGAGGTGGCAGCATTTCTGGGCACGGGCAGTTATGCTTGCTGGTGAAACTCAAGGCCTTTAGAGACTCTCAGATTCCTAAGGATTTCAGAGTTTAGGCTGTTACTGTAGCCATTAAGCCACTATACTTAAGCACCTAAATTCCACCTAGATTGCACATGAGATGCCTACATGCTTTTGGGGATCCTATTTAAAATTCCCTATGTCTGAAAAGAGTAAACTAGGCCAAGCAGAGCATGATGCTAATGCAACTTAGCATATCCAGGTACTGGAGTTAAATGATTTAGAATAGCTCAGCTCATCAGTGTGCTGGCTGGATGCCACCCAGGCTAAAAGTCAAGTTAATGGCATTTCAACTACAGGTCTGTAAACTGCAGGCGCTAAAATTGAGATCTGCATGTGTAAATTGATAGATGAGCCTATACCACCTGTTTGGAGCCTGGAGCAAAAGTTGGCATTGTTCGTAATGACTGAGGGAGCATTATGATAATTTTAGACTCAGCCATTATAAAAAGAAGATGGATTTGGATGTGAGGTTTTGCTCTCTCTGGTTCCTCACCAAATAATAACACAAAGACCTAGAGCAGCTGAGAACTTGGTTCTGATCTGCAGCTCTGCAGCTGTGCCCACTGGACTGAGAGCATCCTCCGGTTCTGCCCACTTGTCCTATGTGCAGCTGTGAAAGTCCTGCTGTCAGCAGTGCGGCTGTGACCCTTCTGAACCCCTGTGGCGAACAGCTTTCCTCTAATAATTCAGCATAGAGACCCTCCTCCCCCCCCCCACCTCTTATTCCTCTGGGAAAAAAAGCTGGAAAACATAAATAAAACTCCTAACCCTCCTTCCCCTGCCCGATCCTGCAGCCTGGATGTGTTTCCCAAGGCTGCCGGTAGCTGAATGGCAATCGTTTTTGCTCGGCAATGGCACTCCGAGGGGATTTGCGTTGTGAAGCTGCTTGAGAAGCCGCGGCGCGGAGCAGAGCGGAGCGAGAGGAGGGGGTGGGTGGAGAGCTGTTCTGCCAGGCGGGCAGGCAGGCAGGCGGGATCGCCCTGGCAGTGACTGTGCCGAGCTTTCACTCCGTGCCTCCCCAGGGACGGAGCCTGTCTCTCCCTCCAGGCTTCCCCCATGCCACATGAGAAGGAGGGAGAGAGGAGAAAGCAGAAGGGTCCCTCTGCACCGCCAGCACCCGAGCGCCTGGCTCACATCTGCAGCAGGCAAACCAAGAGGAAGGGTCTCTGTGCCCCAACAGTCACTTCACCTTTGACTTAAGAGCTTCGCCCACTTCCACGAGGGACAATGGAGGAGCAGTATATTTCCAAACTCCACCCAGTAGTGGATTACGGAGCCGGGGTCTTTCTTCTGATCATAGGTGAGTTCACAATCCGTCTGCTTGTTTAGGAAGCCTAGGAACAGACACACCGGAGCAGCCCTGTCCGTGCTGCTGTCCAGAGGAAGCTCGAGGGAGATGAGAGAAAATCTGCTCCTGCACAGGTCGCCTGCTTAGTGCCTCCTAGTTGGTTGGGAGCCAGGATTAATCTCCGCTCTCAGATTTGCAATCCTTCACTTTGGTGCCAAAGACTTGCCAGCAGCACAAGTTCATCTCTGTGGCATCATGAGTATTCAGAATAAGTTGCCTACCTCTTCTCCCAGCATCTCAGCCATGTGCATGAGACGAGGCAGCCTGTCTCATGAGACTGATCGGGGACAGCAACTTTGGTCTGACTGTTGTGTTGTCTGGCGTGGGAGGGAAGGTTTTTTATGAAGAGCAGCTGTGCTTTGGGAGGATAACCTGGTATAAGGTAGCAAAGGGTTTCCAAATCACATTTCTTTTTATCTAATGGCCTGTTTGCCCTGCCAAAGGTAGATGAAATGCAAGTGGGGATGGGTACCACACAGTCTGCTCCAGCATGGCTTTTAGCTAACATTTTCTTCCGTGTCTGTTTGTTGCATGTGCCCAGGTAATCTGTTTATCATAGCTGTAGATTTGGAGAGGAGCTGAAATGGTTTAGGCATGCAGTCCAACTGAATTTTAATAAGATGTGAATACCTCCCTCCCTTCAGCTCATTTGAAAACCCTGGCTGAAGTGTATTTAAGGAAGAAAAGCATATATATATTTTGTGCTTTCTTAGAGAGGGAAATACATTTCCTGGGAGAGGATCTGTGAGAAAGACAAAGCAATGGTGAATCAGGAGACATTTTGGTCACTGCGGGGTTTTGGGCAGCAATGCTGGCTTTAGGATTTCACGTCTCACCACTGTTCCTGAACACTTTCCCCTGCGCTCTCTGCCCTGCAATACGCTGTCCCCTCAGTTGTGCTGGCAGCAGAGAGCGTAACTCAGGGTGAGGAAACTCAGAATGTGCAAAGCAATGCAGGGGTTTCCTTTTAATCCAAGTCAGGATGCCAGCTGCTTTCTCACCTACAAGTAGATATGCAGGAGCAGCTCAGGTAAAGGGATGGGGCAGCAACAAGGGGCCGGAAGCTGCTGCACCTTTTGCTGGTATTGCTGCTGAAGTTCCCGTGCCATCGTGCTACTGCCTCACACCTCTCCTAAAGGACTTCTAGGCACCTAAGCTTTAGGCTTAGTTTCCAGTAGTCAATCAAGAGCTCTCTGTTAGTCAGCCAGGCTTGCTATATGGTATGTGGGAAGGGGGTTTTATATCCTTTGTATAGTCAAGCACTTCACAGGTGTGCTAGCCACATGATATTATTGTCTGTCCTGATTCTTCTCTTTTAGCCATCCTGACTATCCTTGGAAATTCAGTGGTTCTTGCTACAGCTGTGAGACGCTCTTCCCTCCTGAAGTCACCAGAGCTGCTCACAGTAAACTTGGCAGTAGCAGATATTGGAATGGCAATCAGCATGTACCCACTGGCCATTGCATCTGCCTGGAACCACGCTTGGCTGGGAGGAGATGCATCCTGCATATATTATGCCCTGATGGGTTTCCTTTTCGGTGTCTGCAGCATGATGACACTGTGTGCGATGGCCGTGATTCGATTCCTTATTACCAATTCATCCAAATCTAACAGTAAGTAATGAATTACGTCTCTGGTACCCTAGTAAAGGTGCATTTGGGCTGTTATGCTCAGAGAGGCACTTTGCTGAGTATGGCATACAGTACCAGTTCAATAGCTTTAGGAATCAATATTAAACCTCTAATGTTCCTAGAAGGAGCTGATTAAATTCCTTATTCAGCAAAACACTCTGGCTCCTCACTCTCTGCTAATATCAAGCAAAACTGCCTGAAGTTGGAGAGCCTGGTGTTTTGCTGGATCTTCCTATTCATCTGCAAGCAGACGTACTGAAACTTAAGAGGAAGGAGAATGCTCTCCTGGTGTTCCTGGACTGGGAGTGTTAAGCATTTTTGTGTCAGCTTGATCTTGCAAAGCTGCTTCACTGTGCAAACTTTAGATAGGCACTTAGGGCTGCACTCAGGTCTCACCTGATCCATGGACACTTTCTGCTGAGTTCTCAAGAAGACTTATGCCTGCATACCCTGTGGGACTTAGGGTGGGTAAAGGCACTGTTCTGGACCTCAGAAACTGTCAGTTCAGGTCTCTCTGCCTCATAGGCATTTATACTGGCCTGCTGGGATGTACCAAGAAGCATCCAGAGTCCTTCCCCCTGATTATCCATAGTGGAGACCAATTAGGAGCATGATACAGCTCTATATACCTGGAATTTCCATGGAAATTAAGGCCTGATAAGGGCTGAAAGTTGATGCACGTCCAAGTTGTACTCCAATATGGAGCTGGGTTATAGCTGAAATGTCCACCGACACTCAAGAAATGTTGATTGCTTCCCAGTCAGGTATTACAAACAGTGCCATGGTATTATACACCTCTGTGCTATGGTATTATATACCTCTTTTCTGCCTTTTATTAACTGACAGTAGTATTAGAGATGTGAACGTCTCTCATTGGCATATGGATGCACAAGTTTCTTAAGGATGGGGAGAAGTGAGTCCACACCCCATCCTTTACACACCAGTACTGACTGATGAAGCAGGAAAGTTTCCAGTCATTTGAGCTGGTACTTGTCCATCTAGAGCATGGGTCCATCCAGTCCTCAGTGTGTGTACAAACATTAGCACAATGGTGCTGCAGCAGTAGAAGGAATAATATGACAGTTATGAAGACAGTGCTCATTAATGAGGCATATCCAGCCCTTTAAGACCATGCAACACCTGAAACCTTGGCAGTATTCAGCGTACTGCTACATTTTGGTGGGTCTTGAGCTGCTGGAAGAGGGCATCAGGGATAGTGCAACTGCAATGTCTATAAACTGATCCTTGGTCCTTGACTGGCAGCTATTGATCCAAGGGTTAGGGAATTGCAGCAGAAGTCCAGCCATATTTGCTGCCACCATCCTCCTGTTGGAGAAGAGGTTATGCCTCAGATTGTGTGGTTGAGGTGAGATTCATATAGACTTGCTCTTCCTCTTTCTTGCAGGTAACAAAATCACCAAGACCACTGTTTGCATCTTAATTACTTTCATCTGGCTCTACTCCTTGCTCTGGGCCATTCTGCCCTTGATAGGCTGGGGCTACTATGGCCCTGAGCCATTTGGGATCTCTTGTACAATAGCCTGGAGCAAATTCCACAACTCCTCCAATGGCTTTTCATTCATCCTGAGCATGTTCCTCCTGTGCACAGTCCTGCCCGCACTGACCATTGTTGCCTGCTATTTGGGAATCGCCTGGAAGGTTCATAAAGCGTATCAAGAGATCCAGAATATCGACAGGATCCCTAATGCAGCTAAACTGGAGAAGAAGCTGACTTTGGTGAGTTATCCCAGTGACCAGAAGAGTCTGCAGTAATCAAGAGCTCACAGAGAACTGGCTCTGCTCATGCACAGCCCATGGCGACCTTCATTGCTTTTGTCTAGAATCGACCAAAGGTGGGGACATGGCTCCAGTCTCATCCAGACTCTGCGCCCCTCAGAGTAGCAAAGGGTTCCTGGTAACCTTGTTACTTCAGTAGCTTGATTACAATAGATAATATATCCTAGATACCATGCAGACTACTAAACATTCTTTAGACAGTTGCACCCATGATTTGCATATATGGATTTCCAGTTATGGTGGAATAGCTGCTGAATCCATTCGTAATGTAGTTGGAGTACAGGCTTTGTCCTGTCATCCTAAGTATTTTTAATTGACTAAGTAGCTATTCTGAGTGAGAACTAGACAGAAGTTCTCTATAGAAACAGGCCTTTTTATATAAAATTATTTTTTTAAAATAAACACTTCAGTTGCTCATTTCCTGTGTAAAACCAAAATTGTCCCAAGCTTTCTAGAGGCCAAACTATTGATAAGCTGTACTTTCTGGTAGGACTGTGTCTCCCATGACATATTGCAGCTAGAGCCAGGGAAGAAGATGAAAATGATAGTTCCCTCATAGGAATCCTTCTGTGTAGATTTGCTAGAGGGGAATAAGAGAATATAAGCACTGTCTGGTGTTACCTATGCTTATGTCACAACATAGCAAACATACTGTTTCGGGTATTTCATCTATTTCAGGTGTGGTTTCATCCACATACCATGTGCCTAAGTATCATGTCTCCCTTTCAGATGGCTGTGCTCATCTCAGTTGGGTTCCTAAGCTCCTGGACACCGTATGCAGCAACCAGCTTCTGGTCCATATTTAACTCCAGCAATTCCCTACAGCCCATCGTTACACTGCTGCCCTGTCTGTTTGCCAAATCTTCAACAGCATATAATCCTTTCATTTACTACATCTTCAGCAAAACTTTCCGTCGTGAAATTAAACAATTGCAGTGTTGCTGTGGCTGGCAAGTTCATTTCTTTGGCGCTGACAACTCTGCTGAAAACCCTGTGTCAATGATGTGGAGTGGGAGAGACAATGTACGTCTCTCTGCAGCTGATAAGGTGGTAAACCAGGGAGCTTCAACTCACTGAAATGCAGTCAAGGTTTCAGAACACAGGTCAAATTCTGGACTCGCTCGTGAGTCTGAATGAGTAGGAATGCAGCATGTTGGGTTGTCACCGCATATTTTATGTCAAATACTCAAATTTAAGTATATATTTAAGTATATTTTCAGTATATATTTTTAAATAATGCCTGATTATTGTTTTTAAGCTATACAACAGAAAAAAATTTTTTTTTTCCCAAGAATTTCCACTTTAGAAAAAGTAGATAGATTTACATCCTAAATAAAACCATTATTAGCTTTGGTCCCATTTATTTTCAGGGAAACAACTACAACTAAAAGAAGATGTATTATTTTTGTATTTTCTTTCTTATGCTTTTTATGATGTAATCTATCTGCAAACTCTTGGCTCTGTCAGTAAAACACCTGTCAGAGAAAACAGTAAGTTGAACACAAAGTGCTACCAAATAAATATGGCTGAGAATGTAGCTTTCCCAACAATTTGGGCAGAAAACCATATGGGTAGCAATAATATTCACTGCCAGGAAAACATGATGAAGTAGCTAGTATCAAAATGTCTTAAAGAGAAAGAAAATAATTGTAGCAGTTCTTGATTTCACTGTTTGCTCAGCTGAACACATCTATCTTTGCTAAAGGTGCAGTGAAGATGGAAGAGTTAAATCAAAGACAGATTTGGCACAGATTTTTGACAAGAATCTAAAACAATGGAGAATGGACTTAGAGTTCTTAAAAGCTTCTACCACACTCAAACCTTAATAATTACTTTTACTGCCATAAACTACAGCTGAGGCCAAGAACAGGATTAAGATAGAGTTAAGCACTGCTATGGAATGCAACATGCTGGGAAGGGAGTTGTTATGGTAAATGTCAATTATTAATATTTTTTTGAATTTTAAAAAATAATCTGATACGAAAATGAAGCTGTTTTTTAATAATCATCTCTCCCACCTCAGAGTTTTTGTTTTGACTTTCTCAGTTGCTTGATGTTTAAAATAAACAGCAATATATATATTCCTACCTGGTAATTGCAGATTTGTGAAGGGGACAATGACATGCATGTTAAAAATGTAACATGAGATTCCTCTGTGAAAAAATAGAGAGCAAAACAGCTACACATGCACCTGCAAATGCTTTTAAAGGGGGTATACAAAACATGAAAAATATGTCACTCCATAATACATACAAAATCTGTGTAAAATCAAAAGATCTGTATATTGCTAATGTTTAAGATAATGTTTTAATGGCCTGATTTATTACCTATGTACTTCATTTTTAAAAATCTAAGTCCAGATGTTTGTGTAAGAAATATGTCTCAAATCTCTTTTTCCTTGTTTAGACTCAATGCGGATCAAATTAGAATTTCCCCAGCAGAGACTGCACATTTCACATGTTTTTATAATACATAGAGAAAAACAATTCAGAAAGCAAGGCTCCCCTTGGACCAGAGAACTAGGTCAGGGGATTAGTCAGTTTTTGTTAAGTCTCATCAAGTTGATTTATGGTCAAATTATCATTCAGAATTCATGGTATTTCCTACCCAGCCCTGGACTGTGTTGTCGACTAAGTGATGTTCAAGAGGGCCTTGCTGCTCATCACTGCAAAGAAATGAACTACAATTCCCTTACAAGGTTTTGCTCTCTGTAAGATCAAATTACTATGTTCTGGAGGTTACCCTACAACTGAAAGTCAAGAGGAAAGTTTGTTTTGCAATTAGGGCACTGGCCTGGGATTTGATACTGCACTCAAAATTCTTGCTTTATCACAGCTTCTTTCATGAAAGATAATGCATTGCAGCAAGGCAATTCCCATCTGTAAATTAGACGCCTTTCTCCAGGCCTTTGTCCTGTCTGCATTCTTTGCATGTTTTCAACATATGAATTGCCTTACACATACAGAAAGATCTACTGCTTTGGAACTTAATACGGCAAATGACTGTCCATCAAATAGTAACCTGCTGCCACCCTGCCCATTCTTAGTGAAAAGATCTGAGTGCCTAGTCACATATCCTGTCATATATCAAAACATTCATATTTAATGAAAATATTTCAGTATAGTTGCAGATTACATACGTGCTTTTGCAAATTCTCATTACAACAAACAAGAGCGCAGACTTAAAGCTGCCAGGTTAATGAAGATTGTGTGCGGTGCCTGAGATTTTATTTGGTAACCATGTAACTGTTATGCATGAGGACTCACAACCTGACATTAACTTGTCAGCAGCACTACATTCATAGTTATGCTTCTCCAGCAGCAAAGAATATATGGAAAAGCACAATCTATCTTAGCTTGCCATAGCATAAGGAATCACTGCTTAGGCAGTGAACTGATGGCTAGCTTAAAGGAATGTCTGTTCACTTAAATACTTTTTTTTCCCTTAAAGGACCTAATACAAACACTGCATGTGAAAGCCCCAGTGAGAAAACTATCTTTTTTTTTTTTTTTAACTTGACCCACCGTTTTTTTTTCCAACATTGATATGACAATACAGAATCAAGGTACTTTAGTCAGTCCTAATCTAGTTCCTTAAAGGGCCCTCCTTTAAACATTAAAGGCCTGGAGCGATTCCAATTGAAGTTGGTGGGAACTTTTTATTGAACTCAAAGGAAACAAGATGCAGATTTTAAAGATCATTAGAGTTGGGGGGGGGGAAAGGGGAAGCAAGCCCATGTAGATCATATACATCACCAAAAAGCACAGAAGCCATAAACAGGAAGAAACAGATGAAACTAATGTCATAATAAAGTTCAGAGGTCACCAGCACCTTGACTACATTTTTTTCCAGTTGGCTGGCAAGAGGGCTTGGTTTTGTGCAAAGACAGAAGGTAGTATTTTTATTGCTGATGCTTTCTGTATATCCTGGTTTGAACCATAGCAGTATTTCCTGAAGGGAATCAGATGCTTATAAATAATCAAGACAAAACCCCATGGCATTTTAAAGGCAAAGATTTGGTCAGGGATCAATACTGTTAACCTTAATTAGAAAGACAGCGAGAAGCAAGTCAATTAACCTGTTTATTTCTGAGCAATGTGAGAGCATGAGCACATATGCTCCACTAAAGAAGATTATTTTAAGCAAAGATCTCATAAGTTGCAATCCTTGGAGTAAGGGCAAGATGCTATTGATTGGATCTGCAAATTCCAGCCAATTGCAGAAAATCTCACTTTACATAAAGTACAATGGTGTTGAATCTCTTAGAAGTGCGCTACAGCCTCTTTCACAGTAGCTATATAAGCGCTACCACACGGAGGCTTTAGTGTCATTTTATGAGCTGATGCAGTGAGCAATAAGGCAAAATGAAGTGAAGTTGGATAGGGCCAGAATGGCAGGGACTGGCCCCCAGCAGACCCTCACACCCTTGCTTGCACTGTAAGGATCCCACAGAGGATGTCCTACTCTTACCATTTAACATGTATAAATCCAATTCCTTCTGGAAAGGAGACAAAAATGGTGAGAAATCACTGACTCCAAGAGTCCAACTGCTAAATAGACAGGAGTAGCAAGAGCAATACTGGACATAAATACAGAACTAAGTAAGGGAGACGGAAGGAAACGAATACCATTTAAGGAAGAGTGACGCATTGGGGAAGGGCAGCAATGCAGACAGGCCAGAACTGGACAGGATACAGGATTGGTATCTTATTAAACAAATCATGAACTTTGAAAAATTATGGCATATCTACTTGGACCTTTCTAAAGCGAGTTGAGTCAGATTAACATCAAAGTGTTGTAGGATTCAATCTCTGCTGAACTTTAGTGATTTTGCCTGAAGACTTCTACGTCTAAAATACCTGCCAAATACCTGATTCCAAAATTTCAAAAGAAGTAATCCATATGTAAAAGGGATCAATGGAATAACCAAACAGCTGGAACAGATGTTTTATTTAGCAGTATATGTGAAAAAAAAAAAAAACCACCAAACCCACTTACTGAATTGCCTTCATAGTTCTAGAGATAAAATTTTCATGTGGATACATACATAAATAACCTTCACATAGAACAAGCCAGAGAATTTATAACTTTCTTAGAAAGCACAAAACACCAGGCCACAGGGCAGTGGAACCAAAGGTATGTGGCTGGCCAACCCTTGCTGATGATTATAAGTAATTATTATAAGACTGATTGCGTTGTGTGAAATTTCAGCATTACATAGATTGCTGCCTCTTATCCAGGCACTTCTCAATATCATCCAGCACTTGGACAGCCGCTTTCGGAATACGAGTCCCTGGACCAAATACACTGGTAACGCCAGCTTCATAGAGGAAGTCATAATCCTGTTCAGAAGAAATTTAAGATCTATAGTTAATACTGCAACAGAAAATTGACTATTACAGTAGGTGCGTGCTCTATACTACATGCTGGGCCTGAGAAAGCATATGCATCAACTCCCAGAAAGGGCAAGACAGCATCAAGGGAAATGGCAAGAACAACAATTAGGAGGAAAAAAGAAATACTAAAACACACCCACAGAAAAGGTTTTACCTGTTTAACATCAGATTAATGTCAGATCCTTGAAGATATTCAAAAAAACAACTGGATGTGACCCTGAATTAACCAAACTAACTTTGATCTACCTTTCAAAAATGCTGCTTTGAGTGAGTGCTTGGACCAGATGACTGTCAGTGGTCCCTTTCAAACCTAAATTACTCCAATTTTATGATTGTTCTGAAATTTCAAAAAAGACTTGGGAAGCAGCTATGTAGTCTCACTTATATATAGGATATATTATACCTGTTTCAACCATGGGCTGTTAGCATCTCATGGAGAGACACTGGACAGAGCATGGTTTGGTTCTCCAAAAAACACTAGTAGAGCTCTGCTTGTTCATTTTAAAAGTCTGTCTTTCCTGAACACTTATCTGATTGGTTGGAGAAGCAAGAAGTCTGGGAAAAGGGAATAACAGGAGATTTATATAAAAAAATCAAATTGAATCTCTCTAGACAGAAGAAAACCCTAAAGGTGAAGCAGCCACGCACTTTGTGGATGAGCTAAGGAAAATTTCAGGACAAATGAGACTGAAAGGCAAATTGGCAAACTGTTGAACAGTTTATAAAAAATAGTTAAGGAGAGGGAGTGAGAGGCAACCCTAAGCCCATTAGGGAACATGAGGAGGGACTAAACAGAGAATGAGATGTGTAGCCTATAGGTGTTGGGACCTGCCATGTGTCTTAGTTCACAGCCATGCCTCTTCGGAACTATTACTGGTAGTCATGAAGTCTCTCAAGACAGGAGCTGGCCTTTATCAGTAATATGCAAAGTACTGGTAATCAGAAACAACAGAACATAAAGAACATCTCCCTGAGGCTAGTCTTTACACACAACTTAATATTCCATCCAACAAACACTGTAAGTTAAACCAGGACAGGGTGTACGAAAAACCACATCAATGAGACCTGACAGCACTTTGTGACCATCCTGCAGATCTATACTGACCCTGGTGATCATACGCAGCAGCATACAGCAGTGTAACTCAACTCTGACATATAGGAAATAGCTAAAAACAGCAGAGACTGAAATAAAACAGTCTCCTGGTCTTGACGGAAATGGATATTGACCCGTACCTGAGGTGGGATGACACCTCCGCATATGACAAGAATGTCTGGGCGGCCAAGGGCATTGAGTTCTTTGATGAGTTCAGGCACAAGCGTTTTATGACCTGCTGCGAGTGTGCTCACACCCACACAGTGCACGTCTGCATCAACCGCCTGCTGGGCCACTTCTCGAGGTGTCTATATGGAAAAAGGATTACATTACAGATCACAGTTAGTCTCAATCGGGCTGCTGATCAAGCATCACAGGGAAAATCACTGCATTCAGAATACACTGGAACAGACACTGCTAATTCAGTCATACCTGGAAGAGGGGACCTATGTCCACGTCAAAGCCAATGTCTGCAAAACCTGTAGCAATAACTTTAGCTCCTCTGTCATGGCCATCTTGGCCCATCTTTGCGACAAGTACACGAGGCCTGCGCCCTTCATGATCCATGAACTTGTTAACTCTGATTGGAAACATATGTTGTAACACTGTAAGTCACTGTGATTCATTAAAAGCATTTCCACAAATAAAAAAAAAGCACTGTCTGCAACCATAGCATAATTTTTCTACATTAAATCAAAGGGTCTTCCAGGTCATGGTTGGTCTGTGTAGTCTGCATACTATTTTAACATTCATGTTAAATGGTTACTAACAGATTTCTTCTATTTACTATCATGAACAATAATTTTTTTTTTTAATAAGAAAAACCCTCCACTACTTTTCTGCTTTGCAACAGCCAAAACATTGCATTCTTTGAGGCTTTAATGAGCTGAATTCCAAGTAACTAAAGCACAATTCTCAGATTTTAAGAATAATTAGGACCCAGGATTTCAAAAGTACTTACATGGAACATGGAATACAGAGACGGGTCCTAGACCTCATGCTGTGCATTTACACATCATCATTCAACTAGGCACAAGTCTGTGCAGAAAAGGATGACCTATATCCCCCATTCCATGCACTCATTCCAGTGCCTCCCTTTTTTCTAGGTTAGTGGCAGTCCAGATTTATGCTGGATTAAAGCAACCTTATAACCACAGCCTCAGAGATCAATCTTTCATCTTACGTCTCATTATCCAAGTACTGCCAGTCTCTATCTTGGAGTGGGACACTAAGATTACTCTCAGAAATACTACTAAAAGTGGGTTTTTAATATTATACTATTCTGCGCATTCTATTAATGACAGATTGTATGGATTTGGAGCAGCTTGAAACCATCTGCTGACACGGCTGGGGTAGTCACTGTATGAATCCAGTGTTCGGGAAAAGAGTGACTCGAGATAAAGCATTTATTAGCAAAGGTTTGAACAACCCCAGAAGGTGATGCCAGGACAGGAAAAAGCTTCATGCAAGTGTGGGGGGGGAAGACTTGGCCAGTTTGAAAAGGAATATGTCAAAAGAGCTGGGGAAACCAGACTGACAAAGCTTCTGCTTGAAGATCTAAAGAAGCTGGGCCTGCAGAACAGAAGGGCTGTTAAGGATATAAATGAAGTAGGTATCTGACTTGATATGTGATTTCTTAAAATCCTTTTCTCTGTATTGCTTTGTATTCCCATATTCTTATTTTCTTATTCCTCTGCACTTAGGTTCTCTCCCAAAGAGAAGAGCTCTAGGTGCTCCAAGCCTGCCAGGCTAAGACTACCTGAGTGACTGCAATTCAGGCCTTGAGTTAAGAGTGGGGCAACTCTGAAATTCCACTTTTCAAGGGCTGTGCAAAGATAGTATGTAGCAAAACCAGTTTTATTACCATATTTACTAAATGGTACATATGACCCTAGACATAACGCATGTGTGTGAAAAAGGGAGGTACATCTTGTTTCTCAAGGAATGGTTCGGTTTCATGTAAAGCCATGATTATAAATACTTATCTTGGCATTTAAAATAAAAAAATCCCCATGAACAACTGCTTTCAAGTCAGGCTAAACATCACCATTGTGAAGCCATCAGGACATTCCTTTTCAGAGATCCTGTAACTCTTTAATGTGTAAGTCCCAGCGTAGTGGGGGATCAATTCATATTACATTATCACCTACTAGAGCAATTTGCCTCCTCACCCATGAGGACAGCAGCAAAGGCAGAAGCTGACAAAAGACACAAAGAGATACTGTTTTCGCACATACTCCCATCCTCTGATATTTTCTCTCTAGTGATACGACTAAGTAACACCCATAAACTGGAAGTCTCCAGGTCATCTTCTCCTCAATCCTGCCAGTGAGGGGGATGGA
Source organism: Apteryx mantelli (assembly GCF_036417845.1). Lineage (NCBI taxonomy): Eukaryota > Metazoa > Chordata > Aves > Apterygiformes > Apterygidae > Apteryx > Apteryx mantelli. The sequence continues at coordinate 136,021,411 of NC_089980.1, read as the reverse complement.
TGAGAGGAGGAGGAGACGGACTTTCCAGGTTAACGACTGGCTGCGCCGCTGGTGTTGGCAACAGGGTTTTGGTTTCTACGACCATGGGACCCTGTTTGAAGATCGACAACTGATGGCGAGAGATGGGATCCACCTCACGAGGCGGGGCACGCGGGTCTTTGCCAACAGGTTGGCCAACCTGGTAAGGAGGGCTTTAAACTAGGAAAGATGGGGGAAGGGGAGAGTTATAGTGACAGGGTAGTTGGCAAAAGACTGCTCAAGTCAGGATGCCTCCAGCAGGTGAATGCAGCCAGGGAAGTGCGCATGGGATGTGGCTATGGAGGACCCTCTTGTATCCCTCCTGGGAAACCTGCATGCTCGACCACCTCCCTGAAATGCCTGTACACCAATGCACGCAGCATGGGGAACAAACAGGAAGAACTAGAGATGTGTGTGCGGTCGCAGGGCCATGATCTCTTTGCCATTACAGAGACATGGTGGGATAGCTCGCATGACTGGAGTGCTGTCATGGATGGCTATGTGCTTTTTAGGAAAGACAGGCCAGGAAAGCGAGGTGGTGGAGTTGCTCTTTAGGTGAGAGAGCAACTGGAATGTATTGAGCTGTGCCTAGGGGTGTGTGAAGAGCGAGTCAAGAGCCTATGGGTAAGGATTAAAGGGCAGGCTAGCACGGGTGACACTGTTGTGGGTGTTTACTACAGGCCACCTGATGAGGAAGAGGAAGTCGATGAGGCCTTCTACAGACAGCTGGAAGTAGCCTCACAATCCCAGGCCCTGGTTCTCATGGGGGACTTCAACCACCCCAATATCCAATGGAAAGACAACACAGCTAGGCACAAACAGTCCTGGAGGTTCCTGCAGAGCATTGGTGACAACTTCTTGACCCAGGTGGTGGAGGAGCCAACAAGGAGAGGTGTGCTGCTGGACCTCGTACTAACAAACAAAGAAGGACTGGTGGAAGATGTGAAGGTTGGGGGCAGCCTTGGCTGCAGTGACCATGAGATGGTGGAGTTGAGGATCCTGCAAGGAGGCAGCAGGGCACCAAGTAGGATCGCAACCCTGGACTTGAGGAGAGCAAACTTTGGCCTCTTCAGGGACCTACTTGGAGGAATCCCATGGGTGAGGGCCCTGGAAGGAAGGAGTGTTCAAGAGAGTTGGTTAATATTCAAACATCACTTCCTCCAGGCTCAAGAGCGGTGCATCCCTATGAGTAGGAAGTCAAGCAAAGGAGGGAGGAGAGCTGCATGGATGAGCAAGGAGCTCCTGGCAAAACTCAACCAGAAGAAGGAAGTCTACAGAAAGTGGAAAGGGGGACAGGCCACTTGGGAGGAATATAGGAATGTTGTCAGAGTATGCAGGGATGCGACGAGGAAGGCTAAGGCCCGTTTGGAATTAAATCTGGCTAGAGATGTCAAGGACAGCAAGAAGGGCTTCTTCAAATACATCAGTAGCAAGAGGAAGACTAGGGAAAATGTGGGCCCTTTGCTGAATGGAGTGGGTGCCCTGGTGACGAAGGATGCAGAGAAGGCAGAGTTACTGAATGCCTTCTTTGCTTCAGTCTTTACTGGTCAGGCCAGCCCTCAGGAACCCCAGACCCTGGAGGCAAGAGAGAAAGTCTGGAGAGAGGAAGACTTTCCCTTGGTGGAGGAGGAGTGGGTTAGAGATCATTTAAGCAAACTTGACACCCACAAATCCATGGGCCCTGATGGGATGCACCCAGGAGTGCTGAGGGAGCTGGCGGATGTTATTGCTAAGCCACTCTCCATCATCTTTGAAAGGTCATGGAGAACAGGAGAGGTGCCCGAGGACTGGAAGAAAGCCAGTGTCACCCCAGGCTTCCAAAAGGGCAAGAAGGAGGACCCAGGGAACTACAGGCCAGTCAGCCTCACCTCCATCCCTGGAAAGGTGATGGAGCAGCTCATCCTGGAAGCCATCTCCACGCATGTGGAGGAAAAGAAGGTGATCAGGAGTAGTCAGCATGGCTTCACCAAGGGGAAATCATGCCTAACCAATCTGATAGCCTTCTATGATGGAATGACTGGCTGGGTAGATGAGGGGAGAGCAGTGGATGTTGTCTACCTAGACTTCAGCAAGGCTTTCGACACTGTCTCCCATAGCATCCTCATAGACAAGCTCAGGAAGTGTGGGTTAGATGAGTGGACAGTGAGGTGGATTGAGAACTGGCTGAATGGCAGAGCTCAGAGAGTTGTGATCAGCGGCACAGAGTCTAGTTGGAGGCCTGTAGCTAGCGGTGTCCCCCAGGGGTCAGTACTGGGTCCAGTCTTGTTCAACTTCTTCATCAATGACCTGGATGAAGGCACAGAGTGCACACTCAGCAAGTTTGCTGATGATACAAAACTGGGAGGAGTGGCCGATACGCCAGAGGGCTGTGCTGCCATTCAAAGAGACTTGGACAGGCTGGAGAGGTGGGCAGAGAGGAACCTCATGAAATTCAACAAAGGCAAGTGCAGGGTCCTGCACCTGGGGAGGAATAACCCCATGCACCAGTACAGGTTGGGGGTTGACCTGCTGGAAAGCAGCTCTGCTGAGAAGGACCTGGGAGTGCTGGTGGACACCAAGTTAAGTATGAGGCAGCAATGTGCCCTTGTGGCCAAGAAGGCCAATGGTATCCTGGGGTGCATCAGGAAGAGTGTTGCCAGCAGGTGGAGGGAGGTGATTCTCCCCCTCTCCTCAGCCCTGGGGAGGCCACATCTGGAGTACTGCGTCCAGTTCTGGGCTCCCCAGTACAAGAGGGATGTGGCACTACTGGAGAGAGTCCAGCGAAGGGCCACAAAGATGATTAGGGGACTGGAGCATCTCTCTTATGAGGAAAGGCTGAGAGAGCTTGGCCTGTTTAGCTTGGAGAAGAGAAGGCTGAGAGGAGATCTTATCAATGTGTACAAGTATCTGAAGGGAGGGTGTCGAGAGGATGGGGCCAGACTCTTTTCAGTGGTGCCGAGCGACAGGACGCGAGGCAATGGGCACAAACTGAAACACAGACACTTCCATCTTAACATGAGGAAAAACTTTTTCACTGTGAGGGTGACAGAGCACTGGAACAGGTTGCCCAGAGAGGTGGTGGAGTCTCCTTCTCTGGAGATATTCAAAAGCCGCCTGGATGCAATCCTGTGCAATGTGCTCTAGGTGACCCTGCTTGAGCAGGGGGGTTGGACTAGATGATCTCCAGAGGTCCCTTCCAACCTCAGTGATTCTGTGATTCTGTGATTCTGTATGTGGATATCCAGACAGATTTTAGCCTTAGAATGTTAGGAACATTAAGAGTGAAGCTACAGGGACAACTTATGGACTGACCAAAACCAGATTTTGCAAATATGAATTGCTGGAAATATTTGTAGAGATTATTATTACATAGTCTTCAAAAGAAGCAATGCTGTTTATGGGGATTTCAGGCAATGTTTCACAAATTCTTAATCTTAAGGCTGACTGGTCTATTTGAACAAAAGCCTCAAACCATAAAACCACCTCAGTGGATTTTGTTTACAAGCAAATAAAGGTTTGAGTAAGTACTGACTGTCCTCTTATTGCACTTAATTCTTCTCATTCTGCTTACAGGCATAAGAATGCGTGTGCCGGTGTTTGTTTTGCTCTTCAATCATTTTTGGGATTAATTTATGCTATTTTGTACCCATGTCTTGGGGAATGCTTTTCTAGCGAGTAGTGAGTATCACAAATGTCGAATGGATTGAATGTAATGCTGTGTTCAGCTTCTTTAGAAGTTATTCTCACCTGTTGATGGCATAAAGAATTTCATCACTCTCTCCAAACTCCTGGCGATAAGCTCCGCTCACCATTCGGTCACTGGCTTTATGCTCCCCAAACACCTTCTTCATTGCATCTGTTATTTCTCCAACAGTGCACCTAAGATACAGAAGCAAAACATTAATGCTGTTAGGAGGGTTACATAAAGACAGAATACAGAAATCACTGGCAGTGGCCCAATTATTTGCCTTGCTCCAGGAGCAAATTCAATTACACATGGTTCTCCTTGGTCCTACAACTCTGAGCTTCTGACTCACTCTAGTGTCATCCACTAATAGAACATGTAAGAGTATTAACAAAAAGAAAAAAAGAAAATAAAAAACTCACACATTTTTCTGATGTGAGAAGTGATTTTACAAAAGATAAGGCAACTGAGACTGTTGCACAGCAAAATATTTCAGCAAGCTGAATCAAGTTCTCTTAATTGGGAATTTTTTAATGCTCAGCTTGCAAGATCTTGTACTTGGACTGATAGTACCATCAGACTAAAATTCAAAATATAAAAGTCAGGAGGAAAAAAAAAAGAAAGAATATACAAAAAAGTAGTGTGGAGCCTAAACTGTTTACTGTAATTTGTTTGCCTTTCCTTTGCTGTTTATATTTTAGTATTTAGTAAAGATGGGAAATTCAGTTATACGCCACTTTCAAGCTTTGTTTGCTGCTGGAGACACTGCATGCAAGAAATAATACACCTTTTACTGATGTAGTACAATTGCCAGAAGCACACTGGGTTGGGCTGTCCTCAGCTTTGTACAAATGCAAGAAATAACAGTGTCTGCCCCAAAGCATTTAAAAATCTTGAGCTTAACAGATTCTATCTTCCTGTGAAAAATCTATCATGCAGACCTGTACCAAAAAGATGATGTTATGCTCAAACTACAGTTCAGCCCACAACCTGAAGACTGAGGAAGAACAATCTGATTAGAAAGAAAAAGCAACTCATCTGTGGAGAAAGAGCAGTTTAGCTAGTAACTCCATTACAGCAAGCTTCTTATTTCTGATATGAAATTAATTGAGAGTCAGTACTGCGTAATGACTGTGAAGGTACGCTGCTGAGCTCCTGATGATATTTTTCATCAATATATTCAGTAAAAATTATATGTGAATGGGAAGAGACTAAGGAATTCACACATAAATACATACATACAAAGAAATGAATACAACTTGTTACAAACTGTCAAAGTTAAATGAAGAAAAATACTACCCTTATAACACAGTTTGAAAGTATGCTTACAAATACAGAGATAAAACTCCATCCATCTGGCCACTGCTAGATACATTTCATGCCATGGAATTTGCACTTTTTCTTGCCATATTACATTTAGCTATAAGCTACTCTTAGCCAAAAATTAAATTAACTATCCTCTAAGCTTTTAATATGAAATGCTCAGAGGACACAGGATATTATTGCTTTATGTCATATTTGCACAAGTTACAACTTCTTGTCCACATGCTTTTGGAAAGAGGTGGCCAAATGAATTGTACTCAGCTCCTCTTCTGCTGTTTCCAGTTCCAGTAGTTATTGTCTGATTCTAACCGTACATAATCCACCAAGCATACTATATAACTGAAGATGGACTTCTGCTGTATTAACTGAATCCTTCAATAAATTTCAGAGAGATACTTAACTTCCTGTGACTCCCTTGCTATTTTGCTTTTTCTTTCTCAGCTCATCTGTTGCATACTCAGCAAACTTAATCATTCACCATTAAAAGAGGCAGCACTGTGTAATCATGTGATAGAGCCTGTACTGTGAGGACATTGGCTGGGCAGAGAAAGAAGCAGCACTGAATACATTACACTTCAGGCCTTTCTTTTCCATTACTGATAGCTGGCACAGCAGAAAGGGCAAGTTTGGAGGGGGAAGGAAAAATGCAGTACTGCAGATGAGGGAGATGAGAGCATCCATCTCACAGCACTACCTAATTCCACCCACCTTCTTATAATGTGGCTTCTCATTAAAAATAAGGCACAGAAGAGAAGCAGTACTGCTCCCATTCCCTAATAGCTTTGGCCTGCCTCCCTACTTGGGTTGCAATAGTAGCAGGACTTTTCTACTTGTGTTGGTCAGCACTGAAATCTCCGCATTAGTCCATGGAGACCTTTTCCATAGATCAAGACTGAAATTCTGTGCTACTCCTTTTATTTCAATTGTATTAAATTATTTACCTTCATTCTGAAAACCCATCCTTTTCCATTCAGTTGGAGACAGCCACTGGTCTCTAACATGGTAGTAGCACTGGCCTCCATCCACCACTTGTTAAGGATGAAAGCACTTTCACTTGAAAATCTTTTTCCATGTTACCCTTTACAGAAGAGCTCCCTGTAGACATTCACAGAGCTCACAAAACTCCTTCAAATGCTCTTTATCAGATGTAATGATGATTTCCTGCTGTGGTCATACCATAGGGGACACAGGCTACACAGTTCTGGGGGCAGATGCAGGATTTTTGTTTTGTATTTGCACCTTACTTACAAAAAGGAGTTGCAGTCCATTAATACTTTTACAAATAATAAAAACAAGGTCATTAAGTAGAGAAACCAGGAGACATGAATCCCTGCTAAGTCCAGCATTACCCTCTAATGACCTCTACAGTTCAAAGACAAGTGTTGACATGCTGCTGAGAGTCCTTACAAGCTCTCTTGGAAGCAAATGTATTGAACATGTGGCTGTTAGTTTGTTCATGTGTTGAACAAAATGGAATGAAGGATTTTGAGAAATCACAGTAAAAAAATAAGACAGCACCTCAATAAGGAGTAGGTTTGGTTTGCTCATTTCTGGGCCACTGAATTAAAGAACAGACAGATGTGAGACATTCCAGAGATCAACTGTTAGTTTGCAATGGGATTGAAAACAGTTTTAAAAAACAACTTAGATGAAAAGAGTAAATGTTCCACAGCACTCTAAAGGATGCCTCACTATCCTTTTACATCTTTTACATCTTTGCCTGACTAAGCAAGCTTATTTCTCCTTCAACCATAAAATGTTTTCACACCAATTTGTGGTGCAAGGAAGGATGAAACAACAGACCATGATGAGACTGTGTACATCCCTTTTCACATCTTTTTAAGCTCTCTAACCTACAAAACAGCAGGGTGGAAAATCAGAGAAATCTAGTTATGTTCTGAAACCAATAAGAGCTTGAGCTGTAAACAACAGAATGTGTGTGAATATCATCATTTTATGACATACTTAGTATCAATATTGTTCTTGAAGAGATATTAAAACACAGCTTTAAGAGATGGCAAACCACAGTAGTCTATCCTACGATCTCAAACTACAGCCACCTTTTACTTCCACCTCTGAATAAAAACCCAAAACATCTCGAGATATCAAACTTGCTGACAGCATTCCCCAAACAGTTGAAAGATGAAAATGAACAATCAATTTTTAATAGCAGTTGGATATTTCTATCCCCCCTGCAATACCTTGCACGTGCCGCCTCCACTGCAAGCGCCAATAAGTTGCCTTCCCCAGTAGCAGCGCACTGTGTTAGAGCAGCAAGACATTGCTGGGCTGCTGCTTGATCTCTATGAGCCTTCACCTTAAGTGGAGAGTAAAAATATTCAATTAAAACAAACAACAAGGTGAATTGGGAAGTCCAGTGTGTTCCGCTAAGACTTTCTGGCTTCAGATATTTATGTCAGAGGTATGGAATAATGCAATTATTACCACCATACACCTTGTCTTTCAAAAAGGCTAAAATCAGAAAGGCATCTCAAGCCTTAAAGCATGTGTACAAGTCCATTAAGCAACTCTAAAACAATTTTCTCCTTTTTTTTTTTTTTTTTTACTAATTGTAAAACTGAATCTTGACTGCTGATTGTAAAGAACATTCCTTAATAGCATCTGACAGGCTGCACCAAACAGTCTGAGTGTTGAAGTAATGTTACACACTTTTAGAGCAAAACATTGCATAGTTATTTTCTATCTTATTTTCAGAAAATACAAAGCTCTTGATTTGAAAGATCAGACATATATTTATGAGACTATTTAAATGCTCTGATGATTAAAACCAAATGAACATAATGAAAACTTTTTTGTTTGGATTTTAACACTTTGTTTCTTTGGGGTCTCCATCAGTCTCCACTGAAGTTGTTAAACGGAAATCCAGCTTATCCACTACGTTTTAGACTGGATCCTCCCAAATTTGAGGGTCAATTTTTTGGCAAGCCACCTTTCCTTAATATTTACTCAAGTGCTATCTGAAAGTACAAGAACTTTTATTTTTGAGAAGGTAATTCCCACCTTATTAATCTTCTCAATCTGCTTGCTACGGACTGAAGTATTATCAATAGCCAGAACTTCAACTGTCTCCTCTTTTTCTAGCTGGTGCTTGTTTACTCCAACAATTACTTCAGAACCTAATTCCAACAGAAACACCAGAAACTAAGAATACAGTTGCAAGCTACTGTGAAAGGACACAATATTTTTTTGACAAGAAAATTTTGAGCTTTGCTTTAAAGCTATTTTGACATTCCAAATACTTAAGTCCTTCCCGATAAAGCAAATTTCAAGTCTGTATTTTTCACTATGATGAAAGATGGTTAGATGTAAGAACATTCAGTTCAGTGAATACTGACCCAAAAAACAAATTTGAAAAAGAATGCTATTTATCTTACAAACTAATTTAGTAAGAACACATTAGCTACTTTTCTCTTTTTAAATTTGCATAGCCGAATCTTACAGAAACAAGCAGAAGCGCTGCTCTCTGGCACAGCTCTGGATTTACCCTTCTGTTTTACCAGAAAAATAAGAAAGTGAAGTTCCTATCTAGAACTACTCCACATGAATAAAAATAAATTTATCATGTTGGAAAGTCGTATTGTAGTTTTCAGCCAATATGGATTTAAAAAACATTTTCACTTGCAGTGCCTGGTAACATTATTACACTCTTCCAACCAATGTGAAGTAGTTAATCTTGGGAGAGAAAATACAGAACTTTATTTATTATTCTCTAATGGTCTTAACTCAAAAATGAAAGGAGATATATGAGCTTTTTCATTTGGAGCATATGTTTGAAGTAGGCATTTAGTAATCCCTAGTTTCTGTTACTGGAACACAGACTACAAAAAGTGGAATATAAACACACACACATATATATGTATATCCCTGCACATATATACATACTGTACATTATGTATACATATAAAGAGCTGCATCATCCTCTAATTTGAGATGACTGCAGTTTTCTGGTCTTCAGTAAAAATGAATACTTCTCAAGCAAAACTAGAAATTCGGCCATATATATTCAATATCGCCATCTGCTGGTGGTCACATTTTTAAATTCAGGAGACACAATTTAAAGACATTTTTTCTATAGCTTTGTCTAGTCTAGTTTTAAATATGTCAAGCAAGACTGTTTTCATTCATTTCTCTTGGCAGACTCCCATGCACTGGCACCTCTTCCAGAATCTTTCACCTATATTCGACTAAAATCTTTCTGTTTTATTACTCACAATCTGTTACTCCTAACCTAAGAAGTGAAAACAAATGAAAATGCGTGTGTAAAAAAGCTTTTATATAAAGATATTCTACTTGAATTTTTCCTTTCTTACACCTTCCTGCTCCCTACCAGAGTCAATCCTGGCTTGTCTCCGAGCTGCACACTCTTCAATCCGAAGTTTGGGGATTCCCTCAGCTACAGCTTTGGCCATTCCACCCATTTCTTCAATCTCCTCAATGAGCTGAGAAATGAAAAGGATGGAAAAAATATATAGTAACAAGATTCACAAATCTGGCTTTTCACTTTTGCTAATAAGAATTCAGACAGTAGTACTTATACCTAAATATACAGTCTTGTGCTCTAGAAGAATATTTCCTATACACCTGCATCTCAGACTAAAGGTTTTGGGTATAAATTAAGCAAGATCTCAAAAAAAAGAATATTCTTATTAACAAAATGCCATGGATTCAATAACAGTGCACAGCATATTACTTAACCAGTAACAACCACAGTCTTCCCTCTATGAAGACTTAAAATCCAAGGCATTGATTCTGCAAACAGATGAATAGATATGGACCCTTGCCTGCCAACCAGCCTTTGTAGTTACGTGTATACTAGTAAACTGAACAAAGTCAGGGCAAATTCTCAGACCCTGAAGACAAGAGGAATGGCATGGTTCAACTCTCACACAACTACAGTCCTTTCCTCTCCGAAACAGGGTGACTGTATTCAAATTTCCTACTGAAAATGGCTGTCAGACCATGCCTAGGCACTGTCTAGAAGCATCTTAGTTGACATGGACCAAAACGATAGGGTGCTAACACAGCAGTGTGTGCAGTCCCAGGTTAGTGTTTAAGCCTATTTTAGTTAATTTACAGACTTTGGGACTTTGCACAAAAGCAGTAATTTGCTCAAAGGGAGAATTGCAGCGTTTTAGTTCCACAGCCCAAATCTTGCGCGTAGGCAGATAATAATTATTTATTCGGGATTGCCCCAGACTACTCCTGTACAGTAGTGCTTGCACACAAGTAAGCTATAGTAGCTGAAAAACATTTAAAAAAAAAGATTTTTGATCCAACAGAAAAAAATATAAGTTCTACATAACTATATGTATGGTCAGACAATTGTCTGCCTACATGCTCATGCTCATGCAGCTATAAAAACTTGCATTTAAGAACTAGTTTTAAGGTCTTAAGTAGAATATCACAGATGTCATGCACCTAGTAGATTGGCTTGACTTCTTCTGTAGAATCTTTGCTTTTATGGACAAAACACAGAGATGCAAGAAAATCAGGAATCTCCAGAGCACATGGGAACTTAACAGATCTTGATTATTTGTTCCACATGGAGATATTTCCCTTCTGAATGTAATCTGCCAAAAGGTTGAAGTCCACACACACACACACACACACACACACACACACACACACACACACACTGTATTTTTATCAGGTTCATTTACAAAAACATAACAGAAGCAGGAGTGTAAAAGAATTCCTTCATAATAACTCACCAATATATCAAATAGTCTCTAAAAAGACACTTCTGAAAACAAAACAAAACACAAAAACAAAACCTGATGCTCCTACACCAGATCATAAAAAAACAAAAAATATGCAAGCTGACCTTTAAAGCAGCTTCATAGACATCATTGGTGAGGGACTCCATGAGGTAAGATCCCCCCCAAGGATCTGCCACTTTAGGAATACCCGATTCCTCTTGTATTATGATCTGCGTATTCCGAGCAATGCGAGCACTCTTTACTGTAGGCAAACCCAAGGCTTCATCGAATGAATTTGTATGCAAAGACTGTGTACCTCCAAACACTGCAGCCATTGCTTCAATTGCAGTACGAATGACGTTGTTAAAGGGATCCTGGAAGGAAAAGGAAAACACTGAAGCATAAAGGTTCTGCCAAGTGCCTGAGGCATGTTAAGAACTTAATAAACTCAAATTGGAGAGGATGGAATGGTTAGTCTGGATAACTTCCATCCTGTAATTCCAAAAGTCCTGGAGTCATGAATAGCACATCTGGCGGTCAGGTTACTAGTCAAGATCCTCAAGATGTGTTTTGGAACGAAATGTGTTTAATATTTTCATTAATGACAGCATTACAAAGGTAGGAGTTACTGCTGAAACTTGACGGTGCTGTAAAATTGAAAGATACCAATGGGAGAACTGGGATATTAACCAAAACAAATGTATAATCTGGAGTACCAAGTAGAGAATGAGAGTCAATTTAACAGAATTGAACACTTTTAATCTGAGGACCCACAAACGCCACTGTTCCAGAAGTCAGTTAGTTTCACTGCATTCCTGTGATATAAATATTGCATTTGTTTAACAAATAAATAAATAAATAAATAAAACCAAGACACAGAAGTTAAATAACAATTGCTGCAAAGAGAAGAGAATCTAAAAATAACTCTTATCGCTTGACTTTGTTTGAGAAGCAGTCCTCAGAATAAGAACTGAAATCCAGTTCTGATGTCACTTGAGTAACTACATATGCGGTCCAACGCGTTATTTTCTTGTTGTGATGTGACGCAAAAGAAATAGCAGAAAGTGCACCCAGTTTCAGAAAAGCAGCTGAACTGTAACCAGCACTGGTCTCTTCAGCAGTCAGAAATATCAGCGTGAATGACTTCCTTGACTACCAGAATGAATTTTCAATCTAGTGAGCTTGAGACAAGGGTGCCCCTACTGCTCCATTCAGCCACGTTCTCAAAGGGATAACTTATTTAATCAATCCAGGAGAGAGCTTCATCTGTCGTTCCTGAATTAACACAAGCATCTCTCTGCATTCATCTCTCCACTTAACAGGTTTGGATCCTATTTTCAATTCAGTATCCACTAGAGTGGGAGCACAGATGCTTAAGACAATAAGTTCAGTATGGAAATGAAACCAGACCATGAAAAGTTAGGCACTGAGACTCTGGGTATCACCATACCTAAATTGTTTTGTGAATACGATCTAAAGCCCTTAACTTCAATGCTTTCACTTGAGCAATATAGGGTAGCCCAAAATATTGAAGTGTTTCCTAACCAGCAATTTGGGAAGCAACGCTGCTGGCATTTGACAACAGCTTTCCTCTTATGTGATCAAAAAGATGGACCCAATACTAGTGTGTGCATTTGCCAGAGTAAGACGCGTTGTCTCATTCAGAAAGCTGCATCTTTGCTAGTAAAAACAGCAACCCCTTTTAGATACATGCAACTTGAGGACATATTTAAATCATGTACATTATAAATCAGAAAGCAGTTGAAGTTCAATTTCTAACCTGCTCAGTGAGTGACCAGCCTGAAGTCTGACAATGAGCTCTCAGAAGAAGAGATTTGGGATCCTTGGGCTTAAACATTTTCTCTATTAGATGAGCCCACAGCCGCCTCCCAGCTCTTAGCTTAGCTATTTCCATATAGAAGTTCATGCCAATTCCCCAGAAGAAAGAAAGTCTGCAATGAGAATACACAAACAGGATAAAATATTGAACCATTCTAACAATTCTGTTTCAGTAATGGAAAAGTCATGTGGCAAGTTCCCTGGTTAATTTATTTTAAATATATAACTCTAACATAAGATGATGGGAATGTTCTCAGACACTGATGCCAGTTGTAATGGAATGGCACATATTTGCGCTAATAAACTGTCTCAGTCTCCAAACAGGATGACTGCAGGCAAACAGCAGTGGCAATGGCCCCAATAATTGTTAAAGTGTCTTCAGGGACTGTTTTTTGGGGGAGCCCTAGGTCAAGCAGTGCTCCAGCAGGTCACTAATATAGACAATCATATAGACAATAATGGGGAATGCTCCTAGACACAATTTACTACAGTAGGTATGGCTCATGAACTACTTGGAACAAGAAGATGTTACATTTTACAAACATGCATGCATTCTTCTCCTGAGGATTTTAATCAAAATCCAAATCAAACATCAGTTCCAAACTGGACAACGTAACAAGGAACAGACTGATTGATCTACTTTTTCCCCATTTATAATTTCTTTGATCTATAAATGTAAATATGCACAGTTAAAGCAAGTACAACTCCTTATAAAAAAATCTGCACACTTTTTAACAGTCAATTAGTTACCAAAACAGTCTGCTAAAGGCTCTTACAGATTCTCTCTCACCAGAAGGTCTAAAAATAAAGCTTTATCTTTTTCTATAAGTCTCATTTCAGTCTTGTCACAAATGTTGGAAAGCGAGTTTAATTCAGCTGCTTTGAATAGCCTGTTGCACAGTCAAGCTGTATGATCCACACTTTTTTTTGGACTCACTGTATAGTTAGGGAATTTGTAAATCAGAACAACCAGACCACTGAAACTGTGATTCCACTCAATTTGGCAATCACTGTACAGAGAGAGAATATGCTGGCCAGAATGAACTGACTTTTCAGGAAATTTGTAATCGTAAATTCTGTTTCAACTGCCTGAGCTTTCCTTTGCTAAGGAGATTTTTTCCAAATATTTCAAAATAGTGTCAGTGAACAGAAGATCAATCATACTATAGCATAAAACAACTGCAAGAGCTCTTGATGGATTCTGCAATCTATACTAGATGTAATGTAAAGGCTTGGGGACCTTTCTGGACCAGAGACCAACTGTCCCAACAGACCTTGGCAATGCTTGGGCTTGTGAATGAGCTTTATTCAGTTTATTAGCATAGATGTAATCTAAGTGTCTGTTGAACCAGATATATTTTTGCACTGCTGAAATTGCATAACAACAACAACAAAAATTAACCTGCAAAATGAGCATTGCTAATGTTGCTTGTACAGGAATAATGAAGTACATTTGAGATTCAATTCCAGAGGTTTTATTCACTCTTCCAAAGTGAATTTTGTACTTGCAGATTTGTTTTGCTCACCTTGGTGCAAATTCATCAATGGTAAGGCCAGCTTTAAGTCCAGTTCTGCAGTACTCCAAGCCATCAGCTATAGTATAAGCTAATTCCAGAATGGCATCAGCTCCTGCCTCTTGCATATGGTATCCACTAATTGAAATTGAATTAAATTTTGGCATATACTACAAAAATAAAAGACAACAGTGTATGACAGCAGAAGGGGAAAAACATCAGACAATTGTACTATCAATGTTCGCAAATATTCCATTCTTTGTAGGCTGACAATACAACATATCTCCATTAAGTTGCGTTTGCAGGTGTGTATTTCAGCTGAATGAAGTCTCATTGTTCTTCTCTCCCAATACAGTAAAAATGCTTTTACCTTTTTGCGTTATTCATTGTGCTTATATTATCATTCACCATGATAAGCCTCTTTGGACTTGATTACAGGCTGTGTTCCACCTCTCCAATGGAATTGCAAATAAGAAAACATTTGGCACTATCGAACTTCCAGTCACAATATCAGGACTTCACTCCTTTCATTATCTCCTTCTCATGCTCCATTTCATAGCAGAAGTCTTTCAAGATTTCTTATCTCTTTGTTCCCACTTACAGCTGCACCATACTTCTTAACCATGTGGTTTCTTTTATTACTTTTTGTGCAAAAAATAGCATCCCTAATCCTTGTCTCCAAGCTTCCTTCCTTCCTTTCAGGCTCAGCCTCAGAGTCAAGGCTGCCTTACATTTGGCAGCCTAACTTAATAATCCTAAAATGCACACAGTAAGTGATTTGGGATCTTAACTTCTCCGCCCTCCTCTTCCCACAACCATTTCATTCTTCACTACAAGAAGTCTTCCTGTCTTCTGCCTTATTCTGCAAAGAGTTCTGCAAAGAGTTCTGCAAACTCATAGTTAACAAGATATAATAATAGAACTAAATACATTTAAACAATGAATACCTTTGAGGTGTACTGAAAGATGTCAGCAATAATCCGCATTGATGGTTCTGGGGGAAAAATGTATGTATTTCGGACCATGAACTCCTTCAATATGTCATTTTGGATCGTCCCCGTCAGTTTGGCTTGGGGCACTCCCTGCTCTTCTCCAGTTACGATGAATGTTGCCAACACTGGAATGACTGCCCCATTCATTGTCATAGAAACCGACATTTTCTCCAAAGGAATTCCATCAAAAAGGATTTTGGTGTCTTCCACTGTATCAATGGCAACTCCAGCCATTCCAACATCCCCTCGAACTCGTGGATTGTCTGAATCGTAACCACGATGGGTGGCTAGATCAAAAGCAACTGACAATCCCTGCTGGCCAGCTAGATGAAAAAAAAAGGGGGAGGGGAAGAGAGAAAAAGAGAGAGAGAGATTGATTTCGAAGTGCTAAACAGGCTTGCTTTAAGAAATGGGCCTAATTTTATTTTACATCACCTAGGCTTGGATGATAAATCAATTTTTGACGTTCTCTCAGACTGTTCTCTCCCCAAACTTATCCAAGGTTTTCTAATCTATGCAGAATTTAAGCTTTAAATGAAAAAGCTTTTAACTGAGAAAAAATATTGTAGTCCTTCAACCTCAGCCACAGAATCAAAATGTGGCTTAACAAATTATTGAAGAGTAGTTCAGCCACAAGTTAAAAATGTGCATACATGGTCAGTATTGCGGCTCACATATGCTAATTGTACTTAGCTTAGCTGGTAACAAGTGTAGGTCACATTACCTCCTCTTTATCACAGATTAAACACATGCACACAGACTGATACCCTGGCTCTGCTCACAAATGTTGTTTCTTCCTAACGTGAAGTGCTGCATTACTAAAATCCGCAGTAAGAGAAAGTTATTCATACAAAGCAGGGAACTGGGCAGTTAGAGCTCTGGCAGACTTGTTGCAGTGACCTAAAAGCAGTACCTGAAACTTCACTAAACACAGACGTTCACCAGTGTTGCTGTTCCTGAAGAACCTCTATCTGCTCCTTTTGCAAATCAGCTACTCAACATCAGCAGAACTCTTGTCGGATCCCAGATACTCTTTTTGGTCTAAAAAGCTAGGTGTTAGCTTTGAAGCACAGTGACAGCAGTTTAAATTTGTATCCAGTTCATTGCTCAGCCCATCGATAGGAACTTCAGTGATTCTGAGGCTGGATAACGAATTCTCTTCCAGCATTCCTCTAATTACAGAGCTATTTGTAATTAAATTATTTAAAATGCTTTACAAACAACTAGGCCAGATTCACAATCTATGCTAAATAATTCACTATCAATTCAACCATTAACACAAAAATAGGTCAAATGACAACATCACAGTGTCAACATTTGAATAAACATGAAAAATTCCTAGCAACAATCACTCTTGAATAACTGAGCAGTGCTGCCAACATATTCCAACGTTAGCTCTTTTGCTTGAGCAGAAAGTTTGAGCAGTAACACAGAGTATATTCACAAGTCTTTTTGTTGAAATGTTTGTTTGCAGATCTTTAATATTCTACATTTGTGATTTCTTAATTTACAGAGATTTTAATAAACAGATAGAATGAAAAAGACATACTTGCAAGAATACGACAGCAGCCAATACTAACCTGCTTCATCCTAGCTAACACTGGTAAGGAAACCAACCCCTCCCACCCCCCAAATATTGACATTTTGAGTAGGAAGGGCAGTAAAGTGGGACATAAAAGCTTCCAGAAGTATTATTCAGAATGCAAATTTCAGTGGTCTGCTGTTTTGACTGGTAAGGTTATAATTAGCCACTCTTCAAAAAGCTGCTAGTTGTAAAACAGCGCTGTTGTAAAACAAATGCTGCATTCTATCAAGATCAGACCACTTTTTAGTAGTGGTTTTGGGATTCATATCTGAATAGTATATTATGATGATACGCTGGCTATTATCTAAAAGAACTGCTACAAAGCACAATGCTGTGCAGAAATACTAGGAAAACTGCTCTCAAATAAGGAAAATATCAAACTTAAGGAAGCTGGCTTTACCAGTATCCTACTCATATACATTTATATGAGTACATTTAAAACTTAACAATATGAGAGGGAAACCCAAAACGTCAGAATGCACTAATGCCAGAATTTTAACTAAGTGACAAAGTTCAGCAGATTTTTCCACTGCAAACCTCTCTCACGATCACAAAACTAAAGTGCTCCACAGTCTCCACTGGTTGGACCCTGGGATGCAGCCAAATTTTGTATCTGTCAGCGTCAAAGCAGAAGATCTAAAAATAGCAAATTACACATTCATTTTTCCATCTCAATGGCAAAATGAAACAAGGACAGTTACAGAAATGATCTAAAAAGTGCAACAGAGAAGAACCTAGCAGAAATCAGAACTCACAAGGCTGCATAATCACATTTGCGATGTAATTCTCCATGTGATTGCTTTGCCAGGCGATGTCCTCTACCAAACCAGCTGTCTTACCTTTAATGTTGTCCTTGTAGAACTTGTTGCTCTCCTCCACAGTGCTGAAGCCAGCATACTGGCGGATGGTCCATGGCCTGTATGTGTACATGGTTGGGTAGGGTCCTCTAGTGAAAGGTTTCACCCCCGGCAGCTCCTCAGGAAGGTTTTCTGTGTCCCTCTTGGAATACAAGGGCTTGATGTCGATGCCTTCTGGGGTGTGCCAAATTAACTCCTTCGGATTCTTGCCTTTCAGCTGCTTCTCAGCAAGGGCAGCCCACTCGGGGTGCAGAGGCTGCCTGTGCAGCGAACGCCATGCCAGGCGAGAGGCTGGAAGTTGTGCCAGGCACGTGCGGCGGTGGGGCCAGAGGCGCGAGAGGGCATCCTTGGCTCTCAGCATGTTTGCCCCAAGCAGGTTGCCAATAAGGGATAAGCTGAAGGAAATAAAATGCAGAACTCCATGTTTTGCACTGTTATATAAATCTAAGATGGGAAAAGCCAGTGTGAGAGGTTACTTGTCCCACCAGGCTCCTGACAGAGACAGGGGAGAAGCTCAGTAACTCGAGAAAGCTGAAAGCTCCCCTGCTGCTCCCCATCCCTGAGCTTTCTTCCAGGGTGCTGTGGCACCACGGCAAGAAGCTCCACACGAGCCCTTCAATACCATATATGCTACCTAAAATACATATACGAGACAGTGCGGGCAGAGGAGCGGCAGAGAGGCACCACCACCCCCCCGGCACCCCCTCACGGCAGCCCCGCACCGCCCCCGGGCCGCTCTCAGCCTCCGGGCCGGGCTCGCCCACGTACAGCGCCGAGCACCCCGGCTGCCACAGCCCCCCCTTCCCCAGCCCGCCCCCTCGGCGGCCTATAGGGGCAAGGGGGGCGGCCCCGGGGCTCGCTGCCCCTGCCCGCCCGAGCGAAGGGAGGTCGGGGCGTCCCGAGGCCCCAGCACGCGGCGCCGGGGCGGCCTCCCCCCGCTGCCCCCTACCTGCCGCCACCCCTCCGCCGGGCCCCAACGGCCGCCGGCGGCAGTGCGCAGTGCGCAGTGCGCAGGCGCCCGCCCCGCCCCGCCCCGCCCCGCCCCGCGCAGGGGGCCGGGCGCTGCAGTGCGCATGCGCCTGGCTGCGCGGGGAAAACGGTTTCCGAACGGCTCGGCGGTTTAATGCGGAGTCGGTCTCGGCGGGAGCGTTGAGGAGACGCCGGGGCGGTGGAGGAGACGCCGAAAGTGGTGAGTTCCGTAGCGGGTGGTTCCGGTGGGCTTGTGGAGGTCTCCTCTGTGTTACCGGCAGCAACGGGGAGCCGGAGGTTTGCAGGGACAGAGGGTGGCTGTGTGGCGGAGACTACAACTCCCGGCATGCGTCTCGCCCTGCGGGTGGGGGAGCGCGGGGGCTGGTGGGCAGCGTTGCATGCTGGGAGTTGTAGTCCTCTCCCGTGCTCGGTGATGGGTTCTGCTGGCACGACAGCCGCCGCCACGGCGATATGGCGCAGAGTCGTGAGGCGTCGTGCTGCGAGTTGAGGTTCGCGCTGGGAAGCAGGACCGCGGCCTCCTTGTCACGGAGTTTTTTAGTGTTTTCTTGGTGCCAGCCGTGGCTGTCGCTACTGCCAGCGTGAGTGCCTGTCGTGTTGCGACAGGGGGCTGCTGTATGCCGGTGAGTGGGAGCCCACTGTTTCCGAGCGGGCAAGAAGCGGCTTGAGGGAACGGTTGAAGTTCAGTAGGAATAAGTGCGGGTTTTCCTGCTTCAGTGGGACGAAGTGGGCTTGGCAGGAGCACCCCGAGAGCTGAGGGCGAGCAGCACCCGTCACGGGGGGAGTTGTCAGGCCTCTCCCTGGACGCTGAGAGTAGCAGGGTGACACAAGAGGAGCTTCTGCTTGGGGTTGCTACCTTGGGGCGGTTGGGGAGGTCTTGCCTGGATCCTGGCGCCCGATTTTGGATGCGGCACTTCAAGAATGATGTAGGAGTCCCAGGAAGAACAGTGGAAATGATCAGAGCTCTAGCAAACTTGGGGAAGAAAGACTACATTTGAGTCATTCTGCTTAGGAAAGAGAAGACTAGTGGGATGTAATGCTTACTTTCATCTTACTTTAATCAGCAGATTAGATGGTTCTGAACACAACTACAATTAAGTTGTCATTACTTTTGTTTGTCATGCAGACATGCTAGCTGTTAAAGTGGTGCAGAACACCCAAAGACTTCTCTAAAAGGCAAATGGAGACATTCTTTTAGTGGTCCTGCACTTAAACAAATACCCTGTGCTGTATAAAGCCTAAATGTTTGCATATTTCCTTCCTTTTCCTTGATGTGTGGTTTGTACTGGATTATAATTGCTGACTTTTTGTGTGTGTGTTTGGGGGGGTGTTTCTTCCTCTTCCTTTTGGTTTACAGATAATGAAACGCCGCTACACTTCTTCCAGTAAAACAGGGGAGACAGCTGTTGGGGGAACAGTAAAAAAATCCCGCAAATCAATACATCAACAAGGGTCTTCCAGCAAAGAAAAGGGAACAGATGGAGAAAGAAGAAAACAAAGTAAAAAAGGAGAGGTAATCACTGCTTTGGGTCAAACAGGTTAGAAAGCAACCCAGGAGAAAAGAGAGATTTTGCCCACTTTTTTCTAGTGGAGTGCATAGAGAATACCAGTATGGACGTTTCCTTAGAGATGCGCTGCTGTAGCTACAAAATCAGGAAACCAGGAAGCAATGTGTGCTGTTAAGTGTTTGACCAATAGAGGGAAGTACTGTCTGATAATTAACAAAAGGGCAAGCTGGCTTTGCATTTGAGTAGAGGGATAAAATCTGTGTTCCTTCAGCTCAAGTGAAGCTGATTTAGTTCTGGAGAATATTCTTTGCACATCTCAAGGTTGGCCTGGAGACCTGTCTATTGGAAAAAGCTTGCTTAACAGCTTACGTCATGAGCAACATTATCTCAAGATGTGGCTGGATAGGTGAACTTAAGCACTTTCTTGCCTTGTGCATTTGTTATTTTATGACCTTACTTTTGCAATGGGAGGAAATAAGAAGAGTGAATTGCTTTCCTTAACCTGCTTGAGAGGAATACTGTTTCCTGGTCCAGAAAGCCTTTCCCTGGTCAGTAGTAGCACGCTGCTGACAAGCGTTAAAATACCTTCACAGCCTTTTCTGTAGCAGAAGTAGCAAATAAGTGGTTCTGCAGCAGATGATGTTTCCCAGTTACCACATTTGCTGTAAATTTTTCTCTTCAGCAGACCACTCAGACAGTCAAATGGAAAGCTAAGGAACATAGGGACTATTCTCCTGCAGGTAGGAATATGTTCTTTCCTTATGTTTGTCTCACAGCAATTTAGTGTTTTGGAAAAACACTAAAATTAAGAAGTAATAACTGGTATGTTGAAACGATAGATATATGAAATATGCCATTAAAATAAGTTTCATGATTTTTTTTCTAAACAGTAACAATGATTATTTGCACTACAGTTTTAGTCACTGTGCATTCATATAATATGTGCTGCATATGCAGATATTGTATACTTCGTTTGCAAATGGTGTTCTCTTGTTCTGGGTGCCTGTGATAGATTATTTTACATTTAACTCTCTCTTCGTAGGTCTTTGTCTTCTGTCTTAAGACTGGCATATGTGGTATTGAACATTTAAAAAAAAAAAAAAAAAAAAAAAAAAAAAAAAAGACAAGGCCCCTGCTGCATTGTTTCCCACTTTTATTTCATTCTGGGTTTTTTTGCTTATATCACCAATGATTTGGGGAAAATACCTGTTTAGAATGAAAGCTTTTATAGGAAAGAACCTTTTCTATTTTGTGCTTGCTACATAACACTGTATTTATAACTGTGAAGTACAAATAAGTACCACTTAATGTGGCCAGATAATGAGCTGATATTTTTGTGAGAAGGAAAAATCTTAGCTGATGCATTTTCGACCACCAGATAACTGAATTATTTACTACAAAGCTGTTCGTCCACATTTGATAAGTCCTAAAATTTTCCTTTTTTTTTTTTTTTTCCTTCTACTAATACGAACAAAAGAAAATGGTTCTTCAAAAGAGATGAAGCTAACCAGTGCTGAAATAGCATCTTGGCAGACTCTCTCAGAGAGCAGCAAGAAGTTTCTGGAAACTGTGATGGATTCAGTAATACTGTAAGTGTCAGGTACCCTGGTGATTCTTTTTTGTCTGTTTCCCTAAGCAATAAAGTGAAACACTTAATATTGCTTAAGCTGGAAAAGCGTTGAAGCTTTTTTGGACAATGGTACTGGCTGTGTATGTTTTATCCAGTATAATATAATGCTTTTTTTAATCTGAAGTTGGAAATTCTCATCTAATTTTTAAATTTCTCATCTGTGTTTACTTTGCTTGCTGAGATCTTTGTGTTTGCTGGCTCTCTGGTGAAAATTCTGCCTTTATTTTCTTTCCAGATCTGTTTTGTGCCAGCAAAGAGAGAGGAAAGAAGATGTTCAGAAACACCTCAATTTATTAAAAGAAAGGTAAAAAAATAAAATTTAAAAAAAAGGGGGGGGCAGGGATGAGGGAAGGGAATCTGGTTTACCCCATTATTTTGTACTGTGCTGGTAGAATTGCTCCTGGGAGCAATCACCTTTAAGAAGTCTTGGAAGGGAGAGTTGATGCAAAATCAAGGAGGGAAACATCTTGACAGTACAAGTCATACATTCCTATTTTCATAATACAGGATGCTGAGATTTTTCAAGACCTTAAAGGTACCTCCACGGAAGCTGGGCAACCTGAAGAGTTTCCTGAGTCTTCAAGTGGCAGAGAAACAAATGCTTGAGACAAATGAAGAGTCTTTGGTACAATTGCAGGTATGAAAGGCAAGAATGGGAACAAAATATGTGTCTTGTCTGTCTTCTGCTCGTCAGTGTGTTGTAACCTTTTAGCAGAGGGGGCTGCTCCCTTATTCATCATTGTCACCCACCTTCACTATTAAGCAGTGTGTCTTTTTGGCTGTTTTCTCAGTGATTCAGCTGGTGCTTTGGAGAAGGGGCTTAGAAGAGTTGAGAAGTCCTAACTATTCTATAAAGTACTATCAAGAGATGGAAAAAAGCGATATTTCTTTAATCCTGTTAATTTCTTGTTCTAGTTTTTTGTTTTGTTTTTTTCTCCCCTCCAGTCTTTAGGACAATTTGTGCGGGGACTCTTGCACAGTATTTTATACACCAATGGCTCACCATCTCTAGAGCAGTTTTTATTGTTGTTTTGTTTTTCTGTCTATTTTACTTTAGGAAGAAGTAAATGAAGCTGAGCGATCAGCAGAACACATAGATGAAACTATACAGCAACTACAGTACAAAATCCAGGTGCTCAGGAACCAGTTGGAGGAAGATGAAAAAAAGGCTAGGAAGGTATTTACAACAAATGGTGCTGCATTCAGCTAAGGAGAAGGAGTTTCCAGTGCTAGCCCATCCAAGCTGTTTCTACAGAGAGCCTAATATAAGGGAGGCCTCATCTACCTTTGGGAATGTACCTTTTCAATCTTTCCAACTTCAATTGCAAAGCTAAGCAATTTAGGGTTTTTTTTTTAGAAGTTGGATAATGGCAGCCATTTTTTTTTTTTTCCTACTTGCATCTCTCTTATTTTATTTTTTTATTTCTTCTTCTCCCCCTAGGTATTCCAGGAAGACTGCAGTGGAGCACTCAACCTTCCAGAACTCCCCAAGCACAGTTTAGAGTTACCCACTCTGCAGGTGAGCAGGGAGTGTATTTTCAGAGACACCTTGGGAGTGAGGAGGGCAACAGAAAGTGCTTTTATCACTTAACCTCTTTAGCCAGAAGGGGCAATATATCTGAAAGGGTTTTTTTGTTTGTTTTTGTTTTGCTTTGTTTTTCATTCAGAACTATATGCTTGTGTGGGTTGTTTGCCTGTGTGTTTTTTCTTCTTTTCAGTCTAGAAAGCATGCCATGTAAGGATCACCTGTATCTTCCTAGTGACCCTATGGTACTAGGGAGCATGTAATCATTTCTGAAATAAATCACCATGTAACTGACGGAAGGAAGTCTGTCGCATTCTGTGTCTTTGATCTGTCTCTAAACTTAAAAACAGCTATGCTGTATTAGCCTGATGGAGTGAAATTCCTGTTGGAGTCAGTAAAATAATCTGTTTATTTCTGTTATTGTCTGCTATTCTTAATTTTTTTTCTTTCTTTAGGAAGAAATTTTGAAGATAAAAAATAAGAATGGTCTTCTAAAGGATATGAACACTATTCAGCAGTCAACTGAAATGAAGAACTTGTTAACCCTCGTTGAAAAGATCTATGAGAAGGTGGACCTCATTTGAGAAACCAGAATACCTGGAGTCTGCTTTGAAGCAAGATAACCTCTGCCAATATTCTATACTAATGCAGAACAACAGTTGTTGATCGTGAAAACAGTGATTTAGGTACTCCGTCAAGAAATTTTTTTGACCAGTGAGGACCTCTTCTAATGAAAATGTATATTTTCTTAGGGGAAGAGAGGAAAATGTGTTTTGGGGTTTATTTGGACATTTTTATAGACTTGGGCAATGTTTTCCATTGTATTTGGACTTTTATATCAAATCTGTAAATCAGTAAATGCAGTGCCTCTTATGAAACTAACATTCATATAAGAGTTAAATCCTCTTTAAACCTGAAGCACCTAGTGTAAAGATAAGTCTGTCTAATGCTGAGTTGCAAATCCCCTTTCCAGCTTCATTATCTTTTTTATTAAAAAGACTTACACTGCAGGAGATTGAGTCACTTTATCAACTGTAGAGGATTTCTTTATCAACTGTAGAGGTTTTCTTACATTTTCAATTTACTGTTTAAAACAAGGCATTTACACCTGGTTTATGCATATGGGTGAAGAAAGCAGATGAGAACATTATGCAGCAAAATTCTAATCTCAGTTATGTACTCACTTCGTATTTCATATTTCACCAAGGGGAAATCATGTTTAACCAATCTGGTAGCCTTCTGTGATGGAATGCCTGGCTGGGTGGATGAGGGGAGAACAGTGGATGTTGTCTACCTTGACTTCAGCAAGGCTTTCCACACTGTCTCCCATAACATCCTCATAGACAAGCTCAGGAAGCATGGGTTAGATGAGTGGACAGTGAGGTGGATGGAGAACTGGCTGAATGGCAGAGCTCAGAGGGTTGTGATCAGCGGCACAGAGTCTAGTTGGAGGCCTGTAGCTAGCGGTGTCCCCCAGGGGTCAGTACTGGGTCCAGTCTTGTTCAGCTTCTTCATCAATGACCTGGGTGAAGGCACAGAGTGCACCCTCAGCAAGTTTGCTGATGATACAAAACTGGGAGGAGTGGCTGATACCCCAGAGGGCTGTGCTGCCATTCAGAGAGACGTGGACAGGCTGGAGAGGTGGGCGGAGAGGAACCTCCTGAAGTTCAACAAAGGCAAGTGCAGGGTGCTGCACCTAGGGAGGAATAACCCCATGCACCAGTACAGGTTGGGGGTTAACCTGCTGGAAAGCAGCTCTGCCAAGAAGGACCTGGGAGTGCTGGTGGACACCAAGTTAACCATCAACCAGCCATGTGCCCTTGTGGCCAAGAAGGCCAATGGTACTGTGGTGTGCATCAGGAAGAGTGTTGCCAGCAGGTGGAGGGAGGTGATCCTTCCCCCTCTCCTCAGCCCTGGGGAGGCCACATCTGGAGTACTGCATCCAGTTCTGGGCTCCCCAGTACAAGAGGGATGTGGCACTACTGGAGAGAGTCCAGCGAAGGGCTACAAAGATGATTAGGGGACTGGAGCATCTCTCTTATGAGGAAAGGCTGAGAGAGCTTGGCCTGTTTAGCCTGGAGAAGAGAAGGCTGAGGGGGGATATTATTAGTGTGTACAAATATCTGAAGGGAGGGTGTCAAGAGGATGGGACCAGACTCTTTTCAGTGGTGCCCAGCGATGGGACGCGAGGCAACGGGCACAAACTGAAACACAGACGCTTCCATCTGAACATGAGGAAAAACTTCTTCACTGTGAGGGTGACAGAGTCTTCTTGTCTGGAGATATTCGAAACCTGCCTGGACGCGATCCTTACAATGTGCTCTAGGTGACCCTGCTTGAGCAGGGGTGTTGGACTAGATGATCTCCCGAGGTCCCTTCCAACCTCAACCATTCTGTGATTCTGTAATTGACAGGTATTCTTCAACATTAGAAAATGAAGTCAACTGTACACTTTCCCTATTGACTTCCATCTCTTCTGTATTTGCCAATGGTAGAATTTCTCCATTAAAAGATCCAGTTATTATAAAGCACTTTCTCTAGCCAAATTATCATCTGGAAAACTTAGCAGTGCTTTTGATATTGACTTACCAAGAAAACATTTGTTCATTTGTTTACATGTTGCTGGTACCCTTAATGAGGCATAAGGTAATTATCTCTATTCCCGTCTGAGAGATTAGAGGCTTTCTGTAGTTGCTATGTGTAGCAGAGGACAAATGGGTATGAAAAAGAAGTAGACAAGCTTATGATGGGTATATCCATCAGTGACTATTAAATGGTTAGGAAGCAGTACTGATACAGGAAGTCAGTGAACTGTTGACTTACTTTTAATTGTACGTGATGATACTCTGAAGGACAGGATACTGAGCCTGGATTATTTTTTGTTTAGCTGTTTGCAGCATTTCTTATCTTCCTACTGAAAAGGCTGTAATCGGAGCGCTTTTGCAGTTATTCCTACATGGTTAGATTTTTATCTTAGTATCATCAAACTGGCCTGATAGTAATGAACAAAAAGTCAGGCAAGGGACCAACAGGGCTGTAATTCTGCTGCCTCAAGTTGGTACTTGTGGCTGCTTAGGTAGGTTGATTTCCTCTTTGGCAGAATATGTCTCAGTTTAGTTCAGGTTCTTAACTTCTCATGGCATGAAGCTTAGCACTGAGCATGAATTTGACCTCTGAGAAGAAAAAAGATAATTATAAGTATGTGCAAAGCAGATCATTAATTGATACCAGAGAGATTAAACTTCTCAATGAAAAATTAAAGGTTCTTACTGGAGCTCTGTACTTTTGAACAAGCTGCTTAACACTGAATTAACTACGCTTACAAAGTCCCTCCTCCTCAGAAGGTGTGGTTGGCTCTTGCTTTGATTTCCGTGCTTCTCCAAAAGAAAGAAACAATAAAGCTTTTAGGAACGATATACCAGTTCGGATCAATACAACTATATTTTCAGTGCCAGTTTTTTTTCTACTACTCTGTCATTCCTCATGCAGAAGAAGCCACAAAGTGGATGCATTTTCTTATCTCCTAACTTCAAGCTCACCATTACAGTTTGGAAGGACGAGCTACAAGACTGATCAGGTAATAAGGTAAGCGATCAGTTAGTCTATCAGTGCAGTATTTATTTTCAATCTAAATCTATTTCTAGGCGTAGAGTTATAAGAAGCATCCTTCCATAAAAGTAGCCGTACACTCAAACACACATCAACATTGTGTTTAGATCTAGTTACACGCCTACTGACATAGCACTTTTGTGACATGGAAGCAATTTACCCCTTGGAAATGGCGAGAAAATGGAGTATAAGTTTCAAGAAAGGTGGATATGTACGTGTGATTGTAGAATAGGATTATTTTTTTTATTTATTTTTGTGTTTGGTGAAACAAAACAGGGAACTAGGGGACAGTTTGATACTGATGATAGATCACACTGATGCTGAAAGATTTTTCCTGTCTAAGGCACAAGTGTGTTGGTGTGACAATGTCAGCTTCACTACATTGTTCTGTTAATATTCCTCAGCACTGATCTGGTGAGCAAATTGCCTGTACAAATGTGTTGCTTAATGCTGTGGCTTATTCAGCCCTTAATTTGTCTTTTGAGGACATCAATAAGTGACCCAATTAGTGTTGACTGTTAGGATCTTTTCTTGTTACACAAATCCCTGTCACTTAGAAACTGTACTAAATGTTTGAAATGTAAATACAGCCTGGAAGTGAATTTCAAGCTAGGAAATGCGAAAGCCTTTGGAAAAAATATAAGCTGTAGAACGTAATAAATCTTAGAAGAAAGACAGATCAGTCCATCTGTATTTAAAATAAGTAAACAGAAGCCTTTTTCTATAGGTTACAGATCAGCCACAACCCAGCAATCTCAGAAAGACTCCTTGATTAATTTGTGGTGGAAGATCTGCTGTAAGGCTCATAGGTATGGCTGATTTATATCATCCATGCCAAGACCCTTCTATATTTATCACATTTAGTACTTATTTCCTACAAAATCATGGGAAAATCATGCTGAGTAACACCTACCCTGATTTTTGTCCGAGTTAGTTGTGATCTATCTGTTGGATCAGTCCCTTTGCAGCAGCCAGATGTGTCTAATAGACAAACATAGGATAGGAGGATGGATGACCACATAACCCTTTGTTACAGGATTTGTTGTTCCATCTGCAGTCTTGAGTTGTGGTTGATTGCAAGCTCTTTATTAGGCCAAAGACTGAAGGTGCTTGATGGCTATGATAATGTTACACTCAGCTTATAAAGATAAAATGCTGTAAGATGTGGTAGGATTTATAATGAACTGTAGCAAAAGAATTTTTTTTTTTTATGGATTGATATAGATTAGAGGAGTAAAAGAGACAATATTGGATGTGATACTTCCAGGAAATTTAGGATTTGAACTCTTTGCTTGGACATTTTAATTAAAGATTCATTTTTATTGCTTCTCTTTTCTTTGGCAGACCATAATTAAATTATTTTGGATGGGCTTGGTTTGAATTTGCAGAAAAGGTGGCAAGAAAACAAATATTACTGAAGCAGCTCTTTCACCAATAGGATTTGTAGCTGGCATTCTCATGGTAACTTCCCCGCTGAAGAGGTTACTCTGGAGGATGCACTGTACCAAATCATAGCCTAATAAATTACAGGCTGAATGAACATAGTATAAACTGCTCATTAGTAGCTAGTAAGAGAGCTCAGCCATATTTGGCTTAAAGAATTTAGTGGTAATGATTTACTTCTTATGGCTTTTACCAGCAAAGGCTAACAAGATTTTTTGGGCAGACATGAGAAAGACCTCTTTGTGAATCTCTATATAAGATACCTGCCTAATGCTGCACAAGAAATCTGGGGTAGTAGAACAATAAATTAAGCCCAGGACTTTCTTACTCCAGCTTAGTCTGCCAAACACAATCCCATCTCATTGGTCTCTGCACATCCATCTGTTGAAAAAAAAATCTTTATTCCCAAAAAGCTTTCCGTAGGAAAATGCTGAAAGGGAGGACTTGTAGAAGTTATTGTGTTTTATGAAATTGTCAGTTATGTCACCCAGTTCCCACACGTTATTGTTTTTCTACATTACTCTTCACACCTTGTCTGTGTTTCCCAAGCAGATCTACAGGGAAGATGCTGGTGCTGAACTGTTCCATTAAACTGCAGATACTGGAGAAAATGTTAAGGTGGAGCTTCCCTGAGTCCCTCAAGGTAACACAGAGCTGTCTTGTCTTTTTTGTGCTATTTTACTCCACAAATCAGGACATTCGTCAGGGAATCAAAGTTGTGGGAAGATGGTTGTGGCTCTTATGGACTGGCTGATGTTGTTTAGATGACTACACTGGAGAGATCTGTTTGGTTTGGCTTACTAAACCAAATTCACATACTTAAGAAAGAAAGAAGCAAACCAGCCTACCCCCTCTCCAAAGCAACTAGAGTTGCTATAATTGGGCAACAGTTTACCTGCATGGTAATATGCCTTACTGGTGTGTGTGTATGTATGCATCTATGCCATATGCGTGCCTGTATTTGAAAATCTAAATGTATGCTTTCAGCTCTGTGTTCCTGGTTCAGTCGCTGGTTTATAAGGGGGGATGGCAGGTGCCACATTAGTGTGTCTCAAAACTGTCTTTCTTCCCTTGACTCTTTATCCTGCAGGTTTATGGAGCTGTGATGAATATCAACCGAGGGAATCCCTTCAGGCAAGAAGTGGTGGTGGACTCATGGCCCGACTTCAAAGCTGTTATCACCCGGCCACAGAGGGAGGTAGATTGAGGTGTTTTTTATCTTTGTTCCTGAGCTGTGGATCTGACAAAGCTTCCTCTCAGCTTTGAGAGCTTTGTGGATGGGGCTAACTTTAGCTGGAAATGGGTGGGAACCATAAAATGTAATAGACCATCCCAGGTGGATGCCAGCACAAAGGCCACTTTAGGGAGTGTTGCTTTTTACTGAAACATACTGACCAGCAATTTTAGGCTAATCAAAATTGTCTATAAAGTGCATGCTGTAAGTGATTGTAAACATCCTGATTGCACTGTCTGAAGAATAACTTGCATAGCTTCTGCAGAGATAGGTTTTACCTGCACTCATGCCATTGACTGCACTTTCCCAGGTTTCTTTGGTATCTCTAGATTTTGTGTAGGCAGACAGAAAGAAGAGCTTGTGATAGGGCAGATACAGCTTCAAGGTGAATGAAGGGTCTTTTCAGATCTTTTGTTTCATGACAGACCATGGTAAGGAGAAGCTGGGAAGGGGCATTGCTTCAGCCCTCTCTGTTCACCATTGAAAAGCAATCTAAGTTGCATGGATTTGTGTTAGGAGTGGTGGATGCCTCCCCATGTCAGGCAAGGAAACAAGCTCTTGTTGGTCTGTAGTTTCACATCAGGTACTGCAGCTCAGCTCCTTGTGCTGTTAAATCCTTAGCACGCTTTCTGGGACAACCAGCTCTCTCCCCAGCAACTCCTAGGTTAGCAAAACAGGAGACAGCACAGGCCAAGGGCAATCCCCAATTGGCAGTTTGGATATAGCCACTCTGTTTTGGAGACTGAGACTTTAATAGTATTGACATGGCCCGACTCTGCTATTTCAGCTCGGGGACAGACAACAGGCCTTGGTACTATTTTGTTTACCAGAAGAGATGTAGTCTAGGTATCCTGACCTTGGGGAGGTAAATAACACAGCATTGGTTTGGGGAGAGACCAGTAGAAGGGGTGAGCTTTGATTAGGATTAGGCAAGAGTTTCGAGAAACTGCTGCCAGGCCTAAGTTACCATGCCTGTATTTAGTGACTCCCCTGGGTACATGAGAGCCTACTTCCTTTGCTGCTGTCTGCTTTTAAGGCACTGTGGAGAGCAATAGATATTTCTGCTCTCTTGCTTGAGAGTCACTGCTGAAAATACCAAAGTAAGCATCCTAAAGAAGCCACTCTGAAGCTCCAACTATTTGTTGTATCTGTGGGGTTGGGTTTTGGTGAGTTTTGATTCCAATGGGAAAGATGCAGGGGAGAGGGGGAGAATTTGTAATTCCCCCATGTTTTTTCTCCCCAGAATGTCGTGGATGACCTTGACCATTACACCAACGCACATGCAGTTTTCTACAAGGAGCTACAGGCTTACAAGGAGCTACTGGAAAACACAAACACTATCAACTGGGGACAAATTTTTCAGATACAAGGTATAGTACAGCTCTGCTTTGTTTAGAAAAGCAGAATAGTTGAACTAGCTGGTTGGAAAAGTCTTAAGGCAGTGTAGATCCTGTCATTCTACTTCTTGTATTTATGTAAAGTACGAGATCCAGGATATGGCTTCTCTTGCTTTTGAATTTCATCCATGTTGTATTCGCTGTCACCGTCTCAAGTTCTACTTACTATCTCAAGTTCTACTTTCAATTATTTCCTTGCTGGAAGACATATTTATTATTTTTATTCTTTTGGTCATAGGATTCTGTAGATGACATACAGACTGAGCACTAGTGATTGTGAATGTGATAACTAGAGGTCTTTTGAAAGTCAGTGGTTGGAAGCCAAACCTAGACAAGATTGAAATGGGAAACAAGATTGAAATTTTTAATGGTGAAGGTTACTAATTAGTAAAACAACTTGCCTGTGCAATAGGTGAATTCTCCGTGACTTGAAATTTTTGTATTAGGCCTGAGTAACTTCCTAAGGCTCTAACTGAGTGTAAGAGTTAGGTGGGAAGGTCACTGGGAGAGGGTCTGTGTGTGTCATGTTGTTCTGGTGATCAGGTTAGATGAATAGTGTGGCAGCTTCTGATCTTCAGTTATATAAAGCTATGGCCAGAGTGTGGAGAGAATCTTGTTAGTAATTTTGGAGGTCTCATATATTCATATATTCATATACTTTAAAAAGAAAACATTTTGAAAATAAAAGGCGTAATCTTGAGCTTTTATTTTCAAAATATGTTTTCTTTTTAAAGTGTCTCAGTGTTTAATTTTTTATATACACAGGGCTCCAGGATGGAATATGTGAAGTATCTAGAAGTCTGGCTTTATCTAAGCAGGTAGATGTGAAAACATCTTCTTTCTGGATGGTTACCTATTCAGACCCGGATACACTGCCAGATGTCAGATGTCGGTATGTGTAATCATGTTGATAAATCTTATTGCTATCACAATATATTTACATAAAGTACTTTTGCATCAAAATAATAGGAAGACTGCCGGGCTTTCCCTGTGACTGAGCCAAAAATTGACTGGGGAATGACTTAGGAGAGGAGGACTACCACCTTAAATATTTTTCAAGGTTTTTCTTTAATCAGTGTATTGTTTTTGCTGTTTTATATTCCAGAATAGTTCCCATCCCTTCCTCTCTTGGCAGATGAACAGCTTCCAGAGGTCCCCTTTCCATCTTCTTTGAGTTTCCTGTGTTGAAGCTCCTTAGGTTTCCTAGATGGATCTGGGATTCCTGCAAAGTTTGTTTTTCAGAAGAGGGCCTTACTGAACTGTTTGAAGGCCTTCTAAGTTTTCTAATGTCCCTCTGCTTATCAGATATTGGCCTGCCATCCGAGAGGAAGAGTAGGTGAACCAGAGACTCAGTTTTTCCTGGAATTTCTGAGCAGTAAATTTGAAATCCAGAGAGAATCCACCAGTCTGGGAGGCTGAGACATTAGAAATCAAATCCCTTCCACTCTCCTGTGGCAGCTAGTATGACACTTGGGCTACTTGCCTTCCTTAAAATGTTGTCCACTCTTCCTGCAAGGATTAAGAACCCTCTGGAGTGTGCCGTGTGTACTTAGGATTTCACATTTACAAAGACCTAAAATAGTCAGGGGTAGCATAGTGCAGAAAACATTTTATTCAGAAGAAACAATGCGATTTAAAAACATCCCAGGAAGGAGTTTAAAACCTTATTTAAATTAGGTTGTTGCTAGGACTGGGATAACTTGTCAGTGACTTACACGGGAAATGTGGAGAGACCCTCCCCTACTCAGTGATTTCCAGACCTCCAGCCTAATGAACTCAGCTGTCTTTGATTCCCCTTTCTGCTGTGCAGCTGGAAACCTATTCGGCTGGAGAAGGTGTCTTTAAATCTAGTGCAGTTGCTTGGAGAATATTAGGAACAACTTTCTGCCTAATACATTTACTGTACTGTTTCTTAGGATGGACCCTAATTTAACAGTGGCTTGTCTGGACATCTCCCATGCCAGCCTGCTCAATGAAACCTGGTCGCGGGGAGGCAATCCAAGGTGCCAGCAGTACCTTGCTAACCTCATTTGCTGCTTCCCCAGTGTCTGTGTCTTGGATGACAAAGGGTCTCCCATCTCCTGGAGCCTGACAGACCAGTTTGCCACCATGATTCACGGTTATACTCTTCCAGAGCATCGGAGGAAGGGTTATAGCAGGCTTGTGACTACCACTTTAGCTAAGAAATTACATAGCCGGGGCTTTCCGGCACAGGGTAATGTCTTGGAGACGAATTTGCCATCTATAACTTTGCTGAAAAGCATGAATGCTCAGTTTCTTCCCTGCTCATTCTTCAGAATGATTCATACACCTTTTCATTTTTTAGCTAAACCTCACTTATAGTTCTACACTCGATTCAATTCTTTGTGCACTATAGGAAATATTTGGTGACATTTAACAACTTGAGTTACATCAGAAATCAGACAAGATGATCCTGCGTAAGCCTAAAATCAAACATGGTAATTGCTTGCGAGTTCTCTGCTTATGGCAAACTGCTTACGGCAAATCCAAAAGACTTAGGAATGGATGTAAGGTTAATAGTTTTGTTGTAATTCAGCTGTACTTGATATTTCCTTTGTACTGCCTCTGACTGAAGAATTATTCCTTCTGTATAACCTTTGTATAACCACTTTCTGGAATATCTACAACAGAATCCTTGGACATCTCTAACACCATCTGTCTCACTTGATGTCAGGCCTCAGGCCTCTCCTTTCCTGAGAATGACTTAAAAGAGATTAATCTGTGAATTTAAGAAGCAGAGAAACCTGTAAGATTAATTAAAAAATAATTTAAAAAATTAAAATTGAATTAAAAGAAAAAAAAGCTTTAGTAAAGAAGTCTTTCAATATCCAATACAGGGAAAAGTCTGTCTCCTTTCTTCACTGTGTCTCCTTTATGATCAAGGTCATGTATCTGTGTCTTATACAAGCACATTTTATACAAAAGGATATCTATCTATCTGTCTCTCTCTCCCTCCCTCTCTATCTATCTATCTTTTACTCATAGAAAAGCTAAACAAGCAAAGGCTGGAAACAATTTTTGCAGATTTTAATTTCAACACTTAGGTGTTTTATCATAAGCCAGGAGGGTTAATCATCATCCAGGTTATCCAGGCATCCATCAATTCTATGAGTAAATGACCAATATAAAACACACCAATATAAAACTCATCTAAAATTTGGCAGACAAAAACTATGATGTTTACATTGTCTCTCAGTCAAGAGAGCCCAAGTAGAGATGTATCTTTAAGGGAAGTGACAACACTTTCTAGGGACACAGGCATCTACCCTTTGCTAAATCCTGAATGCTGTTGATGAAATCCTGGTCTCAGTTGTATGAATGAGGGTTTTACATAGGTCCCCTGGGGCTGAATTTTCACCCTTTTTGATTTGATACTTAGAGGATTTCCTATCTGCATTATGGCTGAACTACATGAGTCTGGAGAGTGCTTGGGAGCAACAGTAAGGATGCTATAACAGAAGGCTCTGGGAGGATGCACGGAAGTCCTGTATTTGCCAGAGCTGGTAGGACTTTTGTACAAGAGACTACTGGGAGAATAAAAATATGACTGAGAGGTTGTTTCTTGAGGAGCACAACCAGAAAAGCCAGGTTACCTATCATATAAACTACAATAGGTGCTTTATATGTTTGGCCAAAGGCATCTAGTGCCCAAGTGTATCCTTCCTGATCAGCAGCTGCTGCTCCAGAAGACAAGTCTCCCATCAGTCACATTTGCTAGCTCCATGTAGATCTCTCTAATATGCCATAGTGTCTGAAAAGATCCTGGGGAAGGATGCAGCTACTGCTGAACAAACATAAGTGTCTGCTTAGGGTAAGTTGAACCACTATCTAAGCTTCCACTGACTCTGTTGAGCAGATCTCTATTGACTAATGATAACATAGACACTTTAGGCTCTACTCACTTGCTTAGACATAGGCATCTAGCCCCACTTCAAATGCCTTAGTATATATGAGACATCTTCAGGTTGTTCAAAGGACAGATGGGAGACCAACACTTTTCTGGGTTACCACTGGGCACTAGCTGTCTTAAACCATCTCAAGCAGTGCTCGAGATCTAGACAGCTGAAGTCCTAAGTGCGCATGTAGACACAGTCAGACACAAAAATTTATTTGTCTAAATTTGTAGCTGAATCTTGCCCAGTTGCATGTATTTTTTAGCTAAGTATATATCTGTCGAGGTGCTACCAGCACCAGTCAGTATAATGGGAAGAGCAGCTCTGAAGGTTTTTCTTGCTGGAGATCACGGTCTTTTGCTAATCAAGGGAAATGTACATTAGAAACATTCGGCCATTTTCTCCAGTTGTTGCTGGGAAAGTAATTTTTTTTCTTCTGATTGCTGACCTGTGATTGTTTTAGATGTTTGATGAAAGACAGGTGTGTGACCTTGTATATCAAGTGATTATCCCAGTCTTGTGATTTCTTAGCAGAAATGTAGGATGAGAAAACATGCTGGAAGTAAAGCACAATTTAACTAAAGAATGCAAATTATAGTGGATAACATCATGAGTGTCAGACTCAAGGATTTAAATTAGTATGCAGTGAAGGGCTACAGGTAACCCTGTAAAAAGGGATGGGGCCTGGTTTGATATGCTTCCACCTGGGAAGCTGCCACTGATGTATCCACACAGCAAATTTTTTAACTAGTTTCCTGACCTGCATCTGCAAGAGCTATTTCACCCAGATATGTCATGTTGCAGCTTTGTTTTGCCCTTAACCTACTTGTCCTTTCTTCACATTGCTGCTATGTTGCCTCCCTGTCCTCCTCCACTAATTCTACTTCCATGTAGTCCCTTAGCTAGGAAAGGCCCTCTGTGTATGAGTTGCACTGAGATTCAGCTGAGTATGTACTACCATTTTTTTGCTGAATCTTAATGCTGAATCCTCTAGGTCTGGCCCAAACCAGCTTAACCAAGATCACACAGAAAGACAGACATAATGTAAAAAATTGAGCCTGGGTCAGTTGAGACCCAAGCTAGTGCTTTAGCCACGGGCTCAATAGCAAAGTCCTGCTTTTATTTCCAGATCAGTTACACCATAACAATGCATTAGCTTTGTGAACTTGTTAAGTAATAATGAAATAAATACTTAAAAAAACAACCAGCTCACCGAATACTATGTTGTCCTTAGCAGGGAATTAAGTAATGAGTCAGTTCCACTCCATTCTCTCTACATGGTGCGATAATAGCTAATACAATGGGGTTACACAATGTTGGCTTCTACCAAGCATTGCACGTTAGAGTGTCCAGGAAATAAGTTTGTTGGTATACAAAGCACTCTGACAGACATTTATGTTTATGTATCTAGGGATGACTCCACTGAAAATCTCTAATTCTGGGAAAATGAAATTGTCCTCCATCTGGTTTCTGTATTAGGGTATAATGCAGATTCTCACTTATCTCAGTAGTGCTGAAGTTCACTTATTATAAATTAACAAGGCCTCCTAAGTCTGAAATTATTTTCTTTGTGGTTCCCACCAGTTTTCTGTGAAGAAAAGAGAAGGTAAAGCTTGCTGATTGGTTAAGCTGGATCTACAGCTCTGTGTAAACCAGCCCGCATGCATCACATCCTGGTGAACCTGACCCTAGAGCAGTGAAACATCTGTCGGGTGGGCCTCTTCCACTGCCCTGCTGATGCAAGAGGTGGCATTTGAAGCCCTCCCTATCCATGTCTGTCCTCCCCATCTTCTGAAGCATAACCCTATTCAATACAGCAAGAAAGAGTGATTTATGCCAGCTGCGAATCCAAACTGTGCTGCTTTGTTGCTAACAGCCAGATCAATCATTACATGATTATTCAATCCAAAAGAATGGGTCATTTGCTTCCTGCTTTTCACAGGCATATTAATTTCCACACGTGGGTGTGAGATTAAGACAACACTCGCCTGCCTCATGCTCCCCTGAGGTTAGATCTGTTTTTGCAGCCCAGCTCTGGTATTGCCCTTCCACTACATCTGCACTCCCCTGGGTCCAGTCACTCTGATCTGGGATTAGGGGCCCAGTTGAAAGGTGTATTCCCCCAAAACAGCCTAGTGCTGTGATTTTTCCCTTGTCATACGATACAGTGGAGTAAGTCAGAGACCACCAGCTTGCTTGAGTATGAGAAACCTCCTTGGGGCTCAGATAAATGAGTTTTATATTACAGTTTGCTCAGGCAGAATAGTGAAGACACTGATAAGTAGTTGCGAGTGCATCAAGGTCTAGGCTGACTCTGTTTCAGAATAATTGGCACTGAAAAAATTTGATTCTGCTTCTTGAGTTTGTTATAATAGGAGATTTGTTATAGACAGGATTTGTTGAATGATGTCAGATTACCGTGGCAGGTCTATTTTTATGTATAGTTGGAACAGTTTGAATTTAGATAAAAAGTAATAATAATTACAAAACTGTAGCAAGAACTCTATCTTCTGCTTTGCTCATTAGGTGAATTTCTGTTTCAGTGCACCAAGGCAGAATTTTGGCATACATCTGAGGCATATACAAAAAAAGCTTTTCAAGCTTTATAGTAAGAAATGTCTAGGCCATTACAATAATCTCATCTCCTCCTTGTACAACTGTATGCGAAGAGCTTCACTGTGCTTTTCTTAAGGTGGAGAGAATCCTTCCTCCTACTTCTGCAGGTGAGCACTGGCAAGCTTAGTATCTCGGAGCTGAAGAATGATGTCAGGTCAGTTCTCCATAATGGGAAAAAGCACTGCACAACTTTAACTATGAGTCAGGCCCCAAATCTCATAGGTGATTGTTGTTTAAAGACTTTGCATGCTCATGAATCCATCAGCAATGGAAGACTCTCAAAAGTCTAAGTCCCTATTAAGAAATTATATTTTATTTACAATTTCATTAGTCTAAATCACCCAGTGAATCCCCAGGCCTCTGCTGACTGGAGTAAAGTGCATGTTTTGCAATACACCGTTTATACAGTGAGAAGTCCTTTTGTAGTTTTCTGCTAGATAACATAAGCTCTTCCCACTCAACATCTCATCTCTGACACATTTTTAGAGCTCTGACTGTTTTTGCAGCTTTTTTCAAATTTTCAGCAGATTGTCTTCTCCTTTCTAATCTGAAGTGTGACTGCAGTGGGTAATACAACATGGATAATGGACCATAAATATGGTACAGAAAGCACAGTTGGGGCAAAAAGCAATCTCAGTCAGATCTGTTGGAGCATAGAAATTATTTGTTTTCCTGTCCAGTTACTATTCCAAGACTCAGGGAAGAAGCACAGTTATGGTGAAAAGATCTGTGAATCCAGTTGGTCTTAAGCCTGCTGGGAAGAAAAGCTTTTAGCTATGTGTATCCTGTCATGCAGTAACCTATACTGTGGATACCTCAGAGCTCGCTGACTGCAAAGCATTGCTCTTGAAAGTACTGAAGTCTCTTGGATGAGATGGGAACATGGACTTAATGACAGTGTTTTGGAATCTGATTTTATTTCCAGATACATTTCCAAACCAAATTCCAGAGGACATTCGTAACTTTTATGATTTCTCTAGGTTTCTGGTATTGTATAAATTAGTTCAGGTACCTTTGGAGGACTACCCCCTTTTCTAAAGATATGTTTATGTCCTGGTCTGATCACTTCCTCCAGTACCTTGCAGAAGATAGTTTCAAATGGGAGGAGTCATGTTTCACAGGGCATCTGGTCCAGTACTCTCTGGTTCTCTTTTGCACTTTAAAAATCACTAGACTTTATTATTTAGTCAGTATTTGTTAGCCTTTCATGTTACAACCTCCAGTTATAGTGTGTCTACTTACCCATCTATCCCCAGAGACAAGCAAAGCAGTGATGCAGCAGCAGTTTCCTTGGGATAATTTGCCTTGTGAGCAATGTTTCACTGTCACGGAAACTGCTTCCACCGCACTCCGCTGGTGCCTTCTGCTCATGATAAAGTACACTAGAAAGCATCATGCCATACAATGTCATCTAAAAAGCCTGGATCTTAGCTCAAAGCAGACCTCCACTGGGAAAGAGGACAGCGGGAGACTTATCGTACCACCCTGTCAGTGAGCTTTGACCTTGGGAGGTATTGTGCCTTCTGTCACACCTATGTCAAAACTGTGTTTGAATTCATCTGAATCCAAAACCAGACTGGCTAAAGCCTTGAGCAGCCTGGTCTGACCGCACAGCTGACCCTGTTTTGAGCAGGAGGTTGGCCTAGAGACCTCTTGCAGTCCATTCCAACCTGAATTATCCTATGGTCCTATGAATCTATTTGTGTTCCAGTTTTGCACCACAATTTTACTTTTTCAAATTCAGCAAAATTTGAATGGGTGTAACTAGAAGCAAGATGTGAGTGTGAAGGGAATATCTGTGTTTATAGTTGCTGTATTCTGGCGAATTTGCTATATACCTCTAGTATTTGGGGGATATCTCTGTGTAAACATGTTCACAGCACTGCTGGTAAGGTTCCTCACAGCCCTGAGTTAAGATTCAGTCATTAAATACTAATGGGCGACTATTTATATTTAGGTTTAAGCTTGTGTTTACCTACTGAACCTACTGAAGGGGCCATGTTTACAGCACCTCAGAGGAGTCAGATCCAGAATAAAAGGAGTCCTATTTCTTCTTTTCAAAAGGAGATTAACTAAAGCCTGAGGGAGAACCAGCTTTGGCAAACCTGTTTGACGAGGAAGGACAACAGAAAGGTGGAACAGAGCCAAAAGTAGAACAAAGACTCCAGGTGTTGGAAAGGGACTGTGTAAAGCTGTGAAGGTTCCTGAAGTCATCTGGGAAACAGAGAAAAAGAGAGCAAGGAAGAGAAAGGGGAGGGGAAAGAGGGTTTGAGGGGTTAGCCTGCTGGAGAGGCAAGGCTGGACTTTGTACTTGAGAAAATGACCCAATGGCCAAATAACTGCCAGGGAGGCTCTGAACAGCAGCTGACAAGTTGCTAAAAATTCAACGAATATGAGCTCTGGCTTCACATAGGTACAAATCTTCACATATTACCCAGCTGGCTGGCTTGCTTGTACACGCTGCTTTTCTTCCTCGCATCTGTTCTGGCATCACTAGCGGTGTGATCTAATGGGTTAACTAAAGATAGCTCAGGAGGGTTCGTAAAGGTAAACAGCTTACATACAGAGACCTTTAGAAGGGCCAGAGTTGCTACAGGGCTGGATGCCTGCAGGTCTGGGAGAAGGTTGTGCTCAACGCATCCACTTGCCAATTCCAGGGTGACATGACCTGCAGTGCGTGTGTCTCACTGGATAGCACTAATGCAGGGCCTCTCCCCTTGCTAAATCTATGCCTGGAGCAGAGTTGGAGGCAAAAGTGCTCTTGCACAACGGATTTTTAAATATCAGCAGATCCTGGACTAGAAATTCCAGAATTCTCTAAAAGGAGCAAAAAAGGTGGATTGAGACATTTCATTTTGCCAATATGCAAATGTTCCATTATTAATTTAGCTTTTTAAGTTTCATATTGCCTTTAAATATATGAATGCACAAACCAGTGCAAAGCTGAAGCTGCTCTCACTTGTATGTGCTGTGCCATTTGAAACACAATGTCTGAGTCACTCATGCAGGGCTGGCAGATATGGTTTCAGAAAACCGTGATATGATTCTACTTCCTCAATTTTTTTAAATTTCGTATATTTTTTGAGCAAAGCATGCATTTCTGACAGGAGAGAGCTAGTGGCCTAAGACAAAGAGAATTTCTACATGGTCACAGAAAAGCGAGAATTGCAGGTCACCATAGTGCATATTTCACGATTTCTGAACATATCAAGAGTATAATCCTTGTCTTTGGCAAGTCCAGGTAAATTCTGCCATTGCCTTTGTTGGGACAAGGTTTCTATCTCTATATTCTATCTTATTCAACCCAATTAAACCATTTTTACACAAGCTATGTAGATGTTTTATTTACAGAGAGAAGAAATAATTTTCAAGTATGTACAACTAGTGGGTGTTTGATCTGAATAGAGAAAATAAACATCTGATAAATTGTGATACCTCAACAAAGAGCCTGACGTGGTCATACGATACATGATCCTGCCATAAGAAAGGCAGAATTTCAGGTTGTCTAGGTAGTTAAATCTCTTGGAGGAAAAAGCATGGTCTGTTCAGAGAAGACTGTTGACTTTCCAGTCAAAAACCCCCGTTGTAAAGTCAAGGTAGGGGAGCTTACTGAAACATTAATATGAGCTTTGTAGCTTCTGTCTGCTTCACTTCTGAAATGTGTTTATGAGAAGAAAGTCTCATGGAAATGGATTATCTCCTCCTTCTACTCTTAGAAGTAGTACCAGTCAACAGAAGAGCATAAGGTTGAAAATCCACCTAGTCCATTAAGAATGTATATTTGAGACTAGGGATAAGGCTCTTGTGTGTTAAAGGCACAGATTCTCGATCTTCCTCAGGTGTCTGTTCAGTGCTTCTGTAATATGCCTCATTATGATAACTTGGTGTCTAATGTCTAGTTTGAATCTCTTATCACCATTCAAGCTTTTTGCTTCCTGTCCTATTCCCAGTAGATATAAAGAAAAGTTTTTCCTTTCCTCTATGCAGATACTGACAGCACTAAGGACTTTAACTCCTTCACACTGCCTTCTGCTTTCCTTACCTCTGTCACCTTTAGTGTTTCCAAGATAATCATTACTGTTTTGAGAATATCAGCCAATACTTTCAGGGCCAGGACCTTGGCCAAGCACTGGAGCCTGATTGTCCCTGCTGTTGAAAGCTGAATGGTCTTTGCTACAATTATGGCCCAGCAGACTTGCTTGTTAACCCAAGAAGTTCCTGGTCATGGTCTGGGGTCTAGCACGGACCAGGGACTGTTCTTATGAGGTGGTTGGGGTGCAGTTACCCTGTTTTAAGGGTTAAAGGAGTTCAGTAGTGTGAATGTGATGGACCGTGCCAGCTGGCCTCAGGAGATACAGGAAAAGTTTCAAGAGACAGAGAATCCAGCACTCTTGCATACGTTTTTCCAACAGTTAGTTATTCTTGTTGGATATGCCCTTTTGTCTGAATGTGGGAGAAGTCAGAGAGGCAAAGCCATGGGAGCTACCATGAAGAAGTAGAAGTATCAGGGAATGTCATATGTGCAGATCCAAACCCATCTGACTGCCCAGACTGAACAGCTCTTCTGTACTGGGGAACTGAAGCTCTGAATTTCCTGCATCCACCACAGAGGCTTTGAGGTGCTTATTCTTAACTAGGATAGTGCAAAGTAGGCACAGCTTCATGGTCCATAAATGTAATTGTAAATCTGGACTTGGGAGCCTTCCTGGGGAATATGCTTTCAAGAAATACACATTATTAAGTGAAAATTAAAGTAAGAAGGTGAAAGCTGAGGGTCTTTATTATTTTGTCCCCAGGAAGTGTCCTCCCAACAGTAATAAATAAATAAATAAATAAAAGAATGCCACCTTGTTTTAGAGGTACTGGAAGCCTTCATTATGATGTAATGTTATGAATGATTTTGGCCAAAGAATTAAGAAGGCAGAAATCATGAAAATATCATTTGAAAATTTTTGAAACAAACAGATGCAGATTACAACTCTAAGAACGTGTTTCAGCGCAGATTTTATAGGTTTTTGGGACAATGTTAAACCCAACAGCAGGGGTGAGGTCCAGGTCTGAAGAAGAAACTCCAGGGGGAGGGTGGAAGGTGAACCGCTGCAGGAGGCTTGTGAAGAACAGGAAGAGCTCCGTTTTGGCAAGAGTCTCACCAGCACAGATCCTCCGCCCTAGAACAAAATATGGAACAGCCATAAGAACATCAGTAGCAGCTGCTTCTTCAATGGTGGGAGGGAATAAAAACTTCTGAGCAGCTGTAATTCTGAGGAAGAACAGCAGGAATCCATAACACTTGGAATGTTATATCCCAAGTATGCATAAAGAACAAGCTAGCTCTTAAAATTTCGCTGACCAGTAAACCAGAGAATGGAGGATACAAAAATCATCTGAGAGAGAGGAGACTTGATCTTCAGAAGTATCATAATAAAGCCACCAAGTGATTTTTTTTCTTTTGCTTTGTCTAAATGGGCTGACTATATGCTTATATTTGGGCAGAAATGTATGGAAATGCCATCTGAATTTCTTACTTCTGGTTTTCAAAAAATTTGTATTTTTCTTCATTTTCAGATTTTGACTTTACTCAGGGTCAGTTTGCAATTTGGCTCCCACACCAACTTTGGAAGGCTTAGCCTAGTCACAGGGAATTTGCTTGAATTAAATTTTGTCTGAACAGACCTTGGAAATTCACCAATGCTGGCTAGGGAGGAATAGAGGGGGAAAGTGGTGGAGATAGTCTATGGAGCCCCTAGTATAAGCTTGTCTTCAAATGCACAGTGAATATATGTTTTTTTCAATTCTGGTCATATTCAGCAGCTTATAAATTTTCTTAATCACAGCACAATGATGACACACCTGAATTAATAAAGGCATGAACTAAGACGATTTTTCTCCCTTCTGTGACAGAAAGTGGAAAATGAGGAGTTGCTACATGGCCATGCTATGAACTAAGCCTTCAGGGAATGCCCAGACCTGACACTTCCCGAACATGCTTTTGGCTGGCGCATGGTGGAGAGAATTTAGGCCTGAAGACCGTGCAATCACAAGGTGCTGTTAGAAATAAGAGTCTGTGTACATGTCTCTGTCCTTTGGTTAATAAAAGGAATGACTTGAAGTCAATCTGAAGCTGACAGAGTGAAAGAGGTGTTGCAGACTTCAATCTAAAAAAGAAGTCCTTTGAGTTTGGAATATCAAAATTTTCCTTAATGAAAGAATGGATTTTACTGTGTGTTGGGTGGTGGGTATCACAAGAAAAGGCCATATTCAGATGCCATAAAGAATTAAAAATATACAAATAGGGTCTAGAAAAAAGAGTATTGTGGGTGTGATAGAAAATTAACCAGAGACTGATGTACAAGAACTTAATTGAACAATGACAGAGCCTGAAAAGCAGAAAAAATGCCAGAGAAGTAGCAGTCATCATGATGGTAGAAATATCCCATGTTTCGGGCTATGATGTAGCCATGTAGATATGCAGGCTTAGGTGAGTGTAACTGTCTGCAGAAGCCTCAAAAGGCAACCATATCATCTTCTTTGATTTTACAGGGAACTTGAATATTTATTTAAGGCAATCCCTTTGCATAGGCACAGGGTATGAGGACTTGATCTCAGCTGTAGTCATTCAAGACTTTTAGACATACTAGCTGAGAAACTAAGAACATCTGGAGGTTGAAGGAATGGGTAGACCTTTGTGAGTACTCAACCCGAGC
Source organism: Apteryx mantelli (assembly GCF_036417845.1). NCBI lineage: Eukaryota > Metazoa > Chordata > Aves > Apterygiformes > Apterygidae > Apteryx > Apteryx mantelli. The sequence continues at coordinate 135,977,332 of NC_089980.1, read as the reverse complement.
AGAAGTGTGTCCTGAGAAATTTGTGAAATCTGAAATGTGAAATGGTCCCATGTGAAAGACAATGTGAGGAGGCCAGGCTTCAAAAACAAAGAACCACTGATACGAATTAATCTTGTCTAAGATCTGTACTTCCAATGGCAATATAAAAAGAGAAAGTACCTGCTGAAAAAGGCATGAAAGCATCTTTCTTTACGAACTTTCCCTGGGAGTCAAGAAAATGTTCAGGATAGAACATCTCTGGTTTCTCCCACTGTGATTTGTCTTGCAGGACAGAAGTCAGCAAGGGGACGATGTAGGTTCCCTGTAAAATTAGACAGTGGAGTTATTCTGTGGAAAAATATGTTCTGTGGTGACAGTGATGGCGATAAGATCTTAACCTAAAGAAATTGTCCTGGACAATGAGATTATTCTGACTGCTGCTTTGTGACTTCACAAGAGAGTTCATATTTATCATGGTCTCAAAACTCACATTAACAGGTTTGAAATAGGAGAAATGGTAAGAAAAGCAATGCCACAAGCATCTCACCTTGGGAATGAAATAGCCTTTGAGAGTGACGTCTGTAACAGTCTCATGAGGCAAGTCCAATGGCAGGATATTAGCAAATCGCTGAACTTCATGGATAACAGCATCTGTGTATGGCATTTGAGTTCGATGCTCAGTTCGTGGGGGGTTTGACCCTATCACTCTGTCTATCTCTTCTTGGACTTTTCCTGAGAAGAAAATACGCTGTAAGAGTCACAGACTCATCTGTCCCTGAGACATACTGTGCTTTACTGGTGCAAAGTATAAAAGACCTCAAGTGAAAATAATGAATTCTCTCAAAATCTTTTTTTCCTTTCAGAAATAATGGGATGTGGACAGTATTACAATGTCTGATTATTTCTTTACCAATAAGAAAGCTAAATGGAGAATTTCAGAAGACTCTTTGGTGATCAATATTTTTCCTTGCCAATCATACTTATTGATATGAAAGTGTATATTCTTGCAATAAAACAATAACAACAGTAATAATGAAATTACTTTGTTTTAATTTCATATTCCATTCTAGGTCTTGTGTTTTTATTTGTCTTCTGGCAGGTGGAAGGCAGTAACTTCAAGTCATTTTTGCAGATGTAGTGGAATGTCCCTTTTTGAAACTCAGACACAGTACAAGTCCCCTGCTTGCATGTTCTGTCAGCTTCTGTGGGCCCGGATAGATAGCAGAACTCTCATTTGTGTGTGAATCTCTGCAGCCCCTCTCAGTTACAGGTTCATGGAAATGAAGCCTAACGACTTTATACTTAAAACGTTGCAGATTTAGCCAGGATTCTAAATTACCATTTCCTGGTACAACACAGTGTAAGTAATATCCCAATCCAAAGAAAAAGAATAAATACGTCTTTACTTTGGTCCATTCTGAACCATATTTCAGCCAAGATTATCTACGTTCTTTTTTGTTTTTTGTTTTCCAGTGAGTAAGAAACAATTTGCATTTTGCTCCCTCTCTTCTGCCTAAAGTTTCTTGCTCTGACCAAGAGGTATCTCAAAAAAAACCAACTTGCTTCCTAACAGCCCTGTAACATGGACTGGAATGCAGCTATTATACAAAGAGCAATTCTCTAAATCTTCTCAGACATTTAAAACCCTCAGCACCATCCATTTTAAATCTTCTTGAGCCTTTGGTTTATGAAGATCTCAGTTCTGAAGGAAACCTTGAACAATTTCATTGCCTAGCACAGGACAGCTCCATGTTTTTAATGAGATATTACCAAGAGCAGAGTCTGGCCTATGTGAACTTGATATGTAATCTACTGTTACACTGGCTAGTATGACCCTCACTGGGTCTGAACCATAGGGCGCAGCAATCCCTTGATAATTATTAGCTTGAAAGTTTGGATTTTTTAGCTCAGTGTATTGACTGATACGTTGACCCTCAAGGCCTCTGTCCAGTTCCTAAAGCCCTGAGTGTAACAGCATGTGTCACAAGACCACTTACTCTGAATTTCAGGATACTTTAGCATCAACAGAAAGCTCCAGTTTAGTGTGGTGGAAATCGTCTCAACACCAGCAGTAAACAAATTGCTCACCAAGCTTAGCAAGTTACCATTATGGAAATACCTCTTGGTAGTGGATTTCTCCTGAAAGATGAAGTGGATGAGATAAAAAGATGAAATCTTAGGGATTTTTGTGGGAAAATTCAGTTTAGCTAGCTAAACATTTTACTAAGAAATAAATCTTATAATTTAAAAAAAAAGTGTGAAAGAGAAGGAAGAACTTTGAGCTTGGGCCTTGAGAAGTCTGTTGACAGTGATTTTGTTTTGCATGGTCTCTGTGCTTACTGGGACCAGCTGCAAAAAGAGTTAGGCTTCTGCATGAAAAAGGTAACCAAAATATGTGCTAGCCTCCAAATAAGGATCCCAGTAAGGCCCAGGTACTGCTTTTGTTCTGTAACGGCTTATGTTTGTGAGAGAGCCAGAAGCACTAGGACAAGAGAGAGAATAGATAAGAAGTAAAGCCTCAATAAATATAACAATATAGTCTGGAGAAAAGCTGAGAGAGAGAACTTTTTTTTGTTTAAATGCTGAATGAAAGGCTTTGGAACTGCAAAGACACTGTCTCCTGTATGAGCCTGAAGCCTGCATAACTGTTTTGTTCTAGCCAGGTAAAATATCCATTCAACTCTATTAGTTTATAAGACATGCATTTTTTAAGAGATAGACTCCCAAAGAAATATAGGTGTAATTATAAGGACTGAAAGAGAATTATAAGTGTCTTCATATAACCATGCGAGTTTGAAGTCATGAGAAAAGATTCAGTTACCTCCTGCTGTTTAACAAGGAAAGCATCAATAAAACTTCTCTGATAATTTTTATCCAGAGTTTTGAGATGTTCTACAAAAGTAACTTGTATATAAGCATGAAATTCATCTCTGTTTTGAAGAAGAGTCTTCTGAGCCCTTAGGAGAAATCCAAGGCATGGGAAGATGTTGTACATCTATAAGAGCAAAAGACATTACATAGAATTTACCAGCCAAAGGTCTGAAAGCACTTTACAGAAGCAAATGAATACTATTGTGACCATTTTGTGGATAAAAAAGACAAAGACTTAACATTAATATATAGAACACAAAAAAGTGATGGATAAATTCATGGTAGAAAATCCATCAAGGCCTGTTGAATAGCAGGAACCTCTTGGACACAAATTACTGGAAGCTAAGAGACTTGCTTTGCAAAAATAGCACAAGTGTCAGGCTCAGACAGCTGCAATTGGCCACCAGGGAGACTTGATGGTGGAACAGAGGGATCTTTGGACAGACCTGTGTAGCTATGCTGATGTTTCTGACAAATTCTCCTTCCTCACAGACCAAATCTACCATCTTTGAAAAGCAGCAAGTAGTAGCAAAGATGCAAAGGCCACCGTAGTTATTTCATATGCATTTTAGACTCTCTCACCACACAAACATATACTGAGCACAATTTCAAAATATGAGGAAGAAATCAGAGTAAAAAGCCTTATTTTGCTACTATTGGAACAGTATGAATGGTGGTGTGTAAAACCCTTGTCCTTTTGTGAATGAAATTAGAACTGCTCAGACGTATACAATGGGATCTATGCAGCTGACTGGAAATGGTTAAAAACCCTGAAACTTCACGTTTTTTACAAAAGGAAGCTATAAAACCTGCTAACTGAAATGTTGTCCAGAAACTTGTTTTATTATTTCGGCTTTATTCTTTATTCTGCTATATATTTTCTTTTTCAAAGCACGAAGCAACAGAAGTGAAGCTAGTGTGCCATAGCATTGTGTGGGGATATCAGAACATGTTACTCATTGAAGCATTTCTGTGTGCTGAAAGGATGGGAAAATATATTCAGCGGCAGGATTCCTCATATAGGCAGACCACATGCTTTGCAGCTTCTTCCTGCACCATCTTCTGAGACAGTGCACTATATTGCTTGGTCTCTGATTTCTCAGGAAAGAGAGTGTCTGGGAGAAGGTTGCTGCCACAGAAGTAATTCAGGTAGCATGGTTCTGACTGTCCTTTTTCCCCATGGTCCTTGAGATTGGGCCAAGGAAGGAGTAATAGCTCTGGCAAAAGTAGCCGTCTCCCCACCACTGTCTTTAAGGACCCTCATGCCTCTTCCCTGATGTGTAATTAACTTTGTGCTCCAAGGCAGAAGTTCCTGCTGCCTCCACAATAATTATTCCAGCCTTCAGGCTAGTCCAGAGAGGCCCAGGGCAGAGAACAACTTCTGTCCTGGCGCTCATTTCATGGTCCCTGAGATAGATTAATTTCTACATCCATATCAGTCACACCAAGGGAGCAAATAGCTTAGAGCACGGAGGAGCTGAGAATAGCCTGATTTTTTCAGTGCAGATTTAGCAATCATCAAAATATGGCTTAAGTCTTGTTTTGAGAGAGGAGGGGTTTTGATTGTTTGCTTCAAGATTCCCAGATTGTCTCTCAAGCTTTATTTTGCCCCAAGCATTGATAAACCTAAGTATTATCTCTCAGTATCTCAGATTTTTCTGGTCATTAGACTTGACTGACTACCAGAATAAGGGTGCACTGTTATTACGTTCATACTGCATCCAGTGGAATAACAGCATAAAAATGTTCAACATTACCGTAACAAAAGGATTCCCAGCAAGCCTCACGCTTTCATTGGTCAAATTTTGTAGTCTTATAAATCTGGAGTCTTTGTAGTCAAATCGTTTTCCAAGTAATATTGACACAATTATATTAGCAACTGCTGCATTAATGATTTTACTAACATCAAAGGGCTTTCCTATTCAACAAAGAAAAGAATATATTACATTGTGGCAAGAGGCTGTGTAAATTTAATACTAGATTATTGCTATTTATTATTCTGTTATTATTGATTGTTTTTATGATTATCTTTATTTTCTTTTAGAGAATGATGCCAACAAACAAAATTTGCCAGACACAAGCAGACCTGTTGGATATACTTGGGTGTCTGAAACAACACTAGACCTCTAGTTTTGTGCAACTGAATCCCATTCTAATTACCTTTGAATGAAATGGGAGCTGAGGCACCTGTGTCATCTGCAGACCTCTTTGAACAGACACCAAAACACTGAAATGTAAGTGTGAATCTGAATGTGAATCCCACCAGAGAGTTTCTCTTGGGCAAGCTTAGAAAACCTCTCACCAAAGACTCCACCTTTGCTTTGGGGTCTAGTGACCCCGGAGATTCTGAGCCATTTGATCAGGCCCATGAAAATGTTTTCCAATGAGATGTAAAAGAGCTTGCTTTGTCCCAGCAACAACAATCTAAGGTCAGCCCAGAGGTATCAAAAGTTGAAGAGGAAGGTAACTGCAAGAACTTATAAAAACATTTATTTCTATAACATATGTGATGTCCCAGAAATTACTTGAATGTAAGATTCAAGAACGTAAGATTCCAAGAAGGCCAATGGTATTGTGGGGTGCATCAGGAAGAGTGTTGCCAGCAGGTGGAGGGAGGTGATTCTCCCCCTCTCCTCAGCCCTGGGGAGGCCACATCTGGAGTACTGCATCCAGTTCTGGGCTCCCCAGTACAAGAGGGATGTGGCACTACTGGAGAGAGTCCAGCGAAGGGCTACAAAGATGATTAGGGGACTGGAGCATCTCTCTTATGAGGAAAGGCTGAGAGAGCTGGGCCTGTTTAGCCTGGAGAAGAGAAGGCTGAGAGGAGATCTTATCAACGTGTACAAGTATCTGAAGGGAGGGTGTCAAGAGGATGGGACCAGACTCTTTTCAGTGGTGCCCAGCGACAGGACGCGAGGCAACGGGTACAAACTGAAACACAGACGCTTCCATCTGAACATGAGGAAAAACTTCTTCACTGTGAGGGTGACAGAGCACTGGAACAGGTTGCCCAGAGAGGTTGTGGAATCTCCTTCTCTGGAGATATTCAAAACCCGCCTGGACGCGATCCTGTACAATGTGCTCTTGGTGCCCCTGCTTGAGCAGGGGGGTTGGACTAGCTGATCTCCTGAGGTCCCTTCCAACCTCAGCCATTCTGTGATTCTGTGATTCTGTGATCCTGCTGAAAAGGGTCATAATGCACAAGCAGGATGACATCCACCTTCTTTAACTTTCATAATCTAAGAATTTGGTGTCCTGCCCAAGCTAGTTTTCTAAGCTCCCTCCACAGTGACTAGGTAGAGGCAGCTCCTAGAGATGATTCATCCTCTCCTAAGTCAGGTGGGAAGAATCATCCTCCAAACATCTGCCTGTTTGTCTTTTTCTCCTCAACTACAAAATTAACCTAGCTGATTAGCTTAAACATCTGCCTTCTGGATGACTCAAGTTTGATGAGAAAAAGTCCACCCTTGCAGGTTTCTTTAATATCACCTACTATGATACCTGTTACCTATCACCTACTATATCACCTGTTATTTTATTGTTGTTCCTATTTATGCCTCATGTCTAGGTTGCCTCAGAAAGAACATATAAAATACCCCATTCCTCAGTTTCTGCATGTGATATGTATGTCATGCCTTCCAATCGCAGCTTTGTCCATTCAGATTGGGAACCCTTTGGGGCAAAAGACTGTGAATCTGCACAGAGCTCAGCCAAGTGACATCTGCTAGAACTTCAGAAGAAGCCTTTCATATTTGCGTCAAGCAACTGATAGGAGCCAAATTGAGCAAGATTGATACAGCCTGGAGAACAACATTTCTTTTAAAGGTCAGAGTTTGAGAAGGTTACGGGCAAGCCTCTGGGTGTTTGAACAAAACTTAGAGATCTGAAGAATGAATCATCTACCCACCTTCTTGTGACCCAATGGTATCTGCCAGATACCCATATTCCTCCACAATGCGGTCCTCAATGGCCCTCTTTCCCATTCCAAAGTCTCGTAAGGTTGTGAGAGTAAATCTTCTCATGATTTTCCGGTTTTCACCATGAGCAAATACAACCCCTGAAGCAAAGAGAAGATTTCAAGGCAGCAGAAGAATTTAAATAACTAATTTGTAGATATATAATGTAGATATTTAATATCAATCACTTTTAAAACAGGTGAAATTCCATTTGTCTGAGAAAAATATCCACAAAAACTTCTCTTAAATATGTCTGAGCTTTTTGCTGCACAGAAAGAATGAAAGTAAGCTATTTAAAAGATGTTTAATTAAATATTAATGACTGTTGAGAGACACCTGTCACTAAAAGAATGGGAGCACTGGAAATTTAAATTCGAACTGCTAGGCATTATACTTTGGAAACTGGGATTGAATTTAGAGCCAAAGTCACTGTTGTTTGCAGTAAATACCTGACTAGGCACAGATGTCTTCACAACTTAAGTTGGACCTTAAAACCTCCTCAATCAATTTTTCATTGAAATTACTATACACCATAAAACTACTTTAGTTATATTTTTTCAAAGGAAAAAGTAAGGTGTGAAGAAAGCTTACATACAGTAATGTGATTAAATGATAGAGGAAATTATGAAAATGTCTGCTGAATTATTCCTGAATTTGTTGGAGAAGCTTTGGAGATGTGAATAGGAAATTCAAATGCAAAATCAGAATGAAGTTTGGGTGTCAAATTTTCATTTGGTTACCCAGGCCAGTAAACAGTATTTCCCTCATTAACATAAATCCCCAATTCTGTATGTGTTCCATCCTACTGTCACATGTAGATTTTAAAAATACTACTCATCATTTGAAATGAGTGGTATAATAGTCACGTGGATTCAGAAAAAGGAGGTTTTATGCTAAACTCCAAACAACAGAAGCCCAGAACTATACCGTGAGAGTTAGAAATGCTTTCCCTGTCATGTGCGCCCCTGTTCTAGATCCTGAAAGTATGGCACTGTCTCCGTTAGCCTTTTTGCAGTGAGAATAACTTGGTGGACATTGATTTTTTTTTTTGAATATAGATAGTTACAGTTGTTTTTGTTTCCACTGTCAACAGCTTCAAATTTGAATGAACCTGTTGAAATCAGTGAAATTACTCCCTATTTCCACTGCCTTATATGATCTCTGATCCAAAGTGATGTGTTAGCCTCTACTGCTTCTGTAGCAGAACGTTTTTTGAATAAGTCAAATGAAGAACAAGAAAATCAGCTCACCATTTCCTTTGGTCAGATCTTCAAAGACTGGGATTTTAGGTCTTTCTGCAAATGCATCTGCCTGGTTTACAAGAGCCTCCTTCACTGTCTCATACCCAGAGATCACTACTATTTTCCTTTACCCCATCTGAACACTGAAGACTGGACCGTATGCTTTGGACAGCTGGTAGAAGAAGATAACAGTGATTTACAGCTTTTACAACCTGCAAAGAAATTCACAACCCTTCAGTGCTGCTTATCTTCCTGTCCTGCCTCTAGGTTACCACAATGTTAAATTCTTAATAAGAATTCTTAACAGAGGAAGAGAACTTACTTTAATAATGTGAATGTGCCAGATATTATATGACTAATGACTAAATGTCACAGTCAGGGATAGAATCCCGATGTGCTAAACAGAGCAGAAGTATTAACAGCTTAAACCATCAGTCATTCAAGGATTGTAACCATGAGCCACTTATAGTCTCCTCTGTGCTGACAGATCTGTCTTCCCTCTGGAACCCATGTGAATTCAGTTTTATAACTCATGTTTGCATCCTGATCCCTATGTTATTATGTTTCTTTTGCTGCTCCACTTCAAACTAATTCAACCATTCAATCCTTGGCTATTATTATTGTATAAAAAAACAGTGGGTTTCTGGGCCAGGATATAGCCTTGGGTATGTTCTCACTATTTGTATGTGACTACATTCACCATGAATCTCTCTGCAAAGGGGATCCCAGAGATGATGTCTGGCATAAGCTGGTAGCTGTATAGCTTGCCCAGGCAGATTCATGTTCACACAACTCAATGACGTTCTTGATTCTCCTAACAAGAGGAGGTGGTTTTCCTGCCTGCACTTAATTTCCAGTGTGTTTGGACAGAGAAACACAAGGCAAATGTTTACCAGTGGTAGACAGAATGTTCATCAGCTATTTTAACAAAGTCCAGCCAACTATATAAAATGATATAGCAGCAATGACATGTGTCTGAATTGAGGGTAGCTTCTTTGATGGTGAGATTGTTATTCCAGACTAGTGTAGCTGTGGCAAAATTTGATCTTTTCAAAGCATGTTCTCCAGTCAGGGCTCTCCAGTATTTGAAATATTAATGTTATGGACGAGTATATGGTTTTTGTTTGCATTTAGACAGAGAGTATGTGTGAGTTTTAAACCCTGCACTAAGCTCAAATCAGAGGACCAACCTCCTCCATTGGAATGGATCCACTGGAATTACGGCAGAGGCATGTTGGTTCTCTTAGCATGGAAAGAGATGAAGTCTGCTTTTGCCAACCCAGTTGTCCTGCTTTGGATAACTACAGATGATTTTCCAGATACTGCATCTGAGTGATCTCTGATCTGTGGTTGTAACATACATGTGAATGTATAAGTTCAAATATCCCTTTTAATATCATCAACAAGTAGGATATGTGGAATTTCAGTGACTAAGCAGGAAAGAGAAAAGGAAGGAAGGATCAGTTTCATAAAAGTCTTTTGACTCCAAATCAGAGAAAAAAACTACCACAAAATAAGTTAAGAAAGCACTAGAAGAAGAATAAAAGATTTATTATTCAGGTTTGCTTAGATCTTTGCTGTATATTATGGCAACTTTTGGCCCTTAATATTGAGAGTATGTAGTGGTCTTCAGCTTTGAGGAACAAAGAAGTCTTGTCTGTTGGGGCCCTTGCGGTACTTCAGAACAACAATCTATATGAAATATAGAGTATGGAACTACACTGTTTAGGATTAGTTGCTTAGCACAACTTGCTTAGCATGAGTAGCTAAATTTGCTGAAGCCTTAGGCCTCAGGCTGTAGCCGCTGCTATGTGCTTTAAAGTAGTTTTACCAAGGACACTGGTGCAGCTGGGAATGATACATCCTGAGAAAGTACAGATAAGCTAGCAGAAGCCAGTGGGAACCAAGGTTAAGGGCTAGACAGCTTTGCTAAACAAGCAGCAAGGTACAAGGCACGACCGCTGCGTGCGTGATCGGTGCAATGATTGGCTACCTGTGACATAATCTGTATGAACCACAAATCAAGGGCCAGAGCGCCGAATACCTGTACTTATAAAATGGGCAAATTGCTGAATAAAGATGGAATTGAACCTGCATTCTGTGAATGCGTATGATTCATTCTCGTCACTCCCGCGGACCGCGACACTTGTCCTTCATTAGAGGAAAGTGATATGTAAGGGGCTGTCAACTCAATGAAGGCAGAAGTTTGTGGTGACTACCCCAAATATTTTAACTATGGCTATGTAGGCCATGAAGAGCTATCCCACTTCTCTAAAATCCCTCCTTTCACTGAATCTTTTCACCAAAATGCCACAAAAATAAGGAGAGCTCTTGTTATTGATTTCAGAGTTGTTTAGGGCTGAAACCAACACTCATGAAGTTGCAGGGAGTTGAAGGGAAAAGGTGTTGCTGTAAAGAACCAATCTTGCTGTGTTCAAAGTTTTCCACGCAAGTAGCAGGCTCCTGTTCCTTGCTATAGGCCTACATCATCTGTGGATATGACACCCAGGCTGTGGTAGGGGACACTCTCTGACATCTGGAACATTGTGGCTTGATGATATGGACAGTGATGGAATGGCAGAAAAAGTAGTGGTTACCTGCAGATAAGTCCTGTAAGGTCTCTTCAAATCAAACAAATGAAGATTTCCAATGATAGGTAATGCTCTTGGTCCTGGGGGGAAATTCTTCCTCAGGTAGCCATTCCAGAAACCTCCTATTTTCATAATAGAAAAGTCAAGATGAGCACTAAGCCCAGAGAAGTGCAGTTGCTCCAGTCCATCTCTATTCAGCCAAGTATTTGCTGCAGAAGGTCAGAGAGAAATGAAAATCCAGATCCCTGCCTTCCTGCAGAAATTTGCTGTGAGAGACACTTGTGATAGTCCATAAACCTCTTCTCCAGTGAAGGGTATATTTTTTCTGTGGTTGGTGGTAGGTTTTGTCTCCTCCCCTATGCTTGCTGATGAATCCTCAGTACGGTACAGAGCCAGGTGAATGTTTGCAAGCTGAGCTTATGTGACTGAGTAAGTGTGTACCTCATGCTTTCCAAGAATGAAAGTCCAAGAACACGGGGAGCCAAAGGTCACCAATCTGGTGTTTGGCAATCAGTCATACATTCTGTCTGCGGTTCAGGTCATTGATTAGTTATATTTCCAATAATAGCGCAGGCACAGCCTCAATACCCTGAGCATCCTGAGCACTGAAATCAAAATGCCAAATACTGAAGTGATTAGTGCATAGAGAGATGTTTTTTTCCCAAGTGCTAAGTATTGGTAAAACTTTGTTCCCATTGAATTCTTTGGAGTTTCAAAAGACTCAACTGGGGGCAGGATTAGGCTAGCCCTAAACATCCAGATATCTCCCAGGGTTCCCACAGAGCAGTCCAAATCACTTCTCTTTCACAGAATCACAGAATCACAGAATGGCTGAGGTTGGAAGGGACCTCTGGAGATCATCTATTCCAACCCCCTGCTCAAGCAGGGTCACCTAGAGCACATTGTACAGGATCGCGTCCAGGTGGGTTTTGAATATCTCCAGAGAAGGAGATTCCACAACCTCTCTGGTCAACCTGTTCCAGTGCTCTGTCACCCTCACAGTGAAGAAGTTTTTCCTCATGTTCAGATGGAAGCGTCTGTGTTTCAGTTTGTGCCCGTTGCCTCGCGTCCTGTCACTGGGCACCACTGAAAAGAGTCTGGTCCCATCCTCTTAACACCCTCCCTTCAGATACCTGTACACATTGATAAGATCCCCCTTCAGCCTTCCCTTCTCCAAGCTAAACAGTCCCAGCTCTCTCAGTCTTTCCTCATAAGAGAGATGCTCCAGTCCCCTAATCATCTTTGTAGCCCTTCGCTGGACTTGCTCCAGTAGTGCCACATCCCTCTTGTACTGGGGAGCCCAGAACTGGACGCAGTACTCCAGATGTGGCCTCCCCAGGGCTGAGTAGAGGGGGAGGATCACCTCCCTCCACCTGCTGGCAACACTCTTCCTGATGCACCCCACGATACCATTGGCCTTCTTGGCCACAAGGGCACATGGCTGCCTCATGCTTAACTTGGTGTCCACCAGCACTCCCAGGTCCTTCTCGGCAGAGCTGCTTTCCAGCAGGTCAACCCCCAACCTGTCCTGGTGCATGGGGTTATTCCTCCCTAGGTGCAGGACCCTGCATTTGCCCTTGTTGAACTTCATGAACTCCCACACTCAAGGTCAGGGTTACCACTAGGAAGAGAAATAAGATATGCTTGAAGGTTTGTTTGAAGAATTATTAACTGAATAGATACTAGCAAATACACTGAAGCAGAAAGAAAAGGAAGAACAAGGTTCTGAAAGAGGCTAAAAGTAGGAGCTGTGGAACAAAGAAACTTAATCAGCTTTAAGAATTGGTGTACTGGGTGGGCTTTTGCACCAAATAGTCTGTGCTGTTGTTAGGGTCTCTGGAGCAAAGGCCAGGCCATTTTGCCCACCTGGAAGGTGTCCTAGAAAACAGTCCCTGGCTTGTGTCCAGCTGTGCACCAGTTGGCCTGTTTCTACCCCACCTCCCCAAAGGAGGCAAAAGGGCACAGTGCATGCCATGCCTTCCGCACCTATTTGCAATTTAATTATTAACAATGCTGATGCTGATGCTGACTCTTGAAATGAAGTGAAAGGGTGATTCTGGGGTGTTTCCTGAGAGATGGGTGCCGGGTTACATCCATGTGGTGTTTCAGAAGAAGCACTGCCTCTACCCACTTGTGCAAGACTCTGTCGTTTTGGAAGGAAGCTGGGGGAGCTGGAGGTGTCTCCTGCAATGCAGTGGGAGTAGGAGTCCAACCCTCTGCTCCCTTCTGCTTGCCTGCTCAGTCCTGCTGAGTTCCTCCAGGGCCTGCAGTTAGTGAGTGAGCTGAGCGGGGTGACGTTATCACAGGCACTGGTGACTGGCTGTGAGTGCTTCCTCCCTGCTTGGGAACTTTTGCCCCCGTCTTATTCTGAGATGAGGAGAGAATGGAGCTTTTTTGCGATCCTGCTTCAGGCCAAAGTTTGTGATTTCTCTAGCATCAGATGGCAAATACACTACTTAGGTCTCAGGATACTCTGTTTCACCTGATTTCCATCCTGAAACCCGATCCTTCGGATCCCTGCCAAGTTGTGTTTTTCCCATGGGAGTGGTCTGTATTACAGAAGATGTTACCAACCCCCCCCATGTCTTGGCTGTCTCCATGGGAATGTCCCCCCAGGCTCATGCTATAGACAGAGACAAATCCAGACTGCCCACCTGGCTGCACAGCTGTGGTCGTGGCAAGACTGAAGTGTCACTCAAGCCTGGAAGCTGCATGGGGAGCTGCTGCTGCTAAGAAACTTGCACAAAGAAGGAGGATGGCAGGGGTGCATGGTAGCGTGAGCTGCTTCCCGTAGGGTAAATGCTTGATTTGGCTGGCAGCAGAAGAGCAATGTGGAAGTCTACCTGTAGCAGACTGAAGGTAGGTGAGATGAAGTCCACCCTCTGTGTCTCTGGCCTTGCAGCACTGGCATCGAGAGGACAGGAGACATGATTTCTCTTTGCTGAGTGGCTAGTGGTTCTGCTAGAGTCTTCTCTCATTAAGTGATACCTTCAGTGCTTTGTAACGGAGGAGAAATCTGTGCCCGTACTGCAACAGGCACCTTTTAGTTTAGTTGTCCCACGTGTTAGAGAGCTGGTGAGTAGTTCTGCAGGTGTTCTTAGGATAAAACACTGCAGAAGGGGAGTATGAGCAAGGAGATGGTGGGCGCCCCCAAGGTGTCACAGAAGAACTAGTTCGCCCATTTCCCACCGGAAGCACAGCACTGGTGGTCTGTTCCAGACAAGGGTGCCTCCACAGAAGCCATTTTAAGGTGTGCAAGAGGACCTTTGCAGCTTTGAAGACAACACTGGCAACAATTTGGTTCCTCAGTGGAGAAGGATTTTTTATTTTTTCAAGATTTAATCATTCTCATCAATAGGTACATTATTCTGAAGTCAACCAAATCAAAGTGTGGTTGTGCTAGAAATCCCCTGTTGGATTCTGGAGTACCAAACTACCCGTGTGCGATTAGAGAAAGACTACGCTATTTCATCTGGGTGTCTTGGGAGAAGGAGGATACCTGAGAAAAGCTCTAGGAACGTGGCACTGCACAGACCTCATGAGTCACTGGGGGGGTTGTAAGCCCAATGGCAGGAGTGAGGTCCAGGTCTGAAGAAGAAACTCCAGCGGGAGGGTGGAAGGTGAAGCGCTGCAGGAGGCTTGTGAAGAAGAGGAAGAGCTCCATTTTGGCAAGAGTCTCCCCAGCGCAGGTCCTCCGCCCTGGAATGAAATGCAGAACGGCCGTAAGAGTGTCAGTAGCTGCTGCTTCTTGGGCTGTTGTCAGGGGCTTTGAACTCTGACTGGGCAAATTCAAAATTCAGGCCCTTTGGTAACGCTGGACTTGTGAAGTCAGCAGATGTGCGTGGAAAAGCGGAGAGGAGAGCTCAGGGAAGTGTCTGAGGGGCATCCTGTATCCATTTGGCAGGGAAACCCTCCCTCCCCCATGCTGATTTTGCCTTTACGGGTTACTTCTTGTATTTTCTTTACTGACCCTTGTTGAAAACAGCTATCCCCACACCGCATCAAAATATCCTGAATCGGAGTGGCGTGATGCATTGGGCTGGACAGGTATTGAAGTGACAAGGCCTGGCCTGACCATTCATGTCAAGGCCTTCCTTGTCATGAATGGGTTACAACGACCTTGTCTGACAGCGGGTGCAAAGAGGGCTGATGTCTTTCTTGGCTGCTGTGCTCTTCATTCGGTCCCCCAGGAAGGCAGGGAAACCACAGTTCATAGTTGGGATGATTAGATCCTTCTGCTGGGCAGATTGTTGGCTCTGTGCTGCTCCTGAGGAGTTTTGGCAAGGAGCATATGTTGATGAGAGAGGTGCTACAGACTGAGCGCTCAAGTAAGGGCATTTGCCGTGTTCCCGGGATAGTCACGGGCAATGTGGTGGGGTCTGGGGGAAGGCCGTAAGACAAGAGAGCTCAGGACAAGGGCAGTCAGTCCTGGGCACCAATTTGCTTGGAAAAGAGTGAGTCTGAGATGCCCAGTTCCCCTCAGAGCCTGACAAATAGAAGAGAAGATACCTGCTGAAAAAGGCATGAAAGCATCTTTCTTTACAAACTTCCCCTCAGAGTTGAGGAAATGCTCGGGATGGAACACGTCGGGTTTCTCCCACTGGGATTTGTCTCGCAGGACGGAGGTCAGCAAGGGGATGACATAGGTTCCCTGGAAGCCAAGGCAGAGCAGAGCAGTTATTCCATTGCTGATGGCCTTGCTGTGATTATCACAGCGGTGATGAATGCTGGAGCTCCAGAAACCCACTTTGTTTAACAGGGGAGCTACTGCCAAGGTAGCTGCGAGAATGCCAGAGTGAGCGAGCATCTCTTGACGCAAGCGGGACCTAAAAGGGGACGTGTTGCAGGGGGAACAAATGGAAGAGAAGGAGCGCTCAGAGCTTCTCACCTTGGGAATGAAGTAGCCTTTGAGACTGACATCTGCAGTAGTTGCATGAGGAAAGTTCAACGGCAGGATATTGGCAAACCTTTGGATTTCATGGATGACAGCATCCGTATATGGCATTTGTGTTCGATGTTCGATTCGTGGTGGGGTTGATCCTATCACTCGCTCTATCTCTTCTTGGACTTTTTCTGTGAAAGGAATATGGATCATACACAGATTGCTCATTCAAAGTCTCTTTCTCCTGCTAGGAATAATGGGAAGCGGAGAATTCATTTTTTCTTTGGCCCTGTCCAGTGTGGAGTCTCATGCACAATGACCCGGTGAGAAGGAGGCTGCTGGCTGCCTCGTTCCACTTACTCTGAATTTCAGGATATTTCATCATGAGCAGAAGGCCCCAGCGCAAAGTGGAGGATGTGGTCTCCATGCCAGCTACAAACAGATTTCTCACAACCTCAGTTAAGTTGTCATTATGGAAGTACCCGTTGGCGTTACCTTTCTCCTGGAAAAGATGAATTATTAACAATACTACCTGATTAAAGCTTCCAGAAAGCCCTTTTAAGCTGGAGAACCAGTGATTATTTTCATATGCAGACCTCATGGAAGTGTTAAGTTCCAGAGCATGGAAAGAAATGTGAAACTATAAGCCAAGACAGCATGTCTGACTTTGCTTGGTGAAAGAAGGATTTGTATTTTTCTTATGACCCAAGGGCAACAACAGAAAGCTGTCTCTCTGTGATCAGCTGATCTCCTAACTGACATGACTGCACAGTTTTTCAGCCCAGCCACAGTTCTGGCAGGACTTTTCCTCAAGCTAGACCTCTGCTGAAAAACAGTTCTTTAGCTATTCAGTCAAGTGTGAAAAGGAAACCAAGGAGATTTGAAGAAGCTGCTGGGATGCAATTACCTCTTGTTGTCGGACAAGAAAAGTGTCAATGAAGCTCCTCTGGTCATTTCTGTCGAGGGTTTTGAGATGTTCTGTAAAAGTGACCTTGATAAAAGCACAAATTTCGTCTGTGTTGTTCAAAATGGTTTTGTGATCCTTCAGGAGGAATCCAAGGGCTGGGAATGTGTTGTACAGCTGCAAGATGCAGAGATGGAGAGGAAGCAAAGGTAACTGCTAAGAAGAGGTAGCATAGCTCAGCAGTGCATATTGAGAAAAGTCCTTACTGAAAATAGTGTGCATCCTTATGGTCATGAGGCAAAACATCCCTTTGTCCTCCCTCCTCCCCGGACAGCCATGCAAAATGGTTAAAATTGATTCCTTCTTACACCATGTCTTAATCCCCCTTGTCAAAAGTGGCCTAGAAATCACTTTTTCTGCAGATGCCCTTGACTATAAGCACAATTTCCTACTTCGACACTCCTAGAGAATTCAACCCTCTCTCTCCACACCAGCTGGACTTGTATATCTCCAGTTTGAGAGACGGTTCCTGTTGTCCTCACGCTGTTTCTTGACCGTGTCGTTAGTGTGGGAGATGGGGAACAACGACAAGATTCTGTCTCCTGGAAGCACACTCCTAGCATTGTATTACATGGTCTTGAATTCTGCTTTGTGAAATGAGGAGCTAGTAATCTCTCAGGCCATGCTGGCAGGATAAATTCATAAGCAGTGTGAGAGAAACTTTTGGGGAAGCATCTGTCACGTGCAGGTAGATGTGTTGTGATGGTGAGGAGTGAGGGGGCGTGCAGTTACCCTCTGTGTAATGCCTGCTTTTGAAGAGGACTATGCAAATGATTCGAATTACCGAAACTGATGGACTTCCAAGAAGCCTGACATTTTCATTCACCAAAGACAGGAGCCTTTTGAATGTGGGATCTTCGTAGTCATACCTCTTTCCAAGCAATATGGACACAGTGACATTAGCAACAGCTGCATTCAGCATCAGGGTCATCTCAAGGGGTTTTCCTAGTGTGGGAGAAGGTTGTGCAAACACCATGGTTAATGCTTACTCTAATAAATCAAAGTATTACAGTAGCTAGTGTGTTGTAGCTAGCCTGTCAGACAGGTGTGCTCCATGCTCCACCTGACCAAATGAGGAACATGCCTGGAGCGTGCTGTGTTTCCTCTGGGGTATGTGAGCCCGGCTTTTCTTTGTGTGGAAACCAGGGTAGAGAGAAAGATTGGAAGAGACCTGTGTGCGCCCACTTCTGGCACTGATACGCAGTCAGGAAGCTGCTGAGCAGAAGGTCCAGGTTTGTCAGGAGGAACAACAGGCTCCCCCAACTAACATTTCACATGTCCCCGGGGGTCATCAGGGCAGAGCAAAGAGTGAAGACTCCCCTTTCAGGGGAGCTTCTCTGCTTGGACATACATGTTCACTCCTGGTCACTCTTCCTTTCCTCTTGCTTTTACAGATGTCAGGCCCCTCTGGTGCATCCCATTTTCAGCTAGCCATAGCTCCTGTTTGCAGGGGGTCAAGGGGAATACTTGGAGCCTAGAAGCCTCGGCTGGCATGATGAAGTGGAAATATGATTCTATGCTAAGGCTGTTAGGGCAAAACTTGGTCAAATAAGGAGCTGCTTGACTTCCTATTTGATTTGGTGCATCTTCTGTCCTCCTCGCAGTGTATCCACCCAAAAGTTGAGCATCAGCTCTAAGCCACCTCCTCTGGTATTCCTCCATCCTCACCAGAGAGAGATACAGAGAGAGAGGCCTCCAGACAAGGGTTCATCCAGTTTGCATCAGAGTTTTCTCCAATAGGAAGGGTTGAATCTAATTCTGCAGGTGCTGAACTCCACAGCTAGTAGAGAACATGCTAATGAGACTTCTTTGCTTGCTGCTGAACTTAAGACCTGAGAAGCCTCTGCATAACATCCCAAACCGGGTAGGTAAAATAAGCTGCACGAATTAGCCTTTTTTAATACCTCTTCCTTCACTGAGGAGGACTCTAACCTAGACCAAGTGCTTAGACAAGACGCGTAATAATTAGATGGCCACAAGAGGGTGAGGTGAATCCACCTTTAGGTACTGATTTCACTGCTGCTTTGCAGAGAAAGAAATCTGCAAGAACACAGCAATGCATGGCCACAAGAGATTAAGCATGGAGAGTGCTTCAGATCACAGAGAAGTCTCTGGCTGCACAAAGCTGGCTACTGCCAACCTGGTACACCCACCTGCTGAAATTCCTGCTGTTGGTATACTAGCCTAGTGAGAAATAGTCCTGGCTGACGCTGGTGAAATGTGTAACCGGATCTTCTGTCTCCTGCTGGAAAGGATTTCCCAGCCATGCACATTTAAGCACAGTCAAAGTTTTGGTAGGTATGCAAGTCCTTGCATTTGCCTGCTGCCTCCACTGCCATGCCTCTAAATTTGTCAAAGACTGTCATTTATGGTGGCATTGCACATGGAGGGAAATGTTCCTTTCCCCAAATGTGCTGTTTGGTGTTTGACTCCCTGTTCGGCTTCCGTTACCTCATTGAATGCTTTTCATTTGCACATCAGGCAAATTGCCAGATAGACAGTCAGAGAGACAGATAGACCATGTAAACTCATGATGTCATTGATGCTGGAAAACAGTATTTGAGGAAAATCAGAGAAGTTTTATGAAAGGAAAAGTCTGCTCACCTTTATGCATCTCAATGGTGTTTGCCAGGCATCCATACTCCTCCACAATGAAGTCCTCTATGGCCTTCTTGCCCATTCCAAAGTCTCGTAAGGTTGTGAGAGTAAATCTTCGCATCACTTTCCAGTTTTCTCCACGAGAAAATATAATTCCTGAAATGGAAAATGAAAGCACATGTGGGGGGATGCTCCCAGCTTCCCCCCCTCCCCCATACACATTTGGTGCCAGTTACAAGTAGCCTGAATTCCTGTGTTTTACACTCCAAAAGGGAGGATGTCAAGACTTTGAGATAAGGCCTGCCTCGGCCCCAGGACCTTGAAAAACAAAAGCCTCCTCTCACTGCTGGGGCAGTGTTAATTGCTGTGGTCAGGACTGTCTCCTCCTCATCAGGATCCTGAGAGATAACACCTGCTTTCACTGCTGGGGCCCCATTGCAGACTGGAATTAACTCCTTCTTAGCCCAGCTATGGGATCTCTCCTTGGGACCCCCACTGCAAGAGTCAAGCAGTCATTCACAGTCACTCAAACTCCTCTCTTCAGTGCTGAAGAGTGCACGAGGCAGCTAGCCTGCCCTTGGGGGTGTTCGGCCACCCCCCCCCCCCAGCCCATGACTGTAGGTGCGATGGTCATAACAAGGACGGAGGAGAGTTGAAGCCCACAGCAGTCAAGAGCCAGGGACTGCGCCTGCGTGAAGGGAATTGTAGCTGGCCTAGCGACTCCACCTCCACCTTCCCTTGAAGGGTATAAATAAGTTGGTCCCGGAGGCCGTCTTTGGCTCTTCATGGGTGACAGCGGGTCTGCCAACTCGCAGAACCCCTCGGGACGGGAACGCCCTCCTGCAGTTACTTCCCTGGGATTGAGTGTACGTTGGCCGCTGAGGCAACGCGTGGGTAAGATCGATCAGAATTGGTTTGCCTAGTTCATTCATTCGGGTATTTATAGTTAGTATAAATTAGCTATCTTTTCCTGCTCACTAAGTAGTTACTGTTAGCATAACTTTTAGTGTAATTAGAAATAAGTATTGTAGTTGAGCTAAGTTTCTGTTAACAAGAATTCTTGCTTTGTGCCATTGCAGCTTCTGTAGTAAATTTTGGTCTTTGAAACAAGTTGTGGAGTCATGCAGTAAATCTCCTCTCCACCTCCTCCCCTCCCTCGCGCCACATGAAACCCACACGGTCCGGGACTGTAAGATAATCTGTCGTCCTGCGACAGTACAGAATAAGAGATTTCAGAAACAGGGCAAAGATCCCTTAGCCACTCTGAATCCTGGTAAAGGTGAGCACTGCTAGGAAACACTTCAGACTCTCAAGGTACATTATGTCCTCACGTAGAGTGAAACTAGACAGGAAAGAAATGCTGGGTGCAAGCTATGAGAGGAGCAGCCACTGCTCAGAGTTCACATGATTGCTGGTGCCTTCCGAGAGACTAGGGATTTTGTTCAGCCCAGATTAGAGCAGAGAGCTGAATTTGTGTCTCCTCTGTGTGAGGTGAGTGTGCTCGTCATCTTAGATGTTTTCTTTGGGAATAGATGCATCGCCCCTTGGGAGTGCACATGTTCTTCCATAGACTGTAGGAACTAAAGGACAAGTTGTGATGTGGGCATCTGTGTGGAAAATTTCCCCACTTGGTCAAGGAAGTCCCACCCTTGTGCATCCTAGCAAACCTGCAGAGAATTCTCAGGGGCATCTGCAGAGAAGTTTCGGTCAAGCAGGTGCTGCAATTTACTTTCCTTGCACCTATCCCTATCATTCTCTCTTAATCTTGCTGAGAGTCTTGGACAAGAAACCTTGTTCAAGTGCCTCCTGAGGAAAGAAAGCTTGTAAGCATGGGCTGACTTTTAACAACGCGTTGGTTACTCACAGTTGGTCACCAGATACAAAAGGGTCCATCCTTGTTCACCAGCCAACTCACCGAGTCCTTTTGTTGCTTCTTCAATGAGTGGGATTTCAGGTCTCCCTGCAAATGCAGCTGCCTGATTCACCAGAGCTTCCTTCACTGTTTCATATCCTGACAGCACGACCGTTTTATTTTGTCCTATCTGAATGCTGAAGACTGGGCCATACGTTTTGGACAGCTAGCGGGATGAAGGGAGACAATGGTGTCAGATGATGACCAGAAAGCCCAAAATAATTAATTCTCAGCCAGCGCAAGACTCTTTTGTTCACCTTCCCACACAGCACTGGAATTTCCCTCTCTGTCCAGAATGTGGAGAAGAGGTCACGGAAGTACGCACAGAAATGCTGGAACTGTTATGAAGAGAATGCCTCATAAAGGGGTCTGCAATCCTCTGCTAGGATCCCTTTGGAAGAGAAGAGCCTAAAGGCTGGCTCTGCCCCTCTGAGTGCGCGTGTAAGTGAGGATGGCATGGTAGAGTAGGACCATGCCTGGGGAGCGCCCAGCAATGGAAGGACAAAGTACAGACTAGGGCCTGGACTCTGCCATGGCAGGAGAAGGCCTAAGGGTATGAAACGATTTGACAATTTTGGTTTTGGGAGGTAGCAGAGCTGAGAAGCCCTTGCAGAGAAGCATGTTAGGGCCCTGACTTGGTAACTCAGGTATTTCAGAGCTCTTTAGGCTAACGTAGGACAGCAGATGTGCTTAGCTATGCATGGCTTAAAAGAGATAAACACAAAGAGAATTTTTCAGCAATTGTTGTGAGAGCTGTTCAGCTCATGGTCAAACACTTGACACCATGAGTAGTTGCACTTCACTGAGTCCAGAGCTGCTGCTTTTAGGGGGACGATGCCAGGGCTCACATCACCCACACCAACACCCTATCATGAACTTCCAGTGATGGGAGGAGCATTTAGAAGAACGAGTGAATCTTGCATTTGAAGCTCTCTGCTCAGAGAACTTTTTGTAGCCCTGATTGTGGCTCAGAAGCTTCCTTAGCCGGGCAGGGAGATGTAAGAAAAAGAACAACAGAAGAGGCTACCTCTAGCATTGTCCGATAAGGCCTCTTCAGATCCAGGATGTGCAGATTTCCGATGATGGGTAGAGGCCTGGGTCCGGGGGGAAAGCCCCTTCTTGCGTGGTTCTTCCAGAAACCGTCTCTTTTCAGAACCAGCAGGAGAATGAGGATAAGCACTAAGCCTGCAGGAGCGAGGCTGGCCCAATCCATTGTCGTTCAGCAGGGGCTTAGCTGCAGCAAGCCAAAATGTAAGCCAAAGTGCAATCTGCTGTCAGAAGTTAAGAGTCTGAAGCACTGATGACACTCATATACTAATAGAGATAGAGCTTCAGTGCTAACAGATGGCAGGAGTTCTCTTCTGGGTTCTCCTCACTGGGTAATGGCCTCACTAGGCACTCTCCGCACCAGGCGTGCTCTTTTGCTTTTCTTTGCTCTCTGCTGGTCAATGTTTAATGGGAGGCATGTGGCTTTCTAAACTAGTCTTGTGCGTTGGTGGATAAGTCTGGGGGCATCAGTCCAATTCAGAAACAGCAAACCAAGCAGCACCTTGAACTTGGAGGGTGAAAGTTCATATCTAAAGCAGTAGTTGACACCAGAGAGACATTGAAACCTTGAGAAACAGGTCTGCAAAGGGTACCCAGGGGTTATCCCTAGCAGTTAAGGGCTCTGCTCTTAGACATTGCTGTCTCAACGTCTTCTTTAAAACTATCCACACTTTCCTCTGGGGATATATATCAAAGGGCTCTCTATTTCTTACCCTCAGAAAATTATGTTTGTATACACTATGCATTGCATTGCGCTGTATCCTGCAAATTAAGTTCTTGTCATCCCCCCACTTTTCCATCTTTCTCTGTAAAGCTGCTTGCAGCTTTGAAGCTTCTTTTCCCCTGAACAGAAGCTCTGGGGAGCTGGGGAGATTGTAAAGATTCACAGAATGGTTGAGGTTGGAAGGGACCTCGGGAGATCATCTAGTCCAACACCCCTGCTCAAGCAGGGTCACCTAGAGCACACTGTAAGGATTGCGTCCAGGTGGGTTTCAAATATCTCCAGAGAAGGAGACTCCACAACCACTTTGGGCAACCTGTTCCAGTGCTCTGTAACCCTCACAGTGAAGAAGTTTTTTCTCATGTTCAGGTGGAACTTCCTGTCTTTCAGTTTGTGCCCGTACTCCTCTGGAGTAACCTGGAGGCACTGTGGGTGTTGGTGTGTGTCACGCTATGAAGGTTCGCTAGTAACAACTGAGACAGTAATGTAATAAACATATGTTTATTTCCTCACGCAAGCTCTTGGATTAGTAACACCCATTAAAATAATGCGATTACTAATTTAGAAAGGATAACCCCAAACTGATGGCTACTGCGCTATTAATTGGGAATGCTGCTTATCCCAACTTGAAAGCTAGCTTGTTCACTCTCTTAGTGAGAGGACTCTCAACCTCGAGGAGTTACCTTAAGCCAGAGTCCCAGGAAAAGGGGAGGGAGGGGAATACTCACGGTCCAGCCGGAGAGGATGATCAGGTCACGTTCCCGTCCCCTGCTCAAAGTCTCTTAGCTTCCAAGTCTTTATATACGGCTGGGGCTCTGGGCAAACACTGCTTTTGCTGGCCTTTGTGAGTTTCACAACCAGAGGGCTGTTTGTTCTTCTGCTTGGAAGTCCCTGCTAGCGAGGCAAGGCTGCAACACTTCCCTATCGCTTCCTCCCTCCCTGGGGTCTGTGCAGTTGCGATGCCACAGCCGTATCAGGTGGCAGACTTTAATCCTGTTAACTCTTCTGTTCCACAGCCTTGCGCAAATCAGTTGGCAAAATTCTTCAATCCCGTTAACTCTTCACTCACTCGTCAGCGTGGAAGGTGCATTGACTAGAAGCGCTCGGGAAAGGCCGAGCTTAACAGCAAGCTCCTCTGAGCTAGCCAGATAATTTAGTGAGGCACACAGATCTTTGAACTAGTCAGCGTTCAAAACAGATTGAAAGGTAGGGTGAGACTAATTTGACCAAGTGGTGAGGTCTGCATTGACCTAATAGCCACGGCTTCCTTTATAGAGAATAGAGGGCAAAAAGCACGTTGAAGGCACCGTTCTTCTCTCCCCAAATCAGAATCCAAAACAGGCCACACAACCTATTTCTCAAATGTTCCTAATTTTCTCACCCAACTTAAGGCAACCAAAGCTCAGGGGAACCCAGATCTCGGAAGATGGCATCTCTCTTGTGGAAGTCTAAAGTTAGGAGTGGTGAACCCCCCTACTGAAGAGGTGGTATGTGCATTAAGGTCAAAATGTTTCCTTTTAAAAAGTGAGTGTTGTGACTTTGGAGAGAGAATGTGGCATTAACCTGTGGAGCATGGCCAGCAGGGCCTATTGCAGCTAAATGATGACCTCCACAGGAGAAGACAAAACTTCAGCACATAACTTGTATCTGATGTGATGCACCTCTCTGGACAAGGTATCCAATTGTGAAGGCAAGGCTATGACTACACAGTAAACAAAATAAGGCCAGGACACTCTCTCTGACACTGGAACTTGGGTTCAGGCAGGAAGATCTTGATGGTGCCAAGAAGGCCTATGGTATCCTGGGGTACATTACAGAATCACAGAATCACAGAATGGCTGATGTTGGAAGGGACCTCTGGAGATCATCTAGTCCAACACCCCTGCTCAAGCAGGGTCACCTAGAGCACACTGTAAGGATCGCGTCCAGGCGGGTTTCAAATATCTCCAGAGAAGGAGACTCCACAACCTCTCTGGGCAACCTCTTCCAGTGCTCTGTCACCCTCACAGTGAAGAAGTTTTTCCTCATGTTCAGATGGAAGCGTCTGTGTTTCAGTTTGTGCCCGTTGCCTCGCGTCCCATCGCTGGGCACCACTGAAAAGAGTCTGGTCCCATCCTCTTGACACCCTCCCTTCAGATACCTGTACACATTGATAAGGTCTCCTCTCAGCCTTCTCTTCTCCAGGCTAAACAGGCCCAGCTCTCTCAGTCTTTCCTCATAAGAGAGATGTTCCAGTCCCCTAATCATCTTCATAACCCTTTGCTGGACTCTCTCCAGTAGTGCCACATCCCTCTTGTACTGGGGAGCCCAGAACTGGACGCAGTACTCCAGATGTGGCCTCCCCAGGGCTGAGGAGAGGGGGAGAATCACCTCCCTCCACCTGCTGGCAACACTCTTCCTGATGCACACCACAGTACCATTGGCCTTCTTGGCCACAAGGGCACATGGCTGGTTGATGGTTAACTTGGTGTCCACCAGCACTCCCAGGTCCTTCTTGGCAGAGCTGCTTTCCAGCAGGTCAGCCCCCAACCTGTACTGGTGCATGGGGTTATTCCTCCCTAGGTGCAGGACCCTGCACTTGCCTTTGTTGAACTTCAGGAGGTTCTTCTCCGCCCACCTCTCCAGCCTGTCCACGTCTCTCTGAATGGCAGCACAGCCCTCTGAGGTATCGGCCACTCCTCCCAGTTTTGTATCATCAGCAAACTTGCTGAGGGTGCACTCTGTCCCTTCATCCAGGTCATTGATGAAGAAGCTGAACAAGACTGGACCCAGTACTGACCCCTGGGGGACACCGCTAGCTACAGGCCTCCAACTAGACTCTGTGCCGCTGATCACAACCCTCTGAGCTCTGCCATTCAGCCAGTTCTCAATCCACCTCACTGTCCACTCATCTAACCCACACTTCCTGAGCTTGTCTATGAGGATGTTATGGGAGACAGTGTGGAAAGCCTTGCTGAAGTCAAGGTAGACAACATCCACTGCTCTCCCCTCATCCACCCAGCCAGGCATTCCATCAGAGAAGGCTATCAGATTGGTTAGGCATGATTTCCCCTTGGTGAAGCCATGCTGACTACTCCTCATCACCTTCTTTTCCACCACATGCTTGGAGATGGCCTCCAGGGTGAGCTGCTCCATCCCCTTTCCAGGGATGCAGGTGAGGCTGACTGGCCTGTATTTTCCCAGGTCCTCTTTCTTGCCCTTTTGGAAGCCTGGGGTGACACTGGCTTTCTTCCAGTCTTCAGGCACCTCTCCTGTCCTCCATGACCTTTCCAAGATGATGGAGAGTGACCTAGCAATAACATCCGCCAGCTCCCTCAGCACTCGTGGGTGCATCCATCAGGGCCCATGGATTTGTGGGTGTCAAGTTTGCTTAAATGATCTCTAACCTGATCCTCCTCCACCAAGGGAAAGTCTTCCTTTCTCCAGACTTTCTCTCTTGCCTCCAGAGTCTGGGGTTCCTGAGGGCTGGCCTGAGCAGTAAAGACTGAAGCAAAGAAGGCATTCAGTAACTCTGCCTTCTCTGCATCCTTTGTCACCAGGGCACCCACCCCATTCAGCAAAGGGCCCACATTTTCCCTAGTCTTCCTCTTGCTGCTGATGTATTTGAAGAAGCCCTTCTTGCTCTCCTTGACATCTCTCGCCAGATTTGATTCCAAACGGGCCTTAGCCTTCCTCGTCGCTTCCCTGCACACTCTGAAAATGTTCCTATATTCCTCCCAAGTGGCCTGTCCCCCTTTCCACTTTCTGTAGACTTCCTCCTTCTGGTTGAGCTTTGCCAGGAGCTCCTTGCTCATCCATGCAGGTCTCCTGCCTCCTTTGCTTGACTTCCTACTCATAGGGATGCACCGCTCTTGAGCCTGGAGGAAGTGATGTTTGAATATTAACCAGCTCTGTTGAACCCCCCTTCCTTCTAGGGCCCTCACCCATGGGATTCCTCCAAGTAGGTCCCTGAAGAGGCCAAAGTTTGCTCTCCTCAAGTCCAGGGTTGCGATCCTACTTAGTGCCCTGCCTCCTCCTCGCAGGATCCTCAACTCCGCCATCTCATGGTCACTGCAGCCAAGGCTGCCCCCGACCTTCACATCTTCCACCAGTCCTTCTTTGTTTGTTAGTACGAGGTCCAGCAGCACACCTCTCCTTGTTGGCTCCTCCACCACCTGTGTCAAGAAGTTGTCACCAATGCTCTGCAGGAACCTCCAGGACTGTTTGTGCCTAGCTGTGTTGTCTTTCCATTGGATATTGGGGTGGTTGAAGTCCCCCATGAGAACCAGGGCCTGGGATTGTGAGGCTACTTCCAGCTGTCTGTAGAAGGCCTCATCGACTTCCTCTTCCTCATCAGGTGGCCTGTAGTAAACACCCACAACAGTGTCACCCATGCTAGCCTGCCCTTTAATCCTTACCCATAGGCTCTCGACTCGCTCTTCATCCACCCCTAGGCACAGCTCAATACATTCCAGTTGCTCTCTCACCTAAAGAGCAACTCCACCACCTCGCTTTCCTGGCCTGTCTTTCCTAAAAAGCACGTAGCCATCCATGACAGCACTCCAGTCATGCGAGCTATCCCACCATGTCTCTGTAATGGCAATGGGATCATGGCCCTGCAACCACACACAGATCTCTAGTTCTTCCTGTTTGTTCCCCATGCTGCATGCATTGGTGTACAGGCATTTCAGAGAGGTGATCGAGCATGCAGGTTTCCCAGGAGGGGTAAAGGAGGATCCTCCATAGCCACATCCCTGTCACATAGCCACAGCTACCCTGTCACTATAACTCTCCCCCTCCCCCATCTTTCCTAGTTTAAAGCCCTCCTTACCAGGCTGGCCAACCTGTTGGCAAAGACCCACGTGCCCCGCCTCGTGAGGTGGATCCCATCTCTCGCCATCAGTTGTCGATCTTCAAACAGTGTCCCATGGTCGTAGAAACCAAAACCCTGTTGCCAACACCAGCGGCGCAGCCAGTCGTTAACTTGGGAAGTCCCTCTCCTCCTCCTCTCATCCATCCCCCTCACTGGCAGGATTCAGGAGAAGATGACCTGGGCTCCCACACCCTTGACCACCATCCCCAGAGCTCTGAAATCCTGCTTGATGGTCTCCAGCTTGCCCTTGGTGTCATTGGCACCCACATGGAAGAGCAGCAGTGGGTAATAGTCCAAAGCGTGGACAAGCCTTGGCAGTCTTTGCATGACGTCTTGTACGCGAGCCCCTGGCAGGCCACAAACCTCTCTAGACATGAGGTCAGGTCGGCAGATAGGTGCCTCCGTCCCCTGCAGCAGGGAGTCCCCCACAACAATCACCCACCGCTTCTTCCAGGCGTTACGGCAAGGCACAGGGTCTGTTGTCCCAGGTACTTCCCTTGCAGCCATGCCCATCTCCTCCTCATCCTGGAGGGCACTAAGCCTGTTCTTCAGCTGCAAGTCTTCAGGAGGAGTAGGAGCCTTTCTCCTCCCACGAGCAGTGACCACTTTCCAGCCTTCTTCTGCGGTGTTATGACGTACCGTCTCACACGGCACAGAGCCCTCTGGCAACTCCACTGCTGCGGGGGGCTGGGACTCCCGAAGCTGCACAGTCTCCGAGAATACCCTGTCTATCTCTTGCTCCGCTTCTCGGATGCTGCGCAGCCTGCTGACCTCCTCCCGTAACTCCCTTAGCTGACGACACAGCTCGCCAACAGCAGCACACCTCCTGCAGGAGAGCTGGCTGCCAGCCCAGGCCTCCCGGAGAGGCCCCAAGCACTCCCTGCAGCCTGAGACCTGTAGGGCTGCATCTGCTCTCAGGGGGTCGGTCTGGGTCCCAACCTCTGACACAGCCGACGCAGCAACTCCAACAGCCACTGGGGAATGTGCTCTGCGGCGTGTCATGACCATGCCTGAAGGGCACACCGGAGGGATCAGAAACGAAGATGCCTTCGTGCGCCCTGCTGCGCAAACTGCTGTGTCTGTTCGCTGCCTCTGTTAGCTGTGCTAAGGAAGAGTGTTGCCAGCAGGTTGAGGGAGGTGATCCTCCCCCTCTCCTCAGCCTTGGGGAGGCCCCATCTGGAGTACTGGGTCCCTTCCAGCCTCAACCATTCTGTGATTCTGTGCAAATTGATTTCAACTCCCTAGTGTGGCAAAGAGTGGAAAATGAGGAGCTATTGTGGGTGCTTATGCTTAAAGGGAATATCCTCTTTTTCAATCTGTGCCCATTACCTCTCGTGCTGTCACTGGGCACCCCTGCGAAGAGTCTAGCTCCGATGTCTTTACACAATCCCATCAGGTATTTATGCACACTGATAGGATCCCCCATTGTTAACGGTGCTAAGCGACACTTGGAATACGCAGAGGTAGAAGACACCACTCTGGAATAAGGTTATTAGATGTTTATTACCTTGAAATCCCTGAACCTCAAGGGGAACCCCAGGAACCTTGCGGGGAAGCAACCGGGCTGTTCCAGGCACTGCAGAGCATGGGCCCATGGCGAGGTTTGGTCGGGCGTGGGTTTAAGGCGAATTGATAGGCTCCAGTACGGGGTACTGCACATGCGCTACAGATAACAAGGGAAGCAATAATTCTTTAGGAGTACACAAGTCCAGACTGACGCCTATGTGGTGCAAGTCTAACAGTCACAACCTGCTGTTCTCATGGGTTCTGCATGCCAAGTGTTTCGGCAGCTGGAATATTTAATTGGTCAGCATGCTCCTGTCTCCTTGCCAATCTTCCGCTGTTTGCCCACCACACCCATGAACCTCCTCTTCTCCAGGCTAAGTTTGGCTCCAAGTCTGGCAAGTTTTCAATCCACCTCAGAGCCACCCCATACTTCACGAATTTGTCAATGAGGATGCTGTGGGAGACAGTGTCAAAAGTCTTGCTAAAGTCAACAACAATATCCACTGCTCTTCCCTCATCCACCAAGCCAGTCATCTCATTGTAGGAGGCTGTCAGGTTGATCAGGCATGATTTCCCCTGCATAAATCCATGCTGACTGCTCCCAGTCACCTTCTTGTCCTGCCTATGTTTGGAAATGGTTTCCAGGACTCTCTGCTCCATCACCTTCCAGGGATTGATGTGAGAAAATGTTCAGGACTGAAAATCTCTGGGTTCTCCCACTAAGATTTGTGCTGCAAGACAGAAGCTAAAGAGGGGATGATGTAAAGCCCAGACAGTAAGACTGTTCTGAATGCTGCCACGTGATCTAAATGTCTCCCTGGAATTGCCCATCACTTTCCACTGATGCTAGAGGGAGCAGCCTAGCACTGCTCAGCTTACTAGCACAGGTGAAGTGTTCAGGCCCTGAGGGAGAGCAGGTGCTGTGGGAGTGAAGCCACTGAAGGAAATTCTGAGACCTCAGGAAGTGGAAAAACAACAAGAACTCCTGCTCTAGCCAGACATGCAGCACTGCTAATGGGGAGGCTCTGAAGGTGTGAGAAATGCAGGTGACACAGGGGTTGTGACACTGAATAAGTCCAGGTGCACTGATGTACATTTTTTTTAATCTGTGATTTTTTTTAGTGTTTCAGGATGACAAACTCTCTCTAAACTCTTTCTCATTCAACTGTCAGTGGCTATTTTTTCCTGTAAGGTGAAGGGAGGCTGTGCTTGTAGAAGGAGGAGAACAGTGCAGTGCGGGCTTACAATGCAGTCATGATGTGAGATGTGCTGGATGCCAGGCTGGCTCAACAGAGCATGTTCCTGGGGAAAGAATAGGACCAGTCTGGATGAGACTACTGACTCTGCTGTTGGGGCACCATAGGGTACAGCACTGTCCTCTGCTAGGGCTACATGAACCATACATCCCGAGGCTGTTGCTCAGGGCTGTTCAGGTCTTCAGGACAATCAGCAGCTGTCAGAAGCAGGGATGTCCTTATTCAAGTCTCTGTCCCTGACAGCTGTTGACACCCCAGCAGCTGTTGACAGTTAATCCTAAAAGTGTGTCATGTGTGGGGAATGGAGGAAGTTCTTCCTCCCCTGCAAACCCCCTTTTCCTGGGGAGAAGGCAATCTCAGAGGCTTACGCTTTGAAAGAGAGAGACCTCACCACGCTAGATCTAGGTCAGAGGTGTTCATAGCCACCTTTTCCCTCAGATCCCGTTGCCATGCTCCCTTTTGAAGACACTCTGTCCTTTGCCTTCCGAGCAGCTCTAGATTTCCCCTCAAAAGACATTGCACACATTGGATCAAGCAGGTAGTGGATGTTGCATCTCCCCTTTGGTGCTGAGTCTCCTGGGCCTGACCGCAGCAGCCTGAGTTTTGGGCATCCCTGTGATCTCCAGCAGCAAGGCTGGGACCATGCTGCAAAATGCCATTTGCTTCAAGATACAGCTCCCTCCTGCCTGTTCTGGGGCTAGTTAAAGTATCAGCTACAAGAGTACCCTGTTTGGATTGTGTGCCTGGAAGAGGAAAATTGCTGACTGAGGATGGCTCATCAAAATTTCCAGATACTGCAGCTCTGATTAAAAGGGAACTGGCCAAGGTAAGTTCAGAAATAGAAAAATAAGGGTCAGGGATAATTGCTGCACTTATCAGCGAGGTGGAATCACTGAGAGTGCTTCCTTAATGGAGAAGAGACCTCAGCAGCTAAGTTTGAAATGCTAATTTTCATGTTTATTCCACTGAATTTACTTTTATTTAAATCAAAGTTAAGGTTTCAGGGCCATTCTTTGTGAAGCACATTTTCAGCCACTATTGCTTATTTGAATCCTTGCTTTCCCGTTCTGCCAGGTCTGGCTCCCATCCAGTGACAAGCAAAAGAGGGTGTCAAGCAAATATTATGAGCTTCTGATAGTGAGTCCAGTAAGATAAAGCACATGGGTGTTGTAACTGTACCCAAAGAAGCTACATAAGCTAAGGGAATTCAGAGTGAATGAGAATCTGGAAAGGAAATGATGTCCTGCAAAAGGAAAAAAACGTGTGCTGCGCCTAAGATATTCATTAGCGACTGATGCAATATTTTGCACCCAAGATATTTGTTAGTGACTGGGTGGAACAAAGAACTTCACCTTGCTTTTGTTTTTCTTTTCTAGGTGATATCATTACAGATGTCTTGTGACCTATCTGTTGCATAGGAAGACTTCATCTGGGAGGACAAGAAGTCTAGCATACGCTGCAAATGTTTTAAGTCCAATCTCTTCACATTATGCAATCACACAGTAGGGCCTGCACTTATGTGTCTTCAGTAGAGGCACTTGCCTTTGCCTTCTGACCATAGCAGTTTCAGGAAGAGAGAAAGAGAGAAAAGCCTGTAGGATTCCCTGTGAATGGGGAGTCAAGGCTGAAGAGAAAATTGAGAAGAGATGGCCTTGGCTGGCTGAGGAAAGAGGGCTGAGGTACGGTTTGTCTTTGTATGTCTTCATGCCTGACAGAGTGAGGAGCAGAGAAGGAGATGTGAAAAGAAGACATGGAGAAGAAAGCATCCAGGGTTTTCACTGAGCCTGACTGGTGCAGACGAGCTGTGGCCTTCAGGACAGTATTTGGAAGAGTCTTCTAGCAGGAGATTAGTGGGGGGAATCATACTTGGTTGTGAGGCGAGAATGTGTTGCCTGTGCAAGCTGAAGTGCTCAGGCTGATCTCCTTGTCCTTAACTCCTTAGAGTCATGATCCCTGCAAAGATATGACCAAAGGCAGAGGAGAAGAGTCAGTGCTCCAAGGGATGGGGATCTGGAGGCCTCCAGGGAAAGGAGCAGGACAGGCCCCTGGGCAGGAACCTTGGAAGAGGAGTTAGAGAGAGCCTGCTCTTGTACCAGATAGTCTGTGCTGTTGTCAGGGTCTCTGGAGCAAAGGCCAGGCCATTTTGCCCACCTGGAAGGTGTCCTAGAGAACAGTCCCTGGCTTGTGTCCAGCTGTGTGCCAGCTGGCCTGTTTCTACCCCACCTCCCCAAAGGAGGCAAAAGGGCACAGTGCATGCCATGCCTTCCACACCTATTTGCAATTTAATTATTAACAATGCTGATGCTGATGCTGACTCTTGAAATGAAGTGAAAGGGTGATTCTGGGGTGTTTCCTGAGAGATGGGTGCCGGGTTACATCCATGTGGTGTTTCAGAAGAAGCACTGCCTCCACCCACTTGTGCAAGACTCTGTCATTTTGGAAGGAAGCTGGGGGAGCTGGAGGTGTCTCCTGCAATGCAGTGGGAGTAGGAGTCCAACCCTCTGCTCCCTTCTGCTTGCCTGCTCAGTCCTGCTGAGTTCCTCCAGGGCCTGCAGTTAGTGAGTGAGCTGAGCGGGGTGACGTTATCACAGGCACTGGTGACCGGCTGTGAGTGCTTCCTCCCTGCTTGGGAACTTTTGCCCCCGTCTTATTCTGAGATGAGGAGAGAATGGAGCTTTTTTGCGATCCTGCTTCAGGCCAAAGTTTGTGATTTCTCTAGCATCAGATGGCAAATACACTACTTAGGTCTCAGGATACTCTGTTTCACCTGATTTCCATCCTGAAACCCGATCCTTCGGATCCCTGCCAAGTTGTGTTTTTCCCATGGGAGTGGTCTGTATTACAGAAGATGTTACCAACCCCCCCCATGTCTTGGCTGTCTCCATGGGAATGTCCCCCCAGGCTCATGCTATAGACAGAGACAAATCCAGACTGCCCACCTGGCTGCACA
Organism: Apteryx mantelli; assembly: GCF_036417845.1. Lineage (NCBI taxonomy): Eukaryota > Metazoa > Chordata > Aves > Apterygiformes > Apterygidae > Apteryx > Apteryx mantelli. Next base: position 135,944,006 of record NC_089980.1, on the reverse strand, counting down.
GCTGTGGTCGTGGCAAGACTGAAGTGTCACTCAAGCCTGGAAGCTGCATGGGGAGCTGCTGCTGCTAAGAAACTTGCACAAAGAAGGAGGATGGCAGGGGTGCATGGTAGCGTGAGCTGCTTCCCGTAGGGTAAATGCTTGATTTGGCTGGCAGCAGAAGAGCAATGTGGAAGTCTACCTGTAGCAGACTGAAGGTAGGTGAGATGAAGTCCACCCTCTGTGTCTCTGGCCTTGCAGCACTGGCATCGAGAGGACAGGAGACATGATTTCTCTTTGCAGAGTGGCTAGTGGTTCTGCTAGAGTCTTCTCTCATTAAGTGATACCTTCAGTGCTTTGTAACGGAGGAGAAATCTGTGCCCGTACTGCAACAGGCACCTTTTAGTTTAGTTGTCCCACGTGTTAGAGAGCTGGTGAGTAGTTCTGCAGGTGTTCTTAGCATAAAACACTGCAGAAGGGGAGTATGAGCAAGGAGATGGTGGGCGCCCCCAAGGTGTCACAGAAGAACTAGTTCGCCCATTTCCCACCGGAAGCACAGCACTGGTGGTCTGTTCCAGACAAGGGTGCCTCCACAGAAGCCATTTTAAGGTGTGCAAGAGGACCTTTGCAGCTTTGAAGACAACACTGGCAACAATTTGGTTCCTCAGTGGAGAAGGATTTTTTATTTTTTCAAGATTTAATCATTCTCATCAATAGGTACATTATTCTGAAGTCAACCAAATCAAAGTGTGGTTGTGCTAGAAATCCCCTATTGGATTCTGAAGTACCAAACTACCCATGTGCGATTAGAGAAAGACTACGCTATTTCATCTGGGTGTCTTGGGAGAAGGAGGATACCTGAGAAAAGCTCTAGGAACGTGGCACTGCACAGACCTCATGAGTCACTGGGGGGGTTGTAAGCCCAATGGCAGGAGTGAGGTCCAGGTCTGAAGAAGAAACTCCAGCGGGAGGGTGGAAGGTGAAGCGCTGCAGGAGGCTTGTGAAGAAGAGGAAGAGCTCCATTTTGGCAAGAGTCTCCCCAGCGCAGGTCCTCCGCCCTGGAATGAAATGCAGAACGGCCGTAAGAGTGTCAGTAGCTGCTGCTTCTTGGGCTGTTGTCAGGGGCTTTGAACTCTGACTGGGCAAATTCAAAATTCAGGCCCTTTGGTAACGCTGGACTTGTGAAGTCAGCAGATGTGCGTGGAAAAGCGGAGAGGAGAGCTCAGGGAAGTGTCTGAGGGGCATCCTGTATCCATTTGGCAGGGAAACCCTCCCTCCCCCATGCTGATTTTGCCTTTACAGGTTACTTCTTGTATTTTCTTTACTGACCCTTGTTGAAAACAGCTATCCCCACACCGCATCAAAATATCCTGAATCGGAGTGGCGTGATGCATTGGGCTGGACAGGTATTGAAGTGACAAGGCCTGGCCTGACCATTCATGTCAAGGCCTTCCTTGTCATGAATGGGTTACAACGACCTTGTCTGACAGCGGGTGCAAAGAGGGCTGATGTCTTTCTTGGCTGCTGTGCTCTTCATTCGGTCCCCCAGGAAGGCAGGGAAACCACAGTTCATAGTTGGGATGATTAGATCCTTCTGCTGGGCAGATTGTTGGCTCTGTGCTGCTCCTGAGGAGTTTTGGCAAGGAGCATATGTTGATGAGAGAGGTGCTACAGACTGAGCGCTCAAGTAAGGGCATTTGCCGTGTTCCCGGGATAGTCACGGGCAATGTGATGGGGTCTGGGGGAAGGCCATAAGACAAGAGAGCTCAGGACAAGGGCAGTCAGTCCTGGGCACCAATTCGCTTGGAAAAGAGTGAGTCTGAGATGCCCAGTTCCCCTCAGAGCCTGACAAATAGAAGAGAAGATACCTGCTGAAAAAGGCATGAAAGCATCTTTCTTTACAAACTTCCCCTCAGAGTTGAGGAAATGCTCGGGATGGAACACGTCGGGTTTCTCCCACTGGGATTTGTCTCGCAGGACGGAGGTCAGCAAGGGGATGACATAGGTTCCCTGGAAGCCAAGGCAGAGCAGAGCAGTTATTCCATTGCTGATGGCCTTGCTGTGATTATCACAGCAGTGATGAATGCTGGAGCTCCAGAAACCCACTTTGTTTAACAGGGGAGCTACTGCCAAGGTAGCTGTGAGAATGCCAGAGTGAGCGAGCATCTCTTGACGCAAGCGGGACCTAAAAGGGGACGTGTTGCAGGGGGAACAAATGGAAGAGAAGGAGCGCTCAGAGCTTCTCACCTTGGGAATGAAGTAGCCTTTGAGACTGACATCTGCAGTAGTTGCATGAGGCAAGTTCAACGGCAGGATATTGGCAAACCTTTGGATTTCATGGATGACAGCATCCGTATATGGCATTTGTGTTCGATGTTCGATTCGTGGTGGGGTTGATCCTATCACTCGCTCTATCTCTTCTTGGACTTTTTCTGTGAAAGGAATATGGATCATACACAGATTGCTCATTCAAAGTCTCTTTCTCCTGCTAGGAATAATGGGAAGCGGAGAATTCATTTTTTCTTTGGCCCTGTCCAGTGTGGAGTCCCATGCACAGCGACCCGGTGAGAAGGAGGCTGCTGGCTGCCTCGTTCCACTTACTCTGAATTTCAGGATATTTCATCATGAGCAGAAGGCCCCAGCGCAAAGTGGAGGATGTGGTCTCCATGCCAGCTACAAACAGATTTCTCACAACCTCAGTTAAGTTGTCATTATGGAAGTACCCGTTGGCGTTACCTTTCTCCTGGAAAAGATGAATTATTAACAATACTACCTGATTAAAGCTTCCAGAAAGCCCTTTTAAGCTGGAGAACCAGTGATTATTTTCATATGCAGACCTCATGGAAGTGTTAAGTTCCAGAGCATGGAAAGAAATGTGAAACTATAAGCCAAGACAGCATGTCTGACTTTGCTTGGTGAAAGAAGGATTTGTATTTTTCTTATGACCCAAGGGCAACAACAGAAAGCTGTCTCTCTGTGATCAGCTGATCTCCTAACTGACATGACTGCACAGTTTTTCAGCCCAGCCACAGTTCTGGCAGGACTTTTCCTCAAGCTAGACCTCTGCTGAAAAACAGTTCTTTAGCTATTCAGTCAAGTGTGAAAAGGAAACCAAGGAGATTTGAAGAAGCTGCTGGGATGCAATTACCTCTTGTTGTCGGACAAGAAAAGTGTCAATGAAGCTCCTCTGGTCATTTCTGTCGAGGGTTTTGAGATGTTCTGTAAAAGTGACCTTGATAAAAGCACAAATTTCGTCTGTGTTGTTCAAAATGGTTTTGTGGTCCTTCAGGAGGAATCCAAGGGCTGGGAATGTGTTGTACAGCTGCAAGATGCAGAGATGGAGAGGAAGCAAAGGTAACTGCTAAGAAGAGGTAGCATAGCTCAGCAGTGCATATTGAGAAAAGTCCTTACTGAAAATAGTGTGCATCCTTATGGTCATGAGGCAAAACATCCCTTTGTCCTCCCTCCTCCCCGGACAGCCATGCAAAATGGTTAAAATTGATTCCTTCTTACACCATGTCTTAATCCCCCTTGTCAAAAGTGGCCTAGAAATCACTTTTTCTGCAGATGCCCTTGACTATAAGCACAATTTCCTACTTCGACACTCCTAGAGAATTCAACCCTCTCTCTCCACACCAGCTGGACTTGTATATCTCCAGTTTGAGAGACGGTTCCTGTTGTCCTCACGCTGTTTCTTGACCGTGTCGTTAGTGTGGGAGATGGGGAACAACGACAAGATTCTGTCTCCTGGAAGCACACTCCTAGCATTGTATTACATGGTCTTGAATTCTGCTTTGTGAAATGAGGAGCTAGTAATCTCTCAGGCCATGCTGGCAGGATAAATTCATAAGCAGTGTGAGAGAAACTTTTGGGGAAGCATCTGTCACGTGCAGGTAGATGTGTTGTGATGGTGAGGAGTGAGGGGGCGTGCAGTTACCCTCTGTGTAATGCCTGCTTTTGAAGAGGACTATGCAAATGATTCGAATTACCGAAACTGATGGACTTCCAAGAAGCCTGACATTTTCATTCACCAAAGACAGGAGCCTTTTGAATGTGGGATCTTCGTAGTCATACCTCTTTCCAAGCAATATGGACACAGTGACATTAGCAACAGCTGCATTCAGCATCAGGGTCATCTCAAGGGGTTTTCCTAGTGTGGGAGAAGGTTGTGCAAACACCATGGTTAATGCTTACTCTAATAAATCAAAGTATTACAGTAGCTAGTGTGTTGTAGCTAGCCTGTCAGACAGGTGTGCTCCATGCTCCACCTGACCAAATGAGGAACATGCCTGGAGCGTGCTGTGTTTCCTCTGGGGTATGTGAGCCTGGCTTTTCTTTGTGTGGAAACCAGGGTAGAGAGAAAGATTGGAAGAGACCTGTGTGCGCCCACTTCTGGCACTGATACGCAGTCAGGAAGCTGCTGAGCAGAAGGTCCAGGTTTGTCAGGAGGAACAACAGGCTCCCCCAACTAACATTTCACATGTCCCCGGGGGTCATCAGGGCAGAGCAAAGAGTGAAGACTCCCCTTTCAGGGGAGCTTCTCTGCTTGGACATACATGTTCACTCCTGGTCACTCTTCCTTTCCTGTTGCTTTTACAGATGTCAGGCCCCTCTGGTGCATCCCATTTTCAGCTAGCCATAGCTCCTGTTTGCAGGGGGTCAAGGGGAATACTTGGAGCCTAGAAGCCTCGGCTGGCATGATGAAGTGGAAATATGATTCTATGCTAAGGCTGTTAGGGCAAAACTTGGTCAAATAAGGAGCTGCTTGACTTCCTATTTGATTTGGTGCATCTTCTGTCCTCCTCGCAGTGTATCCACCCAAAAGTTGAGCATCAGCTCTAAGCCACCTCCTCTGGTATTCCTCCATCCTCACCAGAGAGAGATACAGAGAGAGAGGCCTCCAGACGAGGGTTCATCCAGTTTGCATCAGAGTTTTCTCCAGTAGGAAGGGTTGAATCTAATTCTGCAGGTGCTGAACTCCACAGCTAGTAGAGAACATGCTAATGAGACTTCTTTGCTTGCTGCTGAACTTAAGACCTGAGAAGCCTCTGCATAACATCCCAAACCGGGTAGGTAAAATAAGCTGCACGAATTAGCCTTTTTTAATACCTCTTCCTTCACTGAGGAGGACTCTAACCTAGACCAAGTGCTTAGACAAGACGCGTAATAATTAGATGGCCACAAGAGGGTGAGGTGAATCCACCTTTAGGTACTGATTTCACTGCTGCTTTGCAGAGAAAGAAATCTGCAAGAACACAGCAATGCGTGGCCACAAGAGATTAAGCATGGAGAGTGCTTCAGATCACAGAGAAGTCTCTGGCTGCACAAAGCTGGCTACTGCCAACCTGGTACACCCACCTGCTGAAATTCCTGCTGTTGGTATACTAGCCTAGTGAGAAATAGTCCTGGCTGACGCTGGTGAAATGTGTAACCGGATCTTCTGTCTCCTGCTGGAAAGGATTTCCCAGCCATGCACATTTAAGCACAGTCAAAGTTTTGGTAGGTATGCAAGTCCTTGCATTTGCCTGCTGCCTCCACTGCCATGCCTCTAAATTTGTCAAAGACTGTCATTTATGGTGGCATTGCACGTGGAGGGAAATGTTCCTTTCCCCAAATGTGCTGTTTGGTGTTTGACTCCCTGTTCGGCTTCCGTTACCTCATTGAATGCTTTTCATTTGCACATCAGGCAAATTGCCAGGTAGACAGTCAGAGAGACAGGTAGACAGATAGACCATGTAAACTCATGATGTCACTGATGCTGGAAAACAGTATATCTTTGAGGGAGCTATGAGCCACTTCCTCCTCATCCTTGGTATTCCTGTGGGAGATTTGAGGAAAATCAGAGAAGTTTTATGAAAGTAAAAGTCTGCTCACCTTTATGCATCTCAATGGTGTTTGCCAGGCATCTATACTCCTCCACGATGAAATCCTCTATGGCCTTCTTGCCCATTCCAAAGTCTCGTAAGGTTGTGAGAGTAAATCTTCGCATCACTTTCCAGTTTTCTCCACGAGAAAATATAATTCCTGAAATGGAAGATGAAAGCACAGAATTAGAGATTTCAGAAACAGGGCAAAGATCCCTTAGCCACTCTGAATCCTGGTAAAGGTGAGCACTGCTAGGAAACACTTCAGACTCTCAAGGTACATTATGTCCTCACGTAGAGTGAAACTAGACAGGAAAGAAATGCTGGGTGCAAGCTATGAGAGGAGCAGCCACTGCTCAGAGTTCACATGATTGCTGGTGCCTTCCGAGAGACTAGGGATTTTGTTCAGCCCAGATTAGAGCAGAGAGCTGAATTTGTGTCTCCTCTGTGTGAGGTGAGTGTGCTCGTCATCTTAGATGTTTTCTTTGGGAATAGATGCGTCGCCCCTTGGGAGTGCCCATGTTCTTCCATAGACTGTAGGAACTAAAGGACAAGCTGTGATGTGGGCATCTGTGTGGAAAATTTCCCCACTTGGTCAAGGAAGTCCCACCCTTGTGCATCCTAGCAAACCTGCAGAGAATTCTCAGGGGCATCTGCAGAGAAGTTTCGGTCAAGCAGGTGCTGCAATTTACTTTCCTTGCACCTATCCCTATCATTCTCTCTTAATCTTGCTGAGAGTCTTGGACAAGAAACCTTGTTCAAGTGCCTCCTGAGGAAAGAAAGCTTGTAAGCATGGGCTGACTTTTAACAACGCGTTGGTTACTCACAGTTGGTCACCAGATACAAAAGGGTCCATCCTTGTTCACCAGCCAACTCACCGAGTCCTTTTGTTGCTTCTTCAATGAGTGGGATTTCAGGTCTCCCTGCAAATGCAGCTGCCTGATTCACCAGAGCTTCCTTCACTGTTTCATATCCTGACAGCACGACCGTTTTATTTTGTCCTATCTGAATGCTGAAGACTGGGCCATACGTTTTGGACAGCTAGCGGGATGAAGGGAGACAATGGTGTCAGATGATGACCGGAAAGCCCAAAATAATTAGTTCTCAGCCAGCTCAAGACTCTTTTGTTCACCTTCCCACACAGCACTGGAATTTCCCTCTCTGTCCAGAATGTGGAGAAGAGGTCACGGAAGTACGCACAGAAATGCTGGAACTGTTATGAAGAGAATGCCTCATAAAGGGGTCTGCAATCCTCTGCTAGGATCCCTTTGGAAGAGAAGAGCCTAAAGGCTGGCTCTGCCCCTCTGAGTGCGCGTGTAAGTGAGGATGGCATGGCAGAGTAGGACCATGCCTGGGGAGCGCCCAGCAATGGAAGGACAAAGTACAGACTAGGGCCTGGACTCTGCCATGGCAGGAGAAGGCCTAAGGGTATGAAACGATTTGGCAATTTTGGTTTTGGGAGGTAGCAGAGCTGAGAAGCCCTTGCAGAGAAGCATGTTAGGGCCCTGACTTGGTAACTCAGGTATTTCAGAGCTCTTTAGGCAATGTAGGACAGCAGATGTGCTTAGCTATGCATGGCTTAAAAGAGATAAACACAAAGAGAATTTTTCAGCAATTGTTGTGAGAACTGTTCAGCTCATGGTCAAACACTTGACACCATGAGTAGTTGCACTTCACTGAGTCCAGAGCTGCTGCTTTTAGGGGGACGATGCCAGGGCTCACATCACCCACACCAACACCCTATCACGAACTTCCAGTGATGGGAGGAGCATTTAGAAGAACGAGTGAATCTTGCATTTGAAGCTCTCTGCTCAGAGAACTTTTTGTAGCCCTGATTGTGGCTCAGAAGCTTCCTTAGCCGGGCAGGGAGATGTAAGAAAAAGAACAACAGGAGAGGCTACCTCTAGCATTGTCCGATAAGGCCTCTTCAGATCCAGGATGTGCAGATTTCCGATGATGGGTAGAGGCCTGGGTCCGGGGGGAAAGCCCCTTCTTGCGTGGTTCTTCCAGAAACCGTCTCTTTTCAGAACCAGCAGGAGAATGAGGATAAGCACTAAGCCTGCAGGAGCGAGGCTGGCCCAATCCATTGTCGTTCAGCGGGGGCTTAGCTGCAGCAAGCCAAAATGTAAGCCAAAGTGCAATCTGCTGTCAGAAGTTAAGAGTCTGAAGCACTGATGACACTCATATACTAATAGAGATAGAGCTTCAGTGCTAACAGATGGCAGGAGTTCTCTTCTGGGTTCTCCTCACTGGGTAATGGCCTCACTAGGCACTCTCTGCACCAGGCGTGCTCTTTTGCTTTTCTTTGCTCTCTGCTGGTCAATGTTTAATGGGAGGCATGTGGCTTTCTAAACTAGTCTTGTGCGTTGGTGGATAAGTCTGGGGGCATCAGTCCAATTCAGAAACAGCAAACCAAGCAGCACCTTGAACTTGGAGGGTGAAAGTTCATATCTAAAGCAGTAGTTGACACCAGAGAGACATTGAAACCTTGAGAAACAGGTCTGCAAAGGGTACCCAGGGGTTATCCCTAGCAGTTAAGGGCTCTGCTCTTAGACATTGCTGTCTCAACGTCTTCTTTAAAACTATCCACACTTTCCTCTGGGGAAAGGGCTCCCTATTTTTTACCATCAGAAAATTGTGTTTGTATACACTATGCATTGCATTGCGCTGTATCCTGCAAATTAAGTTCTTGTCATCCCCCCACTTTTCCATCTTTCTCTGTAAAGCTGCTTGCAGCTTTGAAGCTTCTTTTCCCCTGAAGAGAAGCTCTGGGGAGCTGGGGCGATTGTAAAAATTCCTCTGGAGTAACCTGGAGGCACTGTGGGTGTTGGTGTGTGTCACGCTCTGAAGGTTCGCTAGTAACAACTGAGACAGTAATGTAATAAACATATGTTTATTTCCTCACGCAAGCTCTTGGATTAGTAACACCCATTAAAATAATGCGATTACTAATTTAGAAAGGATAACCCCAAACTGATGGCTACTGCGCTATTAATTGGGAATGCTGCTTATCCCAACTTGAAAGCTAGCTTGTTCACTCTCTTAGTGAGAGGACTCTCAACCTCGAGGAGTTACCTTAAGCCAGAGTCCCAGGAAAAGGGGAGGGAGGGGAATACTCACGGTCCAGACGGAGAGGATGATCAGGTCACGTTCCCGTCCCCTGCTCAAAGTCTCTTAGCTTCCAAGTCTTTATATACGGCTGGGGCTCTGGGCAAACACTGCTTTTGCTGGCCTTTGTGAGTTTCACAACCAGAGGGCTGTTTGTTCTTCTGCTTGGAAGTCCCTGCTAGCGAGGCAAGGCTGCAACACTTCCCTATCGCTTCCTCCCTCCCTGGGGTCTGTGCAGTTGCGATGCCACAGCCGTATCAGGTGGCAGACTTTAATCCTGTTAACTCTTCTGTTCCACAGCCTTGCGCAAATCAGTTGGCAAAATTCTTCAATCCTGTTAACTCTTCACTCGCTCGTCAGCGTGGAAGGTGCATTGACTAGAAGCGCTCGGGAAAGGCCGAGCTTAACAGCAAGCTCCTCTGAGCTAGCCAGATAATTTAGTGAGGCACACAGATCTTTGAACTAGTCAGCGTTCAAAACAGATTGAAAGGTAGGGTGAGACTAATTTGACCAAGTGATGAGGTCTGCATTGACCTAATAGCCACGGCTTCCTTTATAGAGAATAGAGGGCAAAAAGCACGTTGAAGGCACCGTTCTTCTCTCCCCAAATCAGAAACCAAAACAGGCCACACAACCTATTTCTCAAATGTTCCTAATTTTCTCACCCAACTTAAGGCAACCAAAGCTCAGGGGAACCCAGATCTCGGAAGATGGCATCTCTCTTGTGGAAGTCTAAAGTTAGGAGTGGTGAACCCCCCTACTGAAGAGGTGGTATGTGCATTAAGGTCAAAATGTTTCCTTTTAAAAAGTGAGTGTTGTGACTTTGGAGAGAGAATGTGGCATTAACCTGTGGAGCATGGCCAGCAGGGCCTATTGCAGCCAAATGATGACCTCCACAGGAGAAGACAAAACTTCAGCACATAACTTGTATCTGATGTGATGCACCTCTCTGGACAAGGTATCCAATTGTGAAGGCAAGGCTATGACTACACAGTAAACAAAATAAGGCCAGGACACTCTCTCTGACACTGGAACTTGGGTTCAGGCAGGAAGATCTTGATGGTGCCAAGAAGGCCTATGGTATCCTGGGGTACATTACAGAATCACAGAATCACAGAATGGTTGAGGTTGGAAGGGACCTCTGGAGATCATCTAGTCCAACGCCCCTGCTCAAGCAGGGTCACCTAGAGCATGTTGTACAGGATTGCATCCAGGCAGGTTTCAAATATCTCCAGAGAAGAAGACTCTGTCACCCTCACAGTGAAGAAGTTTTTCCTCATGTTCAGATGGAAGCGTCTGTGTTTCAGTTTGTGCCCTTTGCCTCGCGTCCTGTCACTGGGCACCACTGAAAAGAGTCTGGTCCCATCCTCTTAACACCCTCCCTTCAAATATTTGTATACATTGATAAGATCCCCCCTCAGTCTCCTCTTCTCCAGGCTAAACAGGCCCAGCTCTCTCAGTCTTTCCTCATAAGAGAGATGTTCCAGTCCCCTAATCATCTTCATAACCCTTCGCTGCACTTGCTCCAGTAGTGCCACATCCCTCTTGTACTGGGGAGCCCAGAACTGGACGCAGTACTCCAGATGTGGCCTCCCCAGGGCTGAGGAGAGGGGGAGAATCACCTCCCTCCACCTGCTGGCAACACTCTTCCTGATGCACCCCACGATACCATTGGCCTTCTTGGCCACAAGGGCACATGGCTGGTTGATGGTTAACTTGGTGTCCACCAGCACTCCCAGGTCCTTCTCCGCAGAGCTGCTTTCCAGCAGGTCAGCCCCCAACCTGTACTGGTGCATGGGGTTATTCCTCCCTAGGTGCAGGACCCTGCACTTGCCTTTGTTGAACTTCAGGAGGTTCCTCTCCGCCCACCTCCCCAGCCTGTCCACGTCTCTCTGAATGGCAGCACAGCCCTCTGAGGTATCGGCCACTCCTCCCAGTTTTGTATCATCAGCAAACTTGCTGAGGGTGCACTCTGTCCCTTCATCCAGGTCATTGATGAAGAAGTTGAACAAGACTGGACCCAGTACTGACCCCTGGGGGACACCGCTAGCTACAGGCCTCCAACTAGACTCTGTGCCGCTGATCACAACCCTCTGAGCTCTGCCATTCAGCCAGTTCTCCATCCACCTCACTGTCCACTCATCTAACCCACACTTCCTGAGCTTGTCTATGAGGATGTTATGGGAGACAGTGTGGAAAGCCTTGCTGAAGTCAAGGGAGACAACATCCACTGCTCTCCCCTCATCTGCCCAGCCTTCTCTGATGGAATGACTGGCTATCAGATTGGTTAGGCATGATTTCCCCTTGGTGAAGCCATGCTGACTACTCCTCATCACCTTCTTGTCCTCCACATGCTTGGAGATGGCCTCCAGGGTGAGCTGCTCCATCCCCTTTCCAGGGATGCAGGTGAGGCTGACTGGCCTGTATTTTCCCAGGTCCTCCTTCTTGCCCTTTTTGAAGCCTGGGGTGACACTGGCTTTCTTCCAGTCTTCAGGCACCTCTCCTGTTCTCCATGACCTTTCCAAGATGATGGAGAGTGACCTAGCAATAACGTCTGCCAGCTCCCTCAGCACTCGTGGGTGCATCCCATCAGGGCCCATGGATTTGTGGGTGTCAAGTTTGCTTAAATGATCTCTAACCTGATCCTCCTCCACCAAGGGAAAGTCTTCCTTTCTCCAGACTTTCTCTCTTGTCTCCAGGGTCTGCGGTTCCTGAGGGCTGGCCTGAGCAGTAAAGACTGAAGCAAAGAAGGCATTCAGTAACTCTGCCTTCTCTGCATCCTTCGTCACCAGGGCACCCACCCCATTCAGCAAAGGGCCCACATTTTCCCTAGTCTTCCTCTTGCTACTGATGTATTTGAAGAAGCCCTTCTTGCTGTCCTTGACATCTCTCGCCAGATTTAATTCCAAACAGGCCTTAGCGTTCCTCGTCACATCCCTGCATACTCTGAAAATGTTCCTATATTCCTCCCAAGTGGCCTGTCCCCCTTTTCACTTTCTGTAGACTTCCTCCTTCTGGTTGAGCTTTGCCAGGAGCTCCTTGCTCATCCATGCAGGTCTCCTGCCTCCTTTGCTTGACTTCCTACTCATAGGGATGCACCGCTCTTGAGCCTGGAGGAAGTGATGTTTGAATATTAACCAGCTCTCTTGAACGCCCCTTCCTTCTAGGGCCCTCACCCATGGGATTCTTCCAAGTAGGTCCCTGAAGAGGCCAAAGTTTGCTCTCCTCAAGTCCAGGGTTGCGATCCTACTTAGTGCCCTGCCTCCTCCTCGCAGGATCCTCAACTCCACCATCTCATGGTCACTGCAGCCAAGGCTGCCCCCGACCTTCACATCTTCCACCAGTCCTTCTTTGTTTGTTAGTACGAGGTCCAGCAGCACACCTCTCCTTGTTGGCTCCTCCACCACCTGTGTCAAGAAGTTGTCACCAATGCTCTGCAGGAACCTCCAGGACTGTTTGTGCCTAGCTGTGTTGTCTTTCCATCGGATATTGGGGTGGTTGAAGTCCCCCATGAGAACCAGGGCCTGGGATCGTGAGGCTACTTCCAGCTGTCTGTAGAAGGCCTCATCAACTTCCTCTTCCTCATCAGGTGGCCTGTAGTAAACACCCACAACAGTGTCACCCGTGCTAGCCTGCCCTTTAATCCTTACCCATAGGCTCTCGACTCGCTCTTCATCCACCCCTAGGCACAGCTCAATACATTCCAGTTGCTCTCTCACCTAAAGAGCAACTCCACCACCTCGCTTTCCTGGCCTGTCTTTACTAAAAAGCACATAGCCAGCCATGACAGCACTCCAGTCATGCGAGCTATCCCACCATGTCTCTGTAATGGCAATGAGATCAGGGCCCTGCGACCGCACACACATCTCTAGTTCTTCCTGTTTGTTCCCCATGCTGCGTGCATTGGTGTACAGGCATTTCAGAGAGGTGATCGAGCATGCAGGTTTCCCAGGAGGGGTGCAAGAGGATCCTCCATAGCCACATCCCATGCGCACTTCCCTGGCTGCATTCACCTGCTGGAGGCATCCCGACTTGAGCTGTCTTTCGCCAGCTACCCTGGCACTATAACTCTCACCTTCCCCCATCTTTCCTAGTTTAAAGCCCTCCTCACCAGGTTGGCCAACCTGTTGGCAAAGACACGTGTGCCCCGCCTCGTGAGGTGGATCCCATCTCTTGCCATCAGTTGTCGATCTTCAAACAGTGTCCCATGGTCGTAGAAACCAAAACCCTGTTGCCAACACCAGCGGCGCAGCCAGTCGTTAACTTGGGAAGTCCCTCTCCTCCTCCTCTCATCCATCCCCCTCACTGGCAGGATTCAGGAGAAGATGACCTGGGCTCCCACACCCTTGACCACCATCCTCAGAGCTCTGAAATCCTGCTTGATGGTCTCCAGCTTGCCCTTGGTGTCATTGGCACCCACATGGAAGAGCAGCAGTGGGTAATAGTCCAAAGCGTGGACAAGCCTTGGCAGTCTTTGCATGACGTCTTGTACGCGAGCCCCTGGCAGGCCACAAACCTCTCTAGACATGAGGTCAGGTCGGCAGATAGGTGCCTCCGTCCCCTGCAGCAGGGAGTCCCCCACAACAATCACCCACCGCTTCTTCCAGGCGTTACGGCAAGGCACAGGGTCTGTTGTCCCAGGTACTTCCCTTGCAGCCATGCCCATCTCCTCCTCATCCTGGAGGGCACTAAGCCTGTTCTTCAGCTGCAAGTCTTCAGGAGGAGTAGGAGCCTTTCTCCTCCCACGAGCAGTGACCACTTTCCAGCCTTCTTCTGCGGTGTTATGACGTACCGTCTCACACGGCACAGAGCCCTCTGGCAACTCCACTGCTGCGGGGGGCTGGGACTCCCGAAGCTGCACAGTCTCCGAGAATACCCTGTCTATCTCTTGCTCCGCTTCTCGGATGCTGCGCAGCCTGCTGACCTCCTCCCGTAACTCCCTTAGCTGACGACACAGCTCGCCAACAGCAGCACACCTCCTGCAGGAGAGCTGGCTGCCAGCCCAGGCCTCCCGGAGAGGCCCCAAGCACTCCCTGCAGCCTGAGACCTGTAGGGCTGCATCTGCTCTCAGGGGGTCGGTCTGGGTCCCAACCTCTGACACAGCCGACGCAGCAACTCCAACAGCCACTGGGGAATGTGCTCTGCGGCGTGTCATGACCATGCTTGAAGGGCACACCGGAGGGATCAGAAACGAAGATGCCTTCGTGCACCCTGCTGCGCAAACTGCTGTGTCTGTTCGCTGCCTCTGTTAGCTGTGCTAAGGAAGAGTGTTGCCAGCAGGTTGAGGGAGGTGATCCTCCCCCTCTCCTCAGCCTTGGGGAGGCCCCATCTGGAGTACTGGGTCCCTTCCAGCCTCAACCATTCTGTGATTCTGTGCAAATTGATTTCAACTCCCTAGTGTGGCAAAGAGTGGAAAATGAGGAGCTATTGTGGGTGCTTATGCTTAAAGGGAATATCCTCTTTTTCAATCTGTGCCCATTACCTCTCGTGCTGTCACTGGGCACCCCTGCGAAGAGTCTAGCTCCGATGTCTTTACACAATCCCATCAGGTATTTATGCACACTGATAGGATCCCCCATTGTTAACGGTGCTAAGCGACACTTGGAATACGCAGAGGTAGAAGACACCACTCTGGAATAAGGTTATTAGATGTTTATTACCTTGAAATCCCTGAACCTCAAGGGGAACCCCAGGAACCTTGCGGGGAAGCAACCGGGCTGTTCCAGGCACTGCAGAGCATGGGCCCATGGCGAGGTTTGGTCGGGCGTGGGTTTAAGGCGAATTGATAGGCTCCAGTACGGGGTACTGCACATGCGCTACAGATAACAAGGGAAGCAATAATTCTTTAGGAGTACACAAGTCCAGACTGACGCCTATGTGGTGCAAGTCTAACAGTCACAACCTGCTGTTCTCATGGGTTCTGCATGCCAAGTGTTTCGGCAGCTGGAATATTTAATTGGTCAGCATGCTCCTGTCTCCTTGCCAATCTTCCGCTGTTTGCCCACCACACCCATGAACCTCCTCTTCTCCAGGCTAAGTTTGGCTCCAAGTCTGGCAAGTTTTCAATCCACCTCAGAGCCACCCCATACTTCACGAATTTGTCAATGAGGATGCTGTGGGAGACAGTGTCAAAAGTCTTGCTAAAGTCAACAACAATATCCACTGCTCTTCCCTCATCCACCAAGCCAGTCATCTCATTGTAGGAGGCTGTCAGGTTGATCAGGCATGATTTCCCCTGCATAAATCCATGCTGACTGCTCCCAGTCACCTTCTTGTCCTGCCTATGTTTGGAAATGGTTTCCAGGACTCTCTGCTCCATCACCTTCCAGGGATTGATGTGAGAAAATGTTCAGGACTGAAAATCTCTGGGTTCTCCCACTAAGATTTGTGCTGCAAGACAGAAGCTAAAGAGGGGATGATGTAAAGCCCAGACAGTAAGACTGTTCTGAATGCTGCCACGTGATCTAAATGTCTCCCTGGAATTGCCCATCACTTTCCACTGATGCTAGAGGGAGCAGCCTAGCACTGCTCAGCTTACTAGCACAGGTGAAGTGTTCAGGCCCTGAGGGAGAGCAGGTGCTGTGGGAGTGAAGCCACTGAAGGAAATTCTGAGACCTCAGGAAGTGGAAAAACAACAAGAACTCCTGCTCTAGCCAGACATGCAGCACTGCTAATGGGGAGGCTCTGAAGGTGTGAGAAATGCAGGTGACACAGGGGTTGTGACACTGAATAAGTCCAGGTGCACTGATGTACATTTTTTTTAATCTGTGATTTTTTTTAGTGTTTCAGGATGACAAACTCTCTCTAAACTCTTTCTCATTCAACTGTCAGTGGCTATTTTTTCCTGTAAGGTGAAGGGAGGCTGTGCTTGTAGAAGGAGGAGAACAGTGCAGTGCGGGCTTACAATGCAGTCATGATGTGAGATGTGCTGGATGCCAGGCTGGCTCAACAGAGCATGTTCCTGGGGAAAGAATAGGACCAGTCTGGATGAGACTACTGACTCTGCTGTTGGGGCACCATAGGGTACAGCACTGTCCTCTGCTAGGGCTACATGAACCATACATCCCGAGGCTGTTGCTCAGGGCTGTTCAGGTCTTCAGGACAATCAGCAGCTGTCAGAAGCAGGGATGTCCTTATTCAAGTCTCTGTCCCTGACAGCTGTTGACACCCCAGCAGCTGTTGACAGTTAATCCTAAAAGTGTGTCATGTGTGGGGAATGGAGGAAGTTCTTCCTCCCCTGCAAACCCCCTTTTCCTGGGGAGAAGGCAATCTCAGAGGCTTACGCTTTGAAAGAGAGAGACCTCACCACGCTAGATCTAGGTCAGAGGTGTTCATAGCCACCTTTTCCCTCAGATCCCGTTGCCATGCTCCCTTTTGAAGACACTCTGTCCTTTGCCTTCCGAGCAGCTCTAGATTTCCCCTCAAAAGACATTGCACACATTGGATCAAGCAGGTAGTGGATGTTGCATCTCCCCTTTGGTGCTGAGTCTCCTGGGCCTGACCGCAGCAGCCTGAGTTTTGGGCATCCCTGTGATCTCCAGCAGCAAGGCTGGGACCATGCTGCAAAATGCCATTTGCTTCAAGATACAGCTCCCTCCTGCCTGTTCTGGGGCTAGTTAAAGTATCAGCTACAAGAGTACCCTGTTTGGATTGTGTGCCTGGAAGAGGAAAATTGCTGACTGAGGATGGCTCATCAAAATTTCCAGATACTGCAGCTCTGATTAAAAGGGAACTGGCCAAGGTAAGTTCAGAAATAGAAAAATAAGGGTCAGGGATAATTGCTGCACTTATCAGCGAGGTGGAATCACTGAGAGTGCTTCCTTAATGGAGAAGAGACCTCAGCAGCTAAGTTTGAAATGCTAATTTTCATGTTTATTCCACTGAATTTACTTTTATTTAAATCAAAGTTAAGGTTTCAGGGCCATTCTTTGTGAAGCACATTTTCAGCCACTATTGCTTATTTGAATCCTTGCTTTCCCGTTCTGCCAGGTCTGGCTCCCATCCAGTGACAAGCAAAAGAGGGTGTCAAGCAAATATTATGAGCTTCTGATAGTGAGTCCAGTAAGATAAAGCACATGGGTGTTGTAACTGTACCCAAAGAAGCTACATAAGCTAAGGGAATTCAGAGTGAATGAGAATCTGGAAAGGAAATGATGTCCTGCAAAAGGAAAAAAACGTGTGCTGCGCCTAAGATATTCATTAGCGACTGATGCAATATTTTGCACCCAAGATATTTGTTAGTGACTGGGTGGAACAAAGAACTTCACCTTGCTTTTGTTTTTCTTTTCTAGGTGATATCATTACAGATGTCTTGTGACCTATCTGTTGCATAGGAAGACTTCATCTGGGAGGACAAGAAGTCTAGCATACGCTGCAAATGTTTTAAGTCCAATCTCTTCACATTATGCAATCACACAGTAGGGCCTGCACTTATGTGTCTTCAGTAGAGGCACTTGCCTTTGCCTTCTGACCATAGCAGTTTCAGGAAGAGAGAAAGAGAGAAAAGCCTGTAGGATTCCCTGTGAATGGGGAGTCAAGGCTGAAGAGAAAATTGAGAAGAGATGGCCTTGGCTGGCTGAGGAAAGAGGGCTGAGGTACGGTTTGTCTTTGTATGTCTTCATGCCTGACAGAGTGAGGAGCAGAGAAGGAGGTGTGAAAAGAAGACATGGAGAAGAAAGCATCCAGGGTTTTCACTGAGCCTGACTGGTGCAGACGAGCTGTGGCCTTCAGGACAGTATTTGGAAGAGTCTTCTAGCAGGAGATTAGTGGGGGGAATCATACTTGGTTGTGAGGCGAGAATGTGTTGCCTGTGCAAGCTGAAGTGCTCAGGCTGATCTCCTTGTCCTTAACTCCTTAGAGTCATGATCCCTGCAAAGATATGACCAAAGGCAGAGGAGAAGAGTCAGTGCTCCAAGGGATGGGGATCTGGAGGCCTCCAGGGAAAGGAGCAGGACAGGCCCCTGGGCAGGAACCTTGGAAGAGGAGTTAGAGAGAGCCTGCTCTTGTACCAGATAGTCTGTGCTGTTGTCAGGGTCTCTGGAGCAAAGGCCAGGCCATTTTGCCCACCTGGAAGGTGTCCTAGAGAACAGTCCCTGGCTTGTGTCCAGCTGTGTGCCAGCTGGCCTGTTTCTACCCCACCTCCCCAAAGGAGGCAAAAGGGCACAGTGCATGCCATGCCTTCCACACCTATTTGCAATTTAATTATTAACAATGCTGATGCTGATGCTGACTCTTGAAATGAAGTGAAAGGGTGATTCTGGGGTGTTTCCTGAGAGATGGGTGCCGGGTTACATCCATGCGGTGTTTCAAAAGAAGCACTGCCTCCACCCACTTGTGCAAGACTCTGTCGTTTTGGAAGGAAGCTGGGGGAGCTGGAGGTGTCTCCTGCAATGCAGTGGGAGTAGGAGTCCAACCCTCTGCTCCCTTCTGCTTGCCTGCTCAGTCCTGCTGAGTTCCTCCAGGGCCTGCAGTTAGTGAGTGAGCTGAGCGGGGTGACGTTATCACAAGCACTGGTGACCGGCTGTGAGTGCTTCCTCCCTGCTTGGGAACTTTTGCCCCCGTCTTATTCTGAGATGAGGAGAGAATGGGAGCTTGTTCGCAATCCTGCTTCAGGCCAAAGTTTGTGATTTCTCTAGCATCAGATGGCAAATACACTACTTAGGTCTCAGGATACTCTGTTTCACCTGATTTCCATCCTGAAACCCGATCCTTCGGATCCCTGCCAAGTTGTGTTTTTCCCATGGGAGTGGTCTGTATTACAGAAGATGTTACCAACCCCCCCCATGTCTTGGCTGTCTCCATGGGAATGTCCCCCCAGGCTCATGCTATAGACAGAGACAAATCCAGACTGCCCACCTGGCTGCACAGCTGTGGTCGTGGCAAGACTGAAGTGTCACTCAAGCCTGGAAGCTGCATGGGGAGCTGCTGCTGCTAAGAAATTTGCACAAAGAAGGAGGATGGCAGGGGTGCATGGTAGCGTGAGCTGCTTCCCGTAGGGTAAATGCTTGATTTGGCTGGCAGCAGAAGAGCAATGTGGAAGTCTACCTGTAGCAGACTGAAGGTAGGTGAGATGAAGTCCACCCTCTGTGTCTCTGGCCTTGCAGCACTGGCATCGAGAGGACAGGAGACATGATTTCTCTTTGCTGAGTGGCTAGTGGTTCTGCTAGAGTCTTCTCTCATTAAGTGATACCTTCAGTGCTTTGTAACGGAGGAGAAATCTGTGCCCGTACTGCAACAGGCACCTTTTAGTTTAGTTGTCCCACGTGTTAGAGAGCTGGTGAGTAGTTCTGCAGGTGTTCTTAGCATAAAACACTGCAGAAGGGGAGTATGAGCAAGGAGATGGTGGGCGCCCCCAAGGTGTCACAGAAGAACTAGTTCGCCCATTTCCCACCGGAAGCACAGCACTGGTGGTCTGTTCCAGACAAGGGTGCCTCCACAGAAGCCATTTTAAGGTGTGCAAGAGGACCTTTGCAGCTTTGAAGACAACACTGGCAACAATTTGGTTCCTCAGTGGAGAAGGATTTTTTATTTTTTCAAGATTTAATCATTCTCATCAATAGGTACATTATTCTGAAGTCAACCAAATCAAAGTGTGGTTGTGCTAGAAATCCCCTGTTGGATTCTGGAGTACCAAACTACCCGTGTGCAATTAGAGAAAGACTACGCTATTTCATCTGGGTGTCTTGGGAGAAGGAGGATACCTGAGAAAAGCTCTAGGAACGTGGCACTGCACAGACCTCATGAGTCACTGGGGGGGTTGTAATCCCAATGGCAGGAGTGAGGTCCAGGTCTGAAGAAGAAACTCCAGCGGGAGGGCGGAAGGTGAAGCGCTGCAGGAGGCTTGTGAAGAAGAGGAAGAGCTCCATTTTGGCAAGAGTCTCCCCAGCGCAGGTCCTCCGCCCTGGAATGAAATGCAGAACGGCCGTAAGAGTGTCAGTAGCTGCTGCTTCTTGGGCTGTTGTCAGGGGCTTTGAACTCTGACTGGGCAAATTCAAAATTCAGGCCCTTTGGTAACGCTGGACTTGTGAAGTCAGCAGATGTGCGTGGAAAAGCAGAGAGGAGAGCTCAGGGAAGTGTCTGAGGGGCATCCTGTATCCATTTGGCAGGGAAACCCTCCCTCCCCCATGCTGATTTTGCCTTTACGGGTTACTTCTTGTATTTTCTTTACTGACCCTTGTTGAAAACAGCTATCCCCACACCGCATCAAAATATCCTGAATCGGAGTGGCGTGATGCATTGGGCTGGACAGGTATTGAAGTGACAAGGCCTGGCCTGACCATTCATGTCAAGGCCTTCCTTGTCATGAATGGGTTACAACGACCTTGTCTGACAGCGGGTGCAAAGAGGGCTGATGTCTTTCTTGGCTGCTGTGCTCTTCATTCGGTCCCCCAGGAAGGCAGGGAAACCACAGTTCATAGTTGGGATGATTAGATCCTTCTGCTGGGCAGATTGTTGGCTCTGTGCTGCTCCTGAGGAGTTTTGGCAAGGAGCATATGTTGATGAGAGAGGTGCTACAGACTGAGCGCTCAAGTAAGGGCATTTGCCGTGTTCCCGGGATAGTCACGGGCAATGTGATGGGGTCTGGGGGAAGGCCATAAGACAAGAGAGCTCAGGACAAGGGCAGTCAGTCCTGGGCACCAATTCGCTTGGAAAAGAGTGAGTCTGAGATGCCCAGTTCCCCTCAGAGCCTGACAAATAGAAGAGAAGATACCTGCTGAAAAAGGCATGAAAGCATCTTTCTTTACAAACTTCCCCTCAGAGTTGAGGAAATGCTCGGGATGGAACACGTCGGGTTTCTCCCACTGGGATTTGTCTCGCAGGACGGAGGTCAGCAAGGGGATGACATAGGTTCCCTGGAAGCCAAGGCAGAGCAGAGCAGTTATTCCATTGCTGATGGCCTTGCTGTGATTATCACAGCAGTGATGAATGCTGGAGCTCCAGAAACCCACTTTGTTTAACAGGGGAGCTACTGCCAAGGTAGCTGCGAGAATGCCAGAGTGAGCGAGCATCTCTTGACGCAAGCGGGACCTAAAAGGGGACGTGTTGCAGGGGGAACAAATGGAAGAGAAGGAGCGCTCAGAGCTTCTCACCTTGGGAATGAAGTAGCCTTTGAGACTGACATCTGCAGTAGTTGCATGAGGCAAGTTCAACGGCAGGATATTGGCAAACCTTTGGATTTCATGGATGACAGCATCCGTATATGGCATTTGTGTTCGATGTTCGATTCGTGGTGGGGTTGATCCTATCACTCGCTCTATCTCTTCTTGGACTTTTTCTGTGAAAGGAATATGGATCATACACAGATTGCTCATTCAAAGTCTCTTTCTCCTGCTAGGAATAATGGGAAGCGGAGAATTCATTTTTTCTTTGGCCCTGTCCAGTGTGGAGTCTCATGCACAGCGACCCGGTGAGAAGGAGGCTGCTGGCTGCCTCGTTCCACTTACTCTGAATTTCAGGATATTTCATCATGAGCAGAAGGCCCCAGCGCAAAGTGGAGGATGTGGTCTCCATGCCAGCTACAAACAGATTTCTCACAACCTCAATTAAGTTGTCATTATGGAAGTACCCGTTGGCGTTACCTTTCTCCTGGAAAAGATGAATTATTAACAATACTACCTGATTAAAGCTTCCAGAAAGCCCTTTTAAGCTGGAGAACCAGTGATTATTTTCATATGCAGACCTCATGGAAGTGTTAAGTTCCAGAGCATGGAAAGAAATGTGAAACTATAAGCCAAGACAGCATGTCTGACTTTGCTTGGTGAAAGAAGGATTTGTATTTTTCTTATGACCCAAGGGCAACAACAGAAAGCTGTCTCTCTGTGATCAGCTGATCTCCTAACTGACATGACTGCACAGTTTTTCAGCCCAGCCACAGTTCTGGTAGGACTTTTCCTCAAGCTAGACCTCTGCTGAAAAACAGTTCTTTAGCTATTCAGTCAAGTGTGAAAAGGAAACCAAGGAGATTTGAAGAAGCTGCTGGGATGCAATTACCTCTTGTTGTCGGACAAGAAAAGTGTCAATGAAGCTCCTCTGGTCATTTCTGTCGAGGGTTTTGAGATGTTCTATAAAAGTGACCTTGATAAAAGCACAAACTTCATCTCTGTTGTTCACAAAGGTTTTGTGGTTCTTCAGGAAGAATCCAAGGGCTGGGAATGTGTTGTACAGCTGCAAGATGCAGAGATGGAGAGGAAGCAAAGGTAACTGCTAAGAAGAGGTAGCATAGCTCAGCAGTGCATATTGAGAAAAGTCCTTACTGAAAATAGTGTGCATCCTTATGGTCATGAGGCAAAACATCCCTTTGTCCTCCCTCCTCCCCGGACAGCCATGCAAAATGGTTAAAATTGATTCCTTCTTACACCATGTCTTAATCCCCCTTGTCAAAAGTGGCCTAGAAATCACTTTTTCTGCAGATGCCCTTGACTATAAGCACAATTTCCTACTTCGACACTCCTAGAGAATTCAACCCTCTCTCTCCACACCAGCTGGACTTGTATATCTCCAGTTTGAGAGACGGTTCCTGTTGTCCTCACGCTGTTTCTTGACCGTGTCGTTAGTGTGGGAGATGGGGAACAACGACAAGATTCTGTCTCCTGGAAGCACACTCCTAGCATTGTATTACATGGTCTTGAATTCTGCTTTGTGAAATGAGGAGCTAGTAATCTCTCAGGCCATGCTGGCAGGATAAATTCATAAGCAGTGTGAGAGAAACTTTTGGGGAAGCATCTGTCACGTGCAGGTAGATGTGTTGTGATGGTGAGGAGTGAGGGGGTGTGCAGTTACCCTCTGTGTAATGCCTGCTTTTGAAGAGGACTATGCAAATGATTCGAATTACCGAAACTGATGGACTTCCAAAGAGCCTGACATTTTCATTCACCAAAGACAGGAGCCTTTTGAATGTGGGATCTTCGTAGTCATACCTCTTTCCAAGCAATATGGACACAATGACATTAGCGACAGCTGCATTCAGCATCAGGGTCATCTCAAGGGGTTTTCCTAGTGTGGGAGAAGGTTGTGCAAACACCATGGTTAATGCTTACTCTAATAAATCAAAGTATTACAGTAGCTAGTGTGTTGTAGCTAGCCTGTCAGACAGGTGTGCTCCATGCTCCACCTGACCAAATGAGGAACATGCCTGGAGCGTGCTGTGTTTCCTCTGGGGTATGTGAGCCTGGCTTTTCTTTGTGTGGAAACCAGGGTAGAGAGAAAAGATTGGAAGAGACCTGTGTGCACCCACTTCTGGCACTGATACGCAGTCAGGAAGCTGCTGAGCAGAAGGTCCAGGTTTGTCAGGAGGAACAACAGGCTCCCCCCAACTAACATTTCACATGTCCCCGGGGGTCATCAGGGCAGAGCAAAGAGTGAAGACTCCCCTTTCAGGGGAGCTTCTCTGCTTGGACATACATGTTCACTCCTGGTCACTCTTCCTTTCCTGTTGCTTTTACAGATGTCAGGCCCCTCTGGTGCATCCCATTTTCAGCTAGCCATAGCTCCTGTTTGCAGGGGGTCAAGGGGAATACTTGGAGCCTAGAAGCCTCGGCTGGCATGATGAAGTGGAAATATGATTCTATGCTAAGGCTGTTAGGGCAAAACTTGGTCAAATAAGGAGCTGCTTGACTTCCTATTTGATTTGGTGCATCTTCTGTCCTCCTCGCAGTGTATCCACCCAAAAGTTGAGCATCAGCTCTAAGCCACCTCCTCTGGTATTCCTCCATCCTCACCAGAGAGAGATACAGAGAGAGAGGCCTCCAGACGAGGGTTCATCCAGTTTGCATCAGAGTTTTCTCCAATAGGAAGGGTTGAATCTAATTCTGCAGGTGCTGAACTCCACAGCTAGTAGAGAACATGCTAATGAGACTTCTTTGCTTGCTGCTGAACTTAAGACCTGAGAAGCCTCTGCATAACATCCCAAACCGGGTAGGTAAAATAAGCTGCACGAATTAGCCTTTTTTAATACCTCTTCCTTCACTGAGGAGGACTCTAACCTAGACCAAGTGCTTAGACAAGACGTGTAATAACTAGATGGCCACAAGAGGGTGAGGTGAATCCACCTTTAGGTACTGATTTCACTGCTGCTTTGCAGAGAAAGAAATCTGCAAGAACACAGCAATGCGTGGCCACAAGAGATTAAGCATGGAGAGTGCTTCAGATCACAGAGAAGTCTCTGGCTGCACAAAGCTGGCTACTGCCAACCTGGTACACCCACCTGCTGAAATTCCTGCTGTTGGTATACTAGCCTAGTGAGAAATAGTCCTGGCTGACGCTGGTGAAATGTGTAACCGGATCTTCTGTCTCCTGCTGGAAAGGATTTCCCAGCCATGCACATTTAAGCACAGTCAAAGTTTTGGTAGGTATGCAAGTCCTTGCATTTGCCTGCTGCCTCCACTGCCATGCCTCTAAATTTGTCAAAGACTGTCATTTATGGTGGCATTGCACATGGAGGGAAATGTTCCTTTCCCCAAATGTGCTGTTTGGTGTTTGACTCCCTGTTCGGCTTCCGTTACCTCATTGAATGCTTTTCATTTGCACATCAGGCAAATTGCCAGGTAGACAGTCAGAGAGACAGGTAGACAGATAGACCATGTAAACTCATGATGTCACTGATGCTGGAAAACAGTATATCTTTGAGGGAGCTATGAGCCACTTCCTCCTCATCCTTGGTATTCCTGTGGGAGATTTGAGGAAAATCAGAGAAGTTTTATGAAAGTAAAAGTCTGCTCACCTTTATGCATCTCAATGGTGTTTGCCAGGCACCCATACTCCTCCACGATGAAATCCTCTATGGCCTTCTTGCCCATTCCAAAGTCTCGTAAGGTTGTGAGAGTAAATCTTCGCATCACTTTCCAGTTTTCTCCACGAGAAAATATAATTCCTGAAATGGAAGATGAAAGCACAGAATTAGAGATTTCAGAAACAGGGCAAAGATCCCTTAGCCACTCTGAATCCTGGTAAAGGTGAGCACTGCTAGGAAACACTTCAGACTCTCAAGGTACATTATGTCCTCACGTAGAGTGAAACTAGACAGGAAAGAAATGCTGGGTGCAAGCTATGAGAGGAGCAGCCACTGCTCAGAGTTCACATGATTGCTGGTGCCTTCCGAGAGACTAGGGATTTTGTTCAGCCCAGATTAGAGCAGAGAGCTGAATTTGTGTCTCCTCTGTGTGAGGTGAGTGTGCTCGTCATCTTAGATGTTTTCTTTGGGAATAGATGCGTCGCCCCTTGGGAGTGCCCATGTTCTTCCATAGACTGTAGGAACTAAAGGACAAGCTGTGATGTGGGCATCTGTGTGGAAAATTTCCCCACTTGGTCAAGGAAGTCCCACCCTTGTGCATCCTAGCAAACCTGCAGAGAATTCTCAGGGGCATCTGCAGAGAAGTTTCGGTCAAGCAGGTGCTGCAATTTACTTTCCTTGCACCTATCCCTATCATTCTCTCTTAATCTTGCTGAGAGTCTTGGACAAGAAACCTTGTTCAAGTGCCTCCTGAGGAAAGAAAGCTTGTAAGCATGGGCTGACTTTTAACAACGCGTTGGTTACTCACAGTTGGTCACCAGATACAAAAGGGTCCATCCTTGTTCACCAGCCAACTCACCGTGTCCTTTTGTTGCTTCTTCAATGAGTGGGATTTCAGGTCTCCCTGCAAATGCGTCTGCCTGATTCACCAGAGCTTCCTTCACTGTTTCATATCCTGACAGCACGACCGTTTTATTTTGTCCCATCTGAATGCTGAAGACTGGGCCATACGTTTTGGACAGCTAGCGGGATGAAGGGAGACAATGGTGTCAGATGATGACCGGAAAGCCCAAAATAATTACGGAAGTACGCACAGAAATGCTGGAACTGTTATGAAGAGAATGCCTCATAATGGGGTCTGCAATCCTCTGCTAGGATCCCTTTGGAAGAGAAGAGCCTAAAGGCTGGCTCTGCCCCTCTGAGTGCGCGTGTAAGTGAGGATGGCATGGCAGAGTAGGACCATGCCTGGGGAGCGCCCAGCAATGGAAGGACAAAGTACAGACTAGGGCCTGGACTCTGCCATGGCAGGAGAAGGCCTAAGGGTATGAAACGATTTGGCAATTTTGGTTTTGGGAGGTAGCAGAGCTGAGAAGCCCTTGCAGAGAAGCATGTTAGGGCCCTGACTTGGTAACTCAGGTATTTCAGAGCTCTTTAGGCAATGTAGGACAGCAGATGTGCTTAGCTATGCATGGCTTAAAAGAGATAAACACAAAGAGAATTTTTCAGCAATTGTTGTGAGAACTGTTCAGCTCATGGTCAAACACTTGACACCATGAGTAGTTGCACTTCACTGAGTCCAGAGCTGCTGCTTTTAGGGGGACGATGCCAGGGCTCACATCACCCACACCAACACCCTATCACGAACTTCCAGTGATGGGAGGAGCATTTAGAAGAACGAGTGAATCTTGCATTTGAAGCTCTCTGCTCAGAGAACTTTTTGTAGCCCTGATTGTGGCTCAGAAGCTTCCTTAGCCGGGCAGGGAGATGTAAGAAAAAGAACAACAGGAGAGGCTACCTCTAGCATTGTCCGATAAGGCCTCTTCAGATCCAGGATGTGCAGATTTCCGATGATGGGTAGAGGCCTGGGTCCGGGGGGAAAGCCCCTTCTTGCGTGGTTCTTCCAGAAACCGTCTCTTTTCAGAACCAGCAGGAGAATGAGGATAAGCACTAAGCCTGCAGGAGCGAGGCTGGCCCAATCCATTGTCGTTCAGCAGGGGCTTAGCTGCAGCAAGCCAAAATGTAAGCCAAAGTGCAATCTGCTGTCAGAAGTTAAGAGTCTGAAGCACTGATGACACTCATATACTAATAGAGATAGAGCTTCAGTGCTAACAGATGGCAGGAGTTCTCTTCTGGGTTCTCCTCACTGGGTAATGGCCTCACTAGGCACTCTCTGCACCAGGCGTGCTCTTTTGCTTTTCTTTGCTCTCTGCTGGTCAATGTTTAATGGGAGGCATGTGGCTTTCTAAACTAGTCTTGTGCGTTGGTGGATAAGTCTGGGGGCATCAGTCCAATTCAGAAACAGCAAACCAAGCAGCACCTTGAACTTGGAGGGTGAAAGTTCATATCTAAAGCAGTAGTTGACACCAGAGAGACATTGAAACCTTGAGAAACAGGTCTGCAAAGGGTACCCAGGGGTTATCCCTAGCAGTTAAGGGCTCTGCTCTTAGACATTGCTGTCTCAACGTCTTCTTTAAAACTATCCACACTTTCCTCTGGGGAAAGGGCTCCCTATTTTTTACCATCAGAAAATTGTGTTTGTATACACTATGCATTGCATTGCGCTGTATCCTGCAAATTAAGTTCTTGTCATCCCCCCACTTTTCCATCTTTCTCTGTAAAGCTGCTTGCAGCTTTGAAGCTTCTTTTCCCCTGAAGAGAAGCTCTGGGGAGCTGGGGCGATTGTAAAAATTCCTCTGGAGTAACCTGGAGGCACTGTGGGTGTTGGTGTGTGTCACGCTATGAAGGTTCGCTAGTAACAACTGAGACAGTAATGTAATAAACATATGTTTATTTCCTCACGCAAGCTCTTGGATTAGTAACACCCATTAAAATAATGCGATTACTAATTTAGAAAGGATAACCCCAAACTGATGGCTACTGCGCTATTAATTGGGAATGCTGCTTATCCCAACTTGAAAGCTAGCTTGTTCACTCTCTTAGTGAGAGGACTCTCAACCTCGAGGAGTTACCTTAAGCCAGAGTCCCAGGAAAAGGGGAGGGAGGGGAATACTCACGGTCCAGCCGGAGAGGATGATCAGGTCACGTTCCCGTCCCCTGCTCAAAGTCTCTTAGCTTCCAAGTCTTTACATACGGCTGGGGCTCTGGGCAAACACTGCTTTTGCTGGCCTTTGTGAGTTTCACAACCAGAGGGCTGTTTGTTCTTCTGCTTGGAAGTCCCTGCTAGCGAGGCAAGGCTGCAACACTTCCCTATCGCTTCCTCCCTCCCTGGGGTCTGTGCAGTTGCAATGCCACAGCCGTATCAGGTAGCAGACTTTAATCCTGTTAACTCTTCTGTTCCACAGCCTTGCGCAAATCAGTTGGCAAAATTCTTCAATCCTGTTAACTCTTCACTCACTCGTCAGCGTGGAAGGTGCATTGACTAGAAGCGCTCGGGAAAGGCCGAGCTTAACAGCAAGCTCCTCTGAGCTAGCCAGATAATTTAGTGAGGCACACAGATCTTTGAACTAGTCAGCGTTCAAAACAGATTGAAAGGTAGGGTGAGACTAATTTGACCAAGTGGTGAGGTCTGCATTGACCTAATAGCCACGGCTTCCTTTATAGAGAATAGAGGGCAAAAAGCACGTTGAAGGCACCGTTCTTCTCTCCCCAAATCAGAAACCAAAACAGGCCACACAACCTATTTCTCAAATGTTCCTAATTTTCTCACCCAACTTAAGGCAACCAAAGCTCAGGGGAACCCAGATCTCGGAAGATGGCATCTCTCTTGTGGAAGTCTAAAGTTAGGAGTGGTGAACCCCCCTACTGAAGAGGTGGTATGTGCATTAAGGTCAAAATGTTTCCTTTTAAAAAGTGAGTGTTGTGACTTTGGAGAGAGAATGTGGCATTAACCTGTGGAGCATGGCCAGCAGGGCCTATTGCAGCTAAATGATGACCTCCACAGGAGAAGACAAAACTTCAGCACATAACTTGTATCTGATGTGATGCACCTCTCTGGACAAGGTATCCAATTGTGAAGGCAAGGCTATGACTACACAGTAAACAAAATAAGGCCAGGACACTCTCTCTGACACTGGAACTTGGGTTCAGGCAGGAAGATCTTGATGGTGCCAAGAAGGCCTATGGTATCCTGGGGTACATTACAGAATCACAGAATCACAGAATGGCTGATGTTGGAAGGGACCTCTGGAGATCATCTAGTCCAACGCCCCTGCTCAAGCAGGGTCACCTAGAGCACACTGTAAGGATCGCGTCCAGGCGGGTTTCAAATATCTCCAGAGAAGGAGACTCCACAACCTCTCTGGGCAACCTCTTCCAGTGCTCTGTCACCCTCACAGTGAAGAAGTTTTTCCTCATGTTCAGATGGAAGCGTCTGTGTTTCAGTTTGTACCCGTTGCCTCGCGTCCCATTGCTGGGCACCACTGAAAAGAGTCTGGCCCCATCCTCTTGACACCCTCCCTTCAGATACCTGTACACATTGATAAGATCTCCTCTCAGCCTTCTCTTCTCCAGGCTAAACAGGCCCAGCTCTCTCAGCCTTTCCTCATAAGAGAGATGCTCCAGTCCCCTAATCATCTTTGTAGCCCTTCGCTGGACTCTCTCCAGTAGTGCCACATCCCTCTTGTACTGGGGAGCCCAGAACTGGACGCAGTACTCCAGATGTGGCCTCCCCAGGGCTGAGGAGAGGGGGAGGATCACCTCCCTCCACCTGCTGGCAACACTCTTCCTGATGCACCCCACGATACCATTGGCCTTCTTGGCCACAAGGGCACATGGCTGGTTGATGGTTAACTTGGTGTCCACCAGCACTCCCAGGTCCTTCTCCGCAGAGCTGCTTTCCAGCAGGTCAGCCCCCAACCTGTCCTGGTGCATGGGGTTATTCCTCCCTAGGTGCAGGACCCTGCACTTGCCTTTGTTGAACTTCAGGAGGTTCTTCTCCGCCCACCTCTCCAGCCTGTCCAGGTCTCTCTGAATGGCAGCACAGCCCTCTGAGGTATCGGCCACTCCTCCCAGTTTTGTATCATCAGCAAACTTGCTGAGGGTGCACTCTGTGCCTTCACCCAGGTCATTGATGACTAAATTGGACAAGACTGGACCCAGTACTGACCCCTGGGGGACACCGCTAGCTACAGGCCTCCAACTAGACTCTGCGCCGCTGATCACAACCCTCTGAGCTCTGCCATTCAGCCAGTTCTCCATCCACCTCACTGTCCACTCATCTAACCCACACTTCCTGAGCTTGTCTATGAGGATGTTATGGGAGACAGTGTGGAAAGCCTTGCTGAAGTCAAGGGAGACAACATCCACTGCTCTCCCCTCATCCACCCAGCCAGGCATTCCATCAGAGAAGGCTATCAGATTGGTTAGGCATGATTTCCCCTTGGTGAAGCCATGCTGACTACTCCTCATCACCTTCTTTTCCACCACATGCTTGGAGATGGCCTCCAGGGTGAGCTGCTCCATCCCCTTTCCAGGGATGCAGGTGAGGCTGACTGGCCTGTATTTTCCCAGGTCCTCTTTCTTGCCCTTTTGGAAGCCTGGGGTGACACTGGCTTTCTTCCAGTCCACAGGCACCTCTCCTGTCCTCCATGACCTTTCCAAGATGATGGAGAGTGGCCTAGCAATAACATCCGCCAGCTCCCTCAGCACTCGTGGGTGCATCCATCAGGGCCCATGGATTTGTGGGTGTCAAGTTTGCTTAAATGATCTCTAACCTGATCCTCCTCCACCAAGGGAAAGTCTTCCTTTCTCCAGACTTTCTCTCTTGCCTCCAGAGTCTGGGGTTCCTGAGGGCTGGCCTCAGCAGTAAAGACTGAAGCAAAGGTGGCATTCAGGAACTCTGCCTTCTCTGCATCCTTTGTCACCAGGGCACCCACCCCATTCAGCAAAGGGCCCACATTTTCCCTAGTCTTCCTCTTGCTACTGATGTATTTGAAGAAGCCCTTCTTGCTCTCCTTGACATCTCTCGCCAGATTTGATTCCAAACGGGCCTTAGCCTTCCTCGTCGCTTCCCTGCACACTCTGAAAATGTTCCTATATTCCTCCCAAGTGGCCTGTCCCCCTTTCCACTTTCTGTAGACTTCCTTCTTCTGGTTGAGCTTTGCCAGGAGCTCCTTGCTCATCCATGCAGGTCTCCTGCCTCCTTTGCTTGACTTCCTACTCATAGGGATGCACCGCTCTTGAGCCTGGAGGAAGTGATGTTTGAATATTAACCAGCTCTGTTGAACCCCCCTTCCTTCTAGGGCCCTCACCCATGGGATTCCTCCAAGTAGGTCCCTGAAGAGGCCAAAGTTTGCTCTCCTCAAGTCCAGGGTTGCGATCCTACTTAGTGCCCTGCCTCCTCCTCGCAGGATCCTCAACTCCGCCATCTCATGGTCACTGCAGCCAAGGCTGCCCCCGACCTTCACATCTTCCACCAGTCCTTCTTTGTTTGTTAGTACGAGGTCCAGCAGCACACCTCTCCTTGTTGGCTCCTCCACCACCTGTGTCAAGAAGTTGTCACCAATGCTCTGCAGGAACCTCCAGGACTGTTTGTGCCTAGCTGTGTTGTCTTTCCATTGGATATTGGGGTGGTTGAAGTCCCCCATGAGAACCAGGGCCTGGGATTGTGAGGCTACTTCCAGCTGTCTGTAGAAGGCCTCATCGACTTCCTCTTCCTCATCAGGTGGCCTGTAGTAAACACCCACAACAGTGTCACCCATGCTAGCCTGCCCTTTAATCCTTACCCATAGGCTCTCGACTCGCTCTTCATCCACCCCTAGGCACAGCTCAATACATTCCAGTTGCTCTCTCACCTAAAGAGCAACTCCACCACCTCGCTTTCCTGGCCTGTCTTTCCTAAAAAGCACGTAGCCATCCATGACAGCACTCCAGTCATGCGAGCTATCCCACCATGTCTCTGTAATGGCAATGGGATCATGGCCCTGCAACCACACACAGATCTCTAGTTCTTCCTGTTTGTTCCCCATGCTGCGTGCATTGGTGTACAGGCATTTCAGAGAGGTGATCGAGCATGCAGGTTTCCCAGGAGGGGTAAAGGAGGATCCTCCATAGCCACATCCCTGTCACATAGCCACAGCTACCCTGTCACTATAACTCTCCCCCTCCCCCATCTTTCCTAGTTTAAAGCCCTCCTTACCAGGCTGGCCAACCTGTTGGCAAAGACCCACGTGCCCCGCCTCGTGAGGTGAATCCCATCTCTCGCCATCAGTTGTCGATCTTCAAACAGGGTCCCATGGTCGTAGAAACCAAAACCCTGTTGCCAACACCAGCGGCGCAGCCAGTCGTTAACTTGGGAAGTCCGTCTCCTCCTCCTCTCATCCATCCCCCTCCCTGGCAGGATTGAGGAGAAGATGACCTGGGCTCCCACACCCTTGACCACCATCCCCAGAGCTCTGAAATCCTGCTTGATGGTCTCCAGCTTGCCCTTGGTGTCATTGGCACCCACATGGAAGAGCAGCAGTGGGTAGTAGTCCGAAGCGTGGACGAGCCTTGGCAGTCTTTCCATGACATCTCTCACACGAGCCCCCGTCAGGTCACAAACCTCTCTAGACATGAGGTCAGGTCGGCAGATAGATGCCTCCGTCCCCTGCAGCAGGGAGTCCCCCACAACAATCACCCACCGCTTCTTCCAGGCGTTCCGGCAGGGCACAGGGTCTGTTGTCCCAGGTACTTCCCTTGCAGCCATGCCCATCTCCTCCTCATCCTGGAGGGCACTAAACCTGTTCTTCGCTGCAAGTCTTCAGGAGGAGTAGGAGCCTTTCTCCTCCCACGAGCAGTGACCACTTTCCAGCCTTCTTCTGCGGTGTTATGACGTACCATTTCACATGGCACAGAGCCCTCTGGCAACTCCACTGCTGTGGGAGGTTGGGACTCCTGAAGCTGCACAGTCTCCGAGAATACCCTGTCTATCTCTTGCTCCGCTTCTCGGATGCTGCGCAGCCTGCTGACCTCCTCCCGTAACTCCCTTAGCTGACGACACAGCTCGCCAACAGCAGCACACCTCCTGCAGGAGAGCTGGCTGCCAGCCCAGGCCTCCCGGAGAGGCCCCAAGCACTCCCTGCAGCCTGAGACCTGTAGGGCTGCATCTGCTCTCAGGGGGTCGGTCTGGGTCCCAACCTCTGACACAGCCGACGCAGCAACTCCAACAGCCACTGGGGAATGTGCTCTGCGGCGTGTCATGACCATGCCTGAAGGGCACACCGGAGGGATCAGAAACGAAGATGCCTTCGTGCGCCCTGCTGCGCAAACTGCTGTGTCTGTTCGCTGCCTCTGTTAGCTGTGCTAAGGAAGAGTGTTGCCAGCAGGTTGAGGGAGGTGATCCTCCCCCTCTCCTCAGCCTTGGGGAGGCCCCATCTGGAGTACTGGGTCCCTTCCAGCCTCAACCATTCTGTGATTCTGTGCAAATTGATTTCAACTCCCTAGTGTGGCAAAGAGTGGAAAATGAGGAGCTATTGTGGGTGCTTATGCTTAAAGGGAATATCCTCTTTTTCAATCTGTGCCCATTACCTCTCGTGCTGTCACTGGGCACCCCTGCGAAGAGTCTAGCTCCGATGTCTTTACACAATCCCATCAGGTATTTATGCACACTGATAGGATCCCCCATTGTTAACGGTGCTAAGCGACACTTGGAATACGCAGAGGTAGAAGACACCACTCTGGAATAAGGTTATTAGATGTTTATTACCTTGAAATCCCTGAACCTCAAGGGGAACCCCAGGAACCTTGCGGGGAAGCAACCGGGCTGTTCCAGGCACTGCAGAGCATGGGCCCATGGCGAGGTTTGGTCGGGCGTGGGTTTAAGGCGAATTGATAGGCTCCAGTACGGGGTACTGCACATTCGCTACAGATAACAAGGGAAGCAATAATTCTTTAGGAGTACACAAGTCCAGACTGACGCCTATGTGGTGCAAGTCTAACAGTCACAACCTGCTGTTCTCATGGGTTCTGCATGCCAAGTGTTTCGGCAGCTGGAATATTTAATTGGTCAGCATGCTCCTGTCTCCTTGCCAATCTTCCGCTGTTTGCCCACCACACCCATGAACCTCCTCTTCTCCAGGCTAAGTTTGGCTCCAAGTCTGGCAAGTTTTCAATCCACCTCAGAGCCACCCCATACTTCACGAATTTGTCAATGAGGATGCTGTGGGAGACAGTGTCAAAAGTCTTGCTAAAGTCAACAACAATATCCACTGCTCTTCCCTCATCCACCAAGCCAGTCATCTCATTGTAGGAGGCTGTCAGGTTGATCAGGCATGATTTCCCCTGCATAAATCCATGCTGACTGCTCCCAGTCACCTTCTTGTCCTGCCTATGTTTGGAAATGGTTTCCAGGACTCTCTGCTCCATCACCTTCCAGGGATTGATGTGAGAAAATGTTCAGGACTGAAAATCTCTGGGTTCTCCCACTAAGATTTGTGCTGCAAGACAGAAGCTAAAGAGGGGATGATGTAAAGCCCAGACAGTAAGACTGTTCTGAATGCTGCCACGTGATCTAAATGTCTCCCTGGAATTGCCCATCACTTTCCACTGATGCTAGAGGGAGCAGCCTAGCACTGCTCAGCTTACTAGCACAGGTGAAGTGTTCAGGCCCTGAGGGAGAGCAGGTGCTGTGGGAGTGAAGCCACTGAAGGAAATTCTGAGACCTCAGGAAGTGGAAAAACAACAAGAACTCCTGCTCTAGCCAGACATGCAGCACTGCTAATGGGGAGGCTCTGAAGGCGTGAGAAATGCAGGTGACACAGGGGCTTTTGCACCAGATAGTCTGTGCTGTTGTCAGGGTCTCTGGAGCAAAGGCCAGGCCATTTTGCCCACCTGGAAGGTGTCCTAGAAAACAGTCCCTGGCTTATGTCCAGCTGTGCGCCAGTTGGCCTGTTTCTACCCCACCTCCCCAAAGGAGGCAAAAGGGCACAGTGCATGCCATGCCTTCCACACCTATTTGCAATTTAATTATTAACAATGCTGATGCTGATGCTGACTCTTGAAATGAAGTGAAAGGGTGATTCTGGGGTGTTTCCTGAGAGATGGGTGCTGGGTTACATCCATGTGGTGTTTCAGAAGAAGCACTGCCTCTACCCACTTGTGCAAGACTCTGTCATTTTGGAAGGAAGCTGGGGGAGCTGGAGGTGTCTCCTGCAATGCAGTGGGAGTAGGAGTCCAACCCTCTGCTCCCTTCTGCTTGCCTGCTCAGTCCTGCTGAGTTCCTCCAGGGCCTGCAGTTAGTGAGTGAGCTGAGCGGGGTGACGTTATCACAGGCACTGGTGACCGGCTGTGAGTGCTTCCTCCCTGCTTGGGAACTTTTGCCCCCGTCTTATTCTGAGATGAGGAGAGAATGGGAGCTTGTTCGCAATCCTGCTTCAGGCCAAAGTTTGTGATTTCTCTAGCATCAGATGGCAAATACACTACTTAGGTCTCAGGATACTCTGTTTCACCTGATTTCCATCCTGAAACCCGATCCTTCGGATCCCTGCCAAGTTGTGTTTTTCCCATGGGAGTGGTCTGTATTACAGAAGATGTTACCAACCCCCCCCATGTCTTGGCTGTCTCCATGGGAATGTCCCCCCAGGCTCATGCTATAGACAGAGACAAATCCAGACTGCCCACCTGGCTGCACAGCTGTGGTCGTGGCAAGACTGAAGTGTCACTCAAGCCTGGAAGCTGCATGGGGAGCTGCTGCTGCTAAGAAACTTGCACAAAGAAGGAGGATGGCAGGGGTGCATGGTAGCGTGAGCTGCTTCCCGTAGGGTAAATGCTTGATTTGGCTGGCAGCAGAAGAGCAATGTGGAAGTCTACCTGTAGCAGACTGAAGGTAGGTGAGATGAAGTCCACCCTCTGTGTCTCTGGCCTTGCAGCACTGGCATCGAGAGGACAGGAGACATGATTTCTCTTTGCAGAGTGGCTAGTGGTTCTGCTAGAGTCTTCTCTCATTAAGTGATACCTTCAGTGCTTTGTAACGGAGGAGAAATCTGTGCCTGTACTGCAACAGGCACCTTTTAGTTTAGTTGTCCCACGTGTTAGAGAGCTGGTGAGTAGTTCTGCAGGTGTTCTTAGCATAAAACACTGCAGAAGGGGAGTATGAGCAAGGAGATGGTGGGCGCCCCCAAGGTGTCACAGAAGAACTAGTTCGCCCATTTCCCACCGGAAGCACAGCACTGGTGGTCTGTTCCAGACAAGGGTGCCTCCACAGAAGCCATTTTAAGGTGTGCAAGAGGACCTTTGCAGCTTTGAAGACAACACTGGCAACAATTTGGTTCCTCAGTGGAGAAGGATTTTTTATTTTTTCAAGATTTAATCATTCTCATCAATAGGTACATTATTCTGAAGTCAACCAAATCAAAGTGTGGTTGTGCTAGAAATCCCCTGTTGGATTCTGGAGTACCAAACTACCCGTGTGCGATTAGAGAAAGACTACGCTATTTCATCTGGGTGTCTTGGGAGAAGGAGGATACCTGAGAAAAGCTCTAGGAACGTGGCACTGCACAGACCTCATGAGTCACTGGGGGGGTTGTAATCCCAATGGCAGGAGTGAGGTCCAGGTCTGAAGAAGAAACTCCAGCGGGAGGGCGGAAGGTGAAGCGCTGCAGGAGGCTTGTGAAGAAGAGGAAGAGCTCCATTTTGGCAAGAGTCTCCCCAGCGCAGGTCCTCCGCCCTGGAATGAAATGCAGAACGGCCGTAAGAGTGTCAGTAGCTGCTGCTTCTTGGGCTGTTGTCAGGGGCTTTGAACTCTGACTGGGCAAATTCAAAATTCAGGCCCTTTGGTAACGCTGGACTTGTGAAGTCAGCAGATGTGCGTGGAAAAGCGGAGAGGAGAGCTCAGGGAAGTGTCTGAGGGGCATCCTGTATCCATTTGGCAGGGAAACCCTCCCTCCCCCATGCTGATTTTGCCTTTACAGGTTACTTCTTGTATTTTCTTTACTGACCCTTGTTGAAAACAGCTATCCCCACACCGCATCAAAATATCCTGAATCGGAGTGGCGTGATGCATTGGGCTGGACAGGTATTGAAGTGACAAGGCCTGGCCTGACCATTCATGTCAAGGCCTTCCTTGTCATGAATGGGTTACAACGACCTTGTCTGACAGCGGGTGCAAAGAGGGCTGATGTCTTTCTTGGCTGCTGTGCTCTTCATTCGGTCCCCCAGGAAGGCAGGGAAACCACAGTTCATAGTTGGGATGATTAGATCCTTCTGCTGGGCAGATTGTTGGCTCTGTGCTGCTCCTGAGGAGTTTTGGCAAGGAGCATATGTTGATGAGAGAGGTGCTACAGACTGAGCGCTCAAGTAAGGGCATTTGCCGTGTTCCCGGGATAGTCACGGGCAATGTGGTGGGGTCTGGGGGAAGGCCATAAGACAAGAGAGCTCAGGACAAGGGCAGTCAGTCCTGGGCACCAATTTGCTTGGAAAAGAGTGAGTCTGAGATGCCCAGTTCCCCTCAGAGCCTGACAAATAGAAGAGAAGATACCTGCTGAAAAAGGCATGAAAGCATCTTTCTTTACAAACTTCCCCTCAGAGTTGAGGAAATGCTCGGGATGGAACACGTCGGGTTTCTCCCACTGGGATTTGTCTCGCAGGACGGAGGTCAGCAAGGGGATGACATAGGTTCCCTGGAAGCCAAGGCAGAGCAGAGCAGTTATTCCATTGCTGATGGCCTTGCTGTGATTATCACAGCGGTGATGAATGCTGGAGCTCCAGAAACCCACTTTGTTTAACAGGGGAGCTACTGCCAAGGTAGCTGCGAGAATGCCAGAGTGAGCGAGCATCTCTTGACGCAAGCGGGACCTAAAAGGGGACGTGTTGCAGGGGGAACAAATGGAAGAGAAGGAGCGCTCAGAGCTTCTCACCTTGGGAATGAAGTAGCCTTTGAGACTGACATCTGCAGTAGTTGCATGAGGCAAGTTCAACGGCAGGATATTGGCAAACCTTTGGATTTCATGGATGACAGCATCCGTATATGGCATTTGTGTTCGATGTTCGATTCGTGGTGGGGTTGATCCTATCACTCGCTCTATCTCTTCTTGGACTTTTTCTGTGAAAGGAATATGGATCATACACAGATTGCTCATTCAAAGTCTCTTTCTCCTGCTAGGAATAATGGGAAGCGGAGAATTCATTTTTTCTTTGGCCCTGTCCAGTGTGGAGTCCCATGCACAGCGACCCGGTGAGAAGGAGGCTGCTGGCTGCCTCGTTCCACTTACTCTGAATTTCAGGATATTTCATCATGAGCAGAAGGCCCCAGCGCAAAGTGGAGGATGTGGTCTCCATGCCAGCTGCAAACAGATTTCTCACAACCTCAATTAAGTTGTCATTATGGAAGTACCCGTTGGCGTTACCTTTCTCCTGGAAAAGATGAATTATTAACAATACTACCTGATTAAAGCTTCCAGAAAGCCCTTTTAAGCTGGAGAACCAGTGATTATTTTCATATGCAGACCTCATGGAAGTGTTAAGTTCCAGAGCATGGAAAGAAATGTGAAACTATAAGCCAAGACAGCATGTCTGACTTTGCTTGGTGAAAGAAGGATTTGTATTTTTCTTATGACCCAAGGGCAACAACAGAAAGCTGTCTCTCTGTGATCAGCTGATCTCCTAACTGACATGACTGCACAGTTTTTCAGCCCAGCCACAGTTCTGGTAGTTCTTTTCCTCAAGCTAGACCTCTGCTGAAAAACAGTTCTTTAGCTATTCAGTCAAGTGTGAAAAGGAAACCAAGGAGATTTGAAGAAGCTGCTGGGATGCAATTACCTCTTGTTGTCGGACAAGAAAAGTGTCAATGAAGCTCCTCTGGTCATTTCTGTCGAGGGTTTTGAGATGTTCTATAAAAGTGACCTTGATAA
Organism: Apteryx mantelli; assembly: GCF_036417845.1. NCBI lineage: Eukaryota > Metazoa > Chordata > Aves > Apterygiformes > Apterygidae > Apteryx > Apteryx mantelli. The sequence goes on along the minus strand of NC_089980.1, from coordinate 135,905,547 downwards.
AAGCACCAATTTCATCTCTGTTGTTCACAATGGTTTTGCGGTCCTTCAGGAGGAATCCAAGGGCTGGGAATGTGTTGTACAGCTGCAAGATGCAGAGATGGAGAGGAAGCAAAGGTAACTGCTAAGAAGAGGTAGCATAGCTCAGCAGTGCATATTGAGAAAAGTCCTTACTGAAAATAGTGTGCATCCTTATGGTCATGAGGCAAAACATCCCTTTGTCCTCCCTCCTCCCCGGACAGCCATGCAAAATGGTTAAAATTGATTCCTTCTTACACCATGTCTTAATCCCCCTTGTCAAAAGTGGCCTAGAAATCACTTTTTCTGCAGATGCCCTTGACTATAAGCACAATTTCCTACTTCGACACTCCTAGAGAATTCAACCCTCTCTCTCCACACCAGCTGGACTTGTATATCTCCAGTTTGAGAGACGGTTCCTGTTGTCCTCACGCTGTTTCTTGACCGTGTCGTTAGTGTGGGAGATGGGGAACAACGACAAGATTCTGTCTCCTGGAAGCACACTCCTAGCATTGTATTACATGGTCTTGAATTCTGCTTTGTGAAATGAGGAGCTAGTAATCTCTCAGGCCATGCTGGCAGGATAAATTCATAAGCAGTGTGAGAGAAACTTTTGGGGAAGCATCTGTCACGTGCAGGTAGATGTGTTGTGATGGTGAGGAGTGAGGGGGTGTGCAGTTACCCTCTGTGTAATGCCTGCTTTTGAAGAGGACTATGCAAATGATTCGAATTACCGAAACTGATGGACTTCCAAGAAGCCTGACATTTTCATTCACCAAAGACAGGAGCCTTTTGAATGTGGGATCTTCGTAGTCATACCTCTTTCCAAGCAATATGGACACAATGACATTAGCGACAGCTGCATTCAGCATCAGGGTCATCTCAAGGGGTTTTCCTAGTGTGGGAGAAGGTTGTGCAAACACCATGGTTAATGCTTACTCTAATAAATCAAAGTATTACAGTAGCTAGTGTGTTGTAGCTAGCCTGTCAGACAGGTGTGCTCCATGCTCCACCTGACCAAATGAGGAACATGCCTGGAGCGTGCTGTGTTTCCTCTGGGGTATGTGAGCCTGGCTTTTCTTTGTGTGGAAACCAGGGTAGAGAGAAAGATTGGAAGAGACCTGTGTGCACCCACTTCTGGCACTGATACGCAGTCAGGAAGCTGCTGAGCAGAAGGTCCAGGTTTGTCAGGAGGAACAACAGGCTCCCCCCAACTAACATTTCACATGTCCCCGGGGGTCATCAGGGCAGAGCAAAGAGTGAAGACTCCCCTTTCAGGGGAGCTTCTCTGCTTGGACATACATGTTCACTCCTGGTCACTCTTCCTTTCCTCTTGCTTTTACAGATGTCAGGCCCCTCTGGTGCATCCCATTTTCAGCTAGCCATAGCTCTTGTTTGCAGGGGGTCAAGGGGAATACTTGGAGCCTAGAAGCCTCGGCTGGCATGATGAAGTGGAAATATGATTCTATGCTAAGGCTGTTAGGGCAAAACTTGGTCAAATAAGGAGCTGCTTGACTTCCTATTTGATTTGGTGCATCTTCTGTCCTCCTCGCAGTGTATCCACCCAAAAGTTGAGCATCAGCTCTAAGCCACCTCCTCTGGTATTCCTCCATCCTCACCAGAGAGAGATACAGAGAGAGAGGCCTCCAGACGAGGGTTCATCCAGTTTGCATCAGAGTTTTCTCCAGTAGGAAGGGTTGAATCTAATTCTGCAGGTGCTGAACTCCACAGCTAGTAGAGAACATGCTAATGAGACTTCTTTGCTTGCTGCTGAACTTAAGACCTGAGAAGCCTCTGCATAACATCCCAAACCGGGTAGGTAAAATAAGCTGCACGAATTAGCCTTTTTTAATACCTCTTCCTTCACTGAGGAGGACTCTAACCTAGACCAAGTGCTTAGACAAGACGTGTAATAACTAGATGGCCACAAGAGGGTGAGGTGAATCCACCTTTAGGTACTGATTTCACTGCTGCTTTGCAGAGAAAGAAATCTGCAAGAACACAGCAATGCGTGGCCACAAGAGATTAAGCATGGAGAGTGCTTCAGATCACAGAGAAGTCTCTGGCTGCACAAAGCTGGCTACTGCCAACCTGGTACACCCACCTGCTGAAATTCCTGCTGTTGGTATACTAGCCTAGTGAGAAATAGTCCTGGCTGACGCTGGTGAAATGTGTAACCGGATCTTCTGTCTCCTGCTGGAAAGGATTTCCCAGCCATGCACATTTAAGCACAGTCAAAGTTTTGGTAGGTATGCAAGTCCTTGCATTTGCCTGCTGCCTCCACTGCCATGCCTCTAAATTTGTCAAAGACTGTCATTTATGGTGGCATTGCACATGGAGGGAAATGTTCCTTTCCCCAAATGTGCTGTTTGGTGTTTGACTCCCTGTTCGGCTTCCGTTACCTCATTGAATGCTTTTCATTTGCACATCAGGCAAATTGCCAGGTAGACAGTCAGAGAGACAGGTAGACAGATAGACCATGTAAACTCATGATGTCATTGATGCTGGAAAACAGTATATCTTTGAGGGAGCTATGAGCCACTTCCTCCTCATCCTTGGTATTCCTGTGGGAGATTTGAGGAAAATCAGAGAAGTTTTATGAAAGTAAAAGTCTGCTCACCTTTATGCATCTCAATGGTGTTTGCCAGGCATCCATACTCCTCCACAATGAAATCCTCTATGGCCTTCTTGCCCATTCCAAAGTCTCGTAAGGTTGTGAGAGTAAATCTTCGCATCACTTTCCAGTTTTCTCCACGAGAAAATACAATTCCTGAAATGGAAAATGAAAGCACATGTGGGGGGATGCTCCCAGCTTCCCCCCCTCCCCCATACACATTTGGTGCCAGTTACAAGTAGCCTGAATTCCTGTGTTTTACACTCCAAAAGGGAGGATGTCAAGACTTTGAGATAAGGCCTGCCTCGGCCCCAGGACCTTGAAAAACAAAAGCCTCCTCTCACTGCTGGGGCAGTGTTAATTGCTGTGGTCAGGACTGTCTCCTCCTCATCAGGATCCTGAGAGATAACACCTGCTTTCACTGCTGGGGCCCCATTGCAGACTGGAATTAACTCCTTCTTAGCCCAGCTTTGGGATCTCTCCTTGGGACCACCACTGCAAGAGTCAAGCAGTCATTCACAGTCACTCAAACTCCTCTCTTCAGTGCTGAAGAGTGCGCGAGGCAGCTAGCCTGCCCTTGGGGGTGTTCGGCCACCCACCCCCCCCCCAGCCCATGACTGTAGGTGCGATGGTCATAACAAGGACGGAGGAGAGTTGAAGCCCACAGCAGTCAAGAGCCAGGGACTGCGCCTGCGTGAAGGGAATTGTAGCTGGCCTAGCGACTCCACCTCCACCTTCCCCTGAAGGGTATAAATAAGTTGGTCCCGGAGGCCGTCTTTGGCTCTTCATGGGTGACAGCGGGTCTGCCAACTCGCAGAACCCCTCGGGACGGGAACGCCCTCCTGCAGTTACTTCCCTGGGATTGAGTGTACGTTGGCCGCTGAGGCAACGCGTGGGTAAGATCGATCAGAATTGGTTTGCCTAGTTCATTCATTCGGGTATTTATAGTTAGTATAAATTAGCTATCTTTTCCTGCTCACTAAGTAGTTACTGTTAGCATAACTTTTAGTGTAATTAGAAATAAGTATTGTAGTTGAGCTAAGTTTCTGTTAACAAGAATTCTTGCTTTGTGCCATTGCAGCTTCTGTAGTAAATTTTGGTCTTTGAAACAAGTTGTGGAGTCATGCAGTAAATCTCCTCTCCACCTCCTCCCCTCCCTCGCGCCACATGAAACCCACACGGTCCGGGACTGTAAGATAATCTGTCGTCCTGCGACAGTACAGAATTAGAGATTTCAGAAACAGGGCAAAGATCCCTTAGCCACTCTGAATCCTGGTAATGGTGAGCACTGCTAGGAAACACTTCAGACTCTCAAGGTACATTATGTCCTCACGTAGAGTGAAACTAGACAGGAAAGAAATGCTGGGTGCAAGCTATGAGAGGAGCAGCCACTGCTCAGAGTTCACATGATTGCTGGTGCCTTCCGAGAGACTAGGGATTTTGTTCAGCCCAGATTAGAGCAGAGAGCTGAATTTGTGTCTCCTCTGTGTGAGGTGAGTGTGCTCGTCATCTTAGATGTTTTCTTTGGGAATAGATGCATCGCCCCTTGGGAGTGCCCATGTTCTTGATAGACTGTAAGAACTAAAGGACAAGCTGTGATGTGGGCATCTGTGTGGAAAATTTCCCCACTTGGTCAAGGAAGTCCCACCCTTGTGCATCCTAGCAAACCTGCAGAGAATTCTCAGGGGCATCTGCAGAGAAGTTTCGGTCAAGCAGGTGCTGCAATTTACTTTCCTTGCACCTATCCCTATCATTCTCTCTTAATCTTGCTGAGAGTCTTGGACAAGAAACCTTGTTCAAGTGCCTCCTGAGGAAAGACAGCATGTAAGCATGGGCTGACTTTTAACAACACGTTGGTTACTCACAGTTGGTCACCAGATACAAAAGGGTCCATCCTTGTTCACCAGCCAACTCACCGAGTCCTTTTGCTGCTTCTTCAATGAGTGGGATTTCAGGTCTCCCTGCAAATGCGTCTGCCTGATTCACCAGAGCTTCCTTCACTGTTTCATATCCTGACAGCACGACCATTTTATTTTGTCCCATCTGAATGCTGAAGACTGGGCCATACGTTTTGGACAGCTAGCGGGATGAAGGGAGACAATGGTGTCAGATGATGACCAGAAAGCCCAAAATAATTAATTCTCAGCCAGCTCAAGACTCTTTTGTTCACCTTCCCACACAGCACTGGAATTTCCCTCTCTGTCCAGAATGTGGAGAAGAGGTCACGGAAGTACGCACAGAAATGCTGGAACTGTTATGAAGAGAATGCCTCATAAAGGGGTCTGCAATCCTCTGCTAGGATCCCTTTGGAAGAGAAGAGCCTAAAGGCTGGCTCTGCCCCTCTGAGTGTGCGTGTAAGTGAGAATGGCATGGTAGAGTAGGACCATGCCTGGGGAGCGCCCAGCAATGGAAGGACAAAGTACAGACTAGGGCCTGGACGCTGCCATGGCAGGAGAAGGCCTAAGGGTATGAAACGATTTGGCAATTTTGGTTTTGGGAGGTAGCAGAGCTGAGAAGCCCTTGCAGAGAAGCATGTTAGGGCCCTGACTTGGTAACTCAGGTAATTCAGAGCTCTTTAGGCTAACGTAGGACAGCAGATGTGCTTAGCTATGCATGGCTTAAAAGAGATAAACACAAAGAGAATTTTTCAGCAATTGTTGTGAGAGCTGTTCAGCTCATGGTCAAACACTTGACACCATGAGTAGTTGCACTTCACTGAGTCCAGAGCTGCTGCTTTTAGGGGGACGATGCCAGGGCTCACATCACCCACACCAACACCCTATCATGAACTTCCAGTGATGGGAGGAGCATTTAGAAGAACGAGTGAATCTTGCATTTGAAGCTCTCTGCTCAGAGAACTTTTTGTAGCCCTGATTGTGGCTCAGAAGCTTCCTTAGCCGGGCAGGGAGATGTAAGAAAAAGAACAACAGGAGAGGCTACCTCTAGCATTGTCCGATAAGGCCTCTTCAGATCCAGGATGTGCAGATTTCCGATGATGGGTAGAGGCCTGGGTCCGGGGGGAAAGCCCCTTCTTGCGTGGTTCTTCCAGAAACCGTCTCTTTTCAGAACCAGCAGGAGAATGAGGATAAGCACTAAGCCTGCAGGAGCGAGGCTGGCCCAATCCATTGTCGTTCAGCAGGGGCTTAGCTGCAGCAAGCCAAAATGTAAGCCAAAGTGCAATCTGCTGTCAGAAGTTAAGAGTCTGAAGCACTGATGACACTCATATACTAATAGAGATAGAGCTTCAGTGCTAACAGATGGCAGGAGTTCTCTTCTGGGTTCTCCTCACTGGGTAATGGCCTCACTAGGCACTCTCTGCACCAGGCGTGCTCTTTTGCTTTTCTTTGCTCTCTGCTGGTCAATGTTTAATGGGAGGCATGTGGCTTTCTAAACTAGTCTTGTGCGTTGGTGGATAAGTCTGGGGGCATCAGTCCAATTCAGAAACAGCAAACCAAGCAGCACCTTGAACTTGGAGGGTGAAAGTTCATATCTAAAGCAGTAGTTGACACCAGAGAGACATTGAAACCTTGAGAAACAGGTCTGCAAAGGGTACCCAGGGGTTATCCCTAGCAGTTAAGGGCTCTGCTCTTAGACATTGCTGTCTCAACGTCTTCTTTAAAACTATCCACACTTTCCTCTGGGGAAAGGGCTCTCTATTTTTTACCATCAGAAAATTGTGTTTGTATACACTATGCATTGCATTGCGCTGTATCCTGCAAATTAAGTTCTTGTCATCCCCCCACTTTTCCATCTTTCTCTGTAAAGCTGCTTGCAGCTTTGAAGCTTCTTTTCCCCTGAAGAGAAGCTCTGGGGAGCTGGGGCGATTGTAAAAATTCCTCTGGAGTAACCTGGAGGCACTGTGGGTGTTGGTGTGTGTCACGCTATGAAGGTTCGCTAGTAACAACTGAGACAGTAATGTAATAAACATATGTTTATTTCCTCACGCAAGCTCTTGGATTAGTAACACCCATTAAAATAATGCGATTACTAATTTAGAAAGGATAACCCCAAACTGATGGCTACTGCGCTATTAATTGGGAATGCTGCTTATCCCAACTTGAAAGCTAGCTTGTTCACTCTCTTAGTGAGAGGACTCTCAACCTCGAGGAGTTACCTTAAGCCAGAGTCCCAGGAAAAGGGGAGGGAGGGGAATACTCACGGTCCAGACGGAGAGGATGATCAGGTCACGTTCCCGTCCCCTGCTCAAAGTCTCTTAGCTTCCAAGTCTTTATATACGGCTGGGGCTCTGGGCAAACACTGCTTTTGCTGGCCTTTGTGAGTTTCACAACCAGAGGGCTGTTTGTTCTTCTGCTTGGAAGTCCCTGCTAGCGAGGCAAGGCTGCAACACTTCCCTATCGCTTCCTCCCTCCCTGGGGATCTGTGCAGTTGTGATTCCACAGTCTTATCAGGTGGCAGACTTTAATCCTGTTAACTCTTCTGTTCCACAGCCTTGCGCAAATCAGTTGGCAAAATTCTTCAATCCTGTTAACTCTTCACTCACTCGTCAGCGTGGAAGGTGCATTGACTAGAAGCGCTCGGGAAAGGCCGAGCTTAACAGCAAGCTCCTCTGAGCTAGCCAGATAATTTAGTGAGGCACACAGATCTTTGAACTAGTCAGCGTTCAAAACAGATTGAAAGGTAGGGTGAGACTAATTTGACCAAGTGATGAGGTCTGCATTGACCTAATAGCCACGGCTTCCTTTATAGAGAATAGAGGGCAAAAAGCACGTTGAAGGCACCGTTCTTCTCTCCCCAAATCAGAAACCAAAACAGGCCACACAACCTATTTCTCAAATGTTCCTAATTTTCTCACCCAACTTAAGGCAACCAAAGCTCAGGGGAACCCAGATCTCGGAAGATGGCATCTCTCTTGTGGAAGTCTAAAGTTAGGAGTGGTGAACCCCCCTACTGAAGAGGTGGTATGTGCATTAAGGTCAAAATGTTTCCTTTTAAAAAGTGAGTGTTGTGACTTTGGAGAGAGAATGTGGCATTAACCTGTGGAGCATGGCCAGCAGGGCCTATTGCAGCTAAATGATGACCTCCACAGGAGAAGACAAAACTTCAGCACATAACTTGTATCTGATGTGATGCACCTCTCTGGACAAGGTATCCAATTGTGAAGGCAAGGCTATGACTACACAGTAAACAAAATAAGGCCAGGACACTCTCTCTGACACTGGAACTTGGGTTCAGGCAGGAAGATCTTGATGGTGCCAAGAAGGCCTATGGTATCCTGGGGTACATTACAGAATCACAGAATCACAGAATGGCTGATGTTGGAAGGGACCTCTGGAGATCATCTAGTCCAACGCCCCTGCTCAAGCAGGGTCACCTAGAGCACACTGTAAGGATCGCGTCCAGGCGGGTTTCAAATATCTCCAGAGAAGGAGACTCCACAACCTCTCTGGGCAACCTCTTCCAGTGCTCTGTCACCCTCACAGTGAAGAAGTTTTTCCTCATGTTCAGATGGAAGCGTCTGTGTTTCAGTTTGTACCCGTTGCCTCGCGTCCCATCGCTGGGCACCACTGAAAAGAGTCTGGCCCCATCCTCTCGACACCCTCCCTTCAGATACCTGTACACATTGATAAGATCTCCTCTCAGCCTTCTCTTCTCCAGGCTAAACAGGCCCAGCTCTCTCAGCCTTTCCTCATAAGAGAGATGCTCCAGTCCCCTAATCATCTTTGTAGCCCTTCGCTGGACTCTCTCCAGTAGTGCCACATCCCTCTTGTACTGGGGAGCCCAGAACTGGACGCAGTACTCCAGATGTGGCCTCCCCAGGGCTGAGGAGAGGGGGAGGATCACCTCCCTCCACCTGCTGGCAACACTCTTCCTGATGCACCCCACGATACCATTGGCCTTCTTGGCCACAAGGGCACATGGCTGGTTGATGGTTAACTTGGTGTCCACCAGCACTCCCAGGTCCTTCTCCGCAGAGCTGCTTTCCAGCAGGTCAGCCCCCAACCTGTCCTGGTGCATGGGGTTATTCCTCCCTAGGTGCAGGACCCTGCACTTGCCTTTGTTGAACTTCAGGAGGTTCTTCTCCGCCCACCTCTCCAGCCTGTCCAGGTCTCTCTGAATGGCAGCACAGCCCTCTGAGGTATCGGCCACTCCTCCCAGTTTTGTATCATCAGCAAACTTGCTGAGGGTGCACTCTGTGCCTTCACCCAGGTCATTGATGACTAAATTGGACAAGACTGGACCCAGTACTGACCCCTGGGGGACACCGCTAGCTACAGGCCTCCAACTAGACTCTGCGCCGCTGATCACAACCCTCTGAGCTCTGCCATTCAGCCAGTTCTCCATCCACCTCACTGTCCACTCATCTAACCCACACTTCCTGAGCTTGTCTATGAGGATGTTATGGGAGACAGTGTGGAAAGCCTTGCTGAAGTCAAGGGAGACAACATCCACTGCTCTCCCCTCATCCACCCAGCCAGGCATTCCATCAGAGAAGGCTATCAGATTGGTTAGGCATGATTTCCCCTTGGTGAAGCCATGCTGACTACTCCTCATCACCTTCTTTTCCACCACATGCTTGGAGATGGCCTCCAGGGTGAGCTGCTCCATCCCCTTTCCAGGGATGCAGGTGAGGCTGACTGGCCTGTATTTTCCCAGGTCCTCTTTCTTGCCCTTTTGGAAGCCTGGGGTGACACTGGCTTTCTTCCAGTCCACAGGCACCTCTCCTGTCCTCCATGACCTTTCCAAGATGATGGAGAGTGGCCTAGCAATAACATCCGCCAGCTCCCTCAGCACTCGTGGGTGCATCCATCAGGGCCCATGGATTTGTGGGTGTCAAGTTTGCTTAAATGATCTCTAACCTGATCCTCCTCCACCAAGGGAAAGTCTTCCTTTCTCCAGACTTTCTCTCTTGCCTCCAGAGTCTGGGGTTCCTGAGGGCTGGCCTCAGCAGTAAAGACTGAAGCAAAGGTGGCATTCAGGAACTCTGCCTTCTCTGCATCCTTTGTCACCAGGGCACCCACCCCATTCAGCAAAGGGCCCACATTTTCCCTAGTCTTCCTCTTGCTGCTGATGTATTTGAAGAAGCCCTTCTTGCTCTCCTTGACATCTCTCGCCAGATTTGATTCCAAACGGGCCTTAGCCTTCCTCGTCGCTTCCCTGCACACTCTGAAAATGTTCCTATATTCCTCCCAAGTGGCCTGTCCCCCTTTCCACTTTCTGTAGACTTCCTTCTTCTGGTTGAGCTTTGCCAGGAGCTCCTTGCTCATCCATGCAGGTCTCCTGCCTCCTTTGCTTGACTTCCTACTCATAGGGATGCACCGCTCTTGAGCCTGGAGGAAGTGATGTTTGAATATTAACCAGCTCTGTTGAACCCCCCTTCCTTCTAGGGCCCTCACCCATGGGATTCCTCCAAGTAGGTCCCTGAAGAGGCCAAAGTTTGCTCTCCTCAAGTCCAGGGTTGCGATCCTACTTAGTGCCCTGCCTCCTCCTCGCAGGATCCTCAACTCCACCATCTCATGGTCACTGCAGCCAAGGCTGCCCCCGACCTTCACATCTTCCACCAGTCCTTCTTTGTTTGTTAGTACGAGGTCCAGCAGCACACCTCTCCTTGTTGGCTCCTCCACCACCTGTGTCAAGAAGTTGTCACCAATGCTCTGCAGGAACCTCCAGGACTGTTTGTGCCTAGCTGTGTTGTCTTTCCATTGGATATTGGGGTGGTTGAAGTCCCCCATGAGAACCAGGGCCTGGGATTGTGAGGCTACTTCCAGCTGTCTGTAGAAGGCCTCATCGACTTCCTCTTCCTCATCAGGTGGCCTGTAGTAAACACCCACAACAGTGTCACCCATGCTAGCCTGCCCTTTAATCCTTACCCATAGGCTCTCGACTCGCTCTTCATCCACCCCTAGGCACAGCTCAATACATTCCAGTTGCTCTCTCACCTAAAGAGCAACTCCACCACCTCGCTTTCCTGGCCTGTCTTTCCTAAAAAGCACGTAGCCATCCATGACAGCACTCCAGTCATGCGAGCTATCCCACCATGTCTCTGTAATGGCAATGGGATCATGGCCCTGCAACCACACACAGATCTCTAGTTCTTCCTGTTTGTTCCCCATGCTGCGTGCATTGGTGTACAGGCATTTCAGAGAGGTGATCGAGCATGCAGGTTTCCCAGGAGGGGTAAAGGAGGATCCTCCATAGCCACATCCCTGTCACATAGCCACAGCTACCCTGTCACTATAACTCTCCCCCTCCCCCATCTTTCCTAGTTTAAAGCCCTCCTTACCAGGCTGGCCAACCTGTTGGCAAAGACCCACGTGCCCCGCCTCGTGAGGTGGATCCCATCTCTCGCCATCAGTTGTCGATCTTCAAACAGTGTCCCATGGTCGTAGAAACCAAAACCCTGTTGCCAACACCAGCGGCGCAGCCAGTCGTTAACTTGGGAAGTCCCTCTCCTCCTCCTCTCATCCATCCCCCTCACTGGCAGGATTCAGGAGAAGATGACCTGGGCTCCCACACCCTTGACCACCATCCCCAGAGCTCTGAAATCCTGCTTGATGGTCTCCAGCTTGCCCTTGGTGTCATTGGCACCCACATGGAAGAGCAGCAGTGGGTAATAGTCCAAAGCGTGGACAAGCCTTGGCAGTCTTTGCATGACGTCTTGTACGCGAGCCCCTGGCAGGCCACAAACCTCTCTAGACATGAGGTCAGGTCGGCAGATAGGTGCCTCCGTCCCCTGCAGCAGGGAGTCCCCCACAACAATCACCCACCGCTTCTTCCAGGCGTTACGGCAAGGCACAGGGTCTGTTGTCCCAGGTACTTCCCTTGCAGCCATGCCCATCTCCTCCTCATCCTGGAGGGCACTAAACCTGTTCTTCGCTGCAAGTCTTCAGGAGGAGTAGGAGCCTTTCTCCTCCCACGAGCAGTGACCACTTTCCAGCCTTCTTCTGCGGTGTTATGACGTACCGTCTCACACGGCACAGAGCCCTCTGGCAACTCCACTGCTGCGGGGGGCTGGGACTCCCGAAGCTGCACAGTCTCCGAGAATACCCTGTCTATCTCTTGCTCCGCTTCTCGGATGCTGCGCAGCCTGCTGACCTCCTCCCGTAACTCCCTTAGCTGACGACACAGCTCGCCAACAGCAGCACACCTCCTGCAGGAGAGCTGGCTGCCAGCCCAGGCCTCCCGGAGAGGCCCCAAGCACTCCCTGCAGCCTGAGACCTGTAGGGCTGCATCTGCTCTCAGGGGGTCGGTCTGGGTCCCAACCTCTGACACAGCCGACGCAGCAACTCCAACAGCCACTGGGGAATGTGCTCTGCGGCGTGTCATGACCATGCCTGAAGGGCACACCGGAGGGATCAGAAACGAAGATGCCTTCGTGCACCCTGCTGCGCAAACTGCTGTGTCTGTTCGCTGCCTCTGTTAGCTGTGCTAAGGAAGAGTGTTGCCAGCAGGTTGAGGGAGGTGATCCTCCCCCTCTCCTCAGCCTTGGGGAGGCCCCATCTGGAGTACTGGGTCCCTTCCAGCCTCAACCATTCTGTGATTCTGTGCAAATTGATTTCAACTCCCTAGTGTGGCAAAGAGTGGAAAATGAGGAGCTATTGTGGGTGCTTATGCTTAAAGGGAATATCCTCTTTTTCAATCTGTGCCCATTACCTCTCGTGCTGTCACTGGGCACCCTTGCGAAGAGTCTAGCTCCGATGTCTTTACACAATCCCATCAGGTATTTATGCACACTGATAGGATCCCCCATTGTTAACGGTGCTAAGCGACACTTGGAATACGCAGAGGTAGAAGACACCACTCTGGAATAAGGTTATTAGATGTTTATTACCTTGAAATCCCTGAACCTCAAGGGGAACCCCAGGAACCTTGCGGGGAAGCAACCGGGCTGTTCCAGGCACTGCAGAGCATGGGCCCATGGCGAGGTTTGGTCGGGCGTGGGTTTAAGGCGAATTGATAGGCTCCAGTACGGGGTACTGCACATGCGCTACAGATAACAAGGGAAGCAATAATTCTTTAGGAGTACACAAGTCCAGACTGACGCCTATGTGGTGCAAGTCTAACAGTCACAACCTGCTGTTCTCATGGGTTCTGCATGCCAAGTGTTTCGGCAGCTGGAATATTTAATTGGTCAGCATGCTCCTGTCTCCTTGCCAATCTTCCGCTGTTTGCCCACCACACCCATGAACCTCCTCTTCTCCAGGCTAAGTTTGGCTCCAAGTCTGGCAAGTTTTCAATCCACCTCAGAGCCACCCCATACTTCACGAATTTGTCAATGAGGATGCTGTGGGAGACAGTGTCAAAAGTCTTGCTAAAGTCAACAACAATATCCACTGCTCTTCCCTCATCCACCAAGCCAGTCATCTCATTGTAGGAGGCTGTCAGGTTGATCAGGCATGATTTCCCCTGCATAAATCCATGCTGACTGCTCCCAGTCACCTTCTTGTCCTGCCTATGTTTGGAAATGGTTTCCAGGACTCTCTGCTCCATCACCTTCCAGGGATTGATGTGAGAAAATGTTCAGGACTGAAAATCTCTGGGTTCTCCCACTAAGATTTGTGCTGCAAGACAGAAGCTAAAGAGGGGATGATGTAAAGCCCAGACAGTAAGACTGTTCTGAATGCTGCCACGTGATCTAAATGTCTCCCTGGAATTGCCCATCACTTTCCACTGATGCTAGAGGGAGCAGCCTAGCACTGCTCAGCTTACTAGCACAGGTGAAGTGTTCAGGCCCTGAGGGAGAGCAGGTGCTGTGGGAGTGAAGCCACTGAAGGAAATTCTGAGACCTCAGGAAGTGGAAAAACAACAAGAACTCCTGCTCTAGCCAGACATGCAGCACTGCTAATGGGGAGGCTCTGAAGGTGTGAGAAATGCAGGTGACACAGGGGCTTTTGCACCAGATAGTCTGTGCTGTTGTCAGGGTCTCTGGAGCAAAGGCCAGGCCATTTTGCCCACCTGGAAGGTGTCCTAGAAAACAGTCCCTGGCTTGTGTCCAGCTGTGCACCAGTTGGCCTGTTTCCACCCCACCTCCCCAAAGGAGGCAAAAGGGCACAGTGCATGCCATGCCTTCCACACCTATTTGCAATTTAATTATTAACAATGCTGATGCTGATGCTGACTCTTGAAATGAAGTGAAAGGGTGATTCTGGGGTGTTTCCTGAGAGATGGGTGCCGGGTTACATCCATGCGGTGTTTCAGAAGAAGCACTGCCTCTACCCACTTGTGCAAGACTCTGTCATTTTGGAAGGAAGCTGGGGGAGCTGGAGGTGTCTCCTGCAATGCAGTGGGAGTAGGAGTCCAACCCTCTGCTCCCTTCTGCTTGCCTGCTCAGTCCTGCTGAGTTCCTCCAGGGCCTGCAGTTAGTGAGTGAGCTGAGCGGGGTGACGTTATCACAGGCACTGGTGACCGGCTGTGAGTGCTTCCTCCCTGCTTGGGAACTTTTGCCCCCGTCTTATTCTGAGATGAGGAGAGAATGGGAGCTTGTTCGCGATCCTGCTTCAGGCCAAAGTTTGTGATTTCTCTAGCATCAGATGGCAAATACACTACTTAGGTCTCAGGATACTCTGTTTCACCTGATTTCCATCCTGAAACCCGATCCTTCGGATCCCTGCCAAGTTGTGTTTTTCCCATGGGAGTGGTCTGTATTACAGAAGATGTTACCAACCCCCCCCCATGTCTTGGCTGTCTCCATGGGAATGTCCCCCCAGGCTCATGCTATAGACAGAGACAAATCCAGACTGCCCACCTGGCTGCACAGCTGTGGTCGTGGCAAGACTGAAGTGTCACTCAAGCCTGGAAGCTGCATGGGGAGCTGCTGCTGCTAAGAAACTTGCACAAAGAAGGAGGATGGCAGGGGTGCATGGTAGCGTGAGCTGCTTCCCGTAGGGTAAATGCTTGATTTGGCTGGCAGCAGAAGAGCAATGTGGAAGTCTACCTGTAGCAGACTGAAGGTAGGTGAGATGAAGTCCACCCTCTGTGTCTCTGGCCTTGCAGCACCGGCATCGAGAGGACAGGAGACATGATTTCTCTTTGCAGAGTGGCTAGTGGTTCTGCTAGAGTCTTCTCTCATTAAGTGATACCTTCAGTGCTTTGTAACGGAGGAGAAATCTGTGCCCGTACTGCAACAGGCACCTTTTAGTTTAGTTGTCCCACGTGTTAGAGAGCTGGTGAGTAGTTCTGCAGGTGTTCTTAGGATAAAACACTGCAGAAGGGGAGTATGAGCAAGGAGATGGTGGGCGCCCCCAAGGTGTCACAGAAGAACTAGTTCGCCCATTTCCCACCGGAAGCACAGCACTGGTGGTCTGTTCCAGACAAGGGTGCCTCCACAGAAGCCATTTTAAGGTGTGCAAGAGGACCTTTGCAGCTTTGAAGACAACACTGGCAACAATTTGGTTCCTCAGTGGAGAAGGATTTTTTATTTTTTCAAGATTTAATCATTCTCATCAATAGGTACATTATTCTGAAGTCAACCAAATCAAAGTGTGGTTGTGCTAGAAATCCCCTGTTGGATTCTGGAGTACCAAACTACCCGTGTGCGATTAGAGAAAGACTACGCTATTTCATCTGGGTGTCTTGGGAGAAGGAGGATACCTGAGAAAAGCTCTAGGAACGTGGCACTGCACAGACCTCATGAGTCACTGGGGGGGTTGTAATCCCAATGGCAGGAGTGAGGTCCAGGTCTGAAGAAGAAACTCCAGCGGGAGGGCGGAAGGTGAAGCGCTGCAGGAGGCTTGTGAAGAAGAGGAAGAGCTCCATTTTGGCAAGAGTCTCCCCAGCGCAGGTCCTCCGCCCTGGAATGAAATGCAGAACGGCCGTAAGAGTGTCAGTAGCTGCTGCTTCTTGGGCTGTTGTCAGGGGCTTTGAACTCTGACTGGGCAAATTCAAAATTCAGGCCCTTTGGTAACGCTGGACTTGTGAAGTCAGCAGATGTGCGTGGAAAAGCGGAGAGGAGAGCTCAGGGAAGTGTCTGAGGGGCATCCTGTATCCATTTGGCAGGGAAACCCTCCCTCCCCCATGCTGATTTTGCCTTTACGGGTTACTTCTTGTATTTTCTTTACTGACCCTTGTTGAAAACAGCTATCCCCACACCGCATCAAAATATCCTGAATCGGAGTGGCGTGATGCATTGGGCTGGACAGGTATTGAAGTGACAAGGCCTGGCCTGACCATTCATGTCAAGGCCTTCCTTGTCATGAATGGGTTACAACGACCTTGTCTGACAGCGGGTGCAAAGAGGGCTGATGTCTTTCTTGGCTGCTGTGCTCTTCATTCGGTCCCCCAGGAAGGCAGGGAAACCACAGTTCATAGTTGGGATGATTAGATCCTTCTGCTGGGCAGATTGTTGGCTCTGTGCTGCTCCTGAGGAGTTTTGGCAAGGAGCATATGTTGATGAGAGAGGTGCTACAGACTGAGCGCTCAAGTAAGGGCATTTGCCGTGTTCCCGGGATAGTCACGGGCAATGTGGTGGGGTCTGGGGGAAGGCCGTAAGACAAGAGAGCTCAGGACAAGGGCAGTCAGTCCTGGGCACCAATTTGCTTGGAAAAGAGTGAGTCTGAGATGCCCAGTTCCCCTCAGAGCCTGACAAATAGAAGAGAAGATACCTGCTGAAAAAGGCATGAAAGCATCTTTCTTTACAAACTTCCCCTCAGAGTTGAGGAAATGCTCGGGATGGAACACGTCGGGTTTCTCCCACTGGGATTTGTCTCGCAGGACGGAGGTCAGCAAGGGGATGACATAGGTTCCCTGGAAGCCAAGGCAGAGCAGAGCAGTTATTCCATTGCTGATGGCCTTGCTGTGATTATCACAGCGGTGATGAATGCTGGAGCTCCAGAAACCCACTTTGTTTAACAGGGGAGCTACTGCCAAGGTAGCTGCGAGAATGCCAGAGTGAGCGAGCATCTCTTGACGCAAGCGGGACCTAAAAGGGGACGTGTTGCAGGGGGAACAAATGGAAGAGAAGGAGCGCTCAGAGCTTCTCACCTTGGGAATGAAGTAGCCTTTGAGACTGACATCTGCAGTAGTTGCATGAGGCAAGTTCAACGGCAGGATATTGGCAAACCTTTGGATTTCATGGATGACAGCATCCGTATATGGCATTTGTGTTCGATGTTCGATTCGTGGTGGGGTTGATCCTATCACTCGCTCTATCTCTTCTTGGACTTTTTCTGTGAAAGGAATATGGATCATACACAGATTGCTCATTCAAAGTCTCTTTCTCCTGCTAGGAATAATGGGAAGCGGAGAATTCATTTTTTCTTTGGCCCTGTCCAGTGTGGAGTCTCATGCACAGCGACCCGGTGAGAAGGAGGCTGCTGGCTGCCTCGTTCCACTTACTCTGAATTTCAGGATATTTCATCATGAGCAGAAGGCCCCAGCGCAAAGTGGAGGATGTGGTCTCCATGCCAGCTACAAACAGATTTCTCACAACCTCAGTTAAGTTGTCATTATGGAAGTACCCGTTGGCGTTACCTTTCTCCTGGAAAAGATGAATTATTAACAATACTACCTGATTAAAGCTTCCAGAAAGCCCTTTTAAGCTGGAGAACCAGTGATTATTTTCATATGCAGACCTCATGGAAGTGTTAAGTTCCAGAGCATGGAAAGAAATGTGAAACTATAAGCCAAGACAGCATGTCTGACTTTGCTTGGTGAAAGAAGGATTTGTATTTTTCTTATGACCCAAGGGCGACAACAGAAAGCTGTCTCTCTGTGATCAGCTGATCTCCTAACTGACATGACTGCACAGTTTTTCAGCCCAGCCACAGTTCTGGTAGTTCTTTTCCTCAAGCTAGACCTCTGCTGAAAAACAGTTCTTTAGCTATTCAGTCAAGTGTGAAAAGGAAACCAAGGAGATTTGAGGAAGCTGCTGGGATGCAATTACCTCTTGTTGTCGGACAAGAAAAGTGTCAATGAAGCTCCTCTGGTCATTTCTGTCGAGGGTTTTGAGATGTTCTATAAAAGTGACCTTGATAAAAGCAGCAATTTCATCTCTGTTGTTTGCAATGGTTTTCCTGTTCTTCAGGAGGAACCCAAGGGCTGGGAATGCGCTGTACAGCTGCAAGATGCAGAGATGGAGAAGAAGCAAAGGTAACTGCTAAGAAGAGGTACCATAGCTCAGCAGTGCATATTGAGAAAAGTCCTTACTGAAAATAGTGTGCATCCTTATGGTCATGAGGCAAAACATCCCTCTGTCCTCCCTCCTCCCCGGACAGCCATGCAAAATGGTTAAAATTGATTCCTTCTTACACCATGTCTTAATCCCCCTTGTCAAAAGTGGCCTAGAAATCACTTTTTCTGCAGATGCCCTTGACTATAAACACAATTTCCTACTTCGACACTCCTAGAGAATTCTGTCATGTGCGGGTAGATGTGTTGTGATGGGGAGGAGTGAGGGGGTGTGCAGTTACCCTCTGTGTAATGCCTGCTTTTGAAGAGGACTATGCAAATGATATGAATTACCGAAATTGATGGACTTCCAAGGAGCCTGACATTTTCATTCACCAAAGACAGGAGCCTTTTGAATGTGGGATCTTCGTAGTCATACCTCTTTCCAAGCAATATGGACACAATGACATTAGCGACAGCTGCATTCAGCATCAGGGTCATCTCAAGGGGTTTTCCTAGTGTGGGAGAAGGTTGTGCAAACACCATGGTTAATGCTTACTCTAATAAATCAAAGTATTACAGTAGCTAGTGTGTTGTAGCTAGCCTGTCAGACAGGTGTGCTCCATGCTCCACCTGACCAAATGAGGAACATGCCTGGAGCGTGCTGTGTTTCCTCTGGGGTATGTGAGCCCGGCTTTTCTTTGTGTGGAAACCAGGGTAGAGAGAAAGATTGGAAGAGACCTGTGTGCGCCCACTTCTGGCACTGATACGCAGTCAGGAAGCTGCTGAGCAGAAGGTCCAGGTTTGTCAGGAGGAACAACAGGCTCCCCCAACTAACATTTCACATGTCCCCGGGGGTCATCAGGGCAGAGCAAAGAGCGAAGACTCCCCTTTCAGGGGAGCTTCTCTGCTTGGACATACATGTTCACTCCTGGTCACTCTTCCTTTCCTCTTGCTTTTACAGATGTCAGGCCCCTCTGGTGCATCCCATTTTCAGCTAGCCATAGCTCTTGTTTGCAGGGGGTCAAGGGGAATACTTGGAGCCTAGAAGCCTCGGCTGGCATGATGAAGTGGAAATATGATTCTATGCTAAGGCTGTTAGGGCAAAACTTGGTCAAATAAGGAGCTGCTTGACTTCCTATTTGATTTGGTGCATCTTCTGTCCTCCTCGCAGTGTATCCACCCAAAAGTTGAGCATCAGCTCTAAGCCACCTCCTCTGGTATTCCTCCATCCTCACCAGAGAGAGATACAGAGAGAGAGGCCTCCAGACGAGGGTTCATCCAGTTTGCATCAGAGTTTTCTCCAGTAGGAAGGGTTGAATCTAATTCTGCAGGTGCTGAACTCCACAGCTAGTAGAGAACATGCTAATGAGACTTCTTTGCTTGCTGCTGAACTTAAGACCTGAGAAGCCTCTGCATAACATCCCAAACCGGGTAGGTAAAATAAGCTGCACGAATTAGCCTTTTTTAATACCTCTTCCTTCACTGAGGAGGACTCTAACCTAGACCAAGTGCTTAGACAAGACGCGTAATAATTAGATGGCCACAAGAGGGTGAGGTGAATCCACCTTTAGGTACTGATTTCACTGCTGCTTTGCAGAGAAAGAAATCTGCAAGAACACAGCAATGCGTGGCCACAAGAGATTAAGCATGGAGAGTGCTTCAGATCACAGAGAAGTCTCTGGCTGCACAAAGCTGGCTACTGCCAACCTGGTACACCCACCTGCTGAAATTCCTGCTGTTGGTATACTAGCCTAGTGAGAAATAGTCCTGGCTGACGCTGGTGAAATGTGTAACCGGATCTTCTGTCTCCTGCTGGAAAGGATTTCCCAGCCATGCACATTTAAGCACAGTCAAAGTTTTGGTAGGTATGCAAGTCCTTGCATTTGCCTGCTGCCTCCACTGCCATGCCTCTAAATTTGTCAAAGACTGTCATTTATGGTGGCATTGCACATGGAGGGAAATGTTCCTTTCCCCAAATGTGCTGTTTGGTGTTTGACTCCCTGTTCGGCTTCCGTTACCTCATTGAATGCTTTTCATTTGCACATCAGGCAAATTGCCAGGTAGACAGTCAGAGAGACAGGTAGACAGATAGACCATGTAAACTCATGATGTCACTGATGCTGGAAAACAGTATATCTTTGAGGGAGCTATGAGCCACTTCCTCCTCATCCTTGGTATTCCTGTGGGAGATTTGAGGAAAATCAGAGAAGTTTTATGAAAGGAAAAGTCTGCTCACCTTTATGCATCTCAATGGTGTTTGCCAGGCATCCATACTCCTCCACAATGAAGTCCTCTATGGCCTTCTTGCCCATTCCAAAGTCTCGTAAGGTTGTGAGAGTAAATCTTCGCATCACTTTCCAGTTTTCTCCATGAGAGAATATAATTCCTGAAATGGAAGATGAAAGCACAGAATTAGAGATTTCAGAAACAGGGCAAAGATCCCTTAGCCACTCTGAATCCTGGTAAAGGTGAGCACTGCTAGGAAACACTTCAGACTCTCAAGGTACATTATGTCCTCACGTAGAGTGAAACTAGACAGGAAAGAAATGCTGGGTGCAAGCTATGAGAGGAGCAGCCACTGCTCAGAGTTCACATGATTGCTGGTGCCTTCCGAGAGACTAGGGATTTTGTTCAGCCCAGATTAGAGCAGAGAGCTGAATTTGTGTCTCCTCTGTGTGAGGTGAGTGTGCTCGTCATCTTAGATGTTTTCTTTGGGAATAGATGCATCGCCCCTTGGGAGTGCACATGTTCTTGATAGACTGTAAGAACTAAAGGACAAGCTGTGATGTGGGCATCTGTGTGGAAAATTTCCCCACTTGGTCAAGGAAGTCCCACCCTTGTGCATCCTAGCAAACCTGCAGAGAATTCTCAGGGGCATCTGCAGAGAAGTTTCGGTCAAGCAGGTGCTGCAATTTACTTTCCTTGCACCTATCCCTATCATTCTCTCTTAATCTTGCTGAGAGTCTTGGACAAGAAACCTTGTTCAAGTGCCTCCTGAGGAAAGAAAGCATGTAAACATGGGCTGACTTTTAACAACACGTTGGTTACTCACAGTTGGTCACCAGATACAAAAGGGTCCATCCTTGTTCACCAGCCAACTCACCGAGTCCTTTTGCTGCTTCTTCAATGACTGGGAGTTCAGGTCTCCCTGCAAATGCGTCTGCCTGATTCACCAGAGCTTCCTTCACTGTTTCATATCCTGACAGCACGACCATTTTATTTTGTCCCATCTGAATGCTGAAGACTGGGCCATACGTTTTGGACAGCTAGCGGGATGAAGGGAGACAATGGTGTCAGATGATGACCGGAAAGCCCAAAATAATTAGTTCTCAGCCAGCTCAAGACTCTTTTGTTCACCTTCCCACACAGCACTGGAATTTCCCTCTCTGTCCAGAATGTGGAGAAGAGGTCACGGAAGTACGCATAGAAACGCTGGAACTGTTATGAAGAGAATGCCTCATAATGGGGTCTGCAATCCTCTGCTAGGATCCCTTTGGAAGAGAAGAGCCTAAAGGCTGGCTCTGCCCCTCTGAGTGTGCGTGTAAGTGAGGATGGCATGGCAGAGTAGGACCATGCCTGGGGAGCGCCCAGCAATGGAAGGACAAAGTACAGACTAGGGCCTGGACTCTGCCATGGCAGGAGAAGGCCTAAGGGTATGAAACGATTTGGCAATTTTGGTTTTGGGAGGTAGCAGAGCTGAGAAGCCTTTGCAGAGAAGCATGTTAGGGCCCTGACTTGGTAACTCAGGTATTTCAGAGCTCTTTAGGCAATGTAGGACAGCAGATGTGCTTAGCTATGCATGGCTTAAAAGAGATAAACACAAAGAGAATTTTTCAGCAATTGTTGTGAGAACTGTTCAGCTCATGGTCAAACACTTGACACCATGAGTAGTTGCACTTCACTGAGTCCAGAGCTGCTGCTTTTAGGGGGACGATGCCAGGGCTCACATCACCCACACCAACACCCTATCATGAACTTCCAGTGATGGGAGGAGCATTTAGAAGAACGAGTGAATCTTGCATTTGAAGCTCTCTGCTCAGAGAACTTTTTGTAGCCCTGATTGTGGCTCAGAAGCTTCCTTAGCCGGGCAGGGAGATGTAAGAAAAAGAACAACAGGAGAGGCTACCTCTAGCATTGTCCGATAAGGCCTCTTCAGATCCAGGATGTGCAGATTTCCGATGATGGGTAGAGGCCTGGGTCCGGGGGGAAAGCCCCTTCTTGCGTGGTTCTTCCAGAAACCGTCTCTTTTCAGAACCAGCAGGAGAATGAGGATAAGCACTAAGCCTGCAGGAGCGAGGCTGGCCCAATCCATTGTCGTTCAGCAGGGGCTTAGCTGCAGCAAGCCAAAATGTAAGCCAAAGTGCAATCTGCTGTCAGAAGTTAAGAGTCTGAAGCACTGATGACACTCATATACTAATAGAGATAGAGCTTCAGTGCTAACAGATGGCAGGAGTTCTCTTCTGGGTTCTCCTCACTGGGTAATGGCCTCACTAGGCACTCTCTGCACCAGGCGTGCTCTTTTGCTTTTCTTTGCTCTCTGCTGGTCAATGTTTAATGGGAGGCATGTGGCTTTCTAAACTAGTCTTGTGCGTTGGTGGATAAGTCTGGGGGCATCAGTCCAATTCAGAAACAGCAAACCAAGCAGCACCTTGAACTTGGAGGGTGAAAGTTCATATCTAAAGCAGTAGTTGACACCAGAGAGACATTGAAACCTTGAGAAACAGGTCTGCAAAGGGTACCCAGGGGTTATCCCTAGCAGTTAAGGGCTCTGCTCTTAGACATTGCTGTCTCAACGTCTTCTTTAAAACTATCCACACTTTCCTCTGGGGAAAGGGCTCTCTATTTTTTACCATCAGAAAATTGTGTTTGTATACACTATGCATTGCATTGCGCTGTATCCTGCAAATTAAGTTCTTGTCATCCCCCCACTTTTCCATCTTTCTCTGTAAAGCTGCTTGCAGCTTTGAAGCTTCTTTTCCCCTGAAGAGAAGCTCTGGGGAGCTGGGGCGATTGTAAAAATTCCTCTGGAGTAACCTGGAGGCACTGTGGGTGTTGGTGTGTGTCACGCTATGAAGGTTCGCTAGTAACAACTGAGACAGTAATGTAATAAACATATGTTTATTTCCTCACGCAAGCTCTTGGATTAGTAACACCCATTAAAATAATGCGATTACTAATTTAGAAAGGATAACCCCAAACTGATGGCTACTGCGCTATTAATTGGGAATGCTGCTTATCCCAACTTGAAAGCTAGCTTGTTCACTCTCTTAGTGAGAGGACTCTCAACCTCGAGGAGTTACCTTAAGCCAGAGTCCCAGGAAAAGGGGAGGGAGGGGAATACTCACGGTCCAGACGGAGAGGATGATCAGGTCACGTTCCCGTCCCCTGCTCAAAGTCTCTTAGCTTCCAAGTCTTTACATACGGCTGGGGCTCTGGGCAAACACTGCTTTTGCTGGCCTTTGTGAGTTTCACAACCAGAGGGCTGTTTGTTCTTCTGCTTGGAAGTCCCTGCTAGCGAGGCAAGGCTGCAACACTTCCCTATCGCTTCCTCCCTCCCTGGGGATCTGTGCAGTTGTGATTCCACAGTCTTATCAGGTGGCAGACTTTAATCCTGTTAACTCTTCTGTTCCACAGCCTTGCGCAAATCAGTTGGCAAAATTCTTCAATCCTGTTAACTCTTCACTCACTCGTCAGCGTGGAAGGTGCATTGACTAGAAGCGCTCGGGAAAGGCCGAGCTTAACAGCAAGCTCCTCTGAGCTAGCCAGATAATTTAGTGAGGCACACAGATCTTTGAACTAGTCAGCGTTCAAAACAGATTGAAAGGTAGGGTGAGACTAATTTGACCAAGTGATGAGGTCTGCATTGACCTAATAGCCACGGCTTCCTTTATAGAGAATAGAGGGCAAAAAGCACGTTGAAGGCACCGTTCTTCTCTCCCCAAATCAGAAACCAAAACAGGCCACACAACCTATTTCTCAAATGTTCCTAATTTTCTCACCCAACTTAAGGCAACCAAAGCTCAGGGGAACCCAGATCTCGGAAGATGGCATCTCTCTTGTGGAAGTCTAAAGTTAGGAGTGGTGAACCCCCCTACTGAAGAGGTGGTATGTGCATTAAGGTCAAAATGTTTCCTTTTAAAAAGTGAGTGTTGTGACTTTGGAGAGAGAATGTGGCATTAACCTGTGGAGCATGGCCAGCAGGGCCTATTGCAGCTAAATGATGACCTCCACAGGAGAAGACAAAACTTCAGCACATAACTTGTATCTGATGTGATGCACCTCTCTGGACAAGGTATCCAATTGTGAAGGCAAGGCTATGACTACACAGTAAACAAAATAAGGCCAGGACACTCTCTCTGACACTGGAACTTGGGTTCAGGCAGGAAGATCTTGATGGTGCCAAGAAGGCCAATGGTCTCTTGGGGTGCATCAGGAAGAGTGTTGCCAGCAGGTGGAGGGAGGTGATCCTCCCCCTCTCCTCAGCCCTGGGGAGGCCACATCTGGAGTACTGCGTCCAGTTCTGGGCTCCCCAGTACAAGAGGGATGTGGCACTACTGGAGAGAGTCCAGCGAAGGGCTACAAAGATGATTAGGGGACTGGAACATCTCTCTTATGAGGAAAGGCTGAGAGAGCTGGGCCTGTTTAGCCTGGAGAAGAGAAGGCTGAGAGGAGATCTTATCAAGGAGATCTTATCAATGTGTACAAGTTTCTGAAGGGAGGGTGTCGAGAGGATGGAACCAGACTTTTCAGTGGTGCCAAGCAACGGGACGCGAGGCAACAGGCACAAACTGAAACACAGACAATTCCATCTGAACATGAGGAAAAACCTCTTCACTGTGAGGGTGACAGAGCACTGGAAGAGGTTGCCCAGTGAGGTTGTGGAGTCTCCTTCTCTGGAGATATTTGAAACCCGCCTGGACGCGATCCTTACAGTGTGCTCTAGGTGACCCTGCTTGAGCAGGGGGGTAGGACTCAGACAATCTCCCGAGGTCCCTTCCAACCTCAGCCATTCTGTGATTCTGTGATTCTGTGCAAATTGATTTCAACTCCCTAGTGTGGCAAAGAGTGGAAAATGAGGAGCTATTGTGGGTGCTTAGGCTTAAAGGGAATATCCTCTTTTTCAATCTGTGCCCATTACCTCTCGTGCTGTCACTGGGCACCCCTGCGAAGAGTCTAGCTCCGATGTCTTTACACAATCCCATCAGGTATTTATGCACACTGATAGGATCCCCCATTGTTAACGGTGCTAAGCGACACTTGGAATACGCAGAGGTAGAAGACACCACTCTGGAATAAGGTTATTAGATGTTTATTACCTTGAAATCCCTGAACCTCAAGGGGAACCCCAGGAACCTTGCGGGGAAGCAACCGGGCTGTTCCAGGCACTGCAGAGCATGGGCCCATGGCGAGGTTTGGTCGGGCGTGGGTTTAAGGCGAATTGATAGGCTCCAGTACGGGGTACTGCACATGCGCTACAGATAACAAGGGAAGCAATAATTCTTTAGGAGTACACAAGTCCAGACTGACGCCTATGTGGTGCAAGTCTAACAGTCACAACCTGCTGTTCTCATGGGTTCTGCATGCCAAGTGTTTCGGCAGCTGGAATATTTAATTGGTCAGCATGCTCCTGTCTCCTTGCCAATCTTCCGCTGTTTGCCCACCACACCCATGAACCTCCTCTTCTCCAGGCTAAGTTTGGCTCCAAGTCTGGCAAGTTTTCAATCCACCTCAGAGCCACCCCATACTTCACGAATTTGTCAATGAGGATGCTGTGGGAGACAGTGTCAAAAGTCTTGCTAAAGTCAACAACAATATCCACTGCTCTTCCCTCATCCACCAAGCCAGTCATCTCATTGTAAGAGGCTGTCAGGTTGATCAGGCACGATTTCCCCTGCATAAATCCATGCTGACTGCTCCCAGTCACCTTCTTGTCCTGCCTATGTTTGGAAATGGTTTCCAGGACTCTCTGCTCCATCACCTTCCAGGGATTGATGTGAGAAAATGTTCAGGACTGAAAATCTCTGGGTTCTCCCACTAAGATTTGTGCTGCAAGACAGAAGCTAAAGAGGGGATGATGTAAAGCCCAGACAGTAAGACTGTTCTGAATGCTGCCACGTGATCTAAATGTCTCCCTGGAATTGCCCATCACTTTCCACTGATGCTAGAGGGAGCAGCCTAGCACTGCTCAGCTTACTAGCACAGGTGAAGTGTTCAGGCCCTGAGGGAGAGCAGGTGCTGTGGGAGTGAAGCCACTGAAGGAAATTCTGAGACCTCAGGAAGTGGAAAAACAACAAGAACTCCTGCTCTAGCCAGACATGCAGCACTGCTAATGGGGAGGCTCTGAAGGCGTGAGAAATGCAGGTGACACAGGGGTTGTGACACTGAATAAGTCCAGGTGCACTGATGTACATTTTTTTTAATCTGTGATTTTTTTTAGTGTTTCAGGATGACAAACTCTCTCTAAACTCTTTCTCATTCAACTGTCAGTGGCTGTTTTTTCCTGTAAGGTGAAGGGAGGCTGTGCTTGTAGAAGGAGGAGAACAGTGCAGTGCGGGCTTACAATGCAGTCATGATGTGAGATGTGCTGGATGCCAGGCTGGCTCAACAGAGCATGTTCCTGGGGAAAGAATAGGACCAGTCTGGATGAGACTACTGACTCTGCTGTTGGGGCACCATAGGGTACAGCACTGACCTCTGCTAGGGCTACATGAACCATACATCCCGAGGCTGTTGCTCAGGGCTGTTCAGGTCTTCAGGACAATCAGCAGCTGTCAGAAGCAGGGATGTCCTTATTCAAGTCTCTGTCCCTGACAGCTGTTGACACCCCAGCAGCTGTTGACAGTTAATCCTAAAAGTGTGTCATGTGTGGGGAATGGAGGAAGTTCTTCCTCCCCTGCAAACCCCCTTTTCCTGGGGAGAAGGCAATCTCAGAGGCTTACGCTTTGAAAGAGAGAGACCTCACCACGCTAGATCTAGGTCAGAGGTGTTCATAGCCACCTTTTCCCTCAGATCCCGTTGCCATGCTCCCTTTTGAAGACACTCTGTCCTTTGCCTTCCGAGCAGCTCTAGATTTCCCCTCAAAAGACATTGCACACATTGGATCAAGCAGGTAGTGGATGTTGCATCTCCCCTTTGGTGCTGAGTCTCCTGGGCCTGACCACAGCAGCCTGAGTTTTGGGCATCCCTGTGATCTCCAGCAGCAAGGCTGGGACCATGCTGCAAAATGCCATTTGCTTCAAGATACAGCTCCCTCCTGCCTGTTCTGGGGCTAGTTAAAGTATCAGCTACAAGAGTACCCTGTTTGGATTGTGTGCCTGGAAGAGGAAAATTGCTGACTGAGGATGGCTCATCAAAATTTCCAGATACTGCAGCTCTGATTAAAAGGGAACTGGCCAAGGTAAGTTTAGAAATAGAAAAATAAGGGTCAGGGATAATTGCTGCACTTATCAGCGAGGTGGAATCACTGAGAGTGCTTCCGTAATGGAGAAGAGACCTCAGCAGCTAAGTTTGAAATGCTAATTTTCATGTTTATTCCACTGAATTTACTTTTATTTAAATCAAAGTTAAGGTTTCAGGGCCATTCTTTGTGAAGCACATTTTCAGCCACTATTGCTTATTTGAATCCTTGCTTTCCCGTTCTGCCAGGTCTGGCTCCCATCCAGTGACAAGCAAAAGAGGGTGTCAAGCAAATATTATGAGCTTCTGATAGTGAGTCCAGTAAGATAAAGCACATGGGTGTTGTAACTGTACCCAAAGAAGCTACATAAGCTAAGGGAATTCAGAGTGAATGAGAATCTGGAAAGGAAATGATGTCCTGCAAAAGGAAAAAAACGTGTGCTGCGCCTAAGATATTCATTAGCGACTGATGCAATATTTTGCACCCAAGATATTTGTTAGTGACTGGGTGGAGCAAAGAACTTCACCTTGCTTTTGTTTTTCTTTTCTAGGTGATATCATTACAGATGTCTTGTGACCTATCTGTTGCATAGGAAGACTTCATCTGGGAGGACAAGAAGTCTAGCATACGCTGCAAATGTTTTAAGTCCAATCTCTTCACATTATGCAATCACACAGTAGGGCCTGCACTTATGTGTCTTCAGTAGAGGCACTTGCCTTTGCCTTCTGACCATAGCAGTTTCAGGAAGAGAGAAAGAGAGAAAAGCCTGTAGGATTCCCTGTGAATGGGGAGTCAAGGCTGAAGAGAAAATTGAGAAGAGATGGCCTTGGCTGGCTGAGGAAAGAGGGCTGAGGTACGGTTTGTCTTTGTATGTCTTCATGCCTGACAGAGTGAGGAGCAGAGAAGGAGGTGTGAAAAGAAGACATGGAGAAGAAAGCATCCAGGGTTTTCACTGAGCCTGACTGGTGCAGACGAGCTGTGGCCTTCAGGACAGTATTTGGAAGAGTTTTCTAGCAGGAGATTAGTGGGGGGAATCATACTTGGTTGTGAGGCGAGAATGTGTTGCCTGTGCAAGCTGAAGTGCTCAGGCTGATCTCCTTGTCCTTAACTCCTTAGAGTCATGATCCCTGCAAAGATATGACCAAAGGCAGAGGAGAAGAGTCAGTGCTCCAAGGGATGGGGATCTGGAGGCCTCCAGGGAAAGGAGCAGGACAGGCCCCTGGGCAGGAACCTTGGAAGAGGAGTTAGAGAGAGCCTGCTCTTGTACCAGATAGTCTGTGCTGTTGTCAGGGTCTCTGGAGCAAAGGCCAGGCCATTTTGCCCACCTGGAAGGTGTCCTAGAGAACAGTCCCTGGCTTGTGTCCAGCTGTGTGCCAGCTGGCCTGTTTCTACCCCACCTCCCCAAAGGAGGCAAAAGGGCACAGTGCATGCCATGCCTTCCACACCTATTTGCAATTTAATTATTAACAATGCTGATGCTGATGCTGACTCTTGAAATGAAGTGAAAGGGTGATTCTGGGGTGTTTCCTGAGAGATGGGTGCCGGGTTACATCCATGTGGTGTTTCAGAAGAAGCACTGCCTCTACCCACTTGTGCAAGACTCTGTCGTTTTGGAAGGAAGCTGGGGGAGCTGGAGGTGTCTCCTGCAATGCAGTGGGAGAAGGAGTCCAACCCTCTGCTCCCTTCTGCTTGCCTGCTCAGTCCTGATGAGTTCCTGTGGTGGTTGCTACGAGTAGGGTGATGTTATCACAGGCACTGGGCATTGGTGACAGGCTTTGAGTATTTCCTCTTTTTTTTTTTTTTTTTCTCCTCAGTCTTATCCTGAAGTGCAGAGAGATGTTTGAGATGTTTCATCTCAAATATCTTGAGATTTTGAGATCCTACTTCAGGCCAAAATTTGTGGCTTCTCCAAGGTCTGATAGGTCATTTCTCTAAACATGTCTTGAACCAACTGAGCTGTTAGCAGAGTGTTTGTTAAGGTCAAATACTGAACTGCTCTATGGAGTTTTACGTAGTGTAGGAGGGGGAACTCATGCATTCTTTCAGCAGCATGAAAAATTCCTTCTTGTTCTTGGTCATCTCAGTAGCAAACTTAGTAGATCAAGACGAATTCTTTTTAATTTCCCAGTGCTCCTTATGTAAAATGAACTAGAAAAAAATGGACAGAGGTGTAGCAATTGTTGGTCTGGCCATCAACCAAGCTTTCTGGAAAATTGTGAGAGCTGGCCATGTTGGCTATGTCCCTTGTAATAAAGTAAGCTGTGTCAAGGCACTGGAACATGATCTTTATTTTTTCCAAATCATCCCAGGCACATTTTTCATCCTGGCCAACTAGCCAGTTACTAGGTCCATTCCTGGACAAAGTTTTCAGGTAGGCCTGGGGCAGCATTTTTGATGCAAGCACCTGGTCCTGGAGGGGAGAAACCAGTGTATTGGCATCCATTCATTGACAGTGCTCACTGAACAGCTGGCATAGAGTCAAGAGAATGGGTCTTGTTTTCTGTTGATCTTAATGGGACAGACACAGCTACTGTGGC
This sequence comes from Apteryx mantelli, assembly GCF_036417845.1. NCBI lineage: Eukaryota > Metazoa > Chordata > Aves > Apterygiformes > Apterygidae > Apteryx > Apteryx mantelli. The sequence continues at coordinate 135,875,918 of NC_089980.1, read as the reverse complement.
AGGTTCTAAAAACATGGCACAGGCTATTTCTGCAAGGAGCAAGTGCCAGGTATTGTGGTAGCAGTCTGGGTAGAAGTCAAGCTGCAGTGGGAGCAACTGTGTGTGTAAAGAGTTTTTGTGAGTACTTGTGTGTGGAGAGAAGGCCTTCCCACACTGAGACCACCTGAAACTTTGGCTCAGGGCTACAGTAGAAAGTTGTGTTGTTTGGAAGATCTCAGATCTGGAGGAACGCCATGCAGTGCTTCAGCGGCTTGGCTGAGTATTTTGATGAGGTATAGAGATGTGCACAGTCCTCTTCTGTTGTGCCGTGGCAGACCTTCCCTCTGAACCAGTATGTTAAATCATACTTCCTAATGCTTTAGGGCAGTACTCTTCAAGAATTTTTGAGTGCTGCTAGAAATGATAGCATTTATATGTGCTGTTACTTTGCCATTTGGGCTTTGTAATGGAGCAGGAACTTGTGCCAGTAGAAAAGGCCATATAAGTGATTATATATCCTTTAAATTTAGTTGGCACAGCTGATAGAATGCTGGTAAGTAGTTTTGCAGGTATTCTTGTGACTAAAATGTTATGGCAGAGGTGAGAAAGAAAGAAGATGGAGGATTCTCAGAGTCATCAAAGAAGGACTGACTCACCCAGTAACCACTGAAAGCACAGCATTGGTTTCTGTTCCAGACAAGGGCACATCCACAGAAGCCATTTTTATTCATTCAAAGGAAATACAATAATTCTATTTAATTCCATGGAAAAGTTTTTTTATTTTTGAAGGCTTCAGTTAATCTCACTAATATGCACATTAATCGGAAGCTAACCAATTTTGGCTTCCAGCTGTTGGATTTCCCTGTGTTTTCATTTGATCATCTCCTACATGTCTGCCCTGTAGTTCTGAATCAGGTCAACATCTAATGTTCTCTTGCTGAAGGCTGTACTACGCAGTCCTCTGTGTGTCTGTGTATTTGGGGTATTCTTGAAGGGTAAAATGTGTAGGGAACTATGGTGGTCTGCCTTGGAGGTGAGGGAGGAGAAAGTCTCAAAGTCTCATTGTGCGTGTCTGTGATCTGTACAGTACCATTTGAGCCCTGGCCCAAAGACTGCTTCCTGGCCTCTTTCCTAGGTTTTAACCATCTAAAACACAGTTTCCCAGGCTAAACTAGTCTTCTAGTATCTTTCTTTGTCAAAAAGGAAAGAAAGACTCATCTATAAATGATCAATAGGTTAGGTGGAATAAATCTCCCTCTAGAAGAACCAGTCTCTTTACTCTGTTTTTTGAGGGACCCTGAAGGACTAATTTCTCTGGGGCAGCAGTTTTTTGCAGAGGAGAAGAATCAGTACTTGGTGGACAAGGTTTTAGGTTACTATAGAAAGAATATAAGGCAGAACTGGAAAACAAAACACTTTTATTTTTTCCCTTTTGTTTTAACTAACTAAATATAACTATTCAGGGCATCATTCTAAAACATTAACTCACAGTGAGTAAATCTCACTTTCTCACTTTCTCACACAAGTATTCCACTGTATTAAACACCCACAGTCACTGAAATTACCCCAGTCACTGCAGGTGAATGAAAGACCTTTTGAATCCTCAAATAGGATTTTGAGGGATAAGATTTTTACAGTCTCTCTCTATATGGAATCTTTTTTTCAAGTATTTTGACACTTTGTTTTTGTAAATTATGTACAAAATACTTATACAATCTTTACATATTCAACATTAACATCATCAGATCCCTTCTCCATTTTCACAAAAAATAATTGTGTGAGGGCTTTGAAAGGGTCAAAGATTCCTTCCATCTAACAAAGTAGCAAACAGTCAGTCCTTGCACATCTGCAAAAGAACATATCTGAAACAGTGCAAAGTGTACTACAACAATCATGTTTTGTCAGTCATAGATATGAATCTGACACACAAAGCAGTATACTGTGGTGTGCCATAAGGGACAGCCTTGTCTAGTATCTTTCTTAAATTTTTCAAGGAAAAATACGTAAACAGAACAGAAAAAAATCTCCTGTGCTATTTCATATGAGAGGAGGTTTCCTCTTAAATATGATAAGAATATGATAAGAAATAAAGATTCCAATAAAAAATAAGATGCCAATACAAAAGTCTCGAAAGTTCATCAACTGTAGCTTGTCCTTCAGAGGCCTTAGTGGTAGCTTTGTACGTCTGAATAAAGTCTAGAGGAACTATAACCCTTTTGTTAGTTCTTCAGCTCTTGCCCATTGCCTCTTGATGGATAACACCATTTAGGTTTGCACAGATGCATGACTCGGCTTCCATCTACTATTATCTCATAGAACTCCTTCAGTTCGCTCAATTTTTGTCTTGCATAACTGGGCAGTTGTTATAATCAGCACTTGGGTGGAATTAATTTACCTTAATTTAGCTTCAATTTTCTGTTGCTGCTTTATCTTGTTTCAGGAGGCAGTGACTTCAAAGGCAGAGAGTCGCCACACTGATGTTCTCCACTGAGTCTTCTGCAGTTTGAACATAGCTGCATTTTGACCAGTCCTTAACAACACATACCTTTTCTTGGAGCAAGCATTTTGTTCAGGTTATATCCATTGACATTAACAGCTCTATCATCCACTTATTAACATTGGCTTTAGCAGGACAGTATTACATAATCACTTCTTTTTTTTTGTAGCTCCTACTGGATTCCCTTATCCTCTCTTTGAAATAGCCTTATTAATCCTGCACAGATAATTAAATTTGTCACCAGTTCACTTCCTTCTCTTTTTAAATAAATATATTAACAAAAAATCTTGCCACTCATATTGCCACTTAGCATATTTCCTCAATTGCTATATTCCATGCTTTGCGGTGAAAATTATCTCAACATTTTGTTTCCTGTCATTTAATCATTCTTTGATTTATAGTAGATTTTTCCCCCATCCAACAATATGACAACACACTTTCTTAAAAAGTTAATCTGGGATGCTCTGGTGAAAACCTTATTAGAATCCAAATAAACAATATCAATCTATTCCTTCATTACCATCTGCTTAATTACCCCTAAGCAGTTAAAGGATGTGACTCTCACTCAGGAATCTTGCAATTAAATATGGTATCCTGTAATAGGCTTGAAACACACAGATTATTTCAATGGTTATATTGTTTCAGTGATGACAAATGGTAAAATACAGATAACTTTCTAGAACAATGCATGTTCTTTTTTCTCATTTTAGATAAGCAAATATATTGAAAGGAGCCAATTATTTCAACTGAGCTTAGCGTAATGACAACATATACTAAAATAAAGCTTGTTTTATATTACAGAAATATAGCTATCTACAGCTCCTTCTTGAAAACCAGGAGCGGTTAGGATGATATTCAGATTTTTTTTTAACTTTAGAAACTGAAAACAGCACCATTAGGACAGAGATTTAAAAAAAAATTTTTTTCTACATCGTGGCTTCAAATCTACTGTGCTCATCATGATTGTTGGAATGAATCTCATATAGTTTCTCCTCTTCTGGAACCTGCCATGAAAACCAAAGAAGAGTTTAGTCAATGACATAAAGAACTCATTTTGTCCTAGGAGGAGATTAATGTGCACTGATAAGGTCATTCTCTTCATATGTACTATCTATTTATGAACAGTAACTCAGACTTACATCAGCCAGCAATTCTGAACTGTGAGGAATGAATTCATGGTGTTCTTAATAAAAGAATACCTTAACATTCACTCTAGCTACCAGTGTGCAAAAGTCCTATCTGGGCTTTTGAAGAGCTCTGAGGAAACAAGGTCTCCATCTCTAAAGAAACTCAAAGGAAGTTGTATGCCAAATATAAACCTCCTTTCCTATTAAAGCTCACTTATCTTATTTCTATGAGTAGTTCTGCTGATACTACAGGACCTTCAACTGAGCACAGTTGTATTATTATCACTGGTCAACACAGGGATAATTCAGTCATTCACATGCTGTGAATTCTTTAGTCACACTTCAAAATTGTCTTCTTCCTGTCATTTTTCAGCATGTATATAAGATAGCCTGTTTCAAGTCTTGCTGTAAATAATGCTTGTGACTCTTCCAAGGTCAAACAGCAAATGACTTGCACAGATGTCATTAAAAGGTGCTTTTTTTCTGATTGTCACCTCTACAGCTGATCTTTTGGCTCACAACTTCCCCTTAGACCACAAGTTTTCTCTGACCGAAAGCCAAATTGCATTGTTCCTGCCAGAGATTTATTCATGAGAAAATTCGTAAATTCTCCTTTTGGGTTCACAATATTTTATTTACATGGATTTTATATCATGCTTTTCTTATCTTGCCTTTTTGAGCTTGTCCTAGCATAAAAGACAAAATTCAGACTGCCTAATTTAAGAATATATCGTCAGTCTATACTGAAGGGAGATGCAGAAAGCCTACAAACAGAACTGTGAGTTTCTTAGGTTAGCCAAGAAGAAATGTATGTCTGAGTTCATGCACTTGATTGTAGTCATCTAACTCGGAGATATGTGTGGGACTGAACTGATCAAATCTGGATGTCTGCAGTGTAGAGCTCCACATCTGAGGTAGTCAATGAAGGGTCCACCACAATCAGTGGAGGGTATGGACTTTTAAGATCCTAATTCGTCTAACCCTAACATAGGTCTGAAATGATTCAAATGAACTGCAATCTAAAGCTATCTTTCTTTGAATAGAAGGACTATTCAGATGTAGTTGTTTCTCATCCCCATCTGTGTCTTCATGCATAAACCAATGGTGCCAGGAGGCAGGTCTTCTTCTGAACAATAACCTCAATGGTCAGATCACTCAGTCAGAAAGAAGAGCTTCTTCTCAGTCTAAGGGGGACTGCCCCTATAAATACTGAATATATGCTCTAAATTTAATTTGGCAGGAAATCCTAGATGACACTAGAAAAGCAGCCAAGAATGTTGCTAAATATGTTCTTAAACAGCACTAAAAGGGAGTTAAAGTAATTCTAGTCTCAATTCATTGGTTGTATTTTTACTTTTTTCTCAAGGCCAGTCTAATGCAAAAGACATGATTAGGTAAAAAGTTCAAAAAGATCCTGGAGGCCTTGATAAAGTCAAAGCCTGAGGCAACAGTTTCAAGTTCTTGTGTGCAAGTGATCCTTTCTATTTTAACGAAGGGTCGCACTGTGTCCCCACAAACCCCAGAAGAGCAGGACTGTAGTGTGCTGTACGTCTTCCTACATGACAAAATTGAAGCTTCTCCATCAGGATCATTTTCCAACCATAGACTATATCTTACCTCCCAATAAACGGAGTCATCAAAGCAATTCTGATCAGATGCTTGTCCCAAGAAGGGCAACTTTAGAATGCCACCTGCAGGGAAATGGGTATCAGAGGTTAAAAAATAGACAATGTGCCCAAAAAGATGTTTCTCAGATGGGCCCTGGGGAGTCATTTAAGTTCTTTGCCTCGTTTTCTAGTCTACAGAAAGGTCCAGTCCTCCTGGGACATTGCGCCTCTCATTATTGGATGTGATGCAGGTTGCTGCATGTTGACATTGATGAGAGCTTGTTTTTAATTACACAGACCCTTCTCAGATTTCATCCTGGATTTTTCTGTTTCAACCTGAACTTTTGTTTGGGAATTATCCTTTTTTTCCCCCAGGAATGATGCTGTGACCTGGGATACGTCCTCAAGCAATCTGCCCAAGTACAATCAAGTTACCGGCCTTTGGATATCATATATGGCAGCTGCACAGTACAGGTTTGTCTGAGATCAGTGGCTCAGATCGTAGAAGTTTCCATCTACTCTACACATACCAGAGAACCTGCAAAGGTCCTACATCAGACTAAGGAATCCTCAGCTGAAGTCCAGCTTTTGGGAGAATATGTTCTAGTGGTTTAGAGTTACCAATATTGAGCCAGAAGGAACCACTAAATCATCTCAATTGATTATTCTCCACATAAAAGGCACAGGAGATGGGAATCACATGCAGAAATCCAGTTGCCTTTGGGCATGGGCCGGGCATGGGTCTCTTGTAAATCCTGTGTCATATTTACCAGTGTAATATAGATAAATCAAATCTTTGACTTTTTCACACAAAATTGTTGACACATGGAAGTTCTCTACGGGCACATCTCTAAATTCACTTTGCTTTCATTTGGTGTATGCATTGTACTGACCTGTCAATATTCCGCCTGCCAGTGCAATTGCAATCGTGCTGCCCAGGGCAGCAGCCTGCATGTCAGGAGTAAAGCGGGCAGTTGCCCTGAAAAGGACAGAAAAGTAAACCATAGACAATTAAAAATTGTTACACCTTGAGCCTGAGCTTCTGTCTTACAGCTCTGTTCATGTTTGCTCTCTGCTGGACAGGGTGGCTCATATCCTATCATTGTTGTGGCCAAGGCATAAACTATGTGAGATAGATTGATTTTATTTCAGTCTTGTTTTAGACTAAAACTCAGCATAAGTTCTTTGAAAAGGTTATTAGTATCTTATAAGCCTTCTGGGAATGTTCTCCTTTGTGAAAAAGACCATCATTTCGTCTTCCTGTAGCCTTCTTTGTAAAAGAGTAGAAATAGCCCATTTGCCAATTGATCTTTTTCTTGGATATCTTACAGCTGCCAGCAGTGTAATTGTAGAATAATGATAATGATTCTATTACTTTTGATGCACTGTGCTGTAAGTTGTTGTTTTTTACGATTTTTAATTTTTACCTGAGCTGTTAATATGGAACACATTTGGCATATAAACAGTGTATTAAAGGCAGTATATCAAGAAGAGTTGTATTTAAACCAGAACACCATGTCTGGCATCAAACCAAAGGTGCATTTTGTGAAAATAAATCATAACTAGATCCAAGGAAGGGAAAAAAACCTAGGATAAGCCTTCACTAAAGGAAACTTCTTTCTTTCTCCTCTCTATAATTTACCTGATTTCTTTTCTCACTGCAGTTACAATGATGCCTGCGATACCTCCCAGTATTCCAGGTAAACCATGTAAATTATGGACTCCACAAGTGTCTTGAATGTTCAGCTTGGAGGCCATAAAAGGCTGAAATGAGGGGAAACACAAAGTTTGTGGTGAATTTATAGTCTTCCATTATCTCTAGAATGATAGGCAGAAGAAATAAATGGAGAAGAACAAGTAAACGTTTCCTGTACATAGGTAAAGTTTGGCTATAAAACCTGCTATCTTCCCCTTCATTGTGAAACTATGTACATGCAGAAAACTGGGTAACTAAGTATAATGGTACAAATGTACAATGCGCCATTGTAATGGTACAAAACATGGTAGTTCTGAGATGTTCCTGATCTTTTCAGCCACTGTAACAAAGACTGAAAGAAGTGGCTAAAACATACATGCCTGTTCTGAGTCTGCTAGTCACTTATTTTCTTCCAGAATGTTTCTCCATCAGGAAATGCCACTTTGTTGAAATCAAAACAAGCAGCACTCCCAAAATGGAGAGTTTTAGTCAGATTATTTTGTTTCGACATTTTGCATATGAAACACTTCCACTTTGGACTTCAAAATATTTTCCATTACAGATTTATTTAGAAATCTTACAACACCAAAATTTAATTAATACTGTTTCAGTGTTAATCTGAAGCACAGTTCTTCTGGTGGAGGTTGTTTGGGAAACATGGGCTTGGAGCAAAATCCTGCCAGTTCCTTGGAACAGAAATCCCAAGTTCAATGAACTCTAAAATCTACACAATCCATCTACATTTTTAGCTAGATGATAAATTCAAGACGGTTCACAAGCATATATTTAAGTCACACTGATTTCAAAATAAGTTAACTAGCATGTGCAATCTGTAGAGTATAAGCCAGTTACTAAAATTCATTTCTAGTAAACCAAGTCAATGAAGCAATAAAGTACATGAGAGCAGAGGCAGGTCCTAGGTACTTACAGTCAGGAACTTGAACCCAAGGACAGAAATGATCCCAGCAATGCTCCCAATGCACATGGCAGCAAAAGGGTAGATTGACATGTCGGCACAGGTACCCACTGCTACTCCTCCTGCCAAGGTGGCATTTTGAATGAGAACCTGCACAGAGTATACAGCAGTGAAGATGATATATGTGGAATAGAGACTTTTTGGGGGCCCGAATGACTTGAAAGCCTTGCTTGCATGTTTTTTTTCTTTTTCTTTTTGTTAGATAGGAATTGTCCAGTGAAAGCTGAAGAGGAATTTAAAATGTGCCTCCCTATTATGCATTTCTGGATTTAGTTCAAAACTGAGCCAGTACTCTGAGCCAGTTTAGCCTGGGTCTGCTATGGGCCTGTCCCCCTTTCTGGCTTCCGAAAGCAGAATCCCCGTCCTTTCTCTGTAAAGTTACTGAAGTTCATCCAAACTCTTGCTAAGCCAGCCTGAGCCAGCAAGAACTGATTCCCACAACAGCAACAAATTCTGAAAACTCATTGAACTGGACCACCTCACACTGGGCTTGGATGAGCACTGCAACAACTGCAAAGTAGTGGGTGAAAACATGGATTTTAGGGCAAGGAGAGGAAAGCGTGGGATCCTGGCACCTCCAATCTCATTTGGATTTGGCTGTGTGCAGCTGAGCACTGAGACTGTCAGGGAACAGGTCAAGTGCCTTCAGAGAGTTATTTTAGCTATTTCAATACAGTAATTTATGTAAGAACTTCTTTGGAATAAGACCCCAAAACCCACCTGAACCTTGGAGTAATGTGCCTGTGGCTCTTGTCCACAGCTGGTTCTGTGGACAAGGGAGCAGGACCATCACTATAATGTCTGACAGCACTGGGCTCTCCAGATGAACTGATCCCATTGAGGACGCATATGCAAGGAGGGATGACTCATGGTCCAATCTGGCATTGAACCTTTTAGAAGCATAATAGCCCTAATTTTGCCCACACTGTGAGCAAAGGCTCCAGATAGCTCATAGATGCTGGAAATCTACAGCATTATCCTTACTTTAGAGGAGTGACTCAATTTAACAGAGGGTTTGGCATGACTCTTACCATGCTGAATTTGCCTCTCTGATCCACCAGGCTGGAGAGGGCAAATGTTACGACAGTACATGCAGCAAGGGAGTAGTAAGTGTTCACAATTGCTTTAGTCCGGGAATCTTGGTCATGTGCAATGGCAGAGTTAAAACTGGGCCAAAACAGCCAAAGGAATAGGGTGCCTGGATGAATATAAGACAAAACCAAACAAAGACTATTCAGTCACAAGAGATATTTTAGTGTGAAAGATTCAATGCAAAAGAACTACCTATAGGAAGTCAGGAAGATTGCCAATATGAAATATGAAACAACCAAAATCCTGGAAGAAATAACAGATTATGCAGAAGCTTTTGACACTAGCAGCTGGGATGCTGACACATGCTCTCTGTCAAATCTTACTGAAGGACTTTAAGATATTATAACCCCTTGCTGTGTCACACACACCCCTCACTTCCAGAGCTCACAACCTCTGTAAAAATGATGACAGAATAGGATGTATGCTGGTGCAAGACAGTTCACATACAAATCCTTTATCACCTATTGATATAACTGATGGTTTTAGCTGAAAAATTGATCTATGGACAGGTCTCAGTGAGAGATAGATGCATGTCCAGTTCCATAAACCATATATTTTATAACATTTATTAGAAGGACAGGGCACAGCTGAATATGGCCAATTTCTATGGAGATGCTGCTCATAACAGAAGTCACAAGAAGGGACTCCCCATCAATGCACAGTGAAAATGCATGTTTAATTTGATATTTCCTCTTTTTATCCAAAGAAAAATTGTAAAAATATGGGTTGCACTGAAAACTTAATGCATACATCAGACAGAAAAGAATATGACTCCAGAACTGTATGCAGAAAAATGGATGCAGCATAACAATAGGCAATCTTAAAAACAAACTGAAGAAGGATGGACAACTAATCAGAGCTCACTGTTACTTCCCTGTGCTTCTTCTACTTACCAATCATGGCAAATATGTCAGAGTGGTAGGTTGATTCTTCATTTTCATGTTTGTTTTTCAAGCCAGGACGATACAAGACTAGGGCTACAGCCAAACCAAAATAAGCTCCAAAAGCATGGATAGTCATTGAGGCTCCAACATCTGTGGCCTGCAACAGGGATCCAAAACAATACCACAAATTTTAAATAGAGGAAGGATGAGGACCTGGCGAATGAGAAGTCTGGATGACTCTGTCGTTTATTTTCTATGGTAGGGAGTAGAATCTGTAAACTGAAAATATTACAAAGTGAAAACTTGTCACTAATAAGAACGCACATGACACTATAACTACAAATCAGAATTTATATGAAACACTTCTATTGATCATCTCTTTTAGTATGGTCTTCAAAATGTTTCATGATTCTTTTGTCTAATAGCACTGGAAAGCAGAATACCTGATCACTGCTGAAGGATCACAATGGATTTTATGAGTGATTATAGTAAACAGTGAAACAGATCTGAAAATTGTTCAAATCTGAGTTGTTAGAATTCCTTGCTCAAGTGCCTCTCTAGTTAAAAAATGCAACATTCTTTGATTATGCTCCATGACTGACTAAGCTCCAAGAATAGTATTTACCTATTTACTCAACTAAGGGAGATACAGGGAAAAATAAGATAGTTTAAGATCAAGGAAAGAATATTTCTATAATCAAAATCAAAGATTTCTATAATCAAAAGCAAAATCAGTAGAATAGATATCAGAGGATCTTTAGATATGGACACCAGCTTGCTTTTAGCTTTCCTGACCATACACATTCATATTTCCTGTAATGCTTTCTTTTAATAATTAGCTGATACTCTTACTTTCATAAACATTTTTCAAATATATACTTAAAATTGCCATCATTTTTTGCCCAAACCAGGGCATCTGGAGAGAATGAAGAAGTATTTAGCAGGGGCTTTCTTTCTGATCTCTGAAACTGAGATTAAAGACACATTACCTTGCATCTAGGGAGAAGCAAAAATACAGATAGGTCTTTCTGTTTAAGGTAGTTTGAGGCTGATAGTAGTAACTTGTTAGGCTGCCATAGCTTAAGTGTGTTGTTCAGCCCAAGCGTATCATATAGACAGAAGCAGTATCTTAAGCTGAGATGAAACAGTTAGATATCTGAACAGGAGAAGCCGGACTGAAGAAGAAGAGCAAAGACTTGCGGAATTTGATGTGAGAGGAGGCAGATGGCTGTGGAAGACAAACCACCCCATATAGATTAGTATTTGTTATAACCAGAGGACAATTATTTCTAAATACTTGTACCTGAAGTATTTCTGTAACTAGATGTTCATTGCATGCAAAGATTGTGATCTCCAAAATCGTCAAGATCAGCATCTGAACTGGACTTGTTTTCCCCAGGACAGCTCCAAATGAAATTAAAGCAGTTGCTGTACTGAAGTCTGCATTTATCATGCTGAAGTTAAGAAAATAAATCATAACAAAACCAAAAAAAAGAAAGAAAAAATATGCAGAAAAAGAAAAATCAGCTTTCTGGAAATAAAGATGGACTAAAACTTATCATATCAGTAAAATGATAAAGCTTTAACACTTGAGATTTAAAACTATTAAGATACATTCTGTTCTTTGTGGATAAAAATTAAATCAAACCTTTCCTTTCTTAGGCAAGGGGATCTCATTGGTTACTGAGGATAAAGTGCAGGAAGGTTACCTCCTGCTTAGACCGTATTTGTGTGCAGCTAGTTGAAATTACAGTGAAAAGACACATGAGATTTGTATTGAGGATGCACAGGGATATTTCCAACTCTTATTTTTGCTTGAATTCCAAAGACAAGAGGGAGCTTCTGGTTTTGTTTGGATGGTTTAGCTCATTTCAAAAGCCTTACGTGCCTTTCTGACATGGTGCATCAGGTTTGCACTAGCTGATGTCAGGAAGGAGCAATGTTAACAGGTATGAAGAATGACAAAGGTAAATGAAAACACAAATTGGTCAAAGACCTCCAGGATGGAGGGATACTAGTTATAGCTCCCTCATCAAAGGTTTGTCTGTAAACATTCAGGAGCTATTTATATTATCCTGCATGTCCTTCAGTAATGTTTGGATGCTGTTTCTTTCAAAACAGCCCACAAGTTTTCTCAGGAAGGAGAACCGCAAATGTGGAAAGCACTCTGTGACCTTGGCAGATGCAAGACAGATTAGTGGGAAGGGGGTTAAAAATATCCAGGGACATTCATGGGCAAAGGTTTCTTATTCTATGGTTGGGGTCCAAAGTCTACTGCAGTATCTGAAAACAGGCTCCAAGCATGATGCTCATGCGCATAGTTTCTCCAGAAGCAGGGGAAAACCTCACGTGTAGATAAACACACTGGTCCAGCAATTCCTCTGTGACCCCATGTACCATGGGAGGACAGACCCTTTTGTGCTTGCTGGATACAGGAGAGATCTGGAGAGCTCCCGGTGCTGTGCTGGTGAGGGAAATATTGAAATTTCCAGGGCTCCAGAGATTCAAAGAGGGTCTCTCTACATGGCATATGGCCCACCTGTAGCTTATGACCCAAATTTCATCCTGTTTTACCTTGGCCCAATGCACTAGTGTTGCCTCTTGAGAGATGAAAGACTGATGAATGCCGAGAGGCTGGCAGTAATGCTCCATCAAATTTTAGTGAGCTCAGAAGTCTGATCTCACAGCTGTTGTAGTTTTATGTCTTTTCCTGATATCTTAAGGGGCAGATTGTCAATTCTGGAAATGTCATACATACCTTTTGATATCAACACTAATTTTCCCTCCTTTCATGTGCCAAAATCCTTGCATCAGGGTGCCCCACTGGAGACCCAAGGCAGCAATTAGCATGTTGATACCAACACTGCTGAATCCATATTTCTTCAGAAAGGTCATCAGGAAACCAAATCCAACAAATATCATCACATGGACATCCTGAAAGACTTAAGGGAAAAACAAAATCTATGTAAACAGGGACTATAGATGGAGGAAAGCCAGGTAAAAAGGAGGGTTTAATAGAAAGGAAATTGATTCCAAACTCATATTGTCAGTATGATCCAACCATCCACATTTAATGATGAGCCTACTTGTTGCAGATTGAGTGTTTTGAAAATTCATGACCCAGTATCGGTTTTATTACTTGCTGCATCATTATGCAAAGAACACTAGCTCTATACCTATACTAGCAAATTGAATGTGCCTGGAACTGCACTCTGGGCCTGGAGCTACCTGGAATATCACAGCTTCACGTCCATACAGCAAATTCTTTTCCCCTCAGATCAGGGTTGTCACCTCCAAAATGTTCTGGCCTAACTCCAAAAATATACATGGGAATTATTTGGACACATGCTAGTTGGCCCACTACAAAGGTATGCCTGTGATTTAAAACAATTTACAAAAAATTGATTCTAATTTCTTTACCTGGGCACTTGTAATTTACTAGTTTAGAAGTTGCCTTTAAGAACTATACTAATATTAATACTGATAACCAGCATATACTTATCTGTCCTTCAAACACTTCTAAATGTTAAAATATGGCTAATTCTTTTAATTACTTTTTTGAAGTATTATTTTTTTTCATTTTCAGGCTTTTTAATGCAAACTGAATTTATCATCATAACATGGATATCATATTATTTTCCATTTTAAAATATTTTGTTATTCTGAAGTATTTAATGTGGTGTAATGATCTGTGCACCTATCAGATCTGAGTCCTGTAATTAAGATTTTTTTCTGATTTTATTGTTAGTAAGAACCTCAGTAGAGAGAAACTCATTATTTTAATTTCTCTTTCACTGGTCCTTAGATGCGAATACGTAGGAAAAACTGAGACACTGACCTAGTAAATATAGTATGTGGCTTGAAGTTACATTTGCCAGCAGTGGTATTTTCATATGATTCCTGTAGTTTTGCTATATGCATTGCCATCTTTAGCCAAAAGAGGGCCCAAAAGTATAATAAATTACTGGAGTTTCCTAATAAACTGTCTTGTATTTGCATTGTCATATGCTAGTCTTGACATAGCACTGAAATGCATACATGCATGCAAATAAGAACATTTACACTGGGTTGCATACTTTTAAGAATTAGGGTCTAAATGCGCAGACATTCACATCACTTTCACTTCCTCTTTGGACTAGATTTTTCACATGTATTTACTGACTTTGATAATAGCCAGTGACATGACTTTCTGAGGCTCCTGCAGCCCTTTGTAATCTCCCTGTTTTCCACCATGTTACTCAATTTCCAGAACTACTTTCCAAAATTTTGTGTTGTACTTACTATTTATTTTAAGAGATATACAGCCAACTTAGCTCTCCCATTTGGACTGCTGCTCTTTTGGTACACTAGCAAATTTTGTATTGCAAAGCTGAGTGAAAATAATCACCTTGCTTAAAGTTCAACATATTTCCTTGCTTAAAAGGGCATTGCAAGAAACTGAAAAGATATGTCTTGGGACAACATAAACTGTGCTTAAACAACCTTCCTGATCCTGCCAACAGCAAAAATTGTATGTAGTCAAGAATTTAAAATTGTATAGTGCACACCGCACTCAAAAATAGTGCCTAGGGGTCCCGTTATTTTGAGGGTGGGGACGCTGTCTACAGCTGCCCTGGTTTCTGCTGGCAGCCTGGTGTTCAGCAGTTTATTTGGAGTCACAGACTTGCAAGTGAGACAAAGATATGTTGGTGGGTCACATGAAAAAGATCTTCTCAAATAAGAGAAGGAGTAATCAGAGATTCTACTCGCCACCCCCTCTTTTTGGAGGATATGTGAAAACTGGATGCCTAACAAACCTTTTTCTCCTCTTTTAAAAATAATTTTTTGCCAGTGACTCTTTATGCAATAATGTGCAGGATCAACACTTTTGCATATTAGAAGTGGCCTGGGTTATTGGACTGACTCTTGTAAAACTATTCTATAACAGGCCTATTAATGGTGCCAAACAAATACAGAACTAGGGGAGAAATCTATAAAAGAAGCAACTTCTACAACAGTAGCCTTTTTGTTTGGCTTTAACAGAAACAAATGCAAATGTATTAAATAAACTATTAGCATAACAAACTACAAAGAGATATAGGACTTCAATAGTTTTTAGTTTATATCGCAAATGAGTTTCATGCACCAAAATGAGAGGTGCATTTGAAAATGACCCACTGCTTGCCTTTTTAGACTCTGAATCAACCTGGGTTATGGACTTTCCAGTAAAGCCTAAGGAACAACCCGAGCCTTAATTGTGCACATTCACAGGAGCAGCCTGCTCTGTGGAAAAGGGATCTCCCAGTCTCCCAGAGGAAACTATGAATTGTTAGCATTCAGCATATTATTTTCTCTTGTTTGTAATCTGCTGGTTAAATCATTGCAGACAAAACAAGTGAATTGCTCTCATAAAAAAAAAAAAGCCATTCATGTTTACAACAATGCAATGAATCATGTCTAGATTAGTAAAAGATGCTTTACTGCTTAAGTCACCTGACACTAAGTATGAACCAAAGAACAGTTTTCAAAAGCATCTTGATGACCAAGTAGTTTAATTATCAATGTCCATCAACAGGGCTTTTGCATGATCAAGTCTTTTTTGAAAGATGCTTTTGGAAATCTTACCACAGCCCTAAAGATGCAATTCTGTTGGAAACAAGTGGCTTGTTGACATGTAATCCTGGGGCCTCCTGAGGGTTATCCAGGATTCATATAAATGTTTTACAGGTGTCTGGACTTACTTACACATCAGATTAAAAGTCCTGGGGAAAACTAGGTTAATTCATGGATGTTAAGGATAATTTTCACAAACTGAAGATCTTGAATTTGCCTAGTATGGACCTTGTTCTTGAACTACCTCTTACCCTTTTTTTTTAAAGAACAATAGGTCTGAAATGGTTTCAAATGATGGAGAAAACCGCACAATATGAAATAAGCTGTTTTAATGACTAATTGTATTTAATAAATTATAGCACTTCTATTCTGTGAGACAGGAAGAGAAAGACTGGGAAAAACACTCCAGCTATTCCTGGACAAAACCAATGCACGCGATTCTGCCAAGGCTGCTCAAAGCCAATATATTAATTTCACTGCAAGGACTCCGCATGATGGTCAGTCTCAATGAAAAGATGTTTGTGGAATCCAGGTTTATACTTAAACTGTAATTTTGCTCTGCCTGAAGAAGAAAACCTTACAACCCAGAACAAGAAGGGCACAGAAAACTTTCTGAGCCTTGGGACGTGGATCAGACACAGAACATTACATCCTGGATGCCAGCACTGCAGAAACCACCTAGGAGTACTCACAAAACCACCGCACACCCTTTTCCTCCCATTACACTGGTACACCACACATAAAGTTGTCCATCCAATTCACCATTCCTGTACTTGGATCCTCCAGAAACATATACGATGCAAAGCTGGGAATGATCTCAGCTCAGGCCTCCTTATCTGGGTGCAAAGCTATGGTGGCTTTCAACCATTTTTTTCATCTTTCTAAGGAATGAATCCAAAAATGCTGAAACAACTCAGGTCCATGGCACTGAGGTATTTAAGGCATACAAAAGCAGGCCTTGCATTGCAGATCTGGCAATATAAATTGGACCCTAGATGAAGCAACTAAATCTACCATAGAATGAGGTACAGATGAAGTTACTGTCCCAGGGCTGCCTGAAGAGAGCATGTGAAGCAGTTTGGACCCACTATTTTGTGAGCTCAGGGGAAGTCCAGACTCAGAATCTCTCTCAATACATCTATACTATCATAGCCTTAACTTTTGGCCAGATACTCCCGCAAACTCTATGCTTTTATGTGCACTTTGTAGACAGGGATTTTTGAGAGAAGATGGTCTAAAAGTGAAAGCACAGGTATCAGGAAATACTGCTCCTTTTTTCCACTTGTTTGCTGTGAATGGGATTCATCTAATCATAGGTGAGCACTGAAAAGCCCAACATTACATCTATAGTGTTTGCTTAGTTTATATCCATACTGGTAAACTTCAAGGGCCTGTTCCCAGGCCAAAGGGCAAACGACACAACTTAGCAAAGGGCAAATGACACAGCCACACAACTAAATACTTTTCCATCCTGAAGCAGCATTCTCACCTGTGCCATGTCTTGTGAATAGTCCCTGACCCATGCAATGCTTAAAGCCATACAGAGGCATGCTGGAGATCAGGGTGCTGGTTTCCATGAGCCAAAAACATGCCAGAAGCTTCTTAACAGTTCAGTAGTGTGGACAACTGGAGGACAGTGTGTTTGTATAACATAGTCGTACACTGCCTGTGAGGCGTGAGAGACAGAGGTGGAGAGAGACAGAGACAGGGCAATTTTTCCCATGTGTCTCACACTGATCTTAGGGAGGGAAAGACTATAGATGATCCCTAACTGAATAGCTTACATTTTAAGGCCTATTTTTTAGAGTTAACATTTGGTGAGAAGAATCCTTTCCTCCATGAGTTGGATGAGGACCCTGCCCTTTCTCTGCCCTCCTTTTAAAGTAGAGATGTTAAATAGAAAAACAGGGCTCCACACAAGGGCAAGGACAGGGTTTTAACGCTAGAACAGCCTACCTCAGGAGCTCCCCAGGAAGCACAGTACCCATGGTGCTATGTGTGGCACAGAAAGCCTCCGTCCAGAAGACTCACAGTTTAAAAGGAAATGTGCTACACCTTAATTCTTAGAAGTGTGCAACCCAGGCACTTTCTTTCATTTTCCTTGGTAAGAGGGAGTCTAAGAAAGTGCAGAGAGAGCACCAGAGCCGGAAGCAGTGATATTCCACCTGGAGAGGGTTGTTCTTGCAGATCAAATAGATCTTTAACCTGAATCTGAGGGATACATGGCCTAGATGTGTCCTTATGGCTTCCCAAAATTATACCAGGAGGGGGATGCCCAAAACACTATTGTTCTGTGGCTGTACTTGTTGTTGTTGTTTTGGGGAAGAGGCAGAGAAGGGATTGCTGGAGAGGTGTTTTAGGCTATAGATATATTAGTAAAATAAAAGTATCACAGTACAACAATCTGTGCTGTTAAATTGTTAGCATAGCCCCTGGCATGGTTTTGGCCTAGGCCATCTACCACTGTCCCAGGCAATAGTGGACCAGGGATGATCCCCAACATGCTGTCGGGACGCAGCCACCTAGTTTAGGAGCTGAGATAGTTCAATATGATGGACATAGCCAGGCAGTGCCTTAGACAAAGAATAAGCTCTGGCACAGCTTAATTTACTAGCTTAATTTACTAGCATACATGTGACTAAAAGGAAGCTAATAGGCAGTGCAAAATTCATCTCTTGGAGACACTGCTACATTACAATGGAGTTGCCCAAATGTGGGTAATTGGCCCTTGATGTCCATCAGCTGACTTGCATCTGGAGCTGAATAAATCCCTGTATTCACTGTTGTCTCAAGCAGACAATGTTCTGTGTAAGGACACACAATGTGACTAATGAGGTGTGAACTGACCCCAAGACTAGGTTCCCCTGTAACAGTCACTGAAAGGCCTGCTGGAATAACACAAAAAGAGCGATACGTGCATGTGTACTACATACAGGCTAGGAATTCTGTATCGTTATGATCATTGTTAAGAGGATTGCAATCAGGACTACAAATTTTTACAATATCAGAGACAAGAAGAACAACAACAAACTTTCATTAGTGTAGAAAGACACAGGATGTTTCTCTGCAAACTTCTCTTGCTATTTATTCACAAGAACCCGCTCTTTGCATAAGAAGGGAAGGGTGGGAGAAGTCAGCAACTACTTCTCATGCCCAAAGCGTTCTCCGTAGACTCCATCAGGCACTTCCAGAACAACAAATCAACCAAAACATTTACAGACTGAACATTACTACCGTCCAAACACCACGGCTGGGCCACTGTTTTGCTTTGAAAGGTAGGAGGGATTTCTCCACTTTGTGTCAAAAGCTATTGGCTTCATGTAGTCCATTTTCTGCAAACGTATTTTTTAACAGTGCTGAATATACTGCCTATTTTCATGTTGTGATAAGATGACCTTTTGAAACCTGGTCAATAGTAATGGCAGGTTCTATTCATTGTCTTCATTTGCTACAGTAATCAGACAGTCCAAGGAGCACTGTCGTTCATCTCTGGAAAATGGCAGAACTGTTCAAAGAAATTCAGATTTCTCCAAGTTTCAACCTGCTATAAAAACACTATAGAAAAAGGACTTTTCTCCTGGAACAGCTAACTTCTCAGCAGTTAGTTACTTTCAGAATATATGTGCTCAACTTGAATTTAGCTTTGAAACCTACTGCTTTCACACCCCAGAAAAAGTTTGTTTGCCCCAAAGCCTGCCTTTCTTTTGTAGCTATACTGTTTGGTCTCATAAGTTGTATCCTCTTTGTTCAGAAATCTTGCTTAGGATTATTTTAAAGAACTTCTAACTACTATAAATGTTAAACAGCGATACTTACATGGATATATAGTATTCTGGGAGACATTGTTGCTGTCATATTCCACGAATAAACCGAACAAAACAATGATGATCACTTCCAGAAGAAGAGCCAGGGCAGAGAACTTGAACCTCATGTTGGTGTCAAGGGCTGAAGGCATTGCAGGACAGCAGAAGGCTGTGAGAGCCTGATAAAGAGAGGGCTGCCTAATTCAGTGGATCTCGGTGATACAGCAAGAGAGAGACAAGCGAACCCACTGTCACACCCACTATGGGAGGGAAATAGTATAGGTCAATGTAGCAATTGCTGTTCCCCGGGCTATTTCTGCGTATGAAATGCTGGCTTACAAATTTTTCAGTTTGTAGTACAAAATAGCTCATTCAGTCATGGATATGCTTCTCAGTATCTTATATATAGTTTAAAAGGAAATAGTAGCCTGGAAGAAAATCTCACATAGCCTGATTTGCAGCACATAGCGAGGAACACAACTGCAGCCTGTTGTGTTTCCTGCAGTCAGTCATTTCTCGAAGTTGTAGCTTTAATTTTAAATAGGTAGATTATTTTTCATGTGATATGAAATGTGGATTATCTCCTGTCTCTTGGCAATAGGATAAGTAAGCAAAGTGAATTTGCTTCAGTAAACTGCAGAAGCATGTGTTCTTTCTATTTCATAGTGAATGAAATATGCATAAATACAGCACAAGTTCTCAGAGTGAACTGTTGTTTAAAAAGAATTATACTTCCTAAAAAGAAGAAAGGATGTTCCTAGCTGTTAAAAAGTAAAGCTGTAGATTATTAAAAAGAGGAACTTGAAAAAAAAAAGCTTTATTTTTCAATTTTAATTTTTTTTTGCATTTCTCTTAGCTAAGACAATGAGAATAGATCAGAGACCAAAGTTTTTAAAAGGTTTTAAAATGCTCAGTTTGTAAGCATTCTCATGAATAAGGAGCAAATTAAATTTCACTAAGATTAATGGGAGGATGATTACTTATTCTTGAGTATTCAGATTGCTTGTCAAACTTTCTGTAGAATCTTAAAAGTCTTGTGGATTTTGGGATAAGCTATCTTATTGTTATAATACTGAGTATCTCTCCCTCTGTTATTCAATATGTAGAAGATAGGACTAAGCATGTTTAGACATCATCAGTATATACACTTTTTTCAGGTGGAAATTCAGTGTTGAAGACCACATGGTAATACCAAAATGAAAATGGAAAGTCTAGTTCTTGAACCAGAATGCATCTGAAAACTCATGGTAGTAACTAAAGAATGAAATAATTCCCTGATAATAATTCCTAAGTCTGTAGGACTTTTTAAGTTAGGCAGAATCATCTCTACACTTAATGCAGCTGATCATAGTGTTAGGCATCTAGGAATAAAAATATAGGCCAAAATTGCGTTGTATGAGTCTGCATCTCACGAGAAGATGTATCTATAAAAAGACTGATGGTATCACAGTAGAAAACGACTTGATCATGTAGTAGCAGTGCTAGGATACAGGAATAAACTGCCATATGCGTTGTTGGGTGTAAAATGGACATATTCTGTAGATGCTGGGAGACGATGCTACCTTGGGCTGCAGTCCTGGTGAGACTGCTATTGGAAAAGGGCTCACACAGTTTATGAGATGTAAAGAACTTAGTTTATTTAGGGTATACCTATATTAGTGTACCAAGCCACAACCTTTTTGCTGGTCCTGAGGCCAGCTCACGTTATTTTGGCATCTTGAGCTGGCGAAACAGGGTGGCTGCCTCTCACGTGCCTCCTAGGAAGGGAGCCTGGTTCATGCTGACTCCGGGACGATGGCTGGGAATTGCTGGGAATTGCTTGGGAGATGACTGGCTAGCCCTGGCTAGAAAGCCTGCCTGGCACTGTTGCCCAGGCCCTGGCACTATTCAGTTTTCTAGCACAGAGGTATAATTAGACCATTTTCTGGGTTTAGTTTAAAATGACCTCAGCCATTACTGGACCCTTGAAAACTGGTCTGTGGGTTTGGAATGGAAAAGAAGCTGTTGAGCAAGGGAGACATAGCAATGTATCGCGCTTGCAAGTGGCAAAGCTAAAATGAACACATTCCTATTTTTTTCTTTGTAGCAACTATATTTCATTTTAACAGTTCAAAGGAAGCAGAGCTTTGTTAAAAGGCTGTTGAACATCCTTGCTGTACCACAGGATAAGACAGACTGCAATGTTTGATTGTAAGTAGCTGCTAGCCCCTTCATTTCTACAGGAAGTGGTTAAAAAGCAACAAAATCACGAGACAAATTCATTGTTTTTTACAAAAGTTTTTTTTTTCCTTTTTTAGTTCAACTGTGAATATCTCAATTATTCCAAAATGAAAGGAATTTTCCCCTGGGACTTGTAAATTAAACACAACTATGTTTTTTTCATTCATTATCTAATTATTCCCCTACTGAATATCTCACATGCAGTAAGTACAATGCTCGAGATTGTTAAGTTCTTTCACGGGTGCAGAAAGGGCTCCTGGTTGATATCTTATTAGGGAAAATGCCTTTAGTAACTATTTTAATCTAGAAATCTGTCAAATCAAATTAATTTAAGCAGGACTTTCCAAGATTATTCCACTCTATCTTAAATTACATGTATGCACATACACATACACCATCTATACAGAAAAATTATTCATGCATGTCTGAGCTGGTAATGCTATGCTGCCTTTACAGTCTGTGGAAAGATGTGCATCTCAAGGATCTGATTAGTCTCATCCCTCTTAAAGAGTTGTTTTAGGAAAAAATGCTCTATGTTTTAGAGGTGCTCACTTCTCTTTGTTGATTATAATGGGGGCCTTTGGGGAGTAGCTCAGAATTACACATCCAAATTTTAGAAACTCGACTAAGTCAGGTGAGTTCACCCTTCTCCACTGAGAATTTCAAGATCTTGCCACGCGTATTCTTGTTTGATCAGCTGTAATTCATCCCTTGTGTGGCACGCGATGGAAGCAGTCGCAGAAAATCTCTTAAAGGAAATACCTGATGTGCTCACGCAGGCTACATCTCTGCTAGTAAAGCGAAGAGGGCCAGGGCACAGCCCCTTGCACTAGCAGGCTGCTGACCAGGCTAGTGAGTTCTTAGCAGGGTTCCTGGTGTGACTTTGACCCAGGCCATCTATCACTCTCTGCAACATTGCTTCCCACGCCAAATACGGTTTGGGAGCAAGCACAGGTCAGGGATCGTTCCCCGTAGGCAGCCAGGAGCTGGCCACCCTGTTTTGGAGTGTAAGGGAGTTCATTTGTGTGGGCACAAGCTGTGTCGTGTCAGCCAGCATAAGGGCAGAGAGCAGACCTGGCCTTTTTTATTCCGTGGTGTGGATGCAGCAGCAGGGAAATGAGGAAAATACCCACTGCTCACACAATCTGATTGGAGTAACTTGTTCCTGTGATTTAAGGGAAACTTATAATGCTCCTGCCTTGCTCTTAACTGCAGAATCAAAAGGGAGGGAACAGGGAAACATTTTTTATGTGAGCAATTGCTACATGCATCCCCAAACTCACCAACCAGCTACAATTATGCCTCATATTTTTAGGGCTTTCTTTAAAATACAACCTATTTTACTTATATAAAATACTCAGAGACGTCTGTCTGAGGTGAATGAACCTAGTTCATGCAGAAGGTAGTGACATTAAAATAGCTCTTGCTTGTCTGTTCCTGTTTATGGCACTCCAGTCACGAGGTGAATAGAATAAATGCAGGTGTCTTCCCTTATGCAGACAGAGTACGGACAGTGTTACTGAACAGTAGAGTAAGAAGGGAAGCTCTGCCTGGAGCAAAAAAGGGGGGAAATACTTCAAATTCCATTATGAATGATAGCTACATGTCTAACAGACCTGTTTCCACTGAAAACACTCCTTTGTCTTCTAACAGCTATAACAGCTAGCACGTACTGTATTTTAACTCTCGGCAGAGCGCTGTCTTGCACACTGGCACGCAGTCCATCCAGGCACCTGTTGCACCTTTCTGTTATGCCAGGTCCCACATTACCTGTTTTTTTTGGCCTGATTCATTCACTGTTTGAAGCAGCTGCTGCGTCATTATCTGCTTCCTTCACACTGATCTTTTTTCTGATTTTCTCGTTTCTTGCAAGGTGATGAGAAACAGCCATCTGCAACATCTCGTTTCAAAGGCCAGCAGTCTTTAAATGTCCATCTAACTGCTGGGTAGAGCAGCCAAAAAAACATGCATCTTGAGCAGCTGGGCTTTAGTGTCTAGGGAAACTCCCTTGTCCCTCCCTATTAGCTTTAGCCCAGCCACAACTGCTTAAATACAACGGAAAAAGTGAGGGTATTCTTTGATAAGTATTGTTGCACATCTGGATCTATTAACTAACTTTGTGTATCTATCTTTTAAATCGACATTGGGTTTTTCATCCTACAAATCCATCTGAGGGAAAAATATGGTGTTGGTGAGGTATCAAAACCTTTATGTAAATCAATATAAAAAGTTATGGCAGACTTTCAAGCTTCCAAATAAATCAAAGCAAGAGATAAATGGTAGTTTGAGCAGTATCCTTACCTAAGGAATGAGAAAGAAGCTGCACTTAATAATCTTTCAGAATACCTTCAAGCATCATTAGGAGCAGAATTTATCTGACCAGACATATGCTATAGATTTCTATATCTGATTAACCAATTAAGTGTCCTTTTTAAGTTAGAAAAGAGAAATAGGAAGTTCCGAGAGGCAATTGATTTCATCTTAAAAGAAGATATATAAAATAGGCTAAATAGGTCACATGAATGCAAGGACTCAGTGCCCTTTTGATCATGTTGGTTGGCTGATGTAGGCTAAAATCAGCTTCAGGATGCTTCCTAGAAGATATCCAGTATGGTCTGCTGAAATGACCAATGTGATTAACAACCTTGATTTCAGTTTACAGAAGTCTTAGCTACGGGTCTCCCTCAGCCAGTGATGTGGATTTATGGAGTATGACTTGAGAACATGACAATATTTAAGCTACTTCTTTGTGCATGTTGTTAGTGTGGGCATATCACAGATTAACTTTTTCTAATGCTTTGTCAAAAATCCTGTATCAGTCTGAGTCAGCAGACACCTGCTCCATCTAGAGTTCAAAGCTCAGCTCAGTAAATGCAGTTTGTCCAAGTATTACTTAAGTAACCTCCCTCACCTTGAAGAGGAAAATGATGCTGAATGTGGTTTTCTGACTCCCTGGATAGCAAGAACAAATTTGTCTTGACTAGATTCATATCATCCATGCAGGCCTCTTACCTCTTGCCCAGTTTCTTACAAAGTGTGGGAAAAATAAGGGATTTTCTACTCCTATTAATGCACCACTTTTAAAATTTCTAATAGGAAACACTAACACTAAGATCCCAAAACGAGAGAAGGGAAATACGATGGACAAACAACCACAGCTTAATGGATAGACCATTGTTTAATCTATTTGGTTATTACAGATTGTTACTGAAGTAACTAAGTTTTTCCTATTTAAAATCATACAGACTTTCTCTCTCCCTTCAGAAGAAATTGCTTGTTTACTATACAAGGCATTTCCTTTGTACAGTACAAAAAGGCCTAATAGAGGTTAAGACTAGGAAGACTTTTTCAGTCTTTTAGTTCTCTCTTCTAAATAAAATAGAGAATTATGTTCAGTTAAGCTTGTGAATCTTGTAGAAAAGGAGCAGGGTGGACTTAAAGACTTCACTGTTTTATATTCCACTTTTACTTCATTGGCCCTGCAAAGAAGGAACAGAATGTACAGGCAGAAATTATTGGTTTAAGTGTATCCCCAAAGTTGCTGGAAGGCTGTTTATAAGAGATAAAGGGGCTCATTCTCCCTTACACAAGAGCCAGTTTGTACTGTTCTTGTGATTAAAAAAAAGGAACTACTGCAGAGTCGATGGATGCTTTACATACACGTTAAATCTCTATCCATTTTCTTGACAAAGCAATGTGAAATAGTATAAATGAGATTAAGCCTTAAAGTCTGGGATGCTATTTGCAAAAAGTGTTCATGATAAATCACATATATCTGTTTCCCCTTCCTGTGTCAAAGCAAGTGTTGCTCTTGCTCCCCATCCGTCCTCTATGATGAGTCTTATCTGGACATTTCAGCTGGCAGTTACAGAGAAGCTATTGCTGCCAGTTTGAAGTCCCTTGCAAACCGGTATTAAGCTTGTGAGAAGGACAGGGAAATTACTTCGGACCAGGCAAGGTATCATCTCAGTTGTTTTTCCCCACTGAGGGCTGTCTCTATGGTACAAAGTTCAGTACAGACCTGGGAACAAATTCACATGACTCTGTTCACTCTGCTGTTTGCATCTTGCCAGAAGAGCACGAGGAAAGACCACTTGTGGGAAGTGAGGAGAAGTCTTTTTTTCCTCATTGGCCTTTCGTGACATCACTTTTCCTAATGACACCACAAACGCGTGCCAACTCAAGGGACCCCCAAGTTCACCTTGGGTGGCATATGCTCCACAGCATCACCTCATTTAGATTTCTGACCTCCGGTCTGCTCTTGTCATAATCACGTGAATCAAAACCAAAACACCAGGAAAAAACAAACAAACAAACCCAAAACATAGGAAAAGATTTAAATGGAAACGGAAAGCTTCAGCTTTAAGCAAAGTTAAGCAAAGGCTTAACTTTCAACAGTGGAGACACGGTTAAAAAAAGAAAACTGGAAAGGTGCACCTGAAAATAAGGACTTTTCAACATTGTTTACAAGACATCTCTTAGCTGTGTTAGCCACAGAGTTGGCAGCATGGAGTTTTGAAGGCTGCTTTCCAGTGTCAAGAAAGTTCTGAATTCTTCCAAATTCCCTTTTATCTGAAGGCTACCATGAAATTCTTTTTTCTGCAAAGGAATCTTCCAACACAGTTTCTAGCAACCCCTTCAACTTTTATGTATCGGTTGAGATAAAGTTTAAGTGGACTTTCAGGTTTGGGTGAGCACTTAAAGGAAATATTGTTTTAGGTTGTTTCAGTCCAGATTGTCTCTGCAACTGCACAGATTTTGTAACACTCTGATTTTCCTCATTGGATTCAACTTTCTTAGGAAGTAACATGAATTAACTCTACCAATTCCTTCCTTCCCTGGCAATTTCATTTACATATTGGCCTTTTTTACCTGGCTTAATTGCTACTTCCAAATGCCACATCATAGAAAGCGTTATCTAGACAACAATTTTGTTAGCCTCATAATTCAAGACCTGTTTCAGGGTTTATTCAGAGATCACATGTACTACATTAATAATTGAAATAATCAACTCGGGGTGCCTCAGTTTCCCCTCCCCCTTTTCTATTGTCAGGTTTGCACAGGGGTAGAGATCTGTTTACCTACAAGGATTAATGGCAAAGAAAAATGCTTTTGAAAAGTAATGAGGTACACAGCTATGCCATTAGGCTATGTAACTGCAACAGTGAGCATATCTGTTTGCCTTGTCTGTGACAAGATGGATTACACTCCTTGTCTTGTGGCCCAGGAACTTTTTGTTCTTATATTAGGTTTGTTATCAATTTTCCATCTGTTTCTGAGTCTTAAGATTTCCACTTCCTCTTTTTTTCCTTTTCTTTCTAAATGACAGATAGGTGTGATTTGCATTTCCACATTGGCTGAAAACTGGATCAACCTCTTCCAACTTTATAAATCCTCTTTTTCCCTCTCCCCCACTGTTCTTTCACAGTTACAGTCTTGCTCAGTACAATGCTGTGCTGTTCCTGCAGAGGTCCTGTATGCTCCATTTGCTATACGGAAAGGCTACATCTCTGAAGTAATGATTACAGCAATATCGGCGTGCTTTCCGTTTCAGCAAGAGAGCATGTTCCTATCACTGCCACTTCACCGTGCCCTCCCGTTGAGAAGGTTAAGTACTTCTCTCTCCACTAAATCTTGCAGAGTACACAAATGGTACAGAAATCTTAAGCGAGCTACATAATTCTAAATTTGCAGCAGTAATTGCAATGCATGCATGAAGAGTCAAAGTGGGTGGTTAGGGAATATTCCTCAATCAAAAGATATGTTAGCTTCAGTTTCTCTGCTTAATATAGCTCCCAGTGCTACTTTTGTAGAGCAATCCATCCATAGCAGCCAGATCCGAAGAAGGTGTCTGCAGACTGAGACCGTAACAAATAGGCTCCAGAGAACTGATCCCAGAAGACCTCCTGCTACATGCGGCATTATCATCATTTATCTAAACATCAGCCTCTCAGAGGCCACGCTCTAATGTTCTTAGTGGTAAAACAGCACGAGGCCGTGTAGCTGCTATGCATGAAATAATTGGTCTGACCTACATGAGGATTTTTCAAGCCAAAGAGGTAATAACTCTCTGATATTAATGGCTTAATGGGTGGTGTAAACTCTGAGGCACACCACAAGTTAGAAACTAACATAAACTATGCATTTTGCCTGTATGTTAACACTGATTCAAGTCAGCCACCAATTCTGATCTGTACTGCCTTGTCACGAGTCACTAGTGTAGGTAGAACGAGCTGTACCTTAAAAAAATGTCTACAAGAAACTCCCATATTGTTTATTTTTCCTGTGTTCAACTAACATCTCCTTCAGTTGCCTGAATATTAGGCAAGTAGGGACTTCTTTCGTGTAGCTTGAATGCTGTTCAAATGGAAGACATGATTTGTGACCTTCATAATTAATTTACATCTCTTTTTTTTTTAGTTACCAGGAAGTAAGTACTAAATCACAGAATACCCAGTAGTCCTGTGCTATTGAACTGACGAGATGAATTTATTATTTCCTTGCAATGAGCCGAGTACAAATTCAATGAACAACTGTAACCCTAGTTATTATCTAAAATACAACACTCCTTCCGGCACAAGCCAACACTGGAGGTATTGCAGTGGGTTGAGAGTAAATAAATATGGCCCTATCGGGAAAGACAGTTTCAGTGAAAAAGTCCAATCTCTGAAGTGTTCGCACCAACCTATGAAAGAAATGAAGTTTTCATCCCATCCCACAACTCATGAGATACCCATTCAGTTTCCAAGTACATCTGAAATAAATGCTTAGCAGCATTAAATAACTCATATAAGACTGGACAAAAATCTTTCTCACTGCTTTATTCAACTTATTTGTATAATTAAATCTGCAAAGACTGTTAATCAGTGTGAGACTAAAGAGATAAATTAAGCTCCAAAGATTTAAGCTTGACTTTTGACATTAAAGAAAGAAAAGGTTTCTCTAAACGTGTGTCCAAATGGTCAGGATTGTTATTTTGCCTTGAAATCACCCTTTGTTATGTTTATTTATAACAAAAAGAATAGCCTCATGTAATTATGCAAAGTGATGGTCACAGTTAGCCCCTCCTGGAGCAGCATCTTGTCTAAATGTTTTCTCACCTTTCACAATGTTTTTAAGAGTGGCATTTTCAGCAACTGACTGAGTGCTCATGGAAGAAAATTGCACTGAGGGGTATTAAATATAGAGACATAAATTTTAGTTCAGGAAATGACATTGATGTGGGAGTGTCTGGGGGAGCTCTGTTTCCCAAACCTGCTGTCCAGGCGCAGTGAGGACCAGTTGCTCTGCGAGGGAGAACGAGCCGGGAGCTGAAGGTGACCCCAACATGGGCAGTGCCCACATGGACCAGGCACAGTACTGCCAGGTGTGAACACCATGGGCAGAGCTCGGTGCTGGTCATGGGGTCCATCAACAGCCGCAGATGCAGAGAGGGGATGGAGCAGACCCAGGGTCCCTCCAGTGGGTCCAGCTGGGAGCAAAAGGAGACAGGGCTGGAGACACAGCTACAATGTGGGTCTGAGGTCCACCTAGGAGACAGCACCAGAGACAGGATACTTTTTGGCTGTTATTAGAGACAGGATGCTAGGCTTACATGAATGGTCATTCATATTTCTTATGATTTTGCCCATCTAGTGAACATTTTTATATTTTTATCTAGATGACCTGTGCCTTAGTTATAGGGTTTTTTTTGTTGCTTTGTTTTGTTTTTTCCTTTGGCTTTAAGTTCTACTGTTTGTTTTCATCTCT
Source organism: Apteryx mantelli (assembly GCF_036417845.1). Lineage (NCBI taxonomy): Eukaryota > Metazoa > Chordata > Aves > Apterygiformes > Apterygidae > Apteryx > Apteryx mantelli. The sequence goes on along the minus strand of NC_089980.1, from coordinate 135,846,696 downwards.
TTCTTTACCCATTTCTTTTTCTTCCGGCGCCTACTTTCTCCTTTCCTATTTCATTTTAAGAGCTGATTTCCTCACGAACATCCAGCCAATACAATCTGTGGAAGAAGCATGACGGCTGCTTTCAACACATTATTTATTATGACTTGTATGCGCTACCTTTTCCATCACCCAACATTTGTCTGTTTAGGAATACAGGGAAATTTTAGGTTGCTGAGGACTCTTCCTGGAATTGTAGGTACCTTATCAGATAATCTCTTCCATAAATGTTTTGACTTCTCTTTGTAAAATTAAAATTTAAGTCTTTCTTAATTCAGTTGGAAAGCTGTTGCCAGTCTTTCTAGTTTTAATGTTTAGGAGCTGATTTCTGCCCTAAATTTATTCATAGAAAGTATATATAATTTCTTCTTACGACAAAAATATCTGGTAGCTCAAACAGCTCTTAATGTATTTACCATCCTGATGTTTACAGAGAGCAATTATATCCTCTTTCAGCTTTTGCTTTTTCTAATCAAGCAGGCTCTTTAGTTTTGTCTTATATTGCAGGCTGTCTGTTTTCCTTCATATGTTAATATCTCTTCTTACTGGGCTCAATTTCCATTCACTTAAGTGTATATAACCTGAATTGTAAATAGGATTTGAGAACAATACTCACCGGGATCTTGTACAATGGCATTAGTTCTTCTATATTCTGGAAATACGTGATACATCCTAAGGTCACATTTTTGTTACAACATCACTTTGATGACTTGCAGTCATCCCACAATTAATAGTCCAGGTTTTTCCTTGTAGAGTTGCTTCAGGTTGATGGTCTCCCACATTATCACAGAAAACAGTGTAAAAGTTAGCATCTAGTTTAAAGTAGGTCTGAGGCTTCTCCAAGCCTCTGCTTCACCTTATCGTTTTGGACTATTTTCTCCTATCACCTTCTCCCCCACTGACCACAAAAAGAGTTCAGATTGTGTTGTTTAGACCTAGACAAATAACTTGCAGTTGCCTAGGGAGGGCACATCGCCCACCTGTGGCAGTCTGTGTAGCTGGCTGTGTTAGTGTCCTCTGTGTGTTTGTGTGTGTGTTTGTGTGTGTGCGCACACGTGTGTGCACGTGTGTCTGGGATATGCGCTCAGCCTCGCACCTGGTTGAACCTGCAAATGGAAAAGCAGCAGCCGCATCCATCAGCGCAGGAAGGAGAGGGATCTCCCCAGGGCATGCTGGAGGTGCTGGCCCTTGTGACATCCCTTAAGAGTTTTGTGTTTATTTAGAGCAACAGAAGACTAGGGGAAGGCATGATAGCACACTTCAAATGTCTTTAAGGTGCCTGCAATAACACATTTCTTACATTACTAAAATGGAGAAAAGGAGGTTCCTAGCTTTTAAATCACTCTGCCATCTACTGAAGCAAACGTCTGTAGTATTGATATCTACATCTAACTTAGTGAGCTGGTGCTCTGCTTATCAGAAATGGAGAGAAATATCTACTCGAGGAGTGTAATTAAACTCATGGTAATACAAGTAGGCCAAAAGTAGGTCAAATGACTTGCACCTGAAATCTGCTTATTTCTGTCTCTTGACCATAAAAAGGACTAACTCCACAGACTTTTAAAGTTAGGTGAGATGAGTCCTACACTGAAATTCTCACGGTCTTTAACTAGTTTAGCTGCACGGAAGCTTATTAATTTAAGAAAACACAACTCCTGCCTGAGGGATGAGGTGCTGAAGCAAAGAAAGGTATTGAGCACCAGCAGTGTGAGAGTCAGGCCCTGATTTATTCAGGTATCCCTGCCTGGTGGAGACTCAAGAAGTTTGGCACTAGAACTCTTTTCTGTTATGCTCCAGGTCCAGTGTCTTAAGTGCAGACGCTGTCCTCAAGTTGCTGAGATGAAGATAATAAGAAATATGTCAAAACAGCAATCTCTCTTTTGAAAGTCTGCTTAAGGACTGAAGGAAACCATGGTTCTCAATGTCAAGTGCCATTCTTAAAATAGAAAGACACTCATCAAAAAATTCACTGTGAAAGGCAGTGAGAAGTTTGGGTGTATGTTTTGGCAAACGAAACATGTCCCATGTTTTGCCTCATAGAAAAGCATCATACTCACTCATTCCATTGCCTCTGAAGGGCTTTGGAAGAGGCTTTTTAATGAAGAGTACTGTTAGCATGTCCCAAACAGACCCACACAATGAACAGAAAAAGGTATCTTAACTAAGGGCTGCTTTAATTTCTCCAAGTGCATACAGGCAAACTGATTTCTCTAAAAGACTTTTAGAAAGTCCAGGGGACTGCGTTTTGGGTAAGCTATCTTCTAGGAACAGGGTTAGCTGGCAGAATGGTGTGCTAGATAACACCATCTATGCACGCAAAGAATTCATTCAATTTAGGTGCCTGAGGAATAAGAAAGGGTAAAAGGTTCAGCTTTTCCTATAAGTATGCAAAGTGGTAAACAAAGCTCATCAGACTGCAACAATAATTCTTTAGACAATCACCAAGCAGCAGAATTCCAGGAAAGCCTACCAGATAACCACCATTCTGGAACAATAGTGCCTGCTTTGGAAAAAATAGCAGGGAGGAGACCCAAAACTGATTTTGATCTGGAATAGGCTTGCAAGCAAACTGTGCCCAGATTTGCCAAACTTCCAGACATGGGGTGTATCCCTCATTTCCTGCCATTGTCTCAGATACGTGGATTCTGCCCTGAATCAGGACTAAGCATGTAGTACCTTACTGTCCTGGAAGAGCTAGAGCCAATAGAAACTAGCTGCTCCCAGATCTTCATCTTCCTGGACCTTAGCTCTATCATATTAACTGACTAGCTCTGACATACACTGTTGCCACCAGTAGTTAATAGGCTTTTATACTTCCTGAAAATATTTATGGCTAGAGTCTTGTATCCATTAGACTCTCATTGCCTTGTGAGTCAACGGGGTGAAAGTAGAACTTAAATTTGAGTTAATCTACGTGTAGATGAGATATCTGTATTCATACACCAACTGAGCATCCTGCCAACTCCTTCCCACCTGGATGCACAGCTCATAATAATGAAAGGGTTCCTTTGATAACATCAGTTTCCAATATTAAAAAAAAGAATGCCTCATTAAGGACATTTTTCTGTTATAAGCTTCTTTACATTTGGGCTTTAGCCAGAACGGAAATGGTAGAAGATGAGACATCTTCACACCTCTGAGTTGACAAAAATATTCTAATAAAACATCTATACTATTCAGATTGTGCTTGAATGTTCTGACTATGCTTTTGTCTAAGTCTCTCACGGCCTTCACCTGGGCTATCCATTGAGCTTTGATCTTCTGCAACATCCTAACTTGGTTCACTAGGACAGATGGCAGGCATGAAAAATTAAGCCAGTGGCTGGCAAACCTCCAACCCTGTACAAGCTGCATATTAAAATTATCATATGACCAAGAGCTGCAAGATGTGTGGTGCATACCTTGGAAAACTGAGAGAAGAGAGAGTTCTCCCAAAAGGGCTGAAGGATGAGACCAGGCTGAGCTTGTAGCTACAGTGACCCAGTGGGTAGCTCAAAAGTCCAAGGGTGCCCTCTACATATTTAAAGATGTTACAAGATAATGGACTCCTGCCTCTGTTGGCTCACCAGCAACACTGATGAGCAGGTAATATTTTGAAAGAATGTCATAGTTTGTGATCCATCTCAGCCTGAGGTGATGTGTATGAGGTCAAGCAAAAGAGTGAAAAAAATATACAGGGGGCTTTCCTATAAGTCACAAACTGGGGATGAATCCTGCAAAGCACATCTAGAACTCATGATTAAACTGAATGGTTAAACTTAGTTTGATAAATTTCCAGGATATTAAATGTTCATGCTAAAGCTCAATTCTCTTTCAGATTTATCCCTTTTAATCAAAGTTTTGCATTACCCTCCATATAATAGAAAAAGAAAAAACCTCCCCCTAAAAAAACAAACAAACAAAAAAAAACAGTAATGTCATTTGCAGTAACCAAAGCTTTGTGATTATAAGACATCTCCTGGCATGTGCAATAGTGAAATCGAAAGTCTCTTCCATTACATCATTTGACTTGATCAGAGCTGCATAGTACATGTGTCCACACAAGAGCTGAATCCTTCTTTGCTGTGAAATTATTGGTTTCATGTAATCTTCATGCTTTGGAAGCAGCAGTGCTTAGACACTCTACTCCTGGTTTTCAATCCTGCACAAAAATCACGAGGACTTCACTTCAACTCCTGTCAAAATAAACTGTTTTTGATCATCCAGGAATCACATGGTGGAAAATTGGTGTTGTCAGAGGTGCCTGTTTGAAGAATGCTGTATATCACTAAATAAAAATAACTTGGTTTAATATATACCCACTTTATTACCTTTAGTTACTTTTAGGTTTCTGGTATATATTTACATGGAGAAAGGAGAGTTATACCCTAACCCATTCCCAATAAGGTCAGTGTAGGCACTTGTTTGGATAGAAACATGATTATCAGCTGTCTAATTGGGACACTTACATTTAGATGAGGGATTATTTGAGCAGAGAAGGTACAAACTTGCATGCGAAGAAATAATGTTAAACAGCAAGTGGAGTCCTTATTCTTCCCAGACAAATGAATTGGATCTCTGCCACTTGTTTGGATGGATGTAAAAGTGGGTTCCAAGTTCAGGTATTTTTATAAACAATAAGGATGCTTAAAACAAGCATGGCTTTAAGTGCTGAAATTGGATTTACAGGAAAGATTAAGTTTTCTTTTACTAAGGAAAGGAGGGAACAGATTTATCTGGGAGTTAACAAGAAATAATCATCCTATACTCTCTACTGGAAAAGGTAATTTATGTTGCCCGGTGAAGCACTAACCAAGGATTCACATTGCTTTCTGTGAATGACTCCAGCTAGTTACAGCATTCAGCATGTGCCTTGTGAAACCCTCACTGCTAGGACTGGTCCACAGCAGGGCTTGATGTTATTAGAGTGGGAACCTCTGGTAACTCTCCACTGAACGGAGAAATAACCACCTCTGTGCAAGGTGCATTTTAGGTGTCTGCTTAGAGTGGGATGAATGAGCTGAGAAATGTCATTTTCTCTCCATTGTCCATAAAAGGAATCTATGCAACTATCTCAGATGTAGGCACTTACATTGCGGGCATCTAAAGTTAGGTAGGATGAATTTTACTGGATCACAATGCTATGAGCATCTCCTTTGGTATAGAATAGCTGTAGCTCTGAAGGAAGGCAGCTAGCGGAGAAAGGACAGGGAGTCTGGAGACCTGATCTTATTTTCATCTTTGCCTTTCATCTACTACGTGATTCTAGAAAAGAATCTAACATTTTATCTTTGGTATCAATTCAGAAAGAATGATCTCGGATGCAGTGAAGGATTAAATGTATATAAAGTGGTGGGACAGGTAGCCCCTCTGAGATCTAAATATGTTTAAAAAATGTAAAATGATGTAGTATATAATGGGTTAATACAGCATATTAAATTTAGGCATAGATTCCAGGTCTGTTTTAGTATTCCTGAACCAGTCATAATACACATATACAAATTTCTTGCAGACTGAAAATTAGTGGTTTTGGTTCTCATCACATTGGTGATATTTTTGGAAGATATAAAGTGTAGCCTAAACTGGTTCTGAATTATGCAATCATGAGCAGATTTCTCATCCTACTATATACCTCAATAGAAACATCATGTGCTTAATTAAAATGACTGGTGTGAAAAATGTCAAAAATTACTTCTCTTGTAGATGTCACTGAAATTTTAAAAACAAGTATTGTTTGAAGAAGATGATAGGCTGAATGTTTAAGCACATCCTAAAACAAAACAAAAAAAATACTGTTTTATAGACACCAAGCAAAACAAAAAACTTGTGTTTGGTTCAAAATTTGTCAACAAAACAAATGAAAACTTTAATTTGATTTTAGTTTGGCACTTTGGGTTTTCCTCCTTTACTTCTATCACTATATATGGATGTGTGGGAGGAGGAGAATGCAGAGAAGGAGTGTTAATGATGCAAAACTGAAAGAGAAAAACACCATTTGCTTTGAAATGATCATTTCAGTTACTATGGAAGAAAGAAAATTCTGATGATAACAAGCATCGTAGAGAGCCATTTTCACTTACATATATTGAGCATTGGTTTGTTCATCAGTAAATGTAATGAAGAGTTAATGTGGGCAATTTCACTAATGCATGTGAAAGTATTTCCATTCCAACTTAACTTTTCCTAAAAATTGCATTTCAGCAAGACTTGCTATTGCTGCTGGAGTCAGAATATCTTTGTTAGCACCAGGGAACAGCCCCATTGCCACGCAGCCAAGACCCCAAACCAGATGCCTGAGCCCAGTGAGCAGCCGGGGAACTTGCAAACATCGCTGGTGGGACAGCGCGGGAAGGAGCGGCATTTCCGCACTTCTATCTCCTCACGCCCAGTGTCCCCTTGGCTTGTGGTTAAACTGAGATATAATTATACTGGAGGTGTGGCTACACAATGTGATATTATAATTAACAGGTCTTCAAGGGCTCTTTCTCAGCATTCACTAATTAATCTTCCTAACCCCTGAGTATTTCAGTTTATCTCTGCGTTGCAGTCGGTGAGACCGAAGCAGAGAGGTTAAATGTCTTCCTTGCAGCCCAGAGTGGAGACAGTAGCTGTCAAGTGGCTTCTTAATGAGAAAGTCCTGTCTCCTGTTTTTCATGGTTTAACCATCGCCCTTTCACGTAGAGGAATCCAGTTTTTGGCAGCACGGTCTAGAAGAGCCACTAGCAGGCCCAGGAGTGGGGAACAACCTTGTGTTCCCGGCTCTGATGATCCTTTGCTGCATGGCCCTGTTCAAGCATCTTCCTACAGTTCTGTTTCTTGTGGGTTGATCGAATGCTCTGACAACACAAATTACTAATGGCACGTCAAGTTGAAAAAAAGAGACCTGAGATGAGGGCCCAGGCCAAGGTGGGAATCTGGGCTTCTTTGCACCTCAGGATAAAGATTCAGAGGAAATAGTGAAGAGTGAGTCATCCGATGCTATACAGACAATTTGGGAAATGGTATATCTAAGGGAAATATATACATATAGGATCGGATGTGAATATGTGAAAGAACATTTTTGAACGCTGCCTTATGATGCCTACAAATGGATGCACTGTTGTGGGCATGTAAATATTTTGTCTTTGCTTAGTTTTTGGAGCAAGTTCTCACCTCCTCAGCTCTGAAGTCTGTCTGCACAGTCCCTGAGATTATTTATATGCATTCAGGGATTACAACTGGTTTATTGACATACTTATTCCTGTCAAATGACTGACCTTGCAACACTAAAACTCAATCTTATTGGTAGGATCAAAGAAATATTACTGCTCTGGGGTATGTGGAGGGTAAAAGATGGTACTTGTTTCACCTAAGTTTGCATCTCTAAAAGTCATCTAGTCTAAATTAATCATCTCTGGTCAGTGGAAAGAGACAGGCGTCTGTCTCTGGTGGGATCCGTTTTAGCCCCATGATTTTAGATAACTCTTGTAAGGCCTGATGGCATGAATCACTCTCTGGAGTTGTCAAACCTTGTTTTTCACTAGTATAAAGTCTTGGCTTTAGTTGCTTAGCCTGCTGTTATTGTAGGTGTGGTACATTAAGGATTTAAGTGAGAGAAGATTTATGGGAGAGTTGTTCTCTTTATCAGACAAATAGAGAAAAACAGGGAAGCTTTTAGGCCTATGACAGTCAGCAAGACTTTGTGACACTGAAAGTGAATAATTTTTTCCGTTTTGCTTAGCCCAGAGCAAATGCCTGATTCTTAGACATCTAAAATAGATAACATGAATACTGCACTTAGCATATGTTAAATATCAAAAGTGTTCTTTCTTCATAAGCCATAAAACTGGGATATGTGACTTCATAAAATTTGTTCAAAACTCTGTCTTTAAAGTCCTTGTCACCTAAGTCAGCTGCTTAAGAGCTCTTACATCATTCTCTACAGATAAGACTTAGCCTTGTACCACAGTTGTTGCTCTTATCATCTCTCAGCATATGTGCTTCTTGTGAGTATATCTGGAACCAGAATAGAAATGTAAAGAAATTTTTGGTGTTATTAATTCTCCATGATATTACACATAAAAAGTAGCACAATTCTGTAGGTATAATTTCTACACATATCAAAAGGTGTACGCTAGAGCCATAACGGAAACAACACTCAGGGCATCAGTATAAAAAGTAAGTTCATGAAAATACGTTCAGCGAAAGGACAAAACCATTTTATGACATGTGAGATCTCAATGGATGCAATGTTGCTTTTACCTCCCCTGCCATGGGCAACTCGCATTCAGAAGTGTCTCTGCCTTCCCAGGGAGGTGAACAACTAAGGGTAAGCCAGTGACCCAAGCTCTCCTTGCAGTCCGTGGTGAGAAATAGGATCTTCCAGGTAGCATTAGGGCTCACCTGCTATTTCTGCCGTTCCACATCAATATGAAACCAGCGTCTTCTGAAATTAGCTATGAAAGCAAGGAGCAAAGTGTCCGTATACTCCCCCAGTAGGGGCCCAGCAGGACTTATGGTGCCTCAGGGTGGCACGTCCTAACGCAGATCTTTGGGGAGGGAGCTCTGTCAGAAATCTCTGATAATAGAACATTTCCTCTTTAAATATTCATTGGGCCAGAGAGAGAGGGAGAAAAAGAAAGTGTGTGCAAGGAAGGGTTAAAACCCTCTCCCTGGTTTTAAGCACAAATTAAATGTTGGAAATTATCCCAGAAATTTTCTGAGAGTTTTGGCAAAGTTGCTTATTCTCCTGAGATAGATTTTGCATATGAAAAAATCAGTATTTTTTTTGAGGAAAATATAGCTTGCTTAGGAAATTCTCACCCAGCTTTTGTTTTATACTGCTTTCTATAAATATTGCTGTGGCTGTGGAAACCATGAATAGTAGGATGCAGTCATGAGGCACAGAATTTGCTTCAGACAGATAGCAAATGAAGGCTACCTTAGCTAGCCAGTGACATCCTGAAGACTATAAATTGCCTAAATATAGTAGGAATTTGACCAGCAGAGACAGCATGAAACATTAAGGGTAAGAAACCACTACACAAACTGTTTTTCTATGTAGTGATTATTTATTTATCCAGTATTGGCTAAGAAATTCTATGCAGCCAAATGTTAAAATCAGATCAGGACAGGACCAGAACTTCTAGTAAAAAGAGAAGCCCTTCATGCAGGTAGCAAAACCAAAAGCTGATGCAGCTGAATGTCTGAATATGGTTCACCCTCTAGCGTTTATAACCAGAATTACAGCCCTGCAGAATAAACATTTTTTGCTCGTCTAAAATTGCAAGTTAAGGTGATAAATGGAGACAGTCCCCTGTGTGGGGAATTTATGGACTGAAGATGAGGACTAAATCATGTTGTTTGTTGTATGCTAATGCTGTTGGTGTAATTTTGTGCAAGTGGTCAAGGGTTAAGGGTCAGAGCAGGAAAATAAATCTGAAAATGGCTGAAGGCAAAGCAATTTGTTTCGCTGTCTTGAAAACTACAGATGCAACCCAAGAGTCTCTTTGAACGGCACCCATTGCAGGGTTCCAGCAAGAACTAAAAGAGATATTCTTCTTTTAATACGTATGTGACACCTATGTTTAATATGTATGTTCTGCAAGCGTGGATACTCAGAAATGTTATCACGATGAGATAAAAGCAATAAGCCTCTGTCATTTTCAAAGACTTTTATTGATGTAATAATATTGCTAGCATCTAAATAGGCCCGATTATGACAACAGTCCTCACTAAATGGGTCAGAAAAAGGATGTTTCTCCAAGTAATGAATGTCACTGGCAGGTGATAAATCCAAGCCCTCAGTGCTGGGTCAATACGGACACTCAGTCCTTTGAAGCTATGCCACGCATTGCAGAGGGCCTGAAACGGCGTGAAATGAAAAATCTTACTGAAGTAAATGTGTCCTTAGAATCACTACAAGACCTAAAACAACACCGTGACCGAGTGGAACAGATCTAGCTAAATTCCCCTGTAGGTCGGAGCTGGCTGTCTGCCTGCAAAGGCAGGTGGGAAAAGGCAGAGCTAAGGTCCTGAGCTGAACTTAATCTTCTTGAAGAGGTCCTAGAGCTGTCCACAGACAGGACCTGGCGCTAAGAAGTTTCCTGGGGAGATCTGGAGAAAAGAAGGTCTTTTGATGGGCATTTTGGGGGACTGGCTTCTATTGCCAAATATATATATATATATATAGTAGCAGTATTTTATTCTACATGCTGCAATATTAATTCCAAGCAAGTGGGGGACTATCCATAAAGGCGATATGAAGGGATATATGTGCCTCTCTCTCTGTATGAACGCTTTGAAAAATGATCTGTATCTGCTTCCCTTCCTATTTCTTGACTGTTGGTGCCATACGAAAAAATATCCTTAATCACCAAAATATATAGTGGCATCAGAAACTCTGTGTTTAAGCCTGAGGTAAAAGTTGGCAGAATCAGTGTGTCCCTCTTATTTTGGCTGTAAAAAAGAATCCATCACTGTTGTCTTTGTTTTTCTTTTTCAGACTCATCCCCACTAGCATAAAGTATCAAAGAACCTTGAAATATTTATAAGGAATTTTCCAAATGAAGGAATAGAATTATAAAGAACTTCAGTGAAAATCTCTGTTTGGGAAGTGATGACAAACCAGGTGTTTATTTAGCAGGATAACATTCCATTTATAACCAAAGAAAAGGCAGCGGAAGAAAGTTAAGTGGAATTTAATGCATATTACAAAAATTGTTTTAAAAGAGTAATTCCCATTAAAAAGAAATGAATCAGTGGAAGTTCCATTGCAAGAAAAAGGGTAAAACAATCCATTAGTAGCTTAAAGATGATTTTTATTAAGCCTAAAATGACATCAGAGGTTACTCAGGTTACTAGACTAATTTAGGACTGAAATAATGGCGTGATTTCATAAAAATGTTACCAACAGCTTAGTCTGAGCTGATAAACTGAAAGCAAATACACTTCATGGTTAGTTTTATTCTTTCCAAATAAGCCGGTCTCAAAGCCGCTGTAATGACATCCACCTGGACATTATTTGATTTCAGTGGCGCATTTGCAGGTAGCACGACAGTTTTTGCTCATTACCGAAAGGTTACAGTTCAAGTAGATTCTCAGATGTGCACAGTTTGTGAATAAATCTTGATACTTGCAAGGATTGGCTAAAATAAACAGATAGAAACAAAAATGTGAAATAGTAATTGAGAACCTGGTCCTGGTCTGATACTTGTGTGTTTTCCAAAATGTATTTTCTCATTCATTTTCAAGTCTATATAGTCTTCTTTGTACCTTTTCCTCTGCTCTGGTGTTAAGATTACTTGAATATTAATTTAAGATGGAAGAAAATAAAACAAATATTGTAAGCAAAGTAAAGATCTGCAAAGAACAGTCATCCCTGCTATAAATCCATTGAAACTGGGAGTGCACACTGAATGATGTAAGATGGTATATGATATGATAGTACTGAAAGACATTTTAATTTATTTAAAAATATTTGGCATTCTCTACTTGAGGGTCTCAGCACATTTGCAAAGCTTTCAGGAGTTAAACAGAGCAATAAACCCCAGAAACGTGAGGTGATTATTTTCTTCTGTTTTATAGAAATGGGAATACAGTCAGAAGGGTGGTGTCTTGCAGCTCCTGTATATTTGCATACTTTGACCTGCTCCACATGGAAGTCTGCAAAACCCAAGGGCCTGAGCATGTCTCTAGGTACATGTGGACATACGGATCCTGACAACTTGTACATGCCCTTAGATGAGCAGTATAGTATTTTGTCCTGAACTTTCCAGAAGAGGGCAGCACGACACCGATTATATGGTTTTGCATTTGTTGCTAGACAGCAGCACAATTCATCCATTGCATCCATTTTAGTGGGATTTTTAATTACTACTGTTACTGGGGAGGGAAATGGAAGAGGAAGTTCTATGGTGACTTGCTTCCAGACTAGCAAGAGGTAAACATGAAAAAGTAAAAACTACTCAGGAACAAAGTTACTATCTGAAATGGCGGAGCATTTTCCGTGAGGAGGAACATGGATTCACTTACTGCAAAGCCCATGGTCACAGTGGCCCGGACAATCACCACATTTTGGTCCTTTTTTGTAAGGTTTAGTTATTTGCATTGGATTATTTCCTCTGAAAGTCCAAAGAAAGACATCATGAAACAAGATCAAAGAGCAGCTCTGAGCCTCTAACAGAAGCTTAAATCCTTTCCCACAGTGAAAGAATTCCACCGTTTTTTGAATAAAGCAATTTTTCACATTTTACTTTGAGTTATTCTATGACTACGAGAATCTCAATTTCAAATGGGAAGGCTGATAAGATTTGGGAGAGGAGGAAAGAAAATTAATTGGCAGTTTGTCTTTGTACAGCACTACCAGTTAAAAAAAAATAGATCTTTTCTGCTTCCAAGCTTCTGCTTTTCTAATGGCTTCTCAATGCATTGCAGATTATAAGGAAATAACCTCAACAGATCCCTCTGACATGCAGGGGTTACAGATGTACTCTTTACCCCTGTAAATACCCATTTGCTGTTTGCCTTCACTTTGCTTCTAACTTTCCTGTTTGTGATGAAAGTTACAGAACGACTTGTAAGCCATGTCCTAACACATCTAGGACCTTATTCATATGCTGAGACACCCTAATTTCTGTTTTAATATGAAATAAAAATAAACATCAATATTTTGACAGCATGCTACTTCACAATTGTTTCTACTTACTTCCCACAGTCACAATTCACATTGGTGTTTTCAGAATTATCCAGAGTTAAAATAAACTGTAAGCATTTGATCCTACACATGACCAATGGACCACAGGATTTTTTGAAAACATATCCAGAATTATCTCGTGTTAAAAGAATAAAAGGGCAGTACATACGAAGGGCAGTAATGGCAAACACGCATAAAAGGGAACTGGCTGTTAGGACAGTAGGCAGTTGCACATCCAACCTGGTAGCTGTTATACGAGATTAGCTGTAGAATTGAAAATAAATACATTAAGTCAGAGGCATGTTTTATTTGTACTCTGAATTCTCATCAAAGAGCTCACAAAATAGCAGAACTGGAAGATGGTTTTTGCTTTGTTCTGTGTGTTTCTTTTAGCTGTTAAATATACAATTTAGCAGTCAGGAAGAATAACTAAGAAAACGAGTTAGCCATGTCCTCCAGTTTGCAAATGTTTCAGACACATTTTCTGGGAGGACAGCAAAAGTTTATATTTGAATATTTTCATCATAGATATTTTGCTCTGAATCTTCCTAATCAAATATTTCAACCCCCTCCATATAAAACGTATACATATTTCAGCGTTTTCCTCTTATTTTAAGATTAAAGTTATTTCATCATTTTTTTCTGCTGAACCATGTTTGTCTTCTGAACAGCTCTTCTTAAACACCTGTTGCAGGGTCTCTGAAGTAGATGCAAAAGGGTTTTAATTTGTCAGTTGGCTTTGGATAGGGTGTGAATGATTGATAGCTAATGGTTTGATGACAGTGATAGGTTTTTTTGCTGATAACAAAAATCTCTTAGCCCATTGTACTCATATAATTCTAGTGTATCATTGCTATTTGTTTCAGTTCTCCATACCTGAGTATAGCTCTGGATTTTGTCAGTTTTCTTGATTGATCCAACCCCATACTTGAAATTGTACTTCTGACTATGCCATACTTTAATTGTTTCAGCCCATGTGCTGGGGTAGGTTGACTGCAATATATTCTCACCACAGGGGACACCTGAAAGTAGAAGTAAGTCAGTTTTATTACCCAGGAAAGAAGCAAGATCTAGGGTGGTAGGTATGACATAATTGCATCCTAAAAATGGTCTACGATGCCAACCTGTTTGCCCTGTGGTTTTGAAAAGAGGACAGTGCACCTGACCCTATGAAAGCTGCAGAGTTCCTCTGATTTCAGTGAGCTTTAGGTCCCAAATATGTATTTAAATACAAAATGTTACACAAGAATAGCTATACTTAGACCAAAGGGTCATCTGTCTATTGCACCATCTTGTCTCCAGCAGGGACAAAAAGCAGATACTTAACAAAGGGTATAAGAACAGGGTAAATGTATAGCCTCCCCTTCTCTCTCAGGCTTCCACAATTTATCTTTCAGGGTCTTTCTATGCCAAGGATGATATTTTTGTATTTAATGATCCTCAAAAGATATACTACATCTGATTAAAAGGTATCCTTATTTCTAGTTCACAGGCACAGGGGTCATCTGCAGATCATCATTAACCCATCAACTTATGCTCCAAGTTCTTCAGGTACCATTAACAATTCTCTCCTTTCTGGGACTGATCTTCATTTGACACTTATTTGCCCATTTCTGAGCATTGGCGGCAGCTTTCTCATTCCACGTCTGAAAGACACAAAAGATGAAGTACCCAGATCACAGTGCAGTCCATGAAGGAGAAGAAAAAAAATCAAGGAGTGATTTGGGGAGTGTGCTGAATGCTCCTGTGGTGCTCAGCAGAAAGTGGAGGAGTCACGCCAGTTTACACCACTGGGGCATGGATGTCACGTTTTGCTGTCTGTTTCAATAAGCAAACATAATGTAAGAACTTGTGATTTACTCTCCAGGCTGTGTTAATATAGATTGGATGGTAATAAATGGCCCATGGTTGGGGCAAACCTGTGTTTCATAGTTCCACTATACAAATAACCCTAGGCTGAGGTTTTCCTGGGGACACAGTACCTCTCACAGAACTCTCCTGTGTGCATGAGCTACTCGAGCTCTTTTTTGAAGCTTTAAACAAGAAACAAGTGGTCTAATTCCCATTTACAACTTCTTCCACCCCACTGTAGAATAAATCTCCTCACAGACATTTCCCACGCTGCCTAACTGAGTTTTGCTAACTGTGGGAACTAAGACATGGTGATTAAGAGAAAGACTTCGAGTAGCAGTTGGGACCTGTTCTGAGATCATTGTAATGATTTTGCAAGTGAAAGCATTGAGCTGTGCAAGACTAAGCATGAAGCCTGCAGAATAACAGGGATAAAATTCTGTTTTCTTCACCTCTTAATCCCAGAGCACTTTTCCTGCTCTCTGTTGTGACTGTGTTGTGGATTGTTTAGAAGGCTACAATCTTCTGCTAGTGATCTGGAAAGCAGGTTGGCCACAATGCATAGCTTACCATCTTCAGCATGTTGCTGGCTGTGGGAATGACAGATCTCCTTATTTCATTGTGTTGGTCAACAATCTGTTGTCGGTTTTGAGTCTCAGAAAGAGCAGAGAAAGAAAAATCCATTTTTTCAGGCTGAAATGGAAAATAATAACAATGGTGGTTCCAGTTCTCAAAGGTTTAATGAACAAAATTAATTACTAGCTTCTTGTCAAAGTAAAGCTCCTGGGAAATTCTCAACTTTCTTTTACTGTTTTTTCAATTCTTATAACTGCTGATATTTTTCTCGCTTCATTCATATGAACTGCACTTTTCAGAGGGAGACATGAGCCTAAGTGGAACCTGCAGATTGCAGCGCTCTCTCCAGATGTCTCCTCATCAAACATGCAGAAAGCTTAGCTTTGGATCCAAATCTCGTAACTGGCCTTAAACTCTTGCATGCTCCTGTCACCTGCAAGCTTTGGAAGTAGTTGATGCTGGATCAGAATTTAGGGCTGTTTCCAGACCATTTTCTGAAGTACCTAAGGTCCAGAAGCAATGAATGATTTAGACTGTCTGCTGTCAGCAACGTCAGACCATGGATCGTGCTGAGAAAACCACTTGCAATGCTTACATGAGATTTTTCAGGCTAAAACATCCTTCAGAATGGCATTCTTCCCACTTAACGTCTAAAAATTAGTCATCAGGGTCTAAGCTAGACATCTTCACTCTCTTTGTTATTACTGGAAAGGGCAGAGGTGGTTCAATTCACAAAATTCCTTCTTAGGACTGAAAGAAACTTCATCTAGAGGCAGCCTGTCTGAGATCTAAACAGCTAATTTTTTGATAATGAAGTCAGTGAGATGAATTCCACCATTGTTGTGATGGTGTCTGTTCTAGGCATTAATTCATCTTATTTAATTTTAGATATCTACACCATAGAAATAGATATCTAAAAATCCTCTTAGTTTGCCTTTATGGTCAAGAAGAAAAGCATAAAATGAGAGAGACTAAATTCTATGATTTCCAAGTTATATAAAATGAATCAAAATTCATTACCAAGCAGATCTTGACAAATAGGTCACATCCAAATGTCTACATGGTAGATATGTACATCTTATGAGGTTAATCCTCTCTGAGGAGTGGTGAAGAGTAGATGTCTGATACTTAGATACATGGTTTTGGAGTAGCTTCAGTTCATATTTAGGGGAAAACTCCTAATCAAAATGGTTATAATCAAGTGAATAGGAGAATATGATAGGCAGATGAAATACTTTAATACAAAAATCTTAGAAAAATGTGTAAAGGACATGTGAAAAACAATTATAACTCTGAATTTTAACACTTTAAAGATTACTAGATGGACAAGACAAAACAACATGAGAGATCTATACTACAGGCTCAGATATGGCTCTTTTGCACATGGATGAATGCTCTTACCTGTCCAGCAGATTGATGTATCAAAGCAGCCAGGAAAATGATTGCAGTTAGTGGACCCATTTCTGAAGAGAAGACAAAACAAAATACAAAATACATTAGTTGCATAAAGTTTTTCGGGTGCTGCGGTATATCAACAGGTTACAAAACTGTTGCAAAGTCTGCTACACAGAAGAATATTTTATTTCATGCCTAATGTAGTTGCATGTGCACTGCGGTATCTGCAGAGTTAGCTGGACATAACTGGTGTGGACTGGAGGATCAGAAGATTTTTCTTTGAAACTCAACTATATAAAGAACAAATGAGGGTATGATGGTGCATGGGCAACACTATCACTTCCAGAAAGACGACGCCATCCACCACTGAGGCAGGGTCTTCAAGCAGCATAAAGTGTGTTCCTTGCAACAGATGGATCAACTCCCTCTTGACTTCCTTAACATAACTGTGTCTGATTTATCAAAGTTTATTTTGACTGAAGAACAGGACTATGGAAACAAAAATAAATTGTGTTAAACTTTTTAAGTAGGAAAAGGAAAGACTAGAAACACCAAACGTTATTGTTATCCAAAACATGCTGAATTTTCAGCATTTCCTTCGTCTTTTTTCTCCCTTTATGAAAAAGCCCATTCATTTATTCAATAGAATAACACCAATGTGCTGCTCAAACAAACATCATCCATATTGGGAACCAGTATGCTGGAGTGAGGCACTGTTTGAACACATGGTCATTTGTTTCCATTTCTTTCTTGCTCCCTATTTATAAGCTATCTGGCAAATGGTGCTGATCACCCTCAAGTTACATCTGACATGCAGAAATAAATAAAATCTCCAGCAAACAGTAACATTGGTTATTACCTTCTAACTATTAAAAGCCCTTATAGGAGCAAATACCTCAGTACACAAACTGTCTGAAACCCACTCATCCTTTTGCAATGATTATTTTCTCTATGTCAGAAGAAGTGAAGCAAGTGTTTCATATCTTAGTAGCATTGAAGATATACAGGAAGTTTTGTCTTTTTTCTATTGGTAAAGAGTAAAGATGTGGCAAAATCCTGAGAGAGAGTAACTTTGAGCTCACAGAGTTATCTTAAAAACAAATTGAAACAAAGAAAGGAAAACAGAGGTAATAAAAACAGTCTGGTGTAATAAACCTTGGAGCTGGCCTATGAGCAAAATCCACTGGGTGAGCTGTACAGGTCAGTGGTGGAGATCTAGGAAATCCTCCTTGACAGGGAAACTACTGTGATAACACTTGATAAAACTGTAAATATATAATGAAAGTGTAAACAATCCACCAATCCATCTCTACTAGTAGATTAAATACATTGACGATAGGTGAGAAGAATGAATTAAAAAAGGCTGCAAAGAACATTTCCTTCTGGCAGAAAATGAAGGAAGCAGTCACAGCTCACAAAGAATTAACAAGTTACCCAGGTCCTGTAAAAACAACCTACCTTTCTTTCTTCTTTCAAAGAAATGATTATTTCTTGTTCCTAGAAGGATGACTTGGAAAAGACAGCATTTATAGCATTATTAATGTTATTTATTGCTTAATGCCTGAAATTTCCTCTAGATTTTTGATCTGATTTTCCTTTCATTTAAATTGGATTTATATTACTGAAGTCGATGGATTTACTTCTTATTTAGTTCTGTGCAAGTGAGTCAGCTCTACATGTGCATTGTCAGAAACTGGTGCTAATTATAGGAAAAAGTAATTGAAAGAAGTTTGGAGGACTAAAAAATGTGTTTTTCTTCTCAGAAAGTTTAGAGTGACTCTTCTATTTATAAATAGTGCAGCAGCTCTGATACTTTCATTTCAGTGAGGAGCATGATTGTGGTCTCTGGGGACAAGCAGGTCCATTTCTCATCCTTCCTGGTGACTAAATTTCTGAATAAAATTCATCCCCATGCAGAGGCTCTGGGAAAGGCCTAACTGAACACTGAAAAACGTGAAGTTTTCAAATGTGGGTGATCTCTTTTCGTTCACATTTTATGGGTGTTCCACACTAGTTTGCAGTAGGAATATGCCAATACACATGTAATGGTATATAACGTTATGGTAAAGGGACTGATTAATGATGCTTTTGCAAACATTTGACTTTGAGGTCACTCCAAGTGACCTTAGAAGCCAATAACTGTAGTTAGAAACATTCATGGTTGCTACAACAAAGAAGAATAAAGACTTTCCATTGAGACTGTAGTTCACTCAATCAGAGCATGTAAATACACCATGTGACTTACATCCAGCCAAAAGTTCTTAGCGTTAATGTTCACAACATTGTGTTCATTTATATCAGGCATGAGTACCTATACCAGAAGAAGGCAATCAAGCCACTGTTGGAACAAAAGTTCTATATTTTTTTAGATGCCCAACTATGCAGAGCTTCAACCTACTACTAGGGAAATTAAACCAAAGAAGAAAAGAAAAAGCAATGTTTTCTTCTCACTTGCATAGTAACCACCTAGGACTAAGTTGCCTGAGTTCAGTCAAATCCATATTACCTATAGAATACTTGTGGAAACATTCTTTAGAGACCACTTCACCCAGAAGTGTTTTTATATCCTATCTGGGTGTGGTGAGGAGGGAGCGTAAACTCCACACACTGTAACAAGCCCAGGGTAGCAATCCCCAAACCAATACACCAAGAAAAAGGGCATCACAGCAGTGCAATGCAGAGATATGAGTTTGGATCCAATGGACTTCATCGCTACATGATGATGGCACTGTGCCTGGGCCAAGAAATCTTACCTCTGAGGAAGTCTATTGACCTATGAAAACTCCAAGATGATGTGGTCTGGTGACTATAATGCTCCTGTAGCTAGATAGGCTGCAGCTAGATTGGGCAGGTATTCCAGTATTGCATTCCATTGCATGGTGTAAGTCAACAAGACACACACTATCACACTGAAGACTTCATGTCATTCAGATGTTCAGTCTTTACTTTGTTTTCCCACACTTGCATAAGGAAATCGCATCAGTGAATTGATCCAGCAGCCCATAAAGATAAAGCTAGGTTTCTCTATTCTTTTTATTAAAGGATAAATTCTTAGATTGGAGGGATGTCTTTGGCTGCAGAAGAGTTGTCTGACTCTTCCTCCAGTTACAGAAATTCTCTCTTACCATTACACACAGAAATAAGATCTTTCTAGTCATTCACAAACAAAGCCTGGGACTCCCCAGATAAGTGCAACAACTGGAAATATAAAACATTTTTAGCTCCAGATTTAATTAAACTTAGTTCAAACACTATTGCATATCTACGGTTTTCCAACTGTGCAATCAAAACCATCTCTTGGAGTAAATTTATTTGGAAATACTTTCAAAGTCAGAAAATGACTGTTCCCAGATCCATGTAAAGAGTATTCAACCCACTAAACCACTTCTATAATTCTGAAAAGACCAATCCTATCATTGTACCTCTAGATAGCTCTGAACATTTCATGCAATTTTGATTTAATGTAAAAATAAAAATCCATTAACTAAAAAGCTAGAAACAAAGTTTTATTTGAAAAATACAGTCCAGGCTTTTCTTTTTTTCATCTTAGTGCTTCACCACTCAGCACAGCCTTTTTTCCTGCCATTTGATAAAACTTTCAGTATGCGTTAGGTCTGAAAGTTTATGATAGTGGAAATATTTGTCTTTTCAGTTACTTTGAAATACATTTTTTTCTTCCTTCTGTGAGTTATAGTTTTGACTTTCAATTTGTAACACATTTTACACTCTATTCTTTAAGAAAACACAATCTGCTTGCTCTATACTAGAAGATACCAGAAATATTTTGTACGGTATGTATTTGAAAGTTTGGACAAATAGTTAACATCCCTAAAAGGAAAAATTATGAATTCAGCTGTATTGGTGTATCTCACTACTCCAGAGGAATAAATTCAACATAATAATAATTCAAATGACATTAGAAAAACATTTACTGTAATTGACCATAACCCTATGCAAAATGGATTGATTTATAGTCATATTTAAAGAATGAAGTAAGGGAGTCAAAGGACTACTTTTTGATCTAAAGAAACATGGTAATTAGACTTCACTTAAGCCATTTCTCACCTAGACAGGTACAAGTCGTGTTTTTCTAAGTAGAAAATATAATTTATTTTTAAATTCTGCCTCTGGGATTATTACAAGGAGACATTTCTTTTAATTACCAGGTTTCATATGATTTAGATATTAACTGCATTACCCTTTGTAACAGTGCCTAATCAACGCTGAACAAATGCCTCTATGGATATAATTTCTAATACCGAAATTAAATTCTGCATACGTTACCTTTCTCCAGCTAGAATCCTTCTATATCTTGAAAAGAGCAGTAGGAATTAGAGGTTCTCCTCACTCTAGGGCTGTATATATATGTATATATGTGCATGCCCTTCTCTTTCTTTGTCAATATTTATTGCAGATAATGACGTCAGCTTTGGGGCTGCCCATTTTAGGAGAATGAACCTTTCTTAAGAAATAGGTGACTGAAAGTGAACCAGTCCAGTTGCATTGTTCTGGCTTTTTTGCTTGTCTCCAGGGCAAGGAAAGAGAAGAAAAGGCCTGTTCTTTCCCAGAGCAAAAAGACTTTGCCAATAAACCTGCTGTCTGATCAGCAGGCTGCAATGCTGGCCACAAAATGAAAGCTTGAGTTTAGGGATGGCTGCTTAGCATTGCCTTTTCTGGCTCTGGCAAAACAACAAAAAAAAGTATTTTGAGGGAGAAAGGTAAGTCAGCAACTTACATCATAGCCATGCACAGAAAGACCTACATACTGGGGAACTCTGTTCCTGAACTTTGTTTGCTAAATAAATTTGTATCCCCTTAGCTTATTGAGGCCAAAAGCCTGCAGCACTGGGCATTATTTATATACACAGTAAAAGTCTATCACCCAACGCGTTGCTCAGAAATAACATACTTGCAGAATGGCTACAGATGTGCGTGCGTGTTTATTTGTTGGCTTGCCCCTTCCCCTAGTTTGGAGGGAGGCTTGGCCCGTGTTTGCATTTTTCTTCAGTGTAGTGCCACTCAGCTCACCTTTCCCTTTTCACAGCATCTTTCCTTTCACTGTCACTTGTCAAGCAGTACCAGGAAGGCCCCGGTGCCCACCTCTTCCTCTGCTCTGTGCAGACACAGCCTGTCTTGCTTCTTTCCCGGCTGCCAGTTGTCCTCAGGAGAAACTCCATAGGAAGCATCTGGACATCTCCTTGTTCTTCTTCTCCAGTTCCCTCTTTCACCGTTGCCTTTGCTGTGATGTCTACACGCTGAACACCATTTTGGGTGGCGACGTGTTGAGGTTCCTGTCCAAAATGCAACCCAGTATTTTTCCATTGTTTCCCATTTTCTCCGGAATTTCTGGTTGTTGCCATCATTTTAATATTGGGTTATAAATCCTATGTAACACAGCTGCTTTTGTCCTTTATTTGTACAGCGTGCAGCACTTCGGAAAGTCAATCCTGGTAAGGTCTCCCGCATCCTTTTGAGTTCTGATGTGTGAATGTGCTGTTTGTTCTAAAGTGCTTGCGATAACTTTGATGAGACTAAGCTTGTCAGTACCAGAAAGCTTAATAAGCTGCCCGACATAGTTATTAAGACTGCCTTTTTCTATCCAGTGTAAGGGGAGGCAGAGTCTAGCAGCTCCAGATACCCAGCTTCTTGGGAGATCGTTCCGGTTTTGCCCTGCTATCATGCAGAAAATATTTATCCAAGCCTGTGTGGAACCTTTACATGGGAAGCACACATTCCCCTCCCCATCCACTGTACTCAGTAATTTTCATTAATTTGCCATGCTCACCTGAGCTTTATTTGCATTGTTGAAATGAAATAGTCCTACCACAAGTATTTCTTTAGAACTTGCCACAGCTATTTAAATACTCAAATCCATTTGTTATAGAAAGAATGACTGTCAGATATGCTACAGTTCATGGTCTAACGGTAAAAGCACAGGGAAGAAAACAAAGATGACAAAACTGACATCCGGGACCATGGCACAAAGAGCAATTTAGTTTATCAGTTCCCTCTACCTTATGTGGACTACCTGAAAGGGAGGAGTGGTTTGATATGGAAATGTTTATTTAATCTGCTGGTCCCTGCAAATATATGTATATCTTGAAAAACAAATCTATGGAAAGTTAGATTTAAAAAAAAGCAAGTTCAGCTTTAGAGATTTGACTGCGGAAATTCTTCTGGCCCTTATAGAAATCTGAACTGTTAGAATCTGATTTGAGCCCAAACAATGAAGGCAAATTTCCAGTTCCACTGAAGTTAATGAAAGCTTAACTGCTGCCTTTGATTAAAATTCATGCTGTTCTGTATCATTTACATTTTGCATAGGTCTTTTTCTTGGCTGTACAAGACACCTTGCAAGACCCTTTTAGCTAACTTTGTTTTGCAAAAAGAAACATTATTAATTCTCAGCAAGTCGGACCACAGACTACAGGTATGCATAACTGTGTACAACTCTCTGATTACCTGAGGCAACGCTATTTCAATAAATGCTCATATCTGCCAAGGACAAATCCTTCAAAAATATATTCAATAGTTAAAAATATTTGTATATAACCTATAAAATATGAAGAGAGCACCTCTGGATTTCCTGATCTTGTGCTTTGAAATGAAAGGGAAATTTTTAACTTCTTTTGGCTCATAGAGAGTTCATTACTTTTATATTCTTCATTAGAAAAACCAGCACCCTAGAAACAGAACAAAGAAGAGGAAAATGTAAAGTGTTTTTTTTTTTTTTCTTTTATGGGTATGGAGGTCATCTTGGCAATTAATAAAATAAGGGATAAGATGTCAACATAATCTTGTTAGTCACTCCCACCAGCTGCAAGGACTAGCCAAGTGCAGAAGACTTTGGCAATCAATGGCCTAAAAATATAAGGGATCCTGTTCTGTAATGATAAATATATAAAATAAAATAATCTATTAATTCTTTAATTTCCCACACAGTTTGGATTAGTTTGGCAAAACATCTGTCATAAAGTACGAGTCTGATTTTTAGTCAGATATAATTGTTTTTAAAAGAGCGTCGGGTTCATAACTGAATTCAAAAACATTATAAGAATCCTGATGTCGTATTGTTTGAACAGCAAACAAAAGTATTGTTAATAAAAGCCAAAATAATATATATTTCTTTACATGGGCAAATGCAAGGCTAACTTATTTGGTTACTCTATCATTTATAAGAAGAAGAAAGCATTGAAAATCATTTATAAGAGGAAAAAAACATTGAAAAGGCCTGTCAGAGAGCTCAGGAGAAAGAAACTGAAGCAAAAAAAGACGTTTCAATCAACTGCTGTGGAAACCAAAGGGAAGGGTTAAAACAGTTGAATGGAAAGGGTTAAAACATTGTAGGAATGGATTGCAACATTAATTTTGCCACATAACTACAAATCTCTCCAGCTGTATTCAGCAATTAGTCTTGGGGACCATTATTGATCGTATCAGGGGATGTAATTTTAATGATGATAAGTGGGAATGCCCCACATAAAGGGCAGGGGTAGAGCTCCCTAAGCCTAATGCTGAAACGTTCAGGTTTTACAAACCCATACTGTATGCAGACAGCAGAGTATTTTACCTGGCAGGCCACTAGAATTAAATGAAATGGTCACTGACATCTCAGTAAAAAAGGATGTTTTCATGACTTATGGTGAATAAACCGGACTGCAATATCCTATCAAATCCTTTATTACTCTCAGTTGCAAAGGGAAGGACTAGTTTTTTACTTTAGCTAATAAGCTCTACAGAGTAAATGGAGGTAACTCATCTTTAGGGAGTAATTCAGCTTTTTTGAAGATAAGCATATGAGAAAGGGGAGATAAATCACCTTTGGGAGGAGCTTGCCTCTCTCTGAACTACAAAGGGAGCAGAGCACGACTAGCCTAGATTTATACATTTAACTGCTAGACAGCTAAATTTAGGTGCAATTAGCCCTTCCGAAATTTTAAAATAAAAATTGCCTGATGATTTTTATTCTTTTCTTAAAGTAGATAATGCAACTGCAAACAGCAAACTGACAGAAGAATTAGACTCTGCACACATCCTGTAGTCCTGAAAATTACTGAAATTAAATGGTTTTTTTTTAAAAGAGAACTCTGGAAACAAATATTCAACCTGCATGTAATTCACCTAATAAAATACCATGCAAAGTTATTTAAACTGTAGAATATAAACATAGTTCATAGGCAAAACTATAAGGGAATTGTGAAAGAGCTCTCATTCTTCTTGAGAACACGTAGTGGTCAGATTTCATTTTTTAATTGTATGTCACTACTCCTTTTCCTTTATTTTCCTCCTTCCCTTCCCATCACTGTAGCAGTTCAAGCTCCCAGTTGTGGCTCCCATCAAAGAGGAGGAAGAAATTTCAGTTTCAGTTAAGAATCAAAATTCTCTTTTACCTCTGCCACTTTGATACAATTGTTATATATATATATATGTATATGTATATGTATAGACACATGCACACACACATATTCATACACACACATATATATGTACATATGCATATATATATATATATTCTATACACACACACACACACACACACACACACACACACACACTATTTCTGTAGCTTGCCAAAAGCTAGAGTGATTTCTTGTAAAAAATGCGATAAAACTTGTCCCAGTGGCTGAACATGGTATCTGAGCTGCAGGCACTTCAGAACCAGGACACTGTATCAGGGGCACTAACAAATAGGTAAAAACAGAGAAATAACTGTCACATAATTTGTCTTTGAAGGCTTGTGAACCAAAGCCACAGAAATCGCTTGCCTAAGAGCAGGGGACATCAGGCGTAAGTATGGGAACTGCTGAAGCAAATTCTGAGAGGTTTAAGGTATTGCGTTATACACCCTTTTAAGGACACCGAAGACTAAACAAGGCATTGGTAAGATTAAAATGCAGTTGATTGGTGACAAAGAATTTAAAATATAAATGTGAACGAGTGCTGTGACGACTGTGTAATCCATGCAGAACATCACGCCTTAGAAGCAATATCTCCTTCCATGACACTGTGAAACTTGAAACCACTGTCTATGTGGCTATTCATAAGGCGGGAAGAAAACAAACAAGCAAACCAACCAACCAACACTAACTGTTCACGAAAAGCGTATGAAGGCATAATTAAAAAATTTGTTGACCAAAAACTTTGAGACGCCTACTCCCTCCCTTCCTCCTCCGAAACAGGAGCTGGGATAGATAAGGTGTGCTTGACAGATGTTTTTCCATGTGGTTTTTAAAAGTTTGCAGCAAGGAAAATTCATGGTTTCTTTAGGTAATAAATTTCATTCCTTTCTAGCCTTAGAGCCTTAAGAGTAAAAAGTGCTCTTAAAGTCTAACCTAAGAAGTTGTAGAAGGAAACTTGTTTGGGGTAGAAGTCATTTGCATTAAGTCCAAAATTAAATCTAGAATTAGAATGACTTAATTGCTAAAACCATACCTTACACTTTTTGTATCCAAGCTCAATATGTGCGCGCGTATATGCTCTTTTCAATCTTCTCTGTTAAAATGTGGCAAAGATGAAGAATGTAAAAATGTAGAGTTGCTCAGCTTTTAGTTGAACACAGATCTGTATTTCAGCCAGAGTTTTGATCTAGGAGTTCATTAGAAACAATTTCTAAATCTCCAGGAGTCTGGTATAACCAGAAAACAAAAAGCCCAAGTGATTTTTCAGAACAAATCTGGTTTTTGAAGCAAATCTGACCAACAACAAGAACACTCCTAAGAACCCATATTGGTGTTTGACATAGATTATTTATTGACTGAGTAATAAAAAAAAGAAATGAAAAATACATTTATTTCCTTCTAGTTTCTTTCTAGTAGTGGAAGACACAAAGCAATACAGACTCCAAATTGTCACAGACATCTCAAATGTCATGATGATCTAGAAATATTTGTTTCTAATGCATGGATAAAAGTGGTTTCAAGGACTCAGCTTCACTTTAAACAGTTAATGACTTCAAAGTTAATGGCTTCAAAAACCAGATTTGTTCTGAAAAATCACCTGGGCTTTTTTTTCCTGATTATACTGCTGCTTCCTGCAGGCTGTAATGCTTTTGCCTTTAACAGAGAGGTGACTGGATAGAAAATGTTCACACAGCTCATGAAGCAGAGCTTGGAACAGTCTAATTTACTGAGTGCTGTAATGACTGTAAAAAAATTGTCTGATTAAAAAAAAAAAAATTCCTGGCTGAAACTGATACACTACTTTTACAAGTTCCTGGTAATGAAAAGCATCCAGCTATTCACAGTAGTATTAACGATATCTAAACACAAGTGTTTACATTGGTGCTTTCCTCCTGGTGTGAATCAAGGTGGGGAAAAGCAAATACATACATTTCTCCATGAATCAATGAACAGACTCTTTAGAAAGAAGTCTTAAAAGGTGTTTTTGTCTAACTAAAAGTGGGTATCCAAAATGTAGGTGCCTACATCTGAGTTAGTTGCCTCATTGGAGAAAAGGAGATCTACGTCAGTGGAGGTCTAGTTCTCCATTAAGCGGCATATATGTAGACACTTAGCACCATTTCATATACCTCAAGGTGTCCAAGACACCCTTGCAGTGCTAAAGATACTGCATAGGACTGATGGAAGACCTGGGTCCTACCATAATGGCAGCTGGAAGTCTGGTAGGATACTCTGGGGCATCGCACCTGGTATTGGACTCTCATGTGTGTGCAACTGAATCAAACTCTTAGACATGGTAGTCAGGGGTGTCCTGTTTGAGACTTATCTCATGCTAAGATGCCTACGTTTATGAGGCAGATTTATGTGCCTCGAACTCTGTCGTCTTCACAGGCCTAATCTCCACTGAGGAAAGGAACCTAGAGAAGTTCTGGAAAAGTTAACATTCTAGATTCAAGTGAATCTCCAGGTGAAAGGTGAGACCAGTACCACTCAAGGCATCCCTGTTTTTCCAAGTGTACACTCCTGTAATTTTTATTTCATCTCTGTTATTTGATATCTCTGATATTCTGATATGATATATTCTGATTTATTACGTTATTCTGATATGTATTCTGATATCCCTGCTGCACATACCCATCACAGTCTACCCTAAGTAGGGTAGAATTCATCTTACTAACCTGTGCATATCTATTGTGTAATTGTTTTCTTCTGAATTTAGTTTCCTTATAGTCACTGGAGGAAAATAGTCTTTTCTAATATGTGATACATGTCACCCTGAATGTCTCACCCTAAAACAGACCACATAAATCTGGGTTTAAAGCATGTATTTTTCTCAATTGACAATAAAAGGACTTTGGAGCAATTAGGTCAGCTACGGACATTTGCATTATAGATATCTCAGTCCAGGAGAGATGAATTCTGTCTCCAACTCTTCAGCAACAGAGTGTAACCAACTGGGAAATATCTGTTACCTACAAGGAAGTTTAGTTTGGGTTAGGCATTTCAAATAAATCTGCAGAGAGAAAAAATCATGCAAAACCAAACTTGCAGCAGCCAAAAAATACTTCAAAAGCATAGTGAATAAACACTCTCAACCTTCTGTTTTCCCTAGGTGATGATGTCCCATAGGTAATGTCTATACTAATAAAGTAATCTTGTTCAGAACAATTCTCTTCACAGATGTGGGCCTGATGGCTTTGTTTTGCCTACAGTTCTAAATTCATGTGCATTTACTGATCACGTCTGGTTTAAATTGTTATCTTTCTATTCTGTTTGCCTGCTATGTATTGGGAATTGGTAGAACCTTAATATGAAACATAAAAAGCAGGAATTACTGGGAAGAAGGGGATAGAAAGGGATATAAAAAGGGAACCATGCAAAATAGAGATGCTTCTTGTGTAACGAAAGAGGACCCACTGATATGGTGTTGCATTGTCAAGCTTTTCTCTTAGTCCATAGAAAAAATTCCAAAGCATTGTATATATTTTTAATTAAATAGCTTTAAATAAATAACTGCAAAAATGATAGCTGTAGGTGAGATTTTGATGTACCTTTAAGCACAAAACCAATTTATTTTATGAATTTTAACTCTCTGATAACTCATCAGCTTGTCTAATGGTTATTGCACTAGCAGCAAATATATCTAGCTGTGCCTGAAGAGGATGTGCTCAGGACAGAGGACAGTAACTGAACTGACCAAACAGGTCTAGGGTCATAGGATTACAGAATAAATCAAGTTGGAAGGAACCTCTAGAGGTCATCCAGTCCAACCACCTGTTCAAAGATGAGGCACCACAGGCCATTCCAGGGCTCAGCAACTGTTGAATTCTTGTTCACCCACCTTTATGTTTTGTGGAGAGTCTGACAATGAGCTGCTCAGGGGTTTGGAGCTAACTTCCACTCTCTTGTGTCCACTGACCACAAAATCAACAAGTAAACAAGCAATTTAGCAGGCAGCTACTAGGACAGCAGATGTGCTTTTCTGCGCATGTCCACTTCTGGCAGTGAGAAGCAACTCCAAAAAGTTACTGGAATGGCAACCTGCAGGTGCAAAAAGAAATCGGTACTAATTCTCTTTTACTCTTCTCAGCCCTTAACAGCTTAATAACCTCAGCTGACATCTTATTTACATTTAGGATTTTGCAGGGGTGGGAATCCTGTCCCTCACTGCATCAGTACAGCTGCAGAGCACCAGGAGAGATCAGTTTTGTTGTAACAGCTGTAGAAAGGATGAGCGAAAGGCTGCAGTTGCCTGCAAGGAGGAAATGGGTAGTGTAGGATACAGAAGGCCAATGGTTCATAAAACCCCAAACATAAGGGCAGAAGTCTATGATCGCTATGTAAACAGTGCAGCAATAGCCTAGGGCCATTTACTGCAGGTTGAAGCTGTTCCAGGTTTAATTTCTGATCCATCCAGCTCAAACTAAGCAGTCAAATGTGTTTGCCAGAAAATTGTGGCCCAGAGGGGGACAACACACCAGCTGAGAGTCAACCTGGAGTTGAAAAAAATCTCTGATGCTGAAAGCAGCATACCTTTCATGTCCTACATCTGACACTGAAGATGACGAAGGGATATCGAGAGTGTGCCATGTTTTAATGTCAGCTTGAGACGTGAAGTCAGCTAGGCTGACATGCACTGATCCTAAGGAAAGCCGAGCCTACAGAGAAGCGATAGACAGTGCTGGTGTTGAGATGATATGCATTTTAATTGGGTTCCTTCACAAGTGTAACAAGCCGTCCCTACACCTGCATGACTCAGGACCTACAGAGTAACTTCTTCTGAGGAAAGGGAGTATCCTACCTGGATGGTATCACATGAAGAAAAATTACTGCTCTGGTATGTAACTGGATTGCTTTGAACCTATGATTTTTTTTGGTCCTTTGAAAAACTGCAAGAAAGAAGACAGTTATTTTGGCTGAATGACTTCGCATGCAGAGAGAGAACTGAATTTGGCTGATGACATACCGGCAAACCACTTTCCCAGAGTGGGAAGGCTCCAGTGGGTCCACAATATCTACTTTTATCTCACTTGTTTTGACCAGATTATAAAGCTGTGAACAAATGCTTTACTGATTCTGGGCCAGAATGTTCAGCACTAGAGGTAGGAGGGTTTTGTGCATGTGTGTGTGTGCGTGTGTGTGTGTGTATGCTCTCATTTGGAAATTTGTGAACTAGCTGAACAGCAGTGTTTTAGTTATCCTGAAACTATTGTGGGTTTGTGTCACATATGCCAATAAGTTTTGGCTGGAAGTAATTTTTCAGAGCTGGATATAGACTGTTCCTTTCTTCTACAAGAATGGGATCAAAGCACTAAAGCGGGATTCATGCAACCCAGTTTAATCCTGTCTTAATGGGGAAGAGGACAAAACAGTTCTAAACACAGTTCCCCAACAGGGATCTATAAATTATTTTGGAGGAGGGTATTCTCCCCTTATGACACCAATTCTGCAGCTGTGTGGATGGTTAGGACACTATCCTAGGAAGCAGGGCAGATGTATTCCAATGTTGTTTCAGAAACTGTAACCCTGTGTAGATGTAGGTAGGCGCCTAGTGCTGCTATGGATGCCCTGTATGTCTTGCCTGGCCTCTGCCTTCTGCTCCAGAAGGACGTGGGTCTCTCCTAGGCCCTTTATCACATCTGCCAGCCCCATGCAGATGTTCTGCATACACTGGGGCATCTAATATGGCGCTAGACACTTGTGTTTGGGTGCTTTACCCATTTCCAACAGTTGATGGGAAGAGGGAGAAGAGGGTAAAAAGAGACCATGTTCACGAGTGCAAGCCATGCCAAATTCCTGGTGGCTTGAGGATTAGGGCACTCTTCTAGGAAGAAGACTCTTCTAGGAGAGACGTGTGCTTCAGTGTACTCAGGCAGGGAGGGATACAAGCGAGTTGTCCACACCATGGATGATGTGAGAATGATTTACTTTCATAGTTACTGAGTGTAAGAGAGATGAAGATCCAATCACTGTGTGCACTTCTGTTTGTCTCTGGTTTTCCTATAAATGCCCTGAATTAAACTCCAGATTCCCAGCTGAATGAAGTGTTCTGGCCTGAATTATTATTTTTTTCCTAAGGTGTTGGAGAAAATGGAAAACAAAAGGTTATATTTAGTTATCAAAAATGAAATTCCACCACTAGGTCCCTGGATCAGCTGCAGGAAAAGTACACTAGAAAAATAACAATTGTTTCAGTAATCTTTCTAGAATCATTTCCTTCATTTTTAAATTCTAAGTCTTAATGTTAAAATTGTTTAGTCTGAAGACACCCTTTAATAAAGGTTTCTGTGTTTTGTTTAGCTTTTACAATCACAGACACTGGAATTAACAGCTTATGGTCTTGCTTGGTTACAGATCCTAGTGCTCCTTTTCAATAATGTTTCACATTCATATTTCTCTTTGAAAACACTTTATTACAGTACAACCTTGGGCAGCTTTCAGTTCATCTATGGTGGGAGAGGTTTGGGAGTAGGACTGATTAAAGCTTTTGTAAAGCCCTTGTAGGAGAAAAGAACAGTCTCTATCCAGCTCTGAAAAATTACTTCCAGCCAATTATATTAAGCACTTTGTGAAAGAACCAATTTATAATCTTGGGGAAGCCACACACTGGATGGAAAAAAATGGAGAATGCATGTGACTCTTTTTTAGGTGCACTTAACAGCAGCTATGGGAGTCCTGACTGGTGACTTTTTCATATTTCATGTTTCAAATGCAATTAAAATTCTAACACTGCCATTTAAAGATTGATGATGAAACTTTAAAGCACATATAAGTGTTTAATGTGAGTATTCACAGAGTCTTTTGTTAGGGCTAATTGTGAGCATTTTGACCAGTGAGACCAAGGAAAGCTCACTGATGTGTTCAGTATGGTGCTCTCAGTACAGAGTTTAAAACTGAGTTTGGCAAGGTTTCTTCTAGAAAATCTGGGTTATTTGGAGCTCAGAATTCCATTATAGATGATTGTTGATTTTGTTACTTTATGAGGGAGAAATATTGATTTATGGATCACCTCTTTTTGAAAATATGTACCGCAGCCTATGTGCCACCCAGAGCTCTGACTTGGATTATTATTATATGGCAGGTTGCATTTTATTCTGACCATCTATTTGTGTTGATCTAGTTCCTTCTTCCCCATCAAAAAATAAGAATAAATAAATCCCTTCTGTTCTATTTGCTCAGACTACTTTCTTCTATTTTCCTTCTAACAGTTAGCAGTCTCGCAATCACCTTGAGAAACCAAGGAAGGTCTTGATATAATGTATGGGCCAAATGTACCCTTACTAAAATTCCCATTGCCTGAGGAAGAATGTTTCTCAGGGTGACCAACTATTGCTACTGGGATTATCACAGCTGTAGATTTTTAGTAGGAAAAAATGTGAAATTGGAATATCAGCAAGAAAGAAGCAACATTCTTGATTACTTTATCCATGTGGTGTTTTAGGTTATCGTGCAGATTACTTAGCTCAACATAAAGTCAAACTCACACATCTCTCTTTTAAAAACCTGTGCTAGGAATTTCAACAATATGTTCAATATAGTTGTTGTGTATCAAGTCATCTCTGCACTAATATTTACAGGGCAATATATTATAAAGTTCTCTGGTATAGTCCAACTTAGGACTTACTGGGTGTGAACAGAATGAAATAATCAGCTCACAGGTTTTATGACCAGGGTGCTAGAGAACAAAACATGTCTGGTTTGATCTCTGATCATTTTGAAACCTTTAGGTCATTTTATGCCATGTTCTATTCTAGCTTGCTCTCCTCCAGTTTGCATTTATATATCTCGTTATTCTTTCGTCTCATTTTTTTATTAGCCCAGATAATGTTTCCAATTTATTAGGATCTTTTTGAATTCCAGTCCCATCCTCTACACAATGTGGAACCTCAGCCAGCTTGGTGCCAGCAAACATTTTTATAATTGAACTCCCTGTTCAACTGCACAAGTAAACAATGAAAATCCTGATTGCCTCACACAGCACAGGTGCCCTCAGGGCTCTTACCCAATATGAATTCTTCATATCAAACTGAGACGTGAATTGAAACTTTCGGAGTTTCAACTAAGTGTGTGCTCCCTTAATGGAGATTTAATCTAAACCATATTTTCTTCATGTATATGTAATGACATATAAGACAATATCAAAAGTCTTATTAAAGTCGAAGTATATCTTGTCTATAGCTTTCAGTTTACTCATTTTGCCAATTATCCATCTGTTACAGCCAAGGTTTGATACTCT
Source organism: Apteryx mantelli (assembly GCF_036417845.1). Classification (NCBI taxonomy): domain Eukaryota; kingdom Metazoa; phylum Chordata; class Aves; order Apterygiformes; family Apterygidae; genus Apteryx; species Apteryx mantelli. The sequence goes on along the minus strand of NC_089980.1, from coordinate 135,813,551 downwards.
ACCTTTGGATTGGAGACTGGAGATGTAACTGAGGCAATATGATCAAGGTGTTTATTGATCAATGAACACACTTTGAGTCAATTAGCAAAGCAGCCAATAATCAGTAATCTAAATAAGCAAAATAATCAATAATTCAAATAACTAAATACCAAGCTACTAATATTATTTCACCGTTATATAACTATGCAGACTATTATACACAAACATGAAACTGTTAATTATAGATCTTTAATCTAATGAATCACATACAGCCACTACTGAATTACAATTCTATAAGTATTGAAATGCAATTCTATTCCCTGCTGACACCAAGTCTTACAAACATAGACCTGATGCAAGGTAAGACAGGTTGTCCAAGGGGGGGCCCCTCTCATGTCCCAGTGGAATTGGGTCCACAGATTAACATCACTGATATCTGTAGGTGTCCACACTCTTACTGCTGGAAGATTCACTTTCTGTTGTTCTTTGATTTTATTCCTTATTTTCTGTTTGTTTTTTTTTCCTGAATTTGAGCCAACCTTTTTGCTGCCCTTGAATCCCCTTTTCTCTTCCTGAACTCCTCCCAAATAACAGTCCTTCCCTAATGACTTTTTCCCACTGATCTTAGTTTCGCTACATCCGGACCCAAACTTGTTTTTTTCTGATACTATTATGCAGGCTATGATACAGTATTACTGATACAGTTACCTAGGCGTGAGTGACCTGGCACCCTAAAACTCCCCTATCATTTTCTGGTTCATACTGGCTAGATTTAGTTTACCATGTTCAATTACTAGCCATAATTATTCTACTTTAGACTTGATTCTTCCACCTAGCTGGTAGCTATGCACAAGCAGGTTAAGCACAAGAACGTTCTTATCTTATATGCCAATAGTTTACACACCTGAGCAGCAGAATAACTTGTTTTTTCACATTTCTGCTTTGTGCACTCTTGGTTCCCTTTTAAGACCTCAGCTACTGTGAGGCCTTGTGCTCCAGAACTTCATGGCCCTGCAAGAAATCTGAAATATTTGACATGATTTCCTCTCAGCAAATCCTTTCTGACTTATTTTTAATTATTTTATGCACTGTTTTTTCAATAATTTAAACAGAATTTCTCCCTGGATCAAAATAGGCCTACCTGATCCAAAGTTACAAAGACTGAAGGGCTCCTTTTCTTGCCTTTTTAGACATAACTTCTACATTCATTCTTCCCCAAGCACCTAGCATCTCTTCCATGAGGTGCTGAAGCTTGCTGTTCATGGTTCAAAGATTTGTTTGATTAGTTCCTTAAGTGTCTGTGGTGAATTTCATCGGACCTGGCTGACTTGAATAAGACCTCTGCTATCTCACTGCAATCTTTAACCTCACAGATGGATACGTCCTGGCTTCTATTGCAGTGTAGACAATTTGCATGGAGGTTTATTGTATGTCCATTATACATGACTAGGCGTTTAACCTTTACTCCCCTGGGCATGCCCATATCTGCACAGCTTTAAGTAAAGAAAGAAAAGAAAAGAAAAACACTCTCATGTCTTGATGTTCTCATGTCACAGATCTGCAGATTACATTCTCATGCACTTTTGTCTTGTTTGTCCTTTGCTCTCTGAAAAGCAAACACTTCGGGTCAGTGAAGGAGCACTCCTACAGACTCAGAGAGTGCTTGCCAGGAAACTTTCTCTTAGCTGAAGCTATAAATATTTTAATATTAATTGTTGTACAACCAGGGAATATTTTCATCTGCTAAGAGATGCTGTTCAAACAACAAATCACAAGCTCTGCTCAGCTTATCAAATAAACACTTTATATATCTTGACCTTAAAGGAACATTATCATCTGAAACCATAAGTTTAAGAGTCAACTTAAACTGCAACTTCAATCCATGAATTCTCTTCCTAAACCTTCTGTTTTCTCTCTTTGTCCCTTTCTCATGTGTGAAAGGCATGAGCAAACAGGGAAAGCTTTATCGAGTGGCAACAATATTGGTCAAATGTGTGGGACCAGGGTGGGGCTCAAGTAGTTCAGAAGGAGGTTCACATGATGCTTCCAGCTTCCCAGATCCTTGTTCTGTCACCTCTCATTTTACAACCCATCTTTTGGGTCAGTTTGCTCAGGTATGAATTCTTTAAGCAGGATATGCACAGCTTCAAAGCATAGAGCAATTATTTATTGCTTTATATGATTTTTATCATACACAAAATGTAGCAAGGATTTGACAAGCTTTTGAGCTCCCTGGAGTGGATCCTCAGTGATGCTGAGATACTGATTTCCACCAGCTCTGTTGACACTGAAGGCACCGATGACTCACACCAATGGCCCAATTACTCCCAACTAGCTTCCAACCAGCCTCCCTGTTTTTGCTTTATTTATTTTTTCTTTAGGACTTTATACATTTCCATTTTAGTGTTTTCCCTCTTGAATCCTTGAGCTACTAACAACCCTGTCTCAACAGTCTCACCTCTCTCTGTATTTTTACCCTTCTTGTCTTCCTATAGACTTTCCCTCTGATCTTTCTCAGCACTAGGAGTCAGCGTTATGCAGCTCGGCCATCTCAGAGACATGCCATGGGTCTCGGGTCTTCGGCAGGCAGCCAAACCTCTCCATGACAGCAGGGATTGCAGAGTGAGAGGGCTGCACTCCCTCTCAGTGTAAAAGTCAAAACTATTTGCATGTTTAATTTGTATGGGTACTTTTCTGGTGAAAGTGCACTGAACTCCATGGCTCAGTGACAGCTAGTGGCCTTGAGTTCCACAGATGAGTTAAACTTTATATATTGCTTTGTTCTTCTCATCACCTCCAAGTTTGCAGCACGTAAAGTTCATTGGTTACAGTGGGGATGACAGCTGACTGTCAAAAATGTGCGTTGAGCCAAATATGCAAGGACAGTTTAGCCAACTGAAGTCTCTTGTGAAACGGAAGAGGAGTAAAGCAGTGCCGGGGGGACTGCAAGCAGGTTTGGTAAGGAAAAGAAATGAGAGCTCTGTTGAGTATTCGCACTAAAAGAGCAGTTCTGGATACCTGTTTTCCTATAAGCGTGGTGTCGTGTTGCCCTCTAACGGAGAGCAGCCACCCTCCACCTCGGCGGAGCTGGATTACTGTGAACGCCTTGTGCACGGTGCTTTGCCGGGGACTTTGTCCCCTGCCTGGGCTGGGATCCTGGGGATAGGACAGGGTGGCTGTCGTTAAAGAGGGTTTCTCACATCCTAGCAAGCCCAGCCCTGCAAGTTTTTATGTTAGTTCAGTAGATTTGCTGAGGGTATGATATCTAACTGCAGTTTCAAATCTATATGCATCGACATTCAGACAGAAGGACTTTATACTGACACAGATTTATGTTAATACTGACCTTCTTCCAATAGGGACAACTGTATCAATATAAGACACTTTTATGTCAGTGCAACTGAAATCACAGTCTTGACTTGTACTGTTTTATTTTTTTTGTGGTGAAGACAGTATCTCTAGGAGTTCCTGGAGTTTTGTCATCTTAATTTGAAGTACTCTGCCTATTTTTTTTTGTTGTTGTTTTTTCTGCTGACAATTCCTTGCACTGTTTCTCTTTATGGATGATAAACAAATGGTCTGGAGAGAAAAGTAGCTTAAACTTCACTTTAAAATTACTTCCTTAAATAGACTTGGAAGAAACTTCAGGCAGTTCAAATGAAGAATCTGCAGGTCTAAAGCATTCCAGACAGGTGTCTGTCCAACCTGGTTTTAGCCTCTGTTGAATTCAGACAGTAGCTGGGAGCCAGTCGGATCCCCCCACTAAGAGATCGGTGTCTCAGAGTAAATGATAAGATAACATAAAATCAAACTTTAAACACATCACTATAAAATAAACAGGACAAAAAACAGTGGAGTTCCAGATGTTCATGCCTTACAGTATGATGAACTGTATGACACTTTCCTTCTCATTCATTATCCACATAATCATAAATAAATATTAGAGGAAATAGCAAATGTTTATGATAATATTACTTCAGGTGGTGAAAAACTGTTTATGTTCACAGATTAAATTTCAAAAATTTGGGGATGGGGTGGGGATGGAAGTCTCTGCCTGAAGCCAGGTTCAGCGCCAGAAGAAAGAGTTCTATTTACTGCATGCTACTTCGTCTATTATCTTATCACTAATTGAAAATTATCTTCACCTGTAAAAGCCGATTAGCTATCGTTAGTATTACATTTTGTCTGCTGATAATATGAAGTTATCTTATTCCACACAAACAGTAGCTGGTTTGTAGCTAGGCTGGATATCTGACCTCTGCTCATGAAACTCCTTGGCCCATTTCTTACTTCTGAATTCACTTAGCTTTGATTTCTGCTTATACTACTCCCTATACAAATTACAAAAACTACATTGAACATATGCTCTCTGCAAATGTTGCTGATACCTGCTAGTCTGCTATTAATAATATTAAACCTATTTCTTAGTTGATAAAACACATAGACCGACTACCAGAGTTAGGATTCAATGGTACCTGCCTTCCTGTTCTGCTTTCTGAAGATGAAGAGTCTGCAATTTCCCTGAGGCCACCACCTCACTTAGCATCCCAGGGACAGGGACAGCTGTTTCACACCGCAGTGTAACCTCAAATGGATCCTAAGCCCTGGCAGTCTGAGAGGAAGCCTTCAGACCTCTGAAGTTAAGACAAACAGTATTTTTGCTCTACAAGGCAGAGCTGACATTACTTCTGCAGGTACAATGTTCAGCTGGACTTGCAGTGCATTACCACAGTCCTAGTTAGTCCTAACTTAAATAGACAAGTGAGTAAGAACGTAAGGACAGCAGCGGTGGGTCACACCAAGAGTCAGTCTGACCTGCTCTCTTTCTCCAGGGATGGCCAACAGCAAATTCCAAGGAAAAGTTTAAGGACAGGGTAAACGTGATATGTCCTAGAATATCTTCCAACCTCTGATGGATTTCTTGAATTAGAGACAATGTATTTATATGCAATACCTTGGACAGATTTTCATTTCATGAATTAGCCTAATAACTTTTGAAACCACATATGTTTCTCAAAAATGCAGTGCAATGAGTTCTTGGAAGAAAAGTACATATGGCAGTAAGACAAGACTGAACTATTGTTAAAGTAGTGCCGCAGGTGCCTCTAGCAGCCACAGAAAGGCAGGTGGTCATTGCCTATCGAACCAGAGAATCAGGTTTTACAACCTCTTGCCTTTGAAAACAGTCTTTGTGCTTTTTCCCACCCCCATTTTCAGTAGAGATCAGCACAAAAATAACTCTTTTCTTAAACTTGAAGAATCAGAACCAAATTCCTGATTCACCCTATACTATGCTGCAGTTATTTTCTCAAGCTCTGCTTGTGTCTAGAACTTTTTCTCATGTTTCATAATGCCCCATTGCATAAGCATACATGATATTCAAAAAGGGATGCTCTTTCTTTTATGGAATGACCCTATTCTGGGTACACTAGCTGTATATTTATTAACTATGCTATACATGTGTTTGAGTACTTTGCTCGGCTGTGTTAATGATAACTGGGACTGCAGGAGTGATCATAACTATACAAAACTCCTAGGCATTTCTGAACTAGTTTTCTGACCACAGTTTTGACAGCATAAGCAGTTTATAACTTTGGGCCCTGATCAAGCCAAATATTTAAGCCTATATGCAATTTTAAGCATAGGAGTTTTGATATTCAAGGCAAAAGATTCAGCATCTTGGAGAATCAAACTGCATGCATGACTGTCAGCTTTAAATAAATAATTTTAGCACAGCAGGATTCTGGGGTGGGCAGAGTTTGTTTTTCTCTTCTCACTGCCCCTTGAGTGTGAGGAATTTTTTGCTATTAAATAGACACAGACTGTCACCCACTCCAAATTGCCAACACGGAGGGATTCATCTATGACAACATAGAGGTCTGAAAGTTATATATTTAGATATTTAGGTTAGATATCTAACATATCTAAACTAGGTTAGATATTTAGTCAGCGGAATGACACCAGCACCTTCACAAAGAGATTATTTCTATACTAAGGTGAGTGTTAAGACAGGGGAACAGACTTATCCTTGGAGGTGTCCCTTTCTTTGACTTTACTGGGAGAAGGTGCCTGGCTAGACATCAATGTCTAATTTGTAGATGGCTAAAATTAGCTGAGAGGATCCCTTTCTAAAAGCAAGACTCAGTGTGCTGTTTAGGATACCTTACAGTATCCAAGATGTTGCCCAAAGCCAGCAGATATGACAGAGGTTTTATGAAGGACCTGGACCCTTCTGGAGGCCAGAAGCTGGTCACAGCATCTTAAGAGACACCGGGCAACTGAATCCTGCCCTAAGTGATCCCATGGAGTAAAACATCTCACTCACTCTGTGGATCTGTACCTATGTAGGAAACTGAGGCTGAACAAACCCTAGAATATGATTCTGTCCCAACCCTAGCAGATGATACTGTCTCCTGGAGTTGGATTTTTCAGGACTTTGCTCACTCATGCACACACTTTACATACCTGTGAGGCTATTGTTAATAGAAACATAAAGTAAATAATGTTAAGACCAAAAGAACTTTCTTCCATCAGAGTCTTGTCTGAATGGAAGACAATAATATAATGGAGTCTCAGTCCCCATAATTTTATCATGCTCCATTTAAAATTTGTTTAGTTTTGTCTTATTATTATTTTCAGGTGAGTATTTTAGGACATCATCATATTAAACTCTAAAATGTGATGCCACTAGAAGAGAAGAAACAATATATTTTACTAAGACTCTTCTGATTTTTCTCATATGAAGTCTTTTGGATGTTGACCTTGTTACATTCATGGCTAGCGGATGTTTCACAGAATTCTGCACTCTCCCCAGAATTATATGTTGAACCTGAAATGTGTTACCCTTGGAAACTGTTGAGCAGATTGTCTTCTTAAATTTCAGCAGATGAAATATCAGCCCTGGTGCACCAACACTAGTTGTATCCCAAGGCTTTTGCTAAATCTGGAAAAAAGTACAGACTTTACATAAAGATGAAAACTAAAAACAAGCTTCTTCTTATTTATTTATTTATTTTTTAAAGAATAAAAGTTCCCCAGGATGTGGAGAACAGTGGAAGTTTTCTGTCCATAGGCAATTTTTCAGAAACGTCTCATTTCTAGGTGAAAGTGTGCAGTGGTTTAACCGATCTGGACCCTACAGTTTCTTTTGGCTCATCTGCAAATTGCACGTTTTTGGAGTTGAGGAATAAAGCGAGTCCAGTGACACGGAAACTTCAGCTTTAGATATTAAATTGTCCACCAGAGGGCACTCCTATATTTTTAATGACGGCAAGTTTCTGAACAGCATTAGGCAGGTTTGCATGAGCTTAGCGTGTTCTGTACAGTTCTAACTCCGACATAGCAAGCAGAGACACAGAAGATCAGGTTCACCTCGCGGCTCATCTGTCAACACTCTACATCATCTGCTACCTTGCCACTGCCTGACTGCTCGTGCACAGCAAGTCTTCAGCCTTCCAGATGTGTCAGGCTTATTCACAGAAAATAATCAATTAAACAGTTCATGCACAATGTGCCCGATGTGTCCAGAATATGACCGAACTTAACTGAGAATGAGTAGATCTGTGTTTATGCACCTGAGAAGCAAGGAGGCCACTTTTGTTACCATACCTGGTAGCAGATTTCAGCATTTTTTTATGGAATTTTCCAGTCCCTGTGCTGCCCAGTGACATTTTCTTAGTGCATTGAATCCCACATCATTACAAAAATTGAATCACTTTGAAAGTTAATGCAGCTTGGCTTGAATCGGTGGCTTTGATACTTGAGAATTTGTCTCGATGTACAACAAAAGGCAAATATCTGAAGTCAGAACTGTAGAGGCCAAAGAATCTGTTAGATCAGCCAGACTCTGTTCTTATCAGGAGTCTTTTAGTATTACAGAGGTAAAAAATCAGAAATGTATTACTAGACTTAAGGTAACACACTTGGAAGGAGAAAAATCTAGGTAATTTGCTTTTTGATGACAAAAGAGAAAGTGAAACTTGAAAAGTGAATTTTAACCATGACCACACATTTGTTTTCAGGGCATTCATCTAAGAAAGCCAAAGCTTTTGGAAGAAAAATGTCAGCGAAAATTAGAGGTTTGTTTTATCTAGGCATGCAAGATCAAAACACATTTCCTAACAGGCTCTATCAAGACTGAGCTACCCTCCTGGTGATTTATTAGATAGTCACATTCTATACTTATTGAAATAGTTGGAAAAGGCAGTTTAAGGACCAAATAAACTCTTTTGGTAATTTTACTCAGTGTAGGAGCAGAGTCAGCAGAGACTTTAGAAGTATCACACACCAAATGGTTTACATGTCCTGGCAACATATCAGCAGTGACAGATTCTCACAGTAACTCTTAAACCAAACAGGTGAATGTTTTTTCTTCCCTCTTCGCCAAAAGCGAAATGGGAGCAGGGAGGTGGAGGGGTTTGCTTAAGGCTATAGTGCAAATTGGAAAGCTGGGATTAAAATCCAGACCATCTTGAGTGTTAATGCTCCGTTTGAGATACACGTGTCTTTAGGATCACTTAGTGATGATGTGGCTTTGGGGTGATTATTCTTTCTCTGGCTAAAAAGTCACAAAGACACCGGTCCCAGCAGGCTCTGGGAGGGATGACTCCGGACGAGGGTTTGCTCCGCTGGTGCTGAAGTGGAGCAGGAGCCTAGCCAGGGACGCTGGCGGCGGTCGCGGCGCTGCCAGACTGCTCCTTTGTCCGGGCAGCACCGCACCTTGGCTCTCCACCCAGCACGCAATTACCGGAGCAGCTGCACTGCCATGCCGGCCCCGTCTGCCCCAGCCCGGCAGCAAAGCTATGCGGTGGGGGGTGTCAGTCTGGCAGTGCTGCCCGAGGAGCAGCAGGAGATTCTCCAAATGCTGCCTGGGGAAGGAGATGGAGTTGTATATAGCTGCCCGCATCCCTGAAATCCCGTCTTTCAAACCCTTCCAGCACCTTGCGGAGTGAATGCAAAAATGCTAACACAATTCGAACCAGGACTGGGCAGCTTGCTCAAAACCTTGGGATACTGGAGCAGGAATGTAGTAGCCCTCTGTCAGGACACAGACATTGCAATTTAAATCAGTCAGAAAATACAGCCTGGAATCAGACTGTCACACTCAGCTCTGCACTAGGGAAGCATCTAAATTAATCGGAAACCTCTAGAAACAACAAAGGATAGCCAAGATGAGCTAACACAGCTGTAAGCATGCATTTTTTTCTATCCATTCCTCTCCGGTTGTGTTTTTCCTATGGGCATGTTTAGCATTTTTTTTCTTGTCGCAGTTTTTCCCAGCTGGTTGTTGCTCCAGAAGAGGTGTTTACAAAATCACTGGTTTCCACTGGACCTACTGAGGTCACATGTGGCTGTGACCTGCTGGTCTAGTCAGGAGCAGGGAAAATCACAGAGAAAAGCTTGACAGCTTTTATTTGCAAATGCACATGGTAATAAGATGACTTCTCAACCGCATTGTTCTGGGATGGATTCCTCTCCAACCTGCTGCCTCCTGTGCTCCACCTGGTGAGCTGTCTGTTCTGGGCCAAACTCATCATCAGTAATGTAATCAGGAGTTCAGACTGAGGAGAGTAAGAATATAGGATCTCTTACCACCTTTACTGGTGCACATCAGAAGAAAGCAGATGGTCTCTGCGCTTTTGGGATTCCAGTACAGGGTACCTCTAGCTAGTTCGTCTATTGGGACCAGTCACTTCATTTCTCTGCAGTATTCTAATGTGCTTTCTAAACTTCTCTGGACCCACTTCAGAAAACCTTTCCCCTGTTTACCTGTTTGTTTGTCTCTCCACTAGTCAATCTCTCGTTTTTCAAGCAAAACCCTTCTCCTACTCTGCAGAACCCCCACCTCCCAACATCCAAGCCTGCTGTCTAGTCTCCACACAAGCCTCCTGAGCTTGCGGACAGTGATAGAGGGCTGTCCCTGCAAGAGTATGATCTAGATTGCTAGGGAGGGATATGTCTCATCTGACTCCACAAGATAGATGTCTGCTTCAGAGCCATTCTCCTTATGGGTAATGGAGGCACTTCAAGGCTGTGTTTCATCTCCTCTTATTACAGCAGATGTCTAAGATGGGCTGGATGAGCAGCAGAGTTATATAACTACCTTGACATTGCTAAAACTTAAAAAAGAAGTCTCGCACGGGTCAATTCTTTAACTACTACTTCTATACCTCTTTGAGGACAAGATTGAGGAAACCAGCTGTTTCTGGATGAAAAGGGATACAAGGGGGGAGCTCTAAGGACATGAATGCTATCTTTGTTCTACTGTGTGTCTGGTATAATTTGGGGGGCCTTGAGGTGGGCTGTTATCAAATCAATATAGCTAAACTCTTTTCCCTGAGCCGCTATGACCTCATCTAAACTGCCTATAAGAGCTCTTGGTATGTACTAACCTCTAAGATAAGTCAAGGCATTTCTGGAGGAAAGTGCTAGTTGACCTAGGCCAAAATAGTGTCAGAGACTAAGATTATGAAGGTCCAGAAAGTCTCTTGTCAGTATAGATGAATAGAGAGTGACATGGAAAAATAGATTGGGTGGGAAGGGTTTGGACAAAGATGTAGAAGGTGTAGAGCTAAGAGCAAACAGGTCACACAACAGACACAGCACTTACTCTTCCCACTGTAGAATGTCACCAGTGATTGATCAGTGGTGTGTGGGGGTCCTCCAAAATACACAGGGTATATGTTAGACTGCAACAGACACACGTAATGAAGAGGTACCTGAGCAAGTTCATGTTTATCGGAAACAATAGCACAGTGTCATGTGGAGGAGAACTTCCTCCAAGCTGATTCATCTTCTCATTAGTATATTAGACTTGGTGCCTGCTCAGTGATGTCTCCATAGCTCTCTATGCTCCGTAGGCATGATTAGAACGTGCTGTTTCCTCCGTGAGAAGCAGTGCAAAATTGCACCTCTCCCCTTCTCCTTCAGCTGCTCAGCTAATCACAGCTACCTTCATAGCCCTGGTATGTAGACACATCACCCATTCATGGCCCAGACCTCAGGACTATTTTTAGAGCGCAGTGCTGTTGTTGACATTGTTTCCAGGTTGCACAGACACACAGCACCCGTTTGTAAGCATGGACAATGCTAAACATGCCAGTCTCCTGGAGGATCCAGGCATGCTGCACAACTGCTGTTTTGTCTTTCAAGCACATTGCTGCTTCCCCACAATTCAGTTCATACACCCACACACCTGCCCAGTGCACTTACATAACACATGGCACACGTGACATAGTCTGCATGGTAAACAGTTTAACTGATCGCAAAGAAGAAGATACGCTGCATTAATTTAAGCAGCCTAAAATTAGCCCCCAATCTAACCTGGTTGTCATGATGTCTTTCTAGTGAATTGAGGCATATTCCGGATGTAATTCCTCTCACCTTTCCTCAAAACCTTTTTTAGGGAGAGAAATCATCCTCTGAATGTCTTCTCTTGCTTTTCATTGACTATGGAGACAGCCTAAATGGCACTGCTTGAACTAAATGCCTTATTTTGATAAAATGGCAAGAGTTGAATCCCACCTATAATGTCATCAGTTTTAATTTCTGGCACAGAATTGTACTGTATTGTATTGTCCCTATCTATTAGCTATTATATTCTTCCTCTTTCTCATGATTAAGTAAAAGCAGCAAAAATTCTTGGTTACTGAGCCAGTGGATTATCTGAGAAGTGATCTGATTTAAATATCAGGTACTGACAGAAATGGTGCAAACAGACCTTGATTTTCAGTATGGGCATTGCCCCCAGGAGAGGTATGAGAAGTCACCATTTGACCCTGATATTTACTTGTTGGTTGACAGAAAATAACTCATATGCAATATGCTTATCTGGGGAAAAGAGGAGAAAAAAATCTTGCAGCAGATCACCTACAGAGAAAATCCGTAAGATCCTTTTTGGGGATGTTCATGAGTTATGGAGATAAAGTCTGTCCTGAAAACCACAAACACAGCTAACTTCATGCACTGAAACATTTTGATCAAATTCAAGATCCAATGACCATTTCCAAGGACTGAAAGTGGGCTTATAACTATGATTGAGGCAGGAGGCAAGTTATCTGCCCACTTAAAACCTAAAGACATACTCTAGGACCCTGTGGAATGGGATTTGGCTTGCAGGTAAAGATGACAATTTAGGTGTCTACATGTGGATGTGAGCTGGGTGTCTAAGCTCTCATCACAGTCAGTGAAGACCTGGTCAATACTGTCAGTGAAGTCTACTGAAAGATTGAGCTAATTGTAGGTGTCTATAGCATACGCAGCTAGGGGTGAATTCAACTGCCCCCTCAGAGATATCTAGTGCTGATTTTGATGCACTAGGGTACCCTGTCTGGCCTTCTGATGTTGTTACAGAAAGGCACAGGTTTTCTGTAGATCCTATATAGCATACACCAGCCCCATACGTACATCTTTGACAATCCGGAGTATCTCACATGATACTGGCTGCCTCTGTGTGAGAAGCTCTGCTCAGTTCTTTATGAACCGTTCCCTAAAATTACTAATTTCTCTCCCTTCTCCCCATAAAGGAACCTCAGTGTGACTAACTTGGATGTAGATGTCTGCACTACGGATGTTTAGATAGTGTAGATGTCATAATATAGATGTCATAGCAATAGCATAGATGTCATAGCAGTGCTATGGCTCATTAGGAGATGGGTCAACCTGAATGGCTTTGTTGTTTGTTCTTAGTTCCTTAAATGTAGTTATCTCTTGCAGCTCCCAGCGCTCTGCTCTATTCATAAAGATTCTGGGGCTAGTTAGATACCGTCACCTGTACTGTGCGTCCTAGACCTTAGTACTGAAGAATATGCCCTACCTGGTCACATCTATTGTGGTGATGATCAGCTTTTGACCTGTCGCTGCAAGTGCATATCTCTGTAGGCAGATCTGCTGAAGCCTCCACTCTGTACACCTCCTGGCAGGATGAGCCTCTTTCTACTGCCCACTAACAAAAAAAGCAGATCCAATACTGCAGTTCACATGAACAAAGGCAGTTTGGGCTCAAGGGAGATGCTTTATGCAGAAGATGAGATCAGGCTCAGACATCGAGCTGCTTGGGGCAATGTATTATTAAATGCTATCTACTGATACGCTACTTTTGCAGAAGCTGATTAATGATATTCCACTTTATTATTCCTTATCTTTTATCTTCACCTTGTTTCACAGATGTAACTGGCAGTACACGGCACTAACCAAAGACCCGTGGCACTCATTAGTTGGTGACTGTTCCTCACAAGTGCTATCAGGCATGCAATTCCTATTCACGATTTTGCTAACGATGCTGGTTAACATGTGTGTTGCTGTTCAAGCAACCTAGACAACACGGTCTTGTCAGTCTTGAACTAACTTACCTTTTACTTTTCATTTTCTTTGACATAATCCTCTGATAAACTGAGAGATAAATACCTGACAGACTCTGCACTCTATTCCCCCGGCAGTAAAATCTTAGTACTAATACTGTAGAGGGTATTCATCAAACGAGTGTTTCTTTTGAGCTGTTTTCTATTTTGTTAGAGTGTTGCAGCTGCAGAACTTGAGGCATATTTAAAATAGGAAAAAAAAAAAAAATCTTGTTTAGCCACTCCCGGCATCTGGGGAAGTTTTCTGCCTTTGTGTGAATGTGGGTGTTAAAAGTTACCAACTCAGAAAAGGTACAAAATACAGGCACATCAGATACATTCAGCTGCTTAAGATCCTATTTGGTATTAATTTTAAGGCTGTGATCAGATGAGAGGAGTGATCCCCTCTAAAAGAAGATTAACCCAGAAAATAAAAAGAATAGTTTTCTCCCGGATTAGTGTGCTGATTTATCTCAGTGAGGTTTAATTGGACACTTTCACTGAAGTCAGCTAAAACTAGCTCAGTTACTACCCATGCCAGCCAGATGTGGATTTGGTGGGGACAGGGCAGAAGCAATGGGAAATGCAACTTTTTATTAGTACTGGCCAGTCCGGTGGCACATGGTGCACATCTGCTGTGCAATGCGGGGTCTCTCTTTCACCCTGAGGTTGTGTCTGACCCAGGGCTACAAAAGCTGCCCAAATATTGAGGCAGCTATACTCTGTGGAGCAGTGCAGGCTGCTGATATTACCTGAGCTAGGACCAGAACAAAATGAGTTCCAAAAAAGTACTTAGAGCTACACGGGCTTCAATCATTAAAGTGACAGCAGCGGTGACAGCTGAGCCATGGTGTCACTCCAGGCTGGCAGACTACGGGATTCCCGACGCCTTGCCCAGTGTCCTACCTCCCATTCCCAAAGCGAGCTGGGTGACTAGTTCAGTTAAAGGCCGCTGGACTGCAACACAAACAGTGCTTTTGTTGGCATGCCATCATGAGGAATATGACAGGGTTTATTTTATTTCAGTGGGGCATTTACAGGAAGCCTGACAATGATGGATCTAAATGGTGCTAGCATGTCTACCTCCTCTTTAAATTGGGACAATCTGAAGAGTTGTCTGCAAACTTGCAAGGGTTTGCTAAAATATAAAGGACAGAAAACTAAAAAGAAAACCTGTGAGCTGAGCTTTCAAGTGGGGCTTGATATTCCAGCGTGCAAGGCACTGAAAGGCCAGTCTGCTTTATGTTCTCATCCTAGCTGTTTTCAAAGGGGGAGAAAAGTGGTTTAACTAAGTGAAAGTGAATAAGATGCAATTTTCTTAAAACGCTAGCCTTTTCTTGTCATTTTCCAAGGCTTTCACTGATCTCCAGCCCATGAAGTCTCATAGCTAAGAAAGAATCACAGCTTCTGTTTTTCTTCAGGTCTGTGCAGTTCTGATGAACTCCACAAAGACCTTGAGAGAGACCAGACTAGAGCAGATGGCAGAAAGAAAAAAGCCCTTCAGTGCATTACTTTTTCAAAGCCATGATTTTTAAGTAAGCTTGTGGGTTTCTTAGGTGTGGCTCATGAGTTTTAACCCTGCAAAGAGGTCATAGAAGGCTTCAGAGATATCTTTAATGGTCATGAACTATAACACTGGGTGATGCCGTGGTTGACACGAAAAGGTTCTCACCATGAGCTGTAGCTATAGAAGAGTCAAAAGGACAAAGTCTCAAAGAAGTAACACAAAAAAGTCTAGGTCCTGAGTGTGCAGGCAGCTGAACCAAGCTACCCCAGGGTAAGCCAGAGCTGGCAATGAATCAGCAGCTATCAACTCTGACTCCTCATGTGTCTTCTCTTTCATCACGTGCCCAGTAAGAATAGGAGGTAATATGTCTCTTTTTCATTGTGATTTTTGTTATCTCATGTTTATTACAGGATAAGAACATGAATATGGGCAGTGACTGCAGAATATTTGATGTTGCAAGTCTGTAACCTCTCCTGCCTTTCTTTGCTCAGATCTTTACTCATGCTGAGAACTACCTCACTCTGCAAGTAATGGACTTCATGAGAAATGCCTCTCAAAATACAAAGGCTGAATAGACAATGAGATCCTTTCCATGTGATGTTTTCAACCATCTTCCAGAATTGATACATGTAAGCATTTCTATTTCAGTCTTTAGAAGATATTTGCTTTCCGTCAGATTACTTCAGATTTCCCTTTAAAGTAAGTAATTCCCTTTAAAGAGATACTTTGCTGTCTGCTCATGTCATGATGTGCTGCAGGTTGTGAAACTGATTTTTAGAGTACAGGACATGCAGAAAATGGAGGACAGCTCTGACCCTTATACAAAGGGCATAGCGAACCTCATACCAAAGGATACATTGGGAGAGCTGTAGCCTAGTTTAGAGCTTGACCCCAAGGGTGATATGCAAACTCCTGATTACTATCCAGAGAATCATTATGCTTTAACTAGGTGGACTAAACAATATTACCAAGCAAAGAATATACATTCCAGTATGTGATTTTACTGCAAGATATAGAACTAAATTATCCTCAAAGTTTAGCAATACAGCTGAGTAAGAGAGTTCCCTGGGATTAAGCACCTAATTTTCACACCCTTATGTGACACACTTGGACACTCTGCAGGTAACAAATAACAGTTTTCCAAAGTAGTAAATTTACTCCTTGAACTGAGTGGGATTTTAGGTGGAAGCAAGGGATCCCTATGCATAAGGATGTGGGTATTGGTAGGAGCCCCCAGAGTGCAGGATGACACATAGGTGGATGAAAATGGAGGAACACAAGCAGCTCTGGAAAGTGCAGCAAGTTTTTCCAGTTCAACAGTGTAACTGTACGTACTGGTGGACAATTCCTATTCCTTCACTTACCTGTTTTCCTGTACTGTTGAGGACTGTGGGATTAAGTGCACTGATTTGCTCAGCACTGGGCTTTCCTTGCAGCTGTGGGACTGCATTCCTTAAAGAAATGCGGAATGTCGGATCTGTCCTTCTCCCTGAGCTGCGATACAGTCTGAATAACTGGGAGATGGCCTAGATCCTGCACAGCTGTGAGCAGAGTTGCTGTAGCCCTGGGGAAGCCCTGCGAGTCACTCTGCCGTCATGCGTTGTGCAACCTCTGTGCTGGAGTCCCAGGCACTGACATCCCATCCTCCTGTGGAATGTGTTTAGCACCCCTCTATGGCCATGGGGAAAGCTAAATTACTTTTCCAGACAACTTTGATGCTAAACTGCTTCCCCTTTGCTTAAGTAGGAGGTGATATGTAGAAGAAAAGGAAGGAATTTGTTTGATGCACAGTAAAAGATGATGACATTTTTGCTGAGTGAACTTTATGGATCAAGGTTTGAGTGACAAAGCCCTGCTGAGCCTTGTCTTGTCTAACACCCTGAAAGGCCACGGAGGAAGAGACAGGAAAATCCTCCTCCCTGATGAAGACATGATATCTGCCCAAGGCCCAGCCCAGCCCTGGGTATGCAAAACTCAGATGTTAAGGCTATCTCTTCTCCAGACTGGAGATTTATCATCAGGTGTTTCGGTTACATCAGTTAGACGATTTTGCCCTTCCCAATTAGATGCTCAGACATGAAGACCCCAGCATCTTCAAAAAAAGTGCTGGGAAAAGATCTTGCTCCAACTCACTCAGAGACCTGAGGTGAGCTCAAAGGTTGCCTCCCACCAAACTGAGGGACCGCCACCAAAAGAAGTTCTTGCAGGAGAGGTGAGCCTGTTGGATCACGTCTTACCCAGAGCCACTGCCTTCCATACCCTTTCCCTTTAATTATTCACCTCCACAGCACATCTACTTGATAAGGACAACAAGCACCTCTACTTACTGAGTAGCAAGATCTTTCTTCCCTCAGCCCACAGGATGCAGCCAGATGACACAGGCTGAGCTGGTCTAACACCTACTCTCTGTTGATTTGCTTCTCTTTCCCCCTTTTGCTGCCAACTGCGTAGTCTGATCTAACCAATCCTACCACTCTGCTGAGCTGGCTCCACTGCTCAGTGACCCCTCTGCAAGTCAGTCCAAGTAAATAAGCTGGTAGAAGACAAAAGCAGGAGAAAGAAAAAAAGGAAAAAAAGTAATCATTTCCTGCCAGTCTAGAGACTGAAGCTGATCACTGGGAAGTCAGATGAACTGTTGCATGCGTGTCTCACCCCTGGACTATGCCCCTCTCCCTCTGCAACTCTAGCCCTTGCTGGAGCCCATGCCAAACCAACTCATCTCACTAAAAGCAGCAATGCAGCAACCCAACCAGAGCATATGTAGTTTTCTGCAGGGTTAGGAAAATGGATCAACACAGCAAGGAGGAAACCTAGCAGTGGAAGTGGGGTTGACCTTCCTCTTACAACGACGGTGATCAGTGCAAGCCATCTCAGGTAACTTCGTTTCCAGGGTGCTGTCAGATGAGACAGCTTATCTGATCTAGTAGTTTTTTTGCTGCTCTCCCATTCCCTTAATGGCACCCTTACAAACTTAGTCTCTGTACTTTGCCCAAGAAAAGACTGATAGCCACATATTATTCCATATCCAGGGGGAGTGAAGGCATTCATGGGATCTTCTGGTAGGTTTCCTAACAGGTTATTCTTACCATCTTCAGCATGTTGCTAATATCTGGCTGAGGACATTGTGCTTGTTAACAATTATCCTGGTCTTGCCTGGTAGCTTACAAAGCAGCCAAACCCACAGCGGTTTCTGTCATGAAACACCAAGTGAAAATCAACCTAAGAGCTGCAGCTCTTATTAAAATGTGTCACACCTTGTTTCCCATTACGCTGAATTGGGCCACTCCTTGCTCAGTCTTTGATTGCAATTTGCATCTAATTTGGAGGCACTTACCTCTTTCCTAAGGCGCTGTGTGGGGTGCCAAGCAGAAGATTGTGAGTGCCACAGTTGGATTTCAGGGAGTAAAACAGCAGGTTTGTCAGCCTTTCCTGGGCCAACTCAGGGGTGCAGAAAACCTGTGGCTGAACACACATCTCCTGAGTACATACTGTGCTATGGTGGTCTTTCTCTGATAGGATGATAGTTGACAAATGTGATAAACTCTCTACAGAGTCTTCCAGTTTTCTGTAGAGTTTACTTTATGTGTCTTACCTGTCAAGCAGCCTGGTGCAGCAAAGCAGACGGACACACAGGTAGAGTCAGGAAATCCATCTGAAAATGGTGTATAAAATAGCCAGAACCACGTGCAGTACTTTGTTATATATATGCTCATCTAAAAATCTTATCAGTGGCTAATTATTACAGAGAAAATTAATGAGGATGATCTACTGATAAGTGGAAAATACACCTTTCAGCTCAGATGAGTAAGATTTGAAGTAGAACAACCCCAGTTCTCATTTATTAAGGCTGTTTTAAAGTCTTTTGCATTTTTCAATGTCTTTATGCTTGCAGAGCAGAATAAAAATCTGGCCCACACAGAACACGACTGTGGACAGCCTGGTAGTAAATATACCATAGCGTGTAGCAGATGACTCAATCAATCTCAGAACAAACATGTTTGATAAAAATGAATCCTACATAAGAGAGATTAAAAGTTAGACAGATGAGTCAGCACTGGTAGTAAAAAACTGGATGGAAAATACATTTTCTGGTCATGTGTAAACTTACTGTAACTTCTGTCAATTTGTCTTTATATAAGTATGTGAGAGAAGATTCAGCCCGATGCGCATGTTCCTGCAAACATGCAGGCAAAAATGCAGTAAAAGTCAATGCATTTGCCTGATGTAGCAATCAAAATCAGAAGTATGAAAAGTATGAATGCAACTTAATTATGGCACTATGTTCCCAATCTCTGTTAGCTTACTGCAGCCTCTCTCTTTTTTTAGATATGATCCCATTTTCTATCAAAATCACAAGTTTTAGCTGAGGAAAGGCAAGTTTTATCTACTAGGCAATTTCAGTGCTTGTGACATGCATTTCAAAAAGTGAAGCTGTCCTCCCATTAAATGTCTAGGACTTCAAGACTGTATTTGAATATTATGGAAGTTGTCCTATTTTAACCAATAGATTCACGTGTATTTGCATAGCAGCATATTGGTAGTGTTTGTAGAGCCTACCTTTCTGTATTAGTCAAGTGTTAATAACTTATGTTTAGTGTGAAAAAGGAATAAGTTATGTTTACTCATTAAAAATAGAATGCAGAATATTAAATTTCATCATCATATTTTAAAATATTATTAATTGCAAACTGTATTACAAAATGATGATGTGTCTCTTGCAGAAAGTACATTCTTGCTTTTGTAATATATGCTAGGCATTGCTTTGCTAAAGCTGTCAGGCAGACTAAAAAGTAGAGCTACATGTTCATATCTCAAGAAATTGTGGAGAGAACTTCACTGGAGACATTACATTATTAGAGGTCTCTTTCCACATTTTAAGTTAATTTCTGAGATTTGTTGGTTTGTCGTGACTGCTCTCAAAAGCCTTTCAATCAGTGTCAAGGTGTTCAACAATCTTCTGCTCTTGCAATTTCAGAAGGAAATAATATCAATCTAAGTTCCTTAAAAATGATTTGCCACAAAAACTAGCTTTTCTTCAGGATAAATATTTTTATTCTCTTCATTTGGCAGTAGAAGCATTCAAATTTCCTTGAGGAAGCTGAATAATGTTCTGTCTACAGTAAGTATAAGACTAACGAGTAATAAATATATAATCTCTTTATACTAAAGACTAATGAGTAATAAATATATAATCTCTTTATACTAAAGCTGCATATTGGACTATTTAGCTCTGTCTTTTAAAATGTTGCAAAGTTTGTTGCTTGGATGCAATTTGGAAATGAATACAAAGGTACAAGCAAAATGAAGTAAAAAAAATTAAAAGTCTATTCATATGAAAATATTCTTGAGAACAGACAACATGGGGTCATTTCTCTCCTGCTGCTGATTAAA
Organism: Apteryx mantelli; assembly: GCF_036417845.1. Lineage (NCBI taxonomy): Eukaryota > Metazoa > Chordata > Aves > Apterygiformes > Apterygidae > Apteryx > Apteryx mantelli. Next base: position 135,793,337 of record NC_089980.1, on the reverse strand, counting down.
CGTTATAGAATTTGGAAGTTATAATGGGTCTCTCCCTATATATATCTCAGACAGCCTTTGGAGTGCGTGGTCATTTACCTAAAACTTGCTTCTCTTGCAAAGCTATTGGATGTATAAATGCCTTGTCAAACAGTACTGTCCTGTCATCTGCCAATGGATGCTATGCAATCACCGTTTTATGGAAAGCTGGCTTTGTGTTAAGTGCATCCTTTACAAAATCAGAGGTCCTCACAGATATTAGGTAGCCAGACATCAGTAGTTACTCACACAAGTAAAACACATTCTCCTAACTTACGTGATCAGCTGTTCTTTTGCTTTTTGGTTTAAAATGTTGCATTTTGTTCCTCAGCTGAAATCTGGCATTTTAAATTGTAGACTACAGTGACTATTAATCCACCTATCATCAAGGCCTTTGAAGTCCTATATGAAAATTCATTCCTGCAGCAACCACATCTATATAGTCCCTGATCAATGCATTGGTTTTCTATCTTCACTTCTGTTGAGTGTTGTCCTCAGTGCTCAGCCAGGTCTTTGAGCCACTGAGGTATCAATGAGGCCATCTCAAGGCTTCTTGTCTGTGTCGGCAAAACTTGATATTAGGGCTTAAGCCAAGCAAGTTCCAGGTTGGAGGAAATAGGTGAGAAGAATCAACAGTTTGCATGGGGTAAATGTGGTTGGGAGAAGACTCTGGGCTTTTGGCAGACTGGGGGTAGGGACAGGGCTATTTCCACTCACACCTTTCAGTCTTTCCCCTGTTGCCTCAGGCTCCCACCCTTTCTTTCATTCTTGTGGGATAAGGGACCCTCCATCCATCTCTTTCCATGATCTTTTATTCTCTCCCAAGCTGATTGTTTTTACCCCCACTCCACCTACAGAAAACAAATCCTCTCTTGCCTCCCTCCCCTCCAGGGCTCTTACTCACCCTGAGATGGAGAAGATGGAGGAAGAAGGCAGTGGCACATGCAGCTCTTACCCAAGGTGAAAAGACAAGAAGAAGAGGTGTGGCTGGCTGCAAAGTCCCCAAGGGAAAAGCATCTTCTGTTCTTGCAATTGTTGGGAGTGGAGGAAGTGTTCCAGGAAAAAAATAGCACTGGGCTCTAGTTTCAAGAAGTGAAACTAGTTATTTTACCTAACATAATAATAATAATGAGTATATATATTATATATACATACATCTGTATATATGTATAGGGTCACAAAGAGAAGTCCTAATCCTTTGGTGGCAGGAGTAAAAACAATACTTGTGTGTAAAAATGAAAGTTCATGAAGGTTGAATTTGGCCTCCTGTCTTTATCTGAAGTTCAGATGGGCATACCTTTTGTCTCTTTTAACTCCCTTTCACAGAGAATTATCATTATTTTAAAGAATAAACGATATCTTTTTTCTCAAAATATGGGTAAGAGCTGTTGCACTGTGCAGCCAGGAGGAGAGTCTGAGTGAGAAGCAATCCTCGGTTTCGGGAGAGATTTTTCAAACCCACCACACAAAACATGGCTTCACCATTTTTACATCCTCACCCTGGAAACATTGCTGTCACACTTAAAGGTGTCAAATCAGCCAAGGCTTAGGCACACATTTAAAAATTTACTGCTTGTTTTTGCTTTTCAGGCTTCAAAGGTATTTCTTCAAATGTGAAAAATAAGTGAATCAAGGCCTACAGCATGAGAGAGATGTAAAATATATCCATCTTACACGTTTCAGAAAACTACATGTGTTCCAGGTATATCCAGGAGTACCATAACTAATGATTATACATTTTCAAAGTGACACTAACTTTCTGTTTCAGCATTAAAAGGATGTCCTGACTGTTGGATATCAAATTTAGAGAAAGAGCAAACTCAGGTCTTTGTGCCATGGGATTTTTTTTACCTGCCATTAAAGGACATTAACTTTGTAATGGTGAGAGACAGGCTTAGCTGAACTGTGCATATGATAACGTTTGGCTATTCCTGTTAATTACATCATTACACAAGTGAGAGCACTCTTGATGTTGGAATATGCCTTCCTCTCTAATCTGTGCACATTTCCATAGTGAACCAAAGAGGCCCATGTTATGGGGCATAATTCAGGCACTGTCCTACAGCAGCCAGCTCCCTACAGGGGTCTCCATCAGGAGGAGGTGAGGAGGAGGAATGGGGACTAATTCCCTTCCATGGGCCCTCCCATCACAGCCCGTCATCTGCTCTGGATCCTTGGTACAGGTAGGAAGGGTTTCAAGGGCTTCACCTTGGGAGGTGAAACTCCCCATGACCTTGAGTGTGCTATCAGAGGAACGCACAACCTGGTGTGGGGACCCCACTGGTGACAGGAGCTGTCAGGGTCAAGGCACACTGCTTGTGGAGCACCTGGGAAGATGCCCCCTCCAGGACTTCGCTCTGTGCCTTACACCCTGGTGGAGATAGTAGAGGCATAAGTTTCCGTAACTGGCAGCAGATGAGTATCTGTGAGGGAGGGCAGTGCATGTCGTGAGCCTTTCTGCACAAGTATGAGGCTCTTTTTTCTCTCTCTGAGGTTCCTCACTGTGTTATATGGGAACATAAGTGTGTTGGCATGACTTTCTCAGGGCAGAGAGCGTCAGAGAGGTGAATGCCCTACCAACAAGGATGCCTAGGTGTCATGGACAACTGACCATGGACTTGCTGTGAGGACGGCAGCTAGATCCCACTGGAAGGAGCAGCAGAGGCAGAAGCTTTGGGGTAGACTGTGATAATTCACAGTTTGAGCCAGGATCAGTGCAGACATGGTGTCAGGGAGGACAAAGCCTGTCTGTTCTCAGTGATGTGCAACAGCCTCCACAGTAGTTCGAAAGGGAGATGGGATTGTTTTGAATATAATCTATCGCCATTCCAGAAAGAAAGGATATGGAGTAGGACATCTGTTGACTTATTTTCGCTCTTCCACCACAAGATGGTACTAGCAAAAAAAGGTGGGGGGTGGGGAGGAGAAGCAAAGCGGATGAAGGGAGAAGATGTTTTCAGGCCCTAAGAATATTATGGACTGGGTCTGCTTTTCATGTGCCTGTATTAATCTGGAGTTGGATTGAGCTGGTTTTGCCCACAATATGATGTGTGTATAAAGGATTTCCCTACAGCTGTCTTTCTCTACAATTTACGTGACATTTCCAGGCACCAGCTACAAGAGCATCTGGAGCTCATCTTCACCACCTACTTATATTATAACAAAGAGAAATAACACCTCGAATGCTTTCGTTGTCTCCAAGAGTCTGGAAGGCTTTATATTTTTGTCACCTTCCCAGGTCAAATGAGGAGAAAGAGAAGAAACAAGGAAAAGAGAGGGAAATCTGTAGCTAAACTGTCCTGAATTTGGAGTCCCTTTAGCAGCACTTCATTTCAAGTCTATCTATTACTCAGGTACATATATAGATTCATTTTTCCTGCTATTTCAATGCCAAACACTCAGTAATTTCTTTTTTATGCTAACAGAGAAAGAGGAATGTTATTATCCGTGTTCTACAGCTGGGAAACTGAGACACTAGAGAAATAATGCACTGTTTTCTCAAAGGCTCAGGATCCTAATGTGGGACATATTGCTGATTAAATACTTCGATCCCAGAACATCCAGTAATATCCCACCTAACCCTATAGGCACCTGAAAATAGGTAAGCATATACCATTTCCTCCAGTTAAGGGTTCTTCAGTGCCTGAAGCTGTGCTTCTGCAAAGATCCAGAATTGCTGCCCTTTTGTTACTTGTCTCATGTTTATATCTGTCTACGCTCCTTGCATGGGGTATTCTCCCAGATAAATCATCCTTGTTACCAGTCAGTCAGTAAACCTTTCTCATACCTCAGAAACACTAGTTGGACCCCACATAAAAAATGGTCATAGCCATTACTTTCACCTGAACCATGTCTCCCTAGTTTGCAAATGTCTTTTGGGGCTTTGTCAAACCTGCTGCCAAAGTCAGGACTCCATCCACCAGACATAGTTATCAAAGAAGAAAGTTGAATTGGTTGGACAAGATTGGCTTTTGACAAATCCATGCTGTTATTTTATCCTCTAGTGATTGCAAAATGATTAGTAAGCAATTTTTTCTATTTTCTTTCTGTATATCTAAATTAGGCTAATAGAGCTAAAGGCTGTTAGGCTAATAGGACTAAATTAGGCTTTAGTTTCCTGGGTTCTCAAGGGTGAGATGTATGAGGGCTGATTTTTACATGTTTATACAACCTGTTTCCTATTTTGAGCTATTCAGACATCATTTCTTGTGGTATGGGTTAAGGGGGAAGGGAATACATTTCTAGACCCGTTATAAAATGTATATTCACTTTTGTAGCAGTGGGGGGCAACCGGTCTACTCATTTCTTTAAGAATAAAAAAAATGGATTAACTATTGCATAGTCATCATTCTTTCACAGGATTTGTGCTAGCAATTTAACATACAGACATAGGTTTCAGTGCTCAGGCCTGCATCTTGGCATTGCTTAGTTCACTAGTAGATGTACCCAGAGGTATCCAAATATACCCAACATGTACCCAAATGAGAGAACACCATGCCATGGTGGGAAAAAGTGGTGGAGAAGAATGAGAAAAAAGGGGAAAAAAAGAAAGCTGAATACTTTGTAGTGTGAAATCAATCCTTTAACTTCCTGCTCGTCTTTCAGGATTAGCAGAAATGCCACTGAAATGAATGATCAGAAATGTGTGTTGAAATTATTCTCTGTCTAAGGCTTCTGTAGACCTGGAAGCTGAGTAGCTAGGAAGCTATGACAACATGCTCTTCCTACAAGAGCACAGGAAGGTGAAACCATCTTAAGGTGAGACTAAAACAGCATTTAGTCCCATGGTTGACTGCACCGTGGAACACTTGCTCCTCAGTGGTCGCAGAAGTGGATATCACATGTTATTTATATTAATGGTCATTTTCTCTGAAAGAGAGTCTGAGAGAAAGTTGTTTGCCTGACTACTATTTTTCCATAGGAAATCTTCAGTTTCTCATGTGAACAGTTTCTGCTTATGCTACTAAAGAAGCAGCCTTCCATCAAGACTGAATGCTGATAAAGCCACAAAGTTGGTGGAAATTAAGTAAACTGTATTTCATGATAATAAGGAAGAATGAAAATTAAAATGAATTGCTCAGTGAAGAATCAGTAATTTAATGAGTGATACAGAACTACCAAATATTTAAAAAATATTTTTTCAAGACACCTCTACTTGTTATTAAAAGCAAAATTTCCAAATGTGGGGACCCTCCTTCCTTGGCTACTTATTTGCATGAATTAAACCCTTTTCTCAGATAGGTCTTTTCTTTTAGAGAACAAATTTGGTTACCTTTGTTTATGCTAAGTATAACCTTATACTATAAACAGAACCATCCATTTGAATGAATTACAGACTTTTTCCCATTAAAGGCAACGGAGTGTTTTAGAGTAAAATGTATGTTAGCAAAAACACAAATTCTAACTGAGAATAGTTCTAATGGAAACTGCTCTGCTCTCCTGATATCCTTTGAAAACTACACATTTCAGGTAATGCTGTTTTTCTGCTGGTCCAGTTAACAGTAACACAGTTCAAAATGTTGGTCAAGTCAAGATCACTTGCATGAACAAGGGCTATGCAGCTATGCTGAGAGCGTCTGAAACATATGGAAATACAGAACTTTAAACAATGCTCCTTAGATAACAGTTTTAGAGAAGGAAGACCTGAAATCTTGAACATGATATATGTCTGGTACCCAAATGCCAAATTTCAACCAAGAAACTCCACTATACTTCCAGAGAACTATGCAAATAAAACATGTACAAGATCCTACAGCTGTCTCTGATGTGAGTAACTCACGTCTATGTGAGTAACTTAGTCCTTCTGCATGCATGAAAGAGGAGAGATAAAATCTGTTTTTGTGAAAGTTATTGTCATTAAAGAGATGGATACCCAGGCAGGGAGGAGTCCGAGCCTGTTACTTTATTTCAGTTTTGCATTGGCAGGTAGCAGGGCAATTCAGTTTAACAAAGTTAAAGGCACATCCAAAAGACTTTGCCAAGTCAGGACAGTTGGCATAAACATCCACATACTTGCAAGGGTTGGCTGAAAAAGAATTGAAACATAAAATTAATCATAAATGGGAAACTTTTTCCTTTCAGAATAATTTTTCATCAGCGTTTCTTTTTTCTTTAATTTTTTCCTCTTTGTTGTCATTTATCCCACAAAAGCATCCAAAACCTTTGACCACACATACAATATTCTTAGCTCTTTCAAGGAGGTTTGCTATTTAAATTACAAGGTGTTTTGAAGCTTTCTTCCTCTGTACTACAGTTCGTGATGATAATTAGCCCAAATAATAACAGAAGTGAGATTTGAAGGTAAGTTTTATATTAATGAGACTTAACCCATATGCCTTTATTTTCTATTAGAATTCTTGTGCAAAGAAAGTGTGATTCAAATTTGTTAATCTCTTATTCTGTCAAGTTTGATGCTATTGCTATCTGATCAACGACTACTGTTCAAAAGAAAGAAGAGATAAAGATAAGAAAATCTCCTGTTTTCCTGGCACTGCCTATATTCAAGCATCAGAATTGCCTTTCCTGGGTGTGGAAAAGCATATGGACTGAAGTTGGAGATTGGAAACTCAGATTTTCTTGCTACCCCCTGTATAAATATATCTTTAACCTCACTGCAATCAATGGATCTTCTTGTGCTAGGAAGTATTCATGAGAGTTTCCATACTGAGACCGAGACATTGTCACCTTTGATGAAGAGATGGAGAATGATCTCTGGAGCTATCTGGGCCATATGAATGTCTTGATCTGTGCCCTTGGGACGATGAAGTGAAAGGTACCTGCCTCCCAACGTACATCACACCAGCTACTAATATCACACCAGCTAATATCTGCCCATCATTGTTACAGATTCCTTCTTTGGTTTCACCCCCCAAGTTACCCCACCTAGGTAAAACACCTAACATAGTAAAGCCTGGGCCTGTCATGAGGCTTCCATAAAACAACTGATAAAAAATAATGGCACAGGAGCCTAGAGAGCATGAGTATGGATTCATAGCCTCTGTTTTTTGGCCTGGCATTTGAACAAAACAATTAAAAACTTTCCATTTGCAGAAACTAATGGATATATTTTTTAAGGTATCAGCTTTACCTCAGTCACAATTTAAATGCTTAAAACTTACTGCATAGTCCATTGTCACAATTATTAGGGCAATCACCACAAGGATTTCCTTCTTTGTAGGGTTTCCCAAGTGAATCTATTCTATTCCCCCTGAAACATCAACATTACCAGCATAAAATAGAAAGTCAGTATAACATACTTAAGGGTAAAATTTAATTATACGGATGCATGCATATATTAATTTAGACTTAGTCTTTCGTTATATCTAAAACATTTTTTTCTATATTAAAATATGAATGTCAAAATTAATTTTAGACAAAGTTTATAAAATCTTCACTCTACCTTAAAATCCTCACTAATGTTTTGTTATTAATGATACAGTCTGAATGGTATTGCACATATTGATGTGCCTTTCTGAATCAAGACATCAAACAGAATGTGGGAAATATTCCTATGTGATTTACCATGATGAAAATTGTGATTGTTAGGTAAAGAAAATTTAATCTGAAAATCAGTGTCACTTTTATGTTTTACGCTTTTGTTTGACAATTTGTTTTACAAGTGATCTTCTGTCTTTTCATATTCCAAAAGGTCCTCAGACCTTCATCCCAGCTATGGGTGATGTGCACAGATACACATTTCACCATCTCCTAAGTTATTTTGATAATGTAATAAGGAGTTCCAGTATCAGAATCAATACGTACGCAGGGCAGTACTGGCAGACATAAAAGCATGAAAATTTAGCCTTAGGACAGTGAGCAACTGCACATCCAACTTTATAAGACCTGTACCAAACCACCTGCAGATATAAGAATAAAAACCACAGGAGAATGAAAAAAACAGATATATGTGAAAATCATTTAAATACACTGTGTGTTAATGAAACATATTGGAACCAAAATTAAGTCACTTTATTTACCCTGCATAGTAAAATATAAGTCTTATCTTGCTGGAAAGTCATAATTTTCTTTTTCCTGCTATTTACCCATAAGGCAAAGAACATTTAGGATATAATGAGGTTTATATTCAAGAAATGTGATGGACTCTTCATGCCTCAGAACTTTTAAGTTAAGCTGTCTGTCTCTATAAAATATGTTTCCAGTCAGTTACAACTGTTGAAGAAGATGCAGGAATCAGGATGTAAAATTTTGCACTTGCGTCATGTGCAGGTGAACAGAGGAGGTTATCATACCCCCCCTTCCAACTGGGACCTCTGTGAAACAATGGAGCTCTATAGATAATAGCAAAGTTAGAAATATTTCCCTCCTGATAGTTTAATAACCCTATTCACACAGTATCTAAGCACTTTTCAAATACTAAACAGACAAATAAGTCTCTTCCTGCTGTTTCTTCCCGAGGTTTTGGAATACCAGTATTTACTCTGTGCATGCAAGTGATAATCGTTTGTGTGTCATACTGTGCCCATGAGTAAGGGTGTGCGTGGTTGGATACCTTAATGGAGGAAAACAAAAACAAAGGTGGTAATGGCAGAATAACAACCTGGCCCTGGTTCTGAGACCAATATATTAGAAAGCATGCAGAAAAAAAAATCATAATTCAAAAAAGCTCAAAATGATCAGGTCTTCTCCTTAGGTCAGAACCAGCTGTGCTATGGCTGGAAAGACTGCTCATCATCAGTCATCGTATTGGATGAGGAGGACATCTCTCATCACACCCAGCCAGGGTCTCCAGGGAATGGGGTGGCTGGGATGACTACATCTCTCTTACCTCTTGTCATAAATCTACGCTTGCCTCCCTGCTGCACAGGAACACTCCCTAGTACTAACCTGGGTTTGGTGTCATCTAGTTGCAAGTTTCCTAAATCAAGGCTTCAACAGCTTCTCTTGTCTAGTATACTTCCTTAACAAAAAGCTGAAAAGATGTTTAGCCTATTATTTTCATTTCTATTCTGTTACTTTGAAAGCTTTCATTCTGTTTTATCAGAATGACTCTTCTGTCTCTGGTGTGCTTATGAAAGAGCCAAAGTTGCTTAGCTGACATATAAGTATTTATTTTCTCAGGCTCAGATAAAAAAAATGTTGCATCTACCTGAGTATAATGGCCAACCACAGCACCTAGGCTTGTTGCTCCAGTGCCATAGTTGAAATCTTTCACCTCGTCATACCAGTCCTGAACAACATCTGGCCACGAGAAAGGGGCGGTTGACATGAAGAGATTTTCACCGCAGGTTACGTCTGAAAAGAGAAGGGTACTGAGAAATGCACAAAACAGACACACATGGGGAGAACCAGCAGACGGCTGTGTGATTTCAACAGCAGCTCTCATCCAGATGGGATGGTGCTTTTTTTTTTTTTTTTTTCCCCCCCCCAGGTCAGTGACTCCACCCTTTGTCAGTACTGAAGTTGTCACTTGGCCGGTTCTCAGCGTGGCTAACCTGTCTGACTGGGAATTTGGTTGTTGACAGGGCTTCTGCACATCCATAGATGCACCTGCACATGTGCACCAAGGATTTGTTTGTGGTGACTCTAATTTTGCTATTTCAAATGTAGCAACCGTGGTCAGTATTCAGGTCACAGTTCAGTAATTTTGGGAAAATCCCAACAATTCAAACCTTACTTCTGGTAGAGAGAAAAGTATCTTCACTGTCATGTGAATTCACCTACTGTTTTCATCCAGGCAAATCCTATTGTTCCTACTGTTCTCATTCAAATTGCCAGGGGATTTTTAAAATTTTGAGTCTCGTCTTCATTAGCAATTATGCCTAGCATTGCCAGTTGGTTTTGAACCTTCACCCTTTGTCCCTTCCACCCCAGAGAGTTTTATTCAGTCCAAGCAAGCTGATTTCTGTTGTAAACTGGGTCTGGATTCTCTTCTTTCTGATGGATATTTTGGGAGAATGTTTTTTTTCACCTTCTGAAATAAATGGGATGTACTTGTAAAACTGGTGCATTTGGGGTGAGAATGGGATTTAACTTTCCTCACTTACTGGGAAGATTTATATCTAGAATTTTGTCTTCAACCCATGCGCTAGTGAAGTCACACTGAATATAACAGGTCATCTCAAATGCTTAGTCAAATGGTTTTAAAGATAAAATAAAAAAAAACACAAATTGGTCCGTGCTGTAAACCAGCTGAAATGATAGAAATGGGAAGTGGTGTCTGAGGAATGGGAATAGGGTGAAAGGGAAAAAAAAAACAAATTATGCACACCTTTTCTTTCAAAGGTTGGGAATTTAATATAAATTTGATAATTGGACAAACGTGACAATATTTCATATAATTTCTGTTGAACTTTTTCATAATCTTTTTACACAAATATTTTCAGTGGAATCACTCAGTTCAAATATCATTTTCTGAAACAGTCAATTGAGTAAGCTTTGTATAGAAGATAAATGCAAGGTTTCAGATGCAGTGCATCTCACCCTAAATGCTAGGTCAGATGAATCATGTCTTAGAAGTGTTTACTTCCTTCCATTTAATGTATAGGAATATACAGTGACCAATTCTGGTTTAGATATTTACCTTGTGGACATCTTAAGTTAGAAATGTGAATCCCGTCCTTTAACTAAATTATCAAATTTTAGTAAAACTACAAAAATACTTTTAGATACCTGAGTAACATATAGTCTCATCTCAGCAGATATGAATCCATGAAGTTGAAAATATGTGAACACATTATTTTAGCTTCATTTTGATATCAGCTAATTCAAAAATCTCATGTCTGTAAGCTGGTCACATGGATAACACAAATGATATATTATTCAGTTAGCACTCATACTTTACTTACTGATTTTCCTCATGTCTGCAGGACTGTGGCTTAAAGTACATTGATTTGCCCAAGCTTCAGCATTCTTTGCAATTTCAGGACTCCATTCCTTAATGAAAGGAGAAAATATTAGTCATTCAGATATGTACTGCTTAATAACCCCTCATGGAGAAACAACGTTTTGGAAATTACACTTTTAATCAGAAAAAAATCTTATGCGAATCCTTTTTCTACCCCCCTTTTTTTAGGGAGGAGGAACAACTAAATAACTGTGCACTCATGAAAAGACTAGAAACTGTGCTGACTGACAACGAATGTGCCAGAAAAAAAGGAACAATGTTGTGTTTCCTCCTTTTCCTCTTCATTTTCCTTCAAAAGAAAGAGACATCATTGTTCATACACCGCAAAATTTGCCAGACCTTTTTTCCTGTCTTCCCAACATTATATTTCTCTTGGTACTGCCTGTGCTCAGTATTTCTAGCACTTCAACATAGGAAAGATTGGGAGAGTGCATTTGCTGCTAACTTAAATAATGTGATCTTGCACGTGGTCCTGTATCTCTCATAGGGTCTGTTATTCATTGCAAATGGAAATGCAGGTGACTTACCATCTTCAACATGTTGCTGGCAGATGGTTTTACTCCTCTTCTGAGGGCATTGTGCTTGTCAACAATCAGCTTTTGTTGATCTGCTTTGCTAGTTGACAGAGCATCAAAACTTACCTAAATTGAAAGACCATGTTATATTTCTTATTTATTTGAATGTAACTAAATCCTGAATACTGTCTAGGAAATGTTAAAATGCTAAAATACTAACATCAACCTAAGAAATAGTCCTTGTGGTGAAGGAGGTGTTATAATTTGTTTCCTAGGTCTATCTAGGGGTTGTTCCCCGCTGCGTAGCACTTTGAATGATTCCATCACTTAGAGCTTAGCAGTAATAAAAATACCACCGGTTCCTGTATTGCATCTGCCAGTCCACTTCAGATGTCTAGCATATCTTATCTCATGTGACATGAGACTCTTAAATTTAGGCAACTGTATCAGACTCAATTTATTGTTATTATAATTTCCTTCACAAGGATTTGGGGGAAACAGGATCTAAAAATCAGACAAAGACCGGGGTGTGCTTATGATGCTTTCCCCTTCTTCAACATTTTAAACGTGCCTATCAATTTCTGTTTACTGAAGGACATGTATAATCATAGGATTGTCACAGACTTCTCGTGATGCTTCCATCAGGAGATCCCACTGCACAGAAAATAAGGTGTCAATGTTTTCTTCCACTCCTGCCATAACTGACTGTATTTCTCAAACTTTTCCTGTATTTTCTAATAGAAAGAATAGCCATAGGAAAAATTCTGCCTCTTCTTTACAATCTTTCTCACCAGTTTTCTAGGCTACAGCATGGAGAGCAGAAATTGAAAAATCCCATCATATTTTTAGGCTACTGTTCTCTACTATGTCTTGAGTGTAACAGTTGTTACTGTTATTTTTGTCATACTACACTTCATACCGATGTATGAATAACTTGATACTTCCTAGAATAAGGTAATTAGTTACCTATGTCCATACATTCAGATGGATTTATTGATGTTTATTTTTAGTGGTATGATAGTACTGTGTAAGAAAATCTTCTTTGTAAGTATTTATTTTCACAGGTCATGACAATCCAGCCACATTCAGTATTATTTTTCCTACGTCTAATGTATTTTTAGACATCAGTATTTAAAAGATTTGCTGGGGTTTTTTTATTCATAAGCCAATAAATGTCATTTAGCTGTAAAGTTTTCATCCAATGATCCCGTACTCTTCTGCCTAATTCCAGTGGGACTAGTCAAGAACCAAGCATATCATTTGTATTTGCCATTTAACATACTTAGATGAGCTTCAGTGCTTATAGCATTAGAAAAGCAGTATTTGTAGAAAGAAGTAGTTCTAGTAAACCAACTGATATAAAGGGGAAAAAAATGGTCAAGCCTTCAGCCACATTAATATTTCCAAAGCAAAAATAGCAAACTTCCAGCTTCAGACTCGTTAAGAGTTGGGAGGAACTACTCTAAGTGTACATTGATTATGTTAATGAATTAAGCTGTCTGAAGGAAACCAGTGATGCCTGTTCAGAGGATGGGACTGTGAGGCAAGGGAGAGGCACACAGGTCTCTGTCCCTGTGGGCTGGATCTTCAGAAAGTGTGTGTGTGGGGGGGGGTCTGGGAAACACAGTTACAGGTAACCCTGAGCCAATAGGGGATTTAGTGTGAAAATGGGGGTGCAGTCTACTGCTTTGAAATTAGGCAGACCTTGGGAATAGAGGTTCTCTGTGGCACCAGACTTCAAGGATATTGTCTCTCCAAAGCCCAGATATCTAACAAGACTCTTCCTACACATGACCGGTGTGCATAGGAAAAGCCAGATTCAATCAGGCCTCGAGTCTGTCAAGGCCAATCCAGGTTTTCCGAATGCAAAGCATGGATCCTACCTCTCCAGTGGACCGAGGCAGCACAGCTGCAAGACACAGGAACACTGCTGGCAGAATCATCTCTGAAAAGGGAAGAATGGGGATTTTTGTTATTTTTTTTTCCCTTTAGGGAGCTTTCATCTCTCTGAACATGTAACACATCTCTCTCCTGTGCATCTCCAGATGTTTTCTCAAGCAGCAAGGTAATGATTTCTTTCTTTCTTTCCTCGTTCTCTCTTCCTCCCATTTTTAGAAGTAAAAAAAATTAAAATTCATTCCTTCTCTACTTTTTAAAATTTCTAGAAACAGTATGAATCAATAGCTTTGTATATTTTGTACTTCCTGGTCAAATCGTGATTTATTCCCTTCATCTGAGTTCACAGTGTAGGAGGACGTTTGTATTTTCCTTCCTATAGAAAGAATTCAGTTTGCTGCAAAACTGCCAGTGGTGAACACTGTTTTTAGTTTGTTTCTGTGCCTGCATAAGTCTGAAACTTTCCCTAATCTTCATTGCCTGCTTTGATAGGACTGTGTTAGTTGAAATGGGAGTTTAGACACATATGCAGGCTTCTACATTTAGGTGTCTGAGTCTGGAGTCAAAGCTATTGCTTAAGAACCAATGCTGGACTATTGCTGTGAAGCTTCTTCACACGTGAGCTGGGTCTGAACTGGCTGGACCAGAAATGGACCAGCACTGGCTTCCCAGGTAATTTGTTTCAGAAAGCTTTTTTTTTTTTCTCTCTAAAAAAAAACAAAACAAACTCTTGATCAAAAAAACAAGTAGTGCAGAGTGGGTACAGAAACAGGAGCCTTCTCTAATTGAACAAGCAACCACCAGACTTTGGACCAGCCAAGGCTGTGCTGGCTTAGGAGACTCAAAGCTTTGAACCATCCCACTACAGTGGTCCAGACGGTAATAAGATCATTATATTTGGTATCTGATTGCAACCAGCCATAGGAGTTATATTCAGCTTGTTTCTGCTTTGCTACCTGGGGCAGACAGGCAGGTGACTAGACTGGAATTTACTTGTTTTGGCAGTTTTCCCAAACCCCTCTCCAAGAGAATTTTTGGGCATGTTGCCACAGAGATATGTTATTAACTTAAGCTCTTATTTGGCTTTGAGAGGCTGCTGGTTTTAGTTTTAATTTGTTCCTGGGGAGAGGCCAATAGGGCTTCCTGGCCTTTCCATACCCAGCAAGGCCTCTTTACCTTGAGGCAACCAGTTTATATAAAACACAAGGTGTTCCTGCTCATGGAGAACATGCGGGTAAGAATAACTGCCCTTTTCCAAATGGTACATTTTCCTCACCAAATCTCTTACGTGACACTGGAGGCAACACATAGTTTCCAGCCTGTAGAAAGAGAAGCTGCTCCAGAAAGCAGACCAAAACCTCTTTAAATGGACTGAATATGGGCAGTTGTGGCCATGTCTGCGCCAAGAAACTGAAACATGCCAGGGCCGTCTCTCTAGTCCAGAGGCCAGAAAAGGCACAGATTGGCAACATTTGTAGTATGGCTCAGCCTCCAAAACAAGGTGGCTTCATCCAAGCTCGGGGAAGATACACTTGGCCCAGACAATACTGGGAACTACTCAGTTAATTAACAGTTTGTGTGGTCGAGTTCCAGTTCTTGGAATTGGTTAATGGCACTATTTAATTTAGAGATAATCTGCTTCTTTCTTGAAACACTCTGGGATCGCACAAGGTTTTTCTTAGTACCTTTTCTACGACACTTATTTCTTAGAGCTTTTGCAAAAGTTTTCAGTGTGTATACACTAGGAGTTTAAAGACAAAAGATTATAGTCCCACTAACATGAAAGATGATTCTTTTCCCTTCTTTCCTAACTAGAAAGTAAGTAGAGGTGTGGGTTATTTTTAGCTGCACTCAAATTGCAAGCAAAAATACATCTTTTTAGTAGCCAGATTCTCAAATAAAAAATGAACCTTTTAGCACTTAAAACATTTTAAAATAATTTTTCTGCCTCCAGTGAAAATAGCTGTTCCTTGAAATTGTCAGGCATTCTATTTTGCAAGCAAAACTGAAGAAGCTGACTTAAAGACAGAGCCAAAATATTGATCTTCTGGGATATTTTTTATGAATTTAATTAATATATCCATTAAATGAATATAATTGGTAATTTAATACATGATGCAAATTGCAAAACGCCATTGGAATGCTTTTTAAGAATCGGTGGGTTTCCTGCTCCAAGATACTAACGTACTTTTGGCAGTCCCACAGGTTTCAACCAAATGCTTATAGTTTAAGAGATGTAAATTTAATTGCTCTGCATTAATTTCTAGGCACCGGTCCTAAAATCAGTCTCTCCATCCCCCCTCCCTTGTCCCCCTCAGTCAAACATAAATCAGGACATATGCCAAGTCTTACTGACTTTCCTGCAACTCCATCTGTGTGCAGGGACCTGCCACTGAAAGACAGTGCTTCAGCATCCCTAGTTTGTCAAACAACCCCTAGTTTGGCGAACTTGTGAGAATTTTTTTCCCTTCCCTCCTTTCAAAGGCTCAATCCCAGGGAAAAAAAAAAAAAAAGCATCCTATATTATTCACACAACTGAGTCTGTATTATAAAAGAGCATCCCCATTAATTTTTATTATCCTTGAAAATGACCTGAAACGGACTAATACAAGCTGTCATTTCACTTGCACAGCATTGACGCGTAAGGTCCTATTAAGTAACCACTTTGTGCAAGAGAAAGGTGGTAATTTCCCAACACTGAAAAGAAGTGATGATAGCTACACATAGCAATAGAGTATACTGAACTGAATATATATTCAATTCAATACATTCAGTCTGTCTCTATCTCCTTCTCTATGTATATCTAATTTTCTGCCAAGATGCTCCTTTCTTGTATATGGGCCACTTTACATCCATTTTTGATTGTTCATCAGATTTCTCTCCTTATTTTCAGCTTGCACTGTGCCACTGCCTATCTAATCCTTACTTTTAATTGAATAAAATCTTCTTTCTGTGATCCTCCTAACTTGTTCAAGAGACCAGAAGCCTCCAACAATAGGTTACATTTTAATACCAGAAAAAAATTGCAATACGTTAAACAAAAAAGTCAATGTAAATTCTACCTTTTGATTCCAGGAAGATTGGAAGTTTCTTCTGTGACTCTCAGGTGGTTGTGGAAGTGACCAGGGTTCCTCGCTGGAGCATGATTTATAGCTCCTCTGTTTCCTGATAGGACAAGGTGAGTCAGCGTCACAGGTATTGTAAAATTCATACGGTGACCAGATAGAACAGCGCATTTGTCATGTGCACATTCTTCCAAGAAGGAGGTTGTTTGCTTCTGTTCCATTTTTATTTCCTCCTGCTTTTTGTTTTGGATCAGATGCAACACTCTGAAATGAGTTTTGTATGTATTTGTCATTACACGTAAAATTTGCAGTCAATGTGAATGCCAGGTACAAAGGCTCTCTGCTAATGATTGACGCATCCAGTTACAGTAAAGGCTTGAGCTTAATCTCCAGCAATGCAAATAAAGTCAGTTGGCTACTGAAGTGTCTCCAGATTGACATTGTTGTAACCAAGGTAGAATCTTGCCCATTGATTTTTCTGCAGGAAAAAAAAGAAATCTTGGGCAAAATTACTGTTCGTACTATGGCTTCTTTATATCGCTCCAGTAGTGTAAAATTCAAAGCGCCAAGGGTGTTACTTTAATGGATACTTTTACCCAAGACTGGATAAAGATTAAAAGATTATTGTTTGCACTAATATTAAAGCACACACAACAGCCTTATTTGGCATTTCTTAGTTACCTAGGTTAAGATGAGAATGGATAGAAATACTACCAGATCAGAGGGGTATTTGTGTGCATTCACTATGTGTGGGTATTAATTGTCCCTGTCCAAATTCAGTCTCAAGTCATTACTGACCAGAGCAATTGTCATTCTCTGCTCTTATACAAAAAATGGGGTATTTTTCTATTTAAATTAAATTCTTCCTTCTTAGTCTCACAACTCATACCCTAGTACCTGTGAAGTATGACCTTCCAAAACAATCTTTTGCTTTGTATTACCTAGGAAACCAGTGCATTAGCTATACTGGATGAAATGGTAGTGGTGCGGTTTGTTGTTTCATAATTATATGGAAAGGAACATGCTCTTGGCAAGTTTGTGGTTGACACCAAATCGGAGGGAGCAGTCAATATGCTGGATAATAAGGCTGTCATTCAGAGGGACCTTTACAATCTGGAGAAATGATCTGACAGAAATGATCTGACAGAAGTCACTTGGCTAGGGACCAATTGGCTAAGAAGCAGCTCTAACAAAACGCATTTGAGGGTTTTTGGTGGACAACAAGTTACACATGAATCAGCAGTACGCCCTGGTAACAGTGAAGGCTAACCATGTGTTGTACTGCATTAGCCAGTATGTAGCCGGAGGATTGAAAACAGTGATTATATCCTCCTTTTCAGCATTTGTGAGACTGTATCTGGAGTACTGTGTCCAGTTTTGGACTCCCCAGGACAAGACAGACATTCACAAACTGGAGTGAGTCTAGCAAAGGGCGACTATGTTGGTTAGGGGAAAGACTCAGACAGACTCTTCTAAGATGCTCACGGTGAATGGATGTGAGGTAAGGGTCAGAAATCGCAATTCTGACCAGATATTATAAAAAATGTTTTTACAGTGAAGTTTGTTAAGCACTGCAGCAGGTTGCCTAGACAGGTGGTGGATTTTGCATCCCTGGAGATATTCAGAACTTGACTGGACAAGGTGCTGAGCAACCTAATCTAACTTTCAAGATGGCCATGCTTTGAGCATAGGGTGTGACCAGCTGAGCTCCAGAGCTCCTTTACAACCAAAAAATACTATATGGTTCTATGATTTTATATTGTTTACACTGGTAGAACACAGAACTGGGCTTTACTTCTTGACAGATATGATGATTTAATTAATTACAGTAGGAAACTAATTGCTGTTATATGAGAAAGCAAGTGTTACTAGCATTATCCTATAATTACTGCTAATGGAAAAGGCTGCATTCTTGTCACCTGTGAACCATGGCTCTTAAGGCTAAGAGTAGTTATTGTGCTTATGTCAGTCATCTCTACACCTAATATACATTGGGATCTCTTGAGTCAACTCCCCATTCAAGTGTAAGAGCTGCTTATAAACCCGAGTGCATGATTCAGAACAACATCGTATCCTAAAACAACATCTGCAGTCAACAGAGATTCTGCCATGGCATTTAATAAATTCTTCCTGTAGTCAATTATCTTGCCTGTCAAAAACATGCATTGCATAAAGATAGTCTTAGAAATTGCCTCTCTGGCTGTAGAGTTCAATCTCCTATCAGTTGCAGTGATGTACATTTATTTTCATAAGCCAGTTCCAGTTTGAGTTTCCATGCCTTCCATTTCGAGTCTTCGGATCTCATTTATCTTCATGTAAAAACTTCCCTATTACTACATTCTGTTCTTGGTGAAGGCCTTAGCTATGATGACCTTGGAATCACAGAATGCTTGAGGCAAGACGACCTCTGGAGATCGTCTATTCCAACCCTCCACAATCAGAGAAGGGTCACCTACAGCAGGCTGCTCAGGGCTGTGTGCAGTGAGGTTTTGAATATCTCCAAAGACAGAGACTCCACAACCCCTCTGGGCAACCTGTTCCAGTGTGCAACCACACTCACAGTGAAGAATTGTTTTCTTATGTTTAAATGGAATTTCCTGTGTTTCAGTTTGTGCCCATTGACGCTTGTCCTGTCCCTGGGCACCACTGAGAAGAGCCTGGTTCCATCTTCTTTACACCCTCCCCTCAGGTACTTATATACACTGATAAGATCCCCCTGAGCCTTCTCTTCTCCACGCTGTCCGGAGAACAGTCCCAGCTCTCTCAGCCTCTGCTTATATGACAGGTGCTCCAATCACTTAATCATCCTTGCGGCCCTTTGCTGGACTTGCTGCAGTAGCTCCATGTCTCTCTTGTATTGGGGAGCCCAGAACTGGACCCAACACTGCAAATGGGTCTCACCAGTGCTGAGCAGACAGGGAGGATCACAAAAACCCTTCCTAATGCACCCCAGGATACCATTGGCCTTCTTGGTCACAAGGGCATATTGCTGGCTTAGGGTCAACTTGCTGTCCACCAGCACTCCCAGGTCCTCCTCTCCAGGGCTGCTTTCCAGCAGGTCAGCCCCCAACCTGTCCTGGTGCATGGGGTTGTTCCTCCCCAGGTGCAGGACTTTGCACTTCCCTTTGTTGTACTTCATAATGTTCCCCTCTGCCCATTTCTCCAGCCTGTCAATGTCCCTCTGAATGGCACCACAACCCTCTCGTGTATGGACCACTCCTCCCAATTTTGTATCATCTGCAAATCTGCTAAGGTTTCACTCTGTCCCATCATCCAGGTCATTAATGAAGATGTTAAAAAATATTTGCCCCAGCATGGACCCCTGGGAACACCACTACTGATTGACCTGCAGCTGGACGTCGGGCCACCAGTGCAGCAGTTCAACCAGTTTTAAATCCATCTCTCTGACCACTTATCTAGCCTGTACTTCATTGATTTGTCTATGAGGATGTTACGGAAGACAGTGTCAAAAGCCTTGCTAAAGCTGAGAAAAACAACATCTGTTGCTCTCCCCTCATCCACTGAACCAGTCATCTCACGATTTCGTCTTCATAAATCCATGCTTATCAGTCACCTTCTCGCTTTTGGAAAGGGTTTCCAGGATTATTTACTTCATCAACTTTCCAGGGATTGAGGTGAGCCCAACCAGTCTGTAGTTCCCCAGGACATCCTTGTTGCCCTTCTTGAAGACAGGGATGACATTTGCTCTCTTCCAATCTTCAGAAAACCACTCTGATCACTATGATCTTTTAAAGATAATCGAGAGTGGCTTCACAATGAAAACGGCCAGCTCCCTCAGCACTTATGGGTGCATCCACTCAGGTCCTATGGACTTGTGTATGACCGTTCTGTTTAAATGTTCCCTAACCTGATTGTTCTCTGATGAGCTCTTCTGCTATCACTTTCTAACTGCTATATTTGGCATGTCTTCCATTCGTTTAGTCACTCATGGCTCTTCTTTAAACTCTAACCTGTAATGCAGGTGAAGTTAGGGCAGTCTGGAGTGAACCCACTGTTTTTTAAGTGAGCTATCCTCAGTTTATTCTGTGGGATGCTGTGTACTCCCTCACTCCTGTACTCTTGGCTCAGAGAGCACCAAAAACACAAGTGAACAAGATGAGGATTGAGTTTCTAGTACTACAGTCACTGTAGTGACCTGCATAGTCTTAACTCAGGAAGCAGTCCCTATTCAAACACTGCAGGATTCCCATAAATAGTGTACTGTGTCCTCATATTCTCCAGACGTGGGAGATGACTCAGTTTAAGTCCACCAGAATCTTAAATGGCTGTCTTGCTCTGTTAAATCTATTATGTCCTTGCTCTGTTTTGTTCTGAGAATTCATTTCACTATTAGATTTAATTGAAATGCCTCGTTATCCGTAATCAAAAAATTTAGTATTAGATTTACTGTTAAAAGAATTCCTTCTTAGTGTATAAAAGCTAACTTAAAACAAAAAGTACAAATAATTAAAAATATTTGGGGAAAAAACTAAGAAAGACACGTCAGTTGTTGAATGTCTAGTAAAAGCTGATCTAACCAGCTTTCCCCTCCCTCCCCTCCCCCCAAAACATCTTTTTCTGCCTGGCTGCTTCTTTTCATGAAATTTGGGGAAATTAATTTCTTTGATGTCACTGAAGCTAGTCAGGCTCAGCTCCCTTGATAGCAAATGGAGAAAAATGGACACTTCCAGAATGTGAATCATTGTATCCTGTATCAGTTATCTAAAACAATTACATCCACGAAAGCCTAAAATGCCTGTTTTACTTCATTTTCTCTAAATAGAGCCTAGAGCAACTAACTCAGATGTAGACTTCTATACTGAGGATGTCTAAAGGTCAACGAAATAAATCACATCCGCTGAGGAAGAAAAGTGGTCACACACAGAGAAAACATGATTATCTAAACCTCACTTCTCTAGTAAATCAATTACATCTCAGGCATTTCTAATGGGTCTGTATGTCTGTCATTGCTAACATAAATATAATTCCTTGTCTTTTTTTTTTTAAGTTTCTCTGCCAGCTCCCCATGACTCCATCTCATCAACCATAAGCTACTTGTTTCCAATTTAAATGTATGTAGAGCCCCTCTGTCTCCTGACATTTGCTTTTCACCACTCTTCAAATCCTGACTTTGACTTCCTCAGCCCCTGGTGCTGACTTTCACCTTTCAGTTGCTAAATTTTCAGTGTTTTCAGTTTTGTTATGGGAAAGTGGCCTATAAATGTCCCCAGAACTATCTCTGTAGCCCTCTCTCCATGTGATCCCTTCTTTGCTCTGATGCCTACAAAACATTTCAGAGCAGTAAGGTAGCTTCTAAACCGTGGATTTGGCCTTGCAAATAGATCAAAACCATTTCATTGTGTCCTTATTATGTCCAATTGTTATCCCCATTTATCTATATCCTTCTTTTGTCTTTTCCATAGTTGGATATAAACCCTCTAGGATGAAAAGCATCCTTTTGTTCTCATTTGTACAACATCATGTAAGATGGTATGGAACAGGGTCTTGGAAGTTATTATGGCACAAACAAATAGCACTAATAAACTATGTAAAGAATTGTACCTCAGATTCCTCTCGCCTGTGTTTAGATATCTAGATAATACTTATCTAGTGTAAGATAGGTATCTAGATTCTCTCAGTAATCAACAGAGAGAGGCACCTTTCTCTTCCTATCTTTGACACCTATCTTAAGTAAATTAGCCTCTAAAAGTATCTTTCTCTTCCTGTTGACTGCACAGAAAGTCTAACATAGTCTAGACACTGCTTAGGTCACCTGTTATATATTCTGCAAGAGTGTCACAAGATATCTTGGGAATTTTCCTGAAACGATAGATCCTTGCACACCTGTGGCCTGGGAACCTGCTCTGTTAGCCGTGCTTACCCCTGTGACTCTGTGCAGTATGTAGCAGGAGCTGCAGGTGATGAACTGTTTGATAGCTCTTAAATCAGAGTGTCTGCAGGCTGGGTTGTCACTTCTAACTACACGGGCCTCGTATGTGCAAAATGCATGGACCTTGCACATGGACGGAGGAATCGAGGGTGATTGCATTGAGTGTGGAAGCCACGCTAAGAGACGCACCTGTAGCATGTCCCCAGCATCATTGTTGTTCACTGTTCTGTTAAAAATCTCTGTTTTCCAAATGGTATATCATTTTCACCAAGACACTGTGTGTAAAAGAGGAAGGAGAGGACAGAGTTGCCCTGTGCATGCCCCTGATTCTGTGATCTATATGCACTAGAACAGCTTAGGATACAAAGCTCTCAGATACCAGCTATGCTGCAGGGATGGTATCTTGGCTGCAAAGCACAGGGAAAATGCCACAGCTCTGACAGGCGGTTGTGGGATGAAGAAGCATGAAAACTTCTGAAACCCCAGTCTGCCACCAAAATATTCCTGTATGTGGGAGAAAGTCCCCAAATATCTGGATATTCTTGGGTTTGGGCCAATTTTGTGATCGTAGAAAGAATTACATGAGGATCTGGTGGGGAAAAAGTCATTATTAACGTAGATTAAGATTCCTCTCTGCTAGGTTTAGCAATCTAAAAATTAGTGTTAGGTCTTTACATTTGCAGACACTTCCAGGTTCACCCAACTTACAGACCAGCTTTGGGGTGACATCCCTGCTCACTGACTAAAACAAACACCTAAATTTAGGGATAGAGAAACATTTGAGATCAAAATTTCACTTAGAGGTATACAATCATTTCTGTTCATCAGTTCTTTATTATAAGTGGGTGGAGTCGTCTCATTCTCTGTCTGACACAAACTGAAAGCCTGAGTGCTCATCCGGGGTTTCATGCCTGTTACACAAATGGAAGAGTCAATAAACGCATTGCTTTTACAGGCCAAAGAGGCGTTCTGGCAACTTACCCACTGATATTTTAGACACAATGGGCCACATTCTTTTCTCATGCTCCATATGACTAAAATTATTCGAGGATATCATTTTTTTATTATCCTGAACAAAAGTGTGCTCTTTTTCTATGTAGCATCTGCGTTTATCTCAGGGAGGTAATTCCTTTATGAAAAGTATAACCTCAGATCACATGCTTGATAAAGATTTGTGTCCATGACTGAGATTCCAAAGTATATTAATAATCCTGAAAGAAACATGATGCCTTAGCTTTTATTTCTATTTCACTCTCTGGTCTGCCAAGGCCTCAGTTTGAACCATAAACTCATGGCAATGTTGTGCTGTTAAGCACAGCCTTTAGAAAACAGCAACCTGCAGACTCTACTATGCATCTTTAGGAACAGGCTGGCTGCAGAGTCAACCACTGAGGCATGGCGCCTCCATCCTGGGAAAGATGTTTTTTTCAAGAATCAGTGTCTCTTTTTTCTCCCACAACCACCCCTAACTTCTGAAGGGAGGGCACAGCACACCAGCTCTTCCGTAGCTCTTCCCGGAGTACTAACGTCAATAACTCTAAGCAAGCATGACTTAGAAAAAGGTTAAGCAGCTCCTTTATTTAGTAACTTCACAGCTCTGCCATAACAAATGCATTTAGCAACACTGCATTTATTTAGAAGGATTGTGTTTCATGGATGTATGCTATTAGGCAGCCACACAGAAAAGTGCAACTAAAAATGAAAGTTCCCTAGATTATCTGAAAGAAGTGTTTCCTTGTTTGGGGGTAAGAAGTTGCTTATCCCTATTTAAACAGCATCACAAGTTTGTACAACTATTTCCTCATATCATCACCATGCTTTTGCATTAGGCCTCATTTGACGCCTTTGATTCTCAACATGCCTGCTGTTCCCAACTCTAGGGATAAAAACAAGAAAAAAAAAAAGGTCAAGAAGAGTATATAAATGTCGTGGAAGGAGCTGTCTATCTGTGATATCCATTTTGGGGCTGGAAATGATAATAGAAAAGAAGCATTCTGTGGATTTTTGTAAAAGTTCCATATAGCATACTTCCTAGCCCTTGTTGCACATGGATCCTTAAAAAAGAAAGAAAGAAAAAAAAAGTGTATCCAAGGGCTTGCTTCAAAATTCAGTATCTTCCAAGAGTGCTACATGGCTGGACTAGTGGAAATCTCATTTCCCTCCTTCCCAAAGCCTTTTTTTTTTTTTTTTTTTTAAGTACGATCTAGCCTTTAAATTGTACAAACCCTGAGGTGGTCTAAAGTAGGAGTCTGTTAAAGAAATGGAGTGCAAGGTCTTGTGTATCATTTAAGATTAGTAATGCACTTTATTAAGAATTGCATACAGGGAATTAAAAATAAATTTTGTGTTTTCCTTTTTCATTCCCTGTATGCATTTGTTTATCTCTCCATGCCTCCGAATACAGAAGAAAATCCCGTGAGCAAGGAGAGAGTTTTATGTTCATGGTGGAAGCCTATTCTGCTCCAACAGCTGTGGTTCCAAGAGCATTGAAAAGCTGGAATAAATCTCTAAGTCTTTTGAGCTGGCTGGAGACAAGTTGGTTGAAAATTCAGATGTTATTCCATTGGCTGTAGGGTAGTAATTAGGTTATCACATGAAAAGACTTGAGCACTGCACTGTCACATCCCTTCTCATTGCCAAGAACAGTTTCCATTCAATCCCAACATCCTATTTACTCTTTATTATGTCCTCCATGAGTGTGTGACAGAAAGAAAGGGCTCCAGGAGCCAAAAAGAACTTCTGTGGACTTTTTCAACAACTCTGTGAGCACACATAAGCCCCTATTAGCGATGGGGCAGAATTAACACCTCATGACCTTCGACAGCCAAGGAGAAGCCCAAAATCTTTTTGAACTGCCTCCGCAAAAAGGACCTGTCTTATCACCATGAGCAGGCAGTGTACAGGTGCAAACTTACCACGGTCAAAACCTTAGTAATTGTTTGTGTGAATAATGTGCTTCCAGTTTATTGAGAAACCTCAAAATATTTGGCAGTCATTCCTTTTCCTCCTACAGATTAAAAAACATATCCTATCTTTAAGTACCTGGGCATGATGCCAAATGACTTCTGAAGTAATATTGTCTCCATCGTTACACTAAATCCTATGCTTATAAAGCTAATGAAAGCTGAGCTTTTTTCAGGTATTCAATGGCAAAAGACATATGCAATACAGGAAACTTTACCTATCAACCTCCACATCTGAAAAAGCGTCATGCCAAAACTAAGTCGAGTGTGATTATGGTCAGAGAAAGAAATACAGTCAATGCTTTATAAGAAATAAGTATTTACAGGCTACACAAAGTTACAACTGTGTCCCACTGTTGTAATTATACCCAATTCCCTTTGAATTCACTTAAAAGCAAAGTTTACTGGAAATAATGATGAACAATTCAAAAGAACAGAATATTCCAAAAATTGTTAAGACCACATTACCTAAGGAAAATAAGTAGTTGAAACAGAATTCACGTAACTAGGCAAAAGCATCTGCATTTGACCAAGGCTCCTTTCACAGACATTGGAAATAAACAGGCATCTTTGGGACACACATCATTTCATCCTGAAGTTAACATCTAAATGAAATCAGATTAATTGTGTCCTAGAAGTACCTATTTCTCTCATGATTATTCGCTGGCTATATTAAAGATTCATAAAGTCCCTATTTTTTATTTTAATTCTTAATTAATAAATGGAAGAGCTGCTAAAGGTTAGCCTCTTCATTAGGATAAACAAGGTCATAGAAATGGGTGAAGGAAGGGAATAGCACACTCAAAGCTGGTTCACACCTACTGAGAGTTAGTCTTTCCCGTTCTTTTCTTCTCGTTATGGTGAATTTCTATAGCTTCTCTCTGGTTTGTATGTAATTTGCTCTTGTTTCTCATGCTGGGGAGAGTCACACCTGTGAAGACAGATTGAGAAAAGGCAGAATCCAGCTGGAGCCAGGGCAAGGGGAGGAGAGTGCCAGATGTCAAATGCCAAAATGTGGAAGAGAAAGCTAACTCTCTGCCATCTGATAAAGGCTGAGCTTGAGAGGGTAAAGACGGCCTTTTTCGTTATCATCGGAAAAAGAAAGAAAGGTGCTGAATGGGAGTGAAAAAGTTCAATATCATCAAGACATAAATAGTGAAAGGAGAAAGAGAGAACTGTCCTATTGATTGTTACCACTTTAGCAAGAACTTTTGAGGATTTAAAAAAAATCAGTGGTAAAGTTATTTCTGAACACATTTCATCAATGAATGTGTCCACCCAAGTAATCTCAGAGAAGGGGAAGTAATATTAATTGCAGGATATGGTAGGAGGGAACAAATAATAAAAAAAACCAGTTGTTTCTCAAATGCAGGAAATTTGTGACTCAGTCAGAAACCGAACGTAGTTTCTATACCATAAAGCCAGCCCTTCCTTCCTCTTTCTCATACCAAAAATGTCATTAAGAGAGAGCTGCGTGATGCAGAACTTCCATTTATGCTATATATCCACCAGAAGGCTCTGAAGGTCCTTCTTGGGTGTGTCCTCAGTAAGAAGTGCAGACAGTGGTGAACAAGCTTGGATTATTTGCACCAAGGAACAGATGTCTCTATTTGTGGAGACATGGGCACTGCCTAGGGAGGAGGGTTATCTGCCTTGGATTGCACATAGTACTACATGGACGTAATTATATTCCTCGGTGCCTCATCCGGCTAAGCCTTGCAGTTCTGTGCTATATGTGTGGTGACTTGCAAGCTTGGATCTCCATGTGATCAGGGAGCTTTAAAGTGTAGACATAGCAGAAAGGATTCTGCTGCGGAAACATGGATATCTGGTGCCACTTATGCTCTAGCATATCTGAGACATATGCACAGTGCTGACAGATATTACACAGCACTATCCTTCTGGAGTGTCAGATGGAGGCTAGATGGGACATCCCACAGTAGTTAAAATAACCGTAGATGTCTATGTGTAGGCAAATGAATCACATCCCTATTGTCATTTCAGGCACAGTGAATTGTCTTGCCTGGCCTCAGCTATGCTTCAGAAGTTTGGGAATTTCCTAGAAGTTTTGTGTAATGTCTGCATGGCATCTCAAATGACACTAAGCACTGAGGTTTAGGCAGCTGAATATTGCCCACTGTCTGATTCACTCACTTTCCTTCAGATGTTGAGTTCAGTTGCCTAAACTTCAATGTCTGGCACCATCTGAGATGCTATAAGATACCCTACCTTAAGTTCAGCTACTGATTCAGAAAGTTTGAGCTTCCCATTGATCGTCTGTCATGTCTGACAGCCCTGGTGGCTGTCTCAGATATCCCAAGACATCTTACACAGCCAAGGATACCTAAGCTCAGGAAAAGAAATGGAGACTCTGCTGTCTAGAAGCTAGGCGTTTAGTCCAATTTAGCCTCAGGACTCATTCTGTACTCAACAAAGATAAAAAGTCAGACACTTTTGTCCAATTTATGTTTGACTTCTCTTTCCTCAATCTTAAAATAGAGTGAACCACCCTCTACAGATGCCTGTATCTCTTCACTGAGAGTGAGCTTTAGGCAGGATTCATGTTCGGACACCTACCTACCTGTGTCTGCAGCATAGATACCTACCTTTGACCTGCGTGTCCTGACTCCTGTTGCAGTCACTGGCAATAGGATTCAGTTGTCTGCAGGCATCTAGAGACATTCAAAATACCTTAGAATATTTGAAATATCCATGTAGGCCACATTGTTTGATTAGATTTATAGATTATATTAAAAGAGGTGTACAGCCTGGTGGATCTAAGACATGTCTTTCAGAGTCTCAAGAAAAACAGGGAGTTTCTTGTGTCATTTGTGGCTCCTGTCAGTACTGCAGTCCAAATGCTTTATTTGGCCAAAACTTCTTGGACAAATATGGCTTGTCAAACCTTGAGCTCATGTTGGACTCAGCTGAGATGCTCCCATCCAGCTGAATGCTGGATTATGTTTACAGGTAGGATTCAGCTAGTGCTGGTAGAAGAAAATAGCAGCTTTCCATTATGATGCCAGACCCGATGAGGATATCTCACTTGGACCACCAAGCACAATGGATATGTGCTGTGATATACTTCACTGCAAAGTACCTCAGACTAACCTGGTAAGGACGCAACATGCCACTGGTGTGGCCCTGACCATGATAGGCTTATATAAATGCTGTGCCAGGTGCTGTGCAAGCACCTGCGTGAAGGGGGATGGTGATGGGATAACTTAGAGTTCGAACTCTGTGAGCTGATCTGGGCCATCTGTCCAGGCACAGGTTTCTCTCCTGTTCTTTTTCCCTTATATTGATCTTGGCAGCGGCACTAATGGAAATAACTTCTAAAGTGGCGATCTCCTCCAGAAAATACTCCCACAGATGACTTCTGGGTATAAAATGGAGACGTCACTTCCCTCGTAGTTGGAGAGTAAGAAACATCCCTTTGAGTTTAGAGCTTACATACTTGATCTTAATGAAAACACACAAGCCTTCAATATCAAATATGTCCTCTTTGTTTGCAAGATCCTTAAATAGGAGCATCTCTTGCTCTTTACATATCTTTTTTTTTCCTGCTTGGACCTGAGCAGTAGCCAGTGATGGCTCTGTGTGTGTGTGTGTGTGTGTGTACGCGTGCGCGTGCGTGTGTGTGAGCCCAATGCCATATTTGAAGTCTTTCACCTCATGCTTGTCTGACAGCTGACCAAGAACTGTGAGTGTCTGTCACAGACAGATTTTCACTGTAATTCACAGCTAACATAACAGAGGGAGAAGGGAGGGGAAAGACAGTTCACAAAATGCATGAGGAAATGTGTCAGGAAGATGCAGGGATCTCTGCACAGACAGAGCGTCTTTTGTCTCTCAGGCAGAATGACTCCCTGGCTCAAAGCCCGTGGTGAAGCAAATAGCAGGGCAGACTCATTATGCTCTAATGCTGCCACAAGACTACTTCTGGGAATTAAATTATTGAGAAGGGTGGGTTCTCTCTCTGTTTTTTTTGAAATCACAAGAAGTTGCCATTATCTGACTGTTCAATAGCTTCTTTGTATTCACTGGATCTACAAATGAAGCCCCAAATCACCTTACCCGAAAGGAAGTTACAGTTGCAGTACAAATGTTTCCTTATATTATTTCTCACTTCATTTCTAAAAAGAACTAGAGCCTATTATTGATCAGTTATACAAAACAGATGGTATTCTTTTTTTTATATCAAAGAATAATAAAACTGTCTATATTAAGATTTGAGTGGTGAGATTATTTTTTAACCGAGTTTTCATATGTTAAAGTCTGAGGTCTAGTCTAAACTAATCATACTGATGCCCAGCAGTGATTAGAGTGAAAAGGACGTCAATGGAGCATGATTTATCCCACTTGGACAACTTAGGAGAGGATGCATTGCACTCTGGAAATGCTTGTGCTGCTCCATTGATTATAGAAAGAGTTCTTAGATACCAGCATCTGTCTTACAGATCACTGAAATAAAAGAGCTTATTTTCTTTGAAACACTCAAAATGTTGGGATTTTTAATGCAGATCTTGATTTTTCCTTCTGCTGTTCAGCTCAGTTTTTCTTTTTTTGCTTTTCTTTTGGGTCTGTGTGTGTAAAACCAGGTGTAGCTTTGCATTTTTTTTTAATTTTAATTTTCCAAGTGAATAACTAAATAAAACTTTAAGCAACACTATTTAAAAATATATAAAAGAAAGAAAGAAAGAAAGAAAGAAATTTTTTCTCAAATGCAGATAAAATATTTACAGAGACTTTTTTATAGCTATGTACAGGTAGCATTTTAAAGTTTCATCATTTTGCTAACCACTGTCTTCACTCATCTCCACAAACCACTGGAACTGATAAATGTCTTATTTTCTTCTGTGGCCCTTGACACTTTGGTAGGTGCATATCCTTCCGTCGTTAATCTGTAACATGGAAGCAATGGCTCAACTCAGAAATAGTTAATTACTTCAGTAAGATAAGATCTCCATGAGCTTCTATATGTTAAGGGGAATGCATTGGGTATTACACCAGTTTCATAGGTATACGTATCCAGCCAAATCTGAAGAATTCTTCCATTCTTCAGGAAGATGGTTCTTCCAAGAACAACCCATTCATTGACTTCCACCACACCTGAAATCCGTGCAGGAATGAAGATTCCTCATAAAGGACCCTCTTGGCAGTCCAAATGAAGCCTGGAAGGAAGAGTCTGGAGAAGGCACCAATAATGTAGTTTATAGACTTACGAGCTAGATGCTAGCCCCATTTGCAGTCTGTTCTCAAACAGCTACTTTGTGCATTGGTGCACCTTCTCATCTGCTTATTTGATTGTGCTGTGTGTTATAAAAAGATAAAACCTGAATGTCTTTTAAGTGCTTCTTAGTCATGTAGGCCAGGAAGAGAGAGGTTAAATTATGTTCAATAAATAGAACTTTAGAGTTTTTCAAATTTTAAACCCCCCCAGAACTCTTTGCACAATGAGGCAGCAATTGTTTACACACTTGTACTAAGTTTTGAAAAGGTGCATGCAAGCCCAACTGCTATTATGCATGTGACCACTACACATATACAGGAGTGCTGCATTACAAGTAAGCATGTGTATGTGTGTGTGTCTATATACATCCATATACAGGTATTTACTAAAAAAGCTTGACAGTGATGTATATGTTACTTTACAATCCTGACTAGGATTCATTAACTAATGTATATTACGGATATAAATTTCCTACTAAAGCAATTGACAAACAACTGACTGTATTTTTTTATGACAGAGGAACTGACCAAGCAAAACTTAAAGAACTCCAAGCTACTTGGGCTTTAATTTGCATAAAACATTGTTCATCAAAATAAACAAGCCAAGATTTAGCACAACTTATAAAAGAGGGCCCAGGAGTGTGTCACTAAGCAGCTGAGTTCATGACCCCAGTGTTACAATCATTATTAATCTTTAAGAAACTTCATACAGAAAATTAATGAATAACTAGAACGTCAGGTACTGAACTGAAGACTTATTCATCCAGCAAATGGTGCAACAGGAAGACTGAAATAGGTATGTATGTAATGATATGACATGCTTATACTTCTTAGAACACCAAACATATAAATTAGCATTTTTCAAGCATAGGATGAAGAATGAATCGGCACAATTATGTAAGCACAGGTGCGCAGGAGTTTTCACCTCAAAATTCTTAGTGCAGAAAGTGGCATTTCTGACTGTTCGCTGGATTTTCTCAATAGCATGTGCTTGTTAATTTAGTGCCCACAGTGTATGCTTTTCAGTGGGCTGGTTTTCTTTCATATTGATATACTGCAAAACTATAAGCTTAACCATAACACGATGTTTGCAGCTGTATGGAAGAAAGTGTATAAAGAAGTTACCATATGACGTTCAAACGTCTGTGCATGGGAGGGTGGATGAGAGGGGAGGATCTGAAGAGTTTTTCATTAAATCAGCCATAAAGGCATCTTTCAATTTTCTTCAGGATTCAAATACGAAGTTTATTCAATGCTATCATCATGATTATAACTGTTTTGATTAATACTAGTACTTTTAATAGCAGTGCAGACTTAAGATTCTGCTATGCCATATAAGCACTTGATGAAAAAGACTGCCTTAACCCAAAGAATTTACAGTTGTGTCAGGATATAACACAGGGATGAAATGAACAGATGGGGAAGTGCAGACGAGAAACTAGAGTGTATATTCATTGATTTGCAATGGACATTTTTTCAGGATAATCAGTAGTCTGCCAAGGTATGATTAAACCTCCATTATCCAGAACCAAGGGATCAAAATCCTGTTTTTTGACAGGAGAGGCAAGTTCAAGATGATAGTCTTAGTGTAGGCTTATGGTCCCATGGTCATGTGGGATGGGTAATCATATCCTTTAAATGGATCTAAATAAAATGTTAGTCTTGGTTGTAAATTTTTACTTTTTGATTACTTTACTGGTTCATAACTGTGCTAATAACTGCCTACTCTCTGATTAGTCATGAAAAGATGGATTTCAAGGTGCCATTTTTCAGTATTTCACTCAACAGCAGAGCCTGGAAACTGACTGGCAAAGGAGAAGCTTTGAAGAACATGGCCTGGGGGGTTGTCCTAGACAAAAATAAATGAAAATGAGTCAGCAATGCACCTTCGCAGCAATGAAGGCTAAACACATATTGGACTGCATTAGCAAGAGCATAGCCAGCAAGTCAAGGAAAGTGGTTATTCCCCTCTTCTAGGCATTTGTAATGACACATGCTGTGCCCAGCTTTGGGGCCCTCAGTATAAAAAAGGTACTGGCTAACTGGAGCAAGTCCAGCAGAGAGCCATAAAGATGGTCAGGGAGTTGGAGCTCAAGGCATAAGTGGAGATGCTGAGGGAGCTGTGTTTGTTCAGCCTGTAGAAGAGAGGGCCAAGGAGGAGGACCTAATTGCTGTTTGAATATGGGCTATAGGGAAGACAGATCCAGACTCTTCTCAGAGATGCACAACAAAAAGGACATAAGGGAATGGGTGTAACTTGTAAATCCAGGTGGGAAGATGGCATGAGGCTAAGAGAAAATTCCATTTCATTTCTTTTACATTATGAAAAGCTCATGAGAATATACAAAAAAAAGAATAATAAGACATTAATCAGAATTCACACTGGGGAAGACAGCAGTTTCCCACGTTGATGACAAGGAAATGTTCCAGTAACAGCAGAAATATATTGGCCTCATATCTCCTGAGGAAACCAGAGAGACATTCTCTCTCCACTGTGAGAATCATAGATCCCAAGGACTGCTATGGAGGATTTGGGTCCTTCTGCCTTTTTTTCTTCATCCTTCCCCCCCTCTCCCCCCCACTCCATGACTGTCTTGATGAAGGGTAGATTCTCTTGCAGAGTAGAGATGCTCACAAGGGACTACAGCCACTGGTTATTCTGCCTTCCCCCCCCTTTTTGACACAATATCTGCTTGAGTAACTGCTGTTTCTCCTCTGATGCTCCCTTCTCTCCATTTTTCCACATTGCTTGCTGCTGGTCTAAAATGAATTTAGTTATATAGGACAGCCTACTTAGCATTGGCCATTATCAGAGCATATATGGTCTATAGTGAAAACCTCATGTTCATGAAAATTGCCATGTATTCCTAACTCTCCTAAGCTGTCCCCACCTCTATACTGCGTGAATGTATGTTCTAAAATTTCTCTTTTCTAAATCAATATGGAAAGTCGCTTACTGAAATCCCTGTTCAGCCAGGTATTAAGTGGGCATCTGACAAGCAGACAGGCTGATATTCTGGGGACTGCTCACAGTCTTAGTGTTAGATATTCCTAGCTGAGTCAGTGACTATAAGTATAAATTTCCCAAATGACAGACATTTTCTCTTGATCATTTCCTTTTTTTGTGTCTCAGAAATAATTTCACATGTGCAGACTATAACAGGTTGCTACTGTGAACCTGCTGCAACGCTTCCAGGTATTCATAATATTGTTTGCATTGCTAAGCGCAGTGAGGGAAAAATACCAAAGTTAAGGGATTATGCTCTGTTGAAGCTGATTAAATAGTTCCTTCAGTTTGCAGAGTTATGACAAATAAAAAGCTCTTACACACAAAAAAAAAAAAGTTATCCAGGTTGTCTGTTAATGAAACAGATGTCAGTTTGTCTAAGTGCCAGGCTTCCCTTTTTTCTATACTTCAAATCCCTGAATTTTTGTCTTAGCAAAAGTTAGGAGCATGCTCCTGCGTAGCATTTACCAACAAGATAAGAACATTCCTTAATTTA
This sequence comes from Apteryx mantelli, assembly GCF_036417845.1. Taxonomy (NCBI): domain Eukaryota; kingdom Metazoa; phylum Chordata; class Aves; order Apterygiformes; family Apterygidae; genus Apteryx; species Apteryx mantelli. The sequence continues at coordinate 135,759,391 of NC_089980.1, read as the reverse complement.
GCTCTTCTGGAACTAAAAAGGGGGCCTTACATAAAAAGAAAATGATGTAGAAATAGGATGTCATTTCTTTGCTCTGATTTTCAGCTTATTCACACAAGAATAATTTCAGAATTTTTGTCTTGAAGCCAATGAAATTAGTCTAGTTTTACTCCAGTGCAAATGAAATTACAAAATTAATGCAATAAGGGTGAAATTCATTTGACCTAACTTAATCTTCTAACCTTAAGGATCTAATCTAACAGCTTGCATAAGCTTCCTTTGTAGTCAATGAAAAGAAAGAGACACTGTAAGAGGGCTATTCATCACATCTTAACAGGGGAGCCTCTGATAAGTAGGATAAATTATCCTCTGCAAGAGATTCACTTTCTCCAGTGACAATAGACAGGCTAGATTAGATCAGATACGTAATGTTTAGAAACCTGCAGTTAGGCAACATACCTTGAATTTTCTTGAGGAGTTTACAGACATGGAAAAAATGACATTGCTGTTTTTCTGAGAATTACATTAGTGATGAAAAGATACAAGTAACTTTGCAAAAGCAGTATTTTTCATGATTTTTTTTCAAGCTGCGTTAAGGCAAATAACATTGAGAAAAACAAGATTATGAGGGTGAAGCTACTTCAATAGGGAATTTGATTGACATCAAAAGGATGCATGCAAGCAGACTCAAAGGGGAAATATTCATATCTAAAAGCTAGTAGGAGTTGATAGAAAATGAAAGGCAACTGGAAGAAAGTATGTTACAGCTATATTATAATACAACCATACTATGGTTATAGAGTATATTAGGCATGGAGTTGTTAGGACAGTGTTCTTGCACATGTGGGTAGTTGCAAGAATATCATTGTTTCTGCTGTAAGCAGTTTAAAAATGTATCTTCATACTTGCAAGAACTGGCTGTAAGGAAAGGGGACATGGAGTTAGCTGGATTACTGTGCTTTGTTAGCATTAGCTATGTTGCTTGTTTAAGTCTCTAAGCCTGTGTGTTCCCTGAGACCTAGGGCTGTGCTTGTAAATTGGGCAGGAATATTCAAGCTGGTTTTCCTCTGTTTAGTTTGGGTTACAGTCATGACTTTGATTTGGGGAAGCATATTTCAGTGTAGGGCGAGTTCCCTAAGACACCTGCTGGCTTGTGCAACTGGCTGTCCCTCACTGAAGCCTTTGTTCACACATCTTCATCGCTATTGTTATCTCAACAGGCTAGATTAAAGCTGGTTCAAGTAGGCTTATACATGCTGACGGCAGACTGGATGCAATCCAATCCAACATTTTTGTCTCCTAAGATAGAAGACTGTTCAGCCAGACCCACTAGGCTACACTGCCTGATTTCTTTTCCAATGTGGATCTGCTGTAGGGTAAAGTTTTTGAGTGAAGAGGTCCTGTAGTAGAGCCTATAGGTCATTCAGAGCATGCGCTTCTTAATTCAGTGTTTCTCCTGACTGGAGGTCAGAGCAGATATGAACAGGTTCATGAACAGCAGGATTTTGACTCACAAGTTTGGCAAATGAGATGAAAGGCAGGAATGTTAAGGGAGCCACCTGTTTCAGGACTTGGTTCGGGTGGATGAACAGTTCAGCTTTTATTGTGATTTCCTGCATGATTGAGAAATTTTTTTCTTATGAAATATTTCTCCCATTTTGATACTCCTTTTCCTCTTCTGCTTTTTTGTTCTCTGCATTAGGGTGCTTAGCTTGTCACAGGAGTTCTGTGGATTATATCAGTGCTCCTCATGCAGGCTCAGGCCTAGCAGTAGGCACCCAGCTGAGGCACCTTAACTAGGAAACTATTCACATTAATCTCCCTCTGTCATCAATGGAGAGAAAAAGGTATTTCTCTAGGGTGATTTGTTTCACTTAATATTTGAACTGCTTTCTGATAGCCCTTATGTCTCTACAGTGACTTTGATGAGACTAGAGATGAGACTTTGATGAGACTTTGATGAGACTAGGTTCTCCTACCTCAGGTAGTTCAAGTTTCACATTCAGGTTTGTCCTTTTTCATGTGTAGAAGAGAAAGTGGATGTTAGATGGAAAACTCATAGTGCTCAAAATGGCATTAGGTGTATATGTTTAATATCATGCTAGTTCTTCATTGCTGACAACAATTGCCTGGTCATCTTGCTCAAATGTACACACTGCATTGTAGATACTTAAACACATCCACATCAATTTGAGGTGAATACTGCCCTTAAAGTTAGATGAGTTCAGTCCACCCCTACCAGTATATCTAAGTTCAAGAGACTAAGACCACGTCAAGACGTATTCAAGCACCCAATATGGTGCATTATGGTTACAAGACTTGAGGTTCTTCTGTAGTCCTAAACTGAGGTAGAAATTGTATTCTCCGATGTGTGCAACACAAATGTCATGCTCCTTTGACTTCTTTGATTCACAGTCAGGCAGTCAGATAATATCCAATCTGATTTATTCATCTTTATTCTGAATTTAGGATGCCATAACACTTAATCGCATTTTGGATGCCATTGCAGGCAGTCAGCTATGGGCTGGATATGAATACATCCTGTAATGTACAGGAACAATACAAACATGTATTGTTCAAAACAAACAGGTGAGTCAAATCCCTATGCCTTGGACTTGGATTGGATTAACCAACTCACCATTATCAAAGCCACACCAAATCTCAACAGGAGTTACTGTCATCTGTTCACTTCCTTCATAGTCCTCTCTCACGAATGTGAGGACAATTTCCACAGGGCATTCTTTCTTGGTAAGGTGTATAAGCAGAGCTCATTAGGTTTCCTCTGAAATTTTCAGTGACGTAGCGTGACACAAAATCTTTTTTTCTTATCTATTCTGAAAGAAGACAAGAACCTTGCCCCCTGGTGCTGCAACCGCCACGCAAAGGAAGAAATCTGTGCTGCCCTATGCAGGCACTTCTGGGACTGTGCTTGAGGGTGCAGCATGACTTGCTGAGGAAGGTCAGCAGCCGTATGAGCCTGGGCAAAGTAATGTTGCCTTTTAAGGGCAGCTCTGGAGCTCTCTGTAATGTCAACAGCTGATTTCATCAAATTTTGTCAGTTTGTGCACTGCATAACTCTGTGTATTCCCTATGGTGAACCCAGAGCAAACAGGTCACAGGTACCTGATCATGAGAGGACGAGACTTGTGTCACATTTTTCTTTTCCCAAATTTGTGTTTGTCTCTAGCTGTCCCTGGCGCCTTCTCAGGCATTTCAGCCTAGAGGTAACTATCTGTATATTTGCTTGCTCCTGTTTTTCAAAAGGAGATGAATGGAGATAGCTAGGCAGATTGAAAGCCAGTGTGCAGGCATTACTAAGAGATTTGTGTGAGCTCAGGGAATTAGCACATGTATGCACATCGTTATGCTTGCAGAACTCCAGCTCTCAGTATCTGGGGCATATTGTTTCATCTTCTTGGTCACATCTGGTTACCTGGAAGCCAGTAGGCTGCAGACTAATTTTTACAATGCTATGGAAAACCTGGGAGCTTTCCCAAGGCAATCCTAATCCACATCCTAGAACTGGCTCACTAAAGAGTGATTCCTGGGTGTTGCCGTTGCGGGATGAGAACCAATTCATGATAAATAGTCAGTGCGTTTCCAAATGCATTATAATGCTTACAGTGCAAGTAGTACCTGGGTATGATGTCCCACCATTGTTCTGAATATTGTTGGTTCTACATTACACATGAAGTTTTGGAGCTCATCAAACCAGTCCTGGATTGCAGATGACCATGATGTGGGTGTACTTGTTTAATGGGGATCTTCATCAGTACACGGTAAGTTTGCTTGCTTTTATCAAGGGAAACTTATGAGATTATTCAGACATCATCAGAATTAAAGAGAATCGCATACAAATAAGGCAGAGCAAGTGCTTTAAAACAGCATAAGTGAAGACTCCTCAAATATCCGTATCACCAATGAATTGTTCATTCTTGTATATCTATATGTACACTAAGCTCTTGGACCCGGCTTTCATTTATACTAAGGTTTCCTTGACTTGCTGTGGCAGCCTAAGTGAGCCCTTTTCTCACTGTATGTAAATGTGAGGAAATGTATAGCTGCGATATTATGTCACTTTTCTAGATTGTCAGAGTAATTCACAAAGACTTTGTGTATATGAGAATCTGAGTCTGTACTTTAAGATGATTCACCAGTAAAGTTTTAGCATGAAACAGTTTAAACCTTTCACCTTTCCCTTGACCCCATGCTCAGAGTCCCATCAGGTTATATTCCTGCCCCTCTTTTCTCTATATACAAAAGAATGCCAAAAAGTTCAGACTGATTGGTGAGCACTTGAAAAAAATGATTTCTTAGTTTTACACTGTCTTCCAGAATTAGGAATATGAGAGAAAGTACAGTTATCTGCCCAATTTTTAGCATTCCTTGCAGCTTCTTCATTTCATACATTAATGAAATAAAGGATAATGAACAAAATGAATTCAAAGGATAAAACAAACAACAGAAGGGGAATTGAGTGCCTGCTTTGGTGGATTTGCCCAAAGTTGGACATAAAGGCTGATATTTTTAATACTTATTACTGAAAATTGTGTGTTTAAACTGCTAGAATGTGCTGAATCCTTTAGCTACACAGCTGGTTCAACTGTCTGCATAATAAGAGCTTAAAATTCCTTGTGACTTGCAAGGACACTGGGCAGTTCTCTGAATCTCTAAAAATTGGCCGCATAATCAGGTTTCTCCACAAGGATCTAAATCCCTAAATATAACTATCTAATCTGTTAAAATAAACTTGTTCTCATTTGTTTAGCCTATCAAATATCTCATGAGATGTCATGATAAACTTTTACCTCTAGCTGATTGAATTTTTAGTTAATAAATACTGGGCTAAAGTCATGTGCCATTATTAGTTGTTAAACTGGTTGTTGCTTGCAGCTCAGTACTTGTTGAGGAAGTGCTTACTGAGTAAAGAAAACTTCAAGACTAGCATGATTTTCCAGCATTATTGGCTTTGTCTACACCAGCAGCTGGGGACTTTAGGCAATCTCATGCCCATATGCACTTACCATTTACATTGTAAATCTTTTGGCTAGGTCTTAAGTGACAGTCTTGCCTGATGCTGCAAAGATTTTTGGCACGAGACTGATCTGACCCCTTCATACCATGTGCTTTGAAATTATCTGGGCACACTGTCTGTAGACACTAGAAATCAATCAGCTGCAATTCCACAATTTCCTGTTTTTGACTGTCTGCAATTTTGGCAAAACTTTTTTTTTTTTTTAATGACCTGTAAGTACAGATAATCTCAGAAAAGGGCAGACAATTCACAACTGACTACTAAAAGAGTTCAGTTTCACATAGTGTTGGAGTGATTTATCTTAGTCCGCACTCAGGTAATATGAAGTATCAAATACATGATTTATGGGCTCCATTTTGTGAAAGAGTGGGGAAGGGAGGCTTATGATGGTTGTGGACACTTTCGAAGTTTTCCATCAATTTCAGATGAGAGAGAGACACAGAGACAGTGCTTCTCAAGGTAGTTCAGGGAAGAGGCATAACATTTAGCAGGATAAACTAAAATTTACACTGTAAATATGGCACACTTTTTTATGCACAGATTACTCCACTTTGCAAAGTTCTTGCTTTCATTACACAAGCACTTAAGAACAAATTGTACCTTTAACTAATATGAAAAGTGCAATACATATTGAAGAAGAATATTTTCAGGACTAATACTGCATAAAATATAAGGAATGACAGAATCTTCCTGCTCGCTCATTAAGCAGATTGTTTTTACTCATTTGTAAATAGGAGACATTTTGTATTACGCTTGGCATTCTGTTCAGCGACTGGCAATAGTTTCAGCACTTATTATGTACAGTTCCTCTCCTTTTTTCCCCCCAGATTTTCTGTAGTTCTGACCATCATCAGTATTGCTTACTCTTCTGATTAGAAAGATGGGTGATGATTTGTAAGATCTGTCTTCTTGACCTCTTTCAGCTCCACAGCTTGGTACATAAAAGTATGTGGTACCAGACAGCCTAAATGCTGCCTAAATTAGAACTAGATTTTAGATTTTGCATAAAATCTGCCTCTTCTTAGGCAGAAATAATGTTCACTGGAATAACTCTGTGTAACTCTGTGTGCCTGTAAATTCATTTGATTTTCTCTCTATTTAGTCTTAAAGTTCCCTTAGCGCCTAAGGGGAAACAGAAGTGTGGGTTTGGAATCTGCTCCCTGGAATGTGTGTGGGTTCAGCTATAGATTCATTGCAAGAAAGACAGAAATACTCTTGGGAGCAGAGACCAGAAACCTAAATCTTCTCTCACCTGAATATTCTACTATTCGCTTGGACCCACTTTTGCTTCTGCTTCTTCAGATCCAGACAATCTTCTATTCTTGTATCTCTTTCGAGAGGAAAGCCCTTTTAGCCATGATACATTACTTGCTGTGACAGGGTTCCCAATCCTCTTAACATGAATGAGACCTGGGAATCTCATCTCCCTGTTCCTGGATGGGCTGTAACCACCTAAATGAATCCTTGAGCGAGCAAGGTCACTAAGCACCAAGCAGAATAATCCAGTTTATCTCAGTTCCCTCTGCTCTCACTGGAGGAGCTAGATATATACATCCCTTTCAGAAGGCAATGAAGTTCCCTATGCACTCAGCAGAGAGAGGGAAGCATGAAGGACATGCAGACTGAATCATCCTCTGCAGATGCTTACCTTGCACCAGAGGGTAAATAGAATTGCTCTCCCTAAAGTCAGACTCCTCCACATCTCACATAATCACAGAATAGGTGGATTTGGAAGGGACCTCTGGAAATCATCTGGTCCAATCCCCCTGCTCAAGCAGAGCCAGCTAGAGCAGGTTGCTCAGAGCTGTGTCCAGTCAGGTTTTGAATATCTCTGAGGATGGAGACTCCATAACCTTTCTGGGCAACCTGCTGCAGTGTTCAACCACCCTCACAGTGAAGAAATGTTTTCTTATGTTCAGATGGAATTTCCTGTTTTCATTTTGTGCCCATTACCTCTTGACCTGTCACTGGGCACCACTGAGGAGATCCTGGCTTCATCTTCTTTACACCCACACATCAGATGTTTTTACACATTGGTAAGATCCTCCTGGAGCCTTCTATTCTCCAGGCTGAACAGTCTCGTCTCTCAGCCTCTCCTCGTATGACCTCCCAGGAGCAGAACTTTGCACTTCCCTTTGTCGAACCTTGTGAGGCTCCTCTCTGCCCATTTCTCCTGCCTGTCACGGTTCTTCTGAAGAGCAGCAGGCCATCTGGTCTATCAGCTACTCCTTCCAGTTTTGTGTCACTGCAAAATTGAGTTTGTGAGGCTTCTGGTATGGACAATGTAAAGAACTACTGCTCTAGTAACATGAGTAATATCCTTACAGGATTCATCCTACCATCTTCAGCATGTTGTTAGCCTTTGGAATTGCTCATCATAGGAGGTCAGTGTGTTTGTCACTGACCACATCTTGTGCCTCTGGCAAGTCAGTAGACAAAATGGCTTAAATTGGAGCAGGGTCCTAAAATGCAATTAAACATTTAAGGATAAGCTTTTATTTAAATATTGCACATATTGCACAAATATTGGATGTGTTACATCAAAGCCAGGGACAGAGGTTCGCCAGCAATGCTAGAAATGTTGCAGGGCCATGAGAAGTGTTTCTGGCAGCTATGCCAGGCCTTCTTGAAGAGGTTTTAAGAAAACACCATGGCTGTCTGGTACCTAGAATTTCAAGCTCATAGCTGTCCAAGAGACAGCAGTGATCCAGCAACAGGCCTGAGCACAACTGGTAGAATCCTCTCTGAAAAAACAAATGACCGGTTTTGAATTCCCTGAACAACAGTGAGTTTAATCACCTTGGAGTTCCCGTAAAATCGTCCCACTAAAGACACATGATTGAAGGATCAGAGGGTGTGACTTAAATGACTAATAAAATGTATGCACGTGCAGGAAGGCATTGGCTTAATCTTGGCAGTAAAGGTGGTCTCTGGATGTTCATCCTGAAATGCTCCAGCCAAAGACATCATCTGGTTTATCAGACTTAGACACAACATCTGAATTTTGTCAGATTTCACCCTGTAAGGAAAACTAAAACACGAGGGACACAGACTGAGCAGGGCCTCCTGGTAAGTCTTCTGGCCCAGCTGCACATGAATCCCAGAGCACTGGGAGCTTTCATGATAGTTTCCATCAGCTCTGGGTTTCTCAGCTCTCCAGCTCGTGGGTGTCATGGCTATATCTATACTTGTAAATTAAAGAGTGCCAGAGCATGAGCCCAGGCACTGCAGTGCAATTGCCTATAGTGTTAACTTCTTAGCACTGGCCGTGGCTGGAGCTCAGGCTGATTCGGACAATTTCAGGGCATGGTTCAAGAATTACCATGGATCGGGGATCATCACTAATAGCTGGTTTAGGATCCAGCCATCGTATCTGGAGTGTAGCAGCTGTGGCTGGGCCAAGTCACGTGGTGTCATGGTCAGAGAGTAGGCCTGGCAAGGTTTACATCTCTTTACAGAAGTAGCCTCAGTTATAGCATGGAGGGACTGTATGCTGTAGCCTCTACAGGTAGAAAAGCTGCTTCACCTTACAGAGGTAAATTTGGGCAAGCAAAACTAAGCAGATGCTTCCTGGATATGCTGGCTTTACTGGGAATGAACTGGTCAACGATACAGCACATTTATGGCAGACCCACTGTTTTGGTCTTACGTTACATATACTGCACAATATGTATACACAGAAAAAATCCTTGCTAGCTGCCAAATATCCTGGTGGCTACTAGACTGTAGGCAGAGCAGGCTGTAGGCCACACAATCTATTCTCATGGGGATAGCCCAGTCCCCACTACCATTTTTTTCTAGGCATCCATACTCCATATATCACACAGACAGTAAAGTTAAATGCTGGGGGAAGATATAAAGAGGTTAGTAGCAATTTCCTGGCATAGTGAATTATTCTGGTCCACAAGTTGAATGCTACTACTGCAAAGCATCCCCAAAAGCTGGATAATTGTAGTCTCCAATAAAGGCCACATCTGCTCTTGAATTAACTGTGACGAATGTGTGCAAAGGCCCAAGGGAAAAATAAAATTCAGTTTTTAGGTTTCACTTTGCTAACAGTTATAAGACAACTGAAGACCAATACCAGTTCCTTGGGTGACTGCTCTCTGCTAGCACAAGCTATCAATAGCAGGACAAGAGTCCAAATGGCTCTTTGCCTTTCCAAGGCTTGGCATCCATGACTAGCTCTCCCTCCTCACCAGTCTGAGGGTTGCTTGTTGCTCTAGGCTAAAAGCAACAGCCTTTTGGACAAATCACCATCCATAACACATTATGACACCTTAGGAGGATATATTCCTCCTGGCAAACACCCATGGAAAATTTCCACAAAGCCTTGTGAGAGGATCCTCTTCCCACCAGCCTGTGAATCTGAGCTGAATTCAGATCTGACTTAGGGAGACATAGTGGGGCTGATATATTTTGGAATATATTTGCTCACAACTGTCAGCTATCATTTTGGTTCATTCCTTGTAGTTTGTTTTTGCTTATTTCATTTTTTGTTCCCCCCACCAAAGAAGCAAGCACCAAGTTTGCAGTGCAGCAAAGAACTGAAACCAGTGCTTCCAGTTCATTCAGAATGACATGTGAATGTGGACTCATTTCAAATTTATATTTGTACCCCACTGATCTTAATGGGCTTTAAATACATGCAATATCTTAGGCATTTTTTTAAATGCTGTTTTGAATAAGGATCACTCATCAAATAAAGGCTCAAAATATTATTTCAGGGCCCATTGCAGTGATAGGAGGAAACAGAGGCATCTTTATGTCCAAAATATGGAATAATTAGAACACTGTGGAAATTATCTCAGTCCTAAAACAGAATTAGTCCCAATCACAAAAACTGCTATAAAGGAGAGGTGAAATGGTAAAATAAATGTGTTGGTAGATGGTTCAATGTTTCTGCCCTGTATTCGGTGCAGTCCATCACAAAGTGGTAGCTCTCAGGAACCCCCTGAGTAGCTGAGCTCTACAGTGAACTTAGGGTCTGAATTTTCTGAGTAAGGATGTGCACCCCAGTCGTGTGTTTTGCACTGGAAAGCCACATCAGCTACTGGTGCCTTGAAAACTGCTGGCTTAGGCAGACATAATGACACATTCATTTAAACAGAAGGGTGATGCAAATCTGTTGAGTTCAAGTACTGCAATGTTATGTGTGATATTGAAAAATGGCTTAATGGCCTGGCATGTATTGGGCTTTTGATGATTTTGCAGTTGTAAATTGTTCAACATAGCCAAGATAATTGAATGATACTGAATATTACCTAATGCACTACCGCAGAAAAAAAGGAAGCTCATAACATTGTATCACTGAGAACTGAGACAGGAAAAAATTCTTGACATCATTTTGGCAGGTTAAAAAAATTAACTATGCTGTTCATTGTATTATTAGTTTTTAAATTAAAATTAGTGGACTTTCAATTAAAGGAGCGTAAATTTATCTTCAGACTCTCTAGGAAGACTGTAAAAATGAATGGTGTCATGATATGAAATCACTTGGGATACTTGGCTTCCTTTCACCTGTTTTGACATTGTGTCTTGAGCAAAATCTGACCATATCCAAGCTGAAAAACCTTTTCTGCCTTTACCAAGCATATTTTCAAGTGATGTAAAGAATGTTTAGGTTTCACCTGGCTGGCACTGTAGACACCACTAGCATATAATGGAGCAACACAGTTAAAGCGTGAAGTCATGGGATAATTTACCTGCTGATATTGCAGTAAGTTAGCATGACAGTCATGGCAGCACATCTTTCAGGATCCAAGGAGTCTCAAATGTGTTCTTAACATATTTTTTGTAATGGGCATTCTTCAGTCATTTATTTGTATTACACCAGTTGTAATTTCCAGCTAACCCCTGACATTTACTTAAGCACTGCCTGTCACTTAAAATTGAATATACATTTACACTCAAGTTTCACAATCAGCTCATCCTGGCTTAACACAGAAGGGCTCCCAGAAACTCCCAGGGGAATGTCGTATTTAAATAATCCTGATGTTTAATGTCTTCTTAATGTACAAATAGAAATGGACTAAGAGTAGCTTTACCCTTATTTTTTCCAGGATTAAAAAATAAATAGAGCATTAAAATGTCCTTGACAAGCAAATTCTGCCTTACAATCTGATATGGGGTTTGTCAGGCAAACAGAAACAATCCAATTCTTGATCCTGGGGCCCTTCTGTGCTAGTCCTTGACCCAACATTATGGTAGATATGGAATGCATGAAAGTGTAAAAAATAACTTTTAGCACTGAAGGCCAGTTTGCCAGCTGAGCAGCACAGCAACTATTTTTGTATTCTCTCTAATACCACATGCATGTTATGGGGCAGACAGTTTTTGGTTATGTTGACAGCTTACCGGGTGAGGACTTCCTCATAGCATGGCCATTCCCAGCTAGTTTTGGGGATTTCACTTGAATTCTCCAGCATTTTGGTTTCAACAAGGGTTTCAGGCAATTTGTTGCATACTGAGCCACAGTAATATTTAATACATTTTTTCAAATGCCAGCTGATAGATGCTTAAGAACCCAAGGTTAGGCATCAGTTGAACAGCAGTTTGGAAAAATGCCTACATGATGGGAATAAGCAACTGAGATCATTGACAGATCTTAGCCTGAACATCAAACCATGCTCTCAAAACATAACACAGGACAGATGCTTGCTATACTTCTTAGAGCTCCAGCTCTGAAGAAGTCTAGGAAGCAAGACAGGAAAGGACTTTCCAGGCTGCTAAGTCTAGTTGCACTGATATTGCACATAACTGGATTACAGAATTTCTTTCCAGTTCATCAAATGCCCTCTTAAAGGCAGTTTATCTTTCCTTTCATGGCAGGTGGTTTCCAACATTGCCCAAGCACTTTAAGCTATTTACAGCTGCTCCTGGGCTGCTGAAAGAGTGTGCTAAGTGGAAATACAGAGATCTCACTCCTCGTTGATGAGAGTGGAGCTGTTGCTGAACGTGAATTATCTTTCACCATAAGAAATCAACATTCTCTTTTTTTTCTGAGTACAGGTAAGGATTCCTCACTGCAATTTACATTATGCAAGGGGGACAATGTTTATTTCTTTGACACCTATTTTAATGTCCTGCTGATAGAGTGTTTCTGATGATATGTGAGAGGAGATAACATCTCAGTGTTTTATTCTTACTGTAAAAAAGGAGGGGAGCTCCTTATACCAAGGAATATTGCTAAGTTTTAGATCGAGGTCCTGGATTCTGCACCCGGGTTTCATCTCAGAGCACTTCAAGCTGTTTTCAGCAAATTCAGCAGATATACTTAGTGATGAAGTAAGAAGACAGTTTTCATCGTTTTCATTGGTACATACGAAGGCATCTAAAATTAAGTTTCTGCATTTAGAAGCTTTGCTTTTAACATTTCTGAAACCTCACTGTGTTGATCTATATGAAAATGAACATCACTTGCATTGAAAACTGCACTGTAACACTTGTGAAAGAGATAATTCATAATTATGCTAAATGTAAAATTGTAATTCCTTGACTTTTAATTTTTTCATTCACCCTGCAATTTTTCAAACAGTAAAATGGCCTCAGAAAAAGTCACAAACCCAGCTTTATGTGTAGATATCCTCAAATGAATTGGTATGGATCTGCAGCACAGCAGAACATCCTACACAAGCATGAAATCAGGAGCCCAAAATGGGGCACACTAAAGCGTGAATTCAAGATTACTGACAACAGACTTTGTACCCATAGAAGTAACTCACAGACCTCTTAGTGCCATGGACCACAAATTGAGAGCCTTATTAGAATTAGGCAACAGTTTCTTAGTCAAAAATCAGAAAGCCCAAAGTTGAGTCAAAGAAGCTTGTGGATGGATCAAAGATTCTCTGTCTGGTCAGTTCAGAAGGAATTGCATCCTTTGTATATCCTTTGACTTGAATGTACCCTGGAATCAATATGTTCTCAGCAACTGGTATAGAAAAGCTGAGAGCAGGGGATTTTGAGATCGTGTCCATTTAATCCCTGAATATGTGGACCTCTGAACAGAAAATGAACTTGTTGCATTTATTGAATCATGAGAACTCATCACCTTTTGCATTTTAAAGTTATGATGTATTGTTTTAATCTATAAATTTAATGGAAGAACATTGTGAAGACATACCTGGCATTTAATATTGAGGGCAAAAATCTAAAGCTAGATGCCCTGGATAAAGTTCATATGTCATGTACATTCATAACATTGATAGTAAAGGATGGTATTCTACTTGTCTATCTGCCCTCTGCCTAAACCTAAGTGCATAATGATGTATCATTCCAAAGCAAGTGGTTAACTAGTCTGTATTTTAAAAGAATAGGTACTCGAAGAAGATTTTCATTTGCTTAAATTAGATTCCTAAACATAAGTGAAAAAAATCAGATTCATTCACTCAGTTTAGTTATAAAAATGTTTCAAGGATTTACCCTTGGAATATTGTTTTTTACAATGGAAAGTGTCTAAAGTGTCATCCAGTTCAGCTGCTGTTAGATCCAAACAAATCCAATTATCTGATGATATGGGGTTTTTTGAGACAAATTAATTGTGCCTACACTTTAAAATCAACATATACTTAATAGAAATACCTTTTCATGGAGGCTATGATATTCATGCAAATTGTTTTCTGGTCTGTTTCCTTACTCAACACATGCTATGGGATTTCACAGCATGTTTCCTGCTTTGAGGACAAATCATTTATGGCAATCAAAGAAACTAGTATGTAGCACAGGATGACCTTAACCTTTACTGGAATTGCTCCACATATTCAGCTTGCCCCAGCTTGCTGTGTGCCAGTTTCTTTAACCTGAAAGAATCCCTTCCATGACCTCTCAGGGCTGTTTTACAACCAGTACTGCTGAAAGTGAGTGATAGGACTCTCGTATTTGAATCCTAATCGACAGGAAGCTGAACCAAGAACAACAAAATCTGATCCTGAGCCACGCCAAATGTATCTTCTGAGTAACTACAGGGTCCCTTTTTGTCAAGTTGTTTGCTGTTTTAAGAGGCCCCAAACAATTGATCTTTTCCTATTCTTATTCAGCCCATTCTCTGATATAAAGGGATATGAAATGCTGCTCCAAAATATCTGAATACTGTATCTCTATTACGGTATGTATTAGTACACACTTCTTGTTGTTTAACTTCCTCCTTTTTTAAAGGTAATACAATACAGACAGCTGTTTATCAGCCATACCATCTAGGACAATATTTCAGAAAATTACCGACTGCTCCCAGTATTAAAATACTACTCCAGTGTTTCGTCATGGATTTCCTGTAGCTGGCACTTGAATCATGATTATACAATATGTGACCTTTTCAATGCTTATAAATATTGTATGCACTTTGCAGAAGTCAGTTTCCACATTGTGTCAAAATATTTACTTACTTATGATGGATTTGGGCTGATAATAAACTAGAGGATTCTGTCTCATTCATCCACAGTAATTGAAGGTATAATTGACTGGAAGAAATTTTTACCAGTCACCTGCATGAAGAAGCATTTGTTGAAATTGTCTTTTCCCTGTAAGCAATTATCAAATTCATCATGGGCAGTATCACATTAAGCTTCATTAACCAACAGCTCCTGAATCCTACACAACTGCATGATCAAAACATGCTTAATTATAATACCAGCCTACTTTACTTATTATCACAAATGCTTCCAACCATAAAAAATAAAACTAATTAATTGCAACTTTGCTGCTGAATGGAGCAATAGCTGAGCTAGCTTTTTCTAGTTTGCATTTGGCATGCAGAAGGTGATTGCGTATTTGGATGGGGAACACCATAATTATCAACGACTGAAAGGAGTTTTTGTCACCTTTGTAATTTTTCTGAAAATTGAGACATGGCATTGTGCTGGTTGATGCATTACCACAACTTTATGTTGCAACATTCTCTCTACTAAACAATAAACAGTTTGTGAGAAATGGAACTACTGAAACTGCAGACAGGATTTAGCTGGCAGATTAAGACATCTGTATTTAAGCAGCCACATGCAGTTATGCACTAGGTGTTCAAACCACATTGCAGTCAATGGACAGCAGTCAAAACAGTGAGGTCTACAGTTGTTCAGCTGACTGAATATAGGTGTCTGAATAGCTTTGAGATTATAATTGACTTTCTCTTGTTAGGGGCACAAATTTCAGATCTTGATCTAGTCAATGATTGTCATAAAATTTTAGGAAATTTAATACCTCTGATGAGTTTGATGCCACTAAGAGAAACGGTGCTATTCCTGAGCCCTTGACTGCTGCGTTAGACTGAGTCCTGGACTGGCTTTGGCCTGAGCACATTTACACTTTCCCAGATGATTCCTGGGCATGATTTAAGAGCTAGCATGGACCAAAGACCATTCCAAAGCTTTGGATGTGGCTGCCTGATTTTGGAATTTAAGACATTTTAATAGTGTGGCATGGCTTGACTGTGCAACTTGTGTCAATGGGCACAATGTTGAGTATAGCAATAACCGGGGAAATTCCTCCCCTTTGTTAAACATAACAAGTTGGACAGTGAGTTCAAATAATGTTAAGTGGGGTTAATGACTGTCAGAGATAGACATACAGATGAAAGGTGACTAGATATCATGATTCCATGGAAACCAGGCTAACAAAGCACTCGTTGAGATAAGCAAGATTCTATTATGCTGGCTCAAAATAATATTAGTAAAATATGTACATAAGTGCAAACATGCAGTTCATTAGATTTTTAAATGAAGGTGGATTACCATGGCTTCTTCTCCATGAAAGTCCTATTGTTGTATTCCTGAAAGGCTAATAGGTTTAAGGCTGTATTAAGGCTTATATGATTTTTTAAATCTATGCTGATTCAAATGTGGTTTTAGAATAAGCATATCTTCTTACATGAATATGGAAAAGGAAACACTTTTCATATGAAACATGAAGCACTACTAAATTGTGAAGAACAAATTGACCTGCGTTAGATGAAAGGTCTCAGAATTCTAGAGTCCCAGCTGGCTCTGTACTGCTCTTCTCCAAAGCTAAGACATATTTTTAGATGTGGAGTTCAAAAGTTCATCATCTGACACCTGCTGTGGGTATTCAGGATTTCATTAGGTGATGAAATAACACTAAATAGCACTCCACAGTCATCTCTGGTGACTAAATCAGTGACTTAGCCTATAAACTATAAAGGTATGTAGGTGCTTAATTTTAGATAAACAAATTTGGAAATCCAAAACCTCAGATTATGTTAGGCACCTATGTCTGCTTATGTCTATGCCCCAACGTAGATATGTAGAAATTAGACATCTAAATGTGGACTAGTTACACAAAGATCACTTAAATCTTTAGAGAGAAACTGATATTTCTTAAGGTTAGGAAACAGGTGTCCAGATAAATTAGGTAAATCTCTAGAAGTAACCATATCTCTCCACTGAAGATAATAAAGCTTTGGGTTCATATAGGGATAGGGAGAGGAGAAATCATTTGGTTAATTACAGGTATCTAGGGGCATTTTAGATGCTCTGGAGTATCTGTCCTAACCTACAGCTTCAGAGAGTACACATCTCCTGAAGGTCCCATGTCATACCTGCCAACTTATATGAATGTTTCGGATACTAGTAGATACATATATTTAAAAAAAGTCAAACACATCCAGAATGTCAAGCTTTGACATCTCTAAAGTTATGTGAGCTGGGTCCCATCCGTTATCAATATTTTCTTAGGCATAGTTGACTTAGGAGTATGCATGTACGGAACATTGATTTCATGTTCTTTAACAGGGGGGTGAATCTTTCTTCCACTTAATCTAGTAAATATTTCTATAAATGGTTCTGATTCTCCCAAGATCATGGGTCAAGATCATAAACTGAGAAAAGTCATAGATTTTATTTCAACTGAAGCATGGAAGATATTTAATAGCCACTAAGGCTTAGCCCACTTTGACTGGAAAGCTAGAAAAAAAAAGAGTCATATTTCTCTCTGAGATTTTCAGTTCTCTTTGGGCTTGATTGACACAGCAGTAGTATATGACTGAGGTACCTGGCAGTGTTTTAGGAATGTATATTTCAGGACTGGAGTAGGTTCTACAGTGGAACACTGTAATGTTAAAAACTTGCTTACTTTACATTCTGAAGGATTGTTAAATTATTTCTTAGTTTTTGAAATGGATTCATCTGCCTCTGCAGCTAAAAAATGCAGGCCCAATTCTCAAACTTTATAATCCTTCTTTGGAACTTCTTTGGTAATATAAAAGACCCAGAAAGCTGATGAAACTAATACATTAGGAGTTTTTCTTATTAAAAATACAGTATGTTTCATTTCATTTAGTCATCTAAAATTCGGGTGACATTCATTGCATCCAGAAACTGTGTCCAGTCATAAAACAGTGGAAATATAGAGTAGAAATATCCTCACTAAATTTTAATCATTTAAAAATGAGGCTTCTATCCATACAAGTGAGATATTAGTCATCTAGTATTTATTCAAAGTCAAGTGAGAGACAGATGCATTCAGAGGATGATTCAGTTGACCTGCTTCAGACTCTTATATCAACTGGCTAAAAGCTGATGTGCCAAATCCTATCCTTTGTGCCCTTTTCCCAGTGGTCCTTCCATCTAGAATACTCCTGTGCACAAATAAGAGCCATTTGAAATTAAACTGTGGAATACACTGACCACTAGTCAACCTTACCTAGAATTCAGAGTCATGTTTTCCTCCTCTCTTTTATGGACTTGATACGTTTCAGCCACATTCCCATACTGGAATTTGTGCATACGCCACAGCAAGGGTTTTCTGCATTGTCGCATCCACCGGTGGCAGGGGGATGTCAACAGACCCCTCATTATTGGAAGACTACCTGGGTAAATTAAAGTGTCAACTACTATTTTCCTGCTGTGAGGCCAGCTACCGCAGTTTGCCACATTCCTACTCTGAAACAAGGAGACTTCATTTAACTGCCTGATGAGACTGGGTCTGGTGTAACTCCCAAATCCTGTCTGGAAACTGTTTGGGAGAGTGCTCATGGACTTAAGCCCAAATGACTTCAGGGACCTTTCTAACAGTTAGCAATGTAGAAAAAAATCAAATTCCAGTGCAAAGTCCTGTTCTCCAGCACTGTTGAATTCACTAGGGCGGGTGCAGCTTTTGGGAATGTGTTCACTCAGGCAGTATCCACAGTCCTTTACTATCTCCCATGTGCATTCAATGCCGTATAGGTGAGAACAGCAAAATCTTTAATGATGCATCAAGGTGGTTCAGTACATCTTGCACCTGGAGTTTTGAACCCAAATATTTACTAAAGTTCACACAGAAAGGAAGAGACCTCTGTTCTGAGAACTTTTGAACCATTTTCTATAACAAAATGTGGAATTAAAAAAGTTCTGACTACTTTAGGGAGAGTTTTAAATGCCCTCAGTGTATGTCCACAGAACAAAGACACCCAAGCAGGTATAACACGAGTTAACCCAGAACCTGAAGTGCTGGAAGCAAGGTTCACAAACACCTTGAATGCTGAGCAATATGGGCTTGCTGCTTCAAGTTGCTGTGAGTTTGGTCATTCTTTATTACACCCCATTTCATGATGTATATACGATCTTCCTCACTTTACTGTGGTGAAAGCACGCATTGAATGCAACAGGCCTACCTTTCAAGCAACACGGTATTGATGAACTATGTATTCTCCCTCATAGTTTATATTTGTCTTGATTTTTATACTGGTCCAATTTACAAAATGGATGCAGAGGTATCCCCTTATATCAGTGGTGCTCTTTTTGAAGCACTCAAGACATGCAGATCACATCCCTTCTTTATTGCATAACTGGACTTGATTCTGCTTTGTGATCCAAGCTCATTGTTCCTTTCTCATGTGATATGGCTCATGAAACAAATGTGTCCTACCCCTAATGTTCTTCTGGCCCAATTCTGAAGGACCACTCACGTAAAAGAATTGAAGGGAGCAGGCTATGGATCTAATGAATTGTTATTCTGGAGCCAGGGGACAACTGACAGACATCTGTCATAAAGAAATACAGATATTCTTTGAGTATATCAGTCTTGCTTCTATAGCTTTCTCACTTTCTATTCCCAGAACTGTGTATATGGTCTTCGTGCCTAGTCAAATAGCTGTTTAAATCTGGAAATAAAACTGACCTCTAATCGCTTTATGAATATCCAGTTGTGATTCATATGGCACACAAAAAGAATTTAATCCAACTATCTTTAGGAATGTCTTGAAATTCTGTTCTGCCTACATTGCAAATATTACATGATTCTTTGTGGGTGTGGACATGTTTGATAAAGGATCATCACAACAGTAAAATCTTTAAAGCTATCTCCTGAAAAACTGGTTTCTTTATCTTTGTGTTAAGCTTTAGTGACAGGAAAGTCTGGCATTTAAAATAAAAATTTTGCAAGAAATCTTTAATTTTTAAAATCTTTCCCCCCACTCCCCCCACCCCGTGAATGAATAGAAATGAAGCAGAGGAAGCAAGGTCAAGAGGACAGTGAATAAAAATACAGGCAAGTCAGCCTCACTTTGATTCCTGGGAAAATCACAGTGTGAGTCCTCTTGGAACACATTTCTGGGCACATGAAGGAGAATAAGGTGACTGGGAACTATCTGCATAGATTTATCGAAAGTGAATTATGCCTGACCAATCTGATTGCCTTCTATGATAAGATGAGTGGATTTCTGGACAATGTGTGAGCAGAGGATGTAATTTATCTTGACTTTAGGAAGACTTTTGACACAATATCTTTGTGTCCAAGTTTGGACATTATGATCTGAATGGGTAGATGGCTATATGGGTAAAAGACTGGTTGGATAGTTGGGCTCAGAGAACAGGGGTTAATGATTTGAACTCACCTGGAGGCCAGTGACAGGTGGAGAACTGAAGGGATCTGTCCTAGGACCTGTCCTGTTTAAAAGCTTTGTTGATGACCTGAAGGACATGATGGAGTGCACACTGTCATCAAGTTTGCAGATGACACCTGGGATTGTTCAACCTGGAAAAGGGGTGGCTTCAGCGGGACTTACCAGCAGTGTCCAGTACCTATGAGAAGGTTATCGAGAAGGCGTAGCCAGGCTCTTCACATTGAGTCACAGTGAAAGGACAAGAAAAAACTGGCATAACCTGAAACAAGACAGGTTCAGACTGGTCTTGAGGAACTTTTCCACCATGAAGACAGTCAGGGATTGGAGCAGGCTGCTCAGAGAAGTTGTGCAGTTTCCATCCCTGGAGGGTTTCAGGACTGACTGGGCTAAGTCCTAAGCAACCTCTTCTGACACCAGAGCTGACCATACTTTGAACAGAAGGTTGGACTGGAGACCTCCTGAGGTCCCTTCCAACATGATTTATCTTGTGACCCTGTATGAGGGGGATGCAGTCACCACAGATGAGAGCACATTGATGAACTATGGGTATAAAGAGGTTTAAGATGACTACAGTGTCAGTGGAAAATCATATATTTTAAATCCCTTTGCTCAATTAACCTATGGGATGAACACATATCATATCCACATATCTTTGCTTCACAATATACTTTGTTTACTTCTTAAGCTATTTCTACAAGGAATAGGCTGTAGAGAAAAGCAGCGCCTCTGTTATTTTGCATGAGTATCCCTGCACCCACAGGTGTGGAGGGGGGTCCCAGGTCTGGGTCCTTGGGATCAGATACACATCTCAGTGTGCTGTGTAACGGGGACATTTCGGGACACCTCCCATTTTCCCTGCCATGCTTGGAGGGGCTGTGCTAGCAGTGGGCCTTCAAGGACCAGGCAGAGGCATTTGGCCATTTGGCCGGCTGTTCCCCATCCATTTTGAGGGAAAGGAGATGGGTGGGATGGAAAGTTCTGGCTGACTGGCTCATGAGCTGCCAGCTGAACCACGCTGGCTTATACCACCAATATACTGTCATTCATATGATGTTTCAAACATGTTCATTAACATCGAAAGTGTTCACATCATCACACAGAAAGGCAATGATATAAAATTACTTGGAGAGGAGCAGGACACAGGACACCAGACCTTAGGCCTAAAGTGTTATTGCAGCATTCTTGTAAATGCAGATGACTATATACGAGCTAATTACTTTTGCGAATAAATGAGGAGAATTAGGCATTTTAATGACATGATTCATACACTGGATTTTAACATTTGCTATAGGATGAAATTAACTGAACTCTGGAAATGCCTGTTTCACTCTTTTGACCGTAGTGGCAGTCTAGTAGACTTTCAAAGGGATTTTCACTTCACTATTTGCCAGAACTGAAGGAACTGTAACTTCAGGGCTTATGTCAACAACCTGCTTTACAAGCCAAAAACTTGAAGAGCAGTATCTGAGGAGCAGAGGACAATTACTCACTCTTTTCTGCTTGCATTTGGATAACTGAGGGAAAGGGCAAGTTTAAAGGACCAGATTTTTTGTCTAGGACAGAAATTTTCTTGAAATTCAATCTATGATTAATTGGAAATTAAATATATGCACAAATATGTCTGTATTTACATATATGTTTGTGTATACACACAACTGGTATGAATATACAATTGGTATGCACGATTTATGGACTGGTCCCTTGAACTTAGGTAGCAAAGTACCATCTGTATTTTA
Source organism: Apteryx mantelli (assembly GCF_036417845.1). Classification (NCBI taxonomy): domain Eukaryota; kingdom Metazoa; phylum Chordata; class Aves; order Apterygiformes; family Apterygidae; genus Apteryx; species Apteryx mantelli. Next base: position 135,737,811 of record NC_089980.1, on the reverse strand, counting down.
TTTGAAGTATCTTGGTGTTGGTTCACATTTTGCTTAAGCATGAAAATACCTTGAAAATAGAAAGTAGAAAAAAAGAAGTGGAATTGGGACCTGGATTTTAGAAGCTCAGTCCTCCACCTCCTCTACTTAACTATGTAGAGCTGTAGCTGTCTCTGTTTTGCACCAGTAAAATTCCCCAGTACTTAGGATATCTTATATTTTTACTTATATTTTACCCATGTCATGTGAGGAAGCTGACCTCGCTGGCATTCTCTGAGCATGCCTTATGTATATCACAGAAATGGGACTCAGCAATGAAGCCTGGCTGTTCTTTTGATGTAAAAAAGTGAAACAGCAGCAGAAGCCCCTGGAGGCAGCGGTGGAAGACAGGCGCTTCCCTATGACACTTAGGGGCTAAAACACATACAAAAATTGTGGAAGACAAATGCTGACTTTATTTTTTTTTCTTCCTAAATGGAAGTCCAAATGCTCTGTCTCCTCAAACAGGACCTGGACATGGATAGCCTTGACTTGGGACTCCAGTGAGTCCCACATTTGCCAGGCAGGAGAGACAACCGGTTCCACTTCTGATTTCATCTTTATTAGAAATCTAAATATCCCTTTAGAAATCCACCCCTTTGTTGCTGAGTACCTGAATGAAGTGAAAGTGACTCAGCACTGCAGTGAGGATGCATAAATGAATATCAACAAGATGCTCAATATAATGGTGATGGATGTTAGGAAAGGAACAGAAACATGGATCATTAACCAGGGTTTCCCATTTAATTGCAAAGTTGGGTTAATCTTTAACCATTTGTTTCCTTTCTGGAAGAGTTTTGTTTTGTTTTGTTTTTTTAATGCCATTAAATCTACTACCTCCATGTAGCCATATTATACTATATACCTATATACTGTAGATGTATTATGCTATATATCAGCTATCTACTGCATATATATATGTATATATATGCATTATATATACATATATATAGTTGGTGAAAAACAGTACAATTCACTCAAATGCTTCTTCAGCATTATGTAATACACTGAAATCTGGTGTTAAGTTTGGTGGTGCTAAATTCTTCTACAACAAGCAAGCCTCATTAAAAGGTAAGCAGCTACCTTAATCGCAATAAAAGGTGAACATTAATAGTGCACTCATGAATAAATTCAAGATGAAACGTCTAATGAAAATCTGCGTAAGCTGTTGCTTTCGTGCTATTTTTCTCATCTCAGTGATAACATATCTATGCTGTATCTTAACTTTTACTCATGTTTTCTAAGCAAAGCCATCTCCCTGGCACAGAGATGGAGAACTAAGCAGCTGGAGAGTCACTTAGGGCAGGATTCATTTCCTCTGACTTTATATATAAAAGTATAGCTGTCTTAGTTTAAGCTCATCCTCTAGACTCTCTTTATAAGAAGGGAGAGAAAACTTCTGGGTGCAATTTGTCTTATCCTAAGTGGACATCCAATGTAAGTAGGATGCATCATAAGTGCCCCTTTCTCTCCATTGACTATGAATTGACCAGACAGTGTTTCCAGACGTAGACATCTGGATTGTCAATATCTACACTGTCTCCTAAGGGTGGCATGAAGACTAGACTCTCCCACCTTATACATCACAAGCCTTTGTGTGCAGCCTTAGTCACTTGTGGAGTGATGAGCACGCTGCCCGGAGAGCAGGCACGAGACACAAAAGGTGTTTGGGACGTGGAGCACGGCCTGTTCACAGCAACTCCCATGAATGCTCCCTCGAAATATTATAGCAATAGCACTTATCCCAGAGGCTGGCATGAATCAGGGCAAGGGCTGTGCTTGTGCTTTCCTTTATTTTGCTTTTCCACCAAAGAGGCTATGCACAATGCCTCCAAAGCTGTTGACGATTAGAGCTCTGAAGGGAGGCTACTTTTCTTAAAAATATGTTATCTCGGAGCAGGAATAACTTCAGGGATAGTCACCAGGGCTCTATCACCATGGAAGAATCACCAGTTGTGACTGTGCAAGCAGAGAGACTTTCGTATTTTCTACCCCTTGCAAATAATGCAGAATGGATGCCTATTCTGCACTGGAACAGGGAAGAGATGCAACACAGATAACGTGTCGTATCACATAACACATGTGAGCTGGGGTAAAGCTCTCCCACTCTCTCCTGTTGAAGCAATTGTATTTTTGGTGAAATAGTGAGCAGTTCCTTTGGCTGGAGAAATGAAGCAAGCAAGGGAGCATTACTGTATTACTTGATAGCTCCAGGATGCTTTGCCCTTCTGTGGAAAACCAGAGCTGCAGCCTTGCAGCCAATCAGTCTTTGTCATCATTTCAAACCATATCTTTAACTGCCGAGTGTTTTATCCACTCATAATAAAATACCTTAAAACAGAAAAAAAAAAAAAAATGTAATGACTCCTGTCTCTTGTTGTCTATAGCTGCATATTTCACTGTCAGAAACACCTAGCTTACATATCTAACCTTTAGGAGAGGGATTATGATGAAAATACACTGTAAATTTAAAGTTTAGTGTCTGTCCACAGACTTCACTGATTTTGTGAATCTGAACCTTAAGTGATAACTTTCTCATATTTGGCCATTGGTAACTAATTTAAAATGTGAAAAAAATCTTCTTTAGAGAAGGAAGCTTAAAATTAGAGTCTGTGAAATCTCAATATCCATTATGCGTTTAACCCTTAAGTGTCCAAGGTCCTTATTTTGAGGCCTTTGAATGTCTATCATTTCTTCATCTGAAAAGAACTATGTGAGGAAAATAAAATAATAATAATTAAACAAAATAAATAAAGGTTATGCATATATTGTGTGAGGCTTTGACTGAAGATATTTGGACACTTGAGGGCATCACTATTTCTTTAAACCTGACAGAGCTAGGTTTAAATGACCTCAGTTGGGTCTGCAAATCCAGCCCATGAAGAAGGTAAGACTTTCAAAATGTACCTGGCATGTGTACCTGTGTTGTCAGGCCCCAAGAGAAAGAAAAAGAGCAAACAGACAGCAGGGTGTTGGCACATCTCAATAATTTTATTTTCCCTCTTTAAATTCACAACTGGCAAATTGAAAACCCTTGCTTGTTTAAAGGTTTATATTGACACACTTCATGGACCACTGATCATTCCTCCTACCATGAAATGATAACTTACAGGATGAATCTAAGTTGTTGTGAACTGGGGATCTTTTCTGCAGCCAGTATTAAAATGTTCAAGTGCAAATCCATCTAATTATCAGATATAGTAGTGATCAAATAAAAAAAAGGAAAGAAAAAGAGAGAGAATGGTCAATACATACTCACTGAGGGCTTGAGGGCTTAAAACCACTAGAAGAACTCATTAAGAAGTTGAATAGGTGTGTTTTTTCCTATTTAGCTTTTAGACGTGCCAACTTCCTTGCCTATGCTTGAGTGAACCTCTTCAAAATAAGACAAAATTGTAAACACAGGAGAGGTCTGAAGCTAAACCTCCTCATTTTCTATATTTATTGCTCATCTTTGGACTAAAGTTGTCAGTTACAGCAACTGAAATTTGTTTCCAGGTTTAGTTCTATCAGTGCTGAGAAAACAGCTACCAATAGCTGGCTGCAGGTATCACAGCAAAACAACCATTTCTAAAGGGTGAAATTTAATTCTTTCTCTGATTCCTTTGCCCAGCAGTAGAAAACACCTCTACAAAAACAAAGAAAGTTTTCTGTTAAAGGGAACAGAGAAAACTGTGATTTGCTGGTCAGAAGTGAAGAATCCAGATTTCCTGAACCCCTGCCCAGCAGCAGTGAAGCCTCGTTGATACATATCCTTAGACAACTACATTTTCTTCCAAACTGTGATCAGTCACTTTTTCAGTGTGACGACTGCATAGTCCATGCATAACAGTCTGGGTTTTGTCATAAACAGAAATGTCAAATAGTTTTAGCAGCCATTTCAAGTTAATTCATTTACCACTCGATACCTTATTAGAACAGCAACCAAAAGACAAGTCTTCACGCAGTATCAATCTGTGCCGGCTATATCATACACCCCACTGTGCATGCACATACCAATACAGATGTTCACAAACAGTTGCATTCACTTATAATGATGCTTGCAACCAATAGCGATTTCTCTAAAGCTGACACCACATCTTAAATCTTTTCCTGTACTTTGTAGCAGAGCTGATCTGAAACAACTTTGGCAAAATTGAATTTTGTGACAGTGACAGAGGGAGGAGAGAAAAGGTTTTTACAGAGTTAGATGTGATGATAAGTGGCAAGAAGGATCAGTGGGATCGTGGAGGATTAAGACAGGAGTTTGGAAGAAACTCTGGGGATGTGAAATGGGCTTTGGGATGAGACCAAGAAGGGTCAGTGAAGATCTGAGGAGCTGTGAGCAATTTCAGGAGGTTGTTGCTAAGAGCAAACTACCTTGCCTTTTCTCTGAGGGACCAGGGTGGGAGAGAATGACCAACAATTGAGTGAGAAAGTGGTGGACGGGGTTGGCCACCAATGGGTCTGGGGTGGTGTAAACAGAAGGGATCTCTTAATCAAGAAAACAGGGCTGAAGTGGAATTGCATCAATGTATGCATGTAAAGAAGGAAGTGCCCACAGGACCACACTGTGGAGAAAGCTCTCATACCCTTTCTAGGAAGTCAGCACCTCTGTGAAGTGCCTGTACACTAATGCAGGCAGAACAAACAGGAGGAGTTAGAAGTCTTGTACAGTTACAGAGCTACCATCCCGTTGAGATTGTGGAGGCATGGTGCCATAGCTCATGTGCCTGGAGTGCTGTGATGGATGGATACAGGCTCTTTAGGAAGGACAGGCTGGGAAGGCAAGGAGGAGGAGCTGTCCTTTGTGTGAGAAAGCAGCGGGAATGCATGGAGCTCTGTCTGGGGAGAGCTGAGGGGCCAGCTGGACTGCCAGGCTCAGAGGGCTGTGATCAACGGCACAAAGTCCAGCTGGAGGCCAGTCACTAGTGGTGTCCACAGGATCATTACTGAGGCCAATACTGATTCACATCTTCAATAATGACCTGGATGATGGGACTGAAAGCATCCTCAGCAAATTTGCAGTAGATAAAAAAACTGGGAGGAGTGGCTGACAGGCCAGATGGTTATTATGTCATTCAGAAGGACCTAAAAAAGATAGAGAAATGGGCAGATAGGGACCTCATGAAGTTCAACAAAGGGAAGTGCCAAGTCCCGCAGCTGGGGAGGAATAACTCCAGGCACCAGGACAGGCTGGGGGGATGACTGGCTGGAAAGCAACCTTGCAGAGAAAGTTCGGGGGACCTTGGTGGACAAGAAATTGATTATGAGTCAGCAATGTGTTCCAGTGGCAAAGAAGGTCAATGGGCTGCATTAGAAGAGTGTTGCCAGCCAGTTGAGGGAAGTGATCCTTCCCCTACACTCAGTCCTGATGAGGCCACATCTGGTGTCCTGTGTCCAGTGCTGGGCTCCCCAGTGCAAGAGAGACATGGATTTACTAAAGTGAGTCCAGCATAAGGTCACAAAGATGTTTGAGGGACTGGAGCATCTGTCATAGTAGGAAAGGCTGAAAGAGCTCAGACTGTTCAGCTTGGAGAAGAGAGGGCTTGGGGGGATGTTATTAATATGTATGAACACCTGACAGGATAAATAACTAAGGTAAAGAAGATGAAGCCAGGGTCTCCTCAGTGGTGCCCAGTGACAGGTCAAGAGGCAATGGGCACAAACTGAAACACAGGAAATTCATCTGAACATAAGAAAACACTTCTTCATTGTGAGGGTGGTTGAACGCAGGAACAGGTTGCCCAGAGAGGTTGTGGTGTCTCCATCCTCAGAGATATTCAAAACCTGTCTGGATAATCTGCTCCAGGTGACCCTGTTTGAGCAGGAGGGTTGGACCAGATGATCTCCAGAGGTCTCCTCCAAATTAGCTATTCTGTGATACTTTGGTTAATCTCCCCCTTAATATTTGATCAGATTGTGGAGTTGCAGTGGGACTGTAGCATCCTCTTGCACTTCCAATCTCCTTCTCCCCAAGAAGCACCTCCTGTCTTCACACATTCCTGAATGGCCTTGACTGACTTGCTGGGACTCTTGGACTCCTGCTACTCCAGTGGAGGATGGGAGGGGATTGGTCTGGTCCTGCCTTAGAGCAATGGGGTGGGGAAGAAGGGTCGTAGAGAGAGCTTGGAACATCCCTGGGGAGCTGGACTTGGGGCAGGAGAAGAAATGGGAGATGAAGACTGCTGCACCGAGAGGAACTGTTCCTCCTACTGCATGACCATCCATCACCCAAACAGACTTAACAGTAAAAGCAGCGACTCTGTTTGTGTCCAGCTGTGCAGGCAGGAGATGGAGGTTAGCTGTTCAGTGGTGCAGATCTAACAACCAGGCCCTGTATTCCCTAATATAGGCAAGACAGTAGGACTATTTTGTTGCCCCAGTAGACCACTTTCCTGGGTAAATCCTTACTTTGCCACCTATAAAGGTCACTGATCGAGAATTCTGTTAGGATAAAATATCAAAACCATAGAAATGTGTTTCCAGTCATTTGCTCTAATGTAATGCAGCAGAAAGAGAAGAATACGACTCAGAGTTCAAACTCTTTTTTTTTCCCCCGTAATCTTTACCTCCAAGTAGTCCAGGAGGATGAAAACTTGCTTGGACCTGATAAACTTGAAAATCTACTCCAACCTGGCTGTTATTCACTAGGGTTTGATCAGTTGCATAATACGAGTAAAGGAATCTGTGATGTCTTCACCGCGTTCAAGGTCACAATCTGGAATTGGCAACAAACATTGCTTCAAGCTCCTAGTCTGACCTGGTAAAGTAGGGAGTGAGCTCAGCCCTGTAACTGTCATCTAAAATGAAACAATTACTGTCAACAGTAAGCAGTTACCTTTCAGATGGAGGTAGCTGAGCTCCTTTGCCCAGTAAGCTACATATCAAAATACTCATATGCCCAGCTATCCATCACAGGATGAAGGTGGGCTGGGTGTGAGGCCAGATAGATGGACAATTTGGTACTGGTAGCTTCAGCAGCTCCCACTGGTTCATGTCATTTTACAGGTAGGGAGCCAGATAAGGCAGCTGTCACTTAGCCCTCGCAGACCCACGGCTGTTTTCTTGGTGCCTTTCTCGCTCAGGGCTGCTCTTGAATGCCTTGCAAACCACATGGGGCTCAGGAGCTGCAGGGTGACCATCCCTGTTTTAAACAAATCAGACTGCTGATGGGTTCCTTTCAAATGATCTCAAAAGATCTGCTGTCGTGCCCGTGTGCCCAGCTTCATCTAGCCCCTGTTTGTCCTAAAGCCTCCCTCCATTTCTTGCCTAACAGACCCAGCCTTCCACGGCCACTAAAAACCAGAAACAAAATTTAAAAGGACAGCTTAAATGACAAATAAATCCAAACAAAGACAGAAGATACAGCATGGGCTGCCTTTTTCATTATTTTGTCTTTCATACTAAAGATTTTCATTTCTGATGTGAATCAAGTTTCTACAGGTTTTCCAAGGCCCTAGATGAAGATTCATTTCTGTATTCTTGGAAAGTGCAGAGGACCTTATGACACAGGTACCCTGGACAGAGGAGCTTTGAAAAACCATGGGCTTTTAAAGCATTTTAAATAATTTCTAGGATACTAGAAATTATGTCCAAGAAAGCTATGCATTGAACTCATTCTTAATTACCTATTATTTGTGGAGTTCTGGTATACACATGGTCTTATTCCACACCACTGCGCTTAACCCTCCTTTCTCTAAATGACACTGTAAAAATAAATTGTCATAAAATGAAATATATGCTGGAAAGAAGTAGGAAGTTCTTCCTGACTGACAGGGGCTTGCAATGCCAGGACTTGTTCTATGTTCATACTTACAAAATGCAGATTATATTTCTCTCATGCTGGCAATCCAATAACTAAGCTTCACTGTTTTTGGCAGTACTAGATTTTTGTCATACCTCCCTAATATGCCTTAAGGGTACTTGTTGATACCAAGAACTGAAACAAAGCTTATGCTTTCAGTTGCCAAGTCACTTCAGCCAGCTGGAAACATAAATCTGGAGCCAGAAAATATTATTATTGTTGTTTGAATTTGGAATGTACCACGGTGGCTTCAGCTTACAATGTGAATATTTCTTCTTATTATGGAAAAATCTAATATAAGAAAAGAGATATCTTATTTGGGCTTCCTAAGTTGCTGTCTTAAAAAGCTGGCTTGAATCTGGTGTGAGGTCTATAACCTGATTATGGTAAATAAATGTAACCTGTTCCTTCATGGGAAGTTAAAAATGGACCTCTTTAGCTGAGGAAGGAGCAATAACAAGTGATGGTTGTAAGATAAAGCCAGGCAAATCATAATAAAGAACAGCATATATGTATTTAACAGAAAAGGTGTTTAGACATTGGAATGAACTATCAAGGATGCAATGTCATGGTGCCTTTAAATCAAGCACAATGTCTTTCTGGAAGATCTATTTTCATTAAAATTGAGCTTTTTGTAGTACAATACAGTAGTAACAAGATAGAGTATTATTTCTGCATTGTGGAAAACATATTAGGAATCCTAACTGTCTCTGATGGCTTTATAGACCTGTGAAATTCAAAAGTCAAAGGCAAAAGTGTTAATTTTGCTGAGAGTGTGCCCAAAACGTAATTAAAATATCAATACATTTTCTACTTTTTTGTATAAATAGTATTTTTACTTGATAATTTGTGTGAGAAGATTACTGAAAGGAGAACAATGATGTGAAATACAAGAGCAAGGATCACTGCAACACTAAACTTTTTCAGTAAAAGGAGGTGTTGTGCTTGTATGACTATAGCAGATGCTATGGGGTATCCTGCTGAACACCAAAACTTCTGTTATTTCTGTTTTCTGTTATTTATCCCTGAGACTGGAAATGAAATGGTTTCTTCAGAAGGTAACAGCTAAATCAGCCAATGCATATCAGTTAGTGGGAGCTACCCGCATTTAGCAGAAGCAGTCTGAGACTTACTGTACCTCACCTGAGGATGATCAGGCCTTTGGCAGCTGTCTTTACATCAGTGGAGTCAACCTAGCTCCACAGTGTTGTACCAGTACCAGAATCTCCTTTTTCTCTCCAAAAGACACTAAGCAAATTGAGATGACACCTCCAGCCTGACTGTGTTATCTACTTCAACTGTCCTATAACCAACAGCAGCAAAATGATTAGATTGCCAGATTTTCCCACATGGTAACACAGGCCAGACTGTTGTCTATGACTGTAGAACAGTGATTTTCAAGAGAAGTGCCATATTTTGTAAAAATGTGATACTACTGGCCATGCAAACAAAAAAATCCTGGGTCCACACTGTAGGAAACATCCGCTATCTGATTAAAACTTTACAGTTTTATCTTCTGTTCAGTCCAGAGAGACTGGAGAGAAGAAGCTTCACTTGGTTTTTGGTTTGGCCAGAGCACAACTGAAGAGAAAAGGTGAGAGCCAGGCAAAAATTAGTGATACTTTTATGTGTTTCCCACCTCATACCAAATGACAGTGGAGTCAGAGCCTTTTCTTCATGTCGCACTTCACATGCAGCCAAAGGGGCAGCTGCACCACCCTGGACACGTGGGGTCTGTGGCTTCAGCGAAGTGCTGGATCCCCAGAGCTCCTCGAGTCAGGGGCCAGGTCTCTGCCCAAACACCTGCATCCTACAGAGCCAGCTGGTGCCAGAGTTAGGAGCCAGATGGTCTGGGAGTCTGGAAACACGGGGATCACCGGTTCCAGGGCAATCTGCATACATTCCGCGTTTCCAGGGCTGATCCAGAGCTGCGAGTCCTCCAGCCTGTGCAGCCCTGATGAGATCCCGGCCAGTGCCACCACTGAAGGGCACTGCTGTTCCAGGCCAGATTGTCCTTTACTGTCAGCATCTGTCAGGGTACCCAGGGAGCATATTTTGCTTCAGGATCACGGTGTATCAATATTGCTAAAAGAAGGCACTGCTGAATATAATTTCTGCTGATATGTCTGCATTTCCAGCTTTCTGTCTTGATGCAGGATAAGTTTTCTCTGTCCCAAACCTCCCTCTTCCCCAAAACTCCGGAATTATTGTGGAATGAAAATTTAACAGCTCTATAAACACTGCAGGTTTTACCAGAGATTAAAGGCACCATCTAGTGGCATAAGGGTGAGTTTACAGACAGCGGTAGAAATTTCCACTCACTTGCAGTGGACAGAAACTGAGTCACGGACTTTGGCAGTGTTTCTCTGCATGGGGCCTCATTGTAAGAAACAGAACAACCCTGCTTCATCGCAGTGTTGGCATCACACTGTCCACACACCACTCTATAACCAAAGAAGATGGTAGCAGTTTTACTCTGTTCTTCCAGAAACTGCTGGTAAAAGCTTCAGCGCAGGACTTGGATGCTGCAGTGTCCTCAGCAGGAGAGGTAGCAAGCTAAAGGAGGTGTTCTTCTTGCTTCTGTTTTCTTTCTTTCTTTTTCTTTTCTTTTCTTTTTTTTTCCCCCTGACTTTAGTCATTCCTGTTTGACTTCAGAGTCCCTACTCTGACTACTCCTTCCCCCCCCCATGCTCGGCTATTCAAAGTAGATTTCTTGAAAAATGTCATCACTGGTGGCGAGAGTGGACATGTGTGAACATTGCAGCCAACTTTGGTCTGCACCTTTTCCCCAGCTGACAGCCTGAATGACCAAACCCCTTTACTTTCACCCTGACGGACATACTGGCTTGTGTATCTTACCAGAGATTCACTTTCCAGAAGCATGTCTCTCTTTTCTTCAGAAGTCTCATTGTGCTGCTGCATAGGATGTCCCACCACTCCGAGATTTAAATGAGGCTAAGCAAGCCTAAAACACAGAAAGCTTAACCACTGAAATGAAGGGGCAGGTAGAAGCTAAGTGTTTAGGTAGCAGATCAATGATTTGGGTGCCTAATGTCTAATGTCTTGTCTGCACAAGACAGCTGATGTGCTGTAAGAAGTCCAAATACAACATTTAAGTCATATATAAAGACTGAAGAGAGCATGCTGTCAGTGACTGGAACTGGTGTTTGTGCTTTGTACATGGGTAATTAACCTTTCAAAAGGGTATTACAGACCTGCCGAGGAATAGAGTGCTCTATTAGCATTTGGTGAAGGGAAGGGAGATGAAGGAAAGGAACCAGTGCCCAGGCATTAAACATCTGCATTTATGTATGTTGTTTTTTAATACTTGAAGTCATGTCTGTTAAAAAGGGGGGCATATTATTCAAATTTCTCTTTCCCATCAAGCAGGAACTCTGATTCACTTAGTTGAACTGCTTGCCTACCTTTAACCACTTCCCTAAATACTGTATTATGCATTTTCTCATTGATTATCATCTTCTGTCATAAACTTTGGTAATAAACTGATTGGCAACTCCAAAGGTCAGAGTCAAAGTTTGGGGTCATTAATAAACTTTCAAATTCTTGTAAACCCTTCTTTCAATGCCACCACTTCTCCTTCTCCTCTGTTCTCTGATGCAGCTTCAAGTACTATATATTGTAAAAGAGAAACAACAGAGCTTCTCTTCAGTGCTGGTTTCCTAGACTGAGATTAGCTGTGAAGTCCATACCCTTACACAGGTATCATTTGCAGGATAATTCCAGCTTTGTCCTAGTCATTGTCAGAGTCTCAGTAAGGGCTCCAGGATCTTTCTAATCTGAGCAGATAACAGAGAACGGTTTGAAGACAGCCTCACTTCCACGGTAAGAGCTTCATTTCTTCAGCCAGGTGATGGCAAAGCCTCTCAGAAATCACTGGCCCTGCCAGCTCACGGCATTCTGCTGGGAGAATTGCTTCCTTGTCTGTAATGCCTAGCCAGATACCCAACTAAGAGGAACTGGCAAGTGTAGCGGGACCCCCTTAGGACCGGCTAACCCTTGAACTTTGGTTCTTGCCTGTTGGTTGCATCAGCAGTAGATCAGTGCCTTCATGCAGATGGGATCTGAAATTATGATAATGAAGTCAGTCGCAGTAAGTCAAAAATGTGAAGGATGTAATCAGTTCTGTATTTGCAGGTAAAATGCAGGAGCAAGAAATCTTGTTTGCCTGCTAAATACAAAAGAAACATCATGACTCATTCCAAAGCTCAAAATATTAAAAAGAAAAAAGTGGAAATCCCTTTTGTCCCTATCACTGTCACATAAATACAGCACCACGTACATGACAGTTTGACAGATGAGGTTAATTAAACAACTACTGGGTATATGTTTCTGAAGGGCAGAGCGAGTTGTTTGTTTTCCAGTGTAAAGCGTTCTCAATACATCCTACTCTAATCACCGTCACACCGTTGCCATGCTTTTACTGCAAAAAGGTGAAATTAAGACCCTGTGGATTTCACTCTAAGGTCGATAGTCAGGTTGCTTGAGAACTGAAGAAACAGCATTGGCCCAAACTAGATAGACTGAAGTTGAATTGCCCATGTCTTTCTTGACTCTGTTATGATTTTACATGTGCAGATCTGTCTTGAATTCAGATACACTCTAAAAATCAATCCTTTCAGTGCCAAACCATAACTGTAAAAGCATGAAATGCTGTTGCATTTGTCCTAACCTAGAGAAAAGCCTTCCATTCTCCCCCCATAATACTCCATATCTGGTAAATTTTGTCCAGTTTGAAATAGATTTTAACTAGATAAATCTAGCAGCAGTCTCCAACTCTTGCCAAAAGCAGGCAAAGTCTCCTTTAGCGAATCCTGACATACGTATGTTCTTTGATGATACAAGACTAGCCAAATGGCATCTCCTAAGTTTCTTGTAACTCTTCTGGGGTAAAAAGAAAAAAAAAAAAAAAAAAGCAGTTCTTGGAGCATAAACAACAACACGAGTAACAATAATTAATGATCATGGTCCCTAAGCTCAGCTGGAGCTGTGAACTGGGGGCTCACACTGAGGCAAAATGTGTGTGAAGCAGCAGCTCCCGCCTTCTGCTGAGTTACAAAATTGGCTTGAGCCAAGGAATAAAAGGAGGTTGAAGGCATAAGGGTAGGGTAATTATGGAGGTGGAGGGGAAGGGGCAGAAGAAAGGATTTTGGTGGCAGGAATGGAAGCGCAGCTTAATGTCGGTAAGATCAATAATGTGCCTGATGTCAGGTATTATATTTTCCTGGCTTTTTATCTGGGAAAGATTGGCGACTTCTAGTCTGGGCAGTTTTCAGTCATGCAGTAAGGCAGCGTTCTTGATCCCAAACTTGCTAATATAATTCAAGACCCAATACATGCAGCAAGCACTACATGCGAGAAAATAACCTGTAATTCCTGTTCTAAATCTGTGTTTATCTTTAAGCTGGTGAAGTTGATAGCAGTTAAGCACACGCTTAATTGGAAAGATACAAACATGTACAAGGTACATTAAAAGCATGGATAGATTTAATATTTTGCTTAAATTGTTTCCTGAATCAAAGCTTTTTTGTTATCATTAATACTATTATAACATCACAGATATGTAAAGCTTTATGGAGCAAAGATTAACACAGATAAAGCAGAGAAGGAGGCAGACAATCAGATCAGACTATAAACACCATCAGCTCATGTTAACTTCATCTGTGTGATTTTACTGTCTACTTAAATAAAGTGAGATTCATCCTTTTTCTGGGGTTGTTCTATTCTCGGGACCTTATTTATTTATTTGTTTTTTCTTCTGTTTTCACATTTTGGTGAAATACGTGCAACTTCTGATATGAAGCTGATATCTTTTGCCTTTTAAACCCCCAAACGTGCTGAAAAGACAGATTAATGTTGCTTTGTCATTAGTTTGCATCTGAGGTGCAGCGGAAAATGCAAATATAAAATAGAAATGTGGTGGCTTTAAAGAGAGATCAAATTTAACATCTTCCTTCTGGGCTTACAAACATTAGGTCCTCTACATAAAAGTCCTCTACAGACAGTCTTTAGGGAAGTTAAATCCAGTGGAAGTATTGGAAGGTAAAAAGGAGAACAGAATTAAAATACCCCAACCACAGACCACAGCACAGTGTGAGCGTAGCAGGGATCAGTCCACAAGGGACATTACTTCAGCAGCGTGTGGATGGTGTCTGGGATGTGTCGGCACTGGGGATGCCTGACTGTGGACAAAAAAATGTTTTAAGACAGACAGACTGTCTAACCAGGCATGTCAGAATAGAAAAGGTCCTTTGCATACTAAACAAACAAAATGCAGAATTACCAGAGGGCAAAAGAGCCTTTAACCGCTCCTCTCATTATCACTGGCCAGCACCATATATATTCTTACGTCATACCACACAGCTGTCATTGAAACTACAGGCTTCCCCATCCTAAGTCTCTACTATTTTGACTGGGACTGTGTCTATCCTGGTAAAGATCAGGAGCAACCTATCCAGCTGATCTTTGCATAAAGCACATTAATAGACTGCAAATCACAAGTTCCTTTAAGTTTTGCAGTCTTGAGTAATACCTTGGGCAGATTGATTTGATCTCTGGACACACCATCTCTTTCCATTGACTATAGAAGGTATTCCATGTGTTGAGGACACTTAATTTTCCTGGAAGGAAAAGGCAATAGAAACACAGAATTGGGAGGCACTGTGCAGTACATTCATACTAGCAAATTAAACAGGTCTGTGGTCTGGTACAGTTGTGGATTAGCATGGGCCAGGGACCATTCCCAAGAGGTGGCCTGCATGCAGCCCCTTTTTATTTCTTGAGAATGAGAGAGTGTCATAGTATGGACATGACAGACTGTTCCAGTGGGCTGTGGTGACAAAGAGCAGGCCCTGCCACTGTTCAGTTTAATAGTATACTTGTAATCAAAAAGTCCAATTCTTTGAAAAGATGAAGAGTATCTGAACATAACTGGTTGCATAATTGGAGTCATGGACCAGCGGGTTCTTTCTAAAGAAGGGGCACCTGAAAGCCTATGGTCTTGTGGACAAATTTACTGACTGTCTGATTGGTTGACTAGACATTTTGTCTACTGCTTCATTAAGAAAAAAACAGCAAATACTTTGCCCTATAACCACACAATGCAAGATGCAGGCTCTCAGAGGGTTCAGGCACTTAGCTCCTTTATAGATTCCATCTGCTGAAATCTGAGGGTGCTAACACCTAATCAGTAGTTGGTACTTGCGTACTTTTGGGGAGGAATCTGCTCAGAAAAGCCCAGTTTCAATAAGGAGTTACCGCAGAAGTTGAATACAATTTTATCCGGAAGGAGCTATCTGACTTGGCTTCATTACAGATTCACACATTCAATCACACCAACATCACTTTTCAAATACCATCTCTTACAAATGGATGTTGTTAACTTTCCCCGACAGTAAAGGCACAGCATGTGATTTTCATCCATCAGAGGAGGCTTAATAAATCAACCAGTACATTACAGCTTCACGCCAAGTTAGCACCTTCATCATGGAATGAAATTAGCAAAGCAAATACACTGGCTAATTGTGAAATATGCTAATTACAAGCTCAACCCGTGAAATAAGGCATGAGTGATGTGTGACGAGCTTTGTACAGAGTCGTGAACACTTGGAAATGCGACACTTAAATAAAGTCTAAAACTGCTTATGCAGAGAGAAAGGAGAACAGACAGGGCTAGGGAACAGGCATGGTGGAAAAATATTTTCATAAGAAGTTTGAAACCTTTTCACTTCTGCTACCCTCATGGGATAAAAGTCTGGGAGTAGGGAAATCGACTGATAACAGATACTGGTAATATTTTACATCTACTTTACACCAATCTAAATCTATTCAGTGTCATTACTGAAGAGAACTGAGCTAGCAATTTGGGACAAATTCACAAGTTGGCATAGCTTGACTTGAAATCAACGGAGTTGTGGTTTTTCCATCAGCAGAGAATTTGTCTCTTTATTTGATGAATTCAGACTCTTCTGCTCACAAACCAGGCACTGACAGTTGGTCTTTGTAAAAGTCTTCATTATTTAGAATGATTAGATGATGCATGGGAACATGTCCCAGCCTAGGGGTTCCTCTGCCATTCACCTCAGCTATTATGTAGACTCTCACTTATTTGTAATTTCCTACTTGTATTTCTATATTGATCTGCTAAATTATATAGTGTTCTCTCTACTTATACTTTATCCCCCCAAAGCATTTTTCTTCCTGCTTGAGGGGGGAAAAAAAAAAAGCATTGAAGAGAGGTTAGAGCTCAGAAAAGAAAGGAAGGAACACAAATATGGAGGATGAAGGACTGAATGGGATTTCCCATTTAATGCTCTACATCTTATCTCTTTGGCTCTTCCCACGGGGTCTAACAAGGTCTACTCACATATAGCATCAGATAAGAGGGTCAGCAGGAACAAATTTTCAGTGATACAAACACTTCAGTGAAACCTTCAGAGACTTTGAAATACAGGTGCCAGTGTCTAAAAAGGATGTGATTTTTAAGACTGATAATGGAATTAAACCCCATTGTTCCTTCTGTAACTAAAAAAAGGGGGGAAAAAAAACAAAAAAGCTCTATATTTTTAAAAGTTCTTTTCTGAAAGATGGTCCCTGGACCATCCCCAGCCCTCCATTGGATTGGCAGGAGTTTCACAAGTTCTGCTATAAACAAGTGATAGAACAAAATGTCTCCCAAATTAAACATTTCCAGAAACGTTCAGAGACACTCAAGACTGAAACTAAACAGAGTCTGACTTTTTATATCTCAGTGGGTTTAAAACATTCACAATTCGCTAAAGCGAAAATGGGACACTTCTTTCATCTTCTACTATTAATAGCGGAATGATCTTACATTAATAAAATGGAAATGGTGTGATGACCCTTAGCTTTTCAAGCTTTCCAGGTTATGTAGTCCCTTTTTTTTTTTTTTTTAAACAAAGATGCAGATCTTGTGTAGCCCCTGCAAGCTTTTGACAGTAAGCTCACTTTTCTTTAGTGGCAACTCCTCATTCACTTTAATATACAATTAACTGGCACAGTTGCCACAATGTCCTCTCCGCCGGCTCTTTGTTCTCATACCCTCCCTCATGCTGCTACAAGCTCTTGTGTGGCCACACTGTGAGCTGGATCAGGGAACTGAACCAGCTGGAGATTAACTTAGTTTTGAACGATACTGAATTTCACTTACTGCATGCATAGGTGGGTCTTACAGAGGAGTGAAAGAGCTATATCAAAGATCCGTCTAGTTCAACACTGCTCCAGCAGTGGCTGACAGCACATGTTTTGGGAAGGAGATAAAAGCAGGCAAGCATAGAGTGTATTGTCTCCCCAGTACCCTCCCAGTCACTAGGCAGTTTGTAGCTCAGGGACTACATGCATTTGATATGGTCTTTGTATATTGGATTAAAGCTCTTGCAGAACCATGGGTTAGATCTTCTCCTCCAGACCCCTAGAACTAGCTAACGGGTACCCGCAGTGAGCGGATGTTAGCTTGAAAAGTGTTAACTTGTAGATTTTTAGCAAGCTCTTGCAGTATGAAAGAAGCAATGCCCCTTTTTTGTCATTACTAGCTACTTCTTCTCAAAAACATAACCTCAGCAAAAACAGATGAGGATTGATGAGTCTCTCTAAATTTGACATACTTGTAACCATCTGTCCCCCTATTTAGATTTGATTTTTAAAAAAAGTTGCAAGTACCTCAAAATTAAACCTGAATATTTGAGGTAGAGCTTTGTTTTGTAGCTCGTAGGTATGTTCTGGTGGAGGTACTGGTAGCAGTAGGGCCATCCTCTGACACGAGGACGCTAAGTATTGGACCTGCAATAGGGACAGGATGAACAATTTACAGCACAAGAGCCACCAGTGCGTATGGGTAGAATGTGAATGGCTCATGGCATTTAAATCCAGGCTGGAACTAGGAACAGAGCATTTTGGCAGAGGTGTCTGCAGGACATGGAGTATCTCTGGGGCCTGGCTTACAATGAGTGCCGAACTCAACAACCGCTGCCTCGCACAAAGGCAAGGTGCCACCAGTCGTCTCATCAATGGCATCGGGTACCTTGCAGAAGGGGAAATGTCTCACTTTTTCTTTAAAAAGCAGGTCAGGTGTTGCTTCTGTCATGGTCCAAAGGCAAGGAGACTTTGGACTCAGATGAGCTGCGGGTTTAGACTTTACCAGCCCAATTTCCTTCTCACTTACTGCTGACCTGAATCAGTCACTAGAGTCATGCCCACATAAGCCTGATGAGCCTGACGGGAGAATTAGGCATGAGATTTTTAACGCTCTGAATATTAGGTGCATCTGGGGGAAGGGGGGAAAAAAAGTAGGAAGATGTAAAGACACACAGTGTGTTTAGAGGAACTTATGTGTTCCTCAGTGACTTTTTCTTGACACTTTGCAGAAATACAGTGAGACAGCTGTCATCATATAATATATCAGTATAAAACAGTGTAAAAAGGGACAATATGCTTAGGCACAGATTAAAAAAAAAGAAGGGGGGAAAAAAAAACAAAGAACCAAGTTCTTTGTTAGTGAAAGTGAATTGTGCGAAAGTTTGGAAAGCTGCCTCCACTCAACTTCAGGAATTAGTTTTGAATTAGTTGGAAGTATTTTCATTCAGGCTGCAATCCAGCCCAAAGACCACCTGCTGTGAAATAAAGGAGCACAGACCAGCGGTTATTATAGCAATAGCCATAAGTTTATTGCTTATTGGTACTAAACTTAAATCTTAGTAATTTTGAATTACTGAGTTAGCTTAGATTTATGGAGATGCAGGATCATTTAGAACTGCAGTCATTCCAGAAGGGTATATTATCTAAACCAATTTTCTTATAGTGATGCAATTGCAATACCATAGCTACGGTTGTATCAGCGTTTCCATTATAAACTCCTATTTTCAGGGTTTTATAATTTGACCATAAAAATTCACTCCTTGTTGAAACTTGGCATACAAGGTCTGAGATGAAGACTTTTTTTTTCAAAATTAAAAAAAAAAAATCTGATCTGTTCAGCCATTTCTAATGTTCTAACTCTACAAACAACAAAAACAACAAAGCAGAAGTTGACTGTTTGATATCCTTCATTCACTTGCCATAACTTAGATGGGACCTTTCTTGGTAAGAAGATGGCAAATTGCTGCTGAGCTGTGACAGAGAGGGAAACAAAGCATAAATATGACTGACAACACCTAAGGGAAGATTTGCACTTCTGTATAACTTTTCTAAAGTGCTTGGATCAGATTTCAGGTGTTATCAACTAAGAACAACTTTTTAACAATCACTTTGAACTCCAAATCAAGGGCTCAGGTTTTGGAAAGTCTGGCCTATTTAAGTGGTCAACATGGTGACATGGGTCTTTTGAAAACACCTTGTCTGAACTGTGTTAGCTCTTTTGAAAATTTTGCTCTGAAATATTATCCTTCTCCTTCCCATAAGAATTCCCACAAAAGTCATTGAGCCAAACTATTCGTATTTATCTAAATAAATGCATCATTGATTCAGTCTGCTCATTTTAATTCTGCTTTACTTATTAGTGTTTCCTCATACATCAGTGCTTCTGATATATTAGCTTAACCTGGTTATTTCAAATTTACCCCTCTATCCACTAGAAGGCATACCTTACATTCAAATTAGCATATTTACAAACTGTGCAGCCTTATCCAGAACCATGATTAAAAGTGCCTTTTTTCCATCTGATCTTAGAATAATGCAGATAAGGTCTGACATTTCAGCCAACAGAAAATATACTAGTTTTTGCTTTAACATTAAATGAAACTAGCAATGATTATTTTGCCTCTGGCTGCTAATTATTACTGTACGGTACTTCAGAAATACTTAAAGCCACAGAGTGTGTAAACCTACATCAGAGTTTGCAAAGTCATACAGTCGGATAAAATACCTGCAATGCAATTGTTCTGGCAAAACCTTCTTTTAATGTCATGGGGCATTTAGCTGAAACTCAGATGCTGTAAAATCACTTCTCTTTAAGCAGTTCCTTGAACTGCGAGATGGACTTTTATTTTTGTTTATTTCTCCTGTGGTTAATAGGCCATTGAAATGGAAAGATTTGGGCTAACCTCAGAAAGAGCACTTGCTGTTCCTTTTGCTTGAGGGGTTGATCCTATGCTCAAGGAAGTCAATGAAAAAATGCTTATTGAGTGCAAAGGAGTGAGATTAGACCAAAAATAGTAATAAAAACCCACAATGGGTTATCTCCCCCAAAGTCTGAAGTGTGATAATTTTGAAAGTGTAAATGATGTGATTCTACATTAAACATAGAATTTTGCATATGCCTATTGGATCCCTGAAACAAAACATTTACTGATGCTTCTGATGAGGAATAGGAATAGCAGGATGGAGGAATATGGTTGGATATCAGTATAAGATTTAAGCTAAAAATCCCCATTTGAAATGAGCTGATGTAAATAATTGTTAATTAATGTAGAAAATAATGAAAACTCTTTTTGTATTATTGATATGAAATAATCTATGAAAAGTATTTAAAACTGACTGCTTCTTACTCCCCTAACTATGGAACAAGCTCATAAAATACTTGATTTGTATAAAAACCTAGAGATCATGTCAGAATTTATTTCTGCTGGCAGTTGGATATTTAACCTCAGACATTTAAAGCTACATGTTAGACAAGCAATTTGCAATGCCTACACTTGACTGTGTATAGCCAGCATGTGTCAAAGCCAAGCTCAGATTTAAGCCAGAATGGAAGTTTTGCAAGGAAAACTCTTTGCATTTCAGCCAGTCTTGAAAAGTGCTGGTAAACTTGTCTGATGTTCTGAAAGGCTAGTAGACAATATCTCCACTTACTGACATATTTTGAGTGATGGTTAAAGGTGAGTATATTCTTAATATAATTACTTAATAAGATTTGTTTTGTTTTGTTTTGTTTGGTAGGCTAAAAGGAACTGTGAGCCTCCCTATTTTACATATACAAAATCAAAGCGCAGAAGAATCATGGGCTGAAGGTCAACATTTTGGATACAGGGAATGAATTTTACATCCCACACTGTTTTATAGGAGAACAAAATGAAAGGAGAAAAAACTCAAAGCAGGCAATCAGTCTTTTTAAATACCCAGCGTCTTGACAAACCAATTCAGAACTACTCTTCTCCCCTAGTCTGGGTGTATTTTGGTGATGACATGAAGCACTCTAGCTTCAGCAATAGCTTTTGCCTCCACCCTATTATATGACACCTCCGTGGAGACCCAGGAGCGATTGTGCCCAGTGAGTGGAATTGGCCTGTGCTCTCCTAAGTCCATATAAAGTATATTGAACATTTAAGACTACATGGAGTTTCTTTATGCACTCTTCTGATGGGAGTGAGACAGAAGTGAATGACTCAATATCAGAACTGGCAGAAAACAGAGCCTCTAAACCGTGATAATATTAAATTTTCACACATTTTTCCAGTTCTGGTACAAGACGAGAGAGTGAAATATCAAACATTTTCACTAGACAAAATAAAACAAAATAGATACTATTCTGGATCGGGTCAAATACAATGTTTGTTTTCATCATTTTCAAACATTTTATTTCGGAACCAGGTTTCTTACACATTTTCAAGTGGCAAACTAACTCACAGTTTGGAATGCTTTTGAGATAGAAAAATCATTGAAATTGATCCTTTCCCACACACAAAAAGCTTTGTTTATAAAAAACTGGCATATTCTAATATTCTACTGAGGAAACAAAAAGGCAAAAAGAAAGCATGAATTGTAAAATTCCTGAACAGTGTCATTAAAAATATATGACTACCGAAAATGGTGGGGGAATGGTGTGGATCCCAGGAAATATTTTTCATGGTGCTTGTACCTGGAAGCAACACACTGTTTTGGTTTTGTCATTGTCAGTGAGAGGACACTTTGCTTTTTCAGGAATTAATTTAGCCCTTGTTTCCAGGTATTCTCCCTTCTCTCCTCAATCTGCCAACTGCCTGCCTCCCACATGGGAGATAAATCTAAACACACTTATTGTCTTCTTAGCAAAACCAGGAGCTGGAGATCTCACCTTATAGATCTTATAGATCTGCTGTCTTTTTTTTCTGGTTTTCCACATTGGGCAAGAGAAACAATTTATTTTTTATTTTCTTTCCTTTAAAAATACTGCTCCTGTCCTCAAAGTCATTACCCTTATTTACCAACCTGGGTTAAAAAAGGTCTGAGAACACTGGTGAAGCCAACCACACTTATCAATTAGAAAGCTAGCAAACATCTGGTACTTATTTCATGCCAAGCAAAAGAGTGATCAATTGCATGGAGAAATAGCGTGTCCTAGTGGGGAGAGACCTACCTGTGTTTGCATTAAGTGCTGAATCAATATTAGTAAATAGAATAGGCCTGGACCTTTTAGTGGAGGGAGACGGCATGGAGTGTTAGGTGGCACCGGCCAAGCTCTTTTGGGAAACCTGGTAACACATAAGGATTATGGAAGACCGTGCTCAAGTCTATGCCTTGGTGCCTGCTTGTTTTTTAGGATAGACGCAGTCTGGGAAATGAGTCCTGTTCTTTTCTCAGTGTTGGGGTTTTAGAAAGAAATAAAAACTTAGGAAAAGCACTTCACCTGGTTGTATCTGTTTCCCCATTTGTTAGCAGGTGTAAAAATACTGACCTCCTTTGCAAAGATCCTTGAGATCTGCTGATGAAAAATGTTATATGCCAGAAAAATTTTTTATTATCATTATGCTTCTATGATTTCAAAGGACAACGAAATTAGATCACAAAGACATTGCTAGGGAATGAAACGAACATAAATGACTTTGGCACCATTCACTACAATATAGAATTATTGGTATGATTAGGGCCAATAAAGTTGGAACAGTTCTGGTTCTTCCAGCCAAAAATGTGGTTTGCTGGCAAATAGAAAAGTAGCCAGACTTCTGCCAGATATTGCATGCACAGCTGTATAAATTATGTGCCACTGCCGTTCCATCTGTAAAATGGGCCCACATATCCAATACTTTATGACTGAGCTGAGGTAGAAAGGCAGTTCATTAGAAAAAAAATAAATAAAGAAAAGGAAGTTCTGCATCACAGAATAAAAAACACAATATTCATTTTGTTATTTTCATTTCTTTTCCTTTTCATTTATACAAATCTGTTAAGATACAAACTACCATTATTATTATTATTACTATTATTATTATTATTATTATTATTAGTGTTATTACTGTAGGGGTCAGAAATCCTTGTTATGATCCAGGACTCTACTGAGACACAGATAAAAAATGTCACAAAGAGAGAGAATTATCTAGTCTGCTTTCAACCATCTAAGGAGTTCAGACAAGGCTCTTCCAGAGAGTGATATATCTTGCCTTAGATAACTATTTTAGGAAAGCATCAAACATTTCTGAAGTTGTTGCCTCCCTCTTCTTTCTCTCTCTCTCTCTCTTTCTCTCTCTCTCTCCCTGCTAGCGAGAGAAGATGCCTAGATGACCACGGACATCTTCTTCCCCCTTCACCCACTGAAAGCTAGAAGGTGAAGATAAAGATCATCCAAAAAACATGCTGAGGGGAAGTTTACAGAGATTGAAGGAAATCAGAAAAAGACAGTTATGGAAGCTAGTGAGCAAACAACATCGTTTCAAGAAAATCAGCTTGGATTTTCTTGGTCAACTTTGCATAAAGAGACTGGCAGAAAATTAAAGATGACTCTGGGAAGCTGGTTCTGAGATATGACTAAAAGGAATAATATCACGAGTTGATTTCATCTCGTGCAGGGTTTAGGAGGCCATTTGGAAAGCTCCATCATGGAGCTGTAGAAAAATAATTTGTTTATTCCTGAACTAGTAGTCAGATGTATTGATAATATGTTCCAGCTTGTTTATTCTTTGAAGAAAGGTCTGAATACGGGTTGCTGAGTACCCCGGCAATCAGAACTAAACAAATTGACTCAAACCTTCTGCAGTGTTGTAACTAGGCAGAGTAGGGTTGGGATTTTCCCAAGAAAGACAGACCCAATTCATTTTTCATAGGAATTCCTCCTCTTTTCTGTACTGGATCTATCTCAAAATAGATCTTTAATCTTCAGTTCTTCCAGAAAATAATAAAAATTATAGCCAAGATTTTGAAGAGTTCTGTTTTGAATATGCATTGAGGTCAATATATTTTCTCTAGTGGCTGTAAAGTTAGGCCAGCACTGTGCACTTTGTATTGTTATGATCAGGGATCCTTACCTTGTCTAAATTATTCCCTATGTTAAGTAAACCAAAGAGACCAAGAGGCTAATGAACAAACAACAAATGAAAGTTGGTGTTACTCTCTTCTCTGAGTTAAGAAATAAATAAAACCTGCTTGTCTTCCAGGGCAAACTTGATTTTGTCGTTCAGCTCAGTCCATTTCACCAGTTTAGTTTTGTTCTCTTAAAGTGTAATTTTGCTCATAACTATAAATTAACATTTATTTTAAAGAGTTATAGCCTAGCTGCTAATTTTCCCCTTATTCAGTGACTCTTTGTCCTGTTCACCGATTCTACCAAGCTGAGTAGAAACATTTCTTTACCAGAACCTGCATGTGTGTCACTGCTTTGTCTTTCCCTCTGCTGAAATCTGTATCCAACCAAATGCACCACAGTGCCTCCATTTGAGATTCACTTCCCCCTGATCCTCTGTGGGTTTTTTTTTCCACCATAAATTTAGATTCAGAAATCCCTGCCCAGTAGGAGAGGGAGAGAAAGACGCGTGCTGGTCATTTGCATATTTTAACAGACGGAGCCGCTTTTACTGTGCAGCTGTCAATGCAGAAGAAATATTCTTTGGGGTAAAGCAGTAGGTTAGACAAAAAAGCCTATGAAGACTTCCATCTCCTCCGCTCCGGCCTCTTCCACCAATGGGGATAGAAGAAACCGTCACGGTATCAGATTATCAATC
This sequence comes from Apteryx mantelli, assembly GCF_036417845.1. NCBI lineage: Eukaryota > Metazoa > Chordata > Aves > Apterygiformes > Apterygidae > Apteryx > Apteryx mantelli. Next base: position 135,713,127 of record NC_089980.1, on the reverse strand, counting down.
CTACCGTATTCAGAAGAACAGATATTCCCAGTGGTTTCTGGAAAACTCGGCTCCCCTAGACACTAAAATCCCTTCTATTTTAATAACTCCAAGAACAGATGAGCATGCTCTGCAACTGCTTGGATTTTGCTAATCAAACAGATTGAAATAAACTTTTCACTAGACCCATAAAATGAAAAGTTTCTAGCTCAATGGTCAGTGGTGGCATCTGCTGCAGCAATCTAAATATATCCTTTCTGAGTGAAATCAAGGCTTAGAATCAAATTAAATTCTGTTTGCTTTCAAAATTAGGCATTTTTTTTCCTAAGCAATGACTGGAAAGAGAACAGAAATGATAAATTCTTTCCTGAAGATGGTAGATGGGTAGGATTTATCTCAGTAATTTTAACAGTCTAAAAATCAAATGTACAGGAACATATTACTTAATTCAAAGTACTCTAATAATGGAGATTTAAAAGTTAGGCTGAATATGTAGGCTGTTTCTTTAGTCAATGGAAAGAAATAGCCAGCCTGATAGAGTTATTCATCACATCATAATATCTAATATCTAAAATAAGTAGGATGTTCTCCTGGAGCTGCCCCTTTCTATTAAGGGAGAGGAAATCTAGATGATTAGCTTAAACTGAGTGTACAACTTTCAGATGGCTAAAAATGGATATGATAAATCCAAGATTGTCTGGATTTACAGAGCTGAAGTGACAAAGATCCTTCCAGTCTCTTGGTAATGGATCTCAGTGCTTAAATATCTCTGTTTTTGGAAAACTTCCCTGTCTTTGAGTTTACTTTTTTCAGGTTTCAACTTCTGACCACAGGGACTTGCTGTGCCTTTGTCTATTTGATTAAACTGTGTCCAAAACTGCTTATCAGTTTGGAGGCAGCCACTGGGTCAAAGGCAGTAGCACCAGAAGATTGCCAGTAAAAATGGGGACGCATGGGCAGAGGGAGAGTAGAATTATTCTGTATATTATGGAATCCGGGCAGGTGTCATGGAGTCATCACATCCCCCTCTCTACATCCAGTCTTGTATTCTGACTATTGCTGCCATACATTTGACCCAGAGCATATTTTCAATCCAGGTCATTTTAATGTGGGTGCTACTCTCATTTTAGTCACACGGATAAACTTGCAGAGCCGTATTTTCCACTGTGCATATTGTTAGAGAATAATCCAGTCCCTTTATATGCCTCACTCCTCAATGCAAAATGCCATGTCTTTTTTTTTTATTATTTTCATTTATTTTGTGTTTGTGAGTTATGTCCAACAATACTGCCCACATATTTTAAAAGAGGCAACATAAGGAGTTATTTGCAAGAAGACTTGAAGCACCATCAAGGACACCTGCTTGCAGGATTGTATTAAATTCAGATCAGCCAACATTACAGTGTATTTCAGCATTGGAATCAGCCAAAAATATGTCCTTAGCAGTGCTATTTTCATTATTCAGACCTTCACCCAAAATCTGTGTAACTGCCTCTTAATTTAATTTTCACACTTGCCTGTCTCTATAACTAGCTTCAGCACTGTACTGTATATTTTAACTACAAGGAAATGTTTCAGGTAGAAGAGTTCTCCCTGAAGTCACTAGCATCCTCCTTAAATTCAGTCCACGGTCTCTCAGTCCCACGCTTGCAGTAGGGGGCACCTGTCATTTTTTTCATCATGGCAAGCTGTGCCCTAGATTCTGCACACCCTCCCCTTCCCGGCATATAGGGTATGTGTGAGTGTATGTTCTTTTCCCACTGAATTTTTTATTCGATAAATAAATAAAACTTTCCTGAAGTTGCTAAGGTCTCAAAGGTGCAGGAACTTGTAATATGGGGAGGAAAAAAAAAAGTTCAAAGACAGCCAGACAGGCTAGAAAAGGAAAGATCAGTTCAATGGGACATAACAAGGAAATGGAGTTGTTCTGGATTAACAGCAGAGGAACGGATGGGAAGCATTAATAAGCTCCAAATAAATATAATACTGATCTTACGCATTTGGGCCAAAATCATCTGGGTTTGCTGCAGCACCTGGGATGAGGGGCAAATGTTTAGGGGGTGCAGCAAGCTTTTGCTGATAGGGAAATATAAATTTTCCAGTAAGGAAACAATTAACGACACCACAATTAAAGTAGCACTTCCTTCCCAGTAAAAGGCAGTTGTACTGGGCCCTTCTCAGGCTATTTATAGACTAGGCTTTACTAATATGTTAGGCGTAATATACAGACCAATATTAGTCTGTCCTAATCTAGCCACACTGAAGCCCAGGGTTTTCTGAAGTGTTTTGCCAATCCTTTGCCTAGTCTTATTTCTTGAAGCCATTTCAAAAGCTCCTTATTATGTTGGACACCATATCGTGACTACCTGGCCTCCATCTCAAACCTAGCCTGACCTCATTCACACCTACAGTTCTCATGTGTTTCTATCACAGCAGCAGTGTAGGTGCCTCAGAGGTAGAGAAAAACAACTTTCAGATTGTTCTCATCAACTAATTTTCACCAGATAAATTTCAGGCTTCATCTAAATAAGAGGCAACAAAAAAAGTCAACCCATCCTACCCTACTCTTAGCAGTCTTTCCTCTGCAACTTTCTGTCTGTAGCATGGACCTCAGCTTTCTTCGCAAAATGATTGTTCAGCGAAGGCCAAATATTCTATCCAAACCCTTTTGATAATACAAAGGAGCAGCAGAGCTTACAACAGAGAGAGGTTCCCATTCATGTGATCTGGGATCCACAGCCAGAGAAGCCAAGGCAGTCTCCCAAGAACATGGATTAAAGGACTAAAGAAGGGGCTTTGGCATCTAGGACAGCTGGATGCTCCCTTGAGTTTCAGGAATGAATTAAAAATATTTTTTTCTGAAATGAAGATGTTTCAGGATTCCATTTCAACGGGTAAGCCTCACATTTTTAATTTTCATTCTGAATCAGAGCAATGACTTTTTTGAAATATAAGAATGTCCCATGCAATAAAAGTCCAAATTTTACCCAGTCACAGCACTATTACTGCAATACTTCTTGTTCTGTCTTCAGGCTGATAAAAAAATCAATGTTTGTTGATAGCTTTTTGATTAAGGGCCAAAAGTATGTATTTCACGTGTGTCTCTTTGTGAAATATCTCATACTGATTTTAGTAAGAAGCCACTGTCAAAGTGCTTGTTGAGGTTTGTTTTGGTATGCTTTCAGTGATGGAAGATTACCTGAATTAAATTATAAATATTTTTCTTGGACAGGAAACCTGTGCAAGTCACGCAGGGAAAAGCTGTGTGCATCTCCAGCTCCCTCTTGCTAATTTTTAATCATGGGCATCCAGTTGCTGAGACCTGAAAGCTGTTCCTGTTCTGAAATCTTTTAGTGGTGTTTCTCACATCTTCCTTAGGACACGAAACATATGGAGCTCTACGGGTCCCTGCAGCTTTGCTCAGAAAGCCAGTTTTAGGGTCTTCATTTAAAATGACCCAGTTCATTGACAATTAGGCTGGAAATGAGGAGACACGGCTTCTATTGCAGGCGCTGTACTCACCTGTGAGATGATACAGATAAGTTTTAGGTAATACCCATCACCTCACTAGTTTCTTTTCATGCTGACTAACTAATTAAAATGGTGGGGTCTTTGGGATATGAGCTTTTTCTACAACGACAAACATAGTGGGGCTTGAGCTCATGTTCTCTAGACGCTTTCACAGTATGAATAATAAATGATAGCTGGCTAATGGAGTACAGGGCTTGTCCTGGCCTTCTGCAAAAGGGAATTAGATCTGCTGGGGAAAAAAAACCTGTCGAAGTCAAAGGGTCACAAGAAACCTCTGTGACCTGAAGCTGCTGCTGCACTTCCAGCTCGCACCAAATTATCTTTTCCACCCTCCACATGACAATTTCCCCCGATGAGATTTCAAAGTCTGCTGCCTTTGCCAGATATTTAATTTTTGAATGATCCTTTTACATCCATTTTAACTCCATTCAACTCATGGGGGAATGGAGGAAAAAAAAAAAAAAAGACTGTGAGAGAGGGTAAGAAGTAAAAAAAAAAACCAAGACAAACAAACCCATCAAAATGATAATTGGTGCTAACTTATCATTTGCTTGCTCTTTTCCAGTTTAACTGCTGCGGCAGCTCCTCTCTCCTCTTCCACTCTGCCCTAGCTCCCAAATGGTATCAATTATCCACAAATCTCACAGGGCCTGCGCCATCTGAATAACAATTCATTAACCTTCACTTTCCTCCTGCTGATTAACTCGCCCCCACCACCTCCCTGATGTACGAGACAGCGTGTCGGAAATTCAGCCAAACTTTTTAATTATGCAAATAATACAATACCCGGAGATAATTATTTAGCCCAGGACTCAGGCTGCATAGACTTATGCTTCGCTCCGCTCTCGTAGGCCTTTCGATTCTGCTGTCTTCTTTACATCATCTTAGTTGTTGTCAAGGAGAATGAAAGATTTTCGACTTCACTGCGTGTAGGTGGTCACTCAGCAAAACTGTGCACAAATGGACCATGGTCTGAGGACGAATAGGTTGCTGCAGGGCTGGCCAAGGAGCACGAAGAGCCGGGTTAAGTTTCCAATACTTATCTCTCAGTCCGCTGACTTTCCAAATGGTCTCCAGACAAACCCTGTGTGGATCCAAGCGCTTGTATTATAGGGCTGAATTTTAAATCTTCTTACACCTGATAGGACCCAATCGGCATATTTCAAATTTTTTAATTGTTCATGGTTTGATAGGGAATTGCTGAATACTACTTACTTTTTTTCAGTCAAAATCCGTTCTTATTCCAGCCAAGCTTAATATTGCGTAAATGAGTAATTGCAAACCAAGTTTCAGCCTTCAAAATTCACTTTTTTGACAGAGATGCATTAAAAAAAACCCACAAATTGATGATCGAATTTTGTTTTATACATGCAAATACACATAACTCACCCAGAGCAAACTCAGAAATTTCAGAATGGGTTTGGTTCAAATTCTCTAGCATGCTTTTTGACAGACACATGAGGGACTGTTTCCATTACAGAAAGGGTAAGATTCTGGGTATGTGATATTTTGCACCTGGGTCTACCATTGATCCACCTTATGGCCTTGATCAAATGTCATAGGTATGTTTAGGCGTCAGCACAAGCGGTCTATCTGTTTGCCTTTTTAGCTCAGGCTGGTCTATTGAGTTCCTTTACCTGAAAGATAGAGATGGCAATGCTTTATAAAGAATTTTAAAACCTGTGAACCGAAACTCCTGTAGAAATACAGATCACTTGGACAATACCAAATTTTACTCTCTGCTACACTTATCTGACACCGCATTTGCACTCTGGAAAAGATAATTGATTCAGTCTGGTAATCAGCTTCAAATATAGTAGCATAAGCAAATCTTTGTGACATTAAACTATGCCATATTCAGCAAAGAAGAGATTCCGCTGAGAATTTTTTATATGTCCTATTTTCAAGTTTTTAAATTTCAGTCTCAGAGGCAGGTCATTTTTATGTAGTCAGCACTTCAATTTTTTTTAGAAATTCTGGAAAACTTTGACATTTAAACCACATTCACACTAATTTCACTGTTCAGAATGTAAAAGAAAACAAACCTACGTTCTTATAATGCTTTGGTGATAAATCTCAAAATCACTTTGGAGTAACAAATAACATTATGCCATTATATGTTCTTGTAACTCTTAATTTCTTGGGTATTTTAAAGTAGCTGAATATCATTATCTCAGTTTGGTAAATGGGAAAATGAAGATATAGAAAAGAAAAGGCCCTATTCTTAAATATTTTTTTGAAGTTGAATAGGAATTGTTAAATCCATAAATGGACTGTGAAGTCTGTTGTTAATAACAAAGAATCTAAAATGTAGATTCTCAAAATGGTTTCTCAGCTGCTGCCTATTGTGAGAGGAGCATACTTTTCAGGGGCACTTCTCTTGTCCTCTGGGAGCACCCCCATTTCTGTTGGTAAGCATAAACTACCCATCCCATGATGCTGGACAGCTCAGCACCTAAAATTCCAGCATTTCACAGCATCTGGACTCCTGTCCTGGACTGGGACACTGAAACAGGTCCAAATGACATAAAATACGTAAATATTCATACAAGTAAGAACTGTGGCCATAGATTCATTCTTCTTCTCTTTAACATTTCTCCCTGTCTGTTTAGACAGTCTCCCGCTCCGTTTGCTGACCTCTGAGTTTCGCACCCTTAGGTGCTCGCTGTTCCCCTACGTTGTATAGACACCTAAATCGAGGCTGTCCACTCAGCTGTGGGAGGAAGCTGTGACAGTACCGAGACCAAACTCACCCTATAGATCAAATTCCATAAGTCACGTAAGCACCTGGTGCTTAAAGAAATGACCTAATTCGCAGAGGTGCTGGGCACCTTTCACCATTATTGTCTGCAATGGAACAGTCAGATGGTCTTCTCCAGCAATCAGGTCACACGTTTAATTGCTTGTGTCTTGTGCTATGCAGCTAATTTCAGGGATCCAAGTTTTAATAGTTTGCCCTATGCAACTGGCAAAATTTCACACTGCAGAGCAGAGGCAGAACTAAAGTGAAGATAAAGGCAGACTTAGCGTTCTGGCCCATGTTTAGTGCCTTAGATTGCATTTCTTCTTTATATCAGTGTTACATATGAATAACTCTTTGCCTGCCTAGGGACTGCTTCTGTCCTTTTCAGTGGAGAGAAAATGACAGGCATTCACCAATACATGGAATTCAGGTTAGGAAGTTAAACGAAAAATAATATTTGATTTGAATTAAACGTTAGGGACACAACATCAGGCCTATTTAAGCATTGTTGATGGCACGCAGGGAATGGATTCAGACTACCAAGGGTTAGAGAAAGTGCCCACTGAATATCTTCTATCAAGAGGGTATGAAAGCAGTAAGTGGGAGGATGTGCAAATACCTAGCTGTGAAATGTACCCAGGGTATCGCTCTTGCAAAATCTTTAGTCACTGAGAGCAGTCAAGCCTTGATTTTGTCGCTGGATGAGAGACATCCTATTAACTATCTGATGCCTGGTGGCCACACCAGGGGACATGGGTTTAGTATCAACAGTGATTCACAGGCAAAAACTCCTGACAAAGCTCCAAGATGATGTCCCGAAGGTCTCCACCATCCTGAAGGTCTCCACACCTCAGGGTGCACGTCTCTCCTTCAATTTTTCCTACTGAAGCAGAGAAGCATGCAGAAATCTTCCAGCCTAGTTCTTCATTGTTATTGCCCCATGTGGTACAAATGACTACTTCAGGTCCTGTTGGGCACAACTGTGTTCACTCAGAATAAATTAAAGTATCCCATGATACTCCCGTGCCATTTTTAGAAGATATACAACATTGATTATGTTGATTGCCTTTTCATTTGTACAAACTAATACTCACCATAGGAATTTCCACGTTATTTAAAGCTGGAATAAGGTTTCCAGGTAAGACTTACTGACCTGTTTCTCTATCCGGCTGGACTGACCTTCAAAACCAAAGTTGGGGAAAGACTCAGTTAATATATGTCTACAAACTTGTAACTTGATTTTTATATAAGTGCTAAGCTAACTCTGTTTAATTGATTTTCCACATTGTACACTGAGAAATAGGATTTTTATGGCTCTTGAATAATTCAGAACTTTGATTCCTAAGGCAAAAAAAATGGGCAAGGAATAAAAGCATAATTATCATTGTAGCAGAGGTCAAAAGGACAAGCCGGCCATAAGTTCATAATGTGCTTGTGCACTCGGACTCATTGTGGACTGTGGAATATTACCTTGTTGAAATCTTATTACTTAAGGAAAAAAAAAAAAAGCAAAAAAAAAAAAAAGCACACAGGCAGTTAGCTGCAAAAGAAATGGAGGAAGTGTTAATTTTTAAGCAAGTTTGACAAAGATTGAGTTTCATATGACAAATACTGTCAGCAAGACAGGATTCTGTCAGTGGAAGAAGTTTAAACATTAACAATTTCTGTCAGGCTGTTGACACAACCACGGCAGACATTTCCCAAGATGCTGAGATGACTGCTGGCATTTGTCAACAATCCTGTCACAGTGACAGCAATAAGACCATGTCTGGAAATGTGACAGTTTTGGCTTCGTGTTCCCCTGAGCATTGGCCCAGGTGTTCAGAGAAAGTGTGGGAAAAACCCGTATTTCTGCATTGTCATTCGAACGCGGAAAAAACACCGGAGGAAAATGAGCTGTCACTCCAATTCCCATGATGCCTTGCTGCTTAGCATAACTCTACTCTGCGGCCCAGGGTCCACTGGTCCATACTCTGACAGATAATTAAGAAAGCAGCAGCTTTTTCTAGACGGCTCTTCCTCGTGATTTGCATTTTAGCCAGAGGCGACCAGTTATAAAAAAAACATGATGGAAAGATGGTAAGAAGCCAATTAGATGGATGGATGGCTGACTGACAGCTCTCTGGTAGTACTACTCCAGATTTCATTGTATGTAGCCTGGCAGTTTTCAACAGGAACCAACTTCTGCAGGTCTGTAGAGCTGTTAAATGAAGGGCTATATATAGAAAGCAATGGTTTTGCAGAATTTTTTTGCCTTTTCCTGAAATAAACCTTTATTATTTCCATTATAGCGTAAGCCCAATAATCTTTCTTAATTAATCCCAACTTGCGTAGCTACTCTGAATGCTATTAAAAATTCTGGAAGACTTTGTATTAAAATAGCTCTGTCAATACAGCAAGGATTAAAAAGTGAGATGTAAGTTAAACTGTGACACTTTACAACATAGCAGAGGTGAAGTCAGTTAGTAATTAGTGTTTCTAGGCAACTAGTCTGATTTTTAACATAATTAAATAGCACCGATTCATTTGAAGGAATAAAGGATAGTCTGAAATTTCTCATTGTGCTCAGAGAATCTGTTCTCAATGGATGTTTCTTTTCTTCTAGGGTTTTTTGTTGTTGTTGTTGTTGCTGTTTTTGCTGTTGTTTTTCCCAGAGAGAAAAGATTGTTTTGCACAGGACCTAACAGTTTTTAAATATGAAATAGCTTATAAATTGCTACTTTCTAGCTCATCTGTTCAGCTCCGGCAGCTGCTAGCCAATCAGAAATATTCTGTGCTAGTGCCTTGTGGCTGTATCTCACTATAAAATTTGAATGTTAGCAGGGCTTTTGTTTCACTTTGGTGTTTTTTTGTTTTGTTTTCTTTCTTTTCTTTTTTATGAATACCAGATTTAACAAGCACCATAGCAATTGCACTTACAAAGCTGCAACTGCCATCGGATGAGTAATAGTCTTCAACAACATAAAAAGTCCCTTAGCTTTCTTTGGATGCTGAAAGTTTATCCAATGCTGGCAATTATCTCCTGATGAATGGTTGGTTGATTTAGCAAAGTTTCCCGTAAAGTGGTGCTTCAAGGAATATGACTTACTCCGTGAATGTGAGTCATCCAAAATGTTGGGAGCACAGATAGCTGAAAAAGTTACTCCTTTCTTTTGCATGCCAAAATATAACAAAAGCAAAACAAACACATTGGGATCTCCTTGTTCAAAGCTGGCTTAGATTATTTTCTTTTCTTTCATTGAAAAAACAGAGTGAAAATATAAAATAAAGTCATAGCCTGGTAAAGGCCAAGTTATACTAATTCATGTTAAACAGTAGTCTGTGTTTAGGGTTTCCCACTGGAGCAAATGGACTCTCATATTAAAGTGGAGTAAATGATTTTTTTCTGTAGTGAAGCATAGAAAGAGCTACGCTCAGAGCTAGCAGAGTTGTAGCAGGTCGCTTCTGCTGGAAGAATCTTCTTCCAGTCTTGGTCCTCTGACTCACCTTAGGACTTCATTCTTCACCAGAACCCCCCTTTCCGTGGCCTAGGGACATCCTGAACCATGGGCTGCAGGATGTGGTTTGAACCTCCTGGGAAACCTTTAGACTTGTATCACCATAGCTTGTAGCCCTTCCCAAAAGTCAAGTTTCCTCCCTAAGTCCTTCATCTCCTTTTTATCATCTCGCTACACAGGTTCCTCTCCCACATAAAACTACTACTACGTGTACCGTAACAGAGGGCCCTTAGGACTCTTCCATAATTAAGACTTTTATTATTTCTGAAAATCCCTTCCTCTATGATGCTTTTTCTGTCGTGATACCCAGCCACTGTCATACTAGTGATATTCCTGGTACACCACAAAGTTAGCCCAAAAATACCATTGCTAGTAAGGACTGGAGGCTAAACACAATACAATTGTTAAAAAATGCAATTCTGAATAAATTTTCTCATTTCTTAAAATCCTTGAAGGGGCAGCATGCTAATCTGTGACATACCTGGAAAACCACTAATACAATTCTGAGAAAGCTTCTGTATAGCAGTTGTGATGAAGGGGTCAGGAAGCTCTGAAGGGCTGAGGAATAGCTCATTCTCCTTCTGCTGATTTGAGTCTAAAACTTCAGAACCTCCCCCCATAAGAAACCAGAATGTAGGATTAAGTTTGTATTCATAAACTCTGATAAGGATTTGCCAAGTTTGTTCCACATATGACCATAGATGCAAAGATGCTGCTCATGACCAACTCTTAGCTGAAGTTATCATCTGCCCATGGGATGGCAAGGATAGCTCAGGTCAGACATATTGCCAAATAAGCTGAAAAGGCTGCAAATCCTGTGTCTTCCAGATGGCTTTAAATATAGTTTTTCCCATTAGACTTATGCTAACATTCATGTGTTTCAAAATATTACCTTTGAATTTGGTTAAGCAGATGGTATTCGCTCCATGAAAACTACATTTATTCCTCTAGGTCTTCAAAATACTCATATAATAACAAAATAAAAATAATGAAATCATCATTTTTAATGGCAGAAGAGACAAGGAGATATAATTAAGACTAAATATATTTTTAGTTTGTCCCACATATCATGATATATATGTAAATATACACATATCCACACACACAGAGACTTCTGTAAATAAACTCCAAAATTAAAGGTTTGGACTCAAAGAAAATTCTGTGTATTTCAAGAGAGACAAAATTTGGAAGGAAGGGGGGGAGAGGAGGGAGGGAGGGAAGGAATTAAGGGAGGAAAGGAGGGTCACAGTTAATGTAAATGTATGCCAAAGCATTCTTCCAGTGTTTTTAAAATCTGAAATGTTCACTCATTTTAATCACTGCTTTATTTGCAAACAAATTGATAAATGCATATGGATTTCATGTGAATTTCAAGAGATCTAATTTTTAGGTAACACTAAGCAGAAAATCCACACGAAAATCAAACTGGCTTTTGATTTGCTGCAACTAGAAAAGAAAGAAATAAAAAGGTTGTGGCACATTTCTGTACTTCCTTTCATCCTGAAACACCCTAAAAAAAAATGGACAAAGTTAACACTGAGCAAATTGTTTGCTTGAGCTATCTGTTGTATTACAGCCAAGTTTCTGAAAACGGGAGGACAGAGAGTTATCTGCTAACACAGTCATTCTTTGACAGAATGGCATGGAAAATTGTGCAACCCATTAAGACTTCAGTGATGATTTTAGTGTGCCAGGCAGTGGTGATCTGATTTGTAATGCGACTATGATACCTGCAGTTACTCCTGCTAGAAGTATTTAGGGGCATTTAGCATGGAAACTGTCTGATCTACTTTTACCTATGTACAAATTAGGCAGGTGGTCTAAGCTAATTAGCTAGGTACCTTCTAACGAGAGGCTGAGAGAGATAAGCAGCTCCAGTGTTGATCCATCCTTTCCCAACACCGAAGATCTGGAAATGTCAATTCTTTCTATTCATAAGCTATAGGAGGAAGCTAAATCTCCACTTGAAAGTAGTCACTTGCTTTTTAGGTGGCTCAAGCTGACAGAATGGATTGCAACCCACCTCTGTAAATGGCTGTGCTTTAGGTTTTAGGTCTTACCCTGCCCTTTGGCCTTATCCAAGACTAAAGGCCCTTTGAATCTTGTCAGGATGTTGCATGATAAATCTCTTTCTTTAAGGAGAACCCAGAAGTTCCTAAGAGGTCTTTTTCTTTATTTATTTTTTTTATTTTTTATTTTTTCCCAAACAGCCAGCCTGCAAGATGAATGCTGTTATAAGCAAGGAAATGTTGTAAGCCTACCTTCTTTTCGTCCTTCCTTCAGGATAGGTTGTAGATATGAACTACTACTTTATTTTTATGTAGGATCACATAATTCATCTTGACTATTTGATGTCCTATTCTCCCACACCAGTGATTAAAAATTTGTATATAAGGTAAAGGGAGAATATACTGAATGTACTTTATTATACATCGCTGTTTATTATTTCTACTATAATAAAATACTAAAGTAAAAATAGCACTGATGCCAAATATAGCCAGGATCCTTTAGGAGGAACATTTTGTATCACAGTCTTGAAGCTAACACAAACATCATTTAATGTTATATAATATGATGGATGTACTGAACATGACAAAACTCCAACCTCTTCCATCCAAATCAACACAAACATGACAGATGAAAACAACTCTTAAAGGAGAGCTTAAAAGCAGAGCAATCTCTCTATAGAAATATTATAGTAGGTCTTAAGGTTTGACTAAAGAACAAAATAGAGAACAAAACAAGACAAAACAACCCCCTCCATTCCCTAGTGGCCTGGAGTGCAGGTTCAAAAATCAGAGGGCACAGTAGCAAAAAGTCTGATCACACAGGGTTTTAGGACAGAAAAAGAGAATTACAAGGATTCCCTAATTGGAAGACCGGAGAGAACAAGAGTGAGTGCAGCTTTCTAAAATTCAGACAAAGGAAGAATGAGGAAGATGAGGCTTTTACTGAAATGTCAAGATAAAGTCGATACAGTATTTTCTAGGAAATCAATGAAGAGAGTGGAAGGCATTCTAGATAACAGCAAGAAAATGTTTTCTCTGGAATGGATGGAAACTCCAACAGTGACACTGAAAACAGGTGTTGTTTTCATAATTAAAACTCAAGGGAAACCTGCCTAAAGGGAGCTGTAATAATGAAATAGAAAAAAAAAAAAAAAGAGAACAACATCTCATTAAGAGAGATAAATTTTACATGTGAACAACATTGAGTTAAATGATGAATTGTTTTTTTTAATGGTACTCTGGTGTGAGACCGTTTCAGAGGTTCTGCTTTATTTTGCTGGCGATTAATGTTTGTGTAGGTTTTTTCACAAGTATGAAAGACAACCGGAAAATGAAGATGCAAGTTGTCTTTCCAAGGGGGCATGCCATAAAACCAATGTCTGCACAGAAATAGAAAAGCCTTTGAGAGGGTAGAAAGCTCTTATAATAACTGGCTGCGGAATGACCCAGTTTAGTTATTTTCTGTTTGGTTTCTAGTTAATACTGTTTTCCCCCTGTAACCAATGCACACTAAAACCTCAAGAATAAGACCCTGAGGCAATCCTGCAATCATCTACAATGTGTTTTCTCAGAGATAAAAAGCATCAGCATCTCAAGTCACTCTGACTCAGCTTGGTGTTCAGATACCATGGAGTCAAACGCGGTACAGAGGAGCTGAGCGTTCACCTGAAACCCTCCAGGAAATCTGAAATGTCTGGACGATTCCACGCTTGATTTTTCATAACCTTATCAATACCATTCCTCAAATGGGGATGTTTAAAGACAGGGAGAAACTGCTTATGTCAAGGGGTGGCTTGCAGTGCAGAAGAAAACTAGTTTGCTCTGAAGAAACTATTCTGCTTTGAGCAGAGTTTTCGGAGCAGTAGCACAGTACGGGGATTCCTGATAAGGGGTTTCAGGGATGAACTTCTGCAGCAGATCCAATGTTCTCCAGAGGAATTATTTTCTATGTGCTTAGCAGGCACATCTGGGATTTATGAGCTCTTACAGTCAATTACCTGCTGCATGTCCAGGAGTACCAAGCAAGCCATGAAGTCATCAGTTTTCAAAAACAAGCAAAGACACCGTTCCAGCAAGTTGCTGGATAGAAAACAATGATGTATCATACAGAGGGCTGTGAATTGTTCAGAGGTAAAGACTTGGCTGTAGTCACATAGGGTGATCTGGACTGTTTATTGAAATATGTCTGTTCAATGACAACATGTTTAAGATGGCCAAATGTAAAGTCATACCTCTAAAGATAAAGGATGCTGGCTTTACCTGGAGAGTGGGTTCATCATTTACAAACAAACAAAAAAAACAATAGGAGGGATAAGATTTAATAATATTCTTACGTGTGTGACATAGGGGAGTAAAGAATAGCAGTGATTTTGTCTCCAAGCACTTCACTAAAAAGATCAATATTTTATTCAGTTCAGATCTCTAGACATTAAAAAAGGATGTTGTAAAGGCAAAAAAACATGAAGAAAAGATACTGTCAGGACTGAAAACCTTACACTGAAAAACTTAAGGGGTTCCATTTATTATGTTTAGCCTACAAAAGACTAAACAGTGACTTAACTGTGATTTTAAACAACTTCACAAACTCAGAATGTCAGAAACTCTTCTGTCTCATGGAGAAAAAGCTCATCTACTGCCTGGAATTAAAAGTTGGAAAATTAACATTAGAAAAAAACAATATTTTTGTCATTCAAGATGAATAAGAAGAAAAATAACCTGTGCAATTATAAGTCATCTTTTGTACAATTTTACCCAGATCCATATTAGGAATCTGAACAATAGGATGATAGTGATATAAAAGTTACATCTCTACTTGGCATAGTTACACTTGTATAATTGTCTGAGAAAAGATCAGGCCTTCCTGTGATCTCAAATCTTTTCTGTTCCAAATATGTTTTCTGGAGGTAATATATGAGGGCATAGGGTTTCTCTTGTGATGTGTATGGACTTGCAGAGGTAAAGAATCTCAGTCTGCGTTCCTGTGCTCTACCAGGTTTAGATAAAATTTACTTTATTTGGGGGGGGGGGGAATGTGACAACTATGAAACAGGACTGAGCAACACACTACGAATTCAAGGGAGACATACATGTAATCTTTCCCAATTAAAATTGCACAGGGAATATGGATAGGTGGAATAGTAATTATCAAATGGGAGCTTTGCCAGAAAAGTAGGACAATCTTGTTGTTTTTGCTTGGTATCTAAAACTTTTCTATTTCTAGAAAAAAATAGATAGGACCTCCTTCCAGAGGTCTTCATATGCATGTCTTCTTCCTTATCTTATGGACTGCATTTTGAATTTATACATTTAGGATTGCTTTCCTAAACACTAAGACTCACAGCCAGAAAAAAACCTAAATTCTGCTATTCCCAGCAAAGCAGAAGCTAAAAGTTGTCCTGGAGCTTGTCCAGCCAGAACTGAGAGCCCATATTTCCTGTCCAGAGCACAAGACAAGTTATATAAAGAGATTTTTGAGCCAAAGTATTTTAGCCAACTAACCTGAAATGCCAGCAAAAACAATGTGTCCTACAGTAACACTTCCTTGCTTTTTCTAGATTTTCATTGAGTCACTGGGTGGTATCTTTCGTCATAAAGGCTCGACCTTGACAGAAGATGGAGGGACATGGTCCCATCCTTGCCTGTGGCTGGAAGAGCTGTCTCTTTAAAAACCCCCTTTATGCTGAAAGAGGTTGAACCCATGAACCCAGATTTCATCCTTCCTGAAGGAGCTCTCCAACCTATAGCTGACATTGAAAAACGAGCCTCATTGCTTCTCATTGCTTTTTCATGTAAGAGAAAGGGGCTGCTGTGATTTTTTGGGGGGGCAAGGCAACACTGTCAGTGCATCCTTGAGGGATCACTTTCCTCCCTTCTTGGTGCACCAGCCTAGTGGATCCCAAATGACTTTCAGAAGTGACTTTGGTAGCAGAAGTCTTTGCAGGCAAATGTTATGGGGTTTTGCTCACTTCCATCAGCCTTAAGGACCTACGGTCTGCCGTAAAGGAAGTGTATGCATTTGAGTCCTTTTGGCTACAACTATGCTACTAAACAAAGCCCTGGTCTAAGCCTTAGCATGCAGTCAAGTGCACTGTTAAATACTAGAGTAGTCCTTGGACTAACTGTTCTGACCCAGAATAACCAGCACTGTCCCAGACAACAACCAGCTAGTCTCTGGGGGTTATCACAGGCTAGGGATCATGCCTAGTAGAAAATCTGTATGCAGGCACTGGTTTTGGAGGATGAGAAAGCTGATCTATACAGATGTGAACTCTCATCTTGGACCAGGATAAAGTCACTGATATGTTTTATTATTGATATAGCAATTTTTTTTATTAAATTAAATTACTAGTATAATAATAAATTGCTAGACTTCTTTTATTGATATTATAGTCAGACCAAAGATCCAGATAGCTTGGAAGCCTGTCTCTGGATGGCGACCAGTAAAAGAGCTACAATAAAGACTCAAGAACAGGGCTGGTATAGGCAGGCATTTCTCCAGTATGTGCTCCAAACCTCCACCAGCTGATGTCTCAGGGAGTTCTTGAGCCACTGGGTGCATTGATGTATTTAAAATCCTTCCTGGTTTCTGGGGTCAGAGCACTGCAGAGTCATTCAGCTTCTGGAGATCCTCCTGATGGCTAGTCAATGAAATAGCATTTACATTGGCTGAATTAGTAGCCAAGTGCTATTTGATAGCCAAGCAGTATACTTAAACTGTGGAGAAAGTAGAGAAGGGAGACATGATGAAGTCCAACAGGAACGTGATATGATGAAGATCTGTTTATCTTGCAGGAGCATCTAAAGTCCACAGTCACCCTTAGAGTCCTTTTATGGTCTATGTACTCACAGTAAAAAGTATTTTTTGTCCAAGGAAGCTTAAAATAAATAATAATATTAAAAAGAAAAGAACACAAGTAAGTAAAGAACCTCCTTTTCCATTTTACAGACAGGGATCAGAGGCACAAATAGATTAAGTGATTCACCCCAGCTTGAAGAGGAGGTATGTGTCCTGACCAGCAATTTCACTCTTGTGCTTTTGCCCTAAGATTAGTCTTAATAAGATTTGTAACATTAGGACTGCTTTCCATATTGAGCACTAAAACATCAATATCTTTTAAAGAGTCCTGCAAGTAATGCCTGTAATGTCTGACAGGGCAGAGGGATTAAAGGTCTGTGGGAATTTGGAGGAAGGATTTCAAAAATCAGGAAGGCTATTTGAACTAGACCCCCAAATGTATTTTAAAGCTTAGGAGTGTAAGACATGTCTACAAATGAAAATTAGTAACAACAAGCAACAAGAGCAAACCCCCTGAATCAGTCATCATATACTCGTTTTAACAGACCTGCCAGAATTCCTAATTAAGGTCTCCCTAAGGACTCATGTTTTCTATCTCATTATCCTGATAAAGTGGACACCAATGATTCTCTTAATGAGGATTAAACTCTAGGCTTTAGTTGAATTTGGATCTCACATTTGCTATTGATGAGAATCTCCTGAAATGTGCCACAAATATTTTCCAGTTTCTAATTAAGAATTCAAAATATCATATGAAAAATCTGGTAATAGACTGCCATTGCTTTACCTGGCAATTCTCTAAAAGAAGAGATAAAATTTGTCTGTTTTGATAAATACAGCATTTTCCCATGCACAGTCCAATGGTGTGTGTCATATTGCTATGTATCTGGCTTAAAAGGGACAGCTGCTCCAGGGATCTGGAAATACTCTCTTTAGTTTTTAACAGAAGGAAAAACTGAAACGGAAGCAGATGTTTGTGACTGTATCGAGCACGAGATGAGGCCTTCAGAGACTTTTTTTTTTACAGACAGCAAGTGTTTTAAGTCTCAGCTTCCTTAAAGGAATTTTGATTTCATGCCTGGCCCAAGAAATATGTTTTGTGTAAATTCACATGACAGATTTCCTTGCTGATGGTTTTAGTTGATGTGGGGCTAAGTCATTAGGTTGTTCTGAAACCCGGTTAATGCCAGTACTTACCCGAGAGATGATCCAGCACCAGATGGGAGTTTGCTGTTCTGTGTCTCCTCCACTGCCGTGTGATTAGTCACGAGATAGCACCACTAAAGTCTACGTTTGTTCAGATTGGGCTTTTAATTAGGAACCTTCTGGGTCCTTGGAGACAGAAGGGTTACTTAGAAATAGGACAAAAATATGTTTTCCCAGCATTCCTAAAAGCTGCAAGGTCTGATTGGATGTCTCAGTCAATTTATCTAGTGTTTAACAGATCCTAATTGCCACCCTCTGAACGAAATTTATGTCAGTCTTGCAGAGGTCTGCTCTGTACCAAGAAGCTCGCTTCTTTCCAAGGACTCCCTTGCTATTCAGGACAGACAAGGATTGACACTGACACTCCTTGCAACTTCTCCACTGCACTTGTGGACGTAGATCAGCTCTTATTTCTTGTCGTCTTGCCTTAAACTATTCATTGTGGTCTGGTGTCTGATTGGCGAGACAATTCAACCTTCTGAGGAGGTGGCAAACATTTTCCTTCACATGTACTGGAAAATGCACATGCATACTTACACACATGTCCTTACACGCCCATGTGAATATGCATATTTGGAGACATTTTTGCATTAATGTTTAAATTGGGAAAGACTCAATACTTTGATTGAATTTTGATGTCTAAGTTACCCAAACACTTAAACACCCGAACTAGACTTTTATGTTTATAGAAAATCTCACACTTGAAGTGTGAAAATTTCAAGCCTCATGGAACCAGAGAAAATCTTGAAAATACCCCAAATGCACCTTAGAGTTCAGAAACCAGAGGGAAAATAAAGTCCAGTATGAATTGTTGATTTAAAGATCTTATTTGAGACACTCTCAGGGCTTTTGTGTATGTGTATGTGTGTGACCTGATGCATGCCATTTTTAGTGGCTGGGATTTAACAACACTGGATATAACTTGTTTCTCAAAGACATTAGATTCTAACTGTACAAGACAGCAGAGATTTTAAGCCAAAGAATACATAGCAGGATGAGGAAAAGACTAAGATCTCCTGAGGCCCATGCTATTGTGCTGGCTAGTAGTCCAAGCCACCTGGCCCCCGATTAGTCAGCTTAAAAGGTACAACCAGATTACAAGGTCAAAAAATGTGAATGCAAATATTGTTGAAAAACCTCCCATGTAAAAATGGATATTAGACCTTTTCAGAGCTCAGTTTAATCTATCAGGTGTATTCACAGATCCTCTGTACTATTAAAGCAATCTCTGCAAATGTACGTAGGAGTATGCAGAAGCAAAAAATAGCAGCAGAATAGAAATGTAGAAATTATTCCTTTCAAGGAATTTTATGTTAGATCAGTCTAATTTCCTAAGCTTTCTTATGTGTTCTTCTTGTCTGTCTACTGAAAATGAAATAGCATGCTTCAGGCCCCACAGCTGCCTTCCTGTGGAAAGCAACAACTTAATTTATTAATAAGTAATTTTCATCATTTTTGTACATCCATATCTACCAAATTTGAGTTGTTAAGCACACCTATGGATATTCTTGTTCTGGAGATAGGATTAATTTTCCTAGTTAGGTTCAGACAGGAAATGATGGCACAGATTGTTGGCACTATGAAAATAGTGAGACATTTGAGAAGAAATCACAGCTGTTAGGCAAAGCCAGTGGAAATATAGGGGAAGTCTACAGTCTTGGAGGCTGTATTTCCCAACTTTGGCATCATTATTCATAAAACAGTGTCAGAATGAGCCTTCTTTCCAAAGATAGCTACTTTTGCCCATCCAACAGCAGTAGCCACAATCATGCCCAGAACTTCTGCTCTCTATCTCATTGCCAAGCCCAGTCTTCACTTCACAGCAGAGTTTTCTGTGCAAAAGGGCTCCTCCATATGCACAAAAGTAGTGGCAGCCACAGGTTATGCCTAGTTTTAGCTGGCTTTTTTTGAGGGTTTTTCAAAGCCATGCTCAATATCTTGTTTTAGAATGGGATTGTAGGAAACAGCTGGAGGGAAGAGTAGCCTTGACACAAGCGAGTGATTTCTTCTTCTCATTTGATGGCAAGAAACAAGATTGGTCACATTCATTCAGTAGATTATAAATATTTGGGAAATCATTTTTCATAAACTAAAAATGGATAAATCGGGAATTGATTGGTCACTGACTCAGAGGAGGAACAAATGAAGTGACCAGTGTGTGATTCAAAACGAACAAAAGAAGGTCTCTCATCACACGATATGCAATCAGCCTGTGGGATTCTCTGTTTCCAAATATTGATACCAGAAATTCCAAGTACTTAAAGTTTAGATGAATTCAAGGGTTGCCTGAACAACTTTGCAGAAGAGAAGTCCATTGAGAACACAGACATGACTTCTGGCTCAGAAAATCCCTGAGCTGTAAGGTGTTGGAGGCTGGGAGAACATTCTGAGGAAACATTGCTTATGCTTTTCCCTAGGCATTCATTTTTGACTCCTGCTGAAAATAAGGTACTTGTCTGATATGTTATGATGCTCTTATGCCTTTAATTATCAACATTTTTCATTTGACATTTCAAAATGCAACATTTTGTCTTCTCAGTCTTAACCTCCCAAATAAGATGCTATACATATATAAAATTTCAAAACAGAAAGGGAAAAAAAGATACATTCTTTCTATCTGGTTGATTCAAACTGATTTTTCTTCTGATTTTTTTCTGCACCATTAAATTGAAAAATCTGTTATTTGATGTCAGAGCCAAGATTTGTTTTAGTTAGTTTAGTCAGTAAATCATCTGAACTTGAATTTAGGCAGGTTTGCATAATGAAAGTCTGTTCTGCTTCTTAATTTGGGAATTAGGGAGCTTGGAGGAACCCTACTGTTTACCAGCCTCAGTAAAAAATCAATTTTAAATTCATTTCAATAAGTTCTGCTTCTTCACTTCCCTGTGGACAACTACACCTCATACTGTGTGATATGCTAGTTCTAGTGGCCACCCTAATTTATGGATAACAGAAGAAATTCATTTTCATAGATGTAGCAGGGCCAACAATTTGCAGGTAAACACTGATTTTCCTGCTTGTTCATGGACTTCAGAAAGTGGTCAGAATTTCACCTTGGTTAGAAGGTCTCAAAGCTAAACCATCTCTGAATCTGTGTACCCTGGAGACCATATTTCTGCGTTTGAGACATAGCAGTAAACAGCCCTGAGATGTGTTTGTTTGGGGATGGTGATAGATAAATTAAGTGAAGGGCCTGACAGCTTGGAATTTGCTTCTGCCCTTGGTATGACATAGGCTGAACTTGTTAATAGTCAGGGCATTTTTGCAAAGCCTGTGTCCACCTGAAAACACTTCTGTGGAGGTGGTTGTGTGAATGGGATGTGAATCTACTAGAAGTATAACATTTTGAATTTCAAGCATTAACAACTGAAGCATTTGATTGCACTGGTTGATTTTTATCATTTCTTTCTTACTTTGGCAAGACCTGGCATATGCATGGTATTCCTGCCCTTCCACTTCTGGCTCTAGCTGTAACAGTTTAATTCAGGTGTGATGTCTCTCTTCACTGGGAAACTCCAGAATAACCAGCCAGATTTCCAAATGTATCCAAGTACCTGTAGCTGTGCACAGACACCTAATGAGATCCACAGTATTGTTGAGATGCTCAATCTCAACAAAATCCTCGGGAGTTATGCACTTAGGTGCTTTAAAAATTGTCCTAATCTTGCTTTAATCAGAAGTGTAGTGGCATGACAGTCTCCTCTGTTTGAGTGCTGCAGTGCACCTAGGACCCGATTCAGTTGTTAAGAGATGACAATGTCATCGTGCCTGACATCTTCCCACTGAACAGCTTTGTGCCAGCAGGCCTGAGGTGTCTGAAGCTGACAGGCAATCAGCCCACTGAGGTCAAAGGATTTGTAGTCATGGCACTGTGGCGATAAAAAAATGTTTTTGAGTCCCACAGGGTAACACCGAAAAATGTTTTGCGTGAGCTTATCCTTACCTTATGTTCTAGGTAGTCATTTGCAGCAGTACTTACTCTGAGTGGGATTTATTGGGCTACATTGTCATCATTTCTCCGTTGCAGAAATCTACGTCTGAGCTAGACCTTTTCAGCTCATTTCGAAACCATCTCAGAGAGATCAGCACTGCCAAAGTGAATATTCTTTTCTAAAGGATATGGCTAAAAGGAGGTAAGAAGACATGTGCTCCACAAAAGCTTATTCTTCCCAGTTTGCTGTAGACTGTCTCAAAAATAGACCCCTTAAGTTAGTAGTGATGAAACTCACCCCCAATATCTTTATCTGTTTCCTGCATTTACCTTATAGTAAAGGTATGTCTGATCTAAACATCAAAGATGGGTCAAGAAGAGATCAGGGCCTACTCCATACTGTTTGATGGCAAGAATGAGTGCAATGTACCTGTATACCCCTGTCTCACTTTAAACACAGATTTTCAAGTACTCACCTTAAAAACTGAAAGCTTTGTTCTGCTGTCTTTTGTACAAGTGGAGAATATGAATAGCTCCATATGACAGATATAATTGATATCACATGAGAATCATGACTACAACAATACATTTTAGAGCACCAGGTGTGTTTCCAAAGAAGTGACATCTTCTGGTGTTTAGTTTCTGTGCAATTACTTTTATTAATTTTAAAGGAAGAGAGATCACTTCGCAATACAATGGAAAGGAGCAGAGGCTGCTGTTTCCCCTTCTGCAGGTAGCTAGGAAGCCATGTGCAGAGCCAGGAGCTTCCAGACACCAACTTGTCTGTTTTACAAGGCACATGATGCTTGCTGAAGAGACCAAGCTACTACTGTATATTTTAGTATGGGAGGAAAATCTGTCTCCAGTGGTTTCGGAGACCTTGTTACATCCCATTCCAAAATCTGTCAAACATGTAATGACAGCTAGGACGCAGAGGAATACTTCTCCGGTTCAAGAACAACAAGGCCCACAAGGAAAAATTGCTGATTCGCTAAACCCTTTACATTTCCAGATACAGCTGTAGGATGCTGACAACATTACTGTAAACTACCACAAATATCAGGACTTTTGCCTCTCTGGGTTATTCAGCCAGGCAGTTCAAATCTGAACAGTTCCCCTGTAACCTGGACACTGCCAATAAAGTAATCCTGAAATCTCATATTGACAGATGGAGCTGTGTTTAGATTCATCCAAAGGCAAGTTGCCTAAAGGTTCCAGTGGAACATCTTTTACAGGAGACGTCAACCCAAAGCACTAACGACTTGTGGTTGCTATCAACGTGCTGACACGCCTTACCTCAGAGAAGCGAGCAGCATATAGCTGTGTGTGCATTTTTATTAAAATAAATGGTAGCAGTAAAGATAACCAGTCATTAGCAACAGGAGAAATACATGCTGGTGTTGCAATTAATATAGCAAGTTCAACGAGACAGTGCACAGAAAGGGAAGGTGATCACCTTTTCCTCAAATTTTGAGGCAGATTGATACCGACTCCCACTCCCATTCGCAAGCACCAAGATGTGTATATCCAAGTAGGCTGTAAAGGATTATTTAAGTGCAACGTGGAGGACAAGTGATTCTGTTTATCAGGTCTTCATCATGTCTCCTGTGTTTTTCTTGATTGGTAACTCTAACCTGGTTTTTGTATAGGCAGTTTTTACCCATTAGGCGCTGACAGTGCTTGTGATCTTTTGCATCTTTATCTCGACCCACCACGGTGAGTCATTCGATAAATTGCTCATTTACTCACTGTCCTTTTTTCTCCTTCCCTGGATGTAATCTGCCCCTTGTTTTAATCCGTGCATTGTTTTCCTAATCTCGGTATGTTAAGCAACTGCACATGAATGTGCTGTGACTGTGATGATCTGCTGATCATGGTGCCATCAATGTTTCATTCTTTTACCCCTTCTCTGCCATTTCCTTTAGTGCTTTCACACAACATGCATTTCCATTTATTTCTGTTACAGTTCTCTGCATGAGGTGGTATGTCCACATAGGTTCAGGTATTGGAAGTGGTGTAATTGCACAGCATGCTCTCTCCTGCCAAAAGTCTCCTGCCTCTCAGTGGTATTAATTAGCCCTGGTGAGGTCTTGGACTGACACAGCCCTACAGTCCCCAATTCTGGAGCCTAGTACCAGTCCTAGATAGTAATACTAGAGAAGATGTGATGGCACAGACTAGTACAAAATATATAAGTGCTCATAGCTTTTAGTAGACTTGTACCACTCATGCAGAAGTCAGAGGCACTGTGCTCTCAATTTGAGTCCTTATAGGTAGGTAAAAACTACCATGATCATGCCTGAAATTAGATCTCATGAAAGTGTACACGTGACCTAAGTGACTTACAAAATCATGTAAGTAGGAACATGGTGAGAGTACAGTCTGCATCCAGATTATCTCACTCCCATCCCCACAGCTTTACTGCCAGAAATCTTTATCCCACAATGTCCCTAGAAATATGTAACTATTTTGACTTAGCAAAACCCAAATGAACATGCTTCCAGTCAGCAGAACTTTACCTCTTCTCCCCAAGACTGCCTGGAATAGATGTTCTTTCTTCTGTGACTGCTTTCTTCTGTGCATAAAACCCTGCCTCTACCCTGCAGGTATCCTTTCTCTCTTTGGAGCAGCACAGTCACTGAGATCGAATTTTAATTGTGCAAAACCAAAAATGGCTCAGTATGTCACCTCAGCGTGAAAGCAAGCAAGCAAGCAGGCAAGCTTTGAGTTATTTCAGAAGTGGCATATTCCCTCATTCTCACTAAGAGTTAATCATGCAGGAGAGGCGATTGTGTGGCCAAAACACAGGGCTATGACCTCAATTCTTTTCCTTGCTCTGTCACAGACTACACACAGCCTCACCTCACCTGGTACTAACCCTCCGTAATTTAAGTATCCTGTCTGAGTCCCCACAGCTGCATAGATAGGGAGTAGAGGGAATATACACCTAATGAGGAGTTCTTGGGTAGATGGGACACATGGAGGGCTCTGGGAGACCTCGGGGGGCTGCTTATCTCTATTTATGACAAAAGGAGCCCACATGGCCAGTTTAGGCTTTATTCATAGCTTTCGAGTGGCCAGATTGCAATGAGATGAGCTGATTTTGATTTTTATTTTTTAGATAATTATGTCAATGCTTCACCTTATAGTAGCACTTTAGCACCCACTTCAGCTGAGGTGGATCACCCATAAAGGACAAAGAGCCACAGTATTTATTGTGTTCTGTCCGTTCCTCCAAAATAGTTCAAACTTGTCTGATGAACTTGCGTTGTATTCTTACAGGACTGGTAAAACATATAGTTTCCCAGACCCTGTCTGAACTGTACCACTGGAGCACTAGGTGGCAATGTTGTTACAACGAAAACTCCTACCAGCTCCACAAGCCACAGCTATTTTGTACCACAGGAGATCCCCAGAAGATGAAGAAGTTCAGAGAGCTGTCACCACTCTTTCAGTGGTTGCGTGGCATCATTTTGGTGGCCTAAGTCCTGCTCCAAGTTAAAAGGTGTTGGCTGGCTTGTCTGTGTTTTAATTAAAAAGCAAGTGAAGACACTATATTGACATCTGTCAAAATATCTGCTCTTCTACCTCAAATTACCATTTTCTGGAGGATATTGAACAGGGCGCACAGGAATGAGGTACTGAGTGTCCTACTAGGATGGGGCTGAACAGTCTGATGAGGGGAAGCGAGCACTCAAGCCTGACCCTAATAATATGGGTGGGATCATGACAAGAATTAACTTGTACCTTCACCATTACTCATGTACAAATTCCAGGGAAATCAAAGACAACATTTCTGGTTATAAAATCTAGGCCGTGAACACCTTTTTAAAAGATTAGTGTTTTTAAAGAGAAAAGAGCCAAGACAGGTATGGAATAGCTAGCAGTTCGATCTGTGTTTAATCAACTACAGACAATTAATCAGTATTTTTAGGTCATGATTCTGAGGGATGCTCCATGGGCTCTGCACACTCTGAGTATTAGTTTTAATCCAGTCTAATATCCATCATTTATAGGTATTACAGACTGTGTGAATTGTAACTGCAGGTACCTATAAGATAAGTGACAATACTATTCTGCGTTTACTGCATCGTTATAAAAACCATAATGAAGATTCAGGTTTTAACTCCATTTTAAAGAAAACACCATGTCCCGCTAATAGCAGGAAGTTCTGTCATTGTGGTGAGAGTGAAAACATCCACAATGCAGAAGAATCCTCAACCCTTTCCCAGGGTTGTGTTGACTCTAGAGGCCCCTTCCAGCCCTGCGTTTCTTCTGGTCTACCGACCCCATAGTGGTGGTCAAATTCATTCGCGGTTTGAGCATCTTGGACTGTGCCAGGCTTACAGAGGGGCCAGGGTGGTCCCTTATGCTGGCTCGCAGTGATGCATGGTGATGATGTCGTGGTGCTCATGAGGCTCCAAAGAAGCATCAGCAGTAGAGCCAAGGGTCTAAACTACCAGGGTACCTATTTGCCCAGTCTGGAGCCTTTGCTGCTTATTGTGAGCAATGTTATATCACAGTTACTTATTTTATCAGCTTTAGTTATGTGTTAAGTGAATATTGTTTGCTCCATATCTTACATGGAGGTCATTTGCCAGGTCAGTTTCTAGAAGAGGTTCTCACAGTGTGTGTTTCCTCAGAGTATTAATTATACTGTAAAACCACAGCAATGTTGCAAAGGAGTGAGATCCAATTTTATCCGACTGGAAGAACAGGAGAAATTTACAGGTCTTACTCAGAGAATGTACTAAGGAGACATTATAATTACTCTCTAGATTTGTTTGGGGCAGTGAGGAACAAAGTCATCTTCATTATTTTGGTCCGAAGAAATTCTTTGAAGTCTCAGTTTATACACTACTTTAGGTCAAAAGAGGAATAAGATGAAGGAAAGTCCTTCCATGGATTTACTGAAGTTTTGCATGAGTTCATGTACCCGAATGCTTGAGGCTGCTCTAAGAAGAGGGTTCCTCTCTCTGAGGTGGACTTATGATTGCAATGTTAAATGCAGAGTTTCTTGACGTTTTTCAGTGGAAAAAATAAATCATGCTGAAAATCCTTTTTTTTTTCCTCCCAGAAAAAGCCTTTCTTCTCAGAAAAATATTCCCCGCAATACATTTATCTAGTATTTTTTAAAAGAAGATTTTAAAAAGAGTGGAAAGCATTGGAATGGCTTGCTTTGATTTCAAAAACTGGTAATACTGTGACATTTATGTCTCTTTACCCATGAATTTATTGGAATGAAATATATCCTTCTGTTTGTTGTCTTTCTTTTTCTGTACCCATCCTGAAGCCTCAACAAACTCCTCCATCTTCAAAAAAACTCATTTCTGCAGGACAGAAGAAATTGAGTAGGGCTGCAGCTCTGTAGTTTTCCAAAAGGTGAGTTCATTTTGCTTGGGATTTTTCTCATAATTCTTTGTGAAATGAAAACACTATTAGAATTTTTCCATGGGGATGTAATTTTAGCTAGTTTTGGTGGAATTGGTTTTCCATTTTGATACAGTCCAGAGGGCCTGATTTCACAGATTTTTAAGCTTGTCTAGGTGTAGGTTGCCCTGAAAGGGTTCCTGTCTTTTCCCCAAGGTTTTGACTGTCCTTTACTCCCTCTCCTTGCCCTCCAGCTTTCTTTTCTGTTGGGATAAGTTCATGATCAGCTGCTCACAAAGTGTAGAGTAACTGGCAGTGAGCAGAGGCTGTAAGCCTGCATTCAGATCGGCTCAAAGAGACAGTAAAACCTCTTTCTTAATACTGGAAAATCCTCTTGGTTGGATGAAACTCTAAATCGTTCATTGCTCCTTACAAAAAAACAAAAAAAAACAAAAAAAACCCAAAAACCTACTAGACAGTTACCAACCCTGAGGAGTTTATTTATTTATTTTTGTCCTGGTATGTCATTACATGGAGGGAGAGGAAGGGAGACAAAGTTTTATTAATACCATAAAAACAGCTGATTCTTTTTCTCTCCCAGAACCATCCTTTTAGATTGGAGGCAAAAGAGAGGGATGAAATGAGGCATTTTTGATGTTTTTTAGCCATGTGATCACACATAGACTTTGACAGCACAGTGAAGTTGTGCTGATAGCTGAAAAAAGCTCAGAAGCAGCTAAAAGACTAAAAGTTTAAAAATGTGAAGAGATGTGCTTTTCTGGTCTTGTTAATGTCTCATTAGCTTCTGGCATAGTAAATTGCCTAGACCAGCAAAACCAGTCTCTTCCTCTATCCTTTTTTAATGCAAATTTTAAAAATAAAACAAAATTGTAACATCAGTACAAAAAGTGGTACCCAAAAGAGTAGACTGGACTTAACATATTTGTTAAACAGCATATATGACAATAAGAGTATCCTTCCATCCAAGCCCTCCCTCCCAGACTGGTTTATCTCCCCTAAATTCCCATTTACATAACTTACTGCCAAGTTTTCAAAACCACCTTCTGGTCCGTTGTTTCTCAGTGTTTCTGTGCTCAGTCAGTAAATCAGAAACAATCAAGCATCACCCCACCGTAACCGCAACCAGACATAAATGCAAGGACGTCTACTGTGCAATTCATTAAAAACATACTGAAATCAGTGCAACAATCAGCATTGCTACCAGTGGGGTTTGGATGACACCCTTTTTTTCTGAACATGCCCTAGTCTGGATTTCCAAAGGCTGCTGAATGCTGAAATATGTGGCTAAAAAGTTCAAGTCTTTTTGAAACCCCTCTACATTTCTAGGCATCAAAATGTCTCTGATCTGGCCCCAGGGATCACGGTGACAGGACAGGCAAATACATATCTCAGCAGCCTCCAATCCATCTTTATTATTTCCAAAATGCATGGCTTCCAAAATCCCAGATGAAAAAAGTGGGGAAAGGCAATATTGTCTTTCCTTACTTATGGAAGAGGTCTGGATTCAAGAGAGAGGCTTTAAAACTCAGAAGTCTTCCTTTAACTAGCCCAGTTGTCATTCCTACATGAATTACATTCTCCATTCTTGACTGAATTCCTTAGAAGGACCCTGTGGAGAAATTTAAGGTCTAAAAGAGGCACATGAGCCCAGTCAGACACCCTGGAGCTGGTTAAGTCAAGCAAATCATTAGCATAGGTGGAACAATCCTGAAAATTGCCAGCCTCTCAGGAAATCCTTCAGTTGGAATACAAAAGAGAGTTTTTATTATTTTTTCCTGGACTTTTTTTGAAAGGACATTTTTCCTCCCTTCTTCCCACCTTCTTCCCATTATTTTCCCCCTAAAAACTTAATGAAATGCTTTTGTAGACAGTGCTGTTTACTAAAACCCAGGACCAAAAAAATGTTTTCATTTATTTAAGCTAAAAACCATCATTAGGAATGCCTCTATCACCAAATTAATCACAGTTTCAACACAGATTCTTAAAAATGCATATTGAATTTGAAAAAAAAAAATCTTTTTGTTCTATCTCTAATGGTATTTGTTGTTGTTGTTGTTGAAATACCAGTTCACAGACATTTTTAGACTCAGTTGCATCTGAGCTGGAGTGGCGACGCAGGGCAGACCTGCCTGGAAGGAAGAGTGCGTAGGGAAGTAAACTTTGGTGCACTGATACGTGATATGATATCTAAATTAAATGTGCGTAGGAAGGAGAAAATGAAGGGTGGTCTAAAAACAGCTTTTTGCAATGAAAGATAACCCGCCCCTCGTCACAGAAGAACGAAAGGGGCTGGAGAAGTGCAAAGCTGGAAATACAGATGAAGGCGCTTGCGATTCCTCCATGAAAACTGGATTCCAAGAGACCTTGAGAGGTCCTTATGCATCGTCAGCTGAGGCTGGGGAATGAAGACAAACACTTTCATGATTTCCCACCATAATACCTGCCGTATTTTTTTTTTCTCACATGTCTACTCTGAAAGCTGTTTCAACATTGCCTCACACCTGAAGTAGCTAATTGGTAGCACTAGTTGAGTGCCAACAGCCCCCAAATTAGAAAGGAAATGTTTCATATACCTCTGCAAACTGCATAATGAACGTCAGGCAAAGGCGTTGTCAGCGCTCTGATATCTGGGGCAAACACCTTTCAAGCATGCAAATGAAAACACTTAATATATATCACTAACTAGGTGGTGTGTCAATGCATAGTAGTACTTACCATCATAATTCCATTTTCAGGTAGGCAAACGCACACATGTTTCCTTGAAGGGTGCCATTCTTGCTGCTTCTCATATCCAAGAGAGTCTTTTCAGGATGGCTTTGGCCTCCACAAAGCCTACCTCTCTTTGTTATAACTGTAGCTGCAAAATTTGGCTCTGAGAAAGACGCTAATTCTGGCACAATCACTTATGATGTTTCATGCCACAGTGCATAAAATTGTTAATAGATGAAGAAAAAATAAGTGATTCTTTTTGTTTAATGGTGATGTACAGTCCATCAGATTAGCAGCTACGTGATCCATGACTTTCCCCAGATTCATTAAAGATTTTGCTTAGCCTTCCTGCCCTTTCAAAACCATAAATTCTACTAGCATTACACGCCAAGTTGATTTAAAGTGGTTGCTCAATCAAAAGAAAGTGTTGACTCTAAATTTCAGTGCTTTGTGATGTTCTGAAGCAAATTGTAATCTGCTTTCATGGACAAAACAAGACTCTCCACCCCTTTGACTTGGATTGCTGAATTTTTGCTATTTTGGTATTATGAGATAATGAACAGCTTTCTTTGGTTCATTGGTCATTTTGGTTGGTTTTTTTTTTTCTCACTTTTTTTTTAAAGGAATCATTGGATGCTTCAAATGTAACTTAGTTGAAGTTCTTTGGAGTTGCTGTCCAGTTTAAGTCATCATGTATAATTCAGTAGTACGGCCTACCCAGACCCAAGCAAGGCTTAAAGGGCTGAGCCCTGCATTCTTCGGGCACTCAGGACTCCCATTGACGCACTGAATGTCGGATTCAGCCATCTATAGCAAACATATGTCAACACACAGATGGTCACAACAGCAGCGTTTTCCCACAGACATTCACTTGGTATTTTAAAGCAGCCCCTCTTCCATTTTGTTCCCAGCCCCTTGTTTTTTTCACCCAACTATTCCAGACAATTTAACCCGCAAGCAGAAACATTTTGCTGAGGAAGGCACACAGATACAACAACGAAGGGAACCCAAAAAAATAAGCTGGGAAGGGGATTAGCTAGCCAGATGGACAGATGGACTGATAGATTGATATGCAGAAACAGTTTGTTTGAAGCAAATACAAGAATATATTCAGAGAACGCAGATTATTGCTTATATGAAGAGTTCATGGTGGGAATCTGGTGTTCCAAGATAGGCTCATGTAGGCACGGAAAGAAAAGGTATGCATAAGGTTTCTTTCACCAAAAAAAAAATCTCCTTATTAAAAAAAAAAAAAAAGTCGGGGTTTTAGCTGGAAGGTAAATATAGATGGGATTTGGGCACACAGAATAACAGAAAAGACTTGGAACATCAATTTCACAGACCTACATTAGGCTCATATGTCCAGAAATGAGGCAGAAGGGATTGTCATTAACACTTAATTTTAGGCCACAAATAGAGGTGAATAAGACAAATAGGCATTTTCTCTGTCTCCCTAAATCAGTCCCTGTGAGCTCCAAGTTGGCACCGGGAAAAGCTGATCTCTCTCTGTGCCAACTACAGAATGAGCTTCCTCTTGTTAGACGCTCTTTACCTTTCGCCCTTTCTACTTCCTCCTTCCTCATTTCCTACCAGCCCACATAGGCATCTTCTAAGTAAACAGGCTGTGAATCCCAGCCCCGGGTGCCATACTCAGGTCACGCAGTAGTCAGGGACTTTGGGGTTCTGCAAACCTACCTCTGAGAGAGGAAGCATGTCTCTGCACGTTACTGTCAACCATTCAAAGCTTTGAGTTTTGAAGGGTCTGGTTTATTTAGGACTGCTTCACAGAAAGAGGCACTTCCAAAGGGAAATTCCTCTCATCCTAAGATAGGCGTCTAAGATAGGTGGGTGAAACACACTTTAGAGGTGTCTCTTTCCATGGACAATGGAAGAAAGCCAGATGACTAACTTGGATGAAGGACTATCTTTTAGGAGACTTAAGGAAAACACCACCAAACCAAACAACAACTGGAAAATAGCTTTAGCATTGCCTGCAATCCACTGCCAGAGGTAGAGCTCTGGCTTGAAAGAAAAACACCGTGCTACCGAAGTCTTCTGGTAGTGTGAAGGAAAGTGCAGACTCAGAGATGTGAGTTAAAGTTGCAAATTAGGCTAACTCTCCTGGGAATGGTACCAAGTGGGTCATTTGGTCTGAAGAAACAAAAATAAACACGCATGATGCTGTTGTACAGAAACTAGAGCACTTCATCAACACCTGGCTGCAGATGAACCTCTGTTATTGATAAATACTGTTGCAATAGTGTGCAGAGAATTTAAACAGGCCCAGAATATGATTCATTCATTCAACTTCATTGAGTTCTGGTGCCTGAGCCAGGACAATGGCCCTGCTTGATATGCTCCTACAAATCAGATGTTCTCCAGGCACAGAGTAGTCAAAGACCATCCTTTCCCCAAAGATTTCACCATCTAAATCATTATGTTCCTTCTCTGTTGTACTTTGGAGACTCCTAGATTTTGATGCCATGAAAGGGACTGTTGGACATCTTTGTCTGGCCCAGGTATTGTGCACTGCACCCCCAAATTTTTGGAGAATAATTCAGAACTTCCAGAAGAGCCCATATTGTTGACTGTAAAATATATAAGGGCAAAATCTTCACCAAATCTTTTGGCTGTTTGTTCCACTGATTAATCTATTTGGACATAAATTATTACCTGTCAAAATTAAAAGGCTTGAAATTATTAATCTCTTCCCACTATTCTAACATACACCTACTATCAAGTTGTGAGTTGTTTGCTAACTGAGATTTCCCCTTTCAATACCTTGCTACCTGCCCCTTCATTTAGGTCTTTGTGAGCCTTCTACGTTCATTAGACTTCTTGGTCCTTCACTCCATGTCCTCCCCATTTCCTCCTGCTCTTTCACAGGCTTGATTTCCCTGGGACCCCACACGGTTGCACCCTGCTTTGCTCTCCCTTTCACATTTCTTCCTCTTTTATCCACATCTCCTTCTCAACCATGTTAATGTCTGATCTAATATAGACACATCAGGCTATGCTGCAGCTTCAGACTTGGCTCCTGTTAGGCAGTAGGAATGATATCCATGGGTGTCAAGCAGCAAAGTCCCTTCTGCATAGCTGCCTCCAATTTACATCAGCTGAGGATCCAGCCTTCTGCTGCCAAAAGTACTAATGATTTTGCAGAAATATGGGTCTCTCTCCCTCTCTCTCCCCCTCTCTTCCTGTTTTTTTCTCCCAGCATGAAAGATCTAATTACAAATTGCTGAAGGCTTTGCTACCAAAAAAAAAAAAAAAAAGATACCCTTTTGACTCTGCATTGTCTGTTACTAATTTACTGAAAAGAATTGGATCTATATTTTCACCCAAATAAATATTTCTACTCGTGAATACTGAGAACAACTATTCTTTGAAATGTCTCCATGGAGAGTTTTTAAACTTATTTTCACAGCTGTATGTTTTTAGGCTGATATTACTGAGCATCAGTGCTATGAGTGATAGGATCATTAGCATGGTACATTGTTAAAAGAACCATCCAATTTGGCCTTCCGCTCTCTGGAAATGCCAATTATCTTACCTCTCAATATCTTCAATCCAGTAGATGGGAAGTGTGCCATATTTTTATTTGTTATGATTATATTAAGGATGACAATATAGCAAAGGCTGGAGGCTACATTAATACTAGCAAACTGAACAGTGTGAGGGCCTTTCTCTACCCCTGGGGACCCACTGAAGCAGAGGCTATTTATGCATTTTCCTTGGGGCCCACGCTGAGGTGTGTCCAGAGAAAGCCAACTGGGTCATGGCAAAGGGGTCTCTACTGCATGGTGCTTGATGACCCAAAGTATCTGACAACCAGAAGAGACAAAGACACTGTTTGGCATGCAAGGAACTGCTTATATTTGGGAGTGCTGATTTCTAGAATAAGGGATTGAAGGAGAACATTTTGAGATTTGGGGTCCTAGTCCCCGTCAGAGTTTAACTTCAGGAGAGTCACTTTGTGGATCTAGGCCTCAGCAAGTTGTCCAAGCTATGGAAGCGTTTGGCAGAGTCAGGAATCGAACGAGTGTTACCTGATCCCTGGCTCAATGCCATGAAGAAGACCACCTGGAAGAACACCACCAAGAAGACCACCAGGTCTTCTCAGGCTTTCTCAGAAAAATTTGGGTTGAACTTTTACAGTAGCACTTTCAGTCACCACAGGGTGTTTTTATTGTGAAGTAGGTTGCATATAAGACATCTCTTTGAGACAGAAGCACCAAAAGCCCCATCACAGAGTCATTCCATGAAGAGATGCAATAAAAACAAACAACTGAAACATGACTGGAGTTATCTTTGCTTCTCATTCTTCCCACTAGTTGATGTGTTGATGCAATATTGACAACTCATTTTTACTGAGTGTCAGCTGGGGGTCCGGTTTAGCCTCAAAGGCAAGCATTTCTGAAAAAAGTAATACAGGAAGGAATAACGATGAGACTCGATAGGCCTAATTTATGACCTTACAGAGGGAAAACTCAATCTCAGAGGGTGTTTTGCAAGAATGAGGACTGTAGGGGCTCAGGCAGTGAAGGAGGTACAACAGTCCTAAAACCAAGCACTGCCAGAGACATCCAGATTAGCTGTAGGTCCATCAGCTCTGGAACTGGAGGCAAAACAGACACAACAGAGGGAGTTAAGGTACTGGGTGCTGCTGCAGGGCAGTGCAGATGATTTGGAAGTAATGTTATACTAATGTGGACATGGCCAGGATTGGTATCATGACTCCCATCCCTTGCTTTTACCTGAAATTAATATTCCCTCCATAGTAAATTCTCTTCCATAGCTGAACACTATTTAAACTAGTAGTTCAGAGGTTACAGACTGCACTGGAACCCATTCCTTCCCTAATTAGTGTCCTCCATTATTTACACTGCTTAGGTCTGACTTTCATATCTTTGCACTTTCTGTAACCAGTTGGTGATGGGGCAAAATTAGAAACCTCACTCATACCACTAGAAATATTTCCACCCTGTCCCTGTAGGCATGACGTGACTGTTTTTCTATCTTCTCAATGGTTTATTTTCCTTCAGTTTGTATTGTCACTTACCCTTCTGCAAAAATCCCAGCAAAGCAGAGCTGGGGATTGGCACATACCCTTTGCTTGGGTGCAAATGACAAAATGCAATGCAGACAATGGCAAAGCAGACTCAAAGAAGACAGGGGAAACCTAGTGTGTGATTCACTATACCTAAGCATGGGAACTACAGGATATGCAGTGTAGCAGAGCCCCTCTGGAGCTGTGATTCAAGGCCAGAAAGAATATTTTAAGTCATTTCAGATTGGCGCTAGATGCTCATGGTTAGGCAGCTGCATTGAGCTCCTTGTGTCTTAAGCTTGAACTGAACCTGCCCCATATGTCTTCAGTAGCCAATGTCAGCCACCAAAAGGTGAGGAGAAAAAACATATCTTCTCTGAAAAGAACACTTTTGAGATTGACACGTATTTAACTCCATTCTGGACCCCAGCACAGGACTCCAAAGTCTGAGTAAAAGACTGTCAATCCCAAATGGTAGCATTTTTTAAAAAATATTTTATTCTTATAAGGGGGTTCAGTTGACTAAATACAGAAATGCACTGCCATTTGAGATGCCCAGGGACATCTGCACAGGGTGGGCAGGCCTGACATTGGACTTACGGGAGATCTGCATACTTCTCAAGCAGCAGAGTCCTGAAAAATGACACTAAATTCAGGAAACTGAAAACCATCTTCAGTGCCCACTGCCCACTCAAAAAGCAGGACACGGAGTATCCTGTCACTGTGTTTGTCTTAGAAAGTTCACTAATCTCTGCAGAACAAACACCAAAAGATGGTTTACCTACAGCTGTAAAGAGTTCGTCTATGGTTAAATGAAAAACCCAGACTATCTGTAGAAAAAAACAGTAGGTTTCCTTAATCCTTAGCAGTGAGCCTGCTCTTTCCAGACCTTGAACATGTTCTGGTTTAGCAGATCATTGCTCATCCTCTTATGGTTTACAATGCAGGTCATGAACTCGGAGTATAATATTTCAGCACTTACGTTTTTAAAGTGCAACCCATGTAGCATTTTAAGCAGAGTAAATACTCAATTACAAGACAGCATGATACTACTAGTACAATGTTATGTGACAGGGAAAACAGGACAAGTAATTGCATTTGTTTAATTTAAGAAATCAAGTGGACAAGGGTACGCAGACCTTTCTCTTACCCTTATTACTTGTTTCAATTTTCTTGCTGGTATTTTTCCTCCTGTTTAATAGGCAAGGCAGCTGACAACTGAATTAGTACTCTTTCCTTAGTATGCCACTGGCTCATGACAATAGCCTTAGGGGTAAGATATAGATAACTGAGAAGTTTTCTCACTGTTGTGATATATTTTTTCATATGGTTAATAAGGCAATTGAAATGACATTCTGTCACAGTGGTACAATCCAGTGAATTTGTGATTTCCCTTGTGTTGCCACTAGGAGGAGATGCACTGTGTTTAATATCTCCCTCTCTTCTTCTTGGAGAACACATTTAAAGGATATGACAGTCTGCGAACTAAAGCGTCCTTTAGTGTTGCTAAGGATTAGCGGCTGTTTATTATCACTAATGGGAAAAGGCTTACAGCTGAACTACTATTTTTCCACTTTGGATTTTATTTTGAAAGAATCACAATAGTGCCCTTATATTCCAATCAGTGCGTTCAGCTAAAGAAACACAAATAAGAGAATCATCAGCAATTAAAATGAAACAATAATAATGGCTAAATCTGTGTAAAAGGATACTTAGTAAATTGTTTATAAGCAATTACATAGTTTTCCCTGCAATAAAGCCTATCAAAGCATGTTGGGCCCAGTTCATTTCTGAAATAACTCCATAATTCCTTATGCCAAATCCTGCTGTTACTGCTATAAATCAAGGTATTTGCAGGCCAAAGCAGCTGAAGACTCTGCCCAGTCTATCTGTGCCAGCAGCAATGCTCTGCACCCTGTCCTGAAAGGTGTGAAAGGCAACGGGAGCTAATAGTGCTGGGGACCTAGTGAGAGCAGGGCTTTTGTCAGCCAAGATCTCCTTCAGCACCACAAGCTATTCTAATATGGTAATTGATTATTTCCCAAAGGCCTCTGTACCAGCAGCTCAGATCCATAGAAGACATTGCCTTAGTTCAAGCGTCCATCACAACTATAGTGACTACAGTGCAGAAAGGTAATTGGAGCGGCAGAGACTGTCCTGTTCTCAACAGGCAGGCAATTGCCCCGTGGCAAGGAGGAAGAGGATGGTGTATTTATGCATGGGCACATATTGTTGAACGGGTACACACCTCTAGACATACTGTCTGTGCTCAAAGGGCTCCAGCTTGTGCGTTGCAGGTTATAAATCTGATCAGTGTCTAAGGGTACTGCTTTTAGCTAGAACTTTGCTTACTGCAGGTAAGCACATTTAGCTAGCAGCTAGCAGAGTGTTTATCAGAAAACTCCAAGGACATGAATAAAGGGTTAGAATTTTTCTTCTCATTGTTAAGTCTGAGGCACAGCATATGCATACATACGTATTCCTTTGTTTTAACACTTGAAAGTTATAGATATGGAGTGCTCAGTGTTTCTCCCATGCTTTGAGGACCACCACAGGCTCAGACATATTAAGTCCCATGCTTAGGAAAGTTATATATTTATTCAGTCCTATCCCATTGCATCCCAACTCACACTTCTTACACAGCCCCACACTGATTTCAGCTTCTTATTTTTCCCACTCTGTGACCTCCCTTGCTTGTTACAGGTAGTTGGCATGTTTTCTAAATCACCAAACAGTGGAGTCTGATGCATGGGATGGAAAGAGAGCATGGTGTTAAATAGCCAGAGAGTACAACTTAATGTAAATGTTCACCTTCATCAAATGACATACCATGACCTCTTCCCAGAAGGTGATCTAATGTCCCCATCCCAAGACTTGATCTTACTTTGTAAGCTGAGGATTGTGAGTTGGTTGCCTAATAGGGATATGGTCATGCAGACATCCTGGGCACAATTTTGGGGTGTTTAACACCACTTGAAATGCCTACCCCTGAGCTGATGCTCCAGAAGGGAATGGGTCTCCTGTAACTCCATGTCATATCTGGTAATCCTTGTGGATGGCCTGGATACCCTAGGGTGTCTCATATAGCACTAGACCCCACTGCATTGAGCTCTGCCCATCTAGTCTATTTGCACCTTTCTCCTGTGCTTCTTCACGTATTGTAAAACACGGGGCTTCCGGCAAGTCTGTATCTGGGATTTTTAGAGGCAGCAAATGATCAACTCTTTGTATATTCAGTTCATGGAAGGAATAGAACTACATGCAAATTCAACCACATTCTTTTAATAGTCTCATTGAACTAAAGCGGTGGAAAAGAGGATACATTAAATAATTTGGCATTGACTTTCCCTTTTTAAGATAAATGTTTGAACTTTCCATTTCAGAGGGAAGTTTTATTTCAAAATCAACTTATATTTTTAAAGGGAATAATAAAGAAGAAATAAATTAACCCAAGGTACTTTGATATGTCAGTTCTTACAGGATGCCTGATCCTACAAGCAGGTACATGCAGATTAAGACTAAGCACTCCCTTCGCCT
Source organism: Apteryx mantelli (assembly GCF_036417845.1). Taxonomy (NCBI): domain Eukaryota; kingdom Metazoa; phylum Chordata; class Aves; order Apterygiformes; family Apterygidae; genus Apteryx; species Apteryx mantelli. The sequence goes on along the minus strand of NC_089980.1, from coordinate 135,674,749 downwards.
TTGTCACACTACTCAGGTGCTGAGGGTAAAACACGTACAGATATTTGCAGGATTGGGGCCCAACTGAGCAATGACTGATTTTATGTATCTGGAAGCAATGATCATATGAATAATACATCTATGGGCCTGAAGATTTAATGGCATGTAGAAAACATTACAGGATGAATGCAAATTGTGATGAACCAAACAGTAGATTTCCAGTAACTGAAAGGAAATTTAGGGTTAAATGATGTCAGACTAGGGTCTGGATATTAATTCTTCCTATTTAAGCAGAGACAAATTCTATGAGGCTACATTAATGACAGTTTAAAAAACTAATATGTTGTTCGACTGACTAATGCTGTGGACCTAAGTATTGCAGACAAATAGCAAAGTAGTCTGACTGGAAGGAAAGCACCTCCAAAATTGGACTTTGTTGTCTGTTGAAAAAGCAGCACATGTAAGGAGGTTTTCTATTTTGATATTTTTTTCCTGCAGCACTCTGCACTGTTGTTTTGGCTGCTTAGAGCTCTGGAGAGGGTTTTTCCCTTTCCTCCTATACACTGAAATCTCTTTTTAAACAACCTTTTAATTTGTCACTTTCAATATATTTCATCTGCGCTCCTGGAAACGCAACTGTGATGGGGAAGGAGTGGGGTGGTGGGAGCTGATTTTGTTTCTCTGAAGGGTGAAGGGGATTTTGCCCTTCACTGAAGGCAACAAGACCTTCCCGCTGCCGTCATGGTGTTGTCCGTCCCCAGCACCCGGGAGTACCTCCAGGGAGCCACTGAGCAGTGCCTTGGATGGGCTCCTTTGCACAGAGAGTGCTTTAACAACTCTTTGACTTTCATGGAAAAGATTAAACACCGAGAGCTGTACCTTTCCATGCCTGTTAAATGCTTGTTTCAAAAATCCTCCCAGTCTTTTTTTCCAATCAGGATTCACTTTTACAAGAGAATTTAGCATTCATGAAGAGTTTATCATGACAAGTGTGAACCCTGAGAGCCAGCATAGATTAACTGATTTTCCTAGAACTCTGCAGATTAGCTGTCTCCATCAAATATGTGTGCCTAGATTGCCAGTTAAATTGAGATTTGCTATCATCCACAATGGCTACGTCTACACACACACAGGCCTTGAAGAAAAGAAGCTCAAGATCTCTCTTGACGTGGTAACAAGCTCCACACACTTTCTTCTAAATTTTTATGTCTTATTGTACCATAACCCAACAGAGAAGGCAGGCAGTGTTCTACCAACATTAAAAATCTGCTTCCCCTCAGCCCCTCTTCTATCTCCACGGGAAGCTGTTGACAAGTCATTTAAAAAATAGACAAGAACAAACACATCCAAAGCATTTTAAAATACAAAGGCCTTAGGGAAAAGAAAAAAAAAAGTCTGCAACACTACTGCAGAACACAGAAGTGCTGGCTGTGGAAAATGGACCAGCATGGGCTCCAGGGAGTAAATGAGGGGATCTGGGGAATTTGAAATCATGCCGGGCTATCCATACAGGCATAGCCAATCTTTGAACATAAACACCACAATGGCTTAGCCCAGATGCCAGTGGTGTTTGGAGAGGAAGATCCTGAACATGATATGTATGATAATATGGACTGACCTCTTGCAACACCTGTATTGATCAAGTGTGGGCACGCCAAAGCAGCTTACCCTGTCTTGTCTACTCCTCAGTTACCTCTTCTTAAGCACAATGCATACACCTTGATTGTCCAGGGAATTTTCCCTTGCGGTGGATAGCTATTGCCCAGCAGCGTGTGGTTTGTCTGACTACTTTGGACACCTGCAGTAGGATGAGATGACTTGCACACTGAGAATTCTTATTCCTCTATCTTGACTGAAAAGTAAGTCTTGAATGACTACCTTAGACGGAAATTTTACATTTGATAGGATGAATCCCCCATGTGAACCTAAGTTACAGCCATACTGTCTCGGGCGATGTGGAACTTGCCCTGCTTAAGTCTTCAGCTGAGTCTAGTCTTAACCTTGTAAGGTAGCCACAACCTTAGTTCCTCCTCAGTTTCCCCAAAAGGGCCTCCTTGTAATGATAACACTCACCAAACTCCAAGTAAACATTGTAGGAAGAATATACTGAGCTCTCTTAACTTCAGCATGAGTTTGGCATAGGAAAGGATGGCAGGGCTAAAGGTACCTTGGGCAACACAAAGAAGACATCTTCATACAAAGCCCTGCTGAGGCATTTGAGCCTCTCATTTTTTTTATGCAATCCTTTTAACAGATATGAAACTTTAAAGTGTGTATTTTCCATGCGATTCTTGGACCAATCCTTGCATTCCATTTTAGTAGCAGATTAAAAACAAATCAATAAATCAGAAATTTCCCGAGCAATATTATTTCAGATAAACAATCACAAAGGTTACCACAAAGACACCATGGGAGTGCAGGTTTCAGCAAGGGAGGAATGAGAAGATTTACAGTAGAGGAAGGCAAGACGCAGTTCAGTCAGTTAAACTATATGTAATGATCTGCTGTCTGCTCCCTCCCTATCTTCCTTGGCTTCTTAGGTGAGGATTCTCTGAAGGGGTCAGCAGAAACAAAATGCTGCTGCCATGAAAATGTGCTTAATAATAGCTGGGATAGAAGTTGAGTTCAAGCAATGCTGTTGAGACATTTACACTATCTGGGCCTCAGCCACACCTGGTTCAGAAGTCTCATCATTGAATTAACTATTCCTGAACCTGAGGCTGAAATACCAGCAGGGCTGATAGATCCAGAATAAGTTTGAACATCCCACCTTGACTTTTAAAAGAGAAAATCAGTTACATGACTGTGTGGCCAAAACCTCTTGCTCTCCTCTGGCTTTTAAGACTGAGCAGTGTGAATATTCTGGGATACTGCAAAAGTATCTTGGCTGCTTTAGGCATACATGAAGGTGCTGAGATTGAATAGGGTTATAAAAGGCCAAAAACCTGAACAAGGACATGATTTTACAGGCTCCACTATTGTGTATATCAATGTCACCCTATGTCAACACTGATTTTCTGTAGTGTCTTGGAAACCCATTCACCCTAGGATCCTGGAGTGTTAGGCACTGTACCAATCTAGAATCAAAAATACAAGAGAGCTTGCAGTCCAAGAAGTGAATATGTTTATCTTAACATTATTTAATTTGGCTGTGGCATGGTGTTGGGAAAAGTTCTTTTTGAAGAGTTTTGCAGCTACTGACTTGTTCTGCAATGCACAATTTTTTTCCCACGTTGTGATTTTGATGGAACAGCTCATGGAAAAAAAGCATTACTGAATAAGGGCAAATATATCAGACTTGAACCCTTTGAAGGTTTCTAGGGCTTGCGCTATTGACAGTTTCTTTTCTGAATTTTCTTTGTTTTTTGTGCCTAACGAGTATCTGACGGCTGTTTTAGAAACTACTAGCATATTCAACAGAACACTAAATTTTACAGTACCCCTACAGTAACCTTAATACCTTTTATCTTGAATACTGTAGCACATGTACCTTTATTTATAATGTATTGTACAGACTGTGATGCTCACTAGTGCTGTATTTTTACCATTAGCACTCCGGGAAATGAAAGAACTGGAGCTTAAATTATGACAGGGGCAATTCAAGGCAGTCTTATTTGGCAGGGTAGCTTTCATTTAAGTTGCAGCCCAAAGTGGTCTGTAGGATTGGGTGGGTAAACAGTTACCGGAACAAAATACTAGGAAAATGAGAGGAAGAAATACAGGCCAGGAAATGAACATAATTTTGGTTTTCAGCTCATTTTCGAGATGCAGAATGGAATTGGCATGGAAGGGTATGAAGAGGCTGTGACAAGTGATTAGCACCTAACTTAGAAGTGTAGCTGCTGCTTAATTTCATTGTGTATCGCCCTCTAAAGTCAGCTACTCCCTCTCCTGATTACAACAGGAGACCAGGCTTCCTGCTATTGGCAGCTAGGGTACATTTTCCCTACAGGTGGTGTAAAAATCTCTGAAAATGAGCCAATGATCTTCTTTTGTAGTGGGATGGAAGTGGGAAGATCAACCTTAGTGAGACAAAGTCCCTGCGGAGTAGGGCTGGAGGCAAGCAATTCAACCAGAGATTTCCAATTAAGGCTGAATGCTGTGGAGTTGGCTAACTCCGCCAAAAGTTTTAAAACTGCACAGATCTTAGACAACTTGTGTCATCTGAGGGACGGCACTATCTCCAATGGGCAGTTAGGTAGCTGCATTGTTCTGAACCACATCTGTGGGAAGAGCACTTTTTATTCTTTGCAAAGCAGATTGCAAGGAATACAGGGGTCCTAGTCCCACCGACGAAACTCGTGCTGCTGATCAGTGACAAACTCCTATCAACTGAAACAGCATCAAGCCCTAAAGATGAAAGCTAACCAGAAGCATAGTGATCTTTTTTTTTTTTGGTGTGTATGCTGGCAATGAACTACGCTAGAGTAGAAAGAAACAGGCTTGATTCTGCTTTTCCTTCCCAAAGTATAAATGAGGAGTAATGCTACTGAATTCAGTGGAGTTTGTGTGAGTAAGTGGAAAATCAGATTTTGAGAGTTCTGTCGAACCCAAGCCCACATCTCGTAGCAGGCTATGTTTCCACTTCTTTCTCACAGGGGTTCTTTGTTTGTATTTTTCCCCTCTGTGTGTCTTTTTATTTTCCTTTCCTTTCAAGTCTTAAATCCTATAGGTGACCAATCTTTCATCCATAATCTGCAGCATTCAAATTAAAAGAAACGGTCTATAGATTCTAGGATTTTCTGCACACCATGGCTAAATCCTAGCAGAGTCCCCTATGAGTAAAGAAAGCCAGAAACAGAGTGTGAAGTTAAATTGATCCAATCAATGTGCCACATGCAATCATGTTGTGTTCATTGCTAGTCAACAAACAAGCTAAAGCCCTAGATATATTTCCCCTCCTTAATAAATTGCCGTTTTATCAAGTGATGGGTTACCTAGACATGTTTAGCAATCTCGGTAGCTCACGCTCTTATTAATCATTCTGTAGCCTTGAAATTTGAAAATAATAGGATTCCATATATCTTCCTTCAACTGAATACTTCTAAAATCCATTTTCAGAGGCTTGTGTTATATTAGGAATAAATATGATCATTTTTCATAGTGAACCTGAATATTGCTTTACAGAAAATGGATAGAATGGAAATAAGTGCATTTTCCTCCAGTAACATTAAACAAAAAGGTTAAGCTCCCACTGACAGGAAAGATGTATTTGCAAGTGATTAGTTATATTCCTACCATAGTGCTTGTCTGTGTTCTTCTTTTGATGTTTAAACAAAGCTCTTGAACACACTGGGTTGTAGTCTCTGATGTTGATTTATAGGTAGGACTGAATTCCAAACACTGAACTAGTAGGCAGGCAATAATAAAAAGGAGATATATATATATATTTTTTCCTGCTGGTTAATATGTGACTAAGCTATCCTGTTTTAGGCCTCAGTCTGTCAAGAGCAGGTGTATAATAGGGGAGTCCTTGAGGCGCAAAGACTGGAGCTATACACAAAGGGTTTTGTTCAGCTGCACTCAGGACAAATGTTGAAACACCAATTTACAAAATTGTTTTGACACAGAATTATTTTATAGTTATTATGACACAGACGCAAAATTATTTAGGTTACTCCAGGCCCAAGAGGATTGGTAGGAACTCCAGATGGACCTAACTAAACTGCTGTAGGTAATTGGGCAGCACAACGGCAGATGAAATTCAACACAGACAAGCGGAAGATAAAATGCTTTGGGAAGAAGAGTCTAAAAGCGCTGAAAATCCCATTGACTTCAGGGAGGCCAGATCCTTCAAGTGCTAGTGGGAGCTGAACAAATTTTACATCTTAGTAGAAATCTGTTGGAGTAATTGTAGGCAGCTCAGTGAAGATGGCAATTAAGTAGAGAATTATGATCAAAATCGTAGTAACAAAGATTTTGGGAGAGCGGAGAGTGATGGGCAAACTTTTCAGAAGCGCATGAGGAAATTAAATCCAGCTCATTTTAATGATACAGAGGATCCTAAATGACCTGGCTATGTTTTTAGAAAAAAAATGATCCAGTGTGAAACTAGTATCATAAATCAGCTGTGTTCATACTTCCACTGAAATTAAGGCCAGAAGAGACACCTGGAGTAGGATTAGCTATTTAAAATATAGGCAGCTACCCTGGATTTCCTTAGAGGAGATGTGTCCAGGTGACCCCAGCAAAGAGCTTTTCCTGCCACAGAGCCAGGTGAACTCCTCCCCGATCGCACAGTCCTTGCCAGGCTGACATAACAGACATTTCTTTCCTCATCCCAATCTTTACTCCGAATGCTTGAGCAAGGAACACTAACAGGAATATGAGAGGATTTTTCCTTCACCTAAAAGCCTCCAAACTCTCTTTCTTTGTTTACCAACATCACCTCTTACATTTTGAAAGAAGGCAAATTACCAACAGCCAAATTGTGCCCTGGAAGAAAAATATCTCACAGCAGGTATCAGGCTTCTGAAACATGAAATGTGACTGTAAACACTGTCTAAATATAGGATTGTGTGTTTCCTGAGCACAATAAAAACATACCATCATCAGTTCCTTCCTGGAACTTGAACTAAGGAATTCAGACTCCTCCTTCCCCTTCTGCTGACACAGGCCAAATAATTATTCCAACAGATGAATTAAAACATGTAGATAAAAAGATACCTAATTATACTTAAAAAAATCCAAAAGCCAAGTGGATCTGTATTGGTCAGGTGCCATCTTCTGAGTATTAGGAAATTGCATCTTATTTCAAAGTTGCATTTATGCGAACTTCAGCTTCCAACCATTGGATCTTCTTGTGCCCTTGTTAGCAGGGAAGACAGGTCCCTGCTATCAAACATTTGTAAGCACCTTATGCAGTGATCAACTCACCTCTCCACTTTCCCTTTGATAATCTAAGTTGAGCTCCTTAAGCCTGACATTGCAGAGCTTGTTTTCCAACCGGTGGATCAGTTTTCTGGCACTCCTTTGAACTCTCTATAGTGTATCCACATCCTCCTGAAAAATATCTATGCCCTCTTAACGAGTGCAGTGTATGGTCACGGTGTTCCACCGCTTTGCTTCTAATTGCTTGTGCCCCTCTTACAGACCTGAATTAGATTAGCTCTGTTTTCTGTGGTATTTGCACTGAGTGTTTATGTTGCACAATGCTGCAAAATAGTTGAATTTCATGTCCATGACCCGACTATGCACTTGTTCACTGTTTCCACTAGGGCTAGTCTTCCGAAAGGATATCAGCCTTTTAGAACAACCTATTAGGACAGCAGAGCTTTTTTTTGGTGCATTCTTCTCAGTGGGGAAAAAAAAAAATCTTGGGGTGATAAAAACAGGTGCTGATACCACTCTGTAAAACATATGGGATGCAATATGTGTGCTTCCTGGCCCCCCTTCCCTCACTAAGATTACATTGCATTAAATTACAGCTAAGAAAAGTTATTTAACATTACTATATAGTGTAGCTGTTCTGTTAGATATACAGGTGAAAACTGTTACAGACCCCATTTGTTTGGAAAGGCTGAATGCCAAAAGGATATCAGATGCTTAAAATAGATATGACCACAGCTGCACAGAAGTCTAAGGCTTAACTTCCAATTATAAATGGCACTGCTGTCTTCTAAACAGGACTCAGCAGTAGGTGGGACAAACCCCAGCATGCGATCCAGAAATGGGAAACCTCAGAGCATCCATTTCTTCTGCTGCAAAATTCCTCGTAGCCCCAAGGGCGGAAGCGCGACCCCTCTGCAGGTATCAGTCCAGACTGGCAGAGCTCCTGATGGTTTCAGCAGCCTGGCCTCTCTCTCAGTGTGCAAAATGATGGCGTGTGCGGACACCTCTCCTCTTTGGCAATTTTATTTCCTGTATATATATATATATGCTTCCTGTATATACCCCATCTGGTTTGTGATACTCCACATTTCTGCATCAAATAAATATAGTTCTATTTGTTTTGAGTGAGCTACAGAAGGTTTTATAAATGAGGATCTGGAGGTTTATTTTTATATTTTCAGTTGTGTAAAATCACAGATTTCCTAATACACGTCAGGGTAACTAAGACTGGTATGTCCGCAGATTGCAATTGAATTTTTGTGCCTATAGCTATCTGTCTCTACAGTGAGCTTTCATTTTACTGTTAAAGTGGAGTATGAGTCAGTGGTTGGGTTCCTCTCGCAAAACACTTCAAGTGGATAAGAAAAGCCCAGGAAACATTATCTTCCATCCATTTCTGATGTTCTTTTGCTAGATCACTGAACAATAGCAGCTAGATGAACTCTGAGGAACTGGCTGATTTTGTTTGCACAAACGTGCATCAGAAACGGTTCCAGTGATGTCAGCAGAGATGAAGCAGCATAGGAACAATGTACAAATCAAGCCATGAAACCACTGTGAATGCCGGAACTGAACTGAGAATCAGCATGGTCTTCATTACTGCATAAAATACGTCTTTCCCAGCCTGAATTTTACCTGTGCATATCATGGAAAGGAAAACACAATTGCTGGATCTTCATCGGGGTTATATTTATACTGACAACAAACTGCATTAGAAGCATATAAAATTACTGGGCTCTCACTTATACCAATATAAAACAGAAAGGAGAGGCATATCAAAACCACAAACACAGATATAAGAGTCTCATCTGTTTTTATTCTTAGTTTAGAGTATTCAGGCTCAATACAGTCTCTTATACTGGAAAAAATCCTGGTGGATGAGTATTTCTCCTGATTTAGAATTGTTTTTTTTCTAGAAATGTCAAAGTCAGGAAGTTTCCTTACAGAAATTTGTGAACTTACCATATGGGAAAGAATGAGTAAACCAAAGTCCGTATATTTCTTGGCTGTGGAAGGAGAATATATGTGAGTAATTCAGTAGGTCCTGCCTGATCATGTGGGGCTTAGCTGGTGAATTCGAAGTCTTCTAAAAGTTCTGCATCTCCTTCTGTGACTGACACCAAGCTGTTGTATTAAAGTTATGTCAGAGTTTCACACTAAGGCCAAAAGTCTTTAAGGTTGCCCCTACAAGCAAAGCAGTCTGTGCTATCCTCTTTGACTCCTGGGAAGCTCAGGAGTGCCATGAGAAGGTATTGTCTTCTGCTTCATCAACAAGCTTATTCCAAATGAAATTAGTGAGTTACAACCAGGGACCTAAATCAGAACTTAAATTTCTTGAAAAATTAAGGATGTTAAAAGGAAATAAAAAAGATGTATACTCAAGATGTGTGAGTCCAACAAAAAGTGAAGTTTAATTTCTTATGTATTTTTCAGCCCTGAAAATTCTTAAACCACAGTTTTTCACTGATCAATTTGTTTTTTAAAAACAGAATCCATCCCAACTCATTTTAATATATAATTGCCAGGAAACTCAATGTACAAAACACACATCTGAACGTAATCCTTGAGGTGACTATGTCTTGTGGCTGCAATCCCCTCTCACTTTTATTAAAATAGACGGGAAGGGACTTGGGACTTCTCAGAAGCAGAGAAGAAATAGAGCTGTGCTGGGGAAAAAATAATAATAATGAGAAATCAGGATGCCTTACCGAACAGCCAGTCATTTTATGTGGAGTTTTCCCCTCCAGCAACCAAATGGAACCCAAACAAGTCTATTTCTCTGAAAACTTGTTCTACCCACCATTCCCCAACCAAAATACATTGTAATAATATCATAAAACAGCCGAGGATGAAGCGCTTATTCTGATGGACTGCTCAACATCCTAAAAGGATGGATATTAATATACCTGGGAATCTCACAGTTGAAGCATTTTAATGCAAACTTGCAGTTTGCAGGGAATTGAAACACTTCACCTAAATAATTTATATATGTATCTGTGTATATAAAAAAATGGAAAAACGAAATTTCATAATAGCAATAAGTCTGGGGATGCTGTTATCAGGAGATAATCACATCCCGTGGGGGTTCTCGCGCTCAGCTGTGCCTCCTTTCCCTTCTCTTCCCCCAGTCCTTGTCTTGCCCCTGAGGTATGATTTTTCTCATGATAATTCTTATCGTGTACTCGTGGTTAGTAATAATAATTAAAATAAAATACTTTATTCACAACTTCCCTGGGTGCTCAGCATATGATCTAACTTTTTTTTCCCCCCCCACTTCCTCTACCTCCAGTATTTGATTAGCTGCCTTGGAAAGAAAAATAAAAAATAAAAAATTCAATGACTGGGGTTCTGTTTTCTGAAAGAAAATGCAAAAGGCTGTTGTGACTGTATTGATCGGGCTGAGAGAGCAGCATTGCAAACAAGCATAGCTCTCCCGAGAAATATGCACTGAAGATCCATACGTTCATTGACATTTTATAGGATGTCTAGACTTGCTAATCCACTGTGAAAAATGCAAGCTTTGTAGTATAAGAGGATGGCGTGGGGGCCGGCTCTCTTGTTCACAGGAGCAGTCCTCTCATGTACCAAATTACCGACAGTTTAATAAGGAGGAAATGCAGGTCCAAATTAAAGGCTTGGTTCCAACGACTCGGACGCCCTCCGTATTTCCCAGAATGCAAAGCTGCAATTAGCCTGGAGCCAGAGCAAGGTTTTGAAAGGTTGGTCGAGACGCTGGCTGGGTTTGGTGCGTGTGTGGGGAGGGCTGTAGCTGAAATTTTATGAAGTGAGAAAGCCTGCACCAAACGCTCCTTTCCAAAGTCAGACGCTTTCCCACTCCATCTTCTCCCCTTTCACAGCAGGTTTTTCCCCCCCCCCCGTGGACTGGTAGAGGACAAAGCAGTAAATATGACAAGTTTTCAGTGCTCAGTCTTCTCTTTTTACCTGCTTCCATGGAAGCTCCTGTAGGCAAGGATAAAAACGGAGGGAGGATTCGTGGGCACCACATCCAGGAACGACAGCGGAAAGCTTGCGACCCAAGAGGCCTGGGGAGGAAGGCAGCTTTGGGTCGCTTCTGTGGCATCTTACGTTTCCTTCGCTCTGACACCGGGCGCAGCTGCAGTGCACCTTAGCTCCGAGGTCTGCCTCAGCTGCGCCAGCTTCTCCTGGACCAAAACTGAACTTCAGCCATGTGGCAGAGAGGAAATTTTTCTTGGATCTCTTAAGTAACAGCTTCCAGTAAAATTTATGTGAGAACCTAATGTAAATGTTTATTTTTTAGAAAATTATTTTTGGGTTTTTTTTTTTTACAAAGGATGAGGGCAAAGGCAGGATGCTACTGTAGCCAAAGTAGAGGTTCGTGGCACCTACAAATAAGAATTGGTTTAACCAGCATATAATTAATAGTAGTTTGCCCTGCACCCATATATAACTGTACTAATATAGTGAGTTTTGTAATACAATTAGTGTTGCGGTAACAGCTCGATTAAACATTTTGGGCTTTTTACTAGCTAGGAACAGAGTGCTGGAACTCAAAGTGACTAACTCATATACCTAGAAGCATAACTTCATGACCAAGAATAATTGCTGCTAAAATGACCGTGCCTTGATTCTAAAATCCCTGGGTTAACTCTGACCTTCTTCTTCTGAAAAGATGCTCTTAAAGCTTCTGGGAGGGAGAGACTTTGAGCAAAAGGTACAGTACTAGATGCCTGTAATAAATTTTAGTTAATGATTTGGTCATTCACAATGCGATAAGGGTCTGTTAGAGAAATTATTAAGTTTGCCACATAAAAGCAGTGAGCTCACCAGCTTGGTCTCCAAACACAACTAAATTTCCCCACAATAGCCTGTGATAAGACTACTATTCGTCAGGCAGAGAAATTCAAATTTCAATAGCTCATAAAGGACTTCCCTCAAATATTCACGTGGGCAGAATTGCAACATTATAACCAACAGAAAAGAACTCCTCTTCTTCCCTCATTTTGACAGTAAAGCCAAGACCTATATGGAGGTGATCCTACTAGTTTAGGGCAACAGGAACTGTTGCTGTGATTCTCCAGTGGTGCAAGGCAGGGCAAGCTATTATATCCAAATCCTACTGAAGTGAAATTATAGACTTCCCCAACTACATAGAGGTTTGCACAGAGTCCCTGTTATGACCCTCAATTCAAATGAAAAAGTCCTAAATCACAACCAAGAAGTTGATAGGTTTGTTCTACTATTACGGGACAGAGTTGGTTTTCATATTCTGGGAAGCTACAAAGTCCCACCACTGCTTACCAAGAAGTGAAGTTTTAATACTCTATGGACACTGTGGTCTGCTCAAGGGGCGAATGGGACTCCTAAAGTACCCCTGTAAGGCAATACTATAACCTTCCAAAATAGAAAGAAATATATTTTTGGTTACAATTTTGCAAGGGTCCTTTTTTATTCTTTTCTGCTGAATTCTTCAAGTTTTTAGACAGAAGTGGAACCCATTACTGACTAGCTCTAATTAGAGCTTTTTTATTTTAAAAACAATAAAGTTTAATAACAGTGGAGAGGATTTTGCTGTATATATCTATGTGTTTAAATATTTATGCCTGCTGTAAAAATTATTTGCTGGCACTATTTAACACTGTCATTTTCTCTGCAGTCTTAGCAGTAGTGGTTATTTTTTGAGGGGGAAAAGAATGACCTGATTGACTGGTGATCTATTTTGATAGAAAGCTCATATCAACATTGAATGGACTTCCATCGGGTCTGATATTAATATTCAGGGCAAAAAAAAACCAAACAAAGTTCCTTCTCCCACCCACAGTTTATGAATAGAAATGAACAGAAAGCCAAACCCTCAAATCTGAATTCCTCAGGCCTCTTGAGAATCTAAGGTTTTCCAAAGTGACTGGTGATCCTGGGTTCTCAAAACGCCTGAGAAGCTGAGGTTTTAATACCTTTTTGAAGTTCTGTCTCATTTATGTTGTTTCAAGTAGGGGATTAGAAAAACGTGGTAATAATAACATCAGCAAGCAATCCAGCCAATAGTGAACTAATTTGAAAAATCAGATCTGACTATTTAAAAAAAAGGAAGATAAAATACTCTAGATCATTCTTTAGTTATGAAACTACCCTTTAGCTATTTCTCAGTTTCACCTGCTTCAAGGAACTAGTAAAAGTAAGGATTTTTTTTTTTTTTGGTAGTATTTTCTGGACGCCAAGTAAAGTATTCCAGGAAGTTCAGCTCTGTAAGAAATTTGCAATCACTTTCCTTTTTCTCCCTCCAGTAACAGGAAAGTCATTTGCCTTACAGTTCGTATTTAAATAAGGAATAGTAACCACAAAAAAAAAGATTTTTTTTGTTCCTTTCAAAGTTCCTATGGAAAAGGGCATTAGTCAAAGGGAGTACTCTGGTTTGTGACTGATACTTATTTCAGCATCTTCTCAGAGAACTTTAGTTCAAAACTATCTATCTTTAAATTAATCAGGAAGGGATTTTTCATTTTTTTTCTCCAGTTTTGAACATTTCTATTGTCTGGATATATCTGGGAACTTGATTTCATTCCATTATGTCAAAACTTCCTACTTCAGTTAATATCATCAAGGCCAAGTTACGGTACAAGTCAAGATAACATTTCATTAAAAACCTCATTGACACTGGTGATGGAGACACCAACTTACTGAAGATGAAGAATGGACACATGGGTGTTGAACCAGGAATGTAACACAGGGAAGGTAATTCTGAGTCACCTGATGTGGACATCAAATAAATCTAGATCCTCTAACCTAAGGCTACCAAGGCTGGTTTTTCTAATTTCACTTAATAGAAGGCCATATTCCCAATGTGTTTGGATAATTCTTTTCCATAGTGTGCTATAATTATTTTTACCACAGTAATATGGAAAAGACCCAGTCAGGGATCCCTGTCTCACTGGAAAATGAAGAATTTTAAATGAGGAATGAAGATAAAACATCTGCCTGTTATAATGCATCTGACGCTCTAAGTCATTTGCCACAAATGCTAACTGTTTGCAGGATTAGTGCCCTGGTTTCTGACAGTAAAGAAAAATCTCAGGTTTCACAGTGAAAAATCAAGAGTTTGTGACTTGCATATATATCGAGTCTTGGAAACTGTTTTAAAGCCTTTGTAATATAGCTTTGACTTGATGACTTGAATTAGCTTCTTTTGAATCCTGAGATGAATAAAGGATCAAATCATGGCAGTTCTGTTGGAGATGTACAAAAAAAATAGTGGAGCTGACAAAAGTTTTGTTTTGTTTTTTTTTTTTCATTTGACCTCCACAATTAATTTGACTCACCCTTTGTTTTGCTTCTAGACCCAGGCTCTAGATCCTCAATACTGCATATATATGCTAATTCTCTCCTGGGCTTCCCCATATGGTTGTTGATATGCTAACGGTTGCAAGGAGCTTCGGGAGGTCACCATCCAGTTGGTCCACAACCCTTGCTCAAAGCAGAGCCAATTTTGATGTTCCATCAAATTGTTCAGGACCCTGTAGCTGAGTTTTGAATACCTCCAAGGATGGAGATCTGCCACTCCATACTCCTATTCCAGTGTTTCACCATCAACATTGCAAATTTTCCACGATGAAACTTCCTTTGAGACTCAGTTTTCATCACTTACACTTTAGAGCCAAGGCTCACATCCCTGGTGTGAGCCAGAGGAATGATATAGGCATGCATTCTGGTGTCTGAAGATTGGACCTGGAGATCTAGGAAGTCTATTTGACTGGAATTTTCACCAAAAAGAAATGCCAAAAGAAAAATATAACTTAAAATAACTTTATGATCAGCTTTAAACTAGGAAAGATGGGGGAAGGGGAGAGTTATAGTGCCAGGGTAGTTGGCAAAAGACAGCTCAAGTCGGGATGCCTCCAACAGGTGAATGCAGCCAGGGAAGTGCGCATGGGATGTGGCTATGAAGGACCCTCTTTTACCCCTCCTGGGAAACCTGCATGCTCGATCACCTCCCTGAAATGCCTGTACACCAATGCACGCAGCTTGGGGAACAAACAGGAAGAACTAGAGATGTGTGTGCGGTCGCAGGGCCATGATCTCATTGCCATTACAGAGACATGGTGGGATAGCTCGCATGACTGGAGTGCTGTCATGGATGGCTACGTGCTTTTTAGGAAAGACAGGCCAGGAAAGCGAGGTGGTGGAGTTGCTCTTTATGTGAGAGAGCAACTGGAATGTATTGAGCTGTGCCTAGGGGTGGATGAAGAGCGAGTCGAGAGCCTATGGGTAAGGATCAAAGGGCAGGCTAGCATGGGTGACACTGTTGTGGGTGTTTACTACAGGCCACCTGATCAGGATAAGTCGATGAGGCCTTCTACAGAAAGCTGGAAGTAGCCTCACGATCCCAGGCCCTGGTTCTCATGGGGGACTTCAACCACCCCAATATCTGCTGGAAAGACAACACAGCTAGGCACAAACAGTCCTGGAGGTTCCTGCAGAGCATTGGTGACAACTTCTTGACCCAGGTGGTGGAGGAGCCAACAAGGAGAGGTGTGCTGCTGGACCTCGTACTAACAAACAAAGAAGGACTGGTGGAAGATGTGAAGGTTGGGGGCTGCCTTGGCTGCAGTGACCATGAGATGGTGGAGTTCAGGATCCTGCGAGGAGGAGGCAGGGCACTAAGTAGGATCGCAACCCTGGACTTGAGGAGAGCAAACTTTGGCCTCTTCAGGGACCTACTTGGAGGAATCCCATGGGTGAGGGCCCTAGAAGGAAGGAGTGTTCAACAGAGCTGGTTAATATTCAAACATCACTTCCTCCAGGCTCAAGAGCGGTGCATCCCTATGAGTAGGAAGTCAAGCAAAGGAGGCAGGAGACCTGCATGGAAGAGCAAGGAGCTCCTGGCAAAACTCAACCAGAAGGAGGAAGTCTACAGAAAGTGGAAAGGGGGACAGGCCACTTGGGAGGAATATAGGAACGTTGTCAGAGTATGCAGGGAAGCGACGAGGAACGCTAAGGCCCGTTTGGAATTAAATCTGGCTAGAGATGTCAAGGACAGCAAGAAGGGCTTCTTCAAATACATCAGCAGCAAGAGGAAGGCTAGGGAAAATGTGGGCCCTTTGCTGAATGGAGTGGGTGCCCTGGTGACGAAGGATGCAGAGAAGGCAGAGTTCCTGAATGCCTTCTTTGCTTCAGTCTTTACTGCTCAGGCCAGCCCTCAGGAACCCCAGACCCTGCAGGCAAGAGAGAAAGTCTGGAGAGAGGAAGATTTTCCCTTGGTGGAGGAGGAGTGGGTTAGAGATCATTTAAGCAAACTTGACACCCACAAATCCATGGGCCCTGATGGGATGCACCCACGAGTGCTGAGGGAGCTGGCGGACATTATTGCTAAGCCACTCTCCATCATCTTGGAAAGGTCATGGAGGACAGGAGAGGTGCCTGTGGACTGGAAGAAAGCCAGTGTCACCCCAGGCTTCAAAAAGGGCAAGAAGGAGGACCTGGGAAAATACAGGCCAGTCAGCCTCACCTCCATCCCTGGAAAGGTGATGGAGCAGCTCATCCTGGAAGCCATCTCCAAGCATGTGGAGGAAAAGAAGGTGATGAGGAGTAGTCAGCATGGCTTCACCAAGGGGAAATCATGCCTAACCAATCTGATAGCCTTCTATGATGGAATGACTGGCTGGGTAGATGAGGGGAGAGCAGTGGATGTTGTCTACCTTGACTTCAGCAAGGCTTTTGACACTGTCTCCCATAGCATCCTCATAGACAAGCTCAGGAAGTGTGGGTTAGATGAGTGGACAGTGAGGTGGATTGAGAACTGGCTGAATGGCAGAGCTCAGAGGGTTGTGCTCAGTGGCACAGAGTCTAGTTGGAGGCCTATAGCTAGTGGTGTCCCCCAGGGGTCAGTACTGGGTCCAGTCTTGTTCAACTTCTTCATCAATGACCTGGATGAAGGGACAGAGTGCACCCTCAGCAAGTTTGCTGATGATACAAAACTGGGAGGAGTGGCCGATACCTCAGAGGGCTGTGCTGCCATTCAGAGAGACCTGGCCAGGCTGGAGAGGTGGGCGGAGAGGAACCTCATGAAGTTCAACAAAGGCAAGTGCAGGGTCCTGCACCTGGGGAGGAATAACCCCATGCAGCAGTACAGGTTGGGGGTTGACCTGCTGGAAAGCAGCTCTGCCGAGAAGGACCTGGGAGTGCTGGTGGACACCAAGTTAAGCATGAGGCAGCAATGTGCCCTTGTGGCCAAGAAGGCCAATGGTATTGTGGGGTGCATCAGGAAGAGTGTTGCCAGCAGGTGGAGGGAGGTGATTCTCCCCCTCTCCTCAGCCCTGGTGAGGCCACATCTGGAGTACTGCGTCCAGTTCTGGGCTCCCCAGTACAAGAGGGATGTGGCACTACTGGAGCAAGTCCAGCGAAGGGCCACAAAGATGATGAGGGGACTGGAGCATCTCTCTTATGAGGAAAGGCTGAGAGAGCTGGGCCTGTTTAGCTTGGAGAAGAGAAGGCTGAGAGGAGATCTTATCAACGTGTACAAGTATCTGAAGGGAGGGTGTCGAGAGGATGGGACCAGACCCCTTTCAATGGTGCTGAGCGACAGGACGTGAGGCAACGGGCACAAACTGAAACACGGACACTTCCATCTGAACATGAGGAAAAACTTTTTCACTGTGAGGGTGACAGAGCACTGGAACAGGTTGCCCCGAGAGGTGGTGGAGTCTCCTTCTCCGGAGATATTCAAAACGCGCCTGGATGCAATCCTGTGCAATGTGCTCTAGGTGACCCTGCTTGAGCAGGGGTGTTGGACTAGATGATCTCCAGAGGTCCCTTCCAACCTCAGCGATTCTGTGATTCTGTGATTATCTTCTTTCCCCCTTCCCTTCTCAGGAGGGTTGGTCACAGATCCTGGTGTGCAATGTACTGTATACAATGCAAAACAAAAAAAAGCACATCCATTTACCCCACAGAACTGAAAATGATATTACAGACTTCCCAGGTTCACCACTTCCTCTCAAGTGAAAAGAATTAATTCTAGCAACATATCTACTACTATCACCACTGTATCCACAGAATACGACAAGTACTAATTAAAGTCATAGTTTCATTTCTTAGAATCACCCAATTTAGACATGAAAAAGCCTTGCCAGTTCAGCTAGTCCATCTCCTTGTCAATACAGAATTGATCCTTACAAGATTCTCCAACTCTTTGCCTACTTTAATTTTAAATAATTCAAGTGTTGAGGCTTCCAGTACTTCTCTTGGGAGAAAAATCCAGTCAAACAGACCTTGGGGTTTGGAACAGATTCTTCTCTTGATCTTTAGCTAAAATATTCTATTACTCTTTTTTTTTCTTTTTTAAATTTTATTCTCTCTAAGATTTTAAGGACAAAGTCCAGGAGAAATAGCACTAAACCCCTTTTAAAGTGGAATAATAATGTATCAGTGACACCAGCATCAGACAGAAACCTTGCTTCATAGAGAGTAAAACTATATTAAATGATCAAGAAAAGGTTCAGGCTAAGCGGCCTTACTGGGCAAGAGATTAAGAGTATACCAAGGTCTTGATACAGCTGACTGTGCACAGACATTTAGTGCCATTTGAGAAGCTCAGGGAAGGTCGAGACATCTGTATGGGGTGGGAGCTGTGATGAGAGACCTAGACGAGTTTGTACCCTTCCTCACTGGCGGGTGGATACGAGGCAGGATATTTTAAGGTATCTAAAATGGCATTAGAGCTGGCAGTGTTTAAGGAACTGAACTGAGATCTTACAGCTTTAACTTGGCTTGGAAAGTATGAACTCAGATGACTGTTAACCTGGTTATTGGTGCTTTAGTACCATTTGTAAGATGGAAGTTCCTTTTGAAAGAGATTAGTATGAATATGTAACAGGAGGATGTGTCTTAAATACAGTGTTTTCCAACTGAATAGAAAAAGTAGACAGAGGAAAATAGCATTATTTTTTCCTAACAAAAATTTCTTAATCTAATAAGCTGTTTTCCTGGAAGAGAAATAAAATACTAAGGACCATACCCATAGTGGCTTTCAAGCACCAAATTACCACTGATTTTGATGTGACCTAGTGCCCTAAGTGCTTTTGAAGTGAAGGAACTGGGCCAAAGTCTTTCAGGGACAACACGGCTCAACCAAGAACTTAGCACAGCTATTTTGATTTGCATTGAACACTTTGCATAAACCTATCCTTGCATTTTTCTGTCAATAGCGACTGCAGTTCATATTATTTCTCATTTGATACAATAGATTCACAAGTTATTTCCCCAGGACCCTGATGAGCATAAGCCTCAGGTGTCTTAATGCTCTTGTGTCTGTCAGAAACAGTCAGTGGAAGTCACTCATTTGAGAAGACCACGGTGAATAAGGCTCAGCTAACATAGCACAGATTAAGCATGCAACATGGAATAATAGTCGAAGTTTGCTGTCATATGTAGGCCATTTCTCTTGTAGCTGAACTATCTTCTGTGCACTAATCAACTTACTAGCAAAGGAGCAGCCTGCAGGTCTTCGCCCCAAGGCCGGTGCAAGGATGATGAGAACGTTGTGTGACCAGTCCCTTGCCTTGCTACCCAGAGCACAGGCTTCATACCAGGAAATTCATGGCAGGGAAGAGGTTTCCACAGGCTACTTTGTAAAAATCTCCTGTTGAAATACACAGAAAATGGAAGCTGAAAAGGTCAAGAAAACAAAACTGGCCCAAACAGTGAGCATTGCTCTGAATCAATCTGCTTCCCCCTAATTGAAGAATTAGTTTGATAAGCATGAGGTTAGAGGGCCATTTTAAAGACAGAAAATCAAGTGAGGCTGCACAGCAGAAAATACTTTTAATGAGAAATTGGAGACATCTGTGTTTACTGAGTTAAAATACAGTCTGCTAGATTATTAGTGAGAAATCACAAATTCATTGTTTTCCCTTGAGACAAACCGATCTCATATAGGTCTATATGTCTTACCTGCTTTCTCCTGGAAGCTCTCTCTGCCCAATAACTTATTTTTCCTTGAGGTATGGTTTATTTCATGGCTGAATGGAGATGGAAGGCAATAATGAGAATTTCTTTTGCACTAAATTAGCTCTGATTTTTAAAGCAAGAAGTTTTCTGGAAATGAGATATGAACCTAGGTTTTGATCCTGCAGAAAAGTGTGTGTACATGATTAAATGTTTGTTTATATATGCCCTGTGAATTCAATGGAATTTTTCACATGATAAGAAATATAGAAATTCCATAAGTATGTGAAAGTTTTACTTTTGACTTCGGTGGAAATAGGCCATGGCAAAATGCTTTTAAAATTCATGCAGTAAGCTAAATAGTTGTTGTGACGTATGAAAGCTATTTGAAATGCCTCATTCTTTTTACAACCTCTCATTTGATTTGTGTTTTTAATGGCTGTTGCCCAGTAACAGATGTTCACTGGTCTGCAGAAGATTCAAAAGAAATTCCTCTGTTCTCTTTTTTTTTTTTTCCTGTGAGATTTGGAAAGGGAGAGCACGCTCCTGATGGTCCCTTGAAAATAGCTGATGTGTTGGATTTTATATGTAGAGCTTGGTTGTTATGTGCATCACATATGTGAATGGACCTAGTTAGGCGAAGTGCAGTTTATCCTAAAATGCCAAGTCTAATTTATGAACAAATTTCACTAGGAAGTTCTGCTCCTTCCAGTATCCCAGAGGGGTAGGTGCAGAGCTGGAATCATTCTCCATCACATCTCCATCATGTACAGAGCCACTATGAAAAGACTGTGATGGAGTGTATAGGTGAGAGACATCTAATAATGCACGCTTCAACTCATCACAGAAATTAATGCAAGCAGCTGAAGAAACTGGAACTAATATTCTTCACTGAATAATTTTTTAAAATGGAAAAAAATTAACGCTATGCATTTAGGTTTCCTGCCAGTACCTAAAGCCACCTTCTCTTTTAAAGCATTCTGACAAGGGAAAACATGAGGCGACGTATGTGTTTGTATACATGTTTATGTAAAAGTATGAGCACAGACACAGAGGAGGCTTTTTTGGTTGTTTTTACAGAAGTAGATGTACCTGAATATGTAAGCGTGCCCTTGTCTGCTTTGGTGTTTACACTTGATCCAAATGTATACAAACACATGACAGACAGGCCATTACATATTTTTGCATATATATGTATTTATGCAGGCACACACAGACACACAAGTGTGTGTTTGACAGATCTAAGGGGAAAAAAAAATGCTTGGGATAGTTGACTCATCTGCTGATGCTCTCTCTGTCGACGGCAGAATTCCTTTTGCTGTGTCTGGTCTTTTATGAGTAGTAAACACTCTGCCACACTGATAAAAGTGGAAACTCAACAAATCCTGCTTGTCATTTTTACACTACTTCCACTGTTAGGTTACCATATATTTAGAGGAGTTATAAAACAATTAACCTCATCTTCCCGCACTCTTAGGAGATCAGATGAACTAAACAAGGTTGAGCTTAATCTGAAGGTCTTCCAATGAACATCCAAGATACGTATAGTTCTCTAGTCTTTACGCAATACTGGAAAAAAGTCTAGATGTTGATGCTAGGATCTTTGCTGATTCTTCCAGCTGGGACTTAAATCCTTGTTGTTCTAATTCAGAGATCTCTCAGAATGCATCATAACAAAATGAGTTGTAAACCTGAGCTGCAGACAAAATTTTAGGGTTTTTTTGTTACAGTCTTACCCGTGGTGTTTTCACATTTAAAATTACTTGCTGATCCCAGAAAAGATTTTGCTCTCTAGCCAATGGCTGTCTGGGATAAACCTTGTGCATGTTTGTGTGACCCAAGTCTGGAGCTTGAGTTCTGCTTCAGTTCAGCAAAGAGTCTTAACCATAAAATTGCAAGGAACCTCACTGAACCTTTCAAATTGGTTATTTTTTCTCGTTGTCACTCAGATAGTGCATGAACTGGTGGTTTGATCACTCTTGTGAGATTCAGCCAGATAGATCAAGGCATAGAAACTGCATCTCACACTCCTTGAGTCAGACATCCAGTACGGAGACCAAAGGTACCATCTTCCCTAGATTAGCTGCATTTCTAACCTTACCTTGGGTTCCTCTGTGAACATACAGGAGTTTAGCTGGTTATCCTGACTGGTGGGAGGCAGAAAACCTCTCTCCGAAAGTGAACTTCTGAACATATGGATGTGGCTAAAGTTAGCTACCCAAGGAGTTTATGTAACAGGAAGGCAATTGGATATAGACGCATAAAGGGTTGACAGTCATGGAGAACAGCTAGATTTTTTGAGACTTCACTGAGTTTTAGGCAGACTGAATATGTATGCTGGACAATGTATGTCCAGCAAAGCAGTATATGTGAGCAGATGGAGATACCGTGCATTTAGTGTAGCCACACATTCTTGTCACATCATCAGAATAATAACATCTTTCTACAGAATACTGGAAAAGGAAGTCCTGTGTTAGGTTTTAAGTACAGCAGTTTTATTCGGCTTTACTCAGAGGTGCCAAAAAGCCTTGCAAATATGATGAGATGCAGTCGAACATCAATGCTTAAAAGAATTGACATCATGAACACATTCCCATCAGATTGTTTATCTCTATTTGTCTTTCCAGGAGATTTTCCTTGCAAAGCCTCAGGGTACGTAAACACAAACACACATACCTGTATATATATTTATGCATATATATATACACAACATACAAACATACATATAAAAGAAGGAGGAAACTTTTGCACTTTCCATTTCCTTTTTACAAGTCCAATAGGTATGCATCAAAGAAATGTCCTGACATTTCTGGTCACAATCCCAAGTTATGTTCTTAAAAAATTCCAAGTTATATTCAGCTTACCTGAAAAGGTACTTTCAGGTGAAAAGGTTATCCTTCATTTCCTCTCTGGAGACCCGTGGCACATGCTTAAGACAGGATGGCTGCTGTGCTCTTCCTCAGCAGTGGCCGCATTTCAGAGGTGAAGGAACAATCCCATTTGTTCAACTTCTGTGGTAGACACGCACTCATGGGGGAACTGAACTTTAGAAATGCAGGCTGGAAAATGCTCTGGGACTTTTCAGAGTAGAAAGCTCAGTTTAAAATAAAAAGTGAAGAAGGCAAGGAAATAGGGAAAATGAGAAATGAATAAAGAGTGAATAAAGATAGAAAAGAACAGAGGAAAAAAAGAGAAGCAGGAATTTTGAGTACAGGAATGATTTGAGATTTTTCTAGCTGAGCTCCAGGGCAAAGCTCAAACACAGAGAAGCTTCTGTTGAAGTCCACAAAGTTGCACCCAGTTACTGCTGGCTCAGACTTGGTCTCATGACACTGACAAAACCAAAGTAATTTAACCATTACGTAAAGAGCCTTCTCATTTTCAGAGAGGTGATTATTGCGAATGAGTACTACAGACTAGGGCAGAAATAGCAGTCCCTGGGAAAAGCAAAAGCTCATATCTTATTCTTTCTGCTTTATAGATGGGCAAATGGAGGCAGAGTGTATACAGGTTTAATTGAATTTTTTGGCCAAACTAAGGGCCAAGAAGACTTCTTGTTTCCTTGCTCTCAGCAGAAACGATTGATAGTCAAACAAAAACTGCTGCACCGAATTCCAGATGCATTCAAGATGTTCTCCTTCAGCACAGGGCTATTCACAAGCCTCAATGGATTTGAAAGAACAGGTGAAATTAATTTAATGTAAGAAAGCCACATTTTCTTCTAGGCAGTGGCCCATCAGACAATGTACAAAATGTACAATGCAGAAGCACAGCTATCTTGAACCAAAGCAGTCTGTATTCTCTTAAGTGACTCTTAACTGGCCTTTCAAATGCACAAAGCCAAATCTATCTGTTCAGGAGGCCCCTGCGCTTTATTTGAGAGTCAGATCAGCTACGACATGGTGTGAAGCAGGTCAGAATTGTTCCCCCCCTGCGCTGGAGGGGACAGTCAGTATCTGCTGGATCTCTACCATAAGCTTGTGTATAAAGAAGGTCTCTAGAAAGGCTCCAGAAGACACCCTTGCACCCAGAAGGCATGTCCACAGAGGGAGGACCACCAAGAAAGAGCGGGATGTGTGTGGGAGGGAGGGGGACCACTCCGGGCTGCAAAAGGGCTAAAATAATTCCCATTGCAGCCTCATCTTTCGACCTATTGAAGCCATGAGCGCTGAGGGACCGGGACCTCTGGCTTTGCGCGTGCAGCACCTGCCACCGCAGTGTCCCAGCCCTCAGGGCTACCGCTGCATCCCGCCTCCATCAAAACGGGGTTAAATCCAGCCACTTCTCACGGAAGCAGAACGCGTGGGAGGAGCGGCGCCGGTGGCCGGCGTGCTCATTGCCATTCTGCCCGCGTCCCCACCTGGTCCCCCTCGGCTCGCGGGGTCAGCCGCGGGCTGCGCTGCCTCGCTAATGGACGGGCCGCGCTGGCCCGCTTCTCCCACCGCACTTAGTCCCCGCACACCAAGGCGCGCGCGGGCTCTCGCTCTCCCGCCCTCCCTTCTCGCTCTGCCTTGCAAATGACTCGGAGGAGCAGGGGCTGGTGGACGGTTTAGAGCGGAGGGGGGAGGAATGGGGTGGCAGTGGTGGTGGGGAAGAAAAGCACTCCGTTTTTATTTTTTGTTATTTTATTTTATTTTATTTTGTTTTATTTTTTTGAACTGGGCTCCCAGAGAGCACTCAGGGCTGCCACGCAGTGCACGACGCCTACCTGCTCAACTGCAGGGAAACAAGCTTCTGAAGGCTTTAATGGGATTTTGCCCGAGGCTGTTTTATTAAGATGTCGGCTTTTTCTGCTGCCTCTGCAGCTGACACCATTCGCTGTCAGCTGCCCCCCTTCCCCCGGCCCCCTCCTCCCGGCCCCCCCAACAATGCGCCAAATTACTCGCTTCATTTAGTGCTCATGGCTCGGCACCGGCAAATAAGAGGAAAGAGTCCGACTTGACCAGATGAGTCTCAGCGAGGGGAGGTGAAAAGACACTGCTGGTTAACTGGGGTGGGGGGCGGCTTGAAGCAGAAAAGGGAAAAGATCAGTACCGCTGGGGCTTGCTCCCACTCTGTTAGAAAGAATCATATTTCATATTAACATAGCCAATTTAGAAGCCACATTTACATTCCTAATTTGCATCCCGGCTTTAAAAGCTCATTTGTAATGCATTGTATAATTATTGATGCCTTATACGTGTATATACAGCGCAGTGACAGGTTGGGAAGGGGAAGAAATGCCGTCTGGATTCAATAAACAAACTAGTTACAAGTTTTAATGAACGTTAGTCAGTAATAAATGTCTTTTTTTTCCTCCATCTTGGGGGGAAAAGCCAAAAAAAAAAAAAAAAAGCAGAGCTGGACAAGCTAATTAGAGGTTGTGTATTTCAGTGGCAAGAGTAAATGAGATAGGGCACAGCACTGGAAAGAGTGCTGTGCAATGCCCCTTTCTCCCGTGTTGTGCGTGAGTGGTAGTGGCAGATCGAAGGATGGTTTCAGAGAACACGGAAATCCTGTCTGGAAGATGAGGCATGCTTTGCAAATGTCGGAAAGCATTACCTCTGATAGTTATTATTAAGCTCTCCAGGTTTCCATGTAAGCTTAAGGTGAGCCTAAAGAAAGAGAGGAGTGGACAAAAAAGTAAAAGTAAATGAGGGGTGAGTCTCAGTATACTCTTGCTCACTTATCTCTCAGCAGATTATTTTTTTGTTGAAGTAGGTTTAAACCATCTAGTGAAACCAACTAGTGTGGGCTAAAGTTATCACAGCTGCGTAAGGAAAACAGAAATTTTTAGTGACCTAAGGCTGAGGACAAAGTAAGTCATCTAGACTGAGGACTGAGGAGCTGGGCTTGCTGCTCCAGCTAGGACAGGGATGGGGATGGGAGGAAAAGAAAGAATGACGTGACAGGATTGAAGCCCTTTGACTTTCAAATGATGGATAAGAGCAATAATGACTATAGGACATAGTAACCCACCGGCTAACTTTGTGTTTAACCTTCTGATGAGGGAGCCACACATCCAAGGATTTGCTTTAGTCTCATGTCTTGGCAGCATGTTAATAAATTGTCTTGATGAGTTTCCTTGACTTTCACAAGAACTTCATCCATGTAAACGAAAGCAAACTTCTCACCAGAATGTGTTGAATGAGACTTCACAGAACTCTGATGACAAGATTTGAAATGTCCTGGTTTACAATCCAAGGTTTCTGGAAGTAACTGAATTGGGGATCAGGAGCAGAATGATGGTGCTTTATCCCACCTGCAAATCTGACCTCAGTGTTTTAGGGCTTGGGTATTTTGTAAAAGGCACCAACTTTTTACTTCCCCACTTTTTTGGTGTGTCAGAAAAAATGGTTCCAGGTTCTGCTTGGGCTTTTCCTTCTGTCATCATTCGTGGTCATCCTTTCTGCAAAGTATTTTGATGATTAGCTTAGGACTTCAGTGATAGTTACACAGCAACAATTATTGAATATTGTGTGTGTAGACAGAGTTTGAAATGCACCCCGTTCATAAGGCACGTAAAGGATCAGTTTATCACTCAAGCAGTACAAGTGGAAAATTAAATAAAGGCAGGTAAATATCAAAATTAGGCAATATTAAAATATCTTTTTAGAAGAGTAGTAGAGACTAGATGTCTGATTTCTAGGTGACCATCTTTCCAGAACACCTCAGCCGTGCCATTGTTTTTCCTCAGATTGAACAATTCAGTCTCCACAAGCCTTTCGCCTGAAAATGAAATTTATTTTCATCATGAGCTGAGTTTCACTTTGCAATTAAAGGAACTTCAGCAGCTGCCCAAGTTCACTCTTGTGCTATCTGTACAGATTCAGCTGCCATTTGCGCAGTGTCCACAAACAGCAGCGCAAGCTCATTCTGATAAAAATTCGTGCTACACCAAGAAATAATATACTCCTGGGGAATGAATATATGCATATCCTCTCTATCTAAATATATAGACAGTAGTACATGAATATATATGCATGAACATGCACACAAATACGTATATTTTCCACATATATATGTATTGTTGTCTTGTATCTTTTACAGTTAGAAAAAAACAGGTTTGCCTTCAGGTATTTCAATTTAATAATATGAAACACCTTAGCTACGCTATAACTGTTAAGCTGAATTTTGTTTTGCATTTTGATTATAAATTAGAGGAATGGTACATTAACTTTGTTTGGAAAAGAAGATTAAAAAAGGCCCTGTTTATTAAGTTGTTACTGTGGTGATATTTGCAGCATACCTTACATTTATAATTGACTTATTAAAACTTACACACTGCAAATTATAGTGATGGTACCCACAGGCTAAAAAATCATCAAAATATATAATGGCAGTTTAGGAAGGTTTGTATCCACAAATGGGAATTTTTTATCTGGTTTTCTCTTGTTCTAATATTTTACTCTCAGCTTTTGCAATATTCTAATACACAGTTGAACTACTACAAAGAGATATTGAAAGGGGTTCTGGGAGGAAACGGGGCAGAAAGAGACTCAGAAGAACTAATTAGATAACACACAAAAAGAGCCAAAGTGCAGCAACATAAGCCAATTTTTCAGGTAGTCTTTACTTCAGATTTAAAGAAAAGGTAAGGAGTCAGCTGAGTAGTCTTTTACTCTAGGCTACGGATGATATAGGCTAATCCCCTCACACCTTGTCGTCATAGCGGTGTTTCACTGTCTTGTAACCTACCTTAGGAGAACTGTGGACATCAATACACTGAAGATTGCAAAGAATTCAGGAATAAAGTACCTAAAAATAGTTGATGTCCTAATGAGGTCTAATGAGCTCATAATGACTGCCATAAAAATAATTCACCTCCAAATGTGTAAGCTTGCATAGCAGAGCAAGTAAGGACCATGGTGTAAAGCTTTGATTTGTCCAACCTTCAACCTGGGTTTCTTTGGACATGTCTAAGGGCAACACAATGACATGGTCTTTTTCCTGCTCTGTGACACTGCATGAAGGTGGCTGGTAGATTAGAGATGGGACTGAGCAGCTATTCGGCAAACAGAGAGAAAAAATACACCAAGCAAAGCTGTGAATGACAGCCTCCAAGCTGGGTATCGTATAACTCAGGTGGGGACTCCAGCCACTGTGTCGTTCGTGATTCTTCAGTGGCTGCCTTTCTCAAGCTTGTCCCCTGGAGCTTGTTCACATCAGTAAACAGCTAAATATTTGTTGATCTGGAGATACAGGCTCTTTTCTTCTGGTGATCGGTGCAGGGACTCTAAATGTAGATCTTGTTTGTGGAAGTTGTAGGTGGAGATGAAAAATGAAAAACAAGACTAATATTGAGGTTGATATTGAATAACTGTAGGAACAGGATTCATTTTCCTTGTAAAAGGAATCTAATGCCCTAACACCCACACACAGTTGGCAGAAATGATACAAGGATCTAAGTGAGACCCATGTTCTTTTGGAGAGGTAGCTGAAGACAAGATGGGAGAACGTAACCTGCTGGCCTTTGGTGCCAACATTTGGGCAAATAAATCCTCTCCATTGACTGTACTGATCAGTTCTCCAGTAGGAGATAGTGGGAGCTTGGACACCTTGTTCAAATGTGGACACCCTCGTTACTACACTATAGATACATAAATTTAGGTGTCTGAATCTGGAGCTGGATCCCACTTTCTCAGGTTGAAAAATTAATTCTTAGATGGTGAAAGCAGAATGAAATGAATTGCATGCTACATAGCATGTCTAGAATCACACAGAAAATTCAGAACTGAATCAGGAACTGAACTAAGATTTCTGCTTCTTTGACACTGCCACAAATCTACTCACCTATCTCGTAACAGTTCAAGCACTGAGATTTAAAAAACATAGTGCCTTCCTTTTTTCAGGTACAAATGCATCTGACACAGGTACAATTAGACTGGGGCTTCCAAAGCCAGCTAAAACAGCTCTTCATGAAATTGCATAGTCTGGGATCTTACTTCCCTTCTACATTTTGAAAACTTCAACCACACTTCTCTTTTCTTCCTCCCCAGATCAGAAAATGATCAGAAAGAAATAGCAAAAAAGTTTTGCCAGGTTTCTTCCACAGTAGGATTTTGTGCAAGGCCTATTGCAAAAATGTAACATGCTCTGAAATTTGACAAAGATATGACAAGGCTTAGGTATTCTGGGCATCTCCAAGCCAAGAACATATTCTGAAATTATGTGACGTGCACTTCACTGCGATGTTTACTGAATGTCAAAAAATGTGGCAAATCAACTAACAAAATGCTGAGATAGATATGGATCAAATATACAAATAAATACATTTTAGTTCTGTTGAATGATGGTTAACATTTCACTCCATATCTCACTTCTGAGTGAAAGCAAAAGAACAAAAAAAAAAACAGCAAAAACCTCAGCCATAAGAAAAATCAATAAAATAAAGTGGAATAAACATATCAAATATATACATAAGTAAATAAATAAAACTGGCCAAAGCCAGCTCTAGGTTAAAACATAGGACTCTTGAGTCAGTTACCCATGAATAGCAGGTGGCTCTAGTGAGGGACCGGGGCAGTCTCAGTGTACTTTATCCTCATCGAAGTCTCACTGAGCAGGACGCGCTGCCCCAGCAGCTGCTCTCTGCTTTCTGCCCGCATGGTGAATACGGATGTCTGGCTGCTGATGCTGCTGGGCCTTGCAGAGTGGTAGAAACATGCAGAGCGGCTATTTCTGTAGACCAGCGAGTGCAACCCCATCCAGCAGTCGCTGCTGCGGTCCTTACTTCCATTATACTAAAGCAGCCACAGACCCAGCGACATCCTGAAGACGATCTAATGTAGAAAACCCATACAAGAGGGAATGTAGCCAAAAAGCACAAGTAAAATACTGGCTACATTGATGCCAACACAAAACCCTGGCTGACTTCACCTATGTCAAAGTTTTTGAGTGTGTGGGTAATGCGCTTACACCAGGGACAGGAGACTGGTTGGGACCAGGTTCTGTGTTACAGAGATGGGACCACTGTAGGGCTGCATTAGGAAGAGCATTGCCGGCAGATCGAGGGAGGTGATCCTTCCCCTCTACTCAGCCCTGGTGAGACCCATCTGGAGTATTGGGTCCAGCTCTGGGCTCCCCAAGACAAGAGAGACATGGATCTGCTGGATCAAGTCCAGTGAAGGGCTACTAAGATGATGAAGGAACTGGAGCATCTGTCATATGAAGAAAAGCTCTGTTTCCTTTAGAGAAGAGGAGGCTGAGCAGGAATCTTATCAATGTGTATAAATATCTAAAGAGAGGGTGTAAAGAAGATGGAGGCAGACTCTTCTCAGTGGCGCCCAGTGACAGGACAAGAGGCAACGGGCACAAGCTGAAACACAGGAAGTTCCACCTGAACATAAGAAAAAACTTCTTCACTGGACCACCTCTATAGCAGTAACTTTGGCATTTCTTACTTTAGCAGCCAGATATTCAGTATTCAGATTAGTGCTATCTGAGGGATCCGAAAATCCTTTTTAGACCCATCTAGCTGAACAGCAGAGTTAATTGACAGCTGTGGTGTTTTTAGCTATGCAGCCTTAACATGTAATTCTACACCTAAAGGTTACTGCATAATGTTGTGACTCCACAGACGTTTTCTCTCAACACGAGATTCATCTTATTAAATGCAATACAGATGTCTCCATGTGAGCTGTTCTCCCTTTACAGTCAGCATAGAGAAACATGCCTTCAGTGCGATTTATTGGTCCCTAAAGTGATGCCTAGATCTCAAAGAATCACAAGCCAAAAGTGCCTTTTCCTTCCCATTATGAAACAAAATCACTAAGTCTAGCCTACCGAAGAGCTCTAATATGAAAGATCACCTCTTCCACTTTATGCACATGAAGTTTACTATTAGTGTAGATGCCTCAAATAGGTTTGGAACCAACCAGCACTTTGATGACCTATTGATGTATGGATGTACGGTGTTTTTTTAGCTTTTTTTTTTTTTTAAACAACACAGAAGGTCATTACCACTTCCTCTGTGATGGTGTCAAGAACGAGCAACTGAGGCACCACACCAGCGTCCTAGAGAAACTCTGAAAACAACCTGGTTTTCTGATGCTACATCAGTGCTTCTGGCCAGCCACGTCTCTTGTTCCAGCTTCCTCCATTCTGTGGTTATATTTCATACTTAAGTCCTTGGTTTAATAGAAGAAAAATAGGTGAGACAAGATTCTTGCTGACAATATGGGAATGCCAATTAACTTTTTCTGCTCTCAGACAGACACAAAACTATTTTTATGTTCAGTATATTGGTCAGCTTCGCATAATAAATTTCTTACAATAAAGCATAAATTCAGAACTGGTATATGCACATAATTTAAATGATATTCATGGGGGAAACTCATCAGCATACGGTAATAACATTGTTGGCACTATATCTGTTTTGACAGTGAGTCCTTTGGGTTAGAGAAACAGAACCATTTCTTACGAAGGATCTTCTTACAGATCCTTCTCTTATCCTTTATTTTATGATCATTGAAAGAAAACAGACACTTTTTTCAAACTCTATTCTGCAATGCTTTGATGAAAACATACCCCTTTAATTCTGAGACTCTCAACTTTTTACATGACTCCAAGAGATCGACTTTTGGAAAATATTAACAGGTGTGGTGGGACTTGAGCCCTTCTGATTACCAGCTCGCTGCGCTTCAGGACTTGCCTGCTACCAGGTGCTTTGTCACACTGAGGAAAGAAGCAGTCACAAAGAACAAAAAAAATATTGATACAGATGATTCTGGTACAGAGGCATGCAGTTCGCATGTAGCCCCATTCTGAGAGATCGGTGCAAACCAAGAGTTTGTACAGATAATAGGGATGTTTCCCTTAAAGCTCACAAAGATACTTCTGCTTTTCATAGATTGTACTTTCCTCTATAAAGGTAGTGTGATCTGAGTCAGACATGCTGTCATAACCAGGGCTTTGGAAACAATTAGGGAATGAAATGGTGATACGGTAAAAGATGATGCACTTTCTTCTGAGAGTGAAGATCATGAAATTATGATGAGACTCTCTTCCTATGAATTCTGTTCTGCCTGTGTTTTCATACTGTGTGCAGTGTAGTAGGATCTGAGTTCGTGAAGGGACATATGTATATTATATGCATTTCTTTCTTTTGCTGATTTCTTTAAAAGGGGAATTAATTGCCCTGTGGGCTAATTTGTGTGGATAGATTTGGTCCTTTCGAGACATTCAGTTGTCCATGTTTACACTGAGGAGAGCGAGCTTACCAAACTGGAATCACTTGGAGGAAGATGTGGCATATCTCTTATTGAGGAAATAAGTTAGGAGTCCCAGTTTGGATACTTTACCCTACACAAATGAGCACTATCTCCATAATAAATTCTGTTCTTCCAGATGATCAGAGCAGCTGCCTGTAGTCATCATTCCCAAGGATTAAGTGGTCTTTGAGCAATGCTGGAACACCCATTGCATGGAGGGGAGGGCTGAGACCTTCAGCACGACTCATTATTCTGTGGAGAACTAGTTAGAAAGGCAGAACACAGGTTTGATTAATCACTGCAGTGGTCTGAAGAGTCATCCTGCAGCTTTTGTCACAGACCAGGGTTTCCTAGTAGCTGGTAGATTCATGCCCCTGTGTATTACATTTTTATATTCCAAGTGGTAAAGATCTGTAAACTGGAAGTCTAATCCATCTCCTCCAAGAATACAAGTAGATACAATATTAAGTGTTGCTGGGAATCACTATATTTGAAGGTTTAATATCAGTGAAGAATCTCCTGCACTGCAGACTTTGGTTGTATTTTTCACCTGCAGGAGACTTCATGGTTCATTCTTGTGTCCACCGAGGCAGTAGGGGGAAGCCTTCCTCCCATCACACCCTCCCTTTGCCTTGCTCAGGTTGAACATCAACAAGTTAGTCTTTTTTTTCACAGACTACTCCCACCTAAGTGGCAGGATATCTTGTTGGTAGTAGTATGATCATATCTGGTGAAGGAGAAGTAGAGTTGTGTGTCATTTGCCTGTTAACAGCACTGAAGTCTGTGCTGTTTGGCTGAACCAGTGCCGTTCACAGACAGTCAATTTGGCCCATCAGATGGTAGGTGTCTAAGGTAAATCGTGAACCTTTTGAAACTGTGAATCAACCTCCACTGGCAGCAAAGGAAGTCTGTACAACTCAGGCACTAATTTTTAGATGGTTATACCTTGGTGAGATGAAATCACTCCAAGTACCTTTGTGGTGAACGCATAATAAATAGACAAAGAAACTTAAAGGGGTTTTTTGCATTGTTTTATTTTGTTTTGTAAGATACCTGTTGCAGGCAACTGGAAGCAGCCATGAATAATGAAGCTGCAACTTCAAAGGAATGAAAAATGAAGTAGTAATTGAAGAGTAACTTTCAGCCTCAATTCTTCAGTGAACTGAAACAACCTTCCTGGGCAAAAAGCTGGCTTCCTAAATCCAAATTCACTTATGTGAAAATTATATGATCAGACCTGACCTCCGTGAATTACACCATCCAAAAATCTCCGCTCAAGGGCTTTTTGTTTTTGTTAGGCCCTCGCTTCAGATTGGAAAATATCTGCCCTGGAGTGAAGAACCAGTAAACTGAGTTCATGAAGTTACTTACACTAAGGCAATGAACACCCTGAGATTTCCTATTTCCAGCATAATGGATTGTTCAAAGACTCTCCATTTACTTCTTGATTACCTGCAGGGCCCGTTCTTTGACTCCTGGCAGACTGAGAGGTGGAGGCCTCTGACACGGAGTCTTGTCCTGGTGTAAATGCTTATAAGCCCACAGGCAGACTGTATTAGCAGACGCTGTACTCTGAGATTTGTAAGAAAAGTGTTGATCCCATGTCAGCTTTGACTAACCACCATAGTAATCTCAAGTAAAATTCCACTATTCACTTTGTAATGTGGTTACATGCAAAATTAGTTACATTCCTACATCCTCCACTGACATTTATATTTATTACCTAACAAAAAATTCATGTGGACCAGGATTTACTTAACTTCAAATGGCAACTCCCTTGCCACTGAATTTTTATTAGACCACATTAATGCATAGGTGTTAATCATAACTAATTTGGTTATCATAATTTTGGAGGGAAGAGGGAGGAAAGGCATGAAAATGATGTGAGTAACTTTCATGATTTCAAAAGCTGTCGGATTTCTGTCTTCTCTGTTGCCATTTATATCTGAGATAAACTATTCAATGCATGTAAAATGTTAAACTTGACTAATCTAAGTGGTTGGCTGTGGAAGATTTTTTTTCCTGATTTGCTTATTAAAAAATAATGTCACAGAGAAAAATGCACTTAAAAAGAGCCCACAGAAAAGGAAAACATGAAAATATTTGCAATTTCATTAGTTCCTGGTGGGATCTTTGTTATGGACAGGTCTGGGCAGGGTTAGCAAGAAGAAAAAAAAAAAAAATAGAAGTCCAAAAGGCATCAAATGTTTTTTAATTGAGATTGGAAGCAATCCAAGTTTGACTTTCAAAAAAGGCTTTCATTTACAGTAGTTCATGTTGGGCTCATGTTGTGCCTGCCAAAAATCCAGACTAGATCAGAGCTTTTTTTGAAATAAACACAAGCCTAATCTGAGGTAGGTATTTCAAAACTCCCACTGATTTAGTTGTAACATCATCTGTTACTGAATGATTTATAAATCATCCCTCCACAGGCAAGTTTCTACAAGGCTGAGGGTGATATATTTTAACTTTGGGACATAAGGACATGTTTAAACTCCATATAACAATTAATGGAGACCCTTCACTGTTTTTAAAACTCTTTGTGAAATGGATTATCCCTGTTTTCCTACGTATCAGAAAAAAACAGTACCTGGTGTACAACAGTACAATGGAGTGTTATGTCTTCGGTTTTCCATTGACTAGAAGACATAAAAAACTTGAATAACAATTTATTTTGCGTGTTTTTAAACTTCTCATGACATCAGTTCTTTTTAAAATGAAGACCCCCTCCCTCCTTTTCCTCTGTCTTTTTGAAAAAAAAAATCATATCCAGGATTTTTTAATAACAAAAGTGTTTACAAGGAGGGATACTTTAATGTCAGTGAAGTAGGATTTGTCTCTGCTCATTTCAGGTATCTAAAAGCAACAGGCTTATTCTAGTGTCAGTCCTAAGAGATGGTCCATCTTGCAGTTCAGCCCATCCTGACACTGGCGAGAGTACTTACCCTCAGCAGATACCTATCCCTCTGCCCTGGTTATAAACAAACCCCGGATGACAAGAAGCAAAGGTCTTGCTGAGGCAATTTATTTGAGAAAGCGGGAAGCCAACTCCTGTTGGCTGTACATGAAACAAATTTTGCTTTTTCACCCCAAAGGGAAATGCTCAGAGTTTAGGTCGTAAGTCTGAGCCAGGGCCAAACCGGGGGATACCCCTGAAATAGTGCCAAGGACAACCATGCTGCCATGTCCGGCAGACACGGTCTGGGACCAAGGGCACCAGCAGAGACTGAGCTGCTTGGGACCTGAGGGTTACAGACAGCTGGGCTGAGCAAGGGGCTGCAAAGATAGAGCTGAAGTGTAACAGGCATTAGTTCTTCTTCCCCCCCCCCCCCACTATCTTACTTTCAACTGCAAAAATTAACTCCTTTGATTCCCAAATTTCAACATCAATATCCTAATTCCTAGCTTCAGCATGACAGGAATACAGGGTTAGTCCAGGGAAAGGATCCCTGGGCAAAATGTTATGGCATAAAAATTTTGGCGAAAGGAAAAAGATGGAGTGACAATGGAACACTTTACAAGCTGACAAAAAAGAACCCACCTCATCCTCAAAGTTATCATTTTGAGATTACAGCAAAAGCAAAGTAGAAAAGCCAAGGCTAATAAATTCTAAATGTTTCACATCAACTTTTTAAAATGATTTCAGACAAAGTGCTTCAGCTTTTACAATCTGTAACTTCCTGTCCTTAAGCATACTTGCATTCTGTTTTCAAAGGAAAACTCTCTTAATTCACATGCAACATTTCATACTAGCTTGAAATCAGGTCATTTATATGGTCAACAAGATTTTTTTATTTAAGTTGCCAGATCAGGAAAACCAATCAATCAGTTGCACTATGGTGAAGACATCTTATGTAATTTTCCAAAAGTATTACATAAATCAAATTTATATAG
Organism: Apteryx mantelli; assembly: GCF_036417845.1. Classification (NCBI taxonomy): domain Eukaryota; kingdom Metazoa; phylum Chordata; class Aves; order Apterygiformes; family Apterygidae; genus Apteryx; species Apteryx mantelli. The sequence continues at coordinate 135,638,936 of NC_089980.1, read as the reverse complement.
TAGCACAAGACTCTTCTCCAATATGTGATTGGCTCCAGGGAATCACAATGATGAAACTGGGCTTTTGCTATGGAGATCCGGAAAGACGGCTTAATCTGACCCCATGGGATGACGTGGTTGAAATTTAGCAATAGGAAAATGGAGGAAGATTTCTTATAGAGCCTCTAAATAGCATAAAAGAAAGATAAAAAGCTATATCCTTAAAATAAGAATGTCAGTTCACACTTTAGCATTTCGCTGCTTTATGTTTATTTTCTTTCTTTGTCTCTATTTGCAATAAAATGTTTCTATTACCAAACATGTGCCAGGCAGTCAGACAGACCGAGTTATCAGGTATTTCGTATTGGAAAGAGTTAATCATCCATCCCCTGACAGGAAGATAAACCCAATAATCAAATACTGAACTCCCTGGTATCAGTTTGGGTCAAGTGGCAGGGTTACTGGGGTTTATTTTAATATGTTCATCTAAGGAAATGATGCAGTTTATTTTATGTCTTCTGGGAGAGGGACCGGTATTATTTCAACTTTAGATGCATCCTCTCTTGCTTGTACAGATCAGTCTTCCACTGTATCGGGGTGATGTTCCTGGATGTGGCAATTTATAATTGGAAATGGCAGCCTGGAGATTTTTTAAAAGCTTTGGCTTTTTTCTGAATACTGTGGAATTTCATTAATTATTATTAATATGTCTGTGAAAAGAGGAATTGCCCAAGGGCAGTTTTGAGGCTCCTTAAAGATGATTTTCCTCCTCCAAAGGTTGCCAAGATTTCAAATTTCTCTGTCAAGAGACTCGAGCTGTTTGGTGGGAGGTGGCTGGAGCGAGTATGAACATTCACAGCCTTGGGAAGCAGACCTCGAACATTGCTAATTCTCTTTGAGGCCGTTTTTGTCTCCCTGGAGTGGAGGGCAGCTGTCACAAATTGTAGCCCACCAAATATCCCTCAGTGCTGCTGCTGCTGCGTTTGCCTTTTTACAGCACAGGGAGGGAGCTGGCAGCACAGTCTTCTAAGTAAGGACTATTTAGCTCGCAACATGATGAGTCTCATTTCTAACCCAGAGTACATCTTTCCTTCTCCAGAAAGCCCTATCTGCCGTGCTTCTGCAAGGAAGCCCAAGAGATAGGCTGAAAAGGGGAAATTTCATATGAATGTGGCAACAAATCAAGCTGGGGATGAAGACTGCCTTATAAATATGGATAAACTTTATAACTAAGGAAGGTAGAGGAGGACGGATCTATTTTTCCTAGGTTGACTTGGGAGGTGGGAGGGAGAGAGGGTGCAGACTATTTGACTAGAAGGATATCATGAGCAAGTTTTCATGTCCAGGGGAAAAAAAAAAAAACAGATAAAAAGGAAGACTTTTTAGAAACATATAAAGTTTGCTGCACCAACTTGTGCGATACAGTCCCCATCCATGATGACCCTGCGCTTGGTACTGGTTTCTTCTATTCTAGTTCCTTAATGCTGCAGAGTAGAGCTACAGGGTTTCCCGAGTTACGGGATGCTGAACCTGGATATGGTTTTGGTTCCTTTCCTGAAGGCTTCTCAGAGAATTATGTTGCTCTCCCAGAATTCGCCTTAGCTCTTCCCAGTGCAGGGATGCTCATCTCAGGAGAAGGGTCTGAGAGCCAGAGTGGAGGTGCCCAGGGTGCTCATGAGGAGCAAAGATAAGTAAGAGCGACTTGGATGCAAGGTTCAACACACATTAACGTATGTGCTCTGATAATGCAAACCAGCCAGACTGGGGCTAGAGAGGAAGATGGCTCAGATAACTATCTCCTTCAGAAAGACCCCACTGCCTAACTGGGTTGAGTGTCTAACTGAGGTAGTTTTTCTCAGTTCCTGCGTATATTTGCTCTGCCTATGGAGACTAGTGCCTTTTAGCATTCAGATGGAGGGAAAGTTTCCTAAAACTATTTTTTATTATCAGTCTACAACCTCCTTTGATATTTCTCTATGGAAGCAAAAAAAAAAGGGAAAAAAATCCATTCAGATTTCCCTTCCTTCAAGAAAAATCCATTGTTTTCAAAATGTTTCCTTTTTAGTTCAATCAGTCCACTTTCTTTTTTTTTTTTTTACCCCACCTTTGTACTTGTCCAGCAGAAAAAAAAGAAAAGGAAAATATTAGGGTTTTTTTAGAGCTGTGAACTTGAAATACAATTAATGTTCTTAAGAGCTGTGAACTGTAAATAATTATTGTTTTTAAGACAACCTGCCAAACAAGAAAAGGGTTGAGCTATGAGACCCCTGCCAAACACAGTAAAAGGCTCCATGTCTCTGTTTTGTCTGTTTTCCCCTACTGTCTGTATTTTCCATTTGCAGCCTCCTCCATAGCTGTGGGGTAAATACCACCATTTTCTTCTGCATCTGTTCAACATGCTCCCAATGGTGCCCTGAGTACAACACCACGGACAATACAGCTAACAGGAAGATGATTACTGCCAGAGTTAAGTAACATTTTCATTGCTAAAATCAATGTTTTCTCTCTCTTCCTGCCTATCGTTTAAAATGAGAGAAAACAGGAAAGTAGAACTCATGAATGTTTTCAGCACTGAAACATAAATAAAAAGAAGAAAAGTTATGGAGGAAAATGTATGAAGAAAGAGCAAGTATAACCTTTTGCAATGAGAGGAAACCAAATGAGAAACTGCATGGCGATAGTTTATCAAAAGATGAAAATTACCGTGAGCTTTTTAAAAGATAGATGAAATTTTCCTCTCCCCAGTTTGTTTTCCCCACCAAAGAGATTCTTACAGAGTAACTCTCTTCTTTCATCCTCTTCCCACTGCACACGCATAGAGAAACCCGGGCTGTGGCCCTCCTACACTGTAAGCCCTTCAAAAGATTCCTGGTTGATGAGCACAACAGAATAAAGTTTGGATCAGGGCTGGGAGTGACTCATCGGTCTACAGCAGTCCTTGGGATGAGTCACTTTCATTTGATGCAAGTTTTGGAGTAATTAAATCTGAAGCCTCCAGGCGTAAGGCTGGGGGTATGGCATAGTATCCTGCCATTATGGAAAGTTTTCACCTTCACATCAGCATCTGCTGGAGGTGAATCGTCCAGGCACACCGTTCCAGAGCGGTGCTGCGTATCCCGCCGTAGCCAATACTCCATGCTGAACGTGGAGTGAACCACACCATGCGAATCAAATGAGACGCATATTCCATTGCAGCTTCTTTACACTGCAATAAGAGGTTGATAGGGACAGAAATGTCTCCAAGAGGGTTATGAGGGGAAAAGACTGAAAAACAGAGATTACAAAAATAATCCAGAATGACTTGTTTGAACTTGTTTTAAGATTGCCTGATTATCTGTTCTTCCTAGCTCACCTTCTGTTTGGTTTTAAAGCTTTGTGAGAAAATTGCCTTTTCTTGTTTTTCAGGGAATAAGGGAAGGAAGCAGGGAGGTGAAACCCAAGGAAAATATACAAAGTTTCCTATGATAGACAAGAGGAAGATCAGAAGAGGCCTCTCTTAAAGGTTTTCAAATGCATTCAGCTCTGCAAGCCAGCATCCCTGCTCAGCCAGGATCTGCTGGCTCAGATGCACACACGGGACTCCCTGTTTACTTTCATCCAGCTATTTTCTGTGAATCCACGAGGAGATCCAGGGCTGGAGGCATCCATGGGAGAAGTGGAGGGTCCATGAGGCTGTCTGGCTGCCTCCCCACCAGCTAGCGGGGAGTGCCTGGCTTTACGGCAAATCCACATCTGGAGAACTCAGGTAAAGGATCAAGGGATAAATACGACTTTTACCCAGGAATTCAAATGCTTCAGTATCTCTATTTAATCACCTCTTCAGCTACAACCAGCAGGAGAGTCTGTACCCCTGAAGGAAGACTCTCCTCCCATTTTATTCTTTATTTCTCCTGGTTCCTTATTCTTTCTCCTCTAATTTTCTTCTCTGTTTGTGTTTTCTCTGTTCTTCCATCTGTTTTTTCTCCCCTGAAGAAACTCTGAACTCATTCTTCCCCATAAACTCACCCTAGTCTCTCTATTGAAATGCTCAACAGTAGAAGAGATCTAGGGATCATGCAGAAAACATGCTTCTTCTGAATATCTTTCTGTTTTGTTTTGCTTTGACTGCAGAAGAGGAAAAAAATTGAAAAATCTGGCACAGAAGAAAATAATCTAAAGTTGCTATAATTTTTTCTTGCTGAAATAAAAACAAGCAAAACAGGAAAGCAGGGAAACATCTTTTCATTTTGCATATGTTTCATATGACCCCAAACAAACTGCTTCTTTGCAGACACAAGGAAAAAAAAAACAAAAAAGGAAAAAGTTATGAAGTACCAGCTTCCTGGACTTCCAGAGAATAAAGAGATTCAGTACTGTCTTTTATAAGTAGATTTAAACCCATGACATTATCTTACTATATGCATGCTATTCAGCTCCCTCACCCCCCAGAACAGGTTGGCCACATGTAAACACAGGCAATTTCAGGCTTGAAGTACCTCTAAGATTAGGTAACACCTACATGGAGGTATTAGGATATAATTTCAGGCATTTGTGCCAAACTCTAGTTGTATCTTAGATGATCGAGTAATTTCATGGATATTGCATTTGGTCTCTTATATTTCACCACCTTTCAAGTTTCTCCAATTTTGAGACATTTAACAGACCGGGTGAGCTAAAGGGGCAGAAATGAGGAAAAGCCACTCTGGTGGTTGTTCACTGGAAAATTATTGCAGTGGCATTTGAGCTATGACTAATTTATTTAGTATTCAGAATTTAGTGTATTCTTTTGTCACATCACTCATCATAAATAAAAGGGGAAGAAAAAAAAACCCCAGAAACCTGTTTAATGCCTCAGGCTTGTTTTAGTTTGTTGTTCAGGTCAGTTCATTTCAGTGCTTAATTTTTAATGGTTCATTTAACATAGCTGTTTAGACTAGAGAATGTTTTCATATAAAACTTATTTTTTGGGGTCAATTTCTGTCACCTCAAAACATTTTAAGTCTCAGATGACAGACTAAAACATCAGCTAGAAAGGTGGTCTTGTTGTTTAGGCACTTGAATGGGACTCAGCAGACTCAAGCTGAATTTTGATCTCTGCTACTGATTCTTCACGTGACCTTGTGTAAAACACTTAAGGCTGCATCTCCAAAGCTTTTCGAATATGAGTAGCTTAACTCACATAGTTCTCATGTTTGCCACTCTGCCCTGTCTGTGAAAGAGGGAAATGATAGCTTTCTACTACATGCAGAAATGAAACCCAGCAGTGTCTGTGAGGTGTCCAAAATCCTGCACTATTGGTGGATGTAAGAGGTTCTGCTTACAAATTTTTATCTGGCAGATAACAGTTTTTTAAGCCAGTGACAATGTAATGATACAAGACGGCTATCACCCTCCTCCAAACCATAAATGAGAAACAATCTTTCCGGTGCTGATACACATTTTCTAAACCTTTGTCTAACTTTTGCCACCATTAACAGTTGGATATGTGGTCCTTTTTCCCTGGAAACAATGCACAGGAATGACATATGGATAAAAGGACATTTGTAGGAACAATGCTGAAAACAGTTCATAACTCCTGTTGGCTTGAAAGGAATTTAGAAGTTGACAGCGTTGAGCTTTTAAAAATATTTAGGCAGCTAATTCCTGTTAGTTTCAAGTAGTTTAATATAAGTATTCTGTTCTGTTTTTTTTACCCATTCCAGATGAAGTCGTATTCTCCAAAGTTTGTCAGTGATTTTCACTAAACAAGAATTGTATCTATAACTCATTTATTAATGCTTTTGTCTCTCCACGGGAAGGTCTAAAAGCTCTGCAGGCCTTGATGATCTGCCCAAGTTACTGAATCAGGTATTTGAAAGGTGGCAATACAGAGAAGACCTGCTTCCAGCCAGGTGAGATACCACCTTGTGCAGGCACCTAAAGCAGCCCAGCAGTCCTAGTCCTCTCTTCTTTGCTATGACTTGCAGGGCTGAGGAGGTGACACCTGTAATGCTCACAGAATAGCAAAATAAATGTCTCCACGTTGAGGATTCGTGGCTGCTGTACAGCTCTGCACTGCTGCTTGTGGCATCGTCCTCATGGGCAGCCTCTGAGCCTCTCTGTCCTTGTCCTTGCTGGCTGCACACCAGATCTACCTGAGTCCTTCTGTTACGGGTGTTGTCCAGGCACATTAAGACGCTACCATCCAGGCTGTGCCCAACCATTTGCCAAGAATTTTCATGGTTTGTGTGGAATTTACCTTAATTAACTGAAAGCTAAGAACATATTCTAAGCTTATTTAATGGCTTCTGTTCAGTGGAAAGTAGAGGGCCACCTCCATCTCTTGTAAACATTCATCTTCAGATAGTGCAACCGCCTCCGGGAGTGCCCTCCGCTGGCTGTAGAGGGGACCTTAATGATTAACTTAGACTGCGTGCCTGAGTTTTTGTTGGTTAGAGTTACTGATTACCTGGGAGACATCTCTATTTTGCAGCTAAGAAAACCTAGTTCAAACAGTAAGAGAGCTATGAAATTATAATCAGATCCAAGCTTTAAGTGCCTGAATCCAGCCCCAACCATTAAAGTTACTGCCCATCCTTAAAATTAGAGAGAAACAAAACTACAAGAAAGGAAGAAAGCAAACATAAACAGCATATTTTCAAAGCCCTCCAATGATCCATCCCCTTCACTTTCTTCTCCTCTCCCAGCTGGGTCATCTTGCTTTGCTGAGCTCTGTTGCACACCTCCAAAGGCACTTAATTATGCATACCCTCCTCCACATTCAGCAAGAGTTCATCAGTTAAATGCCAGGACTTGAGTCATTAGCCAGATCTCTTTCAAAAAGAAGGCAAGAAAATTCTTAATGCAATACGAACAAGAAACTATCCTCTTTTCCCCGAAGGCAAGCCCTTGAAAGAGGCCCTGTGATCCCGAGCACAATAACTCTCCATAGCTGACACAGCTACCCTGTGTCAAGTGCAGTTGCCCTCAGGAAGGCAGAAGACGCCAGGTTCTCCTTCCAGCCTTAGCTCCTCGCCACCACAAGAGAGGAAACTTGTTCTACTGTGGGTTCAATATTATGGCAATATTACAAAAATGACTGGGAGTAACACTGAGTTTATTGGTATGGAAAGGAAGGATGAATGCCAACAAAATATTTAATAATTTTATGCTGATTTACCTGAAGTGAGAATCTTAACATGTGGCTTCTTGTCTAATCATGGATGCTTTATTAGCTTTGGACCAAATTCAAACAAGAAGCAGTGGCCCAAAGAGCTTAAACGCTTGAAGCACAAATACTCTCTTTGTCTGGATAGAGATATTACAGTTTCCTCCTCTACAGCCTTTTGTCCACACTCCCCTATATTTTTCTTCCCCCCCAAAACAGCTATACCACAGAGAAAATTTCCACTAGCAATCTCATAACTGCCTAAGACTAAAATTTACAGGAGGGACACTTAATCTAACACTTCATTATAAAGTTTAGCCCAAGGTTGTTAAGAATCCGTAGCTTAAGTGTTTGTTTTCTAGAATAAGCTATTAAACATTTCACCGAACTCAAGGTGTTTTCGTCTTTGCAACTTTCATGCTTTTTTTCTGAAACAAACCCTGGCTTGTGTAGCTATGTTACCTCAGTTTATAGAGTGTCTCTGCAAATAACTGTAGGAAACAATATGTTAAAATCAGGGTTAAAGTGATTTAAAAGAAGATACAATTTATCAATGGAAAATTACATTCCTGCCATCAGTTATTCCCTGCCCTTCAGACCAAGAGCAGAGGCCTAACTTTGGAAAGAGAAATATATAACTTTTCCGCTACTGAGAACGTTGCAAAATCAGGATTTGCACACAGGCACATGCTCAGAGGGAGAATATCCTTCACAGTTTATACTTATTGTGGCAGGTTTCATACATCTTGTGGCCTGCCCCTACCCATAAACCAGCTCATCTGGTTACCTACTTTATCAGACTTAAGCATTTAAAAATCATTAAAAATCATAGTATTCATTTTATTTTCCTCAAAGTATCAGAGCCCTTAGGTTTCATATTTTCATGTGTCTTTTGCCTAGCCTAGAGGGCATTAATCAATAATAATAAAAAAAAAAAGCCTGAAATTCTTGCATACAAACTATATACTTCTAGGAACAGTTACTCTAAGAAAAACACTCCCAAATATTGTGAGACTCATGGCACTGTTGTGAAATCCTGGAATATTTCGTAGACTCGTGATGTGATCCTGCAACAGGAGGAGATGGGTAAAACTAGCTAGACTTGGAAACCAGATTTGATTTTCTCAGAAAACAGTAGTTTAGCCTGTGTGAACTATGCTTTTCCTGCCTGCAAAATGGAAATAATATTGCTCCTTGGCCAAGGAACTGTGAGGCTCCACTCATGAGAGCTGAGTTCTGCTTATTCCTAGCTCCACCACCCACATGACGTACAGCCTTACCAAACCCTCCCGTATTTCTTTTCCCTCTCAACTTTGCTTGTCTTATCTAAGTAGACTGTACGCTTTTGAGGACAGGGTTTCGCTTTCAGACCCACGTTTGTGCAAGACCCAGCAAAATGAGACTTCAGTTACATACCTACTGCTTTCCCTAAAATGCAAAGTGCTTTAAAGCCCTCTGAAGTAAAGTGATGGATGTGAAGCAGAACATTAGCATTGCAGCGAGATCCATACCTAGTCTACCATATACAAATAGGCTGATTGCACTGCCTTAAAGGGGAGTCACGAGCCTGCTCAGAAATACTAAGCATACAGCTATTTACTGAGGCAGCTAGCTCAAGTTAGCTCCCAAATTTGAAAATCCAACTTTAAGCATAAAATGAAGAAAATACTTGTTTTACAGAAGGTTTATTAGCCACCCTCAGCTTTTGAGCGAGGCATTTTCTCCCCCCAAAAAAGCATTTTCCGGCTTTAATAGTTTCTGATGGATCAAACCATGCTTTCAGGCTCATTCTCTGCATTCCCTTTGCAGGTGCATTGCTTTAGCTGGTTGCTTCCTCCGCGGCACTCTCCCGTCCTCGAGGGTTTCACCATGGTTAGGAGACAGCAAACCACTCGACGAAGACCACAGCGGCGGCTGGACGTCGAGGCTGCCCGCAGGGAGGCATTATATCTTCCAGGGGAGAGGCAGGGGGAGCTGGGGAAGGAGGAAGGACGCGTCGCAGGCTCGCCACGCTGGGTGTCTCCTGCGGTCGGTTGGCCGCGGCCGCCAGGGCTCGCTTCCATTAAGCTGTGTGTCAGTTTGGAAACTTTACATGTGAGGTTGTGTGAAGCGTTCTGCCACTGCTGCCTGCCCGGGGCTAGCCCACAGTCCCTGTCTTGTCACCGGTTTCCCGGAAAACCTCTCTGAGAATTAGTTGCATATGTCGGGCAGGCTAAACTTTTGAGGCAAGCTTTTTTTTTTTTTTTGGTTATTGTTTAGTTGTTTGTTTGTGTTTTTTTTTTTCCCCTCATTTGGCTTTTTCGAGAGGATGCCATAAAATGTTGCAAAACTTAATCAAATAATTAATAGCACAAGATAAAAGGATGATAAGGATGAGGTGGGTTTTCTTGTATCACAAAGAAAAGCCCCATCTGTGGGCTCTTAACCAACTTTGTAAAAGGAGCATCAGAAATGACTGTAAGAACGTAATGGGAACTTTTCTGCGTCTGTATTTCACCTACCTTAAACACACAGAGAAAATTATGAAGCACATCTATTAATTTACGTTCAAAATGTTCAATTCACCTTCAAAAGTGATGAGAATAGGCTCCATATTATTGTCAGGTGTGGAGCTAAGAAGCTGTAACTGATTTGAAAAAAAAATCTATATTTTGCAATATTTGATTAGCTAAGAGTAGTTGCTCTGCTACTTAACATGGATCTAAGTTTAGGATTCTTTGCCCTAGAAAGCCTCAGAGATATGTCTTCACTGCTCATCACTCATCTTGTTTCTAGTTGTAGAAGTTAGAAGTTTTTAAGTTAGAAAGGAATGTATTTGTATTATCAGTTATTTGTTTCCAAGCCTCGCTCAGGGGCATAGCGATTGGGATCCACTCTTCTAGACGCTGTCCAAATAATAAGGAACCACCCTCGCTGTGAAAAATATGCTGTCTGAGACTTTCCAGAAAGAGAGCCTTGGGCTCTCAAACTGAACTTTATGAAGTGATGTCCAGGTGTCGAGATCCATGCTCACACTAAACACCACCATCAGGCCACCCCTGCTTTTGCCTGCGCCACCATTAAACCTGTGCCAATCCAAAAGTCAGAAAAAAATAGGAAGAAGGCAAGGATAGGCTTGTGCGTTTGGAGCAGAGACCTGGGACCTAGGAGTGCTGGAACTGGGTCCAGGTGCTGGCCCAAACGAGAAGAGCAGACACATCTATGCATAATCAAAAAGATGTTTATGTCTCAGCAGATCACAGGAATTTAAGTGTGTGAGATCTTTGCAGAAGACGGGTTCTGACACTGGCTCACTCCATGTCTCTAAATAAATAAGTCTCTGATCTACTCTTCTTCATTTTCCTTGGCTGATAATAACCAGTTAATGTTTATGGATCACTCTGACAACAATTTTTACTCTGATTATAAACCTTAGGGTGCAAGCTATGTCTCCATCTCTGATGTCTGCCTTACATTTCACCAGTCAGGCTGCTTGTGTTTAACAAGTGAATAATGAATCTGGCAAAAACAAAGTCAAAGCATATTTTTTTCTTCTTTTTTGCAATATCACTATTTCATAAGCTCCTTTTCCTACAAAACATTTTGGTTGCTTTTCTCAAAAAGCAAACTTTTTTTTTTTTTGAGTTGCTCTTTTAGATATTATATACCAGTCCTTCTTATTTTCCCTTCCTCAAGCTTCCTCTTTTAGTTGCAAAGCAGAGAAGGAAAGGAAAAGAGGTAAAATGAATTCTGCAACTTTACTAGCCAAATGTTTTCAAAACACAGCATTTATACACTGAACATATTTTTTTCTTCTTCCTGACAGTCCTAGTCCAGCTTCTTTAAACTTGTAGACAGCGTAATTGCTGAAAAGCAAGTACTTTTGTCAGGTTTATTCAGGGACCAAGTCTAGACCCCTGTCTGGGGCACTGAGGTTTGTAGGTACCGGTGGGAGAGCAGTCCCGTTGCCGCTGCTGTGCAGTTCGGGGGCAAGCGGGTGGTGGCGGCTGGGAAGAGACCTGGGTATGGACCTGGCACCCTGCCCCGTCTGCCTCCTGCTCCCCTTCATACTCACAAAAGCCTTGGAGGAACAGGAAGCTGTTGCACAGTAAATCTGGGGCAGCGCCTTTACACCTTGGCTGTGATTGAGGCTTGTGGTGTTTCTTTCTGCAGGTTAGGGGCAGCCCTAACTCCAGGTTTACGCAATGAATAATGGAGTGGGTGTCTTTGGGTGGTGTTCCCCTGACCTCCCGGTCTTTAAGGTTATGTCTGCGCTAGCAAATGCAATGGGCTAGGAACTGTTCTCCGGAGGCTTATGGGAGGGTCTGTCTCATACGCCCTCATATAGCTAAACTCTCAGCCTCCGAAATAGGTCAGCTGCCTCCAGCCTGCCTTTTGGGAACGGTCCATGCTCTGTGCTGACCCCAGTCTGTGCCCCGGCTCTGCTCATAGCCTCACAGTACAGACGATCAGACACAAAGCCTGTGCCCTGGCCTTGTTTATGCAATAACCATAGCCTAGAAGACTAATGAAGATTGTCTCCAAGGCGAAGGAGGAGAACAGACGTCTCCAATGGGGGATTCATTCCTCCTGTCTTGGATCAGTGTTTTAGGATGGGGTTGTCTGAGGCAGAATATCCTCATAGGGAAACCTCTCTTTCTGATGTTCCATCTATCAGCTAGACATCTGGTCTATTACAGTCATCTACATCCCCTCTGTAATCAGTGGAGAAAAATAGGAGAAAAATCTCCCAAAGGTAATTTGAGCCATCTTAAGACAAAAATCTAGGATACGTGGGTTGAGTTACTTTCTGAAGGTGCCTGTTTCTCCCTACTAATCAGGGAGATCCTAAAAGCTTGATTTTAAAACAGAAGAAGTTAGGACGATGGAACCCACCCTTTTAAGAGCTGCTGTACTGTCAATGCACTAATGCCATTGTTAAAATACCCAAACTGCGCAGTCGTGGACTAGGACTTACTTGTACAAACATGGATGGTAAAATTATCATAAGGAGGCATCTACCAGTGACATCTACATCTGAGCTGTCTGCAGTCCTCAGGGAGAAAGATACATTCCTGGGTATAATTACCATCCTGCAGAAGGTTTTTGAGATAGGTCAGATGAGTTATACCCTAGAAGTGCCTCTTTTTCTTTACTGAGGATCAAGAAAGCCCAGGATGACTGAGTCACCTTTACTCAGTTGTAGACCTCTATTTTTTAGATGTCTGATATTGAATGAAATGAATCTTGCCCCAAAAGTCTGTCCTGTCCCAAGAAGTTGACAATAGTACCCCAAGGTTTTGGAATCAGGTGATTGTGTATGAACTACATAAAATATGTACGCAGTCAGAACAAAAAAGACTGCTTCAACTCCTTTGATTGAAAATATCAAACATTTACAAATATCTCACCCTTGCTTCTACCTGCAAAACCTGGGGAATGGCTGAACTTTATGGAAGACGATGCATTAATATGCGAAGAATCCTATTACTCCCAAATTTCCTCTGTGTTTGTGCCATTGCATGTCTAGGTGAAAGATCATTTCTTCTGAGGAAAGTGTCAAGCTGTACTACATTTCTGTAACATAGGAAAATTCAAGGAAAAATCTAAAATAGGAGGGCTTGCATTTCATTGTGTCTCAATTATGTGCTGTATCTAAGAGAAGGAGAACATCTGAGAGAAGGAGACAAAGTCTAGATGTCAGATAAATGGGGATCCATTATGAAAAAAGTCCAGGCATGGAGTCTGTCACTTAGAAAGTGACAGAAAAACTAGAAATTCATATAAAATTCTGAGAATTCCTAGAAAAGCTGACAGAGATGCCAAAGGTACAGATATATCTGAACCATGACATGCTGATGTGGGGTTACATACTTTGTTGAAAGAGTTCAAGAAGGACCCTCTTTTATTTTGACAATTATAAGCTATGAATAAAAATGGAGCAAATACTCTTAGAGAGAATGGCCTATTTTTAATGATTTTTTTTCCATGTGTCTGACTGATTTTTTTTATATCTGAGAACAAGTAGCCACTGAATTTGCAATTTTTTTTCAAAATGTGTGAAAGACATCAGAATGCTGTGATGGGAACATCTTAGCTGTTTTTGTTAAATGAAAAGAGATCAATACCAAGGCTAAAAGTAATGGGTAGGTTTTGAAAGACCCAAAAAGGACTTACTTTTGTCATTTCCATAGACTTAATGGGAACTGGAAACCTATTTGCTATTTGCATATCAAAACTCTCTTTCAATTATTAAAAAAAAAAATCACTGAAAATAATATTGTGAGCTGCTGGACACCTGCTTCTTCTATTCCTTCTTACAGGTTTTGCATGACATGAGCATCATCCTTTCAGAAAATTATTATTTTTGTGTTCTTAATGGAAAATCTATGCTTAAATCCAATGGAAGTGCTTCAAATTTAAGCATTAAGTAATGCATGTGCTTAAGACTCTGATAAATAGGTATTTACTTTATTTTTATCTCATTTGGGACCTCTGAGCATCAGCACAGACATTCAAGTGATTTTGTAGGGGACAAAAAAAAAAGAAAGAAAAAAAAGGATTTGTGGGTTCTATTCATGGCCTATCCAGATGACCTAGATGAAATTAATTCTTATTTCTGGACTTTAAATTCCCTATGTATAAAAAGAAGAGAATGGCACAGATCTCCTTTGCAAAGCACTTTGCAATCTATTAAGTATCAGCAGTAGAAAAAAATATCATTACATTGTAAGGCAACGTGCTGAACTAACACTCCCAAGAAGGAAAGTAAAGGCTTGCTCGTTGAAACCCTAAGTGCTCTTTAACTATGGGGAATATTTGTTACAACAAATAACGCCCCACTGTGTTCCCATTATCTGTTCCTTCCATCAATGCTTTAATTTTATAAGGTAGGGATTGCAAGCCATTTATCTCCTAAAGATAGAGATCAGAAAGGTTTTAAGTTGTTGGAGATGTCATTGAGTCTCTAGCAAAATAAGGACTGAGGTTATGAAAATCTACAGATTCAGTCAAGTTTCAAGTTGAAAAGGTATTTTGCCCTTCTTTCAGAGAAGCAGCTGGATACTGTATATTACACAAGCTCATGTACAAAGAAAAAGATATGGAAATTAACATTCTCTCTGGCTATGATAAACTACCAAGGGAAATTCATAGCAAATCTGTCTACTATAGTTAGCCCTGTGACAGAGCCATTACAGAAAAATAAATAGTGGCATTGGCCAAAAGAACGTCAAGAAGCTTTCAAGCTGGCTAAACAGACACTTACATCCTCCAGGGTTTTAGTGCACTTTGTCCGGTCCCTGCCAATCTGTTAAACTACTGATGCTTCACTGTATGAGGTCAGGAGTGGTGATTTCTCACATAATGCCAAATAGCCCAGAAAAGCCTGTAGCATTTGCATCGCAAACGCTTCCTAAAGAGGAAAGGAACTACACACAGACTAGGTGAAAGGAGGCAGCGGGGAGGAACTCTTAGAGATTGCATGTGAAGGCGATGTCGGTGTTTCCACCGCAGCAAAGGTCGGCAAAAAGACATGTGCCACTAGACAGAAATGTTCTGGAGGGTTGGTAAGTGGATTCTAGTAACATTGACTTCAATCATTTCATACTCCTTTGGGGAAAAAAAAAAAAAGATTAAAATTAAGCAGGGAATATTGGAGAACCACCGTGCATTATGGTCTAAAATAGCTTAGTGTGAAAATCACACCTTCATCCACAGGTTTTGTATACACCTGAGCTTGCTGCAATGAACCATCGTCAGTGGATTCAGCCCTCCAGATTTAAAATCACTGACTCTTAAAACTTGAGATAAATAATTAAATCCCATAGTCAGCAGTCAGGGCTTCAGCAAAGAGTTCTAAGGACAGAGCACAAGGGCTAAGTTTGTATTACTAAACTTAAGTTTGACCATCCATACTGTTAAACTCCCAGCAAGGTTACTGGCACAGATTTTGTCCAGGATATCTAGCACAAGCTGAAACTTAATTATTACTTTTGTACTTAATTATACTTTTGTGTTAAATATGGCTTACTCTGACTGTACATGGGGTTGCCCTTTGAAGAACATGACTATGAATAAATGGTTAAACTAGTACACGCAGTAATGAGACATGAGCTTTTGTTCCTGCAGATCATTTCTCTAACACAAACTGTGTCGCTTGATACAGAACTGCTTGGGCGTGTCTGCCAATTTTGTGAAGGTATGTAGATTATAATAAAATTTTCAGAATTAAAGTCACAAAGCAAGTCAGGGAGAAATGTACTTTCCCTTAATTCTCTCCTTACACTCTACAGTCTGGTAGTGATATGCAAGAAAAGAAAGGGCCCTCATTTGCCCACCAGCTTGGTGACTGCACTAACTTCTGAGTCACTGGATAAATGTCTGAGTGTCTTAGCTTAGGGGGTCCGTGTACAAAACAGAAAGTATCTCTCTCTCCATGTAATTAGAGATAAAAGTGAGGATATTTAAAACGCTTTTCAATGGGGGAATAATTTGAATATTTATTTGCTGTCCAATAGCTTAAAGAAACAGAAGTATTTGGGGTTGGCTTGCTTATTTTTAAAATGGCTTCTTAGAATACCTATGGATATAGCAATATTTTTCCCTTCATAGACAACACTATTTTTTTGTAAAATCTATTTGATAAGTGCCTTCTGGCAACAGAAGGGGACTCCTTCCCTTGGAAGGCCCATCACCTTGAGGAACTAGACTCAAACAGGAGTCAAACATTTTCATACAGAGAGTTATAAATGAGTCAGTGCTAACCATCTTCAGCTCTGCCCCATTTCTTCTTCTACTGGCTGAGTCTGTACGGGTATGTCCACAGCCTTGGGAGAGGTGACAAGGAGGAGGATGAATGACCCCAAGGAAGTACAGACAAGATGTGGACTCACACAGCAAAGAGGGTTTCCTTGTGCCTAAGCAGTAGCATAGAAGAAAGTTTAGTCATATCTTCTGGTGATACTATCAAAATGACAGTATTCGCTGATAATCAGGAGCTGAGCTGGAGAAGTGAAGCAGTAAGAGAAAAAAAATAAAAGTGGCAGAAAGACTGATCTGCATCATATCGTAAGAGTGAAGTTGTATAGTGGCCTAATTCGGACTAAGTCTGACTGTTGCAATCAAGCCCTCCTTCTGTCCCTTCCCTCCCCTACACAATCTTCTTAGTCCTGGTGTTGGCACAAGGAAGGGGAAGTATCTGGGACTTCAGCAGCCTTAATTTAGACAGGGTTAATCTGTCTGGAATGGCCCTTAAGTCTTTTGGCAAAGTGCAGGCTGGTTATCCTAATGGCAGCTCCCTCTGTTTCCCACTAATGGGGTCTTCTGGATTTTTTTGCTTTGTTCTGCAAAATCTTTAGGCTTGTGTCATGACTGCTTTCTGTTCTTCTCATTTACAACCTACATGGTCCCTTCTTGTCCTCTGGTGCTAGAATTTACTGTATCAAGCTTTGAAAATAAAATAGTTGGATTTATATTCCCTTATCTTTTAATCCAAAATTTACTAAAATTTAAAAGGAATCTTTGCTAGTGACTTATTTGATTTTTTTGCTCAGAACAGTGGTCTACAAATCCCATGCCAAGCTCTCTTCCTGTTGCTATGCTATAATCATAAGATCCCAAGATCATAGGACAAGTCAATTTGGAAGGGACTTCAGGAGGTCTCTATTCCAATCTGCTCAAAACAGGACCAGCTATGAGGTCAGATTAGGTTTCTCAGGACTTTATGCAGCTGAATTTTGAAAACCTCCAAGTATGGAGACTTCACAACCTCTCTGGACAACCTGTTCAATGCCTGACTGTCGTGATTACTTTTTTTCCTTATATCTAGTTTGAACTCCTCTTGTTTGAGGTTATGCTTGTTGTCTCTCATCCTCTCACCATGTTCCATTGTGAAGATCCTGGCTACGTGTTCATGATAACTTTCTTGCAGGTACTGGAGGCTTCTATTAGGTCCCTCTGAAGCCACCCCTTCTGCCAGCTGAACAATCCCAGGTCCTGCAGCCTCTACCCACTGGGCAAGTTCTTCAGCCCCTGAGCGTGTTGGTGGCCCTCTGTTGAACTCACTCCAGTGTTTCAATGTCTTTCCTGTATCAAGGGCCCAAAACTGGATGTTGTAGTCTAGATGTGGGCTGAATGCTGAGTACAGGGGGCTAATCTCTTCCTTCAGTCTACTGGCTCTGCTCCTGTTCATACAGCCGAGGATGCTGTTGGCCCTCTTTGCTGCTCATGCCCAACCTGTGTCCACCAAGACTCCCAGGACCTTGTCCACAGAGCAGCTCCCAAAACAGTCAGTACCCAGATTGTATCTCTGCAAGGGGTTCTTCCTTCCTAAGTGCAGGACCTGGCATTTGTCCTCACTGAATTTTACCAGGTTCCTGTCAGTCCATTCCTCCAGCCTGTCTGGGTCCCTCTGGATGGTAGCCCATCCCTCAAGGGTATTGATGGATCCCCCCAGTTTGGTGTCGTGTTCAAACTCGATGACAGTGCACTCCAACACCTCCTCCAGGTCATTGAAAAAACTTTTAAACAGGACAGGTCCCAGGACAGACTCCTGCTGTTTTCCAGGAAGAACATGAACTAGTTTTTTACCCACCTGGTTGTCCAGACATAACTCTTCTTTGTCCAGCTCAGTCTTTCCAGAGTTCAAAGTGTGCCTCCTTTTATGGAATTTAATAACACCCAAATAAAAAAAGAAAAAAAAAAAAGAAACAAATAAAAAATTGATCCTTCTTTGAACATCCGGGTCATATCACAATACCACTAGCAATAGCTACAAAATGCTAGAAGTGACAAGCTAAAAATAGTCTAACTATCCAAAGTTTTTTTTTGTTTTTTTTTTAATATTGATGGTCTGAATTGATCCAAAGCGTTTAGGATAAGAAACACACCTGTGGCACTTACAGACAGTGATTTCTAAAGTCCCCAATATAGCACAAACATCACTATATAGGTTGTAAGTAGAGTATTTGACTCTAAATAATATCAAGTTGGTGGGAAGAAACTGTTCCGGCTGCCCAAGTTTGATGATGGACAGCTCAGCACATTGCTTAAATAGCTAGGAGCAATGCCAATTAAAGTGAAATTCTCCTGCTCTAACACTCTATTACAAACCTTGTAAACAGACTAGCAAATCAAGAAACAAACTTCACTGAAATATTATGGTCTGCAGGTTCCAGAGGAACTTTGGAGGAAATTCTTTAAACCTTCATTAAAAAATACACCTAGTATCACAGAGCATGAAAAATACTTTTTAGGCAGCTGGTTATAAAAGAAAGGCAGCCAGGGTAAGTCTTATATGTTCATATGAAAGTCCAGAGCAGGAGGTTCAGACTGCTGGTTCCATTACAGAAATATCCCCAGCTCTATCAAAAAAGAGGGTTTCTAAAGGGAACTCTTTATTCAGTGTGTTTAGATGGAAACACGAATTTGATATCCATGAAAGGCCAACAGGGTTAGCAAGAAAACAGAGAGAGAAAAAGGACAGAAGTAACCTTTCATAAAGCACTTCTCTATCTGACACTGTTGAGTAGACTTGGCTGAATAATCCTCCTCAAGTATTATTCATCTTTGTGAATACTGGCAGTTTTTCCTCCATCTCTGCCAAATAATGATTTGTAAATTTTTCTGATTTGCAAGTAGTCCACCAGTAATATGGCAAATATTGCCCATAAACATTTAAGTGTTTGCAGATTGATTCTTTTATTTCTTTTTCTCCTTATTTCATGCCAGATGCAACTATAAAAGAAATTCAAAGGGATGGAGTGAAAATGATATTCAAGTGTGTATTTCCCTGGAAACATTGTGAAGAGGATGTAACTTATGCAATGGGAGTAAGTGGTCTGAGGCTTAAGAAGTACATTAAATGGCTAACAGCAGCAGAAGCAAAGGCTCTGGACATTACGTACACAGACTCTGATGTCTCCTAGGAAGGCTGGGATCATTAGTCCTGGTTCACTGACTTGGACTTGGAGGTTCCTGATGAAAAGGACATAACACCAGGCTCAAGCTGAGACTAATGGGGAACAATACGCATCTGCAGACTCTGATGTTACTAATCCAGCTCCTGCTGAGGATGAACAATTGGAGCAAGGGAATATTCCTGAAGCACTGACAAACTGCAATTGAGGATTAGAAAACCCCCCTGAATGCCTGAATTTGTAATATGTCTCCAAGTTGCCATTATAAACAGTTGCACCATAAAGCAAAGAACCTTTTTTCAGTCTGGAGTACTTTACAAAAAAAATCATAACCATGTTAGGGTTTTGTTGGTGGTTGTTTCTCTACTTTTTTACCTTTTTTTTTTCTGCCAAGTTTGGTGAAACTATTGAATGGGGCTGTTAGCGCCAGCTGTATATAAATTATGCAGGTAGAGCGCTGATCCCTCAGTACAGTAATTCTCAAGTCCAATACAGATAATTTTGTGATACTTTTATGTTAGCACACCCTCCCATATGCCCTGTGTCCTCTGGAAGACTCAGTGTAACAGAAGCAGGCTGAAAGAAAATAGTAAGATCCCATCGCTGAACAGCTTCAGTGTTCAAAGAGCTTTCTCACTGCATTAGTAAATTAAGTTGTGCCAGATAGCACCAGCCCTGAAATGTGACTGTCTGTACCCTTACGTTATTAGAAAATCTCTGATGCATTTTTGGCTCAGGCTAACTATTTCTCTCCCATACAATCCCCAGACACAGTTCAGGAATTAGCCCAGGCTAGAAATCATTCCCAATTAGCAGACAGGAAGCACCCACTTGTTTTGGAGAGAATGAGAGGTCAATAGTGTGGATGTAGCCAGAGTATTTCAATTGGCCTCAGGGTCAGAGAATGAGCCATGAAACTAGTTAAAACTAGTAAAAGCATGACCTAATTGTCGTAGGTAACACCTAGTACGGTCCAAAGAGCTGTGAAGTTTTTAGAACAGCAGTGACATTGTCTGGAATCAAATTAATTCATATTTATCAACTTCTTGGTTTCAACTCAGACAGAAAGTACACTCAAGAGCACATCACTGAGAAGGATATTTCACTTTCACCTGAAACCTAACCTAGAAGTTAGCCAAAGTTCACAGGATGGACCTAATTTTGTAATGATGTAGTTGTGATGATCTAAGCCATCAGTGGCCTTTAACCTACCTTTTTGTTTGCACTCACCTACAGTTTTTAAGATGGAGTATGGACATTTGTGTTATGCCTATGGACAAAACACCTGCTTCTCTTAATTACTTTTCCCAAATTAGACATGGGTTCCTGGAGGTCTATGAAGTATCTAAAAGCATAGGCTGAATGATTATTGTCCAAGGATATAAGACTGGTAAGGTTTGTTAGGATAGGTTATATTTCTAATAAGATTAATTTGGGAGAAAAATCATCTGCTTTTGTCTTGTCATTTAATCTCAGGCTGTGCCAGCTTTCAGTGAAAAAATACATTCCACTTGGCTGTGATGAAAACACACATCAAAGGCTCCTGACAGCCAAAGCTTCAGTTTACTGAAAGATGCAATGAATAGACTAAATCTATTGACTCATCTGGGCTGAGTTACAAGCTTGTAACAACATTTGCAACCTAATTTGTTTTTTCTTTCTTTCTCAGTCTCAGATTTGAAATTTTACGCAGTTCTGTAGAATACTTATTTTCCACTTTTTTTTTTTTTTTTTTTATGGGTAGAAGAAGTTATTTAAGTATATGAGTGTACTGGCTTACCAACACAACCTGATGAGACCTTAAATGAAAGAAAGCAAAAAAATCTAGCAACTCCCAACAAGTGCTTCAGTATTTCAGTTTTATGTGAATGGAATATTCCTCCTGATTTGTCTTCACTTTTTGGATTAATGAATGCTGTAGCACTTTGGTAACAAATTGTCTCTTTGCTAGAACACAGGGCAATATCAAATATTGCCAACAATATGATCTACATCCTGGACTGAGTTAGTTCTTTTTTATACCTTTTTTTCAAACATGCTGCAGAATTCCTAAAGCATCTTGCCACTCTCTACACACTGTGGTATACAAAGTATATTCTTTATAGGCAATCTCTATCAA
The DNA here is from genome assembly GCF_036417845.1 of Apteryx mantelli. Lineage (NCBI taxonomy): Eukaryota > Metazoa > Chordata > Aves > Apterygiformes > Apterygidae > Apteryx > Apteryx mantelli. Next base: position 135,617,815 of record NC_089980.1, on the reverse strand, counting down.
AGAAAAATGGAAACTTAGAGAAACTGGGACTAGAAAGACTGAACAGTTATTACATACATATTTGATAAAGGTTCAATCTGATTGACTCAAGTTACAAATTTGACTTTTTAGTCTCTTAAAGGGACTCCATTCTGCCAAATATACACCAGAATTAGTTTCCTGAGTCTCTCTTCAGAATCAGAGTGTGATTCATCCTTTCCTAAAGTAGACATCTAAAATAAATCAGTAACTAGTTTAACTAAAAACATTTGTTGCAGACGTCTAGTTTCTCATAAAATGATAAAATTAAGGGAAATGAACCCCACCCTTCCCAACTCTGTTTCTGTGTGTTGACCTAGATTCTCAGTTGCATAAATCAATCTGTAACTCCTTTTAGGAGATATGCCCATTTGTACATATTGAATACCTTGCCTTTTTTTTCCTTACACCAGCGACATCAAAAGGTAAAAAGTGTAGATCAAAGCTCATACTGAAGATCAAAGATAAGAGCAAAAAGAAATTCAAGAGCCACTGTCAGTTTTAAAAAATCACGGGTGGAAAAGGAACATCTCATTTTACTCAACTCAGAACAACTACCCACTAACAGTCAGGTTCAAACCCCTGCTTTGAATCAGGTGCAGCAAACTGGTAGGGCCTCTGTATTTTTGTCCTTGAGGGATTCTTCCTCGATTTTTCCAGATTCAATTTGTGCAATTTGGTTTTTGAACCCAACTTTTAGCACCTGCAATAATCTGTGGCTGCGCAGCTACATAGTGTGAATAAGGACCTTTTTTCTTTGTTTTGGCCATGCGACCTGACAATTACATTTGATGCCCCCTTGCGTTGGAAGAGACAAGGAGCAATCCCTTTTTCTCTGTGCCACTCAAGATTTTTAGATCTCTGTCATATCCTCCTTTAAGTATTTTCTACTGTCCCCCCACCCAGTTGAAATCCTTGTCTAAAAATGGCCTGACATTTGTGTTCCCACGCATCCTTCCTGTTCTCTGCTTGTCCCAGCAAAATAGCATTACCAAATTATTTACATGGGGTGAAATAGGAAAGCAACCAAACAGAAAGAAGTGACAAGGCACAGTTAAGAAGAACCCATAAAAATATTCCAGTCTGATAAGAAAAGGCTGCATTTGATCCTGAAAATGTTATAGCACAAATCGTGGCAAAGTAAGAAATGGAGCATTTTTCCCTTTCCTCCCCCTGAAAATGCATTAGATTTGAAACAAATATTCCTTAATTAAGTTGGTTTTTTCTACCCTTTCTCTCTTTTATATGAGTTGGGACTCAAGGCAAAGATGCTGAAAAAATTAAGCAGAAGGTATGAAAAGCAAACATTGCGATATTTGAGATTCCAACAAGGAGAAGAAAAGTGTCAGAAATTTCATTGAATTGTACTTACAATATACCTACCCTAGTTTTTCATATTTAAGAACTTCAGGCTCCAGAAGCTCCTGCTGACCCCCACACTCCAAAAAAGAGCAAAACAAATGCATGGTTTTCAATTAATTCAGCTAATTCTGTGAAATTAAGGTAAGGAGATTTCAGTCAGACTGCTGAAACCATGTTTAATATGATGTTAGAAAAAATGTTTTAGAGTTGGTTACACAGTTTTTATTAACTATTAGGTAAATGTAGTTTGTTCCCACCACGGACAGCTTTTAATAAGATAATTATCTTGATTTTTGGATAGTTATTTGAAACAAACCTCCACTTTTCTAAGGAACAGCATTGTCAGTTATTGCTATTTTATCGGTTTTCCTACATCAGTAAGTCTCTGCTTCTAAAACCGCTGCTAATGGTAACAAAGACAACTTGTGAACCTCAGCTGTCATTTTTTTAACTAGTAGCCTTCATTCTTCTGGCAAACCAGAACTAATGCTGATAATAAATTTCATGATATTTTGTTTTGTGGGGAAATTCTAATCCATGAAAACTGGTAATGGTGTGGAAAGTAGATGGAATTAATTTTCCATTTTAATACTTTTTTTTAAAAGAAGATTTGAAATTTTGGAAACTTTTTTTACATTATCAGAACATTTATGACTTTAATGACAAAATGACTTTTAATTTAAAGGAACAAATTTAGAAATATTCTATTATAGTTTCATTTTTAACTTCAAATTGAATTGTTCTCAAATTACTTAAATGAAACATTTCAAATGACCCAACTTTTTTTTATTAGAATTTTTGGTAGATGAACATACATTTATGAAATTTTGTCTTTCCATACCACTTCAACATAAGCAGAATATATGTATATACACACAGATATATATACATATATACACATATGTATTTTATCATGCACACACACACACACATGCACACCCGCGCGCATATATATAAAGTATTCCCAGCCAACCCTAAGAGGCGCTTTTAAAAACAACATGAAGGGGAAACACATGGAAAAAACAACTTCCCTTTCTCATTGACCCCAAATTCCAAAGATCTTTTCTGCAATTTAATAACTTCATGGCAGTCTGATTTTGTAATATTTGAGAATGAAAGCATGCAAACTATGTAACTGTTGGCTTCCATCAAAGTTACTAATATGACAGGATAGTTTCACTGAAAATCTGACCATGCCTTTGAACTTTTTCCATTATCAGATAATTCTCATATTCCAGTGCAACTAAAATGCTGAGTTTGAAGTAATATCCCTAGAAATTACTTATGATCCTTCTATTGATGCTCCCTGTTTCACTGGTATTCAGAACCCAGTTGTGGATTTCTCGTCTTTGTTCAAATGTTAAGAAAGGAGCAAAAGCACAGTATTAGTGCAGAAATACTATTTTTACATGGGATCTCTGACATAACAAAAGTATTCACATAGATAAATTGAATTCCTTGCCCTACTTTGAACCTGAAGCATGTAATGCCATAAACACTATGTACACCATGTAGTCCCTAATAAATATTACATTAAGTGATGACAACGATGTGGACTGAGAATACTGCTACTTGTAAAAGTCAGGGACATAATTCCAAACTTTCTCTTACTCAACTTCAGTTCGATTACACCTGATAGTTTACATCTGGTCCATTATATATGAATGCTTTTGCTGTTGTCTTATCTATGTATCCAGTAATATATGTAATGAACAGTTACAAAATGGTAAAACCAGTAATAATCAGGCAAATAAAATTTTGCCTGATTATTTGGTTCATTTTAATTGGCGTTATTCACTGTGTATAATTCATAGGAGTGGTTTGGAGAGGGAGAAGTTAGATGCAAGATTACTCATGGGAATGATTTAGCTGTTCAGTGGTTCTGCTAGATGTGTAGCGTATATAATTAATGAGCTAATGCAAGTAGATCTTGGGATGTTCTTAAGCAAATGTATGCAAATAATTATTCTGACAGGGCAAAATTAGAAAGAAAAACCTCCCCACTCATTGTCTTTCATGATTATGAACCATGAACCTTAGAACTAAAAGATATCCGCTTGTCTCAGTCTAATCTCTAATCTGTGCTTTACAGAATAAAAATAAAACAATGTAGTATGATATACACTGTAAATTTAATTCCTTTTCCATTTGTAGCTCACTAAATAACTTAATTCCTCTTTCTAGGCTGTCCTTTTTAAGATTAACCAAATACTACATTAAACACAACTATCACGATCTTAGAAAGCAGACTTTGGCTTCTTGATGAACTCTTCATTTGACTCTTCAGTATTCCTGTTGTAAGACTGACCACAAGTCACAAGGACATTTTTTTACTTTCTGACTGAAATCATAAAATACATAAAACTAAAGAAAAAACATGTCAAAGAGATACGAGAAATGCACAAAACAATCAGACTTCTGAAAAGTTTTGGCAAAACTCTGAAGAGATTATCATTGCAAAAGGAAGCCACTTAGCTCATTAGGATCCAACTCACTTTTCCTGTGAAGTTTTTTTTTCAAAAAGATTTTGTGGATGATTTTTCTTTCTTCTTGTCTTAAAAAAAACCTAACAGTGAATTTTTGGTTGGCATTTTTTTGACTTAAAAACAATAATTTTCATCTTTTATTTGCTGAAAAACAACTAACTTTTCATTTAGAATTTCTCTATGAACATTTTTGATCAAATGAGAATCTTCAGTTATAGTTTGAGTTCTGTCAAAAAGTTATTTAACACTTGGGAGAGGAGAAAATAATCAATCCCCTTTACTTTAGCCCCCCAAATCACTTTCAAGTTTTCTTGGACCATCCCAAAGTCAAAAGTTATTATCTGATGTTAGAAGCTTGAGGCAAAAGACTTCTCTTGGAAACTAGGATCATTCTGCCCATCACATTTTCCTTCATCTATACCAGGATTTACAGATTGGTCAGTTCTTGGCCACAGGCAGGTGAAATAAGACCAAAAGTCAACTTTGGGAGAGATTTCCCACACTTCTTTCCCAGAATTTGAAGCATCCTCCACCACACTGCCTTGTCAGCACAGCGTTTATCAAGCTGTGGTCCATGACACATGTCCTCATGGCTTCCTAATCTGGAGACACAGCAATCTGTCTAGAAACGTTTACTGAGAAGTAAGGCATATCAAAGCCCTTGGCACCAGTTAAAGTGTTTGCTCTCCTTGCTGCTTCCTTGAGGGAGGATGTTCCCTGTGGTTGTTGTACTCCTGGGTGCCTTAGGCTCAAGGTTGAGTAAACTAGGTCACAGACAAAAAAAGAAATCTCTCTCCATCCTGCCCAGCGTCCATTTGTGACCTTGTGTCCTGCTCCAGCTTGTTGGGTTTGTGGTTTCGTCTTTATGTGTTCAAACCTCCTGAAAAGTCATTTTTGTTTTGGTTTTCCATTTTCATGCCACTCTGCTCTACTTATTTTCATGTACTTGTTTTTAGGTTTGTCAGATAGGCCCCCACCAAACAGTCTCTGAACACATTTACATAATTTAAATACAAAATGCAAACATGCTGACTAATGTCTGCCTTAAATAGACTCTCTCAGGATAAGATAGACATGTTTCTTATCACCAGCCCCTCAGGCAAAAACCTGAGAACATAGATGAGCCTCACATGGTGCCCTGCAAGTCAATAGATTTAAAGATGTCTTGGGCCAAGTGGGGAAGCTAACTCCAAAGCGTGGGGCTGGCAGTTGATGATGCCTAGTCTGAAACACCAGACTGACAAAATAAGGGTGTTCTGGGGAAAGTCCCTGTTTAGCAAAGTTGTTAAAGCTGTTCACAGAGTAAGAAGTGTTCTCTCAGTCTGGGCCAAGACCCCATATCCTAGAGGACCATGGAATATGTGGGAGATTCCTGATGCCTAAAAATGTTTCTGTGAAATTCCCAGGCAAATTTTGGGTTTTCAGGAGGCCCTGCATTCACCATTTCTGACTGAGAAGGTAGGAAAATGCTCTGCCTTTCTTCAAAACAAATCTCCACTCCACAGCTCTTCATTTTATGGTTACTGGTAAACTAAGGTTTATCATCTCTCTCTTACCACTCTTCTCCATGGTGGGTTTTCAGATAGCTTTTAGTTCAGCCCTATTCATTGAGAGATTCACCTCACTTAACTTCTATCTTTTAGGTGGGTAAGGTTTAGCCTGAAAGAGTTGTTCAAGCTCCCTCTGTTGTCCATGAAACCAGACACCTCCAGAAGGGTGTTCAAAGCACTTCCTTGAGACATCTCTTCAAGATGAGATGGGTTGAATCTTTTTGCGCTGATTAAAGTGCAAGACTCAATGACAAATTTAGACAAGAGGCTAACTATTAGATGGTTACAGTTAAGCAGGATGAATTTCACACTCCCTTTCTGTGTAAATAAGGAAGTGGCTTTTTCTGGAAGGGCACATGGAAGAGCCCTGCAGAAGAGTGCCTTGTTGGTATCTGTTAATTCTGAGGAGAGGATTACATGGTGTTAGGCATTATACACATGGATATTGGGATAGTCTTTCTCTAATGTATTGATGTCTAAAAGGACCAGAAGAAGGGAGAAATGGAACATTAATTATGCTTGAGAAATAATGATACAGACGTTGAGAACTCGACAGCCTAAGGCCTGGCAGAAATGGCACATATGTTCCATTGTCAAAGTGAACATCCAGAAAGCCTTCTCTTCATCATGGTCTCATACCAGAGGTATACAGAAACTCAGGCATGTCCTTGGAGAGAAGCTGCTTTAGCCCAGGCTTAATGACTCCCCATTTTTTCGTTTGGTGCTGGTTCATATCCACCCAACTTGGAGAGTAGGCAGAGCTCACTCATATCTGTCTATGAGATGCTGCATGGGCATAACCTCAGCAGCCTGGTCCATAAGGATGATTTGAGAAGTTGACGAAAAATGACTAGCTGGCAGTGCTAGATTTATTCAAAAATCTGGCTGGAGGAGATGCTCCTCATTTGCTCATTAGTCTTGAGGCTGGAGCAGTCACCCCAGAAATGAGGCTATAGGCCCTTAGCAGGGTTGAACCATGGCATCCGTCTCTCAGAAGAACATGTGATGCATCATGGTTTAAGGTGTGCTGAGGTGGAAACTCTCCATCCCTTCTCTTTAAGCAGACCCACTGCACACCTAGGACTGCAAGAGCATCATAAAACTGGCAATGCATTTGTGAGGAGGAGCTTGATGAGAATGTGAGCAAGCCAGAACTTTATCTGCCTGCATTTCTCCTTAAAGTGAGCATCCCTAATGCACCAAAACAGCTTTGAAAGAAAGAGTTAACTGGGAAAAGCACAAATTGAACTCCTTCCACAGGAATCTGCATTCTTTTAAGGAACATAACAAGACAACTTGTATAAGTGCTTGTATCATTCATTTTGAACAGTGAAATACAGCAAATATCCTTCCTCACAAGTAGCACAAGTGAGAGTATGGGGTTTGTTTCATCTAGCTTTGCTAATCTAAACATCTAAAAAAAAAAAATCTAAAAATATAATCTAAAATCTAAAAATCTAAAATCTAAAAGCTGGGCACACAAGCTCCCTCCCTCACTAGCAACTGGAGAGAGACTGGCACAACTGAAGCGTGCTTCATTTGGTAGGTGGTATTGAATCATCTTCTGGAGTTACTTTTCTCTCCTTACTAGAAAGAAAGCCTGGATTACTAGTTTACATGGGACACATTTTACATTGAAAACGTTTTGTGATATGAATTGCTTCTCAAATGACTTGTCTATTATTCTCCTTCTCTATGTTCTTTTTAGGCAGTGAATGAGTGAAAGTAAAACCATATGATGCATCCTATAGTAATACTATTTGAGTCCTAGTGGACTCTGATGATTATAAGGTGTCTAGTTTTGTGTTTTTGTTTTGTTTTGTTTTGTTTTGTTATGTTTTAATTTTCTCCTTCATTTCTTTGAACTGTTCCTCATCTTTCAAACTCCTGCTGATGGTAAAACTAAACTAAGTGATCAATTAATTGTTCCTATATTTTGATCTATAGTTTTCCTAATTTTGCTTTAGATAAAAATGTTCCTTGGTAGATTATTGAGATCACATCTGTATTGCTTGAAACATTATAGGCATATTTATTCCAGCTTTGCTATATTTAGAAACCAGCATCACCATATTTGCAGAGGAAAAAATAAAAATACACCCCAGCATCCTCATTGCTTGGACTTTGACAGGTCTGAACCAAGTTCCCCTGGAGTTAGCCTGCAGGGTTCCACACAAACAGAGTTTCACACAGACTCTTAAAACAAGGTAACAACTTTATGAAGGCTGGCAACTTTTGACCTGTCTGCTTAAAGAAATCAGAACAGCTTCCTTCCTGATGATTTTATAGTTTCACATAAGGAATTTTCGTCATCTTAAGAAAAATTAGAAATTCTTCCCTATTTCCCCTTTGACCAAAGACTACAGCCAATAGTGTGGCAAATTAGGAGCTGGAGGTGTGACTTCTGTTTGTGTTGAAACCCTCAAAACTGATAGTCCAACAACAAAGAAATTGTAGCAGTACAGCATTCAAAGCAAAATTGTCATACCTGCCCAGAGCTCTGGGCACTTTTGTAAGTAGCTAACCCATACCAGGGTCCGTACACCTGCTGCTCTATTCCCTTTGACACTCAGACAGTAAGCTTGAGAATATATATATTTTTTTTCCATACACACTACAACAATACCATCCTCTCCATTGCAATAGGGACATTCACAGAGTTATAGAAATGTTGGCTGTAAGGGATCTCTGGAGGTCATCTAGTCCAACCTCCCACCTGAAGTAGGGCTGTTACCAACGCTAGACCAGGTGAGCCATGGCTTTATCTAGCTATGCCAGAAAACATCCAAAGAACAAGAGTCCACAGTGCTCTGGGTGCCCACTCCAATGCTGCATTTCCCTCTAACTAGTCCAGGTTCGTCCCTTCTCTTTGGGCCCTCAGGCATGTGGCAAGGAGAATCGATAGAGCTCAGTGTCAACTACATATTGTGCTACTGTGAACTACTCCATCTCAGGCTTTCTCCTCTGGTGGCCTCATCTTGGATTAAACCTCAGTGAAGTGTATAAACAATCTAAACCATTTAAAATCTCTGAGCTCAGTTTAAATGCCTTAAACCACGCTCTGGGCATCAAAGCTAGAGAAACTCTGGAAAAGCAGCATCCTGGGATTCCTGGGTTGTCAATAACTTCAACTTCATCTCTGTAACCCAAAAGAGACAGGCAAAACATGACACAGTGGCTAGAAGTTACTCAAGCAAAGAAAGGCATAGATCTGTAATGGTGTTACTGGCTCATCACTGGGACAGACTAGCAAAGGAAATGATGAATTCTTCATTCTCTTGGAGACCTCAGATTAAAATCAGCTGATTTTCTTGGAGAAGCTCATTAATCAAACACAAGCTTGCGGTTTCAAGACAGGAATTTCTAAATAAATTTTTAAGATAGGAAGCCCCAGGTAGATATACCCCAAAGGAAATTCATCATGCCTACTCTAACTCTTTTTCTTAAGAAGTGATGAATTATTTTTTAGAAGTGACTATGTTTCTCCATTGTCTATAGATGGAACCCAGAAAAGTAGCTTCACTTGGATAGCTCAGCTTTACATGGCTAATACTAGATAAGATAAATCCCACTGTAAGTGATGAATATTTCTCTGTTTTGTTTTATCTGAGATAATAATAATAAAAAACCCTGAGACACAGAGGCATGAAGTGATTTATCAAAAGTCATAGGACAAATGAATGGCAAAAACAGAACCCAGATCAGCTTAATGGGTTTTGAAAACAGCTAGAGCTACAGTGCAGGTAAGCCTCTAGGTAGAATGAACCATTTCACCAGGAAACTGGTGCTACACAGCAGCACTATTTGCTTGTCAATGTGTCCATTAAAAAAAGACTTCCTCCTCTCTCTTCCCCTCCTCCCCCCCAAAAAATATCCTGTTGACCTGTTGGATCTTAATAACCTGTGTTGGTCATTCAGTTGGGGCTGGGGGCAGCTTATATTTATTTTTTTCAGTCGGAAGAATACCAGTTTAAACCCAAGAATGGCTGCAGCTACATTAGTATAAAGACGTCTCGTAAGAGTATTCCCCTTCCGGGAGTAAACCATATTGGATAAATAGTTCTATTACTGTGCTCTGGCTGGGAAGGTTGCCCTGATGCAATTACACTGGTATAATTGGTGCTGCTTTGGTGTAAAGGCAAGGCTTGGTTGTGGATAATTTGTTGACAAAATGATTAATCATTTATCATTAGACTGTTAATCTGGAAGTCTATTAATTCACTTCTTACTCGTCCCCAGCCTCTATCCGCAGCATTCACGTGTCTGTACCCTACTCACTACCAGTGCTCCAGACTGGTGGGCACTTTTCAGAGTCACCACAGGGAACTGAAATCCGTGTCACATTATAGCTCACTTGCCTGTTACTGGAGAGACCAAATCTCAAATCTGCTTTTTTTTTTTCTTTCTTTTTTTTTCCCCCCTGGTTTTCTACTGTAATACACAGCTTTCAAGTCTGATATATTCAGCAGAAAAAAACTGTCCTCCTGACCTCGTGTTTCAAGCTGATGCAGGGGGCGATATCTGACCAATTAGGTTTAAGATGCAAGCCATATGTAAATGCAATATTTCTCAGTATGTGGATAGATGTTAATACTATTTCCCTTCATGTTTAAATGGCTCTTTAACCACTTAGAGATTAAGTGGTGAATTTAAAGAGGGAGATGGAAAAAAAAAAAAAAACTTTAAAAGGTGTTAACTTTATCATGTGTCATAAAAGGGAAGACATTTAATAGGCCACCAGTACTTCTTGGGTGGTTTTTTAGTTTCATTCTGTACTTTTGAGATTAAAAGATACATGCAAAAATATGTACAAAGTACCTTTTACAAACTTTGGAAGAGGTCAAGGAGAAAATAGCTGGATTTCAAAAGCTGAACTTTTCAAGGATTTTCTCTGATTTCTCTAAAACAAGATAGCCTCCTCCTCCTCTTAATAGTTCTTCAATGCCTTTTTGGTAGCCAAAATCTTTGTTCTTTTTTTTTTTTAAGCAGCTTTGTAAAAGAAGAACTAAAAATTAATTATGGCTATGGAACTTTTACACAGAAGAGTTTAAAAAGCACAGACGTAAAGAAGGGAAAAAGATGAGGGCCCATTTATCTTATATCGACAGGACTAGCTTCAAAAGATGACCTTGAATCGTAATCATCCTAATGAGCTGAAAATATTTCACTTTAACAAGTGAAACTATAATCAAATCAGTTTCTGAAAGCTCTACTAATGAGCATTTCCTTTGATGAAAACATGGTTCACTGTCTTAGTCTGCAGGAGGTGCACTACAGTAAGAGGCCAGCTCATGACAACTCATTAGCTGACCTGGGGAGAGACTAATTTGAATGCTTTTGATAAAAATTTCAAGGCTTTTTACTTAAATTACAATTTATGCACTTTTATAAATAGTCTAATTTTTATAAGTTGGGGGAAACTGGTTAGGAAGACTTCAAAGTCATGGAACAAAGTTTGTTTACAACATTTATACTGTAGGATCTACAGAACTTTCAGGGGAGAATATTTTTAGCTAGTATTTCTTCTTTTTTTTTTTACATGAAAATAAATGCCATGAATTCAATCAATTCTTATGTTTGTTTATGTGTAGAAGAGGAGGTCCTCCTTCCCTAGCCCTCTTCTTTCCCCACTGGTGAAAACACTTCACAGCATTTAGCACTGGCAATATTTAAAGTCGCTGTTATTTACTGTGAGCTACTATATCAATTATCCCAAGAAAAACAGGCTTGTCTCATTAGGAATCTCAGTAATTCATTCAATTTCTTTAAACTAGCAACAGAACTTAAATGAGAACTGATTACACAAATCTGGTTTACTATCGTACAGCCCCCCTCCAGGGGTTATTCATTAGGATTATTCATCATTTTATCTCCTGCCCTGCTCAACACAGAGAAACAGGTTTGTGAGGTTTTTTTTCCTCTCTGCACAGCAGACTTGCTGTCAAAGCAGCACTTTATACGGAAGTGTTCTTCATCTGTTTTAAGTTTCAGTTCCAGTCAGGTCTTGATTTTCGGAGAGTTTTCTTTCCCCTTTCTAGCACTGCTTTTACTCCAGACTTTTGACAGTGTTCCACTTTTGTGCGTGTTGTGCGCCACTGCTCTCACCTTAGCCTACGCGTGCTGCAAGGAATACGCTGAGATGTACTGTGTGCGCAACTTGTCGCTATTTAATCTATCACCTTTTCTCTAACTTAAGAATAGAAGAGATCATGATATTTCTGGTTTCCGTTCCATTCAGTAGGTAATCCTTATGTAATACCTGCGGTAGACATGCACACTTTGAGTCTGGAGGTCCAGCAAGAATCCTTGCTGGCCACCTGGAATAGACAGTGCAGAGCACAAAGTGATTGAGATCAGCAGCAAGTAGGTATTGAACCAGTTGCAAAGGGCAATGAAAATACTCTTTATTAACATGCTGCAGCTGGGAGTTATGGGCTTGATTCAAAGCCTACTAAGGAGAGTTCCCTGATGCCCATTGCTTTATACTTCTGTTTGGGTCAGGCCTTTCAGTGGTGGTGGCATTTTGGTGCGTGAGTAGAAGAAAAATGACAAAAGTGAGAAAGCCACTAAGGCTCATAGTTTTGGCCTCTGCAAATACTGACAACAAAGTTAGTCTTTAAAAACTATGAGAATATGTAATGGAAATGGCAATATAAAGAATCAGGAAGGAAGATGGAGTCAGTGCTTGAGTTAAATTATTCTTTTTATTTACAATACCATTGTAAATCCAGAACACTAACTGGTCTGTGCTTGAAGGTCATTGAAATTAATGGCATAAGGGCCCTAGGAACCAACTGATAAAAACAAACAAACAAAAAATCAAGCAAAGGTCATGATGTTGAATAGTTTCCATTTTGGAGGTGGTGTCCTAATATTTTGCTTAATTTGAACAAGGCAAACCAAAGATGGACCTTCTCAAGGCTCAGAGTTGAACAGGGAATCACAGGGGAGCAAATACACTGCTTCATCTCTGCCTTAGAACTTAACAACCAGAAAATTACAGTGAAGTGGGGAAAAACAACAGCCTAAAATCTTAGAACTAAACAATAGTCCACTGGACTTCAAAACTCCTGTTTTCTCTCAAAAAGACTGAATATATGTTCATGGGGATGCATGGGTTTGTTCTGTTGCAAATAAAGGGTGGGAGAGCAGCTTTAGCTGGGTTTTGTTTAAGTTTTTGTGTAAATCAACAGGGATGAATAAGTAGGAGTCACTACTCACACTCAGAAATTGAGGTACCAATTGAAATCTTTCTTTAATCATTTTCTTAATCTTTTGGGCTCAGCTGATCTTTGTGACTGTTCTCCCATCAAGGGGGAGTGAAAAAATGCAAGGACTCTTCTCGGTCCCCTGTAGGACTACCTACTTTTTTAAGTCCTTGCGAATGTAAGAAAGAAGCTGTGGTGGATTGACATAAATGGAAAGCAAGGGGAGGAGAAAACCGCCTGGAAGTCTCCAGTACTTCAGATGGTGAAGGTGATCTGATAGGGGTTCAAACAGTAGCAAGTAGGGGGGATGGCATGAGTTTCTCTCTGGAGAAAGGGGAAAGTGGACTTGCTAAATACTGACTCATGATCCCTGTCAAAGTTAGTTGTTGCGACTGAAGAATTTATCAGCTTAGCTGCCAACTGCAATCCTGTGCTGCAGGTTGCTCTTCTTATACCAGAGGAGTATGCTGCTGGAATACTGACTTAACATCCTTTGGATTCAATTTAGGTCTTGCTAAATCTGACAGGGATCATTAAATTGAGCCTTAAATTTGCACATGCCAATATTTTTAACTCATGCTTCTTCTTACAGTTCTCTTAGCGCTTTTGTACCTCTTGCACCATCATACCTTTTGGTATGACGATAATATCAGGCTCACCAGAAAGGCATATTTTGCTCCAGGATGTTTCTGTTCCTAAACAGGAATCACAGAGGAGCAAACACACTGCCACATCTCTGCTTAACTTAAGACTGCTTGACAAGGTCTCCTTTTATCTTCATTTACCCATTACCATAAAGACATAATAAAGGTACCCTTCCTCGTCTCCTGGTGATCTTGCATTTAAATTTGGCAAAGTCCATGTAACCCACCACTGAACATGTCACCAAAGCAGCAATGATAGATCTGGTAGAAAAATTCAAGGGCTTGAAGCTAAACCTACAACTGTTAGCTTCTTTGTATATTCTCTCTTATGTCAGGAGTTAATTCCAGTAGCATCAAAAGGTGCTTTTCCCTGGGAGGGTTATGAAAGCGTGAAATAAATAAGAAAAAAGCATAACAGAAAGCATAAAAAGAAACTTGATTGAAACATATTTCTATTTTTTCCCCCTTTACAGAATTCTTAGTGAAATAAAAATCAAAGGATAGTAAACAGTGCAGGAAAATACATTTAATTAGGAAAGTTTTGCGGCCGGCCCAGAATTCAGCTGTTCCAATTAAGAGAAAGTCCTATTCATAAAATTAAGCAAGCAAACCTCACCATGAAAAGTAGAGTGGTATAAATAATAAAAACTAGAAATTGCAGATATTTTTATAAGTAAAAAAGAAAAGTTTTATGATTAATTAAAAGAAAAAAAGAACCTTATTTTGCCTTATTTCTTTTTCTTTTTTTACCATTTTGACTGTGGTAGAGACTAACATATCCCATTATAAGGTATGAAGAAAAAGACTTAATACTCTAGAAGCTACAGAAACACTGAACTAAGTCTCAGTTTGTGAGTGTTCAAATGGACACAGAGTGAGCATTTGTGTAATCATTCATGAATTCTGATGTTCTCACAAATGTTAGCACAACAGAATATTCTTCCAAACATTTGTAAGAGACATCATTATTCACTGTCTTCTTTAAAAAAATAATCTTCCAAAGAAGAATCAGAAAGAATTATGCATGACTTGCACAGCTAATCATACAGCTTGAATAACAAACTTCAAATAGTTGTAGCAAACAGCTTGTGAATAACCAAATGTCTGAAACTATTCGTCAAAATAATTCCACTAATGCGTAATAATCACATGGAAGTAAAAAAAAAGTCCATGAAGAGTTCAGCAAATGAAAGTAAAGTGAGTCTCTGAGCCTGCACAAATTATTATTCTTAGGCTGCTGAAATATTCTAGCTTTTGAAAAACTGCATATTAAATTTTTGTTTGGTTTTGTTCTCCATATTTCTGTTATTTAATTGCCAATATAGGGCTATATTTGGATGTTGTCAATGCATAGTGATAATTGCAAGAACATAAGAAAGTTGATCACTGAATGGAGAGTACGTGCCTGATCTGGGCAAGGGGAGATCGAGGTTCAGTACTTTGTGTTATCCTGAAGACCTGGAACCATACTGCACTTTGCTTGTACCGAGCCACAGCAAGTTAAGCATCTGCTTTACAAGTGCTGAGCCAGAGCCTTCCTCCATCTCTGTTCCCCATCTGCAAAACAGAGACAGTAGTTTTTATTTCCTTTGAAAGAACATGGTGAGGATCGCACCTATCAGTCTCCCTCTGTGGCCACAGTTACCCCAGCATAGGAACTGAAGCTTGATTGTCTATACAGTAAATTTATTAGTATGGAGCCAGATAGATTGTCTCCAAGACAGCACACAGGCACAGTCTGGAAATTAGCATGTACCAAATTGTCTTCACACTAGACAGTTTGAATGTGACTGGCTGTTTGGGGATTAGGATATCTTATCAGCATGGACATAGCCATTTCACCTCGGGGCTGGATGATGGATTCTGGTGCTGTTTAGGTATTGGGACAAATGTAGCCAAAAAAACTTTATTTCTGCAGTTGAGGGTACCTGGTTCCGCATAAGGCTCTGCTGAAGTCAAGGAACCATTTGAGAATAAAATTTAGTCCAAGGCTTTGGTCTGATGTTTCACTGACAATCTCTCTTTCAAAGACCCACCAGGCTGGGAAGTTGCCCCCACCCACTGCTTGCTGCTCTTTCACATGGACAGTTAAATAAAAAAGGCAAGCTGATATAACACCTTCTTGCTTTCCAACAAAGTTGGTCTCAATCCTACCCTCTCTCCCCCTCTCTTCTCCTGGCGTCATGGTCCCATATATCCTCTTCCTTCCACCTGTCTCACCCCTCATTGAAATGATTTTGTTCTTTAAGCCAAAAGAAAAATAGACCAACAAGAAACATAGATAGCTCTTGCTTTTTGAGGTGCTGTCCCATGAACATGAGTGCCAATACAACCAGGGGAAGACAGGTAGTAGTATAGAGATGGAAACGAATGGTCACTAGGAAGGGGAAAGGGACCTCATCATAGCTGCAGGGCCCACTGTTTTCCTACCATGAAGCTACAGTATAATATGGGTATAGGTGGGTATAGGTAATGACAACTCTTTCTTGCTTAGTGGGATATTTAAAAAGAAAAAAAGAAAAGAAGTGTTTAAAAAATAAGAAATGTGGGAATTCATTCCATCTTAACAACTGGTGCTCAAAAGCTAGGAATTTGTTGCTAAGACATTCTGAAACAAAAATCAGAAAAAAATATATAAGATGGGAATCATGCCAGACAAAATATTCTGAGCCATTGAAATGTTCCATTTGATAATATCAGTATTAAAATAAAATGTGCACATGTATGCATGTTAACGTAACATTAAAATGGAAACATCAAAATGTATATGTTTATCTTTTTAGTTATAAAAGGAGACAACATTAGAAAGTACTTAAATGTCTAAACTTCAGAATGAACTTACCTGAAGTGACTACTTTCCTTTGTTGAAATATTTCCACATTTCTCACAAAATGAGAAAGTAGAAATGATTTTTTAAAACTGTTTTCTATTGAAAAATGTTGAAAACCGAATTTGGTATAGTCTCATAGCGTGACTCAGCTGCTCCATGGCTGGTGTGTTAGATGCAGCTAGTCAGCTCGGGCGGTGGCCTGAAAAGCAGTGACTGGCTTGTAGGGTCAGGGATTGAAGGGAGAGGCCACCACTGTGTGTTGCAACCCAAGAGGAGCTGGGACCCAGTGGGACCTTCTCCTTCAGGAATCTCCTTTCATATACACCTCCCTGCTTGCAGTTTAGCTCTGTGGCTTCTCCCTCATCACATGATCTTCTGCTTCGCTCTCCACTTTTCCTGATTTGGGTGCCTTGAACACTGGGAGAGAAGAAATTTCAGAGGTTTGCCTGAGGGTGTGACACAGGAAGCCACGTCAAACGGAGAATGCTGTCTGACTCAGCTCTAATGCTATGGATAGCTGCCTGCAGGATGCCTGTAGCGTGTCTACAGGTGTCCACACTGTTTGGCTAGCTGTCTAAGCTTGAAATATAGTTTAGACCTAGTTAGTGGGAGCAGCCAAAGAAGGTGACTCTGATTCAGAGAACCACTCTAGGGAGGGAAGGCACTGCTTTGAACCTTCCTCTGAAGAAGCTTTGCCTGGCTCCCTACTTATTCCCCTGCTCCCGTGACATGGACAGTTAACAGGAAAACAGAAGCTGTTGCCCAAGATACATTTTGGAGTTAAAAAAGGAAGAAGAATAGAAACAAAAAAGTGAAATTTTATTTAAAGGTCTGGATTAATTTATCCTTCACCCTAACTATACAATTTTCCCTGACAATTCTGTTCTCTTTGAAGAAAGAACTTGCCTGCTAAGAAAAGATTCAATATGAATTTTGAAAATGCTGCCTAAACTTATTCTAGCAAACAGTCTGTGGTCTTCTTCCAACATCTATGGATGGCTGTTCCTTGGGAAGGGCTACATATAGTTAAATGGCAAGGTGACTGGATTCAGCCTAGGATATGTTGCTTCACCACAGGTTCCTACCAAATATCGCCCAGAAGCTGGAGGAACTGAGAAAATAGATATTGCAACATGCTTATGTGGGGGCTTAAAATCCATTTTAGTTTCTGTACTTAATAATTCCTAATACTGAAGGACCTCTCAACGGTCCGGAGTCAGCCAGTGCTAAAACCGACGGAGCTGGCTTGAATTCAGATCAGTGAAAACAAGGCCTCAAGGGCTTGCCAATAATTCTGCCAGGAAAATGGTACAAAGGGCAATGTGTTGTTCTTCTGCCCCTGAAACAGACCACAGATCACTTTTCTGAATCTTCTCTTATTCTTATGGAAAGAAACTAGTCCCTGGCAACTAGATACATCAGTTACAACCCCTTCAGCAGAGAAGAAAGACAGCTTGTTGCTGAAAGAAAATTCCACAGTCTTGTCCTCGTCACGTAAGCTAAATGCATTTCCACTGCATGGCTGTAGTAAAACAAGATGTTCCCATGGATCTTTCCTTTTATTGCAACACCTGGTACGCTTGAGACATTTTACTTTTCCTTTAAATTGTATTCTGTTGATTTCTGTATCATATTGTGTGTCATCCATTGTAGTGGAAATGTTGACAAGAATAAGCTGAAAAGATCTGTGATTATTTATCCTTTAAAGAGGTGATGAAATATTAATACATTCTTGTGATATATTTCTATATTGTTGAATCATTTTTTTCTGAAACCATGTTGTTCAGATTTTCAAATCTTCTCTCTTCCTACTTACACATGGAAATGGGTGTGACCGTTGAAGAGAAAAACTCAAATCCTAATAAACCACAGAAGATCTCACACTCAGACCCTAGACTTGTGTTTGCTACAAAGAGCAGTTTCAAGCATTATCACATATAGGCTGCTGTCTGTCACTGATCTTTTACTGGAGGTTATTTCTCTTACCTACAACTAACAGAAAGGACTGTGTGAATGCTCCTCCGCTTCGGTGCAAAGCAAGATGTCTCCATTTAAATCATGACAAAAATACTTTTTTTAGCTCCTTTGACTATCTTTACGGTGTCACATATTAGGATATATTCACACACAGTCTTCTGGCAGCAGGACTGTGGGGGTATCAGTCTTCAGATATTACCAACAACCGAAGACACTAATATCTTCAACAGATATACGTTTGGTTGCTATACCAGCAACTATAGTTGGTGATGCAGTACTAAAAAGTGAAATAAGAAATCATTCCAGTCATTCAGACAACATTAATTTATTGCCATATTAAATATATCAGAGTGACAAAACAATATCCATTTCATATGAGATGAATAGCTTCTTGCTCATGATCTTTCTGACCAGGGTACCAGGCGCAACATAAGGCAGATTCCTCTGCCTTCCTCAAAGGTTCTTCAGTCTTCATTTCTCTCCTTTGCTGAGCTCAACCTATCTTTTTTTGATTTTTTGTTTCTACATGACAATATCATTAACACCAAATTGACATTTTAAATGTCCTTGTCCTGGAAGAATCCAAATGAAACTGGTTTCTGTCTATCTTCTAACTTCTTTCCTGAGAAATTATGTATCTGTGATGCTTTGTCTCTCCTTTCTCACAGTATCATTCTTGCTTTTAATATTCTCACACTTATTTGTTCACAGTGCCCCCAGAACAATAAGTGACAGTCTGATTGCATTTACACCACTTTGCATTGGCATGGGAAGGGTCAAAAAGAAAGAAGGAAAATGAGGTAGATGACTTGCTCGTTTAAGTCAAAATAAATTTAAGTTTACACAAATGGTGTTTTTCCACCTATATCCCAGGCCAAAGAAATGTTTGTTCCCTTGAAAGAACTTTAAGAAGGATATCTGCCCATGTTCTTTAACATGTAAGTGACATTTTGGCTGTAATGCATATGAAATATTGATCTTTTCTCCCCTAGATAAAGGGACAGATTCTGGGCCCATTTGAGTATAGATTTACTCCACACATATTCCATTTGTTTCACTCAAATTTTTGTGGAGTAAAGCAGTATTAAGTATCAGTAGGAAATTTATAGTCTAGCTCCATCTTAGCAAGCCAATCGGAATTTTACTGTTGTCCTAAGAGAAATCAGGAGTGAATTCTAATTTGCTGTTATGTTGGCATCAGATGCATCCATTATGATTTTGTAAGTAAATTAAACAGTGCCAGCACTTGGGCACCAGCACTGGAACTTGATTATCCATTTTGTTCAGTTGTTAGCATAGTCCTTGGCACACTTTTGTTCCAAACCAAGTGACATTGACCCAGACAATTCCCAAGAGTGTTTTGGGGATTATAATGGACAAAGAACTATTCCCAGTAAGCAGTTTCAATGTGGCAACTTTGTTTTGGTGCTACGGACATGGCCAGAACACATCTGCTGAGCTCAGGGCCAGAGAATGTTAAGTTTATTCCTATAGATGTAAAATTATTAGTGTAGCTGTAGCAATACTGGCCAAAATTACTAAGAGTGACAATTATTGACTGTACATCAAGCATCCAGACAATGGACACAAACCTTCCAATGTGCAAGATCGGGTGTATGATTGAGATTGTTTCAGATGTTAATCTTTCTTTTCTTTTTTCTTTATTCCTTTCTCTCTTTCTCTTTTTCATAAATAATTAGTTAACCTATGGCAAGGGAAATAACCTAAAGTTCATTTTCTATGCTTAAATAAAACATTAGCTGCTTTGGCATTTTCAGATTTCAAAAGCTTCTTTCAAGGGGTAAAAGAAAGTTCTTAGATATTAAAGACTAAAGCCAGTGATAATTGCCACTGGGTTAATTGGGAATGAGAGAGAGCAAGCTTGGAACCCACTCAAATTAGTTATGGATTAATGAAGCCAAGAAAAATAATAAGCGATCATAGTAATTGATAAAGCTATATCAAAGGCTGTGTGTTTTCATTGTTTTTCTCCACTTTCATACCCAGAATTCTCTGTTTCTCTCTGCTTTCTCAGTTCATCACTGAACAGCTAATGGTAAGAGTTGAAATTCTCAGACTCCTAATATCCAGAATAACTTCACCTCTCTCTTCTGCAAGGGCAGGATTTCACCAGTGTTCTGCTTGGGCAATCAATGCTGCCGTATGGGGAGAAAGAGCATATAACAAATCCTTAATCCTCTCAAAGAAATCTGTGCTTTGTAACGGCTAGGCAAGAGGCAAGAGCAATGCATCCCATTTAGCTCTCAGGAACAAAAATATGATTATCTCAGGAAACATCTAATTTCTGGTATTTCTTGGGAGGAAAGGGCAAAGAAATAGATAATACTTCTTGACCAGGATAGGAGTTTAATTAGAAGTATCACTCTACATATTAATATTACAATATGCATTGATTAACATTAGCTAACCACAGACATTTTCTATCTAAAAACAAAGTTTCTAGTGAGAGGAGAGAGATGGCATTATCAGAAAAGATTTTGTCTCATCCTAATGTAGGTGAGATGAATTGCCTGTCTCACTCAATTAACTAGCCTAGGTGTGAGACTAAATGCTTAGATTAGGTGTTAGGTTAGGTACTTGACTTCTAATTGGGAAAAAACCCACACTATCCCACAGATAAGCTCTTTGAAAGTTAATAAGAGTGGATCTTGATAAATGGCTACTAACTCAGTTTGACAGAGTTATTTCTACACAGGACTCCTTTAAGAGGAGCAATTTTCAACAAACTACTGGAGCTGGACCTCCTGAACAGCTTTGAGAGACATGACTTGCAGCTACATGTTATCTGGGAAAGATCTACATTTGCAGAAGAACGCTGCAAAGGCTCTGGCTCCAAAGAAGAAATTACAAAGTCATGGTTATGAGTAGAAAGAATGTTGCCAGGCTGAAGGCCTGTACGGGTATCATAGGGGAGGTCGACCTCTCTTAGACATGTCCATCTGCAGTGTAGATATCTACATCTGAGCACATTATCTTAGGATCCCTAGGTAGATAGATAGAGAGAGAGAGAGAGACGGAAAGAGAAAAAGAGAAAGAGAGAGAAAAAGAAGGAACAAAGCAAAAGAACAAAAGAACAAGAAAAAGAAAAAGGGAGAGCAAGGGAAAGCAAAAGAGAGAGAAAGAAAGAGAAAGAAAAAAGAGAAAAATAAAAAGGAAGGAAGAAAAAAGGAAGAAAAAAGAAGAAAAAAGGAAAGAGAAAGATCTTTTAGGGGTTGTTCTGTCTGAACTATTTTGGATGTTAGCATTAGAGAAAGATGAATCACAATTTAGAAGTTTCTATTTTTCTCTTTTGATTATAATAAGAACTTCTGAATGATTAGACCAGATATAAATGTATATACACTGTGAACATTTCATTTGGTCAGATAAATGCTGTACCCTGTACCCACAGAGATGTCCTCTGTTCATAGCTGATAATCTTCTTTAGGTGGAATTCCGGATTTGAGAACATTTTGGCTTTCACCTGACTCATACCTTGTACTGAGCCCAGGTGAAGTAGGTCCCATGCTTTCTCGATGCACTGGATTTGCTGTGCACATACAACACAGATGTCAGTGTGTGCTGTAGATATGTTAGTCCATATGCAGTAAGCTGGCTCCACAGTATGTGCATTCGTATTTCCAAAAAAAAACAGATAAAAACATGAGTCTTTTTCAGACACAGCAGCTACATCATATTTTTAGGACCAGGAACGCATTTATCCCAGCAGTACAGACAAAAATAAAACAACTCTCCTCTTGGAAGCCTGCCTCCCCTTAAGTAAGTTTGGGAGCCCAGTATCTAGAAACTGCATGTTGGTTGCAGAACCTGTGGCTAAAAGAAGGAAATAAAACTGAGATCATCCCTCAGATATGGGGTCTGGATGAAGGGCACAGTCTCTGGTGGCAATGGAGGACAGAAATGGAGACAGTATTTCTACTAAAGCCTTCCTTGTGCTTCTTGTTACTAAATGAAGTCCCTGAAAAGGGTTGAGATATTAGAGCCTGTCTGACTCTCTTTACAGCAATATGGGGATGGTTAAGGCAGGATACATCTGCATCTCCAAAGCTGACTGAAACAATGAATAATGACTGGCATTTCACTAGTGTGGAGATCACTGAATACCACCTCTTCAGTAGTCTTCCATAATGAAGTTCAAATATCCTGCCCTTTGCAGCATATTGCACTGAAGGTACTGTATTGATGAAACTTTTTGTGGGACTTCTGGTCTCGTTTGCTATTTCTTAAATTTTATATTTATACTGATTAAAAATGACACCAAATTGCTCTGTACTTCACCAGTGTTTGTTTAGTAAGATCCAGTTCTAGCACTTGGGCTCACTATGAGTAGTAGTTCTTTATCTGTAAGTAGGTTATTTGCAGAGCAGTCACTAATCAACAACATGAGTCCGGATGGCAGAACCTGACCCTGAAACACCACAATGCAGTCTAACAGTTGACAGCATTTAAAGACTGTTGAAATCCTATTAATGGGGCTTCTGCTTAATTTGCACTTTCGAAGAAGGTTGTAGTCTTGGAGAAATTATTATCCATCAAAGACACCCTTATTGAGACATCACAATGAATATTAGTCTGAGGTAATATGTAAATCTGGGTGTCATTTACATAACAATGAGGTCTAACCCACCCCATGCTTCCAGCTGACAGCCCAGTAGCAACACGTAAACTGTAAACAATAAAACGGGACAGAATGCCTCAGCAGGGGTCCCACAACATATAACGTCAAGAGGAACAAAACATCTCCTGCAAACACAAAGCAGTATCCGTTAGTTTAATAAGAGTGAAACCAATTCAGGAACTTGCTGGTCAAAGATCTGACACAATTTCCAAGCTAGTCCTCAACATTGCTGTCATGATCTACTGTAACTTATGCTTTAATAAGACCCAAAGAAGTTTAATCAAGCAAAACTGCTGAAATAGAAATCATTACTGAATCTCTAAAAGCTTCTTTTTAAAGACTGGCCTTCTTTTCACTGGGAATTAATGGTGCATGCTTCAAAAAGTACTGTCTTCAAAATAGTTTTGATAGAGGGATTAGGAACAGGACAGTAGAAACACATAAGCCTTTAATCAATAGGTCACCCGTTAAAATTTGGCTTACAATGGCAGTGTTTGCAAGCGACTGACATCTGTGAGCAGCTTGTGTAAACTGTCAAGGCTTCATTGGTGTCAGGGAAACTAGGATAATTTACCCCAGTTGAATATCAAACCCCTGAAGTTTGTCCAGTGGTCTGTGTGTGTGTGTGGGGGGGGGGGAAGACATTAAATCCTCTGTATGATTCACAATTCACAAGTGGATGCAACCAAAAACTGTGACTGTATTTTGGCTCTACTGAATACTGATCTCGCATGCCCTTCAAATCTAAAGAATGAAAGGGCTGATACACTCTCTTGTCCATTCTCTCATCTTCCAAATCCTTTCTCTAGCCTCACTTCTTCAAAGAGGCTTTAAACTCCTACAATACAATGTAAATGAGGAGAGGAACTCTACTGAAGTTTCCAGTATTATCACAGAATACAAGTAATATGACTGGAGAAATAGCCCCACCATTCTGAAGGTACCCACTACAAAAGTCACTGAATACTCTTGCTCTGAACTAGCATAAAGGTTAAGGATCATTTGAGTCGTGTTGCTAATCCAGTGGATTTCATGTATCACTGCATGTAGTGCGAGCAGAACAGTCAGGAACTGAATGCATTTGGAAAATAGCTAGGTCCAATGAAGGATGGACACCTGCCATGTAGGCTCTGAGTGTCTACAGTGCAACCCATGTCCTGGATGCCTAGGTTCCCTGTACATTATCTGGGGAGGGTTGCGCACCTCAGACATGACAATCTAAACACATAGATTGCCTCTTGGTAAGGAGCTGGCTAGCAGTGCAGGGGCACCTCTGAAATCTTGCTGGTCACCAGAGCTCGGCAACTAAACAGGGCTGCAGTTAAGTATCTGCTTTTACAGTCCACAATCTGAACATAAGCAAAACCTTTTTTTACTGTGAGGGTGACAGAGCACTGGAGCAGGTTGCCCAGAGAGGTTGTGGAGTCTCCTTCTCTGGAGATATTCAAAACCCGCCTGGACGCGATCCTGTACAGTGTGCTCTAGGTGACCCTGCTTGAGCAGGGGGGTTGGACTCGATGATCTCCAGAGGTCTCTTTCAACCTCAACTATTCTCTGTTTTGTGATCTCCAGAGAGTTTCTTTTCAGAGCTTGGAAAGAGGGCTGTCTCTTTCCTTATAGGATGTAAAGGAGGGTGCTTCCACCCACCTTTGATATAATAGCATGCTGGATCTAGTCTTCCTTCCAAAGTGGGAAATTTGGGTTTACTCCCTTCTTGGCTTGAGGTGAGTCAAGCAGATTAATATTCTCCAATGAGAGTTCACTACCACCAACTGAGGGATCTCAGTGTTTCTGTCTTTGTATCCAAAACCCTTTCTGTGGTTTGCAACAAAAACTATATGAAATACAAAATGAACTCACACAGTAGCAGCTCAAACCCACAAGATGCTACGGCTTTTCTCCTGACTGAAGAGCAAATGGATTTGTGTTCTTGAGAAGGAAGGTGGACCTCCTTCCCATATATGTCCGTGCTCTGACTATGGGGTTATAATACAAAAGATGGACATGGTCACTGTTCTCAATAGAAAATGTTTATAACTTCACTTTACAAAGTGTCTGTGGGTTAGTTGGTAATCTGAAAGCATATGCCAGTACAGATCCCTCAAAGGATGGCGGTGTGAGGGCAGTATGAAAGCAATCGGACTGGAACATCTTTGGGCATGTACAAAAGTAGAATTCAAGGGGCTCAGAAATGTTTAAATAAACCGGGAGATGACATAACAGCTTAGCCTCTTACAAGATTTGGATGCTATTCAGCTGAATGGATAAATACAGGGTTTAGGTCAGAAGTTCTGTTCTATGCAACCACTTTTTTTTTTTTCTGGGTCTACCTGTGAAGAACTTTAGCAACTTATAGGATGATTTCTCTAGCTTAGCAATGACAAAAAGGGAGCGGGGGGAATTTCACAGCCACACTTTACCTCTGATGAATGCCAGTCTGATATATTGTCTTTCACCACTTTCTGGACAAAACTTGGAATTTTTATTGTGTGAGAAATTCTGAGATTCTGAAATTTGCTGTTTGTTGAAACAAAAATATTTTTGTAAAATATTTATTTAGAGAACTTCCAAACTTCATGCACACTCTGTTGTTTTGGCATTTATGTTGCATATTTTCAGTGTATGCTTACATGATAGAATGTATAATGTATAATAAAGTGTAAGTGAAAGACCCTGACCTTTTTTTCATGAAATCAAACATTTTGATACTTTCCCCTGAAATTTTTGACAAAATTGTTGTGTTCTTGAAAAAAGTTTCATCTTGTCAAGTCAGCCTTTTCCCATGTTCCTTTGGAATACTTTTTTACCAGTTCTAACTATATTCACATGAGAAACGTAAAGGCAGCAATATGGCAAGCAACGCCTATGGTATTTCGGAGAACAACCGCTTGACATTTATATTAGATTTCTGGCCGACTATTACAATATCTTTGATGAGTGAGGTCTTGATTTAACTCCGCATGGAGGTACAAATGAATCTCCCAGACTCTGTGAAGACATTGTGCCAAGGAGAAAGAGCAGATGGTGTTTGCCTTGTCCCTGCCCCCTGTGCATTACCCAAAGGGATGACAGCTTTACACTGCACCTTGGCTCCACAGAAGCCTGATGAGGGAAGATCCCTTGTGATTGAACGGAATGAACCCATCTCCTGCTGCTCCTTTCATGAAAGTGTAGAATCACAGAATCACAGAATCACAGAATCACTGAGGTTGGAAGGGACCTCTGGAGATCATCTAGTCCAACACCCCTGCTCAAGCAGGGTCACCTAGAGCACATTGCACAGGATTGCATCCAGGCGGCTTTTGAATATCTCCAGAGAAGGAGACTCCACCACCTCTCGGGGCAACCTGTTCCAGTGCTCTGTCACCCTCACAGTGAAAAAGTTTTTCCTCATGTTAAGATGGAAGTGTCTGTGTTTCAGTTTGTGCCCATTGCCTCGCGTCCTGTCGCTCGGCACCACTGAAAAGAGTCTGGCCCCATCCTCTCGACACCCTCCCTTCAGATACTTGTACACATTGATAAGATCTCCTCTCAGCCAGAAAACAAGGCTGGAAGATCTCAAGAGGCCACATAGTCCATTCCCTG
Source organism: Apteryx mantelli (assembly GCF_036417845.1). Lineage (NCBI taxonomy): Eukaryota > Metazoa > Chordata > Aves > Apterygiformes > Apterygidae > Apteryx > Apteryx mantelli. The sequence goes on along the minus strand of NC_089980.1, from coordinate 135,591,516 downwards.
CCCCCAGTCTTCGTCAGCAGGTTCATGGTTGACGCAACATCGTTTTGGGGGCTGTCAGTTGTGTGTGGTTTCCTCTGCAGCGAGCTGGGGATTAAGGACCGAGAGTCTTTGTAAGAAGGTGGGATGTTTATAGCTTTCTCTTCCAAATTAGAGACTAAGCATGCTGGTAGACAATATTCCAGAGCCGGGAGCTGCTCTCTCTCACAAAAGGCAAGAAATTGCTGAGCAGTGGTACCATGGCTGTCTGTGAGACAGGAGCTCCTGATGGTTATTGATCCAGGGACAAGGGCTATCTTCTGAATACATGAGTACCTGCTAGAGAGAAATGACTCCTTCAGCAGTCTTTCTCATGGAGTCATCTGTTTGTGGGAAGGAATTTAAAGCCTTGCTGAAGAAGCATCTTCCTGGAGAGAGATGTTCATTCACTCATTGTGACCTGGACCTTTGTTTATGCCAGCAGATGACAAGGCAATGTTAAACTGAATTTAGTCCATTGCAAGTAGATCCTTTCTTTACTAGTGAATGTACAAATTGTCTGCAAAGCATCATGCAGTGCTTAAAACTGGCGTATTTTTTTCTCTTAGTGCAATCTGAAATTCTCACAAGAAAATACATTGAAGGATTATTTTCTTGAGAGGTTTTTCTACAGTACTGAGTCAAAGAATGCTACTATGTATAGGTATGTATGGCAAAATGATCATCCACAAAAATGCACTGTACACAATAAGTGTTAAGTATTCTCTCACAGTATTCCCCCAGAAGTTGTGCATGCAATGTTTAAGGATCCTCCAAAGGTATTTTTATCCCATTTTTGTTCTCTGCTTACCTACCCAAAGAGTGTTTAAGGTTTCAGGAGGTTTAGATTGGGACCCTAAGCTGCTATCCAAGGTAGAGTCTATGTTCCTATAAAGGTGGGCTGGTAGATAGATCCGCGGTCCTGGCTGAGGTTCACGTTGCCACTTTTGTTGGTGTATGGGGTGATGAGTGCTTGACGGTTCTCACAGTGTTGATGTCCCTGCATTAAAAAAAATAATAATAACCATTATGTTTAGTATGTATGTACATTGATAAATGTAACAATATACTGAAAATGAGAATAAATGTAAAAATTCTTACAATAATCACTATAGGCTAGATTGTGCCTTAAGGCACAGCCCTAAGCAAGGGCTGGTGCACAAACTAGAAAGAACAGGTTAGATTTTCTTTCCTTTCCTTCATTTCCTCCTGTTCACCTCCTCTCCCTAAGTAAAAAGCAAACAAAAAAAATTGTGAATTACAAAATTATCTTCCACCCTTCATGAGTGTCACTGCATCTCTGAACCCAAATACTGAGACATTTTGGCAACACTGCACTTTCTTTCTTCCTAGGCACTCATCCTTTCTAGTCCCCAAGCACTCCCAGCCTCCTCAGCTCCTTCAAGCTCCCTCAGGTCACTTCCTTCTGCTGCTGCTCCACATCACTGTGGACAGCTGGGTCCTCAATCTGGACAACAGCAACTTGACAGGACCTTGGCATATTTGCCTATATGCCACATCTTCATTACCTCAGCCCTATTACAGCTCTGTTTGGGACCTTCCACCTCCTTGTTTCCCCCACCTCGTCTGGGTAGGAATTTATGTCTCTATACTAGCAGGAACCGGAGGACAGATTGCAAGGTGAACTGTGCTGGCCATCCATGAGCTGGCTCCATCTATCGCCCACGAGTTTCTGCAAGCGGAGAGCTCACGCTCGTTTTTGTCTGCCCAAACGCAAGCACCACGCAGTCCGTTAGGGAATTCACTTCACTTCTATTCCCCTGCTTGGGCATTTAGTATCTTTAGGCACTTGACTGAGGCATATACGTTCCAAGCCTGCTTACTCCAAGCTGCTCAAATAATCACTGGAGAAGGAGAGGAGGGCACATCAGAGGGAAGTGTGTATCTTGGGTGTGATGACTCGCCCGCTGGGGGTGCCTGCGTCTCCCTGTTGGCTGCAGAGAGCAGCCGGGCGCGCAGAACCGTTTTGCCTCCAGTTAAGTGCTGTGGATGCGGGTTCTCGTTTCAAACAACAAGCTGACAGGTATGTTGCATTGATTTGTTTACTCTTTTTTATGATAAAAATGAACATGTACCACGAATCATTCAAAGTTACATGAATCGCTTTGCTGGTCTCACTTTCTGACCTTTTTCATTTGATCGTTGTTGATTCTTCCATTTACAAGAAGGAATCAAGAAGTCGCGCTAAGGTCAAATACAGTTTATTTTAAAACTTAAGATCCCATACTAGCGGAGGAAAAAAGTTCAACTATTCATCCACATTTGAGTGCACTCAGTGGGTCACGCTATTCCTACATCAAACTGAGATTAAAGAAAAAAAAAGGAGAAAAAGAAAAAGAAAAGATTAAGCCTGAAGACTTAGTTATTGCTGGTCCTCTAGTCACATCAGTCAGCAACATGGGACTTAAGGTGTCAAAATGACAGAGAACAGTTCAATTTGTTCTAACATCGCACCTATACTCAGGTACATATTAGACAGCTATAAAATCTCAAAGAGGCACCATTTGAAATGATGTGTGCTAAAAGAGGGCAATGAGTGGGCAAGATGAAATGAAGGTACAGTTGTAATTATTTCATATCTTGAAAAAAAAAGGAATGGATGAGATTTAATTTCACTCTTAAGGAAAAGCAAGGCTTCTAGAGAAAAAAAAAGAGAAAACTTTTTAGAGCTAATTGCTTGGCTCTAATTAGAGAATGTAACCTTTGGAGGAATAGTGGCTGTTGAAACTCCAATTTTATTTGCATATATTAATATGTACATGACAATTACACCCCCAGAGAAAGTACAACCCGTGCCCCAAAAGCCTAGTTTTAAATTTAGAAGCAAAAAAGAAATTCTAAACAACTTAAGAACATTTTGGTGCTTCTGTAGGCTTAGGATCCATTTTATGAAAACTTTGGAGTGCTGAAATGACAGATGTACCATATAGTTGTCATTATAGATGGTGTGTGGATGTGCATGTTTACGTATATATGTTTGTACACATAGCTATACATAACCTTTATGTGTATACATATGTGTGCGTGAAAATATATGTATACCTATATCTCGATAGCTAGCCAGTATTTGCAATGAACATTGAGAGGATTTTCCCATCATACCCAGCAGTAACACAGGGCTGTGGCAAACCCACCGTTCTTGCAAACAGAAAGATGATAAAAGAGGGCAAACGTGACAGAGTTTATGGAACTTGTGATTGGGATTGGGGCACCCCAGACACTAAAATGTCTGACTACCAACCTGCTGAAATATCTGCAAACAGTCTAGAAGGTAACCTAGTAACTCTCCAACTATTGCCAGTGAAGGAAGTCTTGATTACATGGGTAGTGGGCATAACATTAAATTGGTTATAGAATTAAGGTCAGGGGGTTATGCAGGCAATCCTATAGGATCCAGACTTCACACTGAAGCCAAAGTCTTTCTACTGTCTCTTATCCAGATGTGCCACGGAAAAGGCTACAGAGAGGATAGGAAACAGTGTGAATGACTACCCACAAAGGTGAAAAATCAGGCTTAACATTCTCATGCTTAATGGAGAGTCCAAGAAATAGAAAAATAGAAATATCTACAAATGCCCTACTACCTGTTGGTTGGCAACCCGGTTTGGATGGAGTTCTAGAAAATACAGTCCATGAAACAGCTTCAAGATGACAAATGGATGAATGAATAGTAGTTTTCCCAATATAACTGCAAATTCTCTGGTAATTTTATATGCTTTTATGCCCTTACAACACTTTACCTCTTTACTTGACCTCCAGTGTTTTGGCTAAGCGTTCTGGCTGGCTGTGTAGCAGAGTTTATGTCAATAGTGAGAGGGGATGTTGAAGTTCACTCAACACCTACTCATATGAACATGATGCCTTAGAAATGTTCTTTGCATGAATTTATGTAACTATATACATCAAAAGAACAACATTTCAGATGAAGACTTTCAAAAATAGTTTCCTAATGACATGGACTTGTGGTAGGTATTTCTCTCACATTTGGCTGGCAAGCTTAGAGTTGAAAACGGTTCATATAGATGCCATTTTAAAGAGGAAAGGAAAGGTTGTTGTTCAGAGCATTAAGGGGGATATTTAGATCCACATCCATTCTCAGTTGTGGTCATGCCACTGAAATCTCTTTGCTTAAGTTTCTATACAGTCAAACTCTGACCATTGCTAATTTTATTTGCACTGTGCACCACCGAAAAGCACAGCTGGCCATTGGCAATACTGGTAGCTGCAGAAATCCTGAGGCTTTCTTCTAGATAACTTCTTTTCCTAAGGGGAAAAATAAAAATATAAAGAAAATAACAAGTGAAATTTATGACAGTGCTGCTTCTGAGACACAAGTAACATGTGTCTTGGTATGAAAACAAATGCTTATTCGTTTAGTAGTGTAAATGATAGCACGATGCCAGAGTCAGTGTACGACACGAGGATTATTCATATCTTGTTACAACCAGTGATTACAGAGGAATTGTTTTGTACTTCAACAGCATTACTGAGGCTTATTCTCTGTAACAAATGATATCTTTTATTTTATTTTGTGATTATCCAACAGATCACTGAACCATAAAGCACTGCCGCTCCCAGCTAAAGGAAAGAAATGCCAGGGCCATATGCCTCTCATGGAACTGTTACAGTTCTGTATATAATTATCATTTTTCTATCTGCCACTCACAGCGTGCAGGTCAGACTCTAGTTACCTCTGATATTTTTGATACTGTGACAGAAACGGTGGGAGATGGGATTTTTGGAATAATAGATGTAATGACTAATCATTATTCTTTTTCCCAAGTCACTGAGAAAGATTGCTTTAAAATTCAATTAAAACTTTCACCCTGACAGCTGCATGATTAACTCCATTTTGTATAACATCAGACTTGCAAAACATGAATAATATCATCCTCATAATAACAATCTGCATTTTTTTTATTGACTTGCTACAAACAGTAAGATCAATGGTCTTTATGTTATCAACTCAGTGACCATCTCAGGGTGAGATGCCATACGGATTTTGAACCACGAAACCATAGCAACCTGAAGGATGCAGCAAGGTTCATGTAGTATTTCTATATTTATACATTTACATGTATATATGCACACATATATTATGACTAAGATGACACATGGCACACGGTGCATTTGATTACGCTGCTGTTTTTTTCATCTTACAAAATTTACACCATCCAATCTGAACTGAGTCCTGTAGTTTCAGAAGATGCTGCTCTGTGCTTGTTCACCTAACATGTATGCTGATGGGAATTATTCATTCATGTATGCTTCCTCCTTGTCATGTCAAAAATAATCAACATACCCAACCTAAAATCATGCTTAACAGCTGTCCTTTTCCTTGAAGCATGTACAAAGAGAGGATATAGAAATACTGGAGTTATTTTATTAACTGTAGCATTTTGGATTTCTCCACACTGCAGAAGCATCTGAATCACATAAACAATATAATTTTTTTCCCCATTTATCCAGAAATATTAAAAGGAGGCTTCTGAAAATCTTTTTCCAAGAGCAACCCACAAAATAAAATACAATTTTCAAATAAAGGAATCAGAAGGCATCTGAAGTAAGGAGGCAGATTCAAGTAAATAGATATTCTCAACGATTTCCTAAGGAGGACTATTTAAAATGGTGCAGTGTATACTGCTCTGAATAGGAGTAGAATGGACATTTTTTTTAGGACTTGGTATGCACAGCCTGTTCAAAGGTAGGTCAGGAAAGGTTATATATAATACAGGGACCCTGAGGACATATGGTACAAGGGCTATAAAAGATCTCCTTGCAGCTCTAGTCTATAGGTGCTTGTCAATAGAAGGAAAAGGGGCCTGAAATATTTCTGCGATTTTTTTTTTTTTCTAATGTGTAGGTAATAGATCCAAGATCCCAAGTGATATCACCCAGGATAATTGTTGAGATATGTGTTTTTCAGGCTTAAACCTTCCAGAAAAGTTGGAGCAAGCCCAACCCTGTCATCACCCTGCAGTGAAGAAGCATGATTTTGCCTGGGATAAAGAGAACTGCTTGATTTTGTTTCTCCTTTAATACATCCTGGGAGCAGTTTGTTTCGGTTTGTCCAAAGGACTAAAATCACAAGGCAACGAGCCAGCTGGAGGGACAGCTTGAATGAAAATTGAGACATGACACACTGGAATTGACTCGGAAGAAGAGGATACCATTACAAGTTGTACAAACTGAAGCATTTAAAGAAAATTATATAATAAGATCAAAGAGTGTCTGAAAATTGGGGTAGAGAGGAATTCTCTACTACTAATTCTTGCTACTCTGCTGATGTGATCAACGGAAAAAGCTTGTTCCTCCAAAGGAAGATTACAGTAAGTGTAAATTAGATGCTTTGCACTGTCCTCTGAAGCATCCTACTGCTTTTCATTGGCTTTTCACTGGATAATCACAAGATTGGCAGAAAGGTAAGGCATGTAATTCTTAAGATAAACTCAGTGTGATGATGGAAGTCCTACAGAGGCAGGATCTCATTCATGCCCCAAACGGTTCACAATAGAAGGATCAAGCATAAAGTCCAAAAGAACTTCTTTATTCTTTAAATCTTTCTCTTATTATGAAAGAAGATAGCAAATGAAGAAGCATTTAAAAAATGCCAGTCATCAAAAGCCTTAGGTAACTACAGCACAGAGTGAAAGTTTGTTTGCTCAAATCGTATAATTTGCAAGTCTATGAGTTAAGTCACACTGATTTTAATCTTTAGTTGAGGTTTTCATCATTGACTGATAATGTTGCAAGCTGGATTCTGAATGGTACCATCCGAGATGTGACCTAAAAGAGGTGTGTATAAAGGAAATATAAAATCATTTTGTAAATTTTGCTGTTGACCTGAAAACGACCCAAATAACAGCGGACATGTCATATAGAATAATCATGATTTGTTGCTAAAAGCTATTGAAAACATGTTTTAATGCACCAAATGCTGTATATCTAGGAATGAAAATATAGATCATTTCTAAGAATAACAGAATGAATCCTGCAAATCAGACTTTCTGAAAAGTGCTATAATAATCCAAACAAAACCATGACTCAGTGCTGGAGATAAAAGGGTGAATGAAGTCTTTAGATTAATAGGCCACTCACGAACAAAAGTAAGAGATCCCTTATATGGTAAGTATATCCCTGCATATTGTGGTGGTGTCATCCACACAGGAATACCAAAACCAGTTCTGGTGAGCTTTGTTGAAAAAAGAAGGTTAAAAGTTGAAGAGGATAAGATTAAGAACTAATAAAATTATATGAAGGCTGGGATAATGCCTAAGAGTGTAGGTTGTTAATCATTCAGACCACTTATCAGAAAGAATAGCATGACCTCAGGAGGGGGAAACATCAGTTAACAGAGGATGCTTTTGTCTGGCAAAAGAAGGCATAGCAGGAAGCAATGCCTGGAATTTGAAAGCAAAAACTTTCAAACTTAGCAATAAGGCTTTTTTATTTTTTTAACAACACATATGCAATAAATTACTATGGGAAGTTTTGTTTTCTGTAATTCCAAAGATCTTCAAACAAAGACTATCCCTTGGGAAAGAGACACTAGTCAAACAAGGTCTATTGCCATCAATTGATTGGCAGCTATGTGGAATTCCGTACAGGTTTTGGAATGGAGAATCAGTTGATCTCTTTGGCCTTAAACTTTATGAAGAAAATCATATTTCAGCTAGAGTAGAGAATGCAGGGGAAGAATGTTCTTTGCTCTGGTGTCAGATGGATTAAGCTAAGCTTTACTACAAAGTTCTGCTAAAGATATGTCCAATCGATCAATCAATAGGGATTTCATCTTTCAAGATGGGTAACAAGAAGTGGCTGATGTGATCTTGGCTTGAGACAGCGTGCATGAAGTTTATGACAGAGCTAAGAGTAAATTATTAGACAAACCCTATGCTGACTTCTCAAAATCAACAGGCAAATATGCTACTGTCACAGAAGAAAAATGCTTACAGCATGTGGTATGTAATGCTATTGCTGAAGAATAAACTACTGGACTCTCAACTTAAAAAAAAAACAAAAACTGTTAAATTGTTCAGCAGATGCCACCACTGCCTTCAGGACACCAAGAACAACGGAACTTTCTCATCTCTTGGTGATACGGATATGAAGTCTTTACTTCACCTAAATTTATTGGTATAAAAGTTACACAAAGGCAATTATTTGAACTCCCTTAATAGTCAATAAGGAGAGAAAGAGGCATCTTTAAAGGGCAATTCATCTTGTTTATTTTAATCACTTATCTTTTAAAATGTCTAGATTTCTCCACTGATTGTAAAGTCAATCTAGCTTCAAACATTTGAAGACAGGTGAAATAAGGTTCAACAGAGAGCAGAGAGAAAAAAGAGAAGATCCTAAATCCAAGACTGAGTGAATCTGGAATCTCCTGAAGCTTAACTGCAATTTCAACTTGTAAAGTTCTGCGGCTTTTAGTCAATATTGCTCTCAGGTTTTTTTGCATGTGAAAATATAGAGTTAGAGTTGTGAAAATTGGTTAAGATTGTTTATTCTCTCAAAATGATCTTTCTTCTACCCCCAAAACATCAAATCCTAATAAAAATGTTTATTCTGAAGGTTTTCTCAAATTTTATTTTTTGCAAAAATCAATTTTAATCCTTTAATATAATGGAATAAACCACGATGCAGATAAATTGAGTTTGGCAGAGGAGATACAAATTCTACTCATAGGCACATGCTTTGTTTCACAATTAAATCTTTTTTACTTGATACTCACAATGCAGAATTTGGGGTCCTGCCAGCTTTGTTTGTAAGGAAGAGGCTTTATATTATATCCTACAGTTTTAACTTCGTTCTTAAAATGGAAAAGATAAAAGACCAATTCTTGTGCTGATTTATATCCTGTGGTGCTGCAGGGTTTGTGAATCAGGAAAAAAAATCTCTGGTCTAAATCCTTCAGGCTCAAATCAGGAGACTTTTCTTTACCCTGCAAGCCAATACTCAAAAAAATAGCCCCTTTTAGCTCTGTTATAGTAGACAGTGCATAGATTTTTTTGTTTAGCTGTGGAAATGGGTTTAAATTAATCTCCGGTGTGCCTCTGCTTGTTCTTATGGAGCTATATCAGGCATACATTTGGCTCAAGGGACCGTTTCCTCAGCTGGTACAGAATGACTTTACTGTCTTCAGTGAAGCTATGCAGACTTGCACAACTTTCTTTTCAGCTACTGCAGAACTGCTCTTTCCAGCCTATCATGAGTAACAGAACTCCAGTAAAGTCTATCACAATTAGAAGGTTCTGCTCTTGTTAATGATCTAACTCGTAAGTAAAATAAGGACCAACACAAAAATTAATATGATAACATGTAGGTAGAGAAGGTAGGTAGGAGGTAGAGAAATGATTCTGCAGTCTACTACAAATATAGAGAGTCTGAGAAATCATACCAGACTGCGAAACCGCATTTTACTACTGTTTAGAATGGCATAGTAGGGTTTGAAATTTAAAGGACTGAAGAGAAATCCATTTTGTGAAAAGTTGCAGGAAAATCAGATTCCTTCATCTGCCATTCTTTCATCTGCCTTTATAATTTGATTTAAAGTGGTCTGCTAATGGATAATGGATTGATTTCTTGAAATAATGAATGCGGTAAGCATGGATTGTCAAAGTGAATAACAATTGTCATCTCTTGCATCAACAATAGACCTTGAAAAGAGACACCACTGAGTATGTCTGTGCCTGGAATGCTTAATGAAGTTGCAGATTAAATACAACTTGTAGTGTGAGACTTTCAGAAATGTCCTGCCCTGATCTAGCTCAGCTCCTGCTAAAGTCAATGCCACCCTCAGCAGTTCCAGTGGGACCAGAATTAATTAAATCATCTGAGAGAAGGATTGAAAGTCCTACCCTGGAACTTTACAGACCATTAATTATTTTCAATGCTGAAAAGAGACTCAATGTTGTGTGCCTGAGTCAAAGTCATTCCTTTTCTCAACTTTATTTGCACGGAGATACAAACTTCTATCTGACTTGTTTTTTTATTTCAATTTTGAATGCTTACTTGTGAAGCAGTTTCCCTTGAAACTAATGAAACTACTTTTGTGAGTAACTGAGCATCGGTGGAAGAAACCCTTTGTCTGGTTCTATTGTTTCTTTAGCTGCTTGATCACACTGATATGACCTTACTCGGGAAACGACCTAGCAGAAGCACTGGAGATATAGTCTCGGGGCTTCCTAACATGAAGAAGACTGCCAGACTTTGGCCCAAATACTTTGTCTCATCACATCAGCAGCTCTACTCTGATACAACTGGCAACCTGCTTGGGAAAATATCCATAACTCATCTAGCAGTTGACCAGAACCACAGCTGGCCCTTGGGCTGCTGCTTTTTTGGTTCTGATTTGCTGTCCCTGGTGGGCGAATGGCAATTAAACCCAAGTCAGAGTGCATAAAGGCTTTGCTGCTGCTGCTCACCAGACAAACACAAACCATGCAATCTATGTAAAAAAAAAAGGTTATTTTTTTTAAATTTTATGATCATATATAGCCAAGTAGCGTTTTAATTCTCTCTTTCTGAGAATGTAGTTCCTCCACTGGATATAAAGAAGGATTATCATCAGCCATTTCTTTTTGTGAAGTCATTTATACGCATAAATTGCAGCAATACACAAACCATACTATACCATTTAATAAAAAATAAAGGCATATGCCAGACGATCCCACTATTATCACTGCATTTAGCTTTCCCCTAATACTTTGAGTGTTGTCATTAAAATCGAAGCTACAGCAATATTTTAGCCATCTCTGTACCTAGAAGATTTCTCTATTACTTTGTCCATGAACGTTTTCCTTGGATGATTGGTTGACAATATCTAAAGGATAATTTTAGGTCCTGAAGAATTAAACACAGGTCTATTTTTATGAGGTGGGACAGATTGGAAACAGTTTTTTCTTCTTGTTCCAATGAAATTGGAAATAAAAAGAATGTGTGTCATATGAGGGACAAGTGTCATGAAGCCCATCTGAATTATACTTCATACCCCACTTTATAGCCTAATGTTCAACTATATCCATTTTTCTGGCAGTATTTCGCCCATCAAAAACAAGTTATTGACACTTATGTCTCAGACATAAATCAGATCCGGCAGTAAAAGTAAAGAAGGCGGTTTCAGAGATAGTCGATGATGGGGTGGAATAATGTATTTGTTTTTTTCCTCTAGGATATCACTTTAATATCACCCTGAAACAATGGCAGAAAATCATTCCAATTAAATGGTCTTAAAAATAAGATATAAAGCAAATTCAGGTGATCTCATTCTGTCGTGTGTGTCAGAGTAGACACCACAAAATTGAGCAGAAATAGTTTAAATTTAGCTGTCTTAGCATATGTGTACAAGGACTGAGAATGTGGAAATTGGATTTGCTTCACTGGAGTCAATTAAGAAGGACTCTCAACAAGGTAGGGTTGAAGTGCATTGACAGGGCACTGGGAATACTTCTGGTATTGATTGGCACTGGCTTGGGTACAAATAAAGCAAAGCATTCTGGTTTCTGACATTCATTTTCTATAATGGAGAAATTACACTAATGGATAAAATGATAATGAAAAAGGGAATGCAGAGAATAGGAGTTCTCCATGGAGATATATTCCCTTCAGAGGTTGAGCTGTAGCTATGCCCTCATTATAAAAGACTTTCCTGCCGAATATACAGCTCCTATGTTTTTTTCACCCTGCTATACTGACCTGTGCTTATACCTCTGTCTCCTCAAGACCTCATAAGTTCATTGCTTACGATGGCGGTGCTTAATGAGGTCAGCATTTGCTGTCACTCTAGGGAAGAGCAGCACCTCAAAGCCCTACCAGTAGTCAGTATCTTTCAGGCTCCTTAACAAGGGAAATGTTCGCTCATGCCTGTTTTCCAGTTGGAGAGAATGCAACAGTTCCCTTCATATTAGATCCCCTCTTTACCTTTGAACTGTGTGACAAGGCAAGAAGGACTAATGGATACTCCTTCCCCACCCCTAGGAAAATTAGGTATAGAAACCCATACAAGCACCTTCCCTTTTTTCTGATCGTTTTGATATTTATGGGAGACTGTTTGGTGACACCAAGAGACCTTCTGGCCTGCAATATCGTTGGTGTGACTCTTATATTTCACTTTGGGCCAATACAATGTGCAGTTTCTTCCATTAGGATTTTCCTTAATGGTGCAGTCAATGAAGCCAAGAGTTCAGTTTCCTGTCTCTGAGTGCAGCCAGATGAGGCAGTATGAAATATGTGCTGCAAAGCTGGCTGCTGCAAGAAGCAAGGTCAGAATAATTTTCCCCAAAAGAATCTGTCTCCTAATCTCATTAACTGTGGTGGCCTTATGCCCCGTAGCAATGTCCTTTGCTTTATGTCCTTCCCAGGCTTCTACTTCTAACTAAAATCCTTACTGCCATAATTATAAATGTGCACTTTATTTATGTCGTGATATATTTGTTTATGTAGGTGTTCAATCCATTAAAGTATTTTCCATGATGCCCTGTGGTCCCAAGTTCCACAGACAAATAGTGCATTTTTCCCTTTAAGAGATTTGTCATGCTTATATTGGGAAAATTCATAATTTCGTGCACATGGACCATACCCAGTCCTATCCATCCATTATTTTTTCCTGTGAAAATTCTTCCAGAGTGCCAATCATTCTTGTTACCAAACATTTAAACCCCTTCTTTCACTGAGAAACACAGCATTTTCTCAGTCCTATCAGTTGCATAGCACAGAAACACTTTTTGCTTCAGTGCCCTAGCTCTTTATATTCACCCCTGGAAACAGAAAGGCTCAAAATGACTTTTGTGACTGTACCTTTTCATGAACAATAATAAGACATGATGTCCCCAATGGAACACATGCCATAATTTTACGAAAGTAGTGAAGAGAAGGAGCAAGTGGAATACTAAATCCACTCTAAGATTAAGTTTGGTGACTCCATATTACATGCTTGGATTAATTAGCAGAAAATGAGTTTTGCTGGATTTGCTAGCCCTATGATTACCTTTACTAATCTGTCATAGCCCCTGACAGACTCCCAGTGTTTAATGGGGTTGTCCTCAGAACACGCCTTTGAGGCAAGGTGCAGTTATTCTTATTTTGAATTGAGGATCCAAGGGACATATACAGACCATCAACTTGAGACATCCAGCTTGGCTATGGCAAGCATGTCAATACAGCTGACCAGTCCAAGCTGGATCAGAGTACTTATGCTAGTAATCTGTCCTTCTATATATTCAGCAGAGAGGAGTGGTCAAGTTCAGTTCAACCAGTCCACGGCTAACTATGTGCACAGCCCGAGTGCCTCATCATCCAAATTAAAAATGCTGCTTTTCAGTAAACACAAAGACGTGTAGAGCTAGCCAGTAGGAAATACTAATCTGAAAAGATGACCGACAGAAAACTGTGAAGTAAATATCTCTGTCCATCTGGGATTCCGAACACCAAATCTTATTCTGAGGGCAAGTGCAAATTCATTTTCTGGAATGGTATGTGCTGGAAGAAGCCTCTTTAGGGGTTCCCGCCACCATCTCTTGGGTTCTTGCCCTTGGTCCCTGGCTGAGCTGCATCCCAGTCATGTCCATGCCTGACCCTGCACCCTATTGATTCAGACCCTGACTTGACCCATAGACTTTGCTTCCTGGGTTGGTCCCAGACTTCTCTTGTCATCATGGACCTAACTGGTGATCTGGACTCTTGGCTGAATCTGCCAAGATTCAGACCTGCTCTGTCCACCTTGTTTGGGTGTTGTGGGACTGCCACTTTTGCTGGTGAGACCGTTGTCTCTGCCTGCCTTGTTGTCACCTTTGGCTCCTGGCTCACCTTCCCTTAAGGAGCAGTGCCTGCCCTTTGTGCTCCCTGACATTTAAGCACCAAGGGAATTCTCTGGGCCAAAATAGACACACTAGTTGATTTTAAGGGCTCCTGACATTGAGAGGAGCCCAAGAACATGCACTCTGAATCACTTTCTGAGGCCCAGCAGCATAAAGTTTACTATAATTGGTATTTAGAAAGAGTTAGAGAGTCTAAATTGGGACCAAAGTGATCTCACCAGTATCACGCAAAAAGTCTTCGGCAGCTCAAAGACTTCCCTTCTCATTTCCCAAACCCTGGGTTAATGTCCAAACCATTGGGATGTCCTTTCCACCTAGTTACAGCAGGTTCAAAGAGTGATCAGTTTCTTCGGTTCCTTAGCTGTTACTGTTTAGGCATAAAGAAGATGGTCAGATATCTGCACTACTGAAGTACAAAGGTGAATAGTGATAATATTAAGGAGAGTGTTAAATTGTACAGGTCACCTTTTAATTATTAATTTGGACAGTTTTAAGGAGATGGTTATTAATGGCTCTCTGTCTTCGAAAGATAGATTTTCTTTGATCTAACATAGGTGGGTCAAATATCTTTGATCAAGGAGTAATAACTTGTCAAAAGCGCAGCCTAGTCTGTCCAGGTAATTAATAGTAATCTGAATATTCTCTGAGTCTGAAGATTGGAACTAATTATTTGAATTAAGTTTCTTAGTTGCTTAATGATTCAAATTAGCTTTTCAAAAGAAGTCAGTATGATAAAACCTGCGCTCTTTGAAGGAGATAGTCAACGTCAAGGTTAAGGCCATAAACCAGTGAGTTAAAAATGATGTGATATTGCCTGTGAAGTTGCAGGTCCAACAACTGGGGCATATCCAAAAGTTCTAAAAGATGATGGAAAGACTTCTGCTGATTACAAGTGAGTTTCAGACCATGCACCAAACCACAGATTCTCGCAGGTGCTTCTGAGAGTATTTTCTCTGCACACTTTGCAGTTACAAAAAGTTTTCTTTCTGTGAGCATTTCACAAGCAAACATTCTCCATATCAGCCGAACACATGCCAACTTCTAGGCACAAGGAAAAGATTTATTTCCATATAGTCTCTTATCAGTGGGTTTCTACATCTTTCATTGTTAACTTTTTTTTATAATTGTACCTAAAATGTGCTAATCGCCTAGGAGAGCTGCAGAGCCTCTTTTGCAGAGGTTTGTAATCTTGGCCTTGCTGACAGCCTTGATCTGAGGCCAGTCGAAGTCAACTCTCCAAAGATAACAATGAGTTTCAGATCAAAACCTCAGTGACAAAAGTAAACAAAGGGTAAGTGTTTGAGGATGCAACAACTGAGGTGACTAGTCTGGGAATAAAGAACAGCTTATGGGGATGGATCAAAGGGCTCTCTTTTCTTTCCTATATATTCTGGGAATAGGGATAGGCTCCTTTGAGGGAGGCAGAGAAAATGAACAGACTGTAATGGTGGAGCAGGGAAGTACCTAGAAATGAAAAAGGATAGAAATAAAGAGAAGAAGGGTAGAACAAAGCACAAATGGAAATGAAGATGAAGGCAAGATGATGGAGTTCAGAAGTTGAAGGGAAACAGTAGGAAAGGATGGGGGAAGGCCAGAACAAGCAGATAACAGTGGTCATGGAATTAAGAATATATTTACATGAGAGTGGGTGGCTTCCACCTGACCACTGTTACAGGTAGCACAGGCACCTACATTTGATGTACTGATATAGATTCCCTTTGTAGGAAAAGGGGGGGGGGGGAAAGACTTCTAGGGTGTGATTCATTGAAAACTAGAGTAGGTATCTTACATGCGTCAGGCAAATCATATCCTATCTTTTCATGGGCTGTAAAGTGGTTTTGGGTCAGCCCAAAGACATTCACATTGCAGGTGCCTAAGGTCAGATGAGACAAGGTGGATCTAGCTATTTATATTAAGGTTTTGAAATGTTGGAAACACTAGCAATATGCCAAGGGTCTTGCAGGTAACACAGTCAGGTTTGTTCTGAGCTGCATAGATTTGTCTTCTCACTTTCGGTCTAGAGGTGCTACATAGGAAGTCCAGAGGCTCTAGTGATCGTGTTTTCATTTGGACCAAGGAAGTACACCGGAATCAAGAATCCTCATAGATCTGGATTTGGCTTTTGGATAAAACATAAGGGGCAGCTAGAGGCTACGTGAAAGATCCCAGCGTGTCCCATATGATCTACTTTGTGTGCTTTTCCCACTCTTCCCTTGTAGGATATTTCTTATCCTCCTCTAAAAATACAACAGGGCATGTACACCAGGAAACAGGATGACTATTCATCAAAGAATAATTTTGGCCCAAGAACAATCAGGTGTAAAATGCCCATGAGAATATTTATCGTGGAAATTTGAAATAGGCAAAAAAAACATCAGAAGAGGAAGGCTCTGGAACAGCCCTGCAGTACATGTACTGGGAGCAGAAAAACACCCCCAAAGCCTGATTATTTTTCAGCTGGAACTTGACATATTTATTATAAGGCTTATAACATGCTTCTTCAATAACAGGGGAAGAGACTTGGAAATGCAGCATATGTCTTCCAGTCCAATATTGATTAGTTCATACCTAGCTGTCTTTGGAGATAAAGGTAATACTTCCATGCTTCTCGATGGGGCAGGATAGCTTCCATTAGGAGCAGGATTAAGCACATTGTCTGAATGTTATTTGCAATCGTTTTTCCACTTCTGCTTCCCCCACGGATATGGCTGCATTTTCAGATCCCAGCAAAACACCAGCTCTATCCAACGGGGACCTCCCTCATTCTCTCCTCTGAAGTTTGGTTGCTAATTTGCACTTTTTATAGACCCAGAAGCAAGTGTCTGGCTGACACAAAATAAGACAAGATGTTTCAAGTGTCGTTTAGTTCAGTAGGAAGGAAATAATTCTGAAAATAAAATGTACTCACCAAACGAACCACCAATGCCCACTGACATTCTCCATGGTATATCTGACAGAGGCAAAATGTACCACAATGCAGAACAAAGAGACATTTTGCACACGCCCGGCAGAAGTTCTTAGAAGTCTTTTTTTTTTCTTCTTCTTCTTTTTCTGGGGAATAATCATAGCTCTAATTTTAAAAACATGCAAATACTGAGAAACTATGAATTGTAAAGATGGGGAAAGGAAGATTTGAAAATAAAATAGCTTTTCCTCTTGTATTTCTTGAAATAAATAAAAAAATAGCTTTTCCTTTTGAATTCATTTGCTTCCTTACCCTTAATCCTTTCTTCCCAGTTACAGAATTATTCTTCATTTGACAGATAGTAGCCATGAGATAATTCTGGTGTGTGTGTGTTTTTCAATAGCAGTTTGGAATCTTTGTTTTCAGAGAAGAGGCCCACTAGGCACAATTCGGGACTTGTTATTAAAGACAAACTAACATCCCCCAAAGATTTTCAAACACTTTGTGCCAGAATGTGGTATTTTAAAGCATTTCCCATTTCACATAATTGGATGCACGTGGCTTAGCAAGAGAAAGACGTTTTCAGCAAATATAAGAATTAATGTAATTTATTCAAGATGGTCTCACAGGAGAGATATAGATTTTATGCATAATTTTGAGGAAGATAAGAAATGTTGAAATCAGTTAGGACTTCTGCATACTGCTTGAAGACCACTGACCTAAACTAAGGTGGTTATTATAGACAAGGATGGAATTTAGAAAAAGTTGTCAAATTAGTATTCATCTTGGATCTCAAAAAGAGCACAGTTATAATCACTGGGAGTATGTTTTCCATCCTCATAGTTTCTTGGGATGTTTAATCAAATAATTAGCAAAACTATTTCTAATGTTTGCATAATAATGAAAAAAACTCCATATTTCAGGGGAAAAAACAATTAAAAAGTCAAAATTCAGTCCTTTAAAATGACTGTAAATTGCATTCATTTAAGATATATGATGGTGGCTTTTTAAATTGATTTCATATTTAAAATCTGTCTCTCATGAATTTGGAAGCCTGAGGTTAAAATACTATTTGACACAGTCATTGAGGACTCTGGAACAAGAAAATGAAGTTGCTTAGATGGGCAATAATCATTCTGTGTATTTATATGTCCCAGTCACTATGGCAAATGAGCATCTGCTGTGTATTTTCTTTTTCTTCCTCTGAAAATTTCTTTAGGACAAAGAAGTACTACTATATTCATTTTTAAACAGGTGGAAAACAGAAGCATGGATTTCAGGAATATGAAATACTGTTAATATTTTCACTATCACTACTGTTAATACTATTACTATTATCACTGTCAATGTCAGTGAGAGTTTTGTTATTTATTTCAAGATACCCAGGACTTCTCCCCAGTTTTTGCCATTATGCTTGAAATCTGTAACAATTGAATGTAGACGTTTTGAGTAAAAGCCAAGTATATTAGCACAAACATTTGTCTCCTGGTGCTCAGATGTGATTATCTCATATTACACGACTGCTCTACCTACTGAAAAGAAAAAGAATTAATTGCCTTTGAGGTTTGAGGAAAACCTATGCCTTCAGTTGAGCTGTGTACAAAATAACATTCTGATGCACTGATATTGAGTGACAGATTGTGGCGATTTTAGATATGGCATTTTAATTCACTTCCCATTGGAAGTTAAATAATAGAAGATTTCATGATTTATTTTATATTTGTCATAATTTTTCTTGGGTCCATTTGTAAACAAGATTGTGATAAAAAGGGATTTTTCACTACCCCAAAGACACTATTTTAAATGCTTTCTCCTGGGAGCTTTTCCCATTCCTCCTGGCATCTTGTTCATCTGGATTCTGATGCCAGTTACATCATTATCAATCTTCAGGGACTGAAATGAACTGAGTCTCGTTTTATGTCCTTGTAAAGGGGAGGGGAGAATGAGTCATTCACAGAGAAAATTCAGAATGGAAATTCAGGGAAGGACCTGGGACACTGAAACAGAAGAGAAGTGTTGGTCACCGGGGGATGTGCAGAACTGTGAATCACAGCCGCTCACAAAACACTTTACACCTCTCCCCAACTCATACAAAGAGATTTATTCTTGGTACTTTATATTTGGAAATGAGGACCTTTTGAGCCTTTAGGTGTTATCTGGTTGTAGGATGTATTTTTCACCAACGTGAGCAAAAAAGTTTTTTCGATGAAAGAGATTCCAAGAGAACAGTATCCTTCCAGCTGCTGGATCTCTCAAATTGTTCTTTGAACAGTGGAACAAGAAAAGCCTGTATCTGTACACATTTTTGATCATATCCCAGCACTGGCACGCTCTAGTTCTCTTTAGACACCATTTCCTCACCTTTTCTTCCATCCCCGTCTCCTCTGCTCCCTTCCCCAGCTGCAATTATAGGGGTTGGTAGAAGGCAGCATATGTAATTGATAGTTTCCAGTTCCAGGTAAATGTGTACTAACTGGCTAGCAATGAGGCTAGGCAGAACAGAGCTGCTGAACTCACACTGAAACCTTCTCCATAAGTGGGACATTAATTCAGGTGTCTTTTCTTTACCCAACTGCCAGTTTTTGTGACATTTGTAATGACCTTATATGTTCGAAAAGGTTATATTTCTGCCACTCCAGTCAAAATCTCCAGATGGATTCATAATCTACTGGGCAGCTAGAGGGGTGCAAATGGGGGAGAAGTTTGGATGGGCAGAAGGATAGAGTGTGTGATCCTGTAAAACTCATTTCTTTACAAAACATGTCAAAAAACAAGCTATCATGAGACTCATAATAAAATCAAATGAATTGGCAACTTGGGATATTGCCTAACAAAACTATTTTATACGATGAAGAATACAAAGAAGAGATATCTGGATATTTAAATCCTACACAGCCTACTTATATCAAAATGCTAATCAAAAATTCATCCCTAGTATAGCTTTGATGGTTGAGGGGGCAAGTTTCACTTGCTGAGACCATTTACATGAGTAAAACATCTAGATTTATCACAAATTCCAAAAGGAATGTAACATATAATACTTGGCTTTTTCATGCTTTTTATGTTGGAGAGACTTTCAGATTTGTAAACAGCTAACTCATCAGTCATCTTTTTTGTATATATTTATTACACACTCATATATATAGAAATATACATTCTCTCTTAATTTTTCTTTAACACAGACACAAACATGTATACACATGCACATCCAAAAATCACACACACATTTAGGGTATAGAAACCTGCATGGTCATGAATCTTTAGGCATTTCATAGCCTTCCTGACACTTGACTCCTTACTTGGATTATGAGATTCTTCAGAAGAAATAAGTAGTCTCTTTTAAGAATAAAGGCTGAAGTGAATATATTTAAAAGCTGCACTGTGTTTTGATGTTGTTATAGCAATCAAAGTCATAAAATCACAGTAACCAAGTAATAAAGAATGACTTCAAAGCCTAAACTGTCTAAAGATGATTTGACAACTGGAACAATTAATCTGTATTTATGTGATTTATATTATACACACATATATATATTTATATCATACACAGGAGTGTGTAATTTATGGCTATATAGTTAAAAATCAGCAAAAGAGATCAGGACACAAACTGTAACCTGCACTCAGTTTTATGTTACTTGACAGATATGCATATATATGTGTATATATATATATATATGATACATATAGTCTATAAATCTATAGATATTAGTGTATTACTGACAGTTCTTCTTCACCTGTCATCTGTCTCACGCTTCTGCACTGTCATGGTGATGAGTCATTCCTTACCCTTGCAATCTGCTGCTGGAGGCCTTGGAAGTCATGTCTGCATTTCATTCAAACACTGGCAAGGCATTTGAGATCGATGCTGGTCTGGGAAACCAGGAATTCTGGGATCTTTAACAGTGGGTTCCTCAGTATCCCCATCTTTGTGACTAAGGGGATATACTTTCTCAGCATACCAATTATTCAGCATAAGGATATCACTGCAACATATTTATTTACCTGGAGCAACAGGGTCTGTTGTCCGCGCTGGGTTCCTAAGGTGCTAGTATTACCACCATCAAAATATTTCCTTTGGATAATGACTTTTTCTTCCTTCATTGTGAAAGACAGGGAACATTTATGAGTGCTGTGTGAATTTATGACAATAAAAGGAGAATTTCCAAAGCCTGGAAGCCAACTAAGTTAAATCAACTGCCATTAAAAGTCTTCCTTAATTATCAGCATTGTCTCATTTCTGAATTGTATAATTTCCATTCCTGGGTACTGGGCCTTGAAGTAGTTGGAAGATTTGCAAGCTACAATGACCCCAAAGGCAGTAGCTGGATAAAATGTTGGCTTCAGCAGCAAAGCCAGATGGTGGATCTCCTGTTCTCCCAATGCACACCTGCATCTTGCAGTAATCACTCATTCAGTTGTTCTGATCCAGCTGCTTGTGAGACTGCTCGGTGAACTTACCAATATCTTTCTGATGCAGCTGAGATATCTGCTGGAATTGATTTGAAGGTTAGGACAAGGAGGGGGAGAATTAATTGCTGGACACGGGAGAGGCAGTACGGTTGTGAAAACTCTTGAGTATCAAAGGAGCAAAACAATGTCTCTCAACACATCTGTGTCCTTCAGACTGAGATTTAGGCAATAGGACAAACTGTCGTCCTATCAAACACATATTCCATATAGAAAAGTTAAGAAGTAAGAAATGAGTAAGGTAGTTCTTCCAGCAAACAGTACAAAAGTGGAGACTGCAGAGCTGTGCTTCTTCCCAAAATGACATGAGACAATGCAAGACTTAGGCACAGAGAAATGCAGATTCAAAATTGCCCATGTATTGAGAACTATTTTGATTGCTGATGTGTCACCCCAAATGTATTACTAATTTATTTTCCCATTAATTGGGTGCAAAGTGCTGACAGCTTTTCACTTTTAGTTCAATCATTGTTTTATTAAATTAATTGTAATTAAGTACTTTTTGGCTTCCTGATGATTGTTAGACCCAGATATCTATGACAGGTCATTAGTTGTAGAGAATGGTCAGGAACTAATATTAAGCAATGAGATTGCTTATTCATACACTGCAGAGGTTAGAATTAATAATCATGCTAAATTGAATCTCATGAATAATTCATGGAGAAAAATCCAAAACAACTTGCTATGGTTACCAGAAGAGATGTATTTTTAAGAAACAAGAAACAAGTTACCCTTTGCTTCACCTAGACATAATAATCAGGAATAGAGCTGTTCACTGGCAAGCAGAGGCTTGGGAAAAAGAGGATGGTGAAAGAAACTTGGGATGACAGTAAATAGCAATGTTGTTACATGATTGCCATGTGCTATCATAGAAAATAATCAAATAACATAGACCCAAGGTGATTTTGGGAGGCATTACATCAAAGAGCCAGAGAAAATTAGTATGACACTCTTAAGTACTCATAAGAACACACCTAAGACACCTGCCTGATGCCTGCACTCCTCAGAAAAAAAAAAAAATTCTAAGAGAAATGGGAGTTGAAGGGATTGATAGGCACTAGAGGAAAAGCAGTTACACGGTTGTGTAATTGTAGAATAACTCAGGTTGGAAGAGGCAACAGGAGATCAATTGACTCAACTAAACCTTTTCACTCAAAGTAAGGCTAACTTTGCCATAATTATGCAAGGTCAGAATGAATAACTGGGCAATACCTGGAGGGAGACAGAGCTAAGGGTTCTTGCCACGTCACAGGGACAAATCATGTCTCTCAGTGCATCTAAAAGAGTGTATTGCCACCTGGAAACAGTATGAAGGTGATGGGAACATTTTGAGGAAAAAGACATGATTTTCTTAAATAAAATCTTTTCTTGGGGGCTGTCCTTATGGCTCTGAGGAGTTAATCAAGGAGTTTGACCTTCTGAGTTTATTAACACTGCGTGCAGTTGTTTGCATGTGGGCTGCACGTTGCCTTAGAAAGAGAGTCCCTTAGAGAAAAAGAAAAGAAACAGCAGCATGGCGCCATGTTCACACTGAGGAAGTTGTGATTCTGTTCCAAAAGCTTTTTAGTGACTTTCTGAGCTTATCGCTGTTGTATTTTCCCTCTGTGTAAAATGGGCATAGTAATAGTTGTCTTTCTGCAGTGCCCTGAGAGCTGTGACCAGGATACATCAACTGGATCTTTTAACTGTATCAGTGGTGGTGCTACTCAGGTAGGATTCGTCTGCATTTCTGGCAGCTGATCATCAGTGGGTCCACACTGGCACTTAGGCTACCAAATCCCATATTCTTCATTATTGAATGAATGGATCCAACAAGGACTATTGAAAGCTCAGCTTTGCTAGGTCACAGGATGCTCAGTCCAGCCCCATTCTGCAATGGAGTGATGGGTTCTTTGGAAAATTATTGTCATCTCCTGCTTTTGAGCTCTCTCTTCCCTCTTTCTTGAGACCTTCTAGCTCTGAGCTGTGTGAAAGTCTAGGAAGAAGGCTTATAAATGTAAAATATTGATGAAGGGTTGAGCTAGGAAGAAATGCAAAAAAACTTGGCTAAACACAGTATTTTAGGCCATCAGAAACTATAAAAAGAAACACTGTTTAGGAGGGAGAGGAAAATCAGAAGACTAGGAAGCAAAAGAAAGCTTAAACAAAATGGGTAAATCATTTGATAAGAAATGCTTAGCCTAATTAAAATTGATCAATTTTAAATTAGAGGAGAAAACTTTTGAAAATGTATTGGCAGGAACTCTTTGCATTATCAGTGACACTAAGAAAATCTCATCCTGACTTCCAGGAGAGCTCAGAAGTCAAATTGTACTTTTGCACTGGTGTCTAAATGAAGCAGCTGACACTAAGTTGGTGACCTAAATATTCCCCTGCCTTTCCTTGGCCAGCAGACTGATACATGCTATTCAGTATTTCAGAGAGGCAATACTAGTCTACATGCTTTTTTTTTCTCCAGTGAAGCTAATTACAACATTTCTCTCTTCAGAAACAAATCAGCACAACACCTGGGTGGGTTGCAAAAGCATTGTCTAAACACTGCTGTCTCCATGCCTTCACTATTCATTTGTGTATTAAGCTCCTAATTTCGAGTGCTAGCAAGAGGTTTCTCAAAGTTCACATAGTGTAATTGTTACCTAAGGCTGGGAGATTCTGTGCTGCTTTCTAGGTTGTTTAGCTGCAGATAATTTATGAGATTGCTGAGGAGGTTGAAAAATTGTTTCACCTCTCACTTGTTCATGGTTGCACTGGTTTTACAACAGATGGAAGAGAATTTTGCAGTTGTGAATGTTTGATTCATGGCGGCCAGCTGCATTCCATCACTTGATGAAGACAAAAGCCAGAAGGCTGGAGAAGAGCTTCAGTGGTTTTAGAGTTGTTTTGTCAGGGTTCTTCTTTTTTTTTTTTAGTTTTTTTTTTTCTTTTTTAGTTTTTAAAGCATAAAAGTAATTCTTTAATACTGAACTTTCTCTGGGTTTTTTTGCTTACGTGAGGTAGCATCAGCAAAACTGCACAGGGTGTCTGAGACCTAAATAGAGCTATGGTAAGTGAAATAAGCAGGAATAATGTTCTTATAGTTAACTATGTAAGACAAGCTGGCCTTGGTTCCTAGATTTGCCAATGACTTCCTATCTCATTTTTGGATAGGTTTCTGATGGCCCAGCATTTTAATTGCCTAGAAATGGCAAGCAGATGGTCCTCAAAGAAGACTATATAGAGGTATATATATACAGTTGTAAGTTGGGTTGTTTTTTTTTTTGGTATGGTTGATTTTCTAAGTTTTGCTTCCAGAGGGGATTCACTGAGGGAGGAGAGGGGGCCAGGTAAGTAGCAGACCCAATGCAAGGGAAGCATTTAGCCAGAGGCAGGAGATAAAAGAAGAGGAGGTGACTGGCACTTTTGGTGACAGCTATCGATGTAACTGTCTTACCTATAACATGCAATCTCTGAATTACTCGATTTAGGAGCTCAGTCAGCAAAATTCCCTTTCTTATCATGGTGCGATACCAGCACCTTCGGAAGGGGTGATTCATTTCTCAAATAGGCAAAATATTTTTTCTCCTCACTGACTCAAAGTGGAGTTTAGCAGAGATTAGATGTCTAACTTCTGAGAAACTAAAATGAAGTGAGCTGAACCTGAAATTAGGCACCTCATATGAAAGCCTGAAGTTAGGTGGGATCTGGGCCCTTGCCACTGGTGGGAAGTCACAGGAGAGGGGAAGCCACTAAGAGAAAGGGATTGCTATCTACCCCAGTATCTTCTATGAAAGCAGTTGCATTTTGAGTAGTAAATACATATTTTTCAGAGTGAGGCTTGTATCTGTATCCTAAATGATCATATACTAATCTGCTGACAAAATGAACCTTTCATCTCATCTTTTTGGAGGAAAAAAAAATAGCTTAATTGCTTTGTGGCGTCAGACCGTAGGGAAGGTTGTGCAAACACACCATCAGGTATTTAAGGGACTTCAGACCCATAAAGTCAGGCCACAATTCACTACATCTCATGTCAATAATGCCAATAGTGGCAATGCCAAATAATAGTGTCAGAAAATTGAATTCAAGAGACTGCAGAGGCATTTGGGTGCTCAAATCCCTTTTTGGAACTAACCTGTAGCCTTAATGTGCCAGAATTTGCCATTTGAAAAGTGGTGCTAAACAGCATCTTTCCATTTGTAGGAAAGCTGACTACCATAATGACAGTGAAATGCAGATACTTGTGTAAAAAGGGATGGGAGAGGAAGGAATAGATATCTTTTATATCTATCTATCTATCTATCTGCCTAATAGCTAGTTTTCCATAAGTGGTCAGAATTTGCATTTCCCTTTATGATTTTCAAGATCAGATTTCTAATCCCCTGTCTGCTGGGATCTTGCAAAAACTGCCTCCATAATGTGTGTATATCCCATTTCCCCATTTGTAAAATAGAGATTGTAAAACTTATTTTGTCTGTCTGAGCTGATCAGACAGAAAGCACTTCAGGGCAGAGACCGCCTTTTTACCATAGGAGAGTATCATATAGGAAAGGTAATAAAAAAGTACCCATCCAAATTGTTTTTAATAGAAAATTGTGTTTTCAACTGAAGATATGGGCATACAAATCAATTACTATATATTGTAGAAAAGATAATATAAAACTTGCCCAACATCCCCTTGAGGCTCAGTGCTATGGTTACTCGATGTGAGATAGGTTAAGTTATGTATTGTCATTTCTGCTACTCAGTTTCCCTGTTGCATTTAATGAGTATGCAAAAAGCTTTCTTTGGTGCCGTTGAGAGGCTTCATTCATGCTTGCAAAACACCTTGAGCTCCTCTAAATGTGGGTGAAAAACTTGATTATTCTGACATGCAAACAATAAAAAGTTAGGGAGCAGGAATCTCTCTCTCTGCCTTTAAACACATTTGTCTTACAAGCTCTATAACTTTCAAACAAGATTAGCATTATCAATAAATCACCGGGTTCACAGATGAGAAACACGACAGAATGCCTTGCTGCCGAGGCATATATAATGACAATAGGTGCCTTAGCAACAGTTATAACTGTGCTGCGACAGATTGTGCCCTAAAGCGGTAAATATCCTGCACACAAGAGGTTATTTAGGCCTAAAAAAATTAAAAAGTTTAGTTATCACTGTTAACGCGTTCAGGTTAGAGAGATAAAGAGAGCAGGAAGGGTGGGATTGGGGTAAGGGGAAAAGGAGTGGGGAGAAATTGCGGAGCTCTCAAGTTTTAAGGCAGCTCAACCAGCTGTCGGGCAGCCAGACAGAGCAACGTAGAGCACATTTTAGGAGAAAAGCATCTCTGTTTCTCTGTTCCTAATCACGAGGGTATCCCCGGATCCAGTGCTCTCACACACCACAAAGTCCTAATGACACGTATATTCTCCTGCGAGTCCCGTGTTCAGTGTTCTGACAGCTCGCTCTCCTTTTCTCGCACGTCCTCGCTGTGTCCCAGAGTATACTCACTTCTCAGGCTTGCTCCATCTGAAGTTGGCGAGAACCCCTCGGTCTGAGCGCCAGGTACACTCGGAGCGGCTGCGTTGCCACCAGTTGCAGTGGTGCAGCTCCACGGACAGACGCGGAGGAGGAAAAGACATGAAAGAAAGGGAGGAAAACGAAAACCTCAGAAACACTCTCCTAATTGTTCATATGTAATACTACCAGCTCACAAGCAACCCATTATAATAAGATTTCAGGAGGTAGAGAGACTCCTGAGAAACGATTAAGTGCTACGTGCTTCATAATAAGGAGTGTTGACAACAGAAAACGATGGCCTTTCAGCTCAAATTTGAACCTGGTACCAGTGAATAGACATGTTTTGCACCAGTGGCCAGGGCTGCAGGAAGCTCTGAAGGGAGAAGAAAGGTTGTGCAGGCTTCGCTCTGCAGTGTGGGATGTGGGTTGTCGTAGCTGCCCCTTCTTGCTTCAGCTGCCCTGTTGGCTTTAATTTAAAATCAGTTGTGATGCAATGGGATAATAATTGGTGTCTGTATGCTAAAAGCAGCTCTATCTTCCCAGACCCATAAGTGTGCGCCAAGTTCAATGTTGGATCACAAGTACGTTCTGCAGTGAGGACCGTTTTCTTTCTCTGTTTCCATGAAACAGAAAACAGAATTTTCTACCGTTGTTAAAATGGAGTTAACAACAGCTGCATAACGGTAAATCTCCATAAAATGTGTTATTACTGTATTCTAGCACCTTTATTTTTTCCAGGACGAGAAACATAGTCATATCCAAGTAAATATAGGAGAGACTGTCCAAGACTTTGCTTTACCTCAGGTTTCCTGCGTGACCTAGAGCCATTTCCTGAGGCCTGAATAAAAGGTGAGGAAGAGTGGTCTGCCTTGTATTGGATAAAGTTTTTGGTGCCCTGCTGTTTGGTAAGGACTTCATTCTGCTCCCATTACATTCAGTGGAGAATGACTGAACCATAGGAGTTAAACCTCTGTGAGTTGGGGTCTCCTTCCTGGGTTTTCCCCTGATCTGGAGAAAACTGCTTCATGTGGCTTTTTTCTAGGTTTCTCCATCTGTCTCCTCTCTCTGTGACTTGCGTAAGTGTGATGTACAAGCCGAGAATTAATTTTACAAACTGTCTGAGTCAGCAGGTTTAGACCTCCCACTTTCTTTGGGGCTTTAGCACCAAAATGGGGCAGCAGGAGATCACCACTACTTCATTCTTGGCCTGGAAAGAGAGAAGGTTTTTCAAATTATCTCATCTTCCAAAAAGTTTCCATCGGTAATTCCTGTATTCGCAGGTGCCTGTCATAAGCCAAGTCTCAGCTTGCTATTCTAGCCAGATGGCATAATTGTTCAGCGAGGAATTTCCATCATGAGAGATGATGATACAGATTCTGGGTATCACCAGCATAATAATAGCCTTCACCAGGCTGCCATATCAATTCTCCTAATAGCATCACACAAAAAAAGAGCAAAACTAACACAGATAACCCCTGTGGGACTATGGACCCTCAGGGCAGATGAGAAATTGCCTTCATCTCCGTTTCAACGTCCTGCATCACCTGCTCCCCACGACTCTGTGCTGTTCTGAGCCTTTTTCTCATCAGACGTCATGGCAGGAAGAGCGGCTGGAGATGACGGAGGAGGCTGTGACTGAATATACTGAGAGAGAAACAACCCTGAAATGAGGTTTATAGCTTTGCTTCACACTGCAGTTTTTTCTTGACTAATGCCCAGAACAGAAACAGATCCCAAAACGCTCTTGGCACAGATGACACCAGCTCCTCAAATGGCATCAGCCCTCAAAACCCCAAATCCACCACCGCTCATACAGTGAATCGACCTGATAGTTTTCAAAGCCAGTGCTTGTTGCGGGCATCTTCCCTCGGCATTGCTATTACGAGTAATTGTATTTGGCAAGGGGTTCTGGGTAATGCTTTTTAAACTTGAAAAACCATGTTTCTCTTTATCCCCTTAAGCTAGCCTGAGTAGAGAGCTCAGCTGGCCCCATTGCTCTTCTCCTGAGTTAGTTTCAGTGGGTGGAAGATCAGCTGCAGAGTCCAGTGAAGACACAGATATCGATGTCTTTTCGATCAGACCCAAAATCCTGAATCACCCTTTAAAAATCATTGGTAATAAGTTGCGAGGACACCTTTTAAATAAGAACAGTCCCTACCTTCACCTCATGAAAAAAGTCATGGGGAGACTGCAGAAGTCATAGGTCCATATTTGCATGTAAGGGCCTGGAAAGTGCTCTTTCTACACCATCAGCATGGTGGCTTTGTGCACACTTGAGTAATATTCTTTTCATTATGGAGTTTTTTTCTGAGGAGAAAGGGTTCCCCTCTGCTTAAAGGTTTTCCTACTAACAAGGACCAAAATGTTCCCACCGTAAATTACTATACATATCTCTAAAGCATCGCCACATAAAAAAAAAAGTTCCAAAGTATTTCAACCAGTTTCAAATAAAGTGTGAAAAAAAATAAATTATTTGGCCAGCATGAACAGTCAAACCTGCGATGTTTAGTTGAACAGTTCTGCAGCTGAGATGTCTGGGGGCTGAGAGGGTGAAGCTGATGTAGAAATTGTCCCCACTGAGAAGGGCTTTTGGTGTCAGAATGAAAACTGGCTTTTGATTCAAGTTATCAGCTTTAAACTAAACACAGAGGGTCAGACTGTGAACTTCCCTTACGTTCCTGTAGTTTATTTGCCTACCTGCTTCAGACTGCTTATTTCATTTCCTCCTCATCAAGCTGAAACAGACCCCTAATTACATGCAAATGTGTCATAACTTTTTCATTTATCTTCTTCTTCAATTCCTTAGTTCTTCCCTCTGTAAAGTATTAAGAAGTTGAAGCAGTCCCCATCACTTTTAATACTGCATTAAAAATAGACTATTTTTAAAATAGTAGCTCCTAATTCTTGGTTTTTTTCTGGGAAGAACCTTTGTCGGGTTTTGTTTTGTTTTGTTTTTTTAATAAGCTGAGATTCTTAAACAATCACTTCATTTCAGGAGCTGGGTCCCTAAGGAAAAGATCAGTATTATAAATTAGTGGTAATAATATGGAAATCAGTTACCTTGGCTCAAAACACTAGTCAAATTCAAAAGCTAAGGAAAGTGCAAACTGAAAAATACAGATTGCAAATTCTGCTAACTTTTCACACCTCTGGAGTAACACTTTGCCCTTGGAGTAGCCCTGTAGATTACTCTTAGAATTAAACACTAATCCTTGTAAAGATGAGTAAGACATGTAAGAAGAGCACTGAGTGGATTCTTGCCCAGAAAATTGTGGTGCTTGTGAAACGCACAACTATTTTGAGTCTGGCCCTTCTTATTTCAGGCCAAATTAAGCTGCTGTTAGAATGACCCTTTTTTTCTGGTGTTGACTGCTTCCAAGGATCCATTTTTTCCCCCAGCAAAATCATAACCTGATCAAATCAAAATACATTTTCATTCAGTCCTTTAGAAAGGTCTCCTCAATGTATTTTCTATGCCAAATTCTAACATTTCGCTTCTAGCCAGTTCTCTCTAGAACTGTTTAATTAAGCATTGCAGGGGTTTTTTGTTAATTGCATGAAAAAGTTTTTTCTGCTATTTTTTCCTGATGTTGCAATACATCGCGTTGGTAGGATAATTTTACAGCAAGCACTCCAGTATTCAAGCATAAAGCAAGCAAAGGCAACTTCAGCCTACCTCAGCAAGATTTATTTTTCTCTCCAAGAGGGAGGCAGAGTTAAATTCTAGGGGTCTGCAAAATAAATCACTGAACAGTGAGCGGGGTTATCCATCGGTGTAATCTGCCAGTACTCCATTAGCAGTATGGAGTCATGCCAATTTGTAGTAACTACTGGATGAGACAGTCCAGCATTGGACAGAGAAATGTTACGGGGCTCTTGGTAGGTGCAGTAAAGATATGTCCCACGGAATAGAAATTCACTATTTTATATTTTTGCCAGCTGCCAATGTGCTGAATTTCAAATTAGACCTCCAAAGACTTACTTCAGTTGTTTGTTATGTATTCATTTTCACTTCCCTGGGTTTAAACTTAAATATTAATGAAGGAAAGAAAGATTAAAAAAATAAAAGCAAATCCCATAAAAGCCCTCCAGCCACGCTGTGGGAAACCATCATTTTCTAGCTGGTGGCAATACAAATAATGTAATGTCTCTTTCCTTCTCATTTTTAAGGACAGTTAGAGATACCTGAACTACATGCAAAATAAGTAAATAAAAATAACGGACTATTCAAGATTGTTTATTCTTGACACATGCATGGAACACACTTCCTCATGATTAGAATAGCAAAAATTGTTTGTCATCTCTGCCAAGCTCCAGCTCCAACATTCAACACTGAAAGCATTCCCTTCCGATGCTTCTTTGGCCATTACTCAGTCTTGCTAATAACTGCAATAGTTGAGTAAAGGAATGTTTTTTGGTTTGCTGGCTGAAATAACAAACCTGGGAAAAAGTATTAGGTTACACTGAAGTGAAAAAAATTTTTCTATGTTTTTAAAATGATGATTAACCCAAGCCTATTTTTGTTGGTTGGCTTTGTGTTTTTTTAATCTTTTTTCGGTGTAGTTTTCTTTTTTAGATTCCCTTTTTTCAAAAAAAAATTGCTTCAGAAATATATTTTTATTTTTAAAATATCAAAACAACATGCTCCTGCTTTTCCAAAATGAAGCTAATCATTAAAAAAATCAAGTGATTGTTCTTAATTTATTCGGTATCTATTTCAGTTTTGAAGGCTCGTAGGGGTCCTAATTTGTTTGTTTTTTGGATTTTGTCCAAAAATATGCAGTCACTTGAAGCTGAATTTGAAAACCTAGTTTAGTCTCACAGTACCACTCATGTAGACGCTTGGAAGAAAGATGCTTGGACATGTTGATTTAAATTAGCTATTAATACAGCCTGCCAAATGGTGTTCACCTCATGTAGCTGTAACTACCAATAATCCCAGCACATAGTTCATAGGAAATGGAGAGAGAGAGGCACTTCCCAGGGAAACCTTATCCCACCTTAAATGCCTCTCTTATACCAGCTTGCTTATCTTAAAAGTCGCCATACTTCTGGCTGCCTGTGCCTGGTAGAAATGTAGGGATTTAAGAACCGACCATAGACTGGAAATAAGTCTGACCAGGCTGATCAATATTAAAAAAAAAAAAAAAAGACAGATGAATGTCTGAAACCCGCTGATTTTGTGTTACAAACCCCAGTTAAACTAGGTTATCACTAGACTTACTTCTGATGAGTTTCTGTCTATGGGAAGGAAATCAGAGAATCACAGAATGGTTGAGGTTGGAAGGGACCTCTGGAGATCATCTAGTCCAACACCCCTGCTCAAGCAGGGTCACCTAGAGCATGTTGCACAGGATTGTGTTCAGATGGCTTTTGAATATCTCCAGAGAAGGAGACTCCACAACCTCTCTGGGCAACTTGTTCCAGTGCTCTGTCACCCTCACAGTGAAAAAGTTTTTCCTCATGCTCAAACAGAACTTCCTGGCTTTCATTTTGCACCCGTTGCCTCTCGTCCTGTTGCTGGGCACCACTGAGAAGAGTCTGGCCCCATCCTCTTGACACCCTCCCTTCAGATACTTGTACACGTTGATAAGATCTCCTCTCAGCCTTCTCTTCTCCAGGCTAAACAGTCCCAGCTCTCTCAGTCTTTCCTCATAAGAGAGATGCTCCAGTCCCCTAATCATCTTTGTAGCCCTCCACTGGGCTCTCTCCAGTAGTGCCACATCCCTCTTGTACTGGGGAGCCCAGAACTGGATGCAGTACTCCAGATGTGGCCTCCCCAGGGCTGAGGAGAGGGGGAGAATCCCCTCCCTCCACCTGCTGGCAACACTCTTCCTGATGCACCCCACAATACCATTGGCCTTCTTGGCCACAAGGGCACATTGCTGCCTCATG
This sequence comes from Apteryx mantelli, assembly GCF_036417845.1. Lineage (NCBI taxonomy): Eukaryota > Metazoa > Chordata > Aves > Apterygiformes > Apterygidae > Apteryx > Apteryx mantelli. Next base: position 135,558,921 of record NC_089980.1, on the reverse strand, counting down.
CTTAACTTGGTGTCCACCAGCACTCCCAGGTCCTTCTCGGCAGAGCTGCTTTCCAGCAGGTCAACCCCCAACCTGTACTGGTGCATGGGGTTATTCCTCCCCAGGTGCAGGACCCTGCACTTGCCTTTGTTGAACTTCATGAGGTTCCTCTCCGCCCACCTCTCCAGCCTGGCCAGGTCTCTCTGAATGGCAGCACAGCCCTCTGGTGTATTGGCCACTCCTCCCAGTTTTGTATCATCTGCAAACCTGCTGAGGGTGCACTGTGTTCCTTCATCCAGGTCTCTGATGAATGAGCTGAACAATACTGGACTCACTATTGACCCCTGGGGGACACCGCTAGCTGCAGGCCTCCAACTAGACTTTGTGCCACTGGCATAATCAGGTCAAAGAGCTCTGGGTTAGCCCATGACTCACTTTTGATTAGCCTTTTATCATTAATTCATCTTGCCTATCAGATTAGATCAAACCCGAGCAGGGCTCAGCTCTTTCAGGCAGCAGTGGATGAGCTGAATGCCTCAGCTGATGCCTGGTTTATGTCCACAAATGATGTTACTCTAAATCTGAAGTGCTATCTCTTTCACTTATGTTAAGCCATCTAAAGGTAAAAGTTAGATAAACCCTAAGCTGGGTATCTATCTGTTCTGCAGACACTGGAATGAGGTCACATCATCAAAATGGTGATTTGGCCCATTGTAAAGTACTTGTCTGTGATGCTGAGATGAATTACTCTCTCGACATGCTTTCCTCTCTTCAGTGACTATGGAGAGGGCTTAGACAACTTGGCCAGTCTAGGTACCTGGCTTTTAAATATGTAACACTGAATAAAAGGAACTGCATCCGGGGTTTCTCCCTGTGCTAACTGGAATTCTAGGTACCCTGAGAGGAGAAAAAAAAGTAGAACTTAATATGGAAAGGAAATAATCTGTCTAAGGACTCAAACCTACCAGAAATTCATGAATTTACTTCATACACAGTTTTAGGAATGCTGAATTTTTTTTATTGTTAGTAAAAAAAAAGATTCATGTTCTGCTTTTCTTGAAAATTTCTGTGACATTCCTATATCACATTGTTTAAAAATATACATATTTTATGAAAACTCTACTACTAGTGATGTGGTTTAGAGTAAGCACGATCAATGATAAAAAATGTTTAAGAATATGTAAAGGCTTTATTGGACAACATAAAATGTATTTAATAATGCTACTTTTTCAAGAGAAATTTCATTTTTTAAGAAATGAAAAGTCAGGTTTTAATGCAGAAAAACATTTACCAGCCAGGTCTATAAAGTTTCATGGATAATTAATTTTTGAGTCTGGTGTTCAAAAAAAAAAAGAGGTTGCTTTGGGAAAGCCTTCAGTTAACAAAATGTAAGGTTTTCTGACAAAATGAATTAATAACTATATTTGCTTTTTACTATATATAATTAGTATTTATTATTACTCCATAATAAATTATATTAAAATGTTGAAATGAGAAAAACAAAATATTTAGTTTTAAAAATGTGTTTTTTAACATTTATGAATGTATTTTTCCCATACCTCAGGCAATTCAATGCTTCATTTTTCACTGATTAGAATGTTTTCAGGAAAAATAATCACTTGGTCTCGCCCACACCTAATAATTTCAAAAGAACTGTGAAAGACACCATAAGCCTAATAACACCTACCCAGTTGATTAGTTATGTTCACATTAGTAGTCACATGAGAGTCATCCTCCGGGTTCCTCAGGTGATAATTTAAGGGTGTACTTCATTGTCTATATCTAGACTAATAAATAACATAGGGGCCTCTGAAGCTGCCTGACATGACATGGCTTATATCGACCCCGTGAAAGTGCAGGACGAGCTCTTGACATGCAGAACATTGACCAGGAGACCCCCTCGCCCAGGCTAGCTCTGAAATCATGCCCAGGAGTTGGCTGGGTGAATGCGAGCTGCTCCAGGCCAAAACCATTCTGGGGATCTCTCTTAAAATGTGACAATATGGGCAACATGGTACTGTTTCACCATCAGCCCTTTGGCCCCGTCAGGTTTACTGGTACAGATATAAGTAGCTGGTCTAAATTTGCCATCTGAATTTCAGATGTATAGTCCAAGCTAGTTGTCTAAAATCCCTGTATACTTAACTGAAAGAAGTAAGAACTTCACAAGATAATTTTATCTTCCTAAGGTAGGTCTCTGAGGCAGATAAATCATGTTCTGGAGGTTTCCAATGATATGAAGGAGAGTGATCCTGACTGGCTTAATTTAAGCACAATTTGTAGGCAGCTCAGTTGAAGTGCTATGAATCCCACCTTAGCATGGAAGACTTGTACAGAAAATAAAAAGCTGTCTTAGAATAACACTTTATTTGAATTGTGTTCTAATGAGTTCTAATTTATCAGGCCTTTTTGTATGCTTTCAGCCTTCTTTTGTATGTTTTTTTTTTCTCATTCCACTTTAATGATTTTACTTATTGCTTAGTGTCATACAAATAGAATATTAGATCTTAATTAGGTAACTGAATTCTATTATAGGTTTTCAAATAGTGAGAAAAAGAGGGAAAGGAAAACAAAAAGGTTAGTACAATCAAGAAGATCTATGCAAGGCAGAAAGGAAAATAATTGGTTGCTGTACTTTGTTTAATCTGTGCGGGGATAAAAAGGATAAACTCTGCGTGTAAAAGGGCACCAGCAAGATTAAACACTTAATTGAGGTGATTCTGACTTACATTGCCAGGGTTAAATTCAGAGTGAGAAATTTTCCACCCTGACACACTAGTAGAGGGAGTTTGCACCTTTTCATGAAATAAAGGCCAAAGATGAGGCATTAGCATCAAGATGGTCCTTCGCCCTTCTGCAGCTGTGCACTGCAGTTACCTATAGCACACCCTTGGCCAGCTGCAGAAAGAGCTGTAGCAGCTATTGGTTCCTTGTGCCATTCTGCAAGGCATTGCAAATGTTTTAAGAATAGATAAGAATGGAGCAGAACGCTTATTTTTGAAGCAGCATGTGAGAATGTTTCTAGAATTACACGTACTGGGGGATTTTCCAGTAAACAAAAAACACCTTTTGCTTTAGTCTCTCCATTTGTAAAATCAAAGACTATTTTGGTCATTTAAGAGGGGCCTTGGTGGGAAAGTTTGATTTAAAAATGCTCTGTAGTGTCTGAACAACTTATTCTCTACCTAAGTGTTTTAGTCATCCTCTAACAGTGAAGAAAAGGAGGGAAAGAATCAACAGTGAATGGAAAGAAAACCACCAAGAAATATCACCTGATGTCCTTTCCCGAGTCTACCATCAGCCCCATCAAACTGAATCTACTTGCCATGATCTTTAATTCTTTTTTATCGTTACCTGTATGTATGTTTACTTTTCTTCTTTTTAACAATTTTGTCAATGTCTTCTGGTAGAATGCCAAGTTACAACTCCTTCTGTGTCTCAGCTGCTTCTGCATATTTGCAAAATGCTTGGTAATAATTGCTTTAAATATTTTCCTCACACGCAGAATACTATGACTTTTACTGTAAAATAAATGCATATATATATATATAAATGTATACACACACACACACACATATATATTTAAGCAGAGTCCCTAGGTAGCTTAGTTCTTACAAGGAAATATATATGGACAGTCACTTTCTTAATCTCTTTTGTCTCAAGGAAGGATACACAGTGATGGATAGAAAGAGGCAACAGACTGTGATTCAGTAGTATTATTGCTTATTTCCTCCAGCTCTTAAAATCACTGACCCTCTGCAATTGATGTTCTTCCAGCAAAGACTCATATCTCAATAGAGTCTGGGTTCTTCACTGCCTGTACAGGCTGAGTTCAGCCATGTCGCTCCACGTAGTACCTTACTTCTTGAAAAGTATGACTGCGAATGTAGGAAGGATGGAAGGATTTGGCCCCAAATCATAGTGTTAGACTCCAATTCCGTCTCTGACAGGAAATAAAGGCTTTTCCTTAGAAAAGGATACTGCTGGGCCCGAGAACCCTAAGTTCAGAGATCCGTTTGGTTTCTGAGTCGGAGTGTGTAACTGAATTGAACCTCACACACACTCCTCTGTGGGTAAGGATAGACCTCCTATGAAGACCCTCTCCCTCCTGCTCCACGCTGTGATGAGAAGGGATGTTCCCTGGCTCTCTAGAACGTTGCCCACCTGCCAAGTGGCTGTGTTGCCTCTACCATGCTACACAAGCTCATGCACTGGGATATCAGCTGGCTTTAAGCAGAGAAGACACTTAAGGAGATGGGATTTATGTCCAGTGCTGAGTACAAACTTTACCCAATACCTACATGCTCTCACGAAGTGCAGTAGGAAGGGGGAGAGAGGAGGGAAGTGGGCAAAGCTTGGGGAGAGCTGCCAGTGCAGTAAAATGTCCTGCTTCCAAGTGAATATGGTTTACTTCCACCTTGTAGCAAAAGGGAAGGGATCGGTCGCAGTTCCCTCCTCAAGCTGCTCCCACGGAAGCATAATTACATGCCACCCATTACTCAGGACTCAGCCTAAGGGCGCAAAGTAGCCCATAGACGCTGGTGATGGAAAAGACCTATTAGGTCCATTTAGTCAATTCCCCAGTCGTGGCAGGGGTCTTCCCTGCAGTCATTTCCTCCTGCTACGTCCAGCCTGGCTAGCCTTGGGCACGAAGCTGTCATATGGCCAATGGGTTTGCCACATCACAGGCTCACGCGATTATGGGATTTCTGACACTGGGCTTCAATGTTTTTTCAGATGTATAATAGATGATGTTTACATGACTGCAAAGTCCCTGTGACCCCGGACGTGTCAGCGTGGGTAACGGCACAGTCTTCACTGTCAGGTTTGGTCGATATTACAGCACCTGTGGCAGGTGAGAATCAAAACAGGCTCCGTCAACAGTAGGGTTCATTCGGTGCAGTCTGGCCCACTCTCATGCATGATTTTACTGGGTAAGGGGGGCAATACGGGCAGAGTCCTGTGGCAGGTGTAGTGGTATGTTGCGTAGCCATAGCTGAAGGAGGTGTTTAGCCTTAGGCATGCTCCTCTGAGGGCATATCTTCCCCATGCAACATCCATGCTTGTGCTAATGCAAGCCTTCTAAGTCTGCATGCCACTTTGTTTTGAGGGAACTTTGCCCTCAAAACCATGTGGTAGCAAATTTGGCTCTAGAACAGCTGCCATAGCTTTTTTGGTATTGTTCTGGAGAGGTGGGGAGCCAAGTCTCTACCCATCTCCCTTGCTTCTTGTTCCCTTGCTGGAGGCAGAACATAGGCAAACAAATCACTTTGGTTCTCTCATCCGACTGGATTCAAAGTGCAAGTAGCCCCTTCAGGAGCATCAGGCCATTTTACTCCCTTGCATGGTGATTGAATTCACATTCTATTTCTTGTAAATCAAAAAGTTAAAACAAACAAAGCCAAACAAAGCCAAAGAATCGGTGCATGCATTAAAGGAAAATTAACTAATTTAAACAGAAAAAAAAAAAAGAGAGAGAGATACCCCCAGAGGGAACAGCAGACAATTGTGTGCTTTCTTAGGGGTTTAAAGAATGGAACCAAGATATTTCCAAGTGTTGAGAAACATGGCTTTTTAAGCAGCTCTCTTCTTGAGGATTTAGAACTCTAGATTTTTGTTTTAAGACATTCACATCAAGAACTCAAACTACCAGGTTCTTTTCAGGATTCAAGCATCCAGTGATTCTGTAATATATCTAAGTTTAATGGGAATAATCATCATTTCTCTCTCTGGAGGATAGAGGTGGAACCTAGACAGGTAGGTTAGCAAGAAACTGAATTGTTAGTTGGGCAAAGCTAGGTAAGAAGAATCTCAATCCTCAGTCGTACCTCTATCCCACTTAAGGGTATCTGAGTCCCTTTGTGGACAACAGTAAAATGAAAATAGTAGCTTACTTTGTAGGAGTATGGGGGGAATAAATACGTTACCCTCAAAGGGCAAATTTGGATAGCATGAGGGCCAAAGAAGTCCCTTAGAAAGATACCATAAAGGAGTTTAAAAATATATGAAGCCTTTGCAGAGTTACTTTTTATGCTCTTTCCTCTCATCGCTCTGAACTTGTCAGTTCCTTGTTGTGGGTTACTTCTACCCCCTGAACTGCATCTGTCCTCACACCCTGTGCTTTGGTTTGCACAGGCTCCAAACCCAGCCAGGCAAGCATTTCAGTAGTGGTTAAAGGAAAAATGTCTCAGAAGCCACAAGGTCTCATCTCTGAAAGTAATAGCTTCCTTTCCCAGGCTCTGATTCACTGCTCAGTTCAGGCAGTACAGCCGGTTCATAAAGTTCCCCTTTTCGCTCTGCTGCCTGCCTTAAGGGGACTGTTTGAGAGACATGAGGCTCCTAGGGACTTTGCTGTTGGAGGTGACCGTGGGACGTAGCTATTCCTCAGCCACTGTGTAACGCAGAGCTCCCAGCTTGCAGCCAGGCAATCCACAAACTCACTGCAGCCATGCTGGCTGAAGCAGAGGGTCAGATCCGAAGCTGCAAGAGTTAAACAGTAAGGTTTGCCCAGCTTGCCTAAGTCGGGGTGAGTTGGGCAGGAGCTGTCAACAATAAAGAAGAGTAAATGGGTTTGATGGGCAGTCAATCTCAACTGCTTCTGAACCAGCTGCACACTCTCCAGTGTCAGCTGAGGGACTGCAAAACCATGGTCTGCATGGGATGGGACTGCATGACAGTACAATTCTCCTTCATCTTACAACCTCTTTCTGTGGACAACTCCCAGCACCTAGAAGGAGCTAGGAAGAGCTGTTGTTAGCTCTTGATGGTCCTGCTCTGGGTGGGATTTCCAAGGCTGTGGCTCTCTAGAGCCTCCTTTTTGTTCCCAGGAGCAACAGCCATTTACCACTACCCTGACTCAGCCCAGGATTAACAGCAATCGGTTATTCTCTGCCCGTACTGTCCCTAACAGAGCTTTGAAGCTAGGATTCCCTTTTTGTTAACATATGCATCTAAAAAGATTCCGCAAGAACAAATCTAAGTTTTTCATATAAGTATGGCATCTGCACATAGCAAAACAGAGAGGCAGAAGAAACCAAGAAAGGAAGGAAAGCAAGCAGGTCCCAACCCAACCCCAGGGACCTTGACTCCACTCACCACAAAACTTAAGGACAGGTTAATTGTCCTCACTTCACTATTATGAAAAAGTGAAGCTCTTTCTCACACACACTCTCTCTTTTCCTAACACTCTCAGAGACTTCTATCTTTAGTCAGTCATCCTTCCTGTTTCTTTCCTCTAAATTTTAATTGGATAATCTAAAGAGTCTGAGGGACCCCTTTGTCAGAGGAATTCCTGGGGATATAGCCCCTATTTGATTAAATTGAGAGCTGCTGAATTAACAAAAAACTGGCTAAAGATATAACTCTTTGCTCGTAGTAGAAATCCTGTTTTCCCAGCAACTATTTTTAAGTAACCCTGAAGCATAATATGTATGCTTGTACATTCATATTTTTGTATTTTACTTCTGTCAATAACACTCTGAATTCATGACAGTCATGATCTGTGTGTGTGTCTCATTGGAAATTTCAACCTTAGCTTGAGCACTTGCTACCCTCAACCTTAGAAATCCCAAATGTGGAGGCACCATTTGAACTAATTTCCCCAAATCACTTTTATTTTTGCACTCTCTCTGAGTGTGCATGAAGTTCTTAGTCACATGCAAAAGCCTTACATGTAACAACTGCTAATTACTTCTAGCAACTCTGCTGTCCTGATTTGGGCTTCTCAGTGAGGCAGGAGTTAGAGACCTAACTCATCTAGAGACCTAATCCCAATCTCAGATCTGCTAAGCTTCACCAATGAACTACAGGTTCTCAGAACTGGCTCTTGCCTCGCACAGGTCTGGCATCTCTCTACCTCAAATTTTCCATCACAGGGCCATGGTCTTTCTCAGCTCTATAAGTCTGTGTATGAGACACAGCTGGGTGGCCTCGTCTGTGGTCCACCAGTGAGCCATGCCTGACTCAGTGTCAGGGGGCAGGAGGAAGCAAGTAATGTTAATAAGCAGCCGGGATGGAATCTGCCAGCTGGCTCCTATATTTAGAAGAGCCCCAGAGGAGGCATATTTAATAGAATCACTGTATGCCCCAATTTGCCTGTGGTGATTATAAAATCTAGACACTATCTCAGATCTCAGCTACAACATTTAGGGCTTTTTTTTTTTTTCCACTTTTGTCTGGGACACAGGGATCTCTTTTTCCCCCTCTTTGGCCCTGGAAATTTACTGTTCCCAGTGCTATGGACAATCGATGGGAGACAGGAGCCTGTGCTTTGAACCATGTATCCCAATGGTGAGCACTGGGAAAGGAGTAGGGTTTCCTTCATTGCATGACGTGGTCAGGGACACACATTCCTCCCTCAGCTGTAGCACTGTGTGCCTCGTCCATGATGAGACCAGACACATCAAGTGCTCTCCTCTTCTTATTACTTGACATGATGAAGTACCAACCATATACTAAGAAATTGAGGGTCCTCTCTACTCATCCTGCATAAGGACATGGGAATACAGGATTCCCGGATCACTGAGTCAACCTGTTTTTATCCTAGGCATCATCCCCTCTTTGCCTCATTACGTTGTTCTGTGCAAGCAGAGTTTAATTTCATCACCAGCTTTCTCAAACTTTTTGAGGTACAACTTAAAAACACTGGGGTGTTTTTGCCCCTCCAAATCCAGTGTTTTCCTTTGGTCTCACAAAGTATTGGTAAGAACAAGTCCTTTGCTCCAGGAGGCTGAAAGAGCCTTTTGCACTCTTTGTTTTACACAAAAGTCTCCCCATTCTCCCAGTTCTTGGGAGTTAACCTCCCTTGGTTGATCCCCATTTAAATAATATTTGTTGGAAGGTGGTCTACTAGCATAGTACGATTGTACTGGAGTCAGGACTCATGGGATTGAAGGAGAGACATGCTGCCTCAGATAACCTAAGTCCTAGTTTAGACTAGGTGCTTAATGACACCTAAAGCCAGCAAGCAAGCTCAAGTCCTGGTTCAACCCTCAGCACTGTTTAGTTATTAGCATATTCCCCGATATGTTTTTGGCCTGTTCCCACTAGAATTCTCCAGACTGTTGTATGGAGAGTAGCAAGCTAATATGGTCTAATACGGACAAAAATGGATCAGGTTGTCTCCTTTCAACTTACACAGTTCTCCAAAGCTATTGAAGCAGGCTTTGCGGATTCACACACTCTGACATCTCCTTATGCTAAAATGCAGAGCATGCAACACATCCTCTGTTAGGTGTTATGAAAGCACCACTTGGATTGGCGGTAACAGAGCATTCCCATCATTTCAGATGCTTTGCATTAAGCACACCCATGCACACGCACAGACCCACACAATCCCACACTACTAAGCATGTCTTAGGACCACAGGGAACTACAACAGTCCAAGAGAAAACTCAAGTTCAAGTACTGTGCAGAGTGAACATAGCCAATGTGTGCCACGGCCCAGAGGCCGTAGAATTGGCTCTGGCCTTGTTTTATTTAGCACTTAGAATCATTGAGTAATTTAGGTTGGAAGGGACATTTGGAATTTATCTGGTCCAACCCCCTGCTAAAAGCAGGGCTAACTTTCAGATTAAATATATAGATGAGGCCTAGCGGTTTGATGGCTAAAATTAGGTGAGGGCTACACCACTTCTAAGTATTAGCACGCTCATTCTGGTGTTTGTAGCTTAAATACAGGTGCTCAGTGCCAGAGAGAAATGGAATTAGGTGTCCTGAATGTCTCCTGACTAATGACCTACCTTCAGGACATGGTGACTGAATTAAAAAACAACAGTCAGAGAAATTCCCCAGTACTGAAACTCAGCCATCTATACTGCTACATTATTAGAAAAGTCCCTAGCATGCTTTCAGGTCCACCCCAACAGGAACTCCGCTGAACAGTCCCCAAGCCTGGTTTGGGAATTAGCACAGGGACCATTACCAACAGTTAGCTGGGATACAGATATCTGTCTTTGAGGGGAAGAGAGTTTAATTGTGTGAATGCAGGCCATTCCCTGTCAGCTTGCCTAAAGGCCTTCCAGGCAGATTAAATTTACTTGCACAGATGTATTCAGTGTCTCTCCCTTAAAACTAATTTTTTTATTATTATTATTATTAATAATAATAATAATAATACGTGTGTCCTAAATGATAAGTGTCAAGGATAAGTGTCGTTTCCCATCCCTTTTAATAGTGGTAAAATTACAAATCAAAATGCCTCTTAAGGCATATATGGTGCTGGAAATGCTTATCATAAGGTGGCAATCTAACTTTGAAAGATATTTTACCATATTCTCCTTGCAGCACTAAGTAAAACTGCACTCGTGGTGGTCCTCTCTCCCTGCGCCACATTGCTTAATCACATTACTCAGTGCTTTCATTTGCTCTAATTCTTCTTCAGTTGGAAGCTTTTTTTCACTCTGAGTAGAACATTTGCAATCTGCCTTTTTATTGTGCATGCAAAAAGTAGCACGTTTTTAACTTCTGGAAACTCATTCAAGGAGACAGCATCATTTTTGTACACGGTGTTCTCTGAGAGCACTGCACATCCCACATGCTTGGTTGGTAGCAGCTTAATGCTGTCATGGTCCTCCACGGGCTTGTCCCATGTGGTTATAATTAACTTTTAATGTCTGCCTTCAGGGCAAAACACTTAAGGGGTTAACCAGTTTTCTCCAAAAGAATGAATAGTTAAATGCTAACATACGTTTATCAATATATGCCACAATGTGAAGGAAAATATCTAGATTTTTTCCTTCTGCTAGTATCATATTTGCCTAATTCAGTCACTTGCCAGCTTAAGAGTGGAGATTATCCTCTCAAGTCTTATAATATAAATGCGCTAGCTACATGCTTAACACAAGCTTGTTTAATAGCTGAGTCAGTGTAAGGCTTTGTTGGACCAGATCTCGTTGGCATTTAACCATTTCAAGCACTGGCAGTCTTCCTTTCTCCCTTAAGTACATGCTGCATCATGCTGAGATCCAGGAGAGTGTCTTACTACAAGTACGTGTATGACTGTGCAACTAAGACAGATTTTACATATAATGTTGGCAGAGAGGTGGGAAAAGTTAATATATAAGAGTATAACTACCTCATCAGATAGATATGCAGTTAGGGTGGGTTTCAGTTCCTAAACACAATAGTATGGTGTCACCTGAGATAGCCTTGGGTGTCTGAGGCATATATTCAGTGCTTAAAATGACACTAGACATCTATGTTTAAGCAACTGAACCCCACCTTAAATTTCCATGTTGATGGAAGACGCAATGAGCAGGATTCAGCTGCTCAAACACAGGTGTCGAGCGCTGTTTTAGGCACTATAGGCTATCCTGCCATTTCAAAGGGGTCCTGGACTGCTGTAAACACCGCCAGTTTTTCATGATCTCTTTGATACCCAAGAGCATCTCAAATGGCACCAGGTGATTGCATGTAGGCAACCGAACCCTCCTTACTGGATCTAAGCAGCATAATTCATCATCAGTCTGTACAGGAAGGCTGTTCTACCTGACCGAACTCCAGGAGAACCGTTGTGCATGCAGGTTGCAACCAGCAAAAAACATCAGGCTCTGAAGCAGGAAGCTTAGCAGGAGAGTTGCCTGGCTCCTTAATCTGGAGTCAGCGCATCTGCTGTGAGCTCTCGGCACTACATGATCCAGACATGCCTTGAAGGTCTGCTCTGAGGCTGGAGAGCGCTGGTGGAAGGAAGGCCAGCACTTTCAGAGCATGCTAAGTAAGCCCACAAAGGGCGTGTGAACTTGTCAAGAAGCTGAAAGAATGGCAAAAAAAAAAAAAAAAAGCCTATTTGCCCTGCTTTGCTCACAGATTTTTGGCTGTAAACTTTTGAGGTCTGCAGTATGTTAATGTGTTAAAACATGTTTTGAGATCAGTTTGTTCATTGCTGTGAATTCTGGAAGTCTTGAGAGAGATTTAGGAGAGCATAATATGGCACAAGAGTGTTTCCTCTTAGGTGTAGCAGACGGTGAAGTCTCTGTCCTGAGTGTCTCCAAACTAATACAATGTGTTCTTATAGAAATTATGATGGATTCAATTGCTTTAATGGCAGGCAGACACTAAAACCGGGGAAATACTTGGATAAAGCTTCATTTATATTCTTTGGGGGTTTATCTTTAGATTCCCTAAGTTATACTAAAACCAGGCCGTAGTAATTTGGGGACATTGTATTTCTGTCCTTGTATTTAATTTTTGCCATAGCAGGCAAGGCAGAAGGGAACAAACCCCTCCCCAGCAGTGAAATGAAGTGGATCTACAGGTCGCTCAAGCAACTGCAGCTAGAATAACCAAGAGACTTGATGGCTTAAGGGTGATCGTGTGTTGGAGAGAATGAAATGAATAACATGTCTTAGCCACTTTCCATCCATGTATCTTACAGGATATCCCATTATCCCATTTTTAGAGACTGAGGGCAGCCAAGGTGTAAAGGGGTAAATCATTTGTCCTTGCATTGCTTGGCAAGTTAGTAGCACATGAAAGATGAGAGCTTGCATCTCGTGAGTTATAGAGTTAAAACTCTTCAGCTGACCACAGTTTCGAGGCTGTACAATGTTGTAAAGCAACATTTACTGGTTTCAGGCTGTTAATTCTCTGCATTGTCAGCCCATTCAATTGAAACAAGACCGAGCAACATTAACTTTTATACACAATCATTTCCCTATTGTTGACTTGATCTGACCTCAGTGCAGAGTTGCTGTCATTGTTCCTCAAAGAAAATGGGATATGTTAAACACCTTCAACTGGCACTTAAGCAAAAGCTTGCAATCTTCAGTTAAACATAACTGCCATTGCAAACGGGAAAAAGTAAAGAGGAAAGGAGCCTGATACTTAGCTTATCAGGGACTGTAAAAAACATTTAATATACCTGTCTGTGTATTGCTGGTGGCTCCAAATATGTTTTTGATTTAATTTGCAAAAGCTGACTTACTATCTTTTTCTTATCTGTATTAAAGCGCACTGCTGCTAGGTATGGCCTAATAAGCCATATCAGAATGTTGCCTTCAGTGGTTTTGAGGCTTGTATATTTATTTAAAAACAAAGAATCAAGTGCCCACTGGAACTTCAGCGTTGCTGAAGACTTCTTCTTTCTGTCTGCATCTAATATGATGCAATCCAGATCTTTACAGTAGACTTCGGGAGCCCACGTAATAAAGGAATGAAATATATATAACCACATTCTTTTTCTGTAAACTTTATGTGTTAAAAGAGCTGTATTTTGCATTTCACAATGACCCATGTAAAGTTATTATTGGCGTCAATGGGAGTCTGTCCAGCTTTTAGGAAAGCTTGTAGACATCCTCTTTTCCTCTCATTAACTGTGAAGAAACACATTTCCAGAATACCACATAGTACTATAGCATTATGCACTTGTCTATATGTATTTATATGGAAGAATTGTGTGCTCTCAAAAAAAAATAGATGAACAATTGCATATCATCTCTCAGTTACCTAAGTGCCAGGCTCTATGAATGCAGGGACAACTCTCAGGGCAAGATTTTCTAAGTTACGTGCTTGAGAAACTTTTCATGTGTTCTTCAGCAGGTTCAGTGCCCAACACTCACTGGTTGTTTCATTCTTTACTCCTACCTAAGGAAAGATCTCATTGACTTCAATGAGTTTTCCTTCCTGAGAACTATAAGATGAGCACATTAATAAGCTGTAGGTTTTGAAACGGAACTGAAAGTATCTACCCCTTACTTGAATAGCTTATAGTAAAAACATTTTGTATGTATATATGAGATGCATTTTTGCATTTTGATCATATCCACTTCTTTTTCATTGCACTCATATATTCCACACTTGGATACATTTAACTTAAGAAATGGGTAAAGAAAGCAATTTGCTGTTAGGAGGAAGCTAGAGACCAGTGAATTTTTGTTTGAGCTATTGTACATTATCTGGAACCAACTTATTTCAAAAATGGAGTATGTTGTCACCTAAGACACATATATTGCACCTCTTCTCTGTTTATGCAAAGTAAAAATTTTAAGGGGATCAATTAGCATTTGAAAAAAACAAACTATAAAATAGAGCTGGCCCACTTTTATGCAGCTCAATATTCTAGCTTTTTTAAGAGCAGAAGAAAAAAATCCAGATGTGCTGAATAAGTAGATAATCTGTTTTCAGGCTGACATGCACTGGAATAAAGGCCTCTTGCTCTACTTGTGATCTTTTCTCCTCTTTCTTTCTGCACACATCGACAACACGATTTGATCCCCAAACCTTTGGTATTGCAGGATAAGTCTCCACCACTTGAAGTAAAAGGAGTAATCTTACTAGCTAGCAAAAGGACTATGACATTTTGTGGGACAGTCAGTAGAAGGTTTCACTTACGTTATGATAGACCTGGTGTAGCTCTGTGGAAATCAGTCTAATGACACACAGTAAACACAGTTACACAGTAGAGCTCTTGATAAATTCCAATTAAATTTTCACTTTTAAGAACATCTCAGAATAGTAAAATCAAAAGAAAGTAATACACAATCTACCCACATTCCTCTCCCCTCATTAATACAAGAAGCTAGAAAGATTTGTATCAGTCCAGACTGTATGGTCTACCAAATCCGTTTCCTGTTCCAGTGGTGGTGGAGTAGATGCTATTGGACACTGTAAGAATGAGGCCTCAGTCAACATCCAGAAACCACTTACTGTAATTATCTTTCTTTTTACTCAGTTTTGCTCTTCTTTAAGCCTGAAGGAACCAAGCATTTTTAGCGCAACCATGTAAATCTCCAAACATTTCCACAACAGACAAAAAGTTAACATTTTATGAACTGTCTGTTGTACAATGACACCCTAGAGGATTTTCATATTGCTATTAATCAAGTACATTAATTATAATTAGCACAGTTTCTTTGAAAGAAGGATGGGGCAAAGCTATGTACACAAAACTGAAATAGAATCAAAACTTTTTTTGTTAAAGGCCCTACTTGAAGCCGAAGGGAATAGGACCCATACTTGAGAACTTCTAATAACAGGTGTTCTTGAGAGATGTCCCAACTATGATCTAAGTTAAAGACCTGAACAAACTCCACACCAGTGGGCTTGTAGACAAGGGTGAGCTGCACTATTCGTGAAGTATTTCTAGTTATAAGTGGTCAAATGGTTGCTAATTGTTTAATGCACAGTAGCGTGCTATGTTGGTTCAGCCTTCACCTAGAGCTCTGGAAAAAAATCTCCTACAAGGATGAAATAATCTGCAGAACAATCCATGTAGTTAATTTACTTCAGTCCAGTACAGGAATAGATTACTTTCATTATACAAAATCAGATGGAACCTGAACCTCTTGCCTGTCACTGAGGCCATTTGGGGCAAAAAAGCCTGCATCCACACTGTTAAAATCTCTTATCTGCCAGAATAGACTGGCTACATACAAAGTGCCTCCTGGGAATTGTCCATGGCTCGTGCTGAATTTGATAGGCCACTCTGAATCATCTTTGAAAGGTCAAGTATGTGGAGGAAAAGAAGGTGATCAGGAGTAGTCAGCATGGATTCACAAAGGGGAAATCATACTTAACCAATCTGGTAGCCTTCTGTGATGGGATGACTGCCTGGGTAGATGAGCAAAGAGCAGTGGATGTTGTCTACCTTGACTTCAGCAAGGCTTTTGACACTGTCTCCCATAGCATCCTCATAGACAAGCTCAGGAGGTGTGGTTTAGATGAGTGGACAGTGAGGTGGATTGAGAACTGGCTGAATGGCAGAGCTCAGAGGGTTGTGCTCAGTGGCACAGAGACTAGTTGGAGGCCTATAGCTAGTGGTGTCCCCCAGGGGTCAGTACTGGGCCCAGTCTTGTTCAACTTCTTCATCAATGACCTGGATGAAGGAACACAGTGCACCCTCAGCAAGTTTGCTGATGATACCAAACTGGGAGGAGTGGCCAATACCTCGGAAGGCTGTGCTGCCATTCAGAGAGACCTGGACAAGCTGGAGAGTTGGACAGAGGGGAACCTCATGAAGTTCAACAAAGGCAAGTGCAGAGTCCTGCACCTGGGGAGGAATAACCCCATGCACCAGTACTGCTGGAAAGTAGCTCTGCAGAGAAGGACCTGGGAGTCCTGGTGGACAAGAAGTTGACCCTAAGCCAGCAATGTGTCCTGGTGGCCAAGAAGAAGGCCAATGGTATCCTGGGGTGCATTAGGAAGAGCATTACCAGCAGGTTGAGGGAGGTGATCCTCCCCCTCTCCTCAGCCCTGGGGAGGCCACATCTGGAGTACTGCGTCCAGTTCTGGGCTCCCCAGAGCAAGAGGGATGTGGCACTACTGGAGAGAGTCCAGCGAAGGGCTACAAAGATGATTAGGGGACTGGAGCATCTCTCTTATGAGGAAAGGCTGAGAGAGCTGGGACTGTTTAGCCTAGAGAAGAGAAGGCTGAGAGGAGATCTTATCAATGTGTACAAGTATCTGAAGGGAGGGTGTGAAGAGGATGGAGCCAGACTCTTTTCAGTGGTGCCCAGCGACAGGACGCGAGGCAACGGGCACAAACTGAAACACAGGCAGTTCCATCTGAACACGAGGAAAAACTTCTTCACTGTGAGGGTGACAGAGCACTGGAACAGGTTGCCCCGAGAGGTGGTGGAGTCTCCTTCTCTGGAGATATTCAAAACGCGCCTGGATGCAATCCTGTGCAATGTGCTCTAGGTGACCCTGCTTGAGCAGGGGGGTTGGACTAGATGATCTCCAGAGGTCCCTTCCAACCTCAACCATTCTGTAATTCTGTGAATTATTTGGGAGATTGCTGTTTGACCCAGGCCATATCCATACAAGGGACAATTCTAACAGTATCTGTTAACATCTGTGCTAGTAAGGTTCACTATACCAGACCACAAACACTGGATATTTAATACAACCGTTTATCCTATTGCAAAGTTAGAATAATCCTTGGTATATTTTTTGATCCAGTCAATTTAGCAATTCTGATTTGGATTTGAAGGGAGATGGAGGCTACAGCTACGGACATGACCAGACCTTGTCTTTTGGCTGCAGGGCAAGAGAATGGTTTGGGGCTTTCTGGTTTACCGGTGAAGGTGAAGCCCTAGAATATATTCACAGATGGATTTATGTAGTCAGATATAGCTAACTATGATATAGACATCTCTATCTGAGTTAATCGTCTACACTGAATTTTATAGACAGTAGAAAAAAATGGACATGGCTAAAAAAGTTGAACCTTAAAGTTACTATTTACAGTTTATCAAGAATGCCCATGGTAACAAGTTCAGATATAGACTTCTACTTTGCAGACATTTAAAGTTAGGCAAGATTTGTCCTATCCTAAAATTCCCCTGAATTCAAGAAGATTCCCTCTGACTTTCCTACCTGTGAAGTAAAATTTTTGTTAGATCCTAATTTAGGGACAGCCTTTAAATCCCTCCAGTTGCTACATGAAACTGAAACCTGATTCTTCTTCTGTAGCCCAGCATTCATCTTACCTAATACTAGCTGTCTAACAGTAATAATAATAATAATAATAATAATAATAACAGCTGTCTGATAATCTGAGCTCGCCATATACGCTCAGAAAAAGAAAAGTGTTACTGCAGGACGATTCTGCCCATTCTAGGAGAAGCATGCAAGACCAGTGTGATGAGTAGCTGTCTAAAGATTCTTATATCTCCCTCCTGAGTATAGAAAAAACACAACTAGTTAGATTAGAACACTACCTTTAGATGGTTACATTTAGGTGAGATGGATCTTTCCCCTCTGTGGAATAAACACAGTACCCAGGCATGTCTGAAGATTTCACACAGTCAGGTGAGATACATTTAGAAGTTAGATGCCTAGGTTGGGATATCCAGTGACACGTAATAAATGTAGATAAAGTGCTGGTGAAAGCTTCGCTTGTACCCCCATAACATAGAAAAAGAAAATCTATCTTCTTCTAATAAAATCTGGTCACTTGTTACTGTCCCTCTGCAGTTATATTAACCTCCTCCCCCTCCTCCCCTGCCTGAATACAGGTTGATCCAAATAAAACCTTTTTATATACATTTTCATGGAACTTGAGCAGGCTCATTAAAAAAAAAAAAAATTGCTCCAAAATTAATTTCAAAAAGATATGTAATTTTAGCCAGACCTTTGGCTTCTCTGAATTGTCATACTTCTCCAAAAATCAGTAAAACTCTCTTTATTTAAACTAATTGAAGATCTGTCTCTTTATTTTTCCCATTCTAGGGAACTAGGGAGCTTTTCTCTTTTTAATTTTAATTTCTGGTTTTGAATTGAACCTTTTCACCAGTGTAAACATCTGAGCTTAGTAAAATATACACGAGAAACAGACTCATCAGTGAATGCTATTATTTCACACTATGATGGTATCAAGAAATAGTCTATTTTTAGTTTCAAAATTGTTTATCTTCTTTTCCTACCTTTGAAAATGTGGTCTTAACTACTAGTTATTGTGCACGTTCTTCTACTTTTTTTGTATCTTTTCTTTGGGGGATACCCAGGGAAAAAAAGATCGTAGAGTTTAAAAGATGTTTCAACTTTTAGTAATTAAGCTCTGGTGAGCGTTGCAAGAATATTTAATGCCGTGCTGCTGTATCTGAGGAGGATCTGGAGATTTACAAGGAATTACAAGAACATGATTTACAAAACATAAAGCTCATATTGTCAAAGCATCCTCTGAAATGCTTTCAGATGAGAAAGTTTTTTCTAGTGTTTCATGAGAATCAGGCAGCGGCGAGTCTCACGGCATTAAGGCTTTCTGTTTGGTTTGGTTTTGTTTTTCTCCCCCCTAGTTAAGAGTAACTTGTTGGCTTTTTTTTTTCCACCTCGTGCTCTCTCTCGCAGACGAGCATTAGAGAGACCGCGGCAATGGAAGGCCTTTCTGTCTGCAGCTAGCAGGGTCAATTCAGTGTGGCAGCTGCGAGCGGGTGACATAGACTTACATTGACACAACCCACTCTTTGCTGCAGATCACAAAGCGAAAGCACCCGGGGCTCTTCTGCCTTTTTCAATAAGATACGAATTTTTGTCTTCCTTGTATTAAGCAGAGATCTGTCATCTTGACTTGTACACTAAATGGTCCATTCTGACTGCCTTGTTTGTGTCCAATCCCAGCCAGAAACTAGAAACGTGTTAACATTCGGCATGTTTGGGGGCGAGCTGGAAGGGCCTGAGGCTAGACTCCCTGATGTCTGCTGGAGGGTAGTCAATAATCATTAGTCCTTCAAGTGGTAGATGCCCAACATAAACTGTATTTATTTATTAAATAATAATAAGAAAATCTTTACTTTAAGCCACAGGGAAAGGCATTTTAGAGAACACAGCTCCCCTGAAGTAACGAAGCGATAATAAAGATGCAGTGCCATGTTAGTGAGATTCTGGCTTATTGAGGGGGGACATGGTTTTTTAACACTGTGTCATCAGCCAAAGCAATGGGAAACTATTAAAAGTAATTAGCCCATGCGTGTCTGTCACTTAAGTTTATCCCTGTGGTGATAAAGAAGTGTGATCTGCCCCAAGTCTTTTCTGATTGCCAACATCTCAGCATTATCCACAGAGCTAAACCTGCAGCTATGAGGGAAGTTCTAATGTTCATTACAGTCAACACGAGGTAAATGAAGCTGGGCTTTTTAATTTTATTTTTGACGGAGTTCAAAGAACCCAAGTTTGTACTGATTAAAAATTCAGCGAGACTGTGAAGCTTCTCCTGTAACTGTGACTGTTTATGTGTGGATAGGTGTCAGTGGCAGGCCAAACATTGCTGTCATTTACATTTGCACCCATCTTGGTGCGAGTGGAATAGATTGGTGTTGATGGGGTGACTTGTTTAACATACTTATTTCTATTTCTATATTTTTCTACTACACATATGTACCAGAAATGTTAAAGTGCTAGAAAAAAAAGTCTAACAGAATGAAGTGAACATGTAAGACAGGATTCAAGGCACCTAACATTAGGTGTCTAAAAGTGGGCAATTAGTCTAAAGTGCCCCTTATAGACAACAGAAAGAGCCAGGTACCTCTGAAGGGCAATTCAATACATCCTAAAATAAATGGAATGAGTTGCCCCCTTGAGGTGTCTATCATGTCCTTTGGCTGTGAAGAAATCTTTCAGGCTAGTTGAGAACAATTACTCCACTTTCAGATAGCTGAAATCATGTGAAATGAATCCCACCAAAAGAATGGCAGGACTTACGTATCGATCAGGTCCAAGTTAATTTAGTATATCATCAGCTAGTACCAATTGCTTCAGAGAGAGAAGAGCCCCAGCAATAAGAACTATGGATTCATCTATCTAGTTTCTAATATTCTTATATTCTCTACCAATATTTAGAGCTTTAAGCTTCAGTTGTCAAGGCTAATAATCCTTTCAAAATTCTTAAATCTGTTTGCATATTGTCTGTGAATGTGTATTTGGCATTTTTAAGGCCCTGTATCAGCAGTATATTTAGTTCAACATGCCTGTCTTTAAGCGTGTCTCAGTGAAGCCACAGGGATTGTTCACATGCCCAGGTTATTTGCTGAACTGGGGCATTAATCTTTAATATTATTGCTTTGGCTGTCCAGCTGGATGAACTGTCTGTAATTAGTGGCCCTAAAATAACTGCATATGCACTGACAGATTCAATATCTTCTCTAATAAATTGGAAAGATGGGTCCTAGGTTGAGAGTTACCACTAAGCCGCTGGCAAAATGACCTGGGAAAGCAAGGCAGGCGTATTTGACATTGGTTTTCATGATACTCTCACTTTAATACCATAGGTTCTTCTGAACAAGCCCTGTGTTTAACAAGACTTGGTGTGTAGCAATTTTTTCACATATGGCAGATGGGCATTGACACATGTAGAACTGAGTATATCCGGAGCTGACACATCTCATTTAGCCTTTAGTTGTACTGGAAGAAACAACTTTTAAATTGTCCTGAGTATTTCCCAGCTTTCCATCTCACCCTTTAACATGTAAGCTACATGGGCAAGTTATTGCTAAATGACCCATATTAATTCTTAAAGAATATTAAAGCCTTTACCATGACCTAATTAAAAATGCCTTCCTTCATCTGCCCCGAGGTGCACTCTCTTGTAGTGGTGCCTCCAGGCACCACGGTGATGGAGACCCTGTTGTGGCTGAGGCTTTAGAAACATGTGGGAAGAAAAGCTTCCTCACCTAAAGAATGTTCCACTTAACAGCCAATTTTTCCAGCAGGAAGCCAAGGCATGGGGAGATTAGGAACATGAAAGGGAATTTACTGGAGGGGGGGGGAAGGAATACCACTTTAATTCTGCAGGCAAGGTGTAGCAGGCTTACAGAGGGGCATATGCTGCAGTCTGTGCTAGAGTATCTAGAGCAGTGCTAGCACCCATGCCTGGTGCTTTCAGCCTCATTCACAAATGTCTCCTTAGTCAGCCCTTTGCATTGCCGTCGAGACACACCCTGAGAGTGTGAATCTGACAGCCTAAATTTGAAGTATTGAAATTTCAGTCTAAGTTAGTCATTAAAGTTACCTCCACAGTCAAACAAAGAAGTTACATATTTTAGGTGGTGCTCAGCATATCCTATAAAGATATTTTAGACAGATAAGACAGACCCAGAAGAAATAATAATGGTTTTATTTTTTTCCCAACAATGCCATTTTATACTTGTGTATCTGTTTGTTTTTTTCCCATGCTCTTTTGGTTGCTTTCCAATGGCATTTTTTTCAGAAATTAGTTCACAATAGTCTGTCTTTTTCAAACCTTAAACATTTTAAGTATTTTCATCACAAAAACACTTTTTTTTGACCCTTAATGATTCTCTTTCCTGTTCGAAGACAAAGAAACAATCAACTGTTGTTTCACAGATTTATTACTACAGCTGACCATGATTCTGCAACACTCTCTTGACTCCTCTCCCATTTTTTCATGGGGCCGCTGTCTTACTAAATATTGACTGTCACATTTCAAATTGACCCAGTTGTCAGTTCACTTTTTCTATTACTCTGAATGCCTCCATCTTTCTCTCTCCTTGGGAAGTCCAGTTCTCAAACTACATCACATTCATTTCTTCTAGTTCTTTATCTAGTTCTTGGGCTGTGGAAGTTCTTTGGGGAAAACTCAGTGATCCTGAAGATCTTTCATGCTGAGATTTCCCCCCCCACCCCTCCTTCTTCCTGCTCTTTGTCTAGACCCACTAGTGTGTTTTATCCTACATCTAAATTCCATCTCACCTAGGAGGGAGCAAAACCCTTACAGAGGTACCTCCAGAGCACAAATACTATCTTATACACTTATTTTAAGATAGGATGAATTGCCTCTGGAAGTTTCTCTCTTTCTCCATGGACTGTAAATGGAACTTGGAGAATTCTCTTACACATCTACATTTTAACTCTTTTAGGTAAGATGAATCCCACCTGCATTTACTTCTTTTAACTGCTCTGCAGACAAAGGGTTGTAAGAATGCCTGGAAAAAGAAAGAAGTGAATGCCCTTGGAAACTGCACCTTTGGACCTAGCATTTTTTAAATGGACTTCAAACACAAGTGACTTCAGTTTTCTTTTTATTTATTAACACATTTTTTTCCAATGTGTTGCTTGCTATTTATTCAAAATTAGTTGTGTTTCTTTCACCTGTCCAGCTCATAGAAGGAGACTTTACTTACTGACAAAATATTACTGACTTAAGTCTGACCAAGCTAATTCTCCATTGCGTCATGACCCTCCAAGGCAGCCATGAAAAGGCCAGAATGCCTACCCTCAACAAATCAGATATTTCCAAAATGTTTCAAGCTGACTCCCCCAAACAACTAGTCATGTTTTGAAACTGTGATTGGGAATTTGAATTAACTTGGATAATGTAGTGCACTTAAATCTTTTACATTTGTTTTTCAAGCATATTCTTAATTGCCATCTCCGCCTCATTGTAAATTAGATAGATAGATAGATGGATGGATAGATAGATATCTTTAAAACCTTAATTGTAAAAGTAGTAGGCCAGGTCCTCAGATCTCCTATATTGTTTCTAAACAATACATTTTAGGACTCTAGGCAGGAATCCTCAGCTTCAGTTCTATGGCCTGCATAAATTAGATCCTATTGGAGGTCTCCTATAATCTCTTTTGGTCCGGGAAATATGGATTCTAATCATCCTGCTTTGGCAAATAACTTCAGTAAATACAGGAAGACATATAAAAGAACTATAATTTTTAAAAACAATATTTCTACCTGTAAGTCTTTCCTTTAAGACACTTAGCACTTATAGTTTGTGCGTTTCCAGGGTGAAAGCAAAACCTGACAAATGCTGATTTCCTCAGCAGAGTGCAGCTCAGAGGTCTTAGACAAAAAGAAGCAAGTGCTCTGCAAATCATCAGATATTGCTAAGGTGTGAATAAAGTTATTCACTCCATCCATTCAGTTTCCTACCCAGAGAATCCCTCCCTGCTTTTTGGGCTCTCTCTTTCTCTGAACCTCCAGAGTGGGAAGATACTGCCTTAAAGCTATTGGGATTAATTACAACCAACTAATACCAACTTTCTATTTACCCACACCTTTTTACAAAGGTTTATAGCACACCTGAAACAATCCCCAAATGTGAGTACATTAATTATTTAGGAACTCTTCCTTAGATTGTAATTTCAGTTTTCCTACTCACTGCGAAAATGTCTGCAGAAGGAAGGCATGGAGGAGTAAGAAGACGGGAGAAACATCTCAGAAGAAAAGTCCCATTGGCTCTATGGCAGATTGAAAGAAAAGCCTACTACTGCTCTTTTTTTTGTGGGGGGGACAAAAAAAGCTGCTTATTTTTCTTTTTATGGACACTTTTTTTTTTTTTTTTAATAAACTGTCCAAAGCTCCTGAAAAATGAGAACTTGTTAATTTAGAGTGTAGAGTTTGGGTTTTTTTCAGAGCAATTGTCTGGGAGAAAAGGGGCTGTTCTTTATGGAAGACATTTCTTCCTGTAGAAAACAAGCAAAAAGGTTCATCCAGCCTTATGTTTAGCCTTCTCCTGTCCTAAGCTTTGCACTCCACATCCTCCAGATCTCTACCTGTCCTTAGTTTTCAGTCCTACGTCTCAGGGTGTATTGCCACCTGCCGGACACTGACGGTACCCAACAGGATGTAGGTTAGCGAGAAACATGGAGCAGGATTCACTTCACCAAAAATCATCTGGTTCTTACCATCCCTTTTTAGATAATGAAGAGAAATAAGCATTTATAAGGAGCAATTTATCTGCCCCTAAGGTCTAAAACGAGTCAGATGTATTGTGCCATAAAAGTGTGTTTCTCTCTACTAATGATGAAGATAGCTGAGAGGAGAAAGCTAAAGGTCTACTTCAATGTCTGAACATTGGTACTGGCTTTTTCCACCTTCTCTTTGTGTTAAAGGATGACAGGAGAGAGTGTGGGACAACCTATTCCTTCAGCTGTTCCTCCTAGAATATTTACAGAAATATTCTATTTCTATTTACTGAGATCATTTCTATTTGACCTCTGGATTACACCTAGTTTATTCAAAAAAGCAGAAAAACAAGCACTTCTTGCTTTTATCCTGACGAGTGTGGAATAGACAATGAAATTACTTGATAATATAGGACAGGCAAACTATATTTCAAGCATCAGAAGCCATAATCCATCTCCCTTTACATCCCTGACTGTCTCTCCTAAAGCAATAGCTTAATATGAATTCAGCCAGTGTCATTTTCCAGCCAAGCTGTAGTTACATCCATAATATCACATGCTTCTTTATACTCACATGCCCCTAGCTTTTCCATTCTGCTTGCTAAATGCCTTGCCTTTGTACTTAAACAACTTAATAAGCCTGGGTTTCTGCCCTGCAATAAAGGCCGTACATTCTAAATAGGAGCTGTTCTTGCTGCTTTCTACTGTAAGTGCATTCTTCCCCTTTATCTGTGTTATCTGTTCATTAAATATGTATCTTTCTACTGGAGTTTTTAATCACCGCAGGGATCTATTCCATTTCCATGTGAGTGAGCTGTTCTTTTTTTGTGCAAAGAGGAAAACATGCTTTTAATGCAGAGAGTACACTACATGGTCTACAACTGATTACATCTTTCCCCAACTCTCACCCTCTTTGTACATAAATGTACTCATGTCACACATTTCAGCTCCTAAAAAGAAGGAAAGTCCAAAATGGCTGAGAGGAGCAATGCTTAATAGATGATTCTCTTGTATCTGAACCCTTGCTTCTCTCTCTACCATGAATTAAAATATTAATCATAGCAAGCTCTTTAAAACTGAGTGTCTGCATTTAAAAAGAAGCGAACATAGCATAGGAGAAATAAGGCACTAGCTGTTGTGGGAAGAGTTCAGGCGTGTGTTATCCACAGCCTGGGACTGAGAAGAACACCCTTATGGCACTGCTGGTATACACATGCCTTGGGTGTTCCTGCCCACATCCTTTTGGACTAGTTTGCCCTGTGCTTAGGGACACCATCAGATTCTTAAAGCAGCTGAATAGTCAACAAGCTGGACTGCTTTGGGCCACTTAGATGAAGGTTTAAACAAGCTATGCTCTAACTTAGCCATGCAGAAGTTATCCATCAAGCCTAAGCCACTGCTCTGGGCTCTCTGGGTATCAATGGGGAGGGATGAAGCTCTCCGAAGGGTAATAGAGGTCTGTCCTAGGACAGGCTGAGTCATCTTCTGGAGCTGCTTTTTTTCCTCTTAGTAAAACCTCAACTAGACCACTGGCTGAATGCTGACTTCTCTATAGCCGCAGTTAAATGACATGAATCTGACCTTTGTGTTCTTCTTTACCCCAAGACTCAGTGACCCATACTAAGAGCAATAAGCCCTAGAAGCTAACAGATCAGTGTTTATGCTAGAATAAATTCTTGTTAGCCTGAAGCTCTAGCCACCTCTGAGTTCTTGGTTATCTGTTCTCGTGATATGAAAGCCAAAACCACTGTCCTTTTTGTTTTGGGGATCAACAAACATGTCTCAGTAGAGTATATGAAAAATAAAAACTCTGCCTCCTCAGAGGCTTTGAGAAATTTAAATGTTTCTTGAGGGGGGTTGTTTGTGGGTCACAGCATTCCTGTGGGTCTGATCTAACAACTAATTATACCCTGTTGCTCAAAGGTTTTCCTAAACAAATAACTTATGACTGATGGGAAAAAAGAAGCTGTATGAAGATAAATGAGATAGGCTCCTTGTGGCATTCAGTCAATGGATAAAACTGGTACTTCAGGGAGACAATGTGAGGGGAAAAAAAAATTTTCCTTTAGGTATTTTAAGGCCTTTTTTAGCTTTGCTTGGATGAAAAGACAAAGAATAACATCTGGAGATTACCTCAGCTCTCGCCTGTTGTTTGTATCTGTGTTAGAGACTTGGGGTGACAATCATCTCACCACATTTGAGCTCTCTAAAAGTTAGGTGTCTGACCTAAACTTAGAAACTAGGTTCTTCCAATGCAGAGAGATTTCCAAAGGTTTAACCATTCGACCCTAAAATAGCCCCCTAGTTACGTAGTTTACAGAAACTGATTTGAAAATTGGGAATATTGGGGTTTTGAAACTAATTCAGCCCCAAAGTTAGATGCAGTTTTCTAGGAGTGGGAAGAATTGAACACCGGGACAGATTACAGGGGATGTAGTTGGTTTAGTATCACTGCTTTTAAAACGAATTTAAATTTTTCTCCCCCAAAATGTATGTATGTATGTATGTGACTATCCATGTCTACCTCAAGCTGAGATGCTGTTGGTAGCCTCCTTTGGACATGCCATAATGTTGCTTCTGACATGAAAGTTTGCTTCTTTATTCTCTCGCTTCATGGGCTGTAGCGAACACAAGAATTTCAGCATTGTCTCCTGAACAATCAAAACATTTGCAGCTCTTTATTAGTGTGGTGGGTACCATGAATGTTTGTATTTCTTCATTTAACTGGTCAGCAGTAACCTAGATTAAATATATAATTGACTGGAAGAGTCAATTTAACTTTTTCATTCAGGGCTATTGATCAAAAAATCCCTTCTAGCTTTAATTCTGTGAAAGTCATAATGCATTGGCATCTATTGTATTAGTAATTTAGACAATTTTCTATAACTGCCCTCGTACTTTACCATTGAGAGGTTAGCAACAGGGTAAGAAGAACAGGGAGTACGAAATTACCCAGAGTTACATTAAAAAAAACAAAAACAAAACAACAAAAAAACCCTCCTTAATTTAAAGATTGCCTGATTTCAGCTTTATTTAAAATTTGTTTAGGGGCTTGATTTAACCTTTCCTGATTTAGCATTATTTAACCTTTCACTTTTATGAATGATTAAAGACAAATGAAGATAAACCCTCCCAAACCTTGAAGAACCTACAGAAGCCGAAGGGAACATCATCATTTTGCAAAGAAAAAAAATATATTTACCTTAAGGCTACTTAAACACTCAATTTACCAAATTACCCCTGTTTAGTGTAATGGAATAAATGGCTTGCATAGAGGATTGCTGTTGGCAGGGTATCATTAGAGCTAAAAAGGTAATGGGCCCTGAATAATGCCCCAAGCAACCTTGGATACTGCAAGCTAAGAAGCTGAGTGACCATCTATCAGAAGTTAGAGGGGAGAACAGACATACGGCAAAAGAAATCCAAGAACCAAGGTTAAAATTATGTTGCTTTGCAGTGAGGATCTTACCCATGATATAAAGATTATCTTGGAATCTTGCTACCTGTTGAAGCTACCACCAAACTCTGAGTAGCATTGGTAGTATGGGATATAGTATTATGTGATGGCACTATGCACAAAAAAGCATTTTTGCCTGGAATTTATGCCTCATGTTGCCTTTGGGCAACACAAAACTTTGGAACTCAATACTGTGTGGATCTTGTCGTGGATTTATATGCAGAGGCTGAGTCCATAAATTGTAATGGCTAAATTGGCTGTGTAGGAATGATTCTGGGACTGCCTCAGAGGGAAATCTTCATCTTTGCCTGCAGGGCTTCCCTGCAACCTCTCATCTTCCACACTGTGGTGGGTATTACTGTTCTGCTGCCACTGAGCTCACAACTTAGGTACCATCCTTGATAATGACATGACCATAGGGTATGTCATTGTGCAGATTCTTCCAGTAGAACATACCCAAGACATGGTCTGTCCCGCCCGCCTACATGGCCAAAAGCCTTCGCTGGGACCCCGTCATCTCATTTCTCAGTTACTGCAGCATTTTCTCTCCTCGACAAATAGATTCTTGTGCTGCCAAAAAACCATCCAGAAAACAGCCTACAAAGATCATTTTCCTAGCTTTCCAATGAATTGTGTCACATCACCTTTTACTAACTCTCCACTTTCTCTTGCATCACATACATATTGATTCTGATCACTTCCAATACCTTTCTATGGTTTCTATTTTTCTATTTATATTCTTTTATTTAGAAACAGAAGACTGATTACTGCTTCAAGTTTTAATGGAAGAATAATTGATTCTGAGTTTAGCAACAGAACCAGGAAAGAGGAGTAGAAAAGAAGAGTTTTGATCTCATTTAAGATCTCATTTTATATCAATTTAATAAACATGCACATTTTTACATGAACTATTCTATTTGATGCAAAATGCAATTTCAGGAACTTGTTAAAAAAATGTAACAAAGAGGCTTGATTCACAAAGTTGCCGTAAAAATAGTCTGCCTTCTTTAACCAAGCAAGCCAATAGGTAGGGCATTTACTTTAGATGTAAAAAGTCCGTTCCGTTCCTCTCTTTCACACAAAAGGGTCTGAACTCTCATCTTTCACTTCGTAAAAGAGCACCTTCACCATCAGTGTGCAAGCTACCCTGGGGTGGAACATTCTCAGTCTTTCCTGTTAATGCTATTTCTCTTTGCATAAATAATGAAACATTCACTGCAGCACAGGCTGAAACACAGCTGTCCCACCTCCCAGGTGAATGTTCAAACACCAGGAGAGAGAGTCCTGAATGCTTAAATATTTTAAACAAAATGGACTCACTCCAATAGGAGAATACAAAAAGCAGTTACCCCCAAATATTGCAAAACATTGTGATGACTGCAGGTTCAAATCTGTGCAGGTAGCATCAAGAGATGAACTGGCTCCTAACTGTTGCTGTATTAAATAAAATACATTGGGAAGCACTGCTATCATTTTGAATCTAGCTTTCTTTTTAGCCAAAACTATACATGACTTTGGAGTAGATAAAAATATATCACTTCTTTTTCTCCTCTTTTTAAAAGAATTAAGTATTAGCCAAAATAATAATATTCCAGCTATATGTCTTATACCAGATGTTATCATTCTTTTGTTAACACAGAATATCTTTGTGCTCCTATAAGATTGAAAGATCTAATGTTGATGTGATTTCTTTTTTTCCTCTTTATACATTCAGAGTTAAATTGACCTCTAAATTTAGGGTTAAAGAGGAATTTTCTCTTGTTAACCTTCTTCTATGCTCTGGGACATTATCCTCTTCTTAAAGTAATCTAGGGCCATCTTGTAAAAAAACTCCTCGTCACCAGAGAGATCTGGAATATTGAACATGACTTTGGGTTTTTCTGTTCTTTTCCAGGAGTCCATTTTTGCTCTGGGTATTTTATTGCAGCTCTTAAGTTACTTATAAGGTGTCAGGGTATCTTCTGTGATCTGTGATGTGTTTTTCTGCATGGAGAGGATGTTCTGTAGATCTTTGAAATACAGATTTGGGGAACTTTTCCTAATCTATGTTCTTATAATCATACCAGGAACAAAGTTTGCAGCTGACCAAGTTTAAAGATTGTCTGGCTAAACCCCTCAGCAAGGGATCCGGCAGAGCCAGCCACAGAGGAAGAACAAATAGCCCGGCTCCATCGCCACCTCCATCCTCACCTGACGGGGAGGAGCTGGGCCAGGAGTGCCCAAGGGAGGGTGAGATTCCGGCCAGAAATGGCTAGAATGGGGCACTGTCAGAGTTCATTAACGTCACAGAGATGAGAAGCAACATGTTATTTAGACAAACCCCACAGCTCTTCTAATTGACTGTGTTGAGCTCAAAGCCACCTTTACTGCCTGTCCATTGGTGTTCACCATCATTATAAAATTTATCTCTCTTGATATACCCCTGTGAAGAAGCGACTGGCTACCCCATTTTTGAAACAGGTATACAAATAGCAAACCATTTGACTTATGACTTGTAGGAAATCTACATCCAAGCCAGCAACTGCATACAGATCTCCTATTTCTTAGGCTGGCATGTCTATGCCAAGACCATTTTTCCCATATATTATACATACTTTAGAAATATTAAGCAAATGAATATTACATGGGTTAGCAACAGATTAATAGGATGATAAAAAAATCAAAAAGCAATCCTGGAGTCTTCACATTCACATTGAGCTTACTTAAATAAATGCTTTGATGATCAACTCTGAACATAAAAAGAATTCAGCTTTCATCCTAAACATACACATTCAAAATCTACCCCTCTATTGCTCTCCTGCTGAACATTAGAATGTTCTATTTCTTAAATAGAAATTAATGATTTCATATTCAGACTAAGTTATCTTCCTTCTAATGATGTCCCAGATTTCAGACCAAGTGATCAACAGAAATGATAAAGATGAAAATGTTAGTCAGGGAAGGGAAAAACAGTCTGACCATCTTGCAGAAGACTTACAGCTAGGCAGAGAATAGGATATATGCTGCTTAGGTCCTCTTTAAATAGGATCTAAGCCATTGTCATTGGTGATGAAAGGCAAATCAAGAAAGTCCAATGCTGAGAATCTGCAGAAATCATCCTGATATCAGTCTCTTCTCTTGTGTTTGCAGAAGGAAGCACCTTGTATGCGCATCTATTATTTTGTTCTTTGAGGATGTACCTCAAGCTCAGCTTGCCTAGAGGTCCTGTTCACCACTACAGTGCAGATAATAAGGAAAACTTCTTTGCCTAAAGAAAGAGAAAAGCGGGGTGACTTTTTCTGATGATCAGTTAGGGATACCTCTTCTGCACCAAGGTGACTTGCCCTAAGTAGATAGGAAGATTTCCCCCTTTCCCCAGTATAATGACTTGGGTGGATTTTAAGACAAAAAAAAAAAAAAATTGTTGTATGGTATCTTTTATATTTTCTTTTTAAGCACACAGACTAAAGTATCTCAGAGAGGTTTTGAGAGGTTTTTATCTAAAACAAAAAGCCAGATCTCATGTAGTCTTTTTTCCACCAGTAGCTCTCAATGTACTTACTGAAGGCTGATACAGCCAAAGAGAACAGCTTAATAGAAGAAAATCTGTGTTTCTGTATAGTAAAAGTGAAAGAAAGTGAAATTCTAACCTGCAAGCATTCTTTTAAATTTGGTAGTCAATAAATCATGAAAAAACTTAAACAAAGCAGCGTCTATACATTAAAATGATGTAAAGCTAAATCAGTTTCAGTCGATTGTATTTTGATGGATTTTAAAATGATGAGTGGTGTAGGCCATCAATGGGAACCAGTAAAAATCAAAGCATGCAAAGCAAAAGAATAATCTTCAATTAAGATCTGAAAGTTAACTTTGGGTTTCTTTATGGTTAAAGCAGCAAAGTTTCTTTAAAGATGGGTAACAAAATTTGGCTATCTATAAAGGAGATCACAATATAATTTCTGAAGAAACAGGTACAGACAGCAGACAGTTTCTAATGAAAAAGGCAGAAAAAAATATAAAAGTGAAAGTCTCTTTTGATGTGAAAGCATCATGAAGGGGCACAAAGGAATAAAAAGATTGGCCCTGAAACTAAAGAAATCAAATAAATACTGAGACCTGTGTAAAGGAAATGTTCTGTACAAATAAGGGGATACATGTTATCTTTATAAGTATTTTAAAAGTGTATGAATATAATGAAGATCAAATGAAGAAATAAACATAGCTGTGAAGGTTCTTAAATGTACACATAACAGGTTGAAATATAACCCAGAATACATAACTGTATGGCGAAAAGAGAGACTAGATTGGGCTAGATGATTTGCTATTTATCTATCTGTCTGTCTTATTTCGTAGCTTCCGTGGTTGCACATAAAGGAAAAACTTATCCAACCTCACAAAAACTTTTGAGTCATTGAATTTTTTCCTAGGTTTTTAAAGTCTTGCAAATTAAGTGATCTGACAAAAACACTAAGTAAATCAAACTGTTTCATTTCAGTATTTCAAGTTCTCATTTTAACTTTAGCTCTTATTTTTTTACTTTTTTATATTTCAAAACAAATACCTGATTCATACAAAAAATAATTAAGATTTTCCTTCTCTGCATATTAAAATGGGACATTTTGACGTTTCAGAAAGGCCTTTAAAAACTTTTTAGAAACAGGAAATTAATCAAACCCAACACTTCATTATAAGCAATGTTGATTTGATGAGCTACAGTCATTCCAAAACCTTAAGAAGATGTCTTCACAAACCTCCCAACTATCTTTTACCATTTGAGCTAGGAATGAAATCCAAGGTTCTGAAATGACCCTCAGCATCCCTGCCTTTCCCATGGTCTGTTGATGAAGACCTTGAAACCGCAATCCCAGTACTTGGAATGCATAGCCACCATTCCTAAACAGCAACTAGTTTTGAGAAATGTCTTTTTTAGAGCACTGTCAAAAGGACCGAGAGAAAAAATGTCCTGAAAGTGTGAGCTATTGTCAGTCAGGAGGATAAGGTCCCCTTTCACCCAGTATCCCATTGGTGAGGGCACTCACCAGGATACTGGACACTTGTTCAAATCCTTTCTCTGAAGGGATGGACCTAGATCAAGAATATGGCTTGGTGTCAACAACACATTTGTAGGTGGGTAAGAGGTAAGTTGGAGCTCCTGAGCGTGGAGCAATCAGGCAAGCTTCTCCCAGGGAAGAAAGGAGTGTCTTGATTTTACGAGGTGCCATGCTGAAAGACTTGCCGTAGGTCAGGTATTATGACTGAGTTATAAGTCAGTAGTTTGATAACTTGTGTCCTCAGTGGGAGAAGCTTAGCCTAATACCAAGTGCTTTTGAAAAACACACCCAGTATTATCTATTGTATTATAACAGCTGTTAGAGAACGTTGATGAAACTGTGCCATTGAACTCTGCTAGGCTCTGTCCAACAATGCAGTGCATAAACAAAGGGTAAAAACAAGCAAAGGGATAATCAACAGTTTTCCAGGGTCACTAGAAGAGTTACAGAGAGAATGTAGCCGTCTTTATTTTTAGCTCACTGTCACAACCATTGATTCATTCAAGATTATGGAGAACAAAGCCCTTGGACCTATGCAGCAGTCGTTAAGCCACCCTCTGAAGGTGCAGCTGTCTTTCTAGTAATATCGGTAAGCTTCTTGTTGTGATACGATTGTCTTTGGTATGGTTCCATGTCACAACTTCACTCACAGATGGAAAGAGGTTTCACCTGCAGATAATCAACTGTATCAAATGTTGGATGCTCTTCTGGGGGTATTACTTTGGAGATGGCTCTTGGATTGTTCTTGCTTGTCATACTGACAGTATTAAAGTCCTGGTAATAACCAGATGATTAAGACAAAGAAAAGGTTATACTGTGCAAGACGTTGAACTTTGTACAGTGGTCTTGAAGAGATTAAAATTTGATCATCACTTCTAATGACTCATATTTCCATTGCTTTGAAGACTACTGGAAAAATAAGGGTGCCTTTTAGATCTGTGTGTATCACCCACTTCTAAAATAGCTGGAGCTGTGGGCTGTGTTGACAACCATAGCTGTCCTGTTGAACTATTTTGAACACCTACAGATGGAACCCATGCTCCTTCAGAGACCGAGCGGAGGAAACAGCACTCTGCACTGGCAGAGTGAGGACACAAACCTTGGTTCACCCCGACATGCAGCGTCTCAGAGCCGCACGCTAGCTCTCAGGAAGGTTGGGTAGCCAAAATGCCCCATCTACCCTCTGGCGCAGAAGCCACCCTGTGTTCAAGAGGTGTTTGTGGTTCCAATTTCTGCTGCTCGGCGCAGCTCTCTTTGTGAGCTTTCTAATGTTTAGTAAAAGATAACAGATTAAACCAAGTGCAGAGATAATGAAATATAAATTAGTAGGTTTGCCAGCCTTTATCCACAGCACTGTCAGAGTATATTATCTGGTATATCTAGTTCAGAGCAGTCAGTTAAATTTCCCCTTATCAGAAACTGAGTGTGAAGTGTGGTAATGTTGCTAAGTGCAGAACAAAAATCTCTCTTTTTTTGCATCCCATGACTGCTCCAGGCAACATTCTTGGAAACCTCTGAGTAGGAAGGAAAAGAAGACCCTGAGATATATACACTGTGACAAGCCAGGAGGCTAAGCTCCACCGGTAAACCGTCCTGTGAGCGGCAGTCGCCTGTGGCTGTGACATTACCACACTTTGCTCAGCTTCAGAAAGGGAAATTTAACTGACGACTGCTATGAACTGAAGCCACAGCCTAAACCAGATAATACACCCTGACAATACTGTCAGGCAAAAAAGGCTGTGTTCCCATTGATTTCATCGCATTGGAGACATATTACCCAGGGCTGTGTATGTTTGAGGGTATATGTGAACACTGTGGGAATATCAAAGGGAAAGGCACACTGATTTGGGCAGAAACAGGCCTTGCAGAGATAAATCCCCCAAGTGCGCTGACTGAAATATATATTATTTGGCAAAGCGGGCATGGCAAAGATATTGATTGTAATTATAACTTAATCCTCAATCTGCATCAGATGTACCCTGCTGGGTTTGTTTAAAGGAGCGCAAAGCAGGGAAAATAACGTTTCTTGCATCTCTGAGTCGTTGCTGAAGGACTGGAAGTCCAATTTATCTGCATTTCTAGCAGGATATGAACATCAATGACAGGCAAAACTCAAAAGGTTCGGAGTTCGGGTTCAGTTCAGAAAGGATCCAAGCTTGTCTTAATCTCTTGGGTCTTGGACTACAGATGCTGCATAAACAGGCTTTGTGATCATATGAAAAAGGCAAATATCTAGTGTCACAATATATATTCTAAAAAATAAAGAAAAATTTTGGAAAGAAAACAGTTCTCATACTTTAGAACATATGCCAGCCTCTAATTATTGGGCCTACGAGAAAACTTTTCTGATGGTGTACAGTCTGTTTGAAAGGAAAAGAAGGTGTTCAGTTCCTACGTTTTCACTAGTTGTTGTTAACGTTTACCTAGCACTTCACTCCATGCAAGTTATAGACCTCAGTGTCTGTAGAAAAATGCTGCTTCTTTTTTACTTCTTTAATTTCTACATTTTCTTTAGCATAAGAAACATGAGGATATTTTACATGATGCCTTTCCTCTTCTACTCCTTGTTCTGACCAGAAATTCAGAGTGCAAGCGGGGAAGGAAATTTGAAAATGCATGTTTTAGGATCTCAAAGAAAGAGTTTTGGTCATACAAATGGCAAGGGTCCAGGATGTCATTTTATCTTTAAGCTTGGATACCATGACTTACTCTTTCAGGGAGGCTTGATCCACAGGTCTGTTAGGTTGTTGGAATCAAATTTTGGTGGAGGACTTGGGAATTTCTGGGTGGCAGGGTCTGAAGCTTTCTTTCTGTTTACAGTGATAAGTACGCTCAGTTCCCATCCTCCTGCAACATCATGTAGGATAAAAATGGAATGAACTTGTCATGATCGGCTTAATTACTCCTAAGACTTTCAGAAGAAGGTGATCAAGCCTTATGGATTTTAATTTGTGCCTACCACTGTAAGGTGAGAGTTTCTGAAAAAGAAAAGAAAAGAAATCATTGGTCAAACAATAGTTTATTGAACTTTTATATAATGGTAGAATTTATAAAAATTATAAAACAGGAAAAAATAAAAGGCCCCTAGCTTCATGAAAGAGATGAGGATTAGTTCAAGTGTCTCAGGTATATTTTGCAATTAACTCATTCGTCACTTCACTGGTGTGCAATCTAGCTGCTTATACTCTCTCTTCCTTGTCCTCAGCAGTTCAACAACTTCAGCCCCAACATTCTGCAAAAACCATAAATTAGGATCCAAGATGAACTGATGTTTCATTTCAAATGTTTCATGCCAGTTTGCAGCTCCCAAATTAGCATGAAACAGCAGCAGAGGAAACAGAGGGATTCTCCTACATTGTACAAAGAGCTGTGTGAACTTTTGAAATGCCTGAGATCTCATTACTGACAACATTTTGACCTCCGAGTTTTCATGTGTTGACCTGGAGGCTGCCTTTGGAAGTAGAAATGCAGATTCCCCATTCAGCATGACTGCGTGGGTTTATCAAGTCAGATGGGGTTTTTTTTTTCAAATACAAAGCAACAGTATGTGGCTTCCAAACCTGAGGAAAAATAATTAAAAATGATAGATATGAAAGTAGGATGAATAAACTATCAGCTAGGAAAAGGCAAACAGAATGCAGTCCTTTCTGCGGTGCTTTTGGTAAGCTTTTATGTTTTGTTGCTAAGCCTGTCGAAGCCCATCCAGAGATTTGGGATTAAAAGCTCTGCAGAGGCTTAAAGTACCAAACAGAAAGCAGGAAAAGAGCAAGAGCTACTCATCTTCTGAAGCTACCTCTAGTTACTCCTGTGACCCAGTTTTATTGGGAATGCTACGCAGAAGCGTAAAGGAAAAAAAAGTATCTGAGACAAGATAATAGATCAAATATTAAGGAAACATTTTCCGTCTAGTTGGAAAAGAAACCAGGTCTAATATTCTGGCCCCACTGAAGCCAAAAAGAGAGTCACTGCCAGTGCTGACAGAGCTGGAGGGTCACAACTTTTAAAAACCAGACTCGTTAAAGAGATTTCAGATCAAAGTTTGGGCAATAGTATTACATTCCAGTTGTTTGTGTCCCAGGAAAGACTGAGAAGTTTGGAAATGTTTCTTAGGGCTCCAAATCAGCAGGTTTCTTTCAATAGAGAATCTCTGGACAGATCTTTGTGTGTCCCATTATTTAAGGAATGGTGGCAGATATCAGTTAAAAATCTGGCCACTTGGTCACATTTTTCACCCATTCTCACTCCATTCAGTTGAAATAATGTCATGGAAGTAGCTCAGGAATTTCACAGAAATTGAAAAAGTGAGAAAGCAACTGCCAGGGAAGGCCAGCAACAAAGAGCTTTGCAGAGCAAAGAAGGCCCCAATGTCAGCACAGCAACCGGCCAGTTTGGATGTGGGATTCGATGTAGATTTTTAGCTTCTTTACACTATGCATAAGACACTTATCACCAATCCCCTTGTTCCTTTGTGGGATTGTTTTATTCCATTGCAACAAAATAATGCTGCAAGCAATTTCTTCTCTCGGTGTCATTTTCATTCCAGTTTGCTCCATGGTGAAAATTCACGGGTTGATGTTGTTTAAATTGTTTTTAAAATACATAGTGTAAAAGCCTCACCTTCAGACTCTGCAAGACTTCCCTAACCTACTATGACTGAATGGAAAATTCTACTGCTCTGATTAAAGTTATATGTAGAGGTGAATAAAACATAAAAGAGGTCTTGAGCATCATCTTTTATTTAGTGTCTTGTCCGATAAGTATGATCACACTTTTAAGGATCACAGTATATTTTTAGACACCTTGTAAAGCACTCAAGCTTTTGCTTAGAGTACTAAGAGTGTATGGTTTAATAAGCCAGTTGACAGAACATTAGTGACATCAAAGCATTGGAAAAAAACTCTGTTTGCTTGCTCTTCCTTTCATCTGACTTTAAAATACAGTGCAATCAACAGGATTGGGAGAGAAAAACACAAACACACACACATACCAAGTGCATGTGATTAATACTATGTGATAAATTATTTGAAAATAATGCAGATTTTCAGGAAACCAAAACATTCCTCTCCTTTTAAATGCAGTAAAGATTTTACGCAAGCATGATGTTTCAATCTGCTCATATGTTGCTGTTTATCATTGGGATTCTTGAAAATATCAGATCGATGCCATGTGGACAGTGTGTAGACAGTAAAGGTGCAAGATTCTTCTCTCTTCTGCCATGAACCCTCAGTTTGTCTGGGCTGCTCGCAAAGAGGGAGAAGAGACCAAAGTTCTCCTGCCTGTTGTCAGTCAAAGCCCCAGGAGCAATGGTAAGGGGTGATATCCACCAGGTTGCTTTGGTGACACGGACACCATACGTGGGATTCATCTTGCCTAACCTAAGATGTCTGCAGGAGATACCTGCTGCAGAGCTAGTACCCTGCAAAGCCAACACAGAGAAATCGCACTTTCAGAGAGTAATTCATCCGACCTCTTTGAGACAAGTGTTTGGAATGAGCTATACTGATTCCTAAACGTGCCTTTTTCTCTCCGTTTTTCTCTTTCTCCTTTCTGTCTACGGGGAGTTTCAATCATTCGGATGTAGATATCAGCATTATACGTGACTAGAGTTAGCTGAAATGAATTCAGTCCCATTTCTACATATGCTACTGTCTCTCTAAGGCTCAAACCTTTGCACAGAATTCATTATATTCAGAACTATACTGCATGAGATGACACCATGACACTCTCTTGGTTGGAGTTTTAGCTCATCAGAAAAGATTACATAACATAGAGAGAGCTCCAGTCCAAGCTAATTGCATGGAAATCATAATTGGCTGACCCCCAAACCTCATCCAGGCATAGCGAGATTGAAATACCATCCACCATACACATTACCACCTCCTACTGGCAGTCTAAAATGAATTCATTAGAGAGGAAGATTTGTACTCAGAACATCAGCTTAGTTTCAGAGATGATCTACTTATACATAAACTTTCAGAGGTCGCAGTTTTGTACCTCAGCCCTACAGTTCTGCAAAATGGGGGGAGCAGTGCGCTCTCTTACATCACCAAGGTTCGTATATTAATGTTTGTTAAGGAGTTATACTACAGGAAGGATATGTGAACATCCCTATAAATATTTCAGTCCCAAATGCCTCCAGTTCTGGGTATCAACTATTTAGCAGGGTTCCTCTCAACAGTGATACTTTTACCAGCTCTAAGGTTTGACTTCAACTCCAAGCTAAAGCTTTTTTAGCATATATAAGGAGTGGGGGCTTTGGATACAGAATTTTGGTCCAAATTCCACTCCTATTATTATCATACGAGTTACTGATAACAGATAAATATATATTTTATATATTGGTATACTGATACCAATAAATCACTCTTCGATATTGGCATGTAATCATAATGGCCTGCCTACAGGTCTTGAGGCTTACCATTATGGGGAGGACAACATCTCTGAAAAAAAGATGGTCTTCTGTTTACACACTGCGTAGCACCTCTCTGCTGTTCCAATACCTTCCAGCAAAGAGGAAGAACAGCAGGATTTCTTGATTCATTGTTAAGCCAAGTGCTCATATCTGTGTTACTTTCCATATAAAACACTTAAAATACAGTCAGCAGCAAATGTAAAGCCAAAGCTGAACAGTGAATTCTCCTTAAGGCCTGATTTTCCAGGCAGTTTTTTGCCTATGGAGATGTTTCAGCATTAATTTTGATCATATTCTCTTTCACACCCTCTATCTAAGGTACTAAAAAGGGAATTCACAGGAATTCGTAAGGTGCCATAAGCAATGTTCTTAGAAGTGTAAAAGAAATGAATACGATAATAGCTTTCAAACTAAGTTCTTCTCAATGTGTTTAGTTCACTGGGTGTTAAAGAACATTTAGTAACAATTTAAGCGAGTCAAACAAGGATGTAATCAGAATTCATCAGATAAGGTGCTATCCAAACTAAACGTTATACATTCTTTGTGTGTGTGGTAAAGGTTTCTCTCCCCTCCTGACCTGTTCAGATGAAAGCCGGCTGGCTTCTTTAAAGTGCATTTTTCAGGGACGTTTGTCAGAGCACCAGAAAAGATGGGGTTGATGCTTTTTCCTTTTTTTTTAAGCATACTGTTTAATACCTCAGCCCACTCTGCATAATGGGAGCTGTCAGCCACTCACTCAGCATGGGAGCCGGGTCTAACTTCTACTGGAAGTTTCTTTTTTAACGTTGGCAGCATGCTTGGCATGGCCACTGCTGCAAATACACTTCAGATCAGGTAAATCATATTCTTCCTGGTGTTAAAAGGTTAGTCCTGCTCAGAGACGGATTACAGCGCATGTTGCGTGTCCTC
Organism: Apteryx mantelli; assembly: GCF_036417845.1. Taxonomy (NCBI): domain Eukaryota; kingdom Metazoa; phylum Chordata; class Aves; order Apterygiformes; family Apterygidae; genus Apteryx; species Apteryx mantelli. Next base: position 135,519,045 of record NC_089980.1, on the reverse strand, counting down.
CTATTTCTAAGTGTGTACAGTCAGGATCTACAGGATTTTTTACGAGCTGGCTGCAAAGCTTGCGCTTGTGTCATCATTCATCCTTGATAAATCATCACCTTACGGAGTCCCACAGAATTTCATCGAGAAGAGAACTTTTCTCAGGAAATTTTAGGCCCTTCAGATTGAACAATGAATTTTTTTACGACGTAGAATACAGTATAAACTTCCCACAGGAGTTTGTTTTCTTTGTTGATGTATACATTTTCAAGTGATTTATATTATATTCCTAGATGGAAATTTTCCATATGCTTGTTTTGCCCGTACTCATCTCCTTAAGACTTTTGCAGACACGAAGAGCACTAGTTCTGTGAATGGGAATTTCTTGGGATAGCGTTAGCAGACTTGGGCCAAAAAAGTACTTTTTGGGATTGCTCCAACAGTATGGGTGATTGAACACCATGTGCTTGTCTCCTGACACAGTTTTGTTTGCCTGTATAGGTGTAGCTCCGATTTCCTGGACGATCAACTTTTGCCTAACAGCTTAGTGATAAAACCATTCATTCAAACCATTTGTCTACTTAAAGGGACCTGTGGGTGTCTCAGACCGGTACGTTATTATGAATAAAAGGGCAGTATCAGCTCTCTGGTAATTGTTCTTCATGTATGTGTCCACAGTAAGGAAGCTATCATGGGGGTTTCTTGGGGGGGACGAAGGCATATGAGGTACAAGCCCAGATGAGTAGTCTACCTTATAGAGACAGCCAGGAGTAGTGTAACAGCTTTGCTTGACTTCCACTTGTAAGCTTTCAGATTTAACCACTTTTTTCCCCCACAGGTTTATATGTATTTAATCACATATGGAATTAAGGCACTTCACCTTGATAGGTTCAATTGCTGAGCTTAGTATTTAGGCTTTGAAGTTTCCTGAGAAGCACTTTGGATACCAGTTGAGGATTTAGACAGAACATTGAACTATGCTGATAAAACTTTGGCAGCAAAATCCATATTTTGGCTCTTCTGATTTTCTGAGCTACCCAATCAAGCATCTAATCTTCGCTTAGGAAGGACAAACCTAAGAAGCCATAAAGACTTTTCCTGAGTTGTAGTCAGGACAGAGAGGGAGCACATATGATCATACATCAAACATTGCACGTTCTTTGGGTCTGAAAACAACACATACATCTTTGAACATGTAACAGTTAGCGGAGGGATACAGATGGATAAATACTAAGGCACATCTTGGTAATCTTAAAGGTCTTCAGGCTTTATGCATTCCCTTTGCAACCTATTAGTGATCTGTCTACTAATATTAAATAAGCTCCTTTAAGGAATTTTCCCGAGGTTGATTTGAATCAGGAACTCTGAGATTTGCAAAAGAGACTCTTTCCCTTCACTTAAAATAAAGTAGTATTTCTACCGAAAGCTCGGTTCGAGAAAACCCTTATGCATATGCCTCAACTGCAGTCAGGCTGGGCACTCTGCAGAACAAGATGAGGTTGCTGACCTAGGACAAAATGCTCCTGATCTGAAGGAGACCAAAACAAACAGGCCACAGCCTGCTACCAAACTGTTAGGCTAATACTGACAGTTCTGTGTAGGATTTTAATCACAGCCACCTCTTGATCCCTGCAGGAATCTATGGGCCCTCTTGAAGGAAAAATGAACAGTGTTCACTTCTTCTCTCACAACATGGACAGTTCCGTGGAACTCAAATCAGACGGAAGCATGTGTTTTGCTTAGTTGTAAGCGCAGTGGTTTGCTGTATATCACTGTGCTTTACATCTCCAATTTTGATCACAGTTTAAATCCACAGGCTACGCTCCTTGGTTTCTGTCATCGTTTTGAATTATGTTTCCCAATTAGACTTATTTTCTAAGAAAAAGAATCCTGTTGTTATTGGTTAGGTTAGCTATTAAGACATACAGTTTAAGGTAATTTAATCCTTGGTACTTTTTGGTAACCCAGAGGATACACTAAAATGTTATTCATTTATTTAAGTAAATATATAGCTTCCCATGCATATATTCATACTTGTAATTTGTATGCCTTTTCATTGCCTTAAAAAAGAGTGAATGAAAAATTACTTACTTACTAAATAGTGCTTGACATTTTACTCCCGATTTGTTTCAAGTGTATTTGTGGGTGCTGGGATTCACATGAAAATACCCAACACCAACATTACAGAACTGTTCTCATTAGTTAAATGCCCCCTCTCCTCCTTTCGCTTCCAGCTGTTTAAATCAACACTGGAAACTGCGCTTGGAAGAATGCCAGATGACTCTGATGAACAAACCGCAGAGTTAAAGTGAAAAGTAGTTCTTATAAGCTGAAACAAGAGGTAATTAAGGAGGGGGGGGGGAAGCCTCCATGCCACAGAAAGGAAAAATATTTACCTTTGGCAAATAGATAAAGAATTCTATGTACGATGTTTTAAAGTCTGCAATTTACTTAAACCCTGACCAGACAAATATTTATGTTCTCGTTAAACTTTACTACTATTCCACTGTGCAGTTAATCATGATAATAAAGATAAAGGTGTAGGCTGTTATTTTCTTTATCAGTCACAGGTAATTTTAATACATTGCATAATCTATTGAGCTATGCTTTATAATTTTTAATTTATAAAGCTTTACTTTAAAAAGTGTGATGAGCCCCCTTTCTGCTCCTGATTGTGCATGAAGATTGACTTGTTAGCTCCAGTTTATGAGAGCATTGACTGGTTTCTGCACACTATTTTTAATTTATTGAAATTATGCCTTTAGATAATGACAGATGCTAGCTCTAAAATAAGTTTTTCTTAATCCCAATATTACCTTAAACAGGAGTTTATCAGTATTTATAAATATTTAAAGTGATCATACTCATTTTTTAAATTTTTAAAGCACAACAGCACAAGCAGAAGCATGTTCAAACTGTTTCTAATTCCCTTCATAGAATGAGATGCTACAGTAGGTGCAATTCCGTTAGAAAAACTGTTGGTTTTTTATGTTTTTTAATGTTTAGCCAGTTTTAAAGCTGCACTTGATTTTGAGGTGCCGTGATGTTCTGATGCATCTTGTCTTTTCCGACGCCGGACCAGTTTCCCAGCCCGGAGCGAGGATGAGAAGTGCTCCGTGGAAACGCTGAGCCTAGCTGCAGCGGCTCCTGGGGCGCCGGCGGGACTCTGTGCTGGTCCTCGCCCGAGACTTGACGCACCGTGAGATCCCTCACGAGCTAGGGAAGGCTTTTGTTCCCTCTCGAGATCAAAGCTGCCCCTTTTCCCCTATTCCCCCTCCTTCTCTTTCCTTCTCTCTTTCTTCACTCCCCCTTCTTTTTCCTTTTTTGAGCCTTTCTTTTCCGGTCATTGTTTGCTCGGTGGGTTTCTGCGACCATTGCTATACGATTGTAAACAGAGAAGAACAAAGCCCATACTCTCCGAACACGCATTATACTGTGTGACTGATCTATTTGTATAGGGCTATCGATTTTCTCCTTCTCTCCATGAACCAGAAGGTGGCATCTGATTACTGGCTTGTAAATTTGCATGTCTCCTATCTTCACTGCATAGACGAAGTGTAGCGATTTCTTTACTTTATACGTTTTATCAGCACGAACACAAACAAAAAAATGCCCAGCCATCTGCATTCTTCAGTCAAACACATGCAGTTACATATATTGTTATTTACCAGTTTCATTTATGATAGTAATAACATAGTACTGAACTTTTTGTTTTAAGGATGTAAACTCACTGTGCATTTATTAATAGGTTAAGCAACACAACTTGGGAGCTTGACATTATTATGCCCATTTTACAGATTGGAAAGTGGAGACAAAAGCGGTCCAAAGGCCTCTTTCAGAGGCAGACAGAAAAGCTGTGACAAATCCAGGAATACTTGAACCTCCTTGCTTTCACTTGTGGACCTTCAACTATAAGAGCAGTCCAACCAAGTAGCGTATTTCAAAAGGTCATGTAATTTTTTAACACTCTTGAATTAGTTCCTCAAAGGTTGGACATGAGCTTGTACGATAGTCAAACCCCAAAGAGCTCTTAGTGTTTGGGATGAAATTAATTCCAGTGAAGATGGGGAGGCATTATGTGTTCCCATGGTAGCTGTTCCACCAAGGAGATGAGTTGTTCCAGTCAAGCTGGAAACATTTGAATCTTTTTACCTAAACAGGCTATGTTTTTAACCTCAAAGGTGTCTGGTTTAATGCTCTTTGTACTGAGTAAAGAACAAATCTCATATATGATTGCCATAATATCAGAGAAAGGATTTTTGTGAGAGCAAAAATATTAGCTGCTGGTTTAATGCCATTCCCAAGAAGCACTGTGGGAAAAAATATTTGGGTTGGTTTGGCTTTGCTTAGAGTTCTCAGTGTATTGAGCTGGCTCAATAGTGCAAAGTCTGATAGGATCTACGCTTTAAATAGTTTTGGAGGTGTTATCATATAAGATGCTTGGAATATTCTGGCCCGAATCATCAGGTGTTGGTTGTTGTCAGATGATCATTATCGCGACTGAAAGTATTGCTATAATTTCCATAGATCCTAGGCAGCAGAAGAGAGCAGGCTGTACCCTGGACAGCTGGCAATACTACTAGATGACACATATACTGATTCTTCTTAAAAACAACAAAAAGAGAGATTGCACTGTGAAAGAGTATCTAGAACATGCACGGAAAGCTGGACATAGATGCACAGATTTTTGAGTTTCATAAATAAGCCAAAAGACCAACCTTCTTCTCCAGGGAAGGAGCAAGAATTACTGGTGCAAGTTGTGAATCTGACTATTGCAAGGTGACAGGAACACGGTGAAATCGCAGTCGTGACTGGAAGACGGGAACTGACAGGAGTGAGCTGTTCAAAATCAAAAAGAATACAGTTAAAGGTGATGCGATACTGATTTATTTAATGCAACAGTAAAGAAACAAGGAGGAATATCTTGGGTGAAAGAGAATCTGTCTGGATCAAAATCACACAGGGGAAGAAAGATAAAAGAAGTATTGGCGCAGTATTTCTTAAAGTCCCTTATAGATTGTCAAGAGCAGCTATGAATACAGAGAGAGATTTTGATGATGATTTCATGCACATACAGTGGTTTTATATAAACACACATATGTATATATTTATAAATGTAAATAAATTACATATTTTATATAGCAGTATGGTTATCAATGATATGAGCTATACATTTCTAAGATTAAAATACTACTAGGAACTGAATCAGTATAAGGAGGTTCTGGCCCCCAAACAAAAGCTGAAGAACGAAAAAACTTACCAATAAGATTCAGTTGTTCCTATAAGAGCTGACACGGTTCTCTAGCAAATTCAATGAGCAAACACCTGATGGATCAGTTTTGGATCAGGTTTCGTTAAGTAATGAGAGTGCTATAGAGAACAGGTCTTCTAGGAAAGGTATTTTAGCAGTGGAAAATATCACGTCATGACTTATATTTAAGAAGGAGGAGAGTGATATCGTCAACTATGCAAGAATTAGTTCAACTTCAGTAGCATACAGGACTCTGAACCTGGGTGGTGCTTGAGGTAAACAGTCCATTCCTCTTATTGCCTTTGCGCTCAGCCCTTCTTCACTGCTTGTTCTAGTTTTTCCTTACTTATTTCTTCCAGTTCTCACTTGATTTGACTTTTGTACTTCTCATTTTTATCTTCCACAAGGCAGCCATGAGTCAGCCACTTTTAAATCAACTTATATTTCTGATCTTGTCCCTGATTCAGACCACCAACAAAGGAAAGAATAAAGGCATGGAGGTAAATGAAAAAATAAACAAAAAATAAAATGCAACTGCTTTTCTAGACAAAGAATATTCAGTGGCTAGAAAGCTGCCATTAATAAATATAGGAAAGTAGAAGATTTTTAATCATCAGAACAGTGAAGAGCAGCTTTCAAATAAGAGAAGTGGAAGCAGAAGTGACTCTCAGCTGGTTTCAGGATCAAGTTTAATATGTTTATCAAATTTTCTGATGCCATTGCTTGCAGTAATAAAGAAGTAGACTTGGTCATTTAGGAAGACTCTTCTACTTTTCTTTTCTGAATTTTGCAATATGGAGCAGAAAGAATGAGATTCATTTTACATCATGTCAAGTGTCTACAGAGCAAACATCTGCAGATAAAACCATACCAGACTTCTTTTATAATCAATGGAGAGGAACGGGCACTTCCGGTGTCTGATCTCATTTCTCCTAGAAATCAAATTTAAGAAGAGATTGATGATAAAGGAAGGGAATCTATACCCATTACCACATTATAAACAAGTGAAATGGGCCCACTTCTGGATTACAAGACAGCTGCCAGGACCCACAACACTTTGCATTTAAAAAAGAAAGTGTGTGCATGTGTGTATGCATATATAAACACATATATGTGCATAGATATATAATATATAGCTTCCCCAAATGAATCCAAGGGAGAAAAATATATACGGGCATGTAAATAACTGCATCCCTCCCCCCGCTTTATGCTACTGCGGTGTTATACGAAGCTTTTATTTATAAAAGGTAGTAATTTTGTTCTAACACGCAGAACACCTGGCTCCCCAGAATACCATTATGGAGAAAGAACGCTTTTATTGTTTTATGATTGTTGCTATCAAAAAACAATAAGAACAGTAAATGCGTTAACTGATATCTAATTGTCTCTCTATGGCTGGTTTGACAAAATAAAACACCAGAACCTTCTGGAAGCAATTAAAGGTATTAATAAAATGGGTTTGCTGCGCACATTTACTGCTGATCATAGCACGGAGCACAGGAGCGCACAGCATACATGAAAACTGCATTATTAAGCAGCATAAAGTGCTCCATATTTGAGGTGAACTTCACTGTTAACTGTTTTGACCTGAGAAACAAAAAAGAGGCAAAACAGAGGAACTTGTTGAATCATATAAAGAAAGAAAGAAATCACTAGACTCTTCTTTCAATGCTTTGCAAACCTTGGGCCAAACTTACCCCTGATGTTGGTTTAGCAGGGCCAGTCCCAGCAGAGAATCTGGGGTCTATGCTCTCATCTTTGGCCAGGTTAGTAAGTATTTTACATAGCTTTGCGGATGGAACTTATCCGCAGGAACAATAAATAAGCACAAATCATGACTTCTTTAGGCTAAGCACAAATGCATTTCATTCGTGGTGAAGACGAACGGGTTTCCTGAAGCGTCTGGAAGCACTGACATGCACCTGCTAAAGGAGGCGTATGAGTTTCTGCGGGCTTTGCCCCATGCCTTGCCATCCAGCGATACCAACCACTGATAGAGGAGTTTCTAGAGATTTTTCTCAGCTCGAAAGAGGAGTGTGTGTGCTTGGATGTGTAGTCACTTGCATGTACCCAAGCAAGAGGTAGAGCTTTTCTAACCAGAAAGCCTAATTGTGGAAGGTAAACCTACTCCTTCAAAACCTTTCCATACTGAGAGCCTTTTACAGTTGCAAACAGATTAAAGGGGTGTTTAAAGGTATAGCATTAAATGAGTACAAATAACTGTTTTACGTAAGTTGCCTGGGGTACATCAGTAGCCTTCTAAATGATCAAAAGGTATAGCTGGAGGCAAGGTCCAAAACCACCTGCTTATATGAAAGACTTTTATATGAGGTAGCTGATATCATACATTTACATTGATCTTCCTTTAAACACTGTAATGAAATCAGCATCAAAATTATGTTAAAGTAATGTTATGTCTACCTTAAAGCGACGGGAGCGAGAAAAGCGCAGCTCCATCCTTGCGTTGCCCCATGCGCAGCACCACCAGCATCGTGTGTTGCACCTGTGTCTGTCTGCGGGTCGGCAGCGCTAAGCCGTCCTAAACTTTTTTAAACTAATTTTGATATTGATTCAGCAAAGCTCTGAGGGACGTACTTCAGTTTAAGCACGTGAGTAGTTCCACCTAACTCAACGAAGGACCTCAGCCCGCGCTTAGCGCTATCTTGAGCTAGGGACAAATAGGGGTATTTTGCTGAAAAAGGCCCAGGTTTGCCTGCCAGTCCTTCACAGTGCCTGAAATCCCTGTTCTGAAAAGCACTTAGCTAAGCATTTGGTGAATTTAGCTTCATCAACTGTCCCACTGGCTTTAATGATGCTCTTGATACACTTTTAAAAATATGCTTCAGTGTCTTGCTAGATGAGGATAAAATGATAAATACTTTGTATAATCTATCCCAAAAGCATACGCTTAACTTTTCACAAGCGTTTAAGACTCAACAATTTCACTACACCTTAAATACAGCTTGCAGTTACTGCTTTGCTGTGCTGAGGTATTTTATAATGGAATTTAGAGCAAAAGTTAATTTGAAAATAACTGAAAATTCTTCTTCTAAGTGTGGTGCTTCTGAAAACATCACCCTTAATTGCTTTAAGTCGTTCAAAGCTCAGTGTATCTTAACAGTGCAACAAGCTTTGCTTATAGAATATTTGTGTATTAAAAAAACTAAGAAAAAATAAATCACGCTAACCTCTGCAACATTATTATCCGCTGTGCATTGGTCATATCTTTTTATCGGGCTTTACCTTTTAAATCTCTTCAACATATCTTGATATCTGTAGTGTACATCCTCCTAAGCAAAGGTGGTCCTTGAAATAATAGTCAATATAAATGCAGTCAATACCACATAATACTTCTTGGGGAAGGTAAATATCGTGATATAGAAACAGTTGCCTGCCTATCAGCCTGGCTGTTTGCAATCACAGTAGTAGAAAACACTAGTTCATCATGGCTAAAGGTGAGGCAGAAAAAGTAGGAGATAACTTTCTGTTATTTGGTTGTGGTTTGGCTGCCGAGAGGAGCTTTAAAAAGCAGGTAGCCAGATCTTTCTTTCCTATAATATTGCTGAGCTACTTCTCAGTCGTTGCAGGTGGAAAGTCAAATCCTGAACTCAGACGTGGACCAGATTGATTTCCCTTGCTAAAATTTGGCAATATAACTGACGTTTTATTTTCTCCTTTCAAACTAAAATGTGCGGTTCACCTTTAACATGATTTTTTTTTTTTTAAAGAAAGAACCCAAGGAAAAGTCCTAAAAAGAAACCTGAAAGGACATTGATCATCTCCTTCTCCCCCATGAACACATGCACAATAGAAAGCTTTTAAAGTGCCCTTATTGTCAAGATACTGACCTTGTTTTAAAAATATGACATCTTTGTGTTCTGCATTTATTCCCCAAGTAACTTCTATCCCCCAAAAAAGGAAAAAAATAAAAAAAGAGAAAAAGGGGGGGGAAAGGAGGTTTGTTTTCTTTTTTTTTAGATTTGAAATACTTAGACCATATTGCTTATAAAAAAGCTGGAAATTCTCACAATTATATGCATTACCTTTACACAGAAAAGTGTTTACAAAGTCTGGGGAAAAGGAAAAGAAAAGAAAAAAAACAGCCAACCTCAGGGTTTAAAAGACTTTTTCAAGATATCATTTTTCTCTCCAAGGTGCTGAGCTGGCGTCGATAAAAGACCTCTCTTTGAGAAGAAAATGCAAAAAGTCAAAACAGCTTTCCATTTTAGAGGAAGCTTTTCTGTGCATTTGCCACCATTTCAATGAGTTCTTCCCCTCTCTCGACAGTCAATATAAGAGCACTGACTATATTAAAAAGAAAAGAAAAGAAAAAAACTGTGTTATTTGGGCTAGGTGTACAAAAACTAAAACAAAACTTACAAAATGCTAAGGTCTGTAAGGCAAGGATGTGGAGACAGAAAATGATGGTGAGGTCCTCTAGACCCCAATTCAGGTCAAACAGAGGACCACTTAGTCCCATGAAGGTTATCGATATTGCAAGCTTTAGCACCAAATTGCTCCTTTCACACAGGTAGGAACAGCTGGGCAGAGGGAAGATGAGAAGATGAGAAGATGACTTGGATTTTTTTTCCTCCAAATCCACAGACCAGAGAGGCTGAGCTGGCGCAGAACCTAATGCAATCTGCAGGTTGCTTGGCCTGAACAGGCCACTTCTCTAATTAAACTATTAGAGGAGCCTGTCCATGCCTCCCCTGTTAGGTTCAAGCCTGTTTTGAAGCCCAGCTCACCTAGTATCCCCGTGATTAACAAGAAAACAGGTACCAAGCACAGACATAGCCTGAGCTGTGGAGTTGCCTGATTCCTTAGGAGAGGCATTCACGCAATACAGTCAGATCAAGGAGGGGAAGAGGAGGATGAGGAAGCACCTTGTAGCTGAGTCCCCAGCACATATACTGAGCTCAGTTGCTTCATAAACCCACTTTAGATGCTTTGGCTACTTCTATATTAATAAACTAAATAGGCGAAGGGAACAGACTCAAGCACTGGCAAGTGACTGCTCACACTGTTAAAATGGTCCTATGGGCCCTGGTCCAGTTTTGGCACTGGCCAGGTAGCACTGACCCAAACAGCTCCCAGAGATGGCTTGAGAGTCAACCCCAGCCAGGGACCATACCCAACAGCCAGTGCGGGTGCTACGTCATGCTTGGGGCAGAAGAGAAGTAGCTGTGTCTCGTGGGGACTGTGTGTACGAGCACAGATGTAGATCACCGGCATACCACCTGCTTTTGGGCAGAGTCTTCATCTCATAGCAGAGACCTAGTTCTTGGCTTGGTGTCTGCTTTATCAGGACATTGCAGTTACATGTTGTCCTATGTGATCCACGTGAGGATGGAGAAGCTATTTATTCCTCAGGTAAACAAGCGTCAGTACTGAAACACCCTAGCAATTCTGAGGCTGACTACAGAAATACAGCTTCAGAGTCCAGGGGAAATTTTTTTGGAATATTTCCTTTCTTCTTTTCTTTACAGATCCTGTTTGGATGAGCTCACTTAGAGCAGTCCTCTCATTTATGCATTCTCCTCTAACCCTCTGACCATTTTCATCAACCAGCTCCATTTTTCTTTATCTCTTGCCTCTTTCCCTTGGGAAGGCCTCTTCAGAGAAACACAACATGAAGAGTCAAGTTCTTAGGGCTTCTGGGTTCACCCTTAATGGTTTACCAACATATCCATAGCACATTTTTAATAAAACTGCTTTGCAATATGAGGCAGAGAACTCTGTTCAGATTGTTCATGTTACCTTATGGTGTTTCCCCAACAGCAACAAAAATATATAACAAAAGAAAGAAATAAAAATGGGCTAAATAAATACAACCTATCTCCAAACCAGCAGCTATCTGGAACAGGTATATTCTAAGCATTGTTCTGATTGCAAAACGTTAATTCAAAGCTTTGGCTAGAAACATAAAAGTGGCATACAAAAGCCGAACAGAAAACTGAAAAGATCATGCACTAAGCTAATCTCATGGTCTCAAATAACTAATTTCATTTAACAAAAGTACACAAATATATATGAATCCCCAATGGCTCTGTCCTAGACGCTAGTAAGCAGATTCTTTCTAAGCATCTTGTAGTTTTTAGGAAATGTCTGCAAGGGATGCATCTGTTTCTAATTCACTGTCCGTTTCCTATAAAGATGACTAAGATTAAAATAGAGTGTAACTCATTAAAACACAGGGGTAAATTTAAAAAGCATGAATAAAAAGCTCCCTTACAACAAAAACAAAATAACTGGGGAGCACAGGGTCCTTTGAAGAACGTGCGCTGGTGGCTCTCCACCACTCTGCATGGCAAGATGAATTTTCAAGTACTGAGTCTGCAGTTACTCCTTAGCAAGAGGCACATGAACTGGAAAAACAACCGTTGGGGATGGTGGCATGAGGAATGTTGAGCCAGCAAATGTCATCTATCATCTCCCTGCCAACGAATGCTGAATTCACCATCTCCCTTTGTGATACAGGATGTAGGAGACCAAAGTAAATACCTGTTGTCAACACCTGGAACTAAAAAGACCACCTGCCAGGATTGATTGGCATGACTCGCCTTTAACAAAAGCTGCCTCAAAAAGACTACAGGACAGAGACAGGCAGGCAGAGTTCAGAAGGAACTTAAATAGCACCGCATGCTCCCCATGACAGCTTTATCTGAATCCTGCTCAAAGCCACCTCCCCTTGCTTTCTAATTCACAAGTTACTGATGTCTTCAGAAGTGGGAAAAGAAGAGAAGAAAGGATATAGTTTTTCCTCTGCTTTCTGCAAGAATAACACATGATGTATTAAGCTTTGGTTATGGATAATGACAGCTGTAATTTAAGAATCATCATGCAGTTCTATTGTCTGGCCAAATATTGTTAGGCATTTCACACAAACAGGGGCTTGGTGTTAACGCACACAGTCTTGAAAAAATTGTTTTTAGCAGGTCTGACATCTCTCAGGGGTCATGCCCTTGATTAGACTTTTCCCCCAAACTTGAAGATGTTTCTGGCAAAAAAAGCACAGTAGGACATTCTGCTTTTCAACAGGAGAGGGACTATCGGTTCTCTTGTCCTGTATTTTGTCCTCTGCAAGAAAGCAAGGTAATAAGGTCACTTGCAGCCTGAGAACTCCTGCCTCCCACTGATGCCTTTCTCAAAGTACCACAACTCCCAGCTCCTGACCCTGCTGCACATTATTGGAATCTGCTTACATGTTGTCTTTGGCACTCATGTCACAGCTTGCTGAGCCCTGAAATGTCATTAAATCTTTTGTACGGCAATAAGTGCGTCAAGTACCTAACATTCAGTTTCCTTCTAGCTACAACCTGACATTATTTGTATTTATGAAAACTGCTGAAATGTAAGTATAGTAGTTATTTATACATACTTTGCACTGACGCAAACAGTGAAGTAAGGAGACAGTATATGTGTACTGGGATTGCTGAAACTGAAAAGAATAAGAGATACTGGCAAAAAGATAATGAGGTTTCAGTAAATACTCTCATGGAGTCAAGATGACCATGCTGTTGTCTACTGGCTGTTGAAAACCATAGTGATGAGACAATTGAGTCTTTATCTAACTGAGACAAAATAGACTTACGGCCCAGGGCAAACAAGTTCAGGAAGTAAAAATTGATATTGGAGCTCTAGAACTTCCTCCTGATGGTGTCACAAGAGCTTGCAACTCCCAGACGTCCTAAAGGGTCCAAAGCCCATCTTTTCTTGAGAGGAAAAAGAAATGAGACAAGCTGAGACAGAGATAGAACTGCAGAAAAAGGACAAGACCTATTTTTGCAGGAGTGTAGGGTTGTTCTTTGTCTGGTTATTTAATTATAACAGTTTATAAATGGATCTATAATATGCTACGTCTGGATTTGTTAATTTGAGTCATGGGATGGTATCCCATAAACTGCAATAACCAAAAACTGTATAAATGTATGGCTGAGGAAGTAGTTATTGACACTATTTTGTCATAAGAGTTTAGAGAAGCCATAACTCAGTTTCCTTAGCTTACTGATTCAATGGTGGTTTTTTTTTCAATGTCTATTCTACCAAGATCATCTTACAGACATCTTACAGAGCCTGACCAAAAGCTCACTGAAGTCAATAGAAACCTCCCTTTGAAAGAAGCAGGACTATACTGTAATATTTATTGTAATAAATACTCTGTATAGGAAGATGATCACCTATAGGTTGATTTAGTTAGATTGTAAGTTGTTTGAAAAAACAGAATTAAAAAAAAATAGAAAGTTAAAGAAAGGGGGAAGAGAAAGCATCTGCCAATGAACACTGAGGTCTCCCATTGAGACGTAGACCTCTACCACCTATTGTGTCTTCTACTACCTGCTTTCTATGTGATCTGGAGCCTGTCATGTAATTTGTAGGTGCTTTGGACAGAGATTCTACAAAGCATTTAGTAACTAAAGTGTCATTCAGATGCAGTTAGGGCCTAATTTCTGTGGTACAACCGAAGAAAATGTGCCCTTGGCATAATAATCTAGTGGTTAAATTGGTAGTGCAGAAGGTAGGAGACCTCATTTGTAGCCTTCCTTTGAGCTGGGGGTGGTTATGACAACAGTTTCCACGTCCAAGCAGAGTCTTCACACCATTGTGGTGCTCTGCAGGTTTCTGTATGCTTCCTACTGAAACTGGACCACTCTTCAAGACGGGCGAGATTCAGGGGGCCAGAAGAAGAGAAGACAGAGAAAATCTGCAGTTTGAGCACTTGGCTGGAAGTTGGAGCCTTTGGTTTCTTCCTTTGGGGATGCTTCTGGTTGGTATAAAATAACTATCTAATGCTAAAGGAACATCATCTCAATCCCCTGGCTCAGCAATCTCACAGCATAACTGTAGTGAATCCCTATGCGGGCACTTAATTCCACTTCTTCCTACCCCACGAAAAGATAGTACCAGGATTACCAGGATTCTAGGTGCCCATTTCAGCACTGTAATCCCTGTGTTGAACACGTTAGCTCCCAAGTGAAAATCTAGGGCTGAATTTCCTTCCCTGTGGCTGTTGCATCCCTAAGATGTTTGGAATATAAAGTTTTCAAAAACAGATATTCTCTTCTTAGCTGCTTATAGAACCAAATACATGCAATAAATGAGTGGACAACAATACTCAGTGAGAAATGTTTACTAATATAAGCAGGACAGATTGCTGATAATTATATAGCCTATATTTGTTTTTAAGTGTAATTTTGCCTTTTTTCCCTAGACCATAGTGTCTTTTCCTCTTTAAAACAATTTGAATTTCCATTAGTAAATACCTTAAGAATTTCTGAGCAGGGTGATTTTTTGCATCAAATCTTAACATTATATTGGCAGACTTAAAATATCTAGCAACCATTTTTATTATTATTCTTTTTTTGTACTTGCATTCAGGACTGAGAAATACACTCAACAGCAATGGGTACGTTTTATGGATGTTCACAAACAAAAAAGAAAAAAAAAAAAAACAGCATAAGATACAGCCCCAGCAAAAGCAACGAAAACATCTCCCTTTCAAAGCTTTCATTTGGTTGCTAGGAAAATATTTATGAAATGCAGTTTAATGCATTTGTTGAAAATTAACACAGAGATGCATTTGCAGCTAATTAACCTATTCTCAAAGAAAGCAATTGGGAAATGCTTGATTAATGTTTAAGGCATAAGATACACACAAAAAATGTAGGCAAAACTTCATCATGGCCCCCAGGAGACCGCCGTGTGACACAATCTAGAGTCTGTGTGTAGCTCACTCTCCACAGGAACTAATTTTGAAGCGCCAGAATGCTGTGAATTGTCTGTAAAACACTGTAGAAGAAACTCAGCGTAGAACAGAAGGCATGCTTTCCTTAGGAAGAATGCTGATAAAATTTTAATGAAGTAACATGTTGTCATGGGGATTTGTTGCTATTCATTAATTCATTGTGCTTTTCCCCTATAGTTTTGCTGAAGTTGAGTGACAAATTGTCAAGTAGCAGTCTTAGAGGTTTAAAGTTTCTCATTGATAATCCAACTTTCCTGCAAATTGTTTTAAAGCATCTAGTGTTTATGGAATAAGAGTTCTGAAGTAGCAGAGAGTTAGACTCATTGGCATGGGGGGAATCAGGGGACGGGCTGTGTTTACCATCTCCCCTCGACCACCTCACCAACAATCTGGCTATAATATCTGCCTCCCAGACACAATTCCTAACATGTCTGAATATATTCAGGCATGCTCACACTATCGGTATGCCCATATTTTCAGAAAGAAAACAAATGACCGGAAAAATGTATATCCTTTCCATTAAATGTGGGATAAAGAGACTGGCTGGAAGACTATGATGGGTATCACTGATCTCCGAGTTATTGATATAAAATAAGGCTTATCTTGTGGGCAAGGCACTTGGGTGTGAGATCTGTTGTGAACCTGCTGCCGCAGTTTGTTTGGAGAGGGGAATTATCAAAATAACCCCCATCCGATTGGTGAGCGACTACAGGAATCTGCATTTACAGGAAAACAGGTCCATAAACCACCCAAAAGAGGCTCTCTTGACTGGCACTGCAACGAAAGAAAGGGTTATGTTCAGATCATAAAATGGTGGGGTACATGGAAGATGAAGTTAACCGACCTTCATTTGGGGAGATACGTTGACTCATTCATGGCTCTTGTCTCAGGAACAGAGTGCTGTTTCCTTATATGACATATGCTTGCGCATCACAGTATGTTTCCTATGTTAAGCTTTGCAAATATTCATCCCCAGCACAGTCTTTTTGAGTGTTTGATGGTAAGATAACATTTCTCAATGTAAGAAGTTACCCTAACATACCTGAATGCCATGGAGAATGACAAGAGGGGTTATATTAGCCAGTTCTAGCTGGATCAGCTGCTTATTATACAGTTGTTTCTTCTTCTTCTTCTTCTTCTTCTTCTTCTTCTTCTTCTTCTTCTTCTTCTTCTTCTTCTTCTGGTAGGGAAAATACTTTCAAGGTTTTCAGGAGTAACATCAAGTTTAAATTTTACACAATGAAGTGATATTCACATTTTCTGGGCTGGCATCCAGCTGTTTTCCAGATTTGATGAAATATCACAACTTAAATAGCTAGGGTCTAATACCAGACATGGTCATGAAAAGTCCTGGACTCTGGAATTGAATTCCCCGCTAATATAACTAAGACTGAAAGTAGGGATCTTAAATAAACACTTCTAGGCATTTCTGTTTTCCCTGACTTCCCTGAGCGTCAGCAGTTGATGTGTACATTTCAGTCATGTAGGGGCTCTGTAGGAGACAAAATTATTTGATGAATAGGGTAATCTTTTATGATCTGCTACATTTGGTTGTTTTAAAGATGGCACCCGTGGCTTTGACATAATACCTACAAATGAAAGAGCTTTTCTTTCCAAAGATCACTGTGAATTTCTCTTTTCCCAGGTGTCCAGAATAACATGTCCAACCACCAGGAATCCTGGAGCTCTAGATGGCTCTAGATGGTTCAGTCTAGCAGAAGCTGTCCTGAAACCATCCCTTAAAACTTTGAATTTCATAGCAGCTCCCTCGTATCAGAGTTCGTGTCCACGCTGCGTTGGCAGGCCTGCTCCCACACGGTTTTGCTGTTTGATTAAGTTCCAAACTAAGATCTTGTCTGGAAATGAGGAGACTGAGCATATCAGTCCACAAGAAGTTGCCTCGATGGTGACAAACACCTACTAGAGCCTGGGTGAATGCGCCCATCTCACAGCCTCTGTTTCTCTGAATTGCTGTCCAGTTGCAGCCAACATGGACCAGTTGCTGCAAACACGGACCAGTTGCTGCTGATCTGAACTAAGAAAATAAGGAGGAAGAGTCTCTCTGCAGTCCTCGGTCGCCCAGCCATCACCCAGCCCTGCTGGTCATGCTGTGGCTTATTTGGAAGCAAGGTGGCTCCTGAGTTTTAGCTTGTTTCTATTATTTCATGTTTTCTGACATATTTGCTCACTTAAATGTGGCCAGAGCAAATCTGTGATTGAGAAACAGTAGGAAAAAATAGACTCAACAAATAAAAAGCACTACAGCTCCAATCAGGAAAAGGAGACTTCCAGAGCCGAAAGTCTGGACCCTCCGTGGGTGTAAATCAGTGCAACCACAGATAAGTGTGACTTTACACCAAGTGAGAATCCAGGGCAGAGCCTGCTTTGTTAGTATTAAATGAGGAGTTAAGCCAAATTATCCTGATACACACTGGATCACAATCAAACCTCCTATAATCCTCCACCTAGATTTTCTCTGCTGTCTTGCCTGCTGCATCTAAATCCCCTTTTAAATACACTTGCCTTTCATTTCAGCAGGACCTTAGCATAATTTGCACTTTAATTCTACCTTTCGCTAAATGATCTTAATGTGCTTTACAGGCATTAATTGATTAAGGCTCTGGCTGCTCTTAAGAGTGGGTGTTTTTATCCTGAGCTTATCCGGGTGGGATATTGAAACATATCCAAGTCAAGTAGCAAGCTCAAGGTCGCAGGAGGGGGGTGGAAGAAACCGGGAACAGAACCGGACCCCCCAGCGCCGCGGAGCCGCAACCTCTCCGCTCACGTGTGCACACGGGTCTGGATCCAGCAAGCCTGCGCGAGGCCTCGCAGTGACATATAATTAATTTGTTACGAATGCCTATAAATAAAATAAACGCTGAAATGATCCGCACTTCTCTGTTGTCAAAAGCATCCCCCATCTCTCGCAATCCCCGCTCCCTGGCTGCTGACATTATTTCTTGGTTATCGGATGACAGTTCAGTGCCTTGAGTGTTCCTCTCGCTGTAGGGTTAGTAGGATAATTGACAAACCACAGGGACCAGATCCCTGGATTAGGATGACCAGACTGTCAAAACAGCCGTGACAAACTCTCACATCAACTTCCACCGCAAGTCAAGTCTACGAGGAAAAAATGCACCTTGGCAGGGCCGGAAGGGAAGTCTTTAGTTTCAATCTTTTCCCACCGCACGAACAGCTAGAGCAGGGGGAGGAGAGAGCACGGATCGTTCTGTTTAATTCATAGAAAACTCCGTTACAGCGAGTCACAATTAATTAGAGTACTTGAGTAAACATTTTGGGGTCCTATTGTGTTTGCTTAATGTGTTTACTGGAATGCATGACAGATGTCACTTCTGTTTCCTATTAGAGACTGACAAACGACTGCATATTCTGCGCGTGTGCGCGCACGGAGAGAATGCAGCCCACACGCACACACGTACACAATAGACTTGCTTTTGTAAGGTTAATATTAGCATCTAAACGTTGCGGGCATTATCTGAATTAATTAGTGTTTACACAGGCACTTTAGAGATTTGAAGTGTTGCAGAACGCTCGCTATTATTATTACCGGATAACTGAGGGGTTTTTTTGCATTTAAATGAAAAAAAAAATTTTTTTTGAAACAATAGTCAAATCATTTGCTTTACTCCATGTCACTTTTAACATTTCTTCCAGACTTTCAGAAATTCAGTCACACATCTTTGAAATGGCAGCTAGAGTGGCATCTGTTTAGAAAAAAAGAAGAGGTGTTCTCCGTATAAAAATTTATATTGTGAACTGTTAAAAAAAAAAATAAAATGCAAATACAGGAGAAGGTTCTTTACTTAGTTCTGCCAGCTAACACAGGATATAGGGGCGCCTATGATTAGAAATAGTCAATTATTTTTAAAATATAAAACTTTAAGATTGTTCTTCATGTATCCCTCGGGGTTCGGAATATGATCAAAATGGTTTTAAAATAGTTAATCAGTTTTTTTTTTCTTCAGTCACATTCAAGATAGAAAACTGAAGTTAGAAAAGAAGAATCTATAAGCACTTCTTTACATGTCACAGAAAGCAAAAGAACTATTATTATATTGAGAATGAGAAACCAAAGACAAAAGGAGGAACTGACATTTTCTACATGTTAAAAAAAAAAGACGTTTGGTTTGCATATCCCAGATTTTTGTGTTTTTTTTTTTTCTCTGAGAGGCAAAGAAGTTTTGCAATGGGGGAAAATTATTGACTCCTGAAGCAGATTATTGTTCATCTGGATGCTAAAAGCCCTTACATGTCTTTTTAATTTAAGACTTCTTTAATTCTTGTAATTATTTTAGCTACACAGCCCTGTCTGGTCACTGAGCTCTTTAAAAATGGTTCCCGCTCTGCCCTTTGATTAAAGGAGGTAAAGAGGCACATGCATAAACAGGATCCATGTGGTTACAGAAAAACGTGCAAAGAAAAGCCAGATCTGGAAACATTTTTAGTCATGGTGCACAAAGAAACTTTCAAATGCATCTAAAAATTCCTGATATCTATCCAAACGAATCTTTAGTTGCCAATAGGGCTTTGGGGAAAAAAAAAAAAAAGTCAAAATGAAGGACCAAGGTCATCAGCATCTTCTAGAATCTCTTTTAACAGTCTTGGGTCAAATGAAATTTCATTAGCTTCGGGGAAAGTTTGATGAAGTCCTGTGTTGTAGGAGTGGTATCTCCTTTGCTGAGAGAGCCAGATAAAAAGTTGATTTTTGGCCTTAGGCCAGTCCTGCTTATTACCTGTGAAACTCAGTGTCAGCGGGAGGTTTGAACAAAAACTCCTTCCTTTGTCCAGCCTGCTGGTTTCTTCGCTAACATGGTCCTTCCCGGTGCGGTAGAGCGAAGCTGGTAGTAGGGGAGAGGCAGCAACCCGACAACGGAAAAGGGCAGGATAGATGATCACGTCTGGGGAAAGTTGAAGGAAGATATTGTAATAACCTGGAGTGGAATGAAACACCAAGGTAAAGCAAAACCTGACCTCACACCACAACACTTGGACCAAATTTTTCTTTCAGTTCCAGAAAAAAAGTATATAATTAGCTGGAAACTTACTTTTCTTGCTGATTATTATGTGCTTTCACACTTGCCGATGTCAACAACACCCCCCCAGGGCATGTCTTGATGCTGCAAGTATGTTGAGGGAAGTTTCTAGCCTGATTATATGCAAGAAGGTCTTGAAATTTTCTAAGAAAGTCTATTCTCATTAAATTTTCAGCAATAATTGGAGTTAGTGGCAGTCTTCTCCAACAAAATCATAGATATTTTGGTTACTTGATACCTTAAAAATGCACGATATCAAAATCAATATGTTACGGAACTTTTGTTTAAAACAAAGTCATTTTCAAATGAAAAATCTAGAAGTTTCCTGTTAAAGACGATAACTTGAAATGTCTCATTCTTTGACAAAATGTTGTTTTTTACTACACAAAATAAATCTATGAAACTGAATTAAGTTCATAAGACCTTTTGGTATCTGCAGTTTTCATAGTTCCACTATAGCATGAGACACCCAGCAGAAAAGTTAAAATATCCCAAAGCATAATCCGTGGGGATAATTTGAGGTTCATGGATAACTTAAATCCTCTGATTCAACAGTTCTGATTTAAGTAATTTCATACAACTGGAGAAAAAGATAGTGCTCCCAAATTTGTCTGAGTTATAAACAAATTTGCCCCATAAGAGAGTGACGTGATTCAACATAGCAGAAACTGCAGCATTACGGTTTGAATAATTTCTTGTTAAATACTACAAGCTTAGTCATAAGGTCTTCTCCTGGTTAAGGCTTCCTCCAGTGTAACAGAAATGAAAATTTCAAGCCAGAAGCATCCCCCTCGTATTTTATGCAATTACCGGCCCATTTAGAGACTTACCTGGTAGCTGTCAAAGCACATCGAGCTGGTGGAACTGCAGATACCCTGATTTCAGGAATTGATGAACCTGTTGTTAATAATAGCCAGGAGTCACTACCCACCTCACCATTAGGTGACTCACCTTGGTACCATCTAAGCTGTCAAAGCAACCCCAAAACTTCCTGCTTCAGCAGAGTACCTTACCCTTGCAGCATCAGGAGAGGAGGTGATTTTTCTTGAATCCTTTGGTAATACATGTAAAACATGACTGAGACCTCCAAAAGCAAAAATCAAGCCAGTGCAGTGTTAAGAATAGTGGGGAGTCATCAATTGGATAGTCTTCTGAACATGGTCTAAATAGGAATAATATTTAATACATTAACAACATAAATGTCCCAAGAGAGACTGAACTGACTTATCCATTTGCATGTAAGAAATCTATGTAGGCCATGGACATTATGAACAAGTAGGGCCAAGCCCTCAGATGGTATAAATCAGGACATCTCTAATTAACTTTGTGTTTCTGGAAGGAAGGAAGAAATGTTTTGTGTGAAAATTATTTTCCACTTATAAAGAACAGCTCTGTGTTTTTGCACTGCTTGGAAGTTCACCCGCAAATTAGGACTGCTTTTTTATGGCAAGTTTTGAATTTTTAATCAAGAACAGCCATTAGAGGAAAGTTAAATAGTCAAAAACATCTGACCCATCTTCTTGTTCCCTCCTTGTCCCATCTGAGCTGTGTTTAAATATATGTAGCTGAAAGATGCTGAAGGTGGCTTAAGATTTGTCTGACGTAAGATTTGTTACCCGCGAGTAACTCATTCCCACCCACAGGCTGGTTCAAAGAGGTGTATGAGCTTGCAGCTAGCTATTGCTAGAGGAGCTTTTAGCTGAGTGAAGAATCCAGTTGTTATTCCTGAGTTGTTTGGGATAAACCATGAGGTCATCAGTGTTTCTATATCAGGTCTTCATTCGGCAAGGCCAAACCCATAAGCCTGAACTGTTTCTTTTCATTTTTCATTTTCATTTTCATTTTAGAAGAAAGAGAATTATGCATAGGAAAAATAACATATATGATATATACATGTATTATGTGTGCATGTATAATAAAAGTATTTATGTTTTTAAAAAGGAAGATAGAAAAGAAAAATATAATGACTTCCAGGCTTAGGATTCATGCCTGAACATAGTAGACATTTCTGACCTCTCTTCCAGCAATTACAAGGGTTTGCTGAGATGTGTCAAGAAGCCAAAGCAGGATGGATGAACGAGGTCCCACAGCAGGTACCATCAGTAGCCCATGAGGTTCTGCCTTCAGCCTGGGTGCCACCGGGCAGCACTGCACAGGGTCTCCAGGACTGTGTCTAGCAGAAGTCAGTGGCAATTTTCCATTAGAAGTCGATTACTTCTAGTGGATGCAATTATGCTGGATGTGTAAACAGTCCAACAGGGATCTGGAGTAAGTCCTCATCTTCTTGCAGAGTGCAGGTCAGCTGAAGTAATTTACTGGCTACCGTAGGTTTAAAACTGCCTGACTTCAAGATCAGACAGGAACGTCTGTCACAAGCCACTTCTGCTCCCCGATCGTGTTTACCAGGTTTATCAGTCAGGCATTTTCTGGATCACTTGTGACTCCTGTGGCTGCCCGTGTTCAATATAGCCCACAGAAATCATACCTTGTGTGAGACTGGAAGGGAGACTGTAAATGTGCCTGTATTTTTTCATCTTTGTGTTTTTGCTGTTTCAGCCACATTCATGCTAGTGTTTGCTGCTCTGTACCGAGCTGGATGAGCAGTCCGTTGTTCTTCAAAACTATTTGTCATTAGATCCCTTCAAACTAAAGCCTTATGCAAAAAAAATGGAAATTATTACTCAAAAAAAGCAAGACTTTTTTCCGATGCTTGGAATAGTCAGACTTTCTAATTATTATATTATGGTAGTGCAAAACTTCAATTTGCATAGTTCAAAACGACTCTTCATTTAAAAACATATAGCACTAACTGTAAAAAAAATCATGGAAATTGATCTGGAAATATTTATAATTCCAAGGGAGAATAGTCTAATTGATCCTGACCCGCAACCGTTAGGGATTTTGTTTTGGAACATTTTTAAGATTTTAAATCCTTCATCAATCTTTTTTTTTCACAACAGGATAACATTTTCCTGGGTTACTCAAGTCCTCATTCACCAGCCTTTTTGAAGTTCTTACTGCTTCATGTAAGCTGGGTAAAAATGTAATGGTTTCATTTATTTCCATCCAACTTCTGGCAGTGTGACAGGATGACAGTTAGTTTTGGAGGTGAGTTTACCTACATTTTTTTTCTCCTGAAAGTGCTAATTTCCAAGCAAACTTGGCCACATACAGACCCCCTATTGAGAATACTCCCTGGCATGTGTTAACCTCCAAATGCACCTGGGAATTGTTTGGGAGAAGCTAATTAGCCCACCAAAATCATGACAAGGTCTTTTCTAAAATGTCAGTAATGTAGAAAATTTAGTTCCGTTGTGTGACCCCCGTCATAGAAGTAAAGATGCAGCCACTGAAGCCTCCTGCTCAGGTGCTACCTGATCTTAGGAGCTTCATACTTCCCCCTGTGATAGGAAGTCCTTCTGCCTGCTCACTCCACACTGCACTAGGAAAGTGCTTAATTTTTGAGCATGTTCTTGGGGATAAGCATGTTCTCATTACTCTTATTACTTTTATTCTCATCTCTTACTTCTTTGAGCATGTTCTCTCCTCCTTCCAAAGAGCTCATCTTGGCCCAAAGCATGATGAGGACCCACTGGATAAATTGAGGAGAAAAACCCTTGGCTGGAAGGAGCCTCCTGTACTGTTTTTTTTCCCTTCTCCCACCATGCGAGTTGTATATGCTAAACAAACCATGAAATGGAGTCTGGGACTGTGCTCCAAAAAAACGTGTCTCCACCTAGTCCAAGAAGAGCCTCTTTTGTACAAAGGCAAATTGTCACCTCGCTGCATCTTCCATAAGTGACTTCATGCCAGTAGTACCTAGATTATGTTTGATGTTGAGATCGACTTGAGTTCGACTCATGAGGATGAGTAATTGAAGTTGGAAACACCCTGTGATGAAGAAGGAATTCATATTGTTAAAGACAGTGCAGTAAATTAAAGAGGCAGCTACCATTTTGAATAGCACACACACTGGCATTTTCTTTTCCGAAAGTTTCCCTTTTCTATAGTTCTCCCTGCTAACCACCTTGCATTATGTCCCAGGCCAGAAATTCACAGGTGTACAGGTTATCTCGTTGCTTTCAGCAGAATTATTCTTATTCAGAAGGATCACTTGCAGCAGTGAAATCTGAGTGTCAGATGCATAAAAGAAAATCCAGTCGTAATTGCAAGGATACATGAAATAAAAGCTTAAATCAGCAAATGCCACAAAAAGGAGAAGGTCTAGCTATGTATACGCACTTTATATCTTGCTATATCAAACTATAGCTCTATGTATTTTTATTTATATGTCACCAGCCAGGGAATAATTAAGACAAATGCAGCCATCCATAATATAAACAATGTCTGCTTGTTAACCACTCATGCTGTATGCTCGTGAGCTTTACTGATGTTTTGAACAACCTGTGATTTAAAATTGCAAATACCTACAGATCTGAGCCTGCCTTGAGCAGCCTTTTTGGTTAATGTTCTGATTTCTGACCTAGTTTAGAGTGTTTATTTATTTTTTTTGCTGAAGGTAGCATCCAGCTTTTCAAAACAACAAATGCTGAGCTAGAGAAATACTCCTCAACAACAATTTAGTTTGAGAGCAGTCAGTAACTGCAGATGATGTATGTTCTGAGAATGAAGGATTATATCAAACCAAGCGCCAACAATTTTCTTTCTCTAGGTGAATGTATAGTGACTTGAACTAGATTGTACTGGGGCGAAAGCGGGCAAGGGAGGAGGAGGGAAAGGATGAGAATAGCAGAGCTGTAGCTCACCCGTTTTTTCTGCACATTGACACGTGTATGTCCCACCTTGTGTGACACCGTCACAGCCACAGGACAAGCACATCCATGATTCACACAGCTGGAGATGGAGCTGGCACCAGGTTTGGATATACGGTGATGTTCAGTGCCTGATATATACCTGTGCACCATACCGAATACAAATGCAAAAATACCTCCTTTCACTGTTCACACCCTCTGCTGCCAAATAAATCCTTTTCAAACTGGAGCTTAGTTTCCTTCATGGCCGCTGAAGCTAATTAAAGCCAAGTGTGAATGACGAGGATACCAGAAGAGAAAGCATGAAATCCAGATCCTTATTTGAGGGCACGTGAACCTGCTTTGCAATCTTAACCCGTGCTGGGTGCTCCTATTACCTCCCTGAGATGTGTCTGTCTTTCCCATCTTTTCAGTGAAAAGACTATCTCTAAACTTTGTAACGATTGCATATAGCACAAAAGAAACTTCTCCTCTGAGTGTACCGTATTATGAACAAGAATTTTTTCATACGGGGTGCAAATGCTACCTTCACTGTATGTCCCAGCAAAGTCACATTATGCTGTAAAGTGGCTCCTGGTCAACGATTTTCTCCTTTCCTCTGAGCTTTCTTCTATCACTTGTCATCTTCATAAAGCAACACGCGCAATATTCAGCAGTTAGAATCAATAGAAAAGAAGAAAATACAGCTCCTTTGGGCCTGCTTGTTGCTAATTTTAATGGCTGTCCAGCATTTGAATGCTACAGCGACAGGATTTCACTTATCTGATTAAATAGAGATTCTGCCAATAGTAATGTAAAATAAAATGTTATTGTAGATAATAAATAATTCTCCAAAGAGCAAGGTTTTGAATACAAAACATTTATATGAATGTTTTATTTAATTAGTTCGATGAGTACTTCTCAGATTATATAAGGGAAAATAGACCATCTCCAGCAAAAGCAGGAATCCTCATGCCCGTGAATGCCTGCAGTTCTATAAAGAGGAAAAAATCTAGCAGATTTCCAAATAAAAATTCAAATAGGATTTAACTTTTACAGCTTTGAGAACCAATAGGTAGATTAAAAGTTAGCTGAAAAAATGCCTGAGGGAGCAAACAGTTGCTTAATGAGGATACATGAAATGAAATTAAAACACAGCCCTAAAAAAGATAAATTCAAAATGTAATGTTAGCAAAGTCACATCATTTAAATCACATTCCCGTCTATAAAGTGACTACATTTGGTCTATCTGGAAGAACAGAGTGAAGAAAACATACACAAATCCTCTGATGATCTCCCAAATCTCAAAGGCTGGCTTCAAAATTATGGAATAAGATTTAGCCCACAGAGACTATGAATGGTTACATATAGTGCAGAAAACCTCATTTCAACTTAGTGAATATTCAAAGCTGTCTTCCCAAAAGGGCTGGATGTGCATGTTTTGGCTAGTGAGAAACAGATTAGTTTTACTAAATATTAATAAGCCTTTCCTAAATGCTTTATTACTTGTTATATTCTCACACTGTATTTCTTACCCATTAGGGTGTCTTATTGATCTGACACAGGTATTTCGCTGTACAGGCATAGTGACACTGAACACACAGATGTTAAAAAATCTGCCAGACTCAGAAATGAGTTGACAGATATATACTTTACCAGCAGTCACATAACTCTCGCTCAGCTCTGTCCTATGGTCTTATCCTTTAAAATATTACACCGAGATGCATTAGCAATTTGTCAATGATCTCCTCCAGTCTTCACCAACGTTGGTTGTATTTTGACAAGGAGCAGAATTTGGCCCTTGCTGAGCTTGTTTGAATACTCTAATGAAATAAATGCAACCTATCCTCTCTGCCCTTTATCTCATCAAACCCCAGCCATGCCAATAGTTGCCCGAGAACAGATTTCCTGCTGGGTTAATTACCTTTCATCGCAATACTTACCCTTGCGGGCCCTTTCACTGCCAATTGGTCTGATGGGGGTGTGGATGGGATACATAACGATTTTATTGCAACTAGAGATGCTTTAAACAAACCTTCAGTGTGGACCTTCCCCTGCGTCTCATCTGTAATGAAGTTCTCGTTGCCTTCAACCAGGTGAGGCACATGACATGTGAAAGTTTTACTTTGCATGATCACCAGCGTCTATGAGTACTTCCTCTGCAATATTTGCATGCAGCAGTGCGATCCAAATTTACTTTTTTTTCATAATTTGTTTTGTTTTCTACTCAAAGAACTTAGCTGATAAAACATTTAGTTCATTTAGTTATTCTATTGGAATGAATTGGACTTAGACACCCTAACATGTCATTGGCATCTTAAAAATATAAGTACAAATGTCTTAGAAGAGAGATGTCCAGCTACGGTTCCCCAGCAGTGGCCAACAGAAGATGCTTACAGAGGAATATAAGAAAAAGATCATACAAGAGTGATCCTTCCCATGATACTTTCCTGAAGCCTTCAGCTGTTACTGGTGATATCGACAGGCTTTTTGAACTCAAGATTTCATCTGAACTGTCATTAATTTATCTCATTCCCAGCTGAACATGTTTCAAACAGTCTATGGCAGTGAGTTCCTCAGTTTACCTATACAGTGTGAAAAAGGTACTATTTATTTATTTGTTTTAAACTTGCTGCCTGATAATTTCCTTGAAGGTCCTTTTCTTCATTTATTAGAAGAAACAATGAATAATCATTCTCGGTTCACCCTCTCCATGCCATCAAATTGTTTATCATGTCCTGCCTCAATCATCTTTTTTCCAGTTGAAGAGTCCTAGCTAAGAAAAATTGAAGCTTTTCTCTACCTCTTGTCACCTCTGACTCCCTTTCTTTGTACCATTTCTAGGGGTGGCACATCTAGATTTGAACTGGCAGAAAAATAACTGCCTTCATTATTCAAGTGAAGGGCTTACTACGGACTTATATAAACAATTATGCTGTCTTTAATTTTGTTTTATGTTCCTTCCCAAATAATTCTCATATTTCTGAAGGAACCACACAGGGAGTTTGGTGAGGAAAAAGGATCCTAATTCAGGTGCTTTGGTATGTGCTCTAACTTCTGGACTGTTCTGCCTCCTAGAGTGTCAGATATAACTCCAGAAGTAGTTTTGGGGCTACTTGAGGTGGAATTCCTGTGTAGAATATCACACTCAGATCTAATAAAAACGCAGTTGGTATATATAAGCCTGCTACACCCTGACAATTACCCTATTACATGCTACAGCAAAATGCATTCAGTGTATATGGAAAGAGCCACGTTGAAGCAAGTCATCATCCTACATTTGATGTGACATTTATTATATAAGGAGTTGGTTTTGAGATTGAGAAAAATTGCAGAGAACAACTCTCTGCATTGTAAAACACTTCTCGCATAGCTGAGACAGCCTTTAGCATAGCAGCATTCAGCATGTATCGCTCCAAGGCTTATTAGAATTCTGGTGAACAAGCTTCTACAATTATGATTTGATTTTAATTAGTTTAGATATTAGCAGAATAGGCCCCAGCAGCCTTTAAATGTCACTGAGTTTCCCAGAAGGCCAAGGGTGTCTCAGCCATCTTTCCTGCTTTGTCCAAAGGGCCTCCGGGAAACCAAGAAAAAGCCAAGAAATATCAAAGACTCCAGTATATTGTGGTCACCCACACTAATCAGCACTGGGTCTGTTAAGTGTCTGTTTGACTTACATTACCAAACCTTTTAAAAGAACCACATTTTAATTTCAATTTCCTGAAATTACCCACTAAGGGCATACGTAACATTTAGCACATTATTATATACACTGCAAAGAGGTTCATCAATCAATCAAAACAGAATGCAGCGTGCATGTTATGCTACTTCACAGAGGACTGTTGTTGTTGAGAACTTTTCAAAACACATCGGTATAAGTCTACTGGGATAGTAATTAATTAGAGAGAAGGTGACTGGTGCCACTGTGTATGGGGAAAAAACATTATCAGGGACTGTGGAGCAGCTTTTTTGTTAGTTGAAGCGGTTCATTTGCTTCTGTGGGGCTTGGAGATTGAAGAGTCCTTGAGAAATTGAAGGCCCTGACTGCTGTGCAAGTCAGTCCTTTGAGAAGAAGAAGAAAGAAGTGAAGAGTTAAAAAAGTTAGAGCAAAACTCTCTCGATGGAATTAAGCAGGCTAAACACTATGCCAAATATTATTTTTATCATTAAACAATTAAAATTAGTTGCTAGAATTAAAAATGGCACCACTAGATTATTAATCTAAGTTTTAAGTGGCCTAAGTGGGACTCAGCTCCAGAACTTAGTTGTCTAAGAGTGTGTTAAGGGTAAAACTCTCATCATTATGGCAATCTAGGGCTCAGACTGCTTGTCTAAACATAAGCAAATCGTGTTGTTTGAGTTGCATTAGAATATCAAAGACTTCTGCTCAGAGCTGGCAGGTAGGACACAGGAGATGCAGGAAACCTGCTCCCTTCTGGAGGAAGCCTGGAGGCCAGGCAAGATACCCTATGTCATTGCAAAAATGACCCTAGAAGCCTATGCTAAAGGAACTGAATTCATATCCTAATATACAGCCTCTTCTCCACTACACTGTGTGCAACATAATCTTGGAGACACTAAGCTGTCTAGAACTCAAATTCCCTAAGCACTTATTTTTTAGACTAGCTACTCACCTTATTCATTGGTTATGAGGTTACAAGTCAGTGGACTGGGCCTGAGTCACCTGTCAAATCAAGATTACTGAGACATACTAAGTTTTGTAGACAATAACATGTCAAGGAATAAGACATTAATATCACCTCTGGCCATCAAAATGATCAAGTATAAGTAAAAGATAAGTAAGATAAGTAAGGATCTGTGGCTCATGCATTTTAGCTGAGCGTGCATTTGTGCATGTTTTCACGTATCTACCAGTTTCTCCCTAATGATTTTTAACCTATTTGTCAGTCTCAACAAAATTTGAGAAACTGGCAACTCTTTCAATGACCTTAAGTTTCCAGAAATGTCACTGGCTAGCTGGGTAAAGGAGAAGAAGCTTTTTTTGTTATTCCATTGAGAGACAGCTGCAGTACAAACTCAACTCTTCACTGATGTTAGAGAATCTACAAGGAAAGGGGCATTTGGTACTCCAGCAGTGGGAAAATCTCAGCACTTGCAATCTATTAGACATCAGAGTCCAAACTTGTCACTTGGGGCCATAAGAAACCAAGCTTCGTTATTTGCACTGTTCTTGAAACTAGAAGTAGTTGATGAATATCTTCTCCAGTGGAGGAGCTTCTCCAGGGTAATATTCTCTAGTGGAGTTGTTCTGAACTAACTGAGAACAGAATTCTTTCCCTCTGATTCTTTCTATTCCCTCTTGTAATTTAGATGAAAGAATGTTTTTATTTTATATAAAAATACCTTTGTTTTCAACAACTATACTACCCTAAAACTGATGGAAGAGTTATACTGTGCTGTATATCTACGCTTACTCCATTGGTGTAGATTCTGACTTGATCTTCTGACTAGTCTTACAGTAGCCTCATATTCTGGAGGACTTTCTTTTGATTTGCAGGCAGAGAATTATGCAAGAAGAGAATTATCCTGCACTGTGTAAGAACTCTTGGTCTTTATACCAAATTCCTCTGCCCTATTTCCTAGTGCTTGCTCAGGGCTTCCTCTTTGTTTACATACATAGGTTGGATTCTGGCTCGAGGCATAGCACTGCTGATCAAGGACTGTGCAGAAGCTGTGTATCCTTTTGATTAGCTCAGGCAGGGGTTGTATGACTAAGAGTTGCCTCTGACTTCCAGCCCTCCCCTTACTTTGCCCAGGTTGTGTGTGTGAACCATGTCTGTATTCATGCAGTAATGTAGTTCTGGCCTGTGGTTTTGGGATGACGCTGCCATCCACCCAGTACACCCTCATTCGTGTTATCCAACAAGGAGGAAGGTAAAGTGTCTTCAGTCCTCCACCGGTTTTCCACAGATGCCTTCTGCCAGATGCACACAGTGGCTTTGCATGGCACAATTCACTGGGACAGATGTTATCAAAATTGTATAATTTGCTCTGTACCAACTTCTAGTCAAGAATATTTGCTACTGAAGCTACAGGATTGGTGTGTCATAAGCAACCAGAAATGTGTCTTCAGCACAAGTCTTTCTTCTCTTGTTCTTTTCAGTCACTCTCAGCTTTTGTCTAAGTGAAGATTTTTGATAGAGGGAGGACAAGCAACGGAGATATGTTACATTAAAGGGCCTATCACTGACAGTGCTTTAGATTTAATTACAGCTTTGATTCCTGTTTGAGAATAGCTATAAGGCATCTTATTGTTTACAGTCACCTCTGTCTTATTAACAGCAGGAGAACTTTCACTTTTTTTTTTTTTTCCCCCGGTGTTGTTTGCTGCTATGAAAAGAACAGTGTCTGGCAATTCTGAAAGTTTGATGTGTAGCATATATACATATATGTATATGTGTATGCATAGGTATATATATTTTAAAGGACATTCAGTTACATCATCAGCCAGAAATCACTTCTGAAGAAATCATTTCTTAGCAAGAATAACAGATTTACCTTTTCTGTTCTTCTGCACTGAATCTAAAAATGCTGTTACCTTTCATCCAACCTGCTTAACAACTGGAAATACAAATCTTGCCCCCTGTATGGCAGATACCTTATTTATTAAACAGAGACTGCATCAATTATGCATAGCAGTTTTATTTATTGTCGTGTATTTTGTTGCTCAGGAAGATTTACACAAGATGGGAAGGTTCAGAGGAGAGAAGAAAAATGAGAAGAAATGGATTTACTATAAAAGGTTAAAAGACTATAAGGTATTAATTCAGTAATAAATAGTGATATAATACGATAGAAATGTACAAATAGATTAAGGGTTAACATGCTTATGAGAAAGACACACATTTAAGAAGACAGCGATGCACAATCACAGAAACACAATCACAATCACAGATAACAAAGCACCTGAAAATGCCCCTGTGAATATTTCTATGTAAAATGAGTCATTTCGTTTCATTTTAGGAAAGGAATACAGTCAACTATAAGCATATATAATTGAAATTGTAAACACATAATTAGAAATTGTAATGAGCTAACTGCTAAGAAACCACATCTGCTCCCCAGGTTGTTGTTTGCTGTTAGAATTCTCTCATCCTATAGCTATACTACTAAACAAAAACAAAAACAAGCAAACAAAAAAAAAGGCCAGAGCTTGTTCTCTGTCCTCAAGGCCAGCTGGAATGAGGCAGCTTGCATCCATATGCTTAAACTCTCTTCTCCCTGAAAACAGAGTGGCTGCATCCCACCTGCCGTTTGGAAATGTTTCCTACACTGTATCAACCCCTGAACGATGCTCAGGAACTGGCATGCCTGGGAGCAGTTCGACAAATCTGGATGATCGCAGGACAGTATTCAAGCTTATTCCCTTGTCCCTCCTGGAGAGGGGGACCAGCTGATAACGAGGGCTTGATAAGAAGGAACTGGGTGGAAGGAGCAGTTTGGGAAGAGCTGTGTATATGTACAAGGCATTGAGGATGTTGCTGTAGAAACACGAATCTGAGCTAAGCAAAACGCAGAAAAAGTGTGTCTGGGAGAGAAGATAGGATCGTCAGACATCCCAAAGTGGACACCAGAGCCCTGAAATACGTTCTAGCCCATAGACACCTTCTTCAATACCCTGCCATATTCAAGATTTTA
Source organism: Apteryx mantelli (assembly GCF_036417845.1). Taxonomy (NCBI): domain Eukaryota; kingdom Metazoa; phylum Chordata; class Aves; order Apterygiformes; family Apterygidae; genus Apteryx; species Apteryx mantelli. The sequence goes on along the minus strand of NC_089980.1, from coordinate 135,486,603 downwards.
GAAATGGGATATGTACTTTTTCCTTGTCTCCTTTCTGAAGCCAAAACATATACATCGCCAAAATCATGGCAGGAGAATTAGAGATATAAAACCCTGGCGCCTACCCTTCTTCCCGGCTGTTTGACCCAATGCAGAGGATATGTCCTTTTATGTGATCTCTGCCACAAAAATTATGAAAAAATAAAAAGGAAGGGGATGGAATGATTAAGGCGGCTGAATAAAATGATTAAAGCAATCAGCAAGAGAGATAACTTCAGGAATGTGTAAGGGCCCGACTTACTACTGAAATCAAATCCAAAGCATCCATGTCTTCATCAGTAGAGGGGTCACAGCCTAAACTCCTCTGTACACAATCCAAATGGGTTCAGCTGATGAAAACAAGCTTTTGTGAATCGAAAAATACATTTCATAAAAACTGTGGGAGGGATTCTGTCTGCCTACCTGGGGCACCCAATAAATGCCTGCATTTTACGTGCTTTTAGAGAGACAGTCCTACCAAAGTAAGGGCATAAATTCCCTTTGTCTTGAATGGGGAAGAGATATGTACTTTCACTTCCAAAATGACATCTAGTTCTGGACACCACAAGCTGGACAAACAGACAAGATTTACCTCTGACACCTTTGGAAATCTCTACTTCTTTCCATTGATGAGTTTTTCAGTAGAAAATGTCGCTGGAACTGAGTTAGGAACTGTATTTTAACTGTTAATAGGAGCTATTACCAGAACCATACCAAAGCTACAAGTACTGTACTTTTTGTACTGTACAGTTTTTTGTTCTGTACAGTTTTGTACTTTTGGTACTGTTGTACTGTTCCGATAAGCATCTGAAACATAAGCCTAGATTAGGTATTTAAATTATGTCGTTTCAGTCAGTGGCTGCTTTGACAAAGTGTGAGAGCTAACAAAGAAAGTTAACTTCCAGCATTTGTTATGAGCTTGACTTTGGTTTTTGTTGTCAAAAATTCCATCTATGGGGAAACTTAATAACCAGCCATTAAATCTATGTGAATAATTTATTTCACAATTTGCTGTTTTAATTAGAAAATATAAAGCAATGTTTCAAGCCAACCCCAATTTTTTTCAGGGTGATAAACTGAAGAACTGGAAAAAAACAAACAATGAATTTTTAAAAATCAGTTTTAATGTAGCTATTATAAATGACATATAGATAAAGCTCACCATGAAATACTGCATTCAAAAGAAAAGAAAATACTTTTAAAATGTTATAATGAACATTCTGGCGTTTCCTTTTTGGTTGAAGCAATTTGATGTGCTCCTCTTGGGTTGGCAAATATCTTTGATAACCCCAAATTTGCATTTTAAAAAACAAACAAAAAAAACCCCAAATCCCAGTCAACTGAAAAATGTCACTCTTTTATCCTCACCTCCCTGTTCCTGTTTTGACATCCTTGCATTCTCAGACCCAGCTTTCAGTTTGCTGTAATACGAATAGGTGCATTAAGAGTCAAATAATATACTAAGACAAGTTATAAAGATTCCTGTTCATCCCAAGGAGCAGGCATGGGGGCCTTGTAGTGATTTTTGCTTCTTGTATAGTGGTCGGAGTTTGACTAACACCTTCATCAGAACTCAGTCGTAATGCAGCTCTGTGTTTTCTTGTGGGAGCTTCAGCTCTCCCCTCTCCTTTGGATGTCTGTTCTTCCTGGGTCTCTCTTTGTGGAAATCACATCTGTGGGTTACTTTGCCCTACTTTGCAGCTACAAGAGCCGCAATCCCAGTTACCCATAAATAAAAGAGAAAACAAGAAATGTTAAACTGCTGCTCACTGTGCCTCAGCTAGACCTCTCCTTGCAAAGGGGCAATGGGAATACTTATTTTTCCATTGTTGCACTGTCAGAAGGAACAGTCAGGCAGAATGCAATGTTATGCTGCTTATAAAAAGCCTTTATTCACAGATGAGGGTTTCTTTTTCTTTTTCTTTTTTTCTTTTTTCTTTTTTTTTTCTTTTTTATTTGTATTTTAAGGTCTTATTATGCCCTGGTATAGTGCAGTAAAGCCCCATGAAGAATTACAGACATAATCATCTGAAGCAGTCAAAGTATCCAGATAGTATGTGCTAACTAAGGCAGGATAAATCCAGCAGGGTTCAGTTAGCAAAGGGCTCAGTGGATTAGGCTTGATGCTTGATTCATAGGGGTTGGAAAGTGAACAAACACCTGCTGTTTTATTTAGAAACTCAAAAAAAAAGAAGAAAAGAAAAAGAAAAGAAAAAGTAACACCTCCCTTCTAAGTGTCGCCTTTTCTATATCAGAACTTTCCTCTCTATAGACTAATCTCTTTTCCTGAAAACTTCTTTAAAGCATTTTCTTTGCATAGCTTCACCCCACATGGCCACTTACCTTTTTGCTTTTGAGATGGAACGGGAGGAAGGCCACGCAATGCAGTGTCTATCAATGCAATGAAGTGCATGGGAGAGAGTTCTCCAGCTACTCAGCTGTGGAAGCAACTTCACTTTGCCTTCATTGGCGTTTCACGTCATGGTGGGACTGAAAAAAATGAGGCAAACATGACTTTCAACCTTTGTTCTATTAGGTTTGAATTCAGAGACTAGAGAGCTTTTCAGTGGTATAGAAACAATGCCAGCAAACATTACAATAAAAAAATATTAAACTGATAAGGTCATGAAGAAGGTATTATCTATTGGTATCTCTTGGTGAAGAAACCTCAGAAGGAAGAGAAGGAGAAAGGCTCTATTTGCATGTGGCAGTCCCTCATTTTGAGGTTTTTTTGGTTGTTTTGGTTAAAATGTGTTATATTTCTAGGATGAGGGGTAGGAAACATTGTTTCAAAATCTGAAAAGGGGCATCAAAATATTTCTGAATACGCCTTTAGTGTGATTTTACCATAACTAAAACTCAGCCTGGAATGGCTAGGTAGTGAAGCTGGCCACACCAGAATGAAGAGAAGGGTTTCTTGTCTTATTGAGAGAAATAACTCCTTTCTGACAGAAGCTGAGTTCAGTTTCTCAGATATCTTTTTTCTGAAGGACAAGACAAACCTGAACTGGGTGGCAAGACAAAGGAGGTGGCAGGGTGAGGAGCTGCAGCTAAAGGATCTGATGACCAGCTCTGCAGGAACGGGGTTGGGACAAAAGCCAGGACCCTACCCTGCAAATGCACGAACTGTGGGAGACCCTGGGCAGGAGCTGGCGTGTGGGTCTCATAGGTAGCAAGCGAGTCTTGAAAGATCTCTTCTTGTACATTTTCTCACAACACAAGAAATGAATCGAAAATGTAGCAGCTGTTTTATATGTCGGACCCTCAGAGCTTATCCATACCAGTGTGACGAAAAAAGTTGGGAACTCTTCACTGAACAAAGCTGGGTGAACACCAGCAAGAGTTCCTTCTTTGGCCCAACACCCGATCCATAATCATTATAGCCCCTCGTTCATAGCCATTAGGTCAGATATAGGGCAGGACGCGATGATAGCAATGGAGGTAGAACAACTTGTCGATGAAGCTTGAACAGCAGAGCTGAGTAACTACTGTGAATTCCCCCTCCAAGGCCTTTGGTGCCCCCTAGTACTTCCCGAGATGAAAACGTTGTTTAGTAAGTGGCAGTGCTTAAGGTTGATCTGGACAGGTGCAATGTTGATACGACGAGTCAGTGCTGGAGAGTACATATAGTGAGGCATTTCTCACTATAGAATGAAAGGGACAACATCCTGGCTAGAAGAGGTGTCTCTTACTGGTATCCTGGCCATATATCTCACTGCTGATGAGGAATAGACGTCCCAGAGCATACTCTAGGCCTTTGGGCTTTTCCAGCTACTACAGGCTTATGCATGGTACACCAGGAGGGAAAAGAGGTACTAACAGCTTAAAAGGACTTCTCAATATTCTTGTTGTCCTTTTCCCTTTAATAAATTTTTATAGATTTTGTACTTCCTTCCATACTTAACAGAGGAAAAGATTTCTCTTCTTAGGGCATGCAGTTACAGCAAATTTGAGCTGATAGTCCTTAGTAGTTTAAAAGGAATCCCTAGCTGTAGCTGAGAGCACCATACAAGGGATACACTGAAGCCTGCTCTAATACTTAGATGACCTAGAGAATTTTCCAGCCTGACCTGATAGTGCAAAGGGATGACACATGGTCTTGGTAGAGAAATACTGCCTCATATACAGCCTTCACATAGCACTTGATCTCTTTGGACACATTGCAACGCACAGTCCTGCCAGGGATCGCTCCGGCTGGAACATTCACACGCTGTGGTAGGTAGGGTCTGTTCAGACACGTTACTTTGAGTCCCCAAAGCACACACAGCCATGGCCTCTCTGTTTAGGCACTTCCCTGTGGTGGGACACAGAACATCTGACCCTTGGAGCAGTTCAAAGCTCACTGCATTGCAGTACCATAATCTCCTCTGTAGGCAAACCTATTTAGAGAGCAACCTGTCCTTCATTCCTTACACAAAGAATGCTATTATTCTTGAGCCTGGTTTTAGGACCACTTTATGTTCCAAGGCACTTAATTTAACTTAACTCATATGAGTCCATGGACTTTGGCACACCTTTTTCCCTCTGCTAGATGGGAGCAAAGCTGCTCAGCTATCTGTCACAATTCCATATTGCTAATCAGATCTGTAGGAGAAGCAGCATTTTCTATGAAACATTCAATCCATTTTGAACATTTCCATATAATTTTCCATTTTTTTCTACTGAAAAACAACCCCTCCTCCGTTATTAGGATCATTAAGTGTGTGAGAACAAATGAGTAAACCCGAAGAAACAGCAATTCACAAAAATAGCCTGCTTTTCCCTAAGAGCATACATGAATAACAAAGAATTCTCCATCCAGACATATTCTGTTTTCTTGCACTCTTTGAGTCAGTTCACCTTGGGCTTGGGAACACACATTCCTACAGTTTCAAATGCTCTTTCATTGATAAGGGTCTCCAAGCTCACAGATCTACTTATACTGCTGCCACTAAAGATCTGGAAGATTAACCCAATTCTGAAGTTGAAGACCGCCTATTACAAATCCCTCTCAAGGAATATAGAAGATATTTGAGACAAATTTTTTGTTAGTGGGAAGAGAAAAGAAACTTAAATGAACAAAGCCAGACAGTAATTCTGCCTTTAATTCAACTACAACTTATAAATCTCCTCTGATTAAAGATAATTCCGGCATTTTAAAGATCAAAGTCTCGCTCGCTGCTTGATTGGTTTTTAAATTCTGATTTTATATTCCACTAAACTGTACACCATGAGAAAAAAAAAAGAGAAATCAGCATGTGCCACGCTGAGGGATACTATTTAACAACAGAGCACGACAATTTCCTTTATATTTGTTCTGTCACAGAGCTCTATATCATGACATCACTGTCAGAAGATATAGGTTTCAATTGAGGACTTGTCATGATAGATTTTCCAGGGAGGCATACAATGAAGGGTATTTTGGGGTGTTTCATCTGAGCCACAATCCCCTGAAAATGAGAACCTGTTGAGATGTCACAGCTCGAGACATCTGAAATCTCCAGCTCCATTTGAAAAGCTCATCTATGTTTGTAGCATCTTGTCATTCTGATATACGCACAGTACTTTTTTTAATAGAAAGTAATTCCAGAACTTTGCAATACCATTTTCATTACTCTGCTGTACAATGTGAATATTTTCAAGCTTTTCCTTTTTTCTTTATAGCAAAAGTTTTAGGAAGTTTATATAAATTAATAAAATCCTAGGCTCTATGAAGCCAATCTTGCTTTGAACATGCTTTTATTGATCTTTCAGGTAAATCTACTGTGAATGTTATGAGCCAAACCCAGATCACCAACTTCAAACAGAATTGGCGGTACCTGTAGAGAGTTTTCCCTGGCAGACAAGCTTTCACTAAAGCCAGCAGAGCAGAGGTGAGGATAAAAAACTTGCTTAATTAACATTTCAGATGTATTGCAGGTTGAGTGATTTAAGGTAGCTTAAACTATCCCTGTTGTATTGTAGAGAATGTCATTTTTATAAGCTATAGATCTCATACACTAATAATTAGGTATGTTAAGTTGGAGAGAGCAATTTAACTTAACTATGCTTCTTTTGTTTTTATTTGCCTTATTAGAAGGCTACAACTTCTTTTCACAGTTTTCTGAAGTGAGAATAGTTGGGAAAGTCATAGCAGATTTTTATCATTTGTTAGGACTACTTTTCATTATTCTGAGACAGAAGAAAAGAAAGAATCCCGTCTGCTGTTTTGTGCCGCATTGTTCCCCAAAGTGTTAATCCAAAACCCACTGAAGTCAATGGAAGGTATCCTAATGTTTTTAAAGGTTTTCAGACCAAACCTTGGAAGAACAAACTGGAAAATCAAGTTCTTGAGCTGCTGTTCTTTCTTTTCCCTAGTTTTGTCTCTGAATGGCAAAGAGGATTCCAAAGAGCCAGACTGAGAAACACTGGCCCACAGCGAGGTCACCAATCTTGAACAAGAGTATTATATGCTGGTTCTTAGATATGCAGCTAATTCATCTACAAGTGCTCTCTTTTCTTCACTCAGTTACAGAATGCTAAGGAAAGGACCTTTAGCATATTAAGAGGAAAAGTAAATAAATCTCTCTTTATATATTTTATGAATGGGTATTAGTGACAGGGTCCACAGTACCTGAGCAACCTCTTTGTAAAAAGTATGATAATAAGCAAGTCCAAAAGGCCTTCATGGAGTATTTCCCATTCTGGACTGAAAATTCCAGAAAAGGGAAGGTTTAGTCAGAGTGCAGACAGTTGGCAGAGATTTGTGGGGTATCACAATATTGCTAGGATTCATGAAGGTTCACCTGAATGCTCAGCAAATTTTCCAAATCCAATTAACGAAAGGGACCATTTCCTATATAATAAAAATGATGAGTGTGATAACAACTCTTTCACAGCTTGAACTATCGCTTAGACTAAGGATGAGTGAGCCAGCTCGGCTATAAAGAAAAATAAATGGTCATGCTTGCCATTTGCACCATACTCACTTCATCCCATGCTGGAAGCACAGTTGAACAATTTATATTATTGTTCAACAATTGCAGTGCAGCAATTGGTACCTGAAAATAACTTATGTTCACAGTGACAAAATGATATAAAATGTCCATAGTGTAACTGAGAATTAGAATTGTCTGGAATAAATACAGCTCAGAATAGCTGAAAGATTCTCTCTTTTTTTTTTTTTAATGATCAGAGCTGCTTATGCAAAGTCTGAGTTATTTCCCTGCAGTCTGTATGTCTGTTCCTATGCACACAAAAATGTGCACATTATTATTACAGTACCAGCAACGATCATTCAAGAGCAGATTTCCATTATGGTAGCCACTGTTCAGTAATAGAGTAGGAGACAGTTATGGCTGAGTCTAAACAGACAAAATCTAAAGAGACAAAAAAAAGTGGGGAGAGAAGGAATAGCAAACAACTGCAAAGTGGTCTCGAAACTAAGGGTAGCCATGATGTTTATCCAGTTCAATTTTAGGGCTAATGGGGTAAACTGGAAAGGATCGGATAAGCAAAAAGGCAAGAGAAAAGAGAAGGAAGGCTGGAAGGTGTGAGAAGCAGCCAGGCAACACTGAGAGGAGAAGGAGGAGAGATGGAAAAAGGAGAAGGTGTGAAGTGAGGCTGAAGCAGTAAAAGGAGATGGTGTCCTACCTACATGTGATGTTAGAAGAGACAAGGTCCATCTCTCCAGAGGTAAAAAACAGATGCAAAAGTAAAGTGAAACTCTTTTGTTTTGTTTTGTTTAGAAGGACCATTGGGGCTTCTAAACCACATACATTACCTCCTGCCCCTTCCAAAAAAACGAGGTAGACAATATGCTCTATGGCAGAGTCACCGAGTTTCTTAAACCTTATTTCAGACCAGAAGACTGAATGTAAAGCAGGAAATAAAAGGCTTCTTGTGTATATCAGGGACTCCTCCGAAGAAAGGGCAGGGAGACCTACAAAAAAAGGTAGCCTCTTTAATTAAAGGTGATTACGCACAACCAACCAGAATCCTAAAACAACAGCTCTCAAAGCATGACAGAAATCTTGACCTCAAAAATGCATTTTTTGTATAAATTTTGAGAGACAAGTTAAATGACAGGAAATGCCTGGTTCTGTAAAGTCTGACACTCCTAATTCTGAATGTTGGTAATTATGACAAAGATGCACAGAAAAAAAGCAAATTTCCTACAGCAGACTCAACAGTGAGCTATCACTCAACTGTGTACCAGTAATGAGAAAGATGTGTTTTAACACTGGAGATGTCTGCATGTGATATGGGTAAGAATAAAGATCCAACATTTCTGTTGTTAGTTCCTATGGAAGTTTTCCTCAGTGAAAATGTCAAGGAGCCATAGAATGAGGAGAGTCCTCTGGGATTCATCTGTAAATTTAAGCATAGGAATTTGGTTGTGGGGGGATATGTCCCAGATTGAACCTGGAAAATATGACATGAATTAGTTTATCAAACTGGGATCTTCTCACAAAGATACCAGTCCTAATCTGATTTGCATGATATCCTATCCTAGGTAACAGGGCTGTTGTAATCAAATTTGCAATGGACATGCGACTGGTAGCATTGTAGTGTGGAGAGTGACACTAGTGTTAACTTGATCCAGAAACTATTAGTCACATAGAAATTGAAAGATCTGAGTTTGAAAATATTAAAACAACAACAACAACAACAAACAGTCTGGAGAGAGAGAAATCAAATAAAGCCATAGAAAAGGAAAAGTCAAACTTCCCAAATAACCAACATTTTTATTATTTACAACAAGCCACAGGCTGCTGTAAACAACATCCCCTTTCCTCTAAGATTCATGGTCTAAATGACCATGGGATTGAAGTGTTTTACTTGCAGAAATTGCTGGCGTGATCAGGGCCCAGTCACCTGTAGAAAAATACCTAGTTCTTTGGAGACACTGCAAATATGACAAAAGAAAGGATCTCTTGATGCCGCTTTTAACAGTAAATGACACTATTATACTTCAAGATAGACACGAGGCCCCAAGTCAACATTATTTCAGAGATGAATTACTGAGAAGAGTGCTACAGACCTGTCTTACTCTAAACAGAAATTAAGGTGACAGGGTACTCGTGGGACTGAGACAAGTTAAAAGGAAACTGTGTTGCAACACTAAAGTTAAAACCGACTCTTTTAATTTCACATTCTTTGCGTTACCAGAAAAAAAAAAAAAACTGCCCGTTTTAGATTGTACAGCTTATGTTGAACTGAGTATGTTTAAATAAGTGCACACATGAAAAGCCCTCCCCAAAACAGAATAGCGCTAAGCGTGATGTACTCAAAAAGAAGATTCAATCATTAGTCCATGCTCTAAGCGGCATGTCAACGTCTCATGAGAAAAAGATGTAAAGCCCAAAATTCACACATCCAGGAAAGAACCTTTTGAAAAGCAACCATTTGAAACTGCCAGCAAACTGAAGACAAAATGAGATTTGATAGAGGTGACAGAGCCTATAGCATGAGATTAGCTCTTTATTTGTCACAGCGAACAAAATATGTGGTGTTCAGTCTGACAGACGCACTCGTGACCTTTATTCTGCCAAGTCAAATGAGAGGCAGGACATTTAATGCAATATTGCATCCTGGAAATGTTGCTCAGGAAGCTTGTAAACGCTGATTTGAATAGAAAATGAAAACTCCGAGCACTGAGACTTCATCTGGGGCTGAGCTGTCACTTCCCCGCTTTACCATTCGCCACGTGTTCTGTTTAGACAGAGGTTCAGCCGTCAGCTCGCAGAGGAGCATTCAGAAAACAAAAAGCCTGCTGGATCCAGAAGCGTCTTCAGTACGCTGCAGCCATGCAACACAGCGCCTTGGGACCCGCATTTGTCTTTTCCTACTTGCTTTCCCCGCTACTCTGCCAAACCCCAGCGGGAAGCGTGTTAGCGAAAGCGGTGCATCCCACCACTCTGTCCAAGCAGGGCTGTGATGGCAACAGGTGAGAGGGAACATGGGGTAGGCTGAGGAGCCCTCTGTCACTAGGGGTGTCATCTGCCCCAAACACAGTGCATGCTGCTGATCCCCACGCTGATTACCTGCCAGTTGTTCCAGTTTCCTACCAAATGTGATGGTTTCTTCCAAGCACTATGGTGAAAGCTAAAAGAGCTCAGCATTTGGGCAGTAAGCGTAGAGAAAGCAGCTAGGGACAATAACATCATTAGCCGTACCTAGGTTGGCCAGTACTACCCCTGAACAGAGTCCTAGGAATGATTGCTCTCTGATTTACATAGCCAAACACTCGAAGGCAATTCATACTAATTCTGCAGTTGATATGTACACAGAAGAGGACAACATCAGGCACAGTCAACCATTAAGACTATATCCATACTGCTAAATAAAGCAGGGCCTGGGAGAAAGATCAAATGCTGAACCACTGATCACTCATGCTGTTTAACTGATATCGCAATTTTTGGTGTAGCTTTGGTTCCAGCTAGCGCTCTTTAGCTCATCTAACCTGGTGAACTAAAAACGGGGCCTAAGCACTAGCATATGGATTTCCATAGTATTTAATTTTTAATAGGGGCCCAGGCACAGTTTTGTTCTGGCTCCCCAGCATCCTCCTAAAAAATCCTGGTCGTGACACAAAATAATTCAAATACAATTCGTAACACAGAACTATTTACATCTGTAATTTTTTAAACTCAAATTTCAAAACTCTGTTCAGGTCTCAGCTTTGCTATTTTTAAGTTTTTACTGTGCTGTTACTGAGTCTGCATAGTAATTACCTTCGCTTGGGCTTTCGTTTTCCCCTTTCACTCTTTGTCAAACATTGTAGAGCCAATTTGATTCATCTTGATAGGAACAGAAGTTACAGTCATTTGCAGCGAGTTTCACTCTGCATTGGTGCTGCCTGCTTGCCCATGAACTGGAATAGCCATGACTGGCTCAGCAATCTCGGATGTTTCTCCTCATTCCTACCTGCTGGGCTGTGGATCCATGACTATCTATCTCCCTATTATATGTGGAAAGTCCTATCCTTGCTGGCTCCTTACTCCAAATCTCTGCTGGTCCCATCCCAAATCCAGAAACAGATTCATATTGTTTTGGAAACATTCCTCTCCCCTTCCTTAGCTTCTCCTCCTCCCAAAGTGGTTGAATCATACCAGTAACTCCATTCTGCAGAGGCAGAAAAGGAAACTGAGCAATTAAGCAACAAAAAATTAAGAGCAAAAGGAAGGACAACTCTGGAACACAGAACATTTCTGTGTAGTCCACTTGTTTCTGTGTCTCATAACATTTGTGATCTTTGTGTATCCTATTTGGATTATCTGTAGCGCTTGTAACTCGAGTCATTTCTTTTCTGCTCTTTATTTTCTTGTTTGTGTCTTCATCTCAGCTAGGGCAGGCATTTCTATTCTCAAGCCAGACCTTGCCTTTGGAGTAGCCTCTGAAGTATGCCACTGTCTGTTACACAGTGACATATGTTCTATTTGATTTTAAATGATTTAGTCAAATCTCAAGATTCACACATCTTCACCAAAAACTTGCAGGCCCAATATGTTTTGGGCTAGACATTTCTTTTCTTTCTACAGTTAAGAAAAGAAAAGTGAGGCTTTTTTGATATCAATCAGATGTAAATTCTGTCAGCTCACTGAAAATATTTTGAACATATTTATTTATACAGAGAAACTACTAAGATTTTTCAAATGCTATATGGCCACTGTATCTGTGTTCCTGTTCATGATATGAAAACAGTATAATTTCATCTTCCTCCAGTTTTCTATACTGTTGCCTGCTATAGGAAGATGGTCAGAGTTTGTAGGATTTCCTTTGTAAGGACATTCAGTTCTGCCCAGCTCCCTTCTATACTCACCCTGATGAACACATTACTCTCTTCATAAATCCGCTGGATATAATTTTTTCACTGAATTATACAAGGATGTGAGTCCATTGCGCCTGACTCTTCATTATGTTTAGATATTTAAGACTTTGACTCAAAGTCTATTTAACTCAAAGGAATTCTTCCCATTAACTTCAGTGGTCTTCAAACCAGGCCTCTGCATTTATGACAAACTGGAAACAAACACGCTTAGAGGATGAGAACTGCTGACTACACAAGATTTATACTGGTATAAATCTATTGTCATGGTATGGTTACTCAGTCCATGGATTTATTTATTTTTTTTTCACCCTGAAAATGACAAAGTTCTTAATCTGCTGTTTGCCAGAAGGTAAGAGAATTTTATTACACTTACCTTAATCATGTGTCACTAAACAGTGTTAAAGACAGGATAGTCTGCCTCATTCTGGATGTTTTTTAAGTAAAATCCATGTGAATAGTATGAAAAAAGAACAGTTGTGTTTGCCTATACTGCAGTAAACTATGTCACTGTTGACATACTTGAGCTAACTTCAAACTAGCTATCATGAATAGCAATAACATTATAATTCTGGCAGTAAAGGATTAAGCACAGTGTAGAAAACCTATCCAGGACTAAATATTTGGGCAATTAACCTGTACAGCACTCTGTTTTGATGCAATAGTACTGCTAGCAATGTGCAAATTACCCTGGTAATTAACCTGTGCAAATTAACTTGGTCTACAACCACACTGTGATGTGCATCTTTGGCAAACCTTGCCTCATCTCCCTAAAGTCAATACTTGATTTAGAAATGTAACAGACTGAACCCCTAGATCTGACCATTCTTTGGTTTTGGCTGTTTTGACCAGATGAAACAAAGTAATAGGCCCTCATCTGAAAATTTGTTGCCTGTCTGAATTCAGACCAATAACCTCGGGGCAAAAGACTTCATTCCATTACTAATGTCCTGATTCATCATTTGACGGATTGCAAGAGCATGCTGTGAGACGCTGTCTGCTTGAAGATGAACCAGGAAGGGTAGCAGCGTTATTGAGACATTTCTTTTAATGTCATCAGTCTGTTCATATCCTTGTTGCCCTAGGATCTAACCCATGCAGGGACTGAGAGAAACTTTGTGGGGTGTTCAATGCCCTCTAATCTCCTAGAACTTGCAGCTGGGATCCACTTCACCAAACTGTACATTTAGTGAAAGGTGGTCCGACTTTTTAAAGGCTGCCTGGCAGCTTGCTTTTAGCAACATGTTTTGATTTTCAGTATTATCACATTTCCTTTAGACCTGTGTGATACTAAAAGTCCAAGACTCCAAGGCATCAGTGTTGGGTACTAAGCAGGACCATTTCTAAGACACCCTGGAAAATACCCCTTAGGGGTCCAGTGGAATAACATCTCCTAGGGAGATCTCCCTAGGGGTTCAGTGGGTTTTCTTCTGCAAATTCAGAACTTTTAATTTCCAGCTCTGTCAAGGACATGCATCTTAACAGTTATGTTTCCTATGTGATTTCTTTGAGTGGAACTTTTTTCCTTTACCTTAAACTTGCAGGAGTGTCAGGCAACTAAACTGAACAGTGTTCACAATACTTCTCAAACATCTACGAAATGCTATTCAGAACACTTTCCAGGATACCTGAAACAGATTAAGGCACCTTTGTTGGCGTGTGGTGTGTCAACCAAACTATCTACTGTCCAGAAATACAATTGACTGTAGTCAACAGAGAGTAATTGCAGTGTTTGTTAGGCACCTGCAGTAGACTGTACATTCAATTTTTCTGTTGGCCATGAGGGATCCAGAGCCTGTCGGTAATCCAAACAGAGATACCATAAAAGGCAGCAAAATATTTTGTGGTGTTTGAATGAGTGAGCTGAGTACGACTAGTTTTGCTTGATTCTTGCCTTTTCTGCACTGGGGTCAAGCAGTTTGCTGTATAGTGAAGAATAATACCTAGAGTCCATTGGGTTTTATTAATTCCTTTGTAAATTGAATGTGCCAGTTCTGGAGAGAAATTTGTAGACCTCTACAGGTTGTTAGCCAGGGAATAAAATATAAATTCTATCATATGTGTCCTACAAAACTGAGGTCTTGGTAAAACCTTTATCAGATTAAATAAAACTGTCAGGGTTGTGCAGTGAAGAGATTCTCATGTTGGCATTAGCAGAGAGGCTGCATTCTGCATGGGCTTTCAGAAGTTGTGCCCTCCAGTAACCTCAGCTGTAAGCAGCCAAGTCAGTGTAAAATAAATTTGGTCCAGTGCAAAAAGCAAAAAAGCTGCCCGTATTCCCAGTTTATGTGCCTGTCCTTCAGAGTTATATCAGCAGCAACAACTGTTCCCACTACATGTTGTGTCCAGAAGAGGAGAAACAACTGGAAGGTCCCAGCAGCAGCTGGCAAGTAACAATGATTGAATTCCAGATGGATCTAAAGAACTAGTGATACCTCCTGGGAAACTTTGAAAAACATCTTACTTTTCAATGATCCTATTCACATCACACTCATTTTAAATATTTCTTTTCCTTTGTTCTTGGCCCAGAAGGAACAGATGAGCTCCTGAGAAATACTTCTATTTTGAGAGCCCAGCCCCTGCTGATAAAGGCAGAGAGAAGAAGTAAGAGAGAGAGAGAACTGGCACTCATTTGCAATTTCAGTCATCAGCTGTTCATTTGTGCAATTTCTTTAGATTGATAATTATTTTTGAAAGGATTTTACTAGAGCCATAGGATAAGTTGGAAGTGATCCTTGCAGCTTATCTGGTCCAGTCCCCTTCTAGAGCAAGCCAAATTAGATCAAGTCACTTAGGTCTTTGATCAGTCAGGTCTGACCATCTCCAAGGTGGAAGATTTCACATCCTCTCTGGGCCATGATTCCAGTGTTTGACGATTCACATGGTAGAAAAAAGTTCCTAACTCCTAATTGGAATTTTCCTTGTTGCAACTTGTGTCTGTTGCCTCTCATTCTAACACTGTGCACCTCTGAGAGAAGTCTAGCCCCATCTTCTCTATGCGCTCCTGTCAGGTAGTTGAAGGTTATCCCCTTAACCTCTTCTTACAGTTCTCCTTGTACATCATGTGCTCCAACCCCCTAACAATCTCGTTGGATCTCTCCTGGAGTTGCTCTAGTGTATCAGTGTCCGTCTTGTACTGGGGAGCCCAGAACTGGATACTATTTCCCTGTGAGACCGCATCTGGAGTATTAGCACAAACTGGTGTCTTCACTCAAGGTAATACAGCTGACCATGCAGTTCACTGCAAGAGTATGTTGTGGACTCATACTCAACTTATTGTCGGGAAAGGGTCTGGATTTTGTGGGTGCAGTAGGTTGCCTTTCACTGTCGGGGTGCAATTTATCTTCAAGTACCAAGTGGACAAGTCACATCTAATTGACTTCCTTCTATTGCAACCTTAGGCTCTGGTGACACCTTGGCTTCTCTTTTTCTCTGCCAATGACACACAGCTGACAATCCCCAAAATTTAAATGCACTGACTAGCTCAAAACTTGGGGTATGATACTGGGTGACACTGAATGCCCAGTGATAGTCAGAAGGTCAGAATTTAGTGGGATCCCTTGTGGTTTTATACTCTATGAAATGAAAGACATTAACTCATTTTGCAATATTGAAAGATGATGGCCTCTGGCATATTAATCCTTCAAATAACTCTGACTTATAGCCCCTTTGGCTATAAAGCCTTATACTTTTCCTCCAATACCATAGAGTTGGAAAATACACTTAGCCTGAAAGTTTCCCGATTAACTATGAAGGAACAAAGAGCCTCTACCTGCAGGATTATTCATGCTGTAATATCACAACACTGAAAATTCTTCTGCCAAGCTTGAATAAAATTTGTTAAAATGTTGGGGTTTCTTTATTAATTTTATTTGAGAAAGCTCCTGGGACATAATTATGGAACGTCTGAGATCATATCAATGTAAAGCCAGTCAGCTAACTAAAATCAAATTTGGAGTGCCATCTAATTTTAAAAGTAGCTTGTTAAATGGCCCCCCATACTTCCCATATTGTTTATATCGCAAAAACTAATTTGCTAGCTGCAGAAATGAATAGAAAAGTGACAGAACATATTTAATAGACAGTTAAACTTGGGTGAGATGTCATGAGTGTGTCAGGTGTCTTTAAATCACATGTAGACAGAAGCTGTAAAATAATGGTTAATTATTCTAAAGGAGGACTGATAACAGCTATCTTCCTTTAAGAAACATATGTGACTGTTTTGTGCTAGAAGCACTAGCATTAGATTTTCTGTCTATTAGAAAAGATTACTGCTGTTTATCAGGTTTGGATGTCATTGAATATATCCTTGCTTAAACTAAACCATCTTTTTTAGAAACAAAAAATTTCAAAATTTGGATCTAAATCTACTTGAGATAGAATACCCATCAAAATCCTGTTGCAAAGGTTAATTCCTTTCACCATTAAAATATATCAATTTTTGTTTAGCCTGAATTTCTCCAGCTTGAAGTGTATTTTGCATTACTTGTATTTAGTGTGATTTCATGAAGTTTTGGCAACACTATTGCATGATAGACATCCCAGCACATGTCAAGGCATGTCATCATTATGTCATGTTATACTGTAATATAATAGTAATTCTATCCTGTTGTATCATTTCTGAAATCATTAAGTACAGCTACTACTTAGTGCTGACTGAACCATTGTATTTTATTTTGTAAACATGTGTCTCCTGTTTGAGCTGCAGAGAAACAATCTGACACTTTGACATTTTAAATAAGAATAAAAACCATGTACTCACCATATTAATTAAAGGAACAGCTGATCTCAGTATTCGGAGAAAAGAAACTAGATATTTAAATTAGCTGCTTCTCTAATTAGTATATTAACTGCTGATATAATCTGAGAATTCCATTGAAGTAAGTAGTAGGTTGAAGTTACAGCACTCCTGAGAAGATGGACTCACAGTTCTGACGATCACTTTTTGGAAAGGCTTTGGGTTGTGTTTATATTTGAGGAGTCATATTTGGAAGGAGAGTATTTATTCTGAGTTAGAGAAAGCTGCTGAGCTCTGATGAAATATGTATTATAGTATATACTTGATATTCACACATATTTTTTTGCTATTGTTGCTGTCAGGTTTTCCTGGAGCAAGGACACACCTAACAGAACCACAAAACAATACACTGCTTCAGCAGTCAAAGTGCAGGTGCCTTTTGAAGAAGTCTATGGGTAAGGTCTAAGTAATTTCACAAGATCTCCTCTGTTTCCCCCTGTTACATCAAGTAAGACAATGTACAGATCATTACTAGCAGCATGTCAGTGCTTCAGGACCTTGCCCAGTGTCCTCTGCAGGTGCTAAGAAGGAAAGAGTAAAGAATTGGTGATTTTTGGATTCCACATCTGAGGGCCCATGTGAACAAGAAAGTCATCCAGAAGTATTGCTCCAAGATCTGTTTTGAAAAGAATAGTAAAAGCTAACATAGCTCTCTAATGCATATTCACTTCTCAGGTAATGAAGTCCCATCAGCAGATAAGCAATGCAAGCTTTGAAGTTTCACCAGTCTGTAACTACTAGGTGATTGTCCTTTGTATTGCCAACACAGTGTCCACAAAGATACCTTGCCTAACTGTGCAATATCCTGAATGTTGGCTGTATGTGAAAGCTGATGTGCTGGGTCACCACCACTTTGCTGAGGAGTTTGCTTAGAAATGGGGGATTGAAAATAGGATGGTCCAGAGCTGACTTCATGTTGCAACGTAAGGTAGAAGACTGCAAAATGGAGATAGAGGGAGTGGGTATGGATTTACTGACACCTTTTCCTATGCCAGAATAGGTAGGCTCCAGCAATTTGAGAAATATGAGCTGCACAACTAGGGATCTTTGCTTCCCCTCTGCACAGAAAAAAAATGTTGTTCTTTCTGTTTCTGCTGAGGAAGGTATTGGTATATAGGGTCAGTGGCTGCTCATGCAGTGGATGAAAACTAAAAACAACAGTCACCACTTTCAGTCTCCTAGTGGCAGGATTAGCAAGTCCAGCTCAGGAGGGCTCTTGTCTAGTTCATCCTTCCAGGTAAGTTTCTTGGACTTGTCCTTGGGGTTCAAAAATTTATACTTCACTGTCAGGGGACCCTGAATCTATTCTGAAATGGTTATTTTGAATACTACTGCTTCCATCATGGCATACTGAAAACTATTTAGGCTACTTGGTCCTCCTAGAATATATATGCAAATGGGCTTCTCAGAACTAAATGTTGACTGTAGGTACTCAGTAGAAGTCCTTACTGTTGCTACTATATTCACCAGCCAGAAGCAGCCTACACATCCTACAGGATTTTCAAATCATCTCTTTGTATGACTAATCCAAAGTGAAAGGAAGATGGATGCTTTCTGTGCTAGCTTTGTATCCTCCATCCTTGGTGCACTATCTCTATTTTCCTTTCTTATTCAAGTGACCCAAAACATTCCTCTAGTATCACATTTTGATCAAAGAATTGGCTACATTTGATTGAAATACAAACTGTTTAGCTATCGAGATCGGAAAACATGATTTACCTGGGAAGCCTGTCCACCTTTATCTGCCAGTGAAAATCTAATTTCCAGATTCAGTTCTTTTCTTGACCTAGAGGATCAGAAGCTGAAATGAGATGCAGGCAGCAACTACAGAATACCTCCCACAGACTTTCAGCTCTGGCTTGATTCAGGAAACAAGCTAGCAAAACATTCCCTTTCTCTTTGAACCTCACTGCCTTTCAATTTTGGGGTTGAAGCCAGATGTCAGAATATCATGAGGAAATCTATTTTCCTGTTTGGGTGCTGGACCACTTGCTGGAGAATCTAATTGGATTCAAGGCAGACAAAGGGCTCCTTTTGCATTCAGTTTCAGAGACAAATTAAATGGTAAGAAACGTTCTTCCCATGCATCTTCAGAACTCACTCTCACATGCTAATTTATTATTCAGTACTTTTAATCATACACTCCTTGCTCTCTCATCCCATTTACCAAGCAATATCTTAAAGAACATAGTAACATTCAAATCCACATCTTGTAGCAAATTACGAGTCTACTACTCTAGTCCTTCCAAGTCCAGAATTAGGAGTTGGAACCCATTGTGAAGCAGAAAATTTCTCCTGTAGAATGAGACAAAATACCCATTTCTAGCCCTCTACTGACTCAAACTAATGCGTTTGAAAGGTATGACACATCTGGTGTAGAGAATCTGTCACTTGCTGAAGGACTGAATCTTGCCTTTCTTATTCCTTCGGAGCAAATTTCATCTTTCAGGAAGAAGGAAAAGACTTTTTTGTGGCTGGTTGATTTAAAACAAAAAGAAACCACCAGAGGGCTGAAACTCTAGAATCAGTCCTGCAGAAAAGGATCAGTGAGCAAAAGGTTGGTGAGGAGGTCACAGATACATGATAAATTGATTTTTGAATGGTTCCATCATTCATCATATAGGCAACACTTTTGCATCAATGTATTTGGAATTCTGAAATGACTGAAAGTATTGGGTGATGAATTACCATGGAAAGGGAGGTTCTGAAGATGCCTGGGATTTCCTGACAGCAAAGATCACATGCTTATGCCCATCTCACTCAATGTCTTTACCCAACCTCCAGATCCTTCACTTTGTGTCAGTTTTCCTATGTTTTAGGATATGACAGGAAACCATAATTTTTCTGAGCCAGAGATTTTCTATTCATGTATGTCAAACCTGTTTGACCCTGCCAAGGCTTTCAGTGAAACTTGAGTTTTCTCATGTGATTATTTATCACACTATAAATAATTATATCTAATCTTAACCTTATTGCTTCTTTTTTTTTTTTTTTTTGCCTTAGCTGAAATTTTAATGTCGACAAATATCCCTCTACAAATATTATATATAGGGGGAAACAGGGGCATTTTGACCTCACATTCTGAGGTAAAATAAATGTTAGTTTTGGTGCTGAAAATATATTTGTCTTCTTCTTGCAGGAAAAGATGAC
The DNA here is from genome assembly GCF_036417845.1 of Apteryx mantelli. Taxonomy (NCBI): domain Eukaryota; kingdom Metazoa; phylum Chordata; class Aves; order Apterygiformes; family Apterygidae; genus Apteryx; species Apteryx mantelli. The sequence goes on along the minus strand of NC_089980.1, from coordinate 135,466,849 downwards.
ACCAGGCATGGCAGGCAGTTCTCATTAGATGCCTAGATAATATAGGTTTTAAAACACTTCATTGTTATAAAATGCTTAAACCAGACCTTTTTGATACTCTGGAAAACAAGGATATTTATACCAACTCATGGGAAACTGTCCAACTACCTAAATAAAACTAACATCTCACCAATCTGTGCTGTACCAAATTTTAAAAAGGTATCCAAGTATGAAAGATTAGACTGGGACAGATGGTATTAGGATGGGACAGGGGACTTGACGCATGACACCTTGAGGGGTTTCTTCTGACTTTACAGCGGCTTCTCTGCTATGCAGGTGACACAGCCTGAAAGGCTGCTCCTCACAGCCTAGGGAAGTCAAGCAAGGCCCTTTCCAATTAATTGTGATCATTACTGAAACTTTTTTTAGGAACACGGAATGGGTTTGCAACTTTAAAAAAAAAATGGGGGGGGGAGGGTGAAGAGAAGACGGAGGTAAAAAAAAAAACCCTGCTGCCAAATTGTGATTTAAACTGAGATTGGCATCAGCAGACATTTCCACATCAGCCTGTAGCACATCTGGTCCAGACCAAACAAATAGAAGATTTATTCTGTCAGTGAGATCATTTAGCATTCCTTTTTATGCTTCAGAAAGAGCCTGTACCTGTCAGTCACCAAAGCACTAGGCTTTTGGTGGCTGGGCTCTGTTGCTCTTTCTGACTAGCCTTGATCTGAGACTTCTAAGAAGGCTTGTGTTCACCCGCTCCACCTGGGAGACCGGTACCCATGCCAAGTTCATTTCCATAGTCTTATAAAAATCTCCTGGAGGATTTCAAACATCTGCTCATAAGTAAAGAAACATTGTCTTGAGATATAACAATAATATAAAGGGCAACTGAACCTTCCTTGCAAATAAAACTGAGCTAATAAATTATTTTGTTTCAACAGTTTTATACAATTCAAACAAAAAATGAATAGAGCTAAACAGGCTCACAAAAAAAAATCAGTTATGAAGGGTTTTCTTCTAATATCTTCAGATACCCTTTTTTTCTTTTGGTCAAGAGGTTTTTTTTTTCTTTTTTCCTTTTTTTTCCCCTGACCACTTGATGCTAATCATTGAAGGGAAGATCTTATGGAAATAGAATTACCCTATTGTTCTAACAGCAATAATAATCTCTCGTCTTTTCCTAGCACATTTCCTGTAAAGATTACAAATACTACCTAATCAAGTCTCAGTGAAAACCCATATCTCATCCCCCTCCCCTTTGTCAGGTATGTCAGCAATAAAAACTATAAATACAACTCCTCATTGCACAGAAAATGGAGCCACTTCAGGCATGGAATATGTCAGCTGTTGAACAGACTTGACAATACACTACAAAAATTTGGACAGGAAGGGAAGGCAGCCAAAAGAGCTGAGGGACATTAAGCCATGCAAAATGTAATTACCTGCATTGGAATTTGAGTGCAATCCCAGAATTAAACTCCCTGCTAATGGGGGCAGATATTTTATTATAGTCAGAATGGGTCAGGACCTTTATTTTGCATCTTTGGCAGGCAGTAGGAAGATGAAAATAAGGGATGGATGAAAAAATGAGGAAAAACAGCACTCCTTTGACTTTTTTGTATTTAAATATGCATGTATGGATAGTTTATTTTTATGCCATGAAAGACTTGGTGCTTAGGATTTAGGCTAAGTAATGGATTGTCTAAACTGGGAGTTGCATGCACAGAGATGCCCAAAGATGTCTCCATAGTCTTCTGAGTTCATGAACTTGTTCTGTCTATGTTCTCCCCTGCCTGGGCACAAATAAGCAAAAGATGGCAATCATCAAGTCTATACAGAAGAGTCATTTGTGTGTTCCATAAACTACAACAACAACCACGATACCGAACCTTCAAACTCTTATACTTTAAGCAATGTGAATAGTGCCATTCACACTGCTTTATTTACCTGAAGTCTATTGTAATAACTACCCATTAGGAATCCATTAGCCAAGGGGTTGCCACTGCTTAGTGAGTATGTCCAAGGGATTAGGTCGACTAATAGTTTTTATTGCTGTTACTTCATTGTTACAGACAGTATTGATATTTTAATTTGAAAATTATGCCTTCATACAAAATTGTTTGCACTCTCCCCTTAAAAAACAGTTGCTTAAAAATAATAAAAAAGGCTTAATTTACCCAGATTAATTCTCCATCATTTGGACATAGAGGAGGCCATTCAAAAAGGCTGACTTCAGTCTAGAAAAGCTGCTCTCCACAAACTCCCTCTGTAGCCAATAACAGGAGGAAAAGTATTCCTTTAGGGTTAAGATTCATGGCAAGAGCCAAACTCTGAGTGTTCTGGATAGCCTGTTGGAAGAGCCAGCGTGTTTCTTCCCACAGATTATGGAAGAACACAAATGAGATTACATTTCTTGGGCTAAAATGAACTCTAACAATGTCTTTCTGAAAGGTGTGCTATAAACTTGCTCTTTGTTTTCATGTTTTGTGATTAAATATGATCAGATCAGAGGCTGGACTGCACGGACTCAGTAGTGATGCTCTGATCCAGTACTGATGCTGTTACGATCTCACACAAGTTAACTCAAGTTATGGGCCTACTGCAGAAATTGATTTGTTCGGTTCAACGGTCTGTGCAATGCAAGAGGTCAGAGGAGATGGTCACCACGCTCCCTCCAGCCCTTATCAGTCTCTGTGTGAAGCCATTAAAAGCAGTCATTGAAACTCTCTCCTGCTTTCCGATCATCTGATAGGCAGGTTCCCAGGTCTCACCCTGCCACTTTTCTTCTACATTCTGGAACTGGCCCAAGTCACGTGGTTTGTACTTTTCTGAGCTGCAGACTTGCTCTTAACAGCAGTTTTAGTCCGTTCAAATAACGAACAATGATGTAATATAGGAATTTGTCTTCCAGCTCAGCCCTCCTCCCCTTAGGATGCACTGTCACAGCCATGAAGGAAAGAGCTGTTCCTATAATTGACTAATTCTTGCAGTGCAGTCAGTGGGTACCTGTGCTCAGCAGATAACCGTGGTAAAGAGGCAACGAAAAGGGAGATGATGAAGAGAGGGCAACAGAAGCTGGCAAAAGAGAGGGGGTGGAAAGCAGAAAGGAAGAAGGGGAATGAAGGGGAGAGAAATGGGAAGTTTAAAATATGGGATCAGTACACAAGGCCATTGTAATTGTACCGGACACCAGACAAAGTTCTGGCTTTGGGCAGGCTTGAATATTAAATTAATCCTCTCCTTGGTGCCAACAGCATATTGTCACTACCTGAAAATTCCACAGTTAAATAAGCGCAGAATCAACCTATACGTTTGCAAGGCTTAGTCACCTCAGTAGCTGAGCTGAGCTTCTCACAGTTTTCCTTAGACTTTATTTTATTAACATTGCTGTGGAAGAGACTAGGCTAGACCAGACTAGAATTGAAGAGGTGCCTAAAGACTCCTTGTCTGTCATGGGATTTTTAAAAACCATTTTGCCTTTCTTGCAGTAACTGAGACAGAAAAGGGAAATTCTCTGAGGATGGCAGCCATTTGGAATAAGGTATTACTTTTGTGTTTGTCTTTTTTTTTCCCAGAATTTTCTGCATAGCCAAGAAATCGAACCCTCAAACAGGAGCCTGAAACACGGTCACATCACCAATTCCTTGCCAGCCTGGTAGAAAAAAAACATCAGCTTTCAGAAGTATTCCCTACCCTGATGTGAAGTAAGGCAAAGTGGGGTGGAAAGGAGATGTTCTAGGCTAGCCTTGACCCAGGTATCTTGGCATTAGGAACTCAACCAAATCATTTGAATTATGGGCTGGTGGCCTATCTGCAAGTTCAGCCTCTTCACTGGCTCTTACTCCACTCATATGCCATTTCCTACCTGGACTGACATGGAGAAAAACACCTGAGAAGAGCTGTACATCCCACAGAGAACCTGCTGTCCTTCCTGCAACTACCTCACGTCGAGGCAGTAGAACCATAACTTGGCTCTCAATCTTTCTATCATTCCAGGCTGCCTCTTCCACAGAGAGGCCTTTGTGGTACCTTCATTCTGCAATATCAAGCGGACATGAAGGTTGTAACCCTCTGACACCTGTTCAAGATGCCTTGGAGATCAAAATCCCCAGGCTATGTACCCAAGACCTAAATCAAAGTGGCCTGGTTTTCAAAAGCGCTGAACTCTGAATAACTGAATAACTCTGAAAAAGCTGAACAGGTCAGCTTCTCTGAAAACCATCTTTCTTTGATTTAAGGGCCTAATTATGGGTCTAGCAGCCCGATATTAAGCTTCTATGTTAAAACACTCAAAAGCAGCTAGGGGATTAAACTACAGAGATCACATTAATTTCAGCACCTTTGAAAATCTCTGCCACAGGTTTGAAAAAGTAGATTTATAACTTGATTTTTTTTCCTCTGCCCTTTACTGCTAATTATTCTTATCTCACCCACTTTTTAACTCCATACAGCACTTTGGAACCTTGCTTTAATTCATACAGTATCTCTATATAGCATCAGTTCTTTGCTGTTTCTTTCTTGCAGTTTTCAATGTGACATATATTACATAATGCATATGATTATTGCTTTAGTCTCTGCTTTTCCTACCTGTCACCTTTATAGTAATTTCTGCTGCATGTACTCCCAGCTGCTTTGCTATTGTTTTGATAAAGGGAAGAGTCATTGGTCTTATTCTAACAAGCATTGTGGCTTATTACTTTGCCAGATAAACATGTCTTTTATTACTCCCACCACATACTCTTCCTTTCGGTGTCAACAATCATGCTCCCCTTCAGCATAAAGATGCTTAAAGTTTTATTACTCCAATAATCATTATTTGCAAAGGTTTGGTTTTTGACCTCAGCAGGCACTCAGATTTTCATACATGTCTCAACCTATATGTGTGGAAGAGCAGGAAAAATAAGCAGACATGGAGGAAAAACACTGTAGGTTAGCAAATAATTGACTTACTGATGGATTATTGCTTATCATGGCTCTGCTGTAGAGTTCTTCATTATCCTCTAGCTTTTACCTTGATGTGCATAACAAACAATAGTCATATATGACATGACATGTCAAAGCTGGCTTATTTCCCTGTTGTGGCATTTAATAAACATGATTAGAACTAGCCTAAGCTGCAACTCCTACAGCATAAGCTGCTGATAGTCTGCAACAATCTGTCTGAAAAGGATGGCATGTAAAACAAACCAGATCAATAAAAATCCCCCCTTCTCAAAAGCTGTGCAATGTTTCATTTATTTTGTACCATCTAAGGCAGAAAGTTCTGTACGTTTCTGGAACTTCCCATGCCTGGGGAGATCTTTTTATGTCCCTTTAGGACAGGACTCTGCCCACACACAAAAAATTGTAAGACAGGGACCCAAACTGACAGAGGGACAACTCTATATAGTTTCTAAACAACAGGCTATAATTCCTTCCAAACAAGCTAACTAGCAAAATGATTGACTTGACCCCATCACAACCTTTAATATTTTATATTGCAAACAAAGTTTCTGGCACTAGCTGGCCAGTATGACAATTTTTTGAGATATTTTTTGCCCAGGCCAACTAGCACTCTGCCATACAGTATGCACAGTCTGTGAAAGAGCATGGGCCAGGGACCATTCCCAACAGGTACTTTGAATGTTGCTATTAATTTCAAAGGCAGAAAGAGTTTTATAGTATGGAAGTATCCAGTCAGTTGGACTATGGGCCAGAAAACAGTATCTGGCTGTTTAGTTTACCAATATAGAGATAGCTGTGTTGCCTCCTCCATTCTTATGCAAAATCCTGCACGTCCTTATATTCTTCTGGTGCCCCAGGTAGCAACGGACCTCAGCCATGAATGCTGCACTCAGTGCCTGGTTGGCATAGGAAAGCTGCAAAAAATGCATTGTTTTCTGTTGAAAGAATATCAGTACTAGACAATACAATTTCCAGTAAACCTTGGTAAAACGAGTTTAGCAGTTGTGCTTTGGGACATCACCGTTTGCCTAGTCCAACCATAACGTGAACCCCAAACATACCTTATACGGCTAATTTTGTTTGGCAGAACTCCAAGAAGTAGACCTGGTGATCTCCAGATCTGAGTCACTATAACCCAAGCCAATCTTCTGTAGAATATAAAAATTTCTAAGGTCTGTAAAGGAGAGTTATGAAGGAGACTGCTTAAGAGAAACACACATGCACATTTGCTTACATGCATATCTGCACACACAAGTACTGTTGCTTCTGTTTCAACTCTTCTGAAGCCTCCAGTTCCTATTTGCAGTTATTGTTCCAAAACTCTTTGCAGTAACTAAACTATAAATGGAGCTGTGAAAACTCAATAAGCTGGGAGAAGTGCCTGAATTTTGCTTATCTACTTTAAGGGGTTTCAAGAAATAGATAGATACACCATAAAAGCACAGTGAAATTGTGTTGACGAAGTTGTCAAAATATGTACATACAGAGATAACTTGAGACAAATTTAGACATAAAATGGTTTATTTTCCTGAGGTTGGAATCTGCCAGAACCTTCACTTATCTGTCATGTATCTGTGATGTTGAATATATTTTACAAGAGCAAGAAAGCAATTCAGCAAAGACTACAAGAAAGACTAAAACAAGTGTCATCCACAAAAGAATTCTTAGCCATGGGTCATGGGAGAACTTATCAATATAATAACAGAAAACATCAGAAAGATCAACTATGAGAATTTATTAGAGGTAAGAAGTTATAAAACAAAGCTAAAAGTATAGTAAAACTAGAAATATAACAGAACTGAAAATATATACACATATCAGCGCTCTACAGTTAAATCATGGATGCACAGTACAACAACTACTCTCGCCCTTTCCTTGAGGTCCACCCCTCTGGTATAGTTTTCCCCAGATTCTCAAACAACGGGTGCATGGTACAGCAACCACTCTCACTCTTTATGGGCCACTCTCCTGGTATAGTTTTCCTCTGATTCTCCTCACGGTGCTGTTGGCAACAGGGGCGTCCCTGCCGGGTCCACAGGGCGGATCGTGGGTCTGAGCCCACACACATGTATGTGGATTACTCTCTTTTATATTCAAACAATGCCATTCCATAGTTACACATAAGTTGGATGGCCTCGATCAATAAGTGTGCATATCAACAGACGACCCAGTGCTCAGCCCACATTGTTGGTAACAATATGCCCATGAACAGGTCATTCTCGGGGGAACTGCATAGCACCTAGATGTTTGTGGTGTGAGTCTGCGGTGTCACTTCTCCTTTGTCTGGTCTCGTCAATCACGGGGTTGTCGGAGGGTGTGCCCCTAGGCGACAGCAACCCCACAGTGTGGTGACTTGGTTGTGGCGAACCAGGGGTTCAAGGTTTGTTAACTCTTGGGGAGCTGCCCAGAGCAAACCCCTCTTCTATGGGCTGCACCATCCTGAGTCCCATGCTTGCTTGTGTGTTACCTGTCACATGGTGAAAACGTTTCTCCTTATATCCAGTCTGAATCTCTCTGTTTCAACTTATGTCATTGCCTCTTGCCCTCCTGCTATGTACAACTGTGAAGAGCCTGGCTCCCTCTCCTTGATACCCTCCTTGAGGGTACTGGAGAGCTATTATTAGCTCTCCCCATCTCCTCATTCCCTGAAGCCACCTCTTCCTCCAGCTGAGCAAGCCCATCCTCAGGCTATCCTCATGGGGCAAGTGCTCTAGCCCCAACCATCTTGGTGGCCCACTGCTGAACTCTCCGCAGTTTACTGATGTCCTTTCCTGTATTGAGGGGCCGAGAATTGGACACAATATTCCAGATGTGGTCTAACAAGAAACGGATGACATGAACAAGAACATTCCAGACAGCAAAGAAGGAAAAGAAGAAAAAAGAAAACCCACAGCCTCAAACCACTGTTAATGCATCTGAGTAAAAAAAAGTTTCTCCTAACCTTACTCTGAAATACAAGGAAGGGGAATTTCAAGGGAGAGCTGGGAATGGTGATACTCATTCTATTCCTCATTCAAATGTTTTTAGTTTTGTTTTTAATTTAAAACTAAAGCATTCATTAAAAGGCCTGTATTCAGCCAGTAGTAAAGATTTAAAATTGGAAAAGGGGTCGCCTGTTGTCTCAGAAGCAGGTCTTGTAGTGACAAACCACTTAAATTTGATCATTATGAGACCTTTAAAAAATTCGGTTAGCCCACACTGTTGAGACTTGTTAGCCTTTTGGCAGGTAAATACTCATGGGGGTGAATTGCTCTGGGGCATAGAGAACAGGGCTCATAAATAGGTATCTACATTGTAGGCATTTAAAAAGTATTGGCTGAGTCCCACTCTCTAACAGCTGATGGAAAGAAATAAGCTTTTTGGATATATATCTACAGTGGCATGAGAATACAGTGGGAGTGCAACCTCTTTGGGCATATCTATACTAGCAAATTATGCAGTGCCAGGGCAGGAACATTCAATCATGATCAACTATAATTTTAGATTATTTGATGTTCCCTGGCACAGCTTTTCTAGGCCAGCTCGGACTCTTTCAGACATTTCTCATGAATAGTGCAAGAGTTAGCGTGGGCCAAATACTATTCCCAATGGAGAGTTTGGAGGCAGTCAGCTAGTTTTGGAGGCCAGAGATTTTAACAGTATGGACACAGCTAGACCATGCCAGTTGATTTCAAGGCCAAAGGCATTCTTCAGTTTCCTAGTACAGAAATAACACAGAGGCACAGAAGAAGACCTGGGAGAAATACAGTCCAAGATCCCTGAATCTCAGGGCTGCAAGAAAACGGAGAGGATGCACACTGCTGAAGTATACACTTAATTCCTCTGTGGTAGCCAGTCCTATAAAGGGATATAACCTACTATTGCTATCACTTACACCATTAATTAACAATTAAGCCATCACTTAAGCCATTCAACTAACACAGGTTCTGCTAAGGCTTCCTATCTTACTAACAAAATTTCCATTTCCTATTAACAAATTTCATGTAGATGATATAACTTCACTTGATGGAATTTCTGTTTTTCCCCAAGAAGCAAAAAACCCAGCAACTAAAAAAAATCACTCACATTGACATACATACAACCACACCACTCTGTTAAAAGAACATGAGAACTGTAAAATTCATAATTTTAAAAGTTTGCCCTTCACAGACTTCAAGATACCTTTATGTGGCTGTCTCAATGTGGACCTTTTGTTTATGTACATTATAATAATCTCATTCCATAGAATTGTCATTTCAGATAGTTCAGTTCATTCTTATATGAAAGAAAAATAGCTCAAATATGTGCTGTTCCATGTTGTTCATTTTCATGCCTCTTTAAAGTTTTCCAGCAAGTTCCAGTGAGACATTTTTATGCTAAGATCCTATACAGACTAATCCTGCTTAAATAATGTTATTTGCTCATCCTATATAATTCCTCTAATACATGAGATTTGTCACTAGGTTTAGTTCTATCTTCATTTGCTCTGCTGTAAGTCTGCAAACTCCACTAAGGCTAGACAGATGTCCAAGAATGAAAAATTAATGCAAGTGAGATCAAAGAACAGGACCTCTCATTAGAGTTTGTTTGGATTTACACCACTGTGATTCCAAAGGAAGACTGCACCTCCTTCCTTGTTCTTCTTTTTCTCCCTTCTTTCACCCAAATTCTGTCAAAGCTGGTGACTTCCTGCTTAGCGGGTTCCCAGGAGCTAACCGGTCTTTCCCTGTCTTCCATCAACTAGTGTGAGCTGTTTTTCCCTTGCATACAACCGCCCTATTTCTTAGAGCATTTCATCCTTTTTGCTTTCTAAGTGGAAACGCTAAATTTTCCACAGAGGAGGTACCCTGGGGGGGAGTTTTGCTCACACCCAAGAACGGATGTCAGTTAATATTTGGACATGATTAATTAACAGTAAACCCTAAGGCAAACTTTGCTATTATGAAAATAAGACAGTATTCCAGATTACATGAGTGGCTGCTTATATGACGTTATCCAGATGCTCTTGAATCAGCAAATATTTGTCACAGATTTAAAGGCAGTTATTATTTTATGAAATTCATGTGCAGATGAATTACCTTTGTCCCTCTTAGACATTATAGGAATGAGCTAGGGATATACCATTACCTGAACTCTCTCTCAGATATCTTCAAAAAATGTACTACAAAATTTTCTGATTTTTCATAAAATTACATGGCACTCATATTCTTTTCCCTGTCAGTGGCTCATTGGTACCTTACCATGAAACTGTAAGACCAGCCTTACTGTGCAGTGTATATAAATCTTGGGTGACATATGCAGCTACCTCTTGGATGGAAAACAACTACTGTTTGGCAAACAGAGCTGCACCTCACCACAGCCCAGCTTGAGAAACAAAAAATAGTTTCCCAGAAGAAACTGAAGGAAGAAACTGTGTAGGCAAACTAGAGTCACATACACTGCAACTAAGGATGGCTGCTGGTGTAGCTAAATGAACTTCAACACTAACGGGATGAAAATCACACAAGCAGGAAGGCAGGCAGAGTTATACAGCTAGATAAAAAAGTGCTATTGAATCTCTAATGGCCAGATATGGTCAGAACCTCAATTGTATGTCTTATCTGAAAGATGCAGGAAAAGGCTTAATAGCCCTTCATTATCACAGAAAATTGCATATTTGTTTTGCTTCATAAAATAAGGCTGTCAAGTTTTCTCTGCTATGGAACATTGAGGACTCTCTCCCAAGGCAGTAAATCAGTATCTGAAAATGCTCTAGCACTGTTATTCAAGTAGTTTCTTCTACCTCGGGCCAGGGTCTAAATGTATTTGGAGATATTGTGACACCAAGTCTTCTAAACATGAGAAGACGATCTTTTTTATGGGATCAACTCAAACTTTAGGTTGTGTTACCTTTTTAACAGAAGAATTTGAGAATAAAAAAATCAACTTTTGGTAGACCAAAGAAACCTAAGTTTAGGATGTGATATTCCTCTAATGTAAAAACTTTTAGGCTATATCCTGTAAGTATACTCAGATTCCTGGGCCAAGTAATAGTGTCAACTGTGTACACACAACTTTTGGTCATTTAAGTTTCCTCATCAATATAACCAGATGTGAAATAGGGTGTACCATGATTCGTGAAGTAGCACAGGTATCTGATGAATTAGGACTAGCTGCACTAGCATAACACTTCAGACATGACACAATAGGGATCTGAACTGAATCAGGTACCATTCAAGGTCGTTATTAGGGACTTCAATGATAAAATGGAGAATAGGGTTAATTTTTTGTGAGCAAGAGGGCCGTAAGCATGCTAGAAGAAAGTATTAAAAATCAAAATTATCATCACAAATCAGATTTAATTCAGTAGGCCCAAATGCAAAGTTCTACAGTTTTACAGCACAGTAAGAATGAATTGCACTGAAACAGAATGGGAGATGGCCGATTAGTCAGGAAAAGTAACTCACACTGTGTCATACTGTGTCCAAAAGTTAACCATCAGGTTGGAAGGTATGAAGAAAAGTTCTAAAACAAGTCAATCTCACTGAATTTGCAGCTGATGAAGCTTCAGCTGGGCAGTGTATGTCATTAAAGACAGAAAGAGGGTCTACAGGAAAGCAAAGAGAACCTTAGAGAAATAGAAAATGTAATAATGAGGAAAGACTGAAAGGATAAGAAAGATTCAGTCAAATTGGAGGCAAGAAATACAGCTGTTTCAGAAAATCTTCCAAGGCTGGTCCAAGAAGCATAAACATTTGTACTCTTTTAAAAGATTAAGAGAGAAAACATTCACAGAAACTTGTGAGATACCACAACAGACAAAAGAAACCTGATAACCTGCCTCATGGAAGCAACAAATCTTGAATTCTCCAACTATCTGGGCTAGATAAACAATACTCCTGAGAACCTCTCCTTCCTACAGGACAAACCATCTCCTTTTAAGACACTTCACGTCTTACTGGGGGGTTTTGTTCTCTAATTCAGAGTGTGAGAATTTGTGCTAGTTAATTCTTGTGCAGCATTTTAGACATGCAAATGCAAATTATTATTACAACTGAACATGTGGAGCAGATCTAAAAATGACACAGACAATCAAGCTTTTAATAAGTAAAGCATCTGCATTTGCTGTTTGTGTTCCAAATGTTACTTGGAAAGGAATGAGGAGGAGAAGCAGAAAAAAAAGACTTTTTAGAAAGCCAATTACTGAACGCGAAACTTACATCTCGGAATTCTTGGATGCAGATGAACACAAAAAAAGCCATAAATGCCACTAAAGAATGTTCACCATCTGAAATTTGTAAGATTTTCAGCTATTGCATAACATTGCCTCCAGCAACAAACCTTACCTGATCAAATCAACTTAAAAGTTTGTGTTACAATTCCATGCCACTTGAGAGAGATACTTGGTGATAGAGATTGCCTGGGAGGAAGAAAAACAGAGTAAGAAAGTGCACTCCATAGATAGTTTTTACCAGATCATTTAAAAATATGTTTGAAAGTCACTGTAAAATCAGTTGTATTCACTGATGTCAGTCACAAATGTCGGAAGAACATGGTATAAGAGATCTCAAGTTTTCTGGAGCAAAAATGGTTGCAGATACTTATAAATGGAGATGAACTCAGTCACAATATATGGTAAATTAAAAAAAAGACTTGTCTAGAGATGGGAGAATATTCAGGTTCAAGATCTTAGCACAATCCATTTCAGAGGGAAATTAAGTACAGGGAGAGAATATTCAATATGGGTAAAATTGGACAGACTTCAGGTTGAACATTTTGTGGTTTATTGCACCAATAGTTTAAGAAAAAGATTTATAGCAGGTGTCACATTTCTTTATATAAGCAAAAGAAGAAAATGGAGTACAGATGATGGCAAAACAGCCTTGATTGCATTGTCATCTTTTCCTACACCAAGCCCTAGAGACACGATCTGTCATCGAGGAACGAGAGGACATCCATCCCAGCAACAGCAGTTGCTTTTCTCTTCCCTCCCCATTTCTCCAGCCACATGCTGCACAAGCCTGACTCTCCACAGCTCCCTTCCTTATTTATCTTTTCCTCTTTTATTCTCTGTGATTTCCTGTAACAGCAATGGTCCTGCTTCACTTCTGTAACCTACAAGCAGCAAGATTCAACTTTGCTTCCATTTCTATGAAGGCTATTGGGCTAGCACTGCTTTGTTCTGACACCTTCCGGAAAGGTTAGAAACGTATGTGACTGGGATTCTCAAAATAACCAAGCAGAAGAGCATCAGTTTGGGCTGCTTTGGAGTCTCTGCTAATCTCAGTTTCTCACCCTCTCTGATGCTTTGTTCATGCAGCCCCTTTGCTGTTCCCTGCCTCCTCTACAAATGTTGTTTTGACATCATGGTCACCAGGTGCCCCACCACCCTTCCATCAACAGACACTTACGCAGCAGATGGTACAAATGGGTTAGCAATAATTTAGTGCCTCGGCATTGGATTACCTTCTTGTCTGGTGCTTTTAACAGTGACTGGACAGGGCTAATGACAGTAGCTGGGGAAGAAATAGTAAAAAATATAGGGGCACATTTTCAAAGAAGCAAGTAGCTCTTCTATGAGCCAGACACTCAGCTAAAATTACTGTTCCTAGAAAGCACGAGCTATATTCTGTAGCAACAGTAGCTTATTTTAGAAAGTTATCTTCAACTTAGTAGCATTAATCATGTCAAGACTTCCCCTATCTACTTTGATCATCGTAGCTCCAATGACACTGCTATTCTAATTACATTATCTTCTGTCTTAAATTACAAGCTTATGGTTAGTTCAGCCACAATGCTCTAAAGATATAAGTAAAATAAAGCTAGCAAGCAAAAGTGGTATCTTTCATTAGATCAACCAAAAAATGTCTGTGTGTTACATGCATACTAGGTCACTGAAATGTGATATTTATAGCCCAACAGTAAACATTGATTTTTTATTTTCTAGTTGAGTTTGTGTCACAAAGTGGGATGTCACAGATGGGATTACCAATACAAACCCTTATAAAGTTAAGAGTCCAGTTCAATGAGAATTTTCCTTAAGTTCAGGGGTGTTTGCATGCAGGGCTCCGATGTCATGCTGAATAATCTACAGAAAAATATAGACTACTCATGGAGTTAGAAATGAGTTGCAGTTAGCTCCTTTGCTGCTGGCTTCCAATTCTTTGAATAAATCACTTGAACTGCTTGCATCCATTTTGCTGCTTCTGAATTGGACATAATATCCCTGTCCCAAGGGTACTGTAATGATTAATTAGTCACTTCAAGTCACTTAGGATTTGAAAAGGTGTGTGTGTGTGTGTATAACTTCACATATGTAGAATATATATAAATATTCCCTCTACCTTGTGTGTTAGGTATAAAGGGTGTTGTTCTAGAACCAGCACTGAAATTTTTGAACAAGAATAATCAAAAAAACTCCATCTAGGGAATTCAGGCTGTCAAATTCAAATGATAGTAGTACCCAAATCATCTCTAGATGCAAAGTCCTCTTTTCTTGAAATCATTTCCCTTCCCCTCAGAAGACTCGAGAAGCTGAGGTTATTGATACTGAAGAAATTTCACATTGTTTTCCTTTTCCAGCATGATATGGAGTTATTTGTATTCTGCTTTGTGGGGCTTTGTCAGACATTCTGTATTATACTAGAGTATAAGCCACCGAGAGGTACAACATAGCTCCTGAACAACTGCCAGTTGCTCTTCTGTGGGCAAGAAACAGAGAAATTTCTTTTTAAGAAAACAATAAATATGGATGCATTAGTTCTTAAGCAGCACTAACAACCTTCAATATTGTGTGCTATCACAATTGCAAAGATTGGGCAAATGACTACCAAAAATCTAATCAGCTGTTCAGAGATGTTTTTTGTGACTGTATGTATAATCATTAGACCAGCATGCAGAAATGATGCAATTCTGAGAATTTACTCCTAGATTTCTTCTAAGAAAAATAAGTAAATAAAATGTAAAGCATATATTGTAACTTTTTTCATTTAATTTTAGTATCTGGACTAATTAGTTCATATAACAATGCATTATTATATTAATATAATCTTAATATAATAATACAATGAATTTTAGTATTGAATCCATATGGATTTTATAATGGATTTTATATATGGATTTTAACTTCTTAAAGTATGCAGAAAACTTTCTCTTTTATGATCACAATATGATTGAGTCAAAAACTGGTAACATTGTGTTTGTTTCTTTGGGGTTTTAAGCCAGAATTGCACGGATTTTCCCTTTAGAGCAAGGCAATAATATACTAGAGACCAAGCCTTGGCATACATCTCCACACCTGCCTCACACATCTTGCATGATCTTAGGTAAGTGATTTAATTCTACTGTGTGTGGCTCAGTTCCCCATCAGTTATCAGAGGTAAGAGACACTGCTTTGGCTGAGTGTGGATGCATTGCTTACGGCCAATGAGTTACTATTAGATGTGGATATGGGCTCTTTGACTCCCCAGCTGCTTTCCTAGTTCCTCCTGCTGAGTGGCTATTTGTAGCAGGTCAGCTGCTCACCTCCTGCACTTCCCAGCAGGTCAGTTCCCACAGTTACCTGGAAATCCTGGAAACATATTTACTTTGAGAAACATTCAAGTCTAATCCAGCCTTCTAAGCATGGGACCATCCCTCCTCTTCAAAAAATTATGCTGTTTTTGTGATTTCTGTTGCTAGATTCTGCCTGGATGCAAATAATAACAAATAATGATAATGCCTTATAAACATTTCCCATGTTAAAATAGAGTAAGAAATAAGAATTTGGAAAATGTTTGTGAATTGGAACTTTGAACAAAAATACTATGATGGGATAAATCCAAACAGGTAGAATGATTTCACAAACCTTCTAGTTGCAAACAGTTCTAGTTTCAAAGTGACATTTATCAAAAAAGAGGATTCTGTCAAAAAAAAAAAAGTTCTCCCTCTTGACTACAGACTTCAGTTTTCATGGTGTTTCTGAGAAATTACATGAAAAATGCAAAATATTATGTAAAGAAACAAGATGTGGAAGAGGAGGAGAAGAGATCTATTCTGCAAAAATTGGTGAAAAACAGATATAAACATTATTCTCTCACCACTCTTTTGTTAAAAGTGTATTTAAAGAATTTACAGAAATTTTACAATGGAAGAGACCAAGAAGTCCTTTATATACTTTTTTCTTTTTTTTTAATTTTATTTTCCCATACCTCCTGTTTTAAAGATAAGCATGAGTCTGAGCATGTGGGTGTATGTCTGTGTATAATGACATATTTATAACATCTCAATTAGAGATGTATTGTAATGGGCTCATTAGTATAAATATATGTGATTGGCCTCTGTTCTGCTGCAGAACTGAAGTTAATCAGTTAAACTTCAAAGGGCAAACTGAAGGATTATGCCTCACCTCATGGGGAAAGAGCACTTCCTTTGAAGTACCTGTTGGCATCCAGAAAGTTCTGTCAAGTCATCAATACATTGTAACTACCTTGGGGTAGTTTCCTACCTTTTTCTCTGATGTAAAAAGCCTTCCTTTTTCTCTCATGTAAATATTCTGCTTAGCAAAATGAGCTCTGGAACCCTAGTTGATGCCCTGAGTACCATCACCACAGCCAGAATCAACCAACAGCCAAACATTTGCTAATATCCAAGAGAAGTAATTTGGTATGGCATGAGTTACACAAATATAGCTAGAAAATAGCTATCAGATTAGAAAGGCTTCAACTTTCAGCTTACAAGACACCCATACAAGCGCCAATGAGGGTTACCCTTGTTAATTCAGAATGAATTTTTACGCATATAGAAGTGCTCACTCAATTCAATGATTAAATCAGCTCTCAGAGCTAAATAATATGCCTGCCTGCTACTACTACCAGTAGAGAAGTCAGGGATTCTCTCTCCTGTTTACTGAAGAGCAAAACGCTGTTATTTGCAAAACAAAAAAGCAACACAGTGAGAAAACTGAATTCCTTTTCCTTTTTTTTTAACCAGACAGACTAAACCACACAAAAAACAGCCAGTCATTTCTTCCCTGCCAACTGATTATGCAGCCATGTTGTTTGAAAGCTTGCATAATTTACATTAGCATGCCTAAGATCTCAGGTGACTATGCCTTTGAGGCCAGCATGATAGCCCCAGTGGACCAAGATTTGATATTCTTCCCAATATCTGACCCTTTTTTCCTTGTTAATTACAGGCAGACTTCCCTGGCCTGGGCCCGGATCTGCACCTGTTTCCCATCTCTGAGCAGCTGCTAATTAGGTTGCAAATGGCAGGGCTGGGCAGAGCAGGCCACACACGCTTCAGCAGTCCATTGATCAGATTGGCATGCCATGCATAGAGTAATTATTACCTTCTGAAGCCACCTTCCAAAATAAAAGCTGCTCACAAAAGCCACATTGTATTGAAATAAAAATCGTATCCCTTCTTCTACTGATGCTATGTGATGATAATACTCCAACGGAACAGGGGACAACAGAGGATGGATTTTGGATTCAAAACTCAGAGTTGCCCTTGTACAGGGACAATTAATTATATCTTGGCTTATGCATATTTAATATGAGAGGCGTGACTCCTACAGACCATCTAAAAATATGGCATTTAATGGTACAGTGACATTTTTAAAATGTACAGTCTAAGTCATGCATTTGTCTTTTTGTTCCCAGGAGAAAGCAACTTCTGAATCTTATCTTGAAGACAGAGCTAAAAATTTTATTTTGATTAGTGGTACCTTTTGTGCTGAGACTCAGAAGAAATTCACATATATAAGAATATTAAAATTAGTACAGCATTACAGAACTGGTCAGGTACCAGCTAAAGAACTAGCTTCAGTCTTTTAAAGTGACCAGATAATGGGGAAAAAGTTTCATTTGTATGTTAGAATTTAGAATTAAATTGTAATATGATGATATCTGGACATTATTATTTCAGTTTCAGTCAAAAGTGTTGTCCCATTATGGGACACGGAATAAAAATCATTTGGTAATCAAGTAGAGAAGAAATACATCTCATTGGGTTATGCTATACTAGGAATGTAAGAGCTAAAGCTTCATATCTTTCTTTTCCCCCAAATTTCTCATTTCCTCTTGAGAAAATTAAGGACAAATCTGGAAAAGGGCTGATGTCATGCTGAAAAACTGTAGCTAACTACCTATTTCCTTGCACATGTTTCCTCTTGGTTAACTGTATAGAGCTTCAAGTTTAGAGATGGAGCATGGTCCTTTATACCTAAAATAGGCCTTTAGGTAAAATTTACAAACTTAGAGCAACTCAGGAGAGATTTTCAGGACAGTAATTTTGCATTATTTAATAGATAATTTAGGATTTCTTCTTAGCATTTTCCAGGAAGCAATGATGGAATTTACCCATCCTAATTTAAATGTCTGCAACATCCGTCTGCATCTCATCCAGCTCATTTCCCTTTAAGTCAATGGACAAAAATAGACAGTTCTGAGGGAAATTTGTCACACCCTTTAATGGATATCTAAAACAGGTGAAACTACAATTGGGATGTGTATTTCTCTTTATAAAAGGCATTCGAACATCCATTTCAGAGACTGCTGTGCTCTAAACATCTCAGATTGGATGAGATAAATCCCATGCAAGGAATGGCACATAAATAAATGCCCCAAACTTCCCCAATCTTGTCCAAAGCAAGCAGCTTGAAGTTTGTTTCAGGATTAAACCATATTGGTATCTGGAAAAATCAGTTCCATCTAAAATATCCGAGGTCATCACTTGCTTTGTCTTAAGTGGCCTCTAGAGCATATGCTAATGTTGTATACAAAGACCAGTTAAAGCACTTACAGTGGTCCTATTAGTCTCAGTAAAGGAGATGTTTTGAAGACAGGGGAAAAGAGGCATAAAAACTGTGCTACTGTTCAACTACACGCACTATACTGGACTGAACAGCCAGAAAAATGCAGGAGAACACAAAGGAGTAACTCAGTAGTCATGTGTTCCTTCAGGCAGTTAATGACTGTTTTTCACACTCTTGTCAGATCAGAAGAAATGGTACATATCTGAAAGTGTTTTGCATAGTAGCAAATACTGAAATTAAAAGGTACCATCATCTTTATCATGGAACAGTATACTTTCCTCTAGGAAAAGCACATACTATTGGTGTCTTTCCTAAGTCTTTCAGATTGACCTTTCACTATATATTTCTCCATAATATGGGATTCAGTTTGAGATGAAGACAAGTGAATTTAGGTATCTACATGGTCATATTTATGGCAGAGGTCTAAACTCCTATTACAGTCAATGGAAATCTAGTCTGTACAAGTGAGTGGAACTTAAAGGGCTGCTCAACTGACAGGATTTGACGTAGGCAATCTTCATTTGCTTAAATATAAGGATTTAGTGTCATCTGAAATGTCGTGGGGTATCTGAGATATCCACATGGCTCTGGTAAATGGGACACCAGCACTAAAGGGTTCTCATGTTATTCCGGATCAAGAGCTGGAAAATGGGTGGCCATTTCAAATGGCACTAGATGTGCCTGTGTGTGCAACTCAGTTGACCCTTATTGACCAAATATCCACTGACTATAATAGGAACTTAGGGCACATTGAGATACCTACGTGAACACACCTAAACTTAGTTGCCTTCATCTGGAGCTGAATCTTGATGCATACACTGGATTATTGCCTAACCATTGATGTTTAGTGCCGAGTAATATGCTCCAGAGAATCCAAGAAGTCTGCACGAGGTTGAAGGGCATACAAGAGACTAACACCTTTCTGGAACAGCAGCTGGAAATCAAGCAAAATGCTTCACAGAATCTAAAGTGCCACTGGATATTAAGACCATCGAAACCTGCTCTCCAGTATCTTGATTTAGTTGCCTAAAGACAGGTTTCTTGTTCCATCTGAGGTACCCTAAGACCTCAGTGCCTGACCTTCAGCTACTGGCCATAGTCTTCCATGGGTTCTGTGTAACATCTGCCAGCCCCACGTGTCTGTGTCAGTTGCCCTCAAACACTTCAAAAGGCAGTTGACACCTAAGTTTAGTGAATCGAATCCAATTCTAAATCTAGCCCTACTTCAAGGAAAAGGCCTTGAGAACTTACTCCTTGCAGATGGTACGTTGGAGCAAAAAGCCCTAAAAATACATCCAGCAAAATTAGATTAATAGCAAGTCTCTAACAAATTCTACTGTTGTCACTGGGACAGAAGAAGCAATGCCTCAAACCGAAGGGCTAACTCTGCAGGACATTTCAGTAATTTGAGTTAAAATAAAAAGCATGACGAAGGTTTTGCTCCTTAAAGAAAAAGGGAAGAAAAGTGTGTTAAAAATATGCAAATACTAATTTACCTGCAACTTCATAAGGAACATTCTTTTGTTGAAATTTTCAAAAAAATACATAAAGATGCATTTTCAGCTTAAATAATGTAAGGTGTAGACATTTCTGAGCAGCTGAAAAAGGAGTTCCTCATGTAAGTGTTAAGCAACTCCATCCCATTCCAAGACATATTTAAAATAGATGAGACAAATCTCCCATAAAGTGCACAGAGCACAGAAGAAATCCTGTTAGTTTTTCTCACACTAAATTTTTAGCTTTTGGACACCTAAAATCATG
Source organism: Apteryx mantelli (assembly GCF_036417845.1). Lineage (NCBI taxonomy): Eukaryota > Metazoa > Chordata > Aves > Apterygiformes > Apterygidae > Apteryx > Apteryx mantelli. Next base: position 135,446,403 of record NC_089980.1, on the reverse strand, counting down.
TGAATCCCTCCAAAATATATTTTACAGATAGGGAAACTGAAGGGAAGCTAAAGTGACTTGCTGAAGCAGGTGAGAAGGGACTCTGCAACAGGATCTTTGTCTCCTAGATGCTGTGTGCAATCTACTACACCATTATACCACCAAGAAGAAAGACATATATAGTTCCATGTGGTCACAACCATAAATTTCAGGGGTTCTTCCACTGTGGACAATAGATCGTTATTACCAACAAATTGCATGACAGAACCTCCTCCTCCATGGTTCCAGATGTTGAATTCAAGAAAGCAAATAATTTACTAAATAATATTAAAATAAAAAAGATTATGTTGAATAATCAAGGATGCAAGAGGAAGTGGTCTGCAACAGTCTGAGAAGCTCATGTATCTTTACGTAAACGTAGTATGAAAAAATCCCTATCATCTTCGTTCTGAGAGATCTGCAGTCCAAAGGATTTTTTGCCACAGGAAATATTGCAAAGTGATTTGGAATAGAATGCAGCATGCATCAAAGATGCTTTTTTTCATAAAGAGAAAATCAGGTGAAATTCACCCTATAAATAATTTGCTGTGAATTATCTGCTTGTCTTAAGATCTGCAGGCCAGATTCCCAGCTGGTGTAAAGGTTTCAGTGAAGCTATGCCGATTTACACCAAGTAGCTGACCCAATGTGTTGATAAAGGAAATTAACAGCAAAATAGGACAGGATAGTCTCTGAAGAAGGAATGAAACGCAGTGAAAATAGTAACAAAATAGTTCACCAGCTGTTCACAATCTTAGTATGTCTGTGGATGGTGCAAACTAGATAGAAACCCCTTTGTGCAGGTTAATAGTGTGCTAAGAAGCTGCAGCAGGTGAAAACACAATAATCATCTCCCCATTTTTCAGGAAATAATGATCTGAAACAATACTTGGCAGCTTAACTCTTGTCAGGCTCTTGTTTTACAAAATCCAGCATTTCCTCTACTTTGAATTTGTATTAGCAGAGGATGAATCATTGATGCTGCCGGATCCCCTCATTTTTCATATACAGCAGAATGAATTATTTTCATATAGCATGTCATGAGCTTTTTCTATTTTTACATTTTCCCATTGCAGTTGAATCAAAGTGAATATTTCATAGGGATTCCTTTTCTGTAGGGTTTGACCATAAATCAGATTTGCTGCAATCTATCTGCAGAGATGACCTGTTTTCTCACAGCTAACATAGCAGAAAATAACTAAATAAATAAATCCAAACCAAAATAATTTTTTAATTAAAGAAGTGCACTAATTAATATTTTAAAAACTGAAATAACCTACCTTTTATCAGATATTTAAATACATAAAAATGTTGTATGAAGTTAGCTTTAAATATTTTGGACAGGCTTGGGATATAGTCTGTCTCAAGCCTGTGAAAAAAAAGCAGCATAGGTAGTGGATAAATTTACATCAACACATGACTGGATATAAGTGATTATGTTATAGTTAAGTGCATTATAAAAGATTTAGAAAACTCTGGTCTTGGCTTTAGGCTTAAAGTAATTAGCAATTTCTGCATATATGAATCAGTGGAGATTCTGAACCCAACTTTAGGGACATTAAAGTTTTTAATACAATCTCAGCTTGTGTTCAGAGGCAATGTAGTAAGGAACATCAGGGGATCAGTAAACACCTGGTATAATAATGCAGTGCTTGTACCTTTGCACTTCAGTGAATTGATTCTTCTAGGAGTGAGTCAGATTTAAATCCCAAATGTGAAAGTTGGCTCAGATCTGAACTTATTGGCAGGTTTCTAACCATCAGGACACGGAACTTCAGGAAAAGCATTTGAACAGAGAGCAAAATGAGATGAGAGCAAAATTACTACTATTTCTTAAGCTCAAACTTGACCTGTTATGAAGTGATGGCCTGTGATAACAGGAACCAGACTTGATGACTGAGGAAGTTACTTCCAATGTCATGTTCTTGAGATAGCTGGTCCAATGGACAGGACAAACATCTGTGAATTCCCAGTTGACCAATTTTTTTCTTTTCTTCTCTCCCCCTCTCTCCCAAAGAACTATTTTGGGTTTTTTTCTTTTTTTCTTTTTTTTTCTCTCTCTTTTTCTTTTAGGGAAGAGTTCTCTTCTGTGGTTGAACACCTACAGTATTGTCCTCCTCAGATCACCTTTGAAAACTCAGTGTAGGAGTTCCTGAGTTGAAAACACTCATGTCTACTTCTTGATCTATAAAATCTGGTCACAGTTATCCAAAAGAGTAACATATTCCAAAACCGTGTGCATTGTCCAATTACCAAAGACAACTCCATTCTCTTTCGGCATAGGTCATTCTCTAGGCTGAGAAAGCGCCGAAATATTGCACTTTCAAATATGGATGTGTTTAATCATGACACTGAAAACCAAAACATTTGGATGGAAGCAGAAGCATTCTAAAAACATGAGGTTAATTAAACAAGAATCCTGTGACTTAGGTGATCCACTATACACTGCAAATAATGAACCATAAAGGTTTGCTGAAAATATAAATCTGTTTGTGAATAACTCATGAGCAGGAAAAAAGATTAACATGCTGAATATACTTTTTTCTCCAAATTACTTATCCTGTCCTTTTTTTTCCTCGTTCTATTATTTTACTTTATTTTCATAATAGATAAGCACAGGCAGTGACCCGGTGTGTGTGTGTGTAAAGCATAAATGCCTACAGTAGGACAGAGATGGAATTTGTGCACCTAAATCTAAATTCGTCCCTATCAAATCCTCTCCCCATTACTATATGACTCTGAAAGTGTCCAAACTTGTGTCACAGTTACTTTAATAAAAGTTTCTCAGGTGCTTGACACTTAGAATCTGGGCATACTCTAACAGGCCTCATTCTCAGCTGTTGGGGCTCTTGCAGTGCTTCAGAATAATAATCTGTATGAATGCTTAACATATTAGCAGGGATGCTTAATAGAAACAAAGGGAGGACTGTTAGAGAATATTGAACTGAAGCTGTTTAGAATTAATTGCTTAGCATAACTTGCTTAGCATTAGTAGCTAAATTTGCTGAAGCCTTAGGCCTTAGGCTGTGAACTTGCTGTGAACTTTTACTTAGATGAGTAAAAGGGGGGCCCCAGAGCGGGTTCAAGCTAGAGAGATAAAGAAGTTACACGGACAGCAGGAGTAGCCAACCTTGAAGATAAGAAGCAAGTTCCCCATAGGTAGCCAATCATATTATAGCCACTGCTGCGTGCTTTAAAGTAGCCAACCAATCAAAGCGGCCGAGGCGCCACGTGCCTGCATGCCACGACCGCACAAACATATATAAGATGGGCAAATTGCTGAATAAAGTTGGAGTTGAATCTGCATTCTGTGACTGCGTCTGATTCTTTCCCGCTACTCCCGTGGACCGCGACACTCAGCATCAGATCTACTTGGGCACTCATCTCTTGTGCAGTGTCCTCCAGGATCACCAGGTGGTGTTCACTCATCTTTACAGAGAGCCTTGAGCCAGTGAGGGAATATGAGCATGCTTATTGGACCAGGCATTTGGTAGAACACACCAGTAACTATTATCTCTTAAAATATAGCAGCCTGCAGGTGTTTTCCCTCTACTTTCACCCAATCCAGCTGTGCTGGATATGATATTACTGTCCTTAACTGCTTGCCACAGATCATTTGCAGAAGTTCACACAGAAGTTCAGTCTGGTGGTTGTCTCAAAATTCCCTAATGAACTTTAGACAAAATTAGAGGTGTTAATTTAAATACTTGTTATTCTCCACATCCCAGCCAAGTGCCTGAAACAGATAGAAAGCTAGCATCTTTCTTCAGCCTTCTCTTTGACTCAATTATTTCTTAATTCTTTTCTGACAAGTAGAATAGCATTGCTAGAATGGCTGAGGAATCATCTCCAAAGCAGCCTGAGCGGCTACTGTATTCTCACAATAGTAGAAATATGTGCAGAGGAGTGAACTGAAAACAGATTTCTTACTTTTCTTCCACAGTACTTCAACTTCTAGGTAGAGAAAGCAGCTGTGTAAGTTCTTTCAATTGCGTTTTGAATACATCAGTTTTCAAAGAAGTATCTTAGATCAAATCTTGAGTAGGGAGAACTGAGGACAGTTCAGAGAAACATCTCTCAGAATATTGAAAAAATACGTTAAAAGTTTCAGTATTTGTGTGTGAGGGTTGAAATTATAGCACATCCTTTCCATTAACATTTCCTATCTGGTAGTCCTAGAAAGCAAGTTCTGTGTGCTGACTTCCCTAGGAAGACACCAAACCTTTCCAGTGAGCTTCTTAAGAGTGGTGTGCATCTGATTACAAATCTAGATAGCAGTGCAGACAAACTTTGAAATACTTCATCTGGATTAGATTCACTGAAATAGGACCAACAGCCAGAGTGTTTGAAGACTGCAACTACTGATCTACCTCTTTCCCTTTTAGCAATCCGACTGGCTAGAACAATTTGGGCACCAATTCACCAAGCATGCCACATGGATGCATGCCAATATTTAAACATTTATACATGAGCTGTATATCAAAGTGGGGGGAAGGAGGGAGAGAAGGCAAGAGTCAACTTTACATCTTAGTGCAGCATTATTCATGTCTCTGTTGTGAACCTCCTCCTCTGGGCTGCTTTCTCTTGGCACCTTAACCTGTGCACAAAGAGGTATATGCACAGAGTAACACACTCCTTGAAAGTATAAAGCAATTATTTATTGCTTAATAAAAAGAAAAGAGAGCTAAGAGTAATGAGCTAGTCTAAGCATCAGTATGCTCACCACTTCCAATAGGACACCCGAACTGGTCAGGTGGAAAAAAGGTCAGCCTCCTTGATGTTCCCGAGCTGTCTTCTGTATCCCTATCTTTTCCTTTAAGATTTTATGCTGTTCCATATTGTTTTTCCTCCTGAAATACCTGAGCTTCTTTCCATCCCTGTTCCAACAGTGTTGTTTCTGTTTGCAATTTTACCTTTCTTATCTTGTGTGATTCTACTCAATGCACTCTCTCAATGCGTTTATCTTCTAACAATTTCCTCAGTAGTCTGAGGTATGGGCCTTATCAAAGCTTATGAAGACATTTAATTCTAGCTCCGGAAAGCTGCAAGTCTCCTGTAAGTCTTGCGGTGCATCAGACCACACAAGCCATACGAATTCCTTACTAGATGACTAAGCTTCCCTTTTAGTCAAGTCATCTCCATTTAATCAACTAAATAGCTCCTGAGGTTCTGTGGTGGATTGTTTCGCTTGCTTAACGGTATCAGAAATATCCTAGGGTATCTGAGACACTTCTATTGTCCTGGCAGGTGTGATACAGGACCTATAGAAGACTCATGGTCTTCTGGCCTGCAAACTAAATATCAAGGGGCAAATCCTTGGATATCTCAAATGGCACTAGGTGAACATGTTTGAGCAACATGTTTTGGCAACATTACAAACACGCAAGTCACCTTGTTTCCTATCAATGAATGAATCAAGACTAGTAATACTCTATTTTTACAACTTGCCTTTTCTCTTCTCTGTTTCAATTTTGTGCCTGAGATCGAGCTTAAACACTCAGCACCTATGCAAGCACCTACAGTGCAGGCACTTAAATTTGGGTTTGTTAATCCTGAACTGAATCATACCCTAGGTAACTAATGTGAAGTAGACATTGAGTACTTAGTTACCTAAACATGAACATTTAGTGCCATTTGAGATGCCCTGAAGTATTCCAGCTGGGCTCCAGCTGCAACTCCCTAGGCCTCAGATGGCACTAGGAACCATAGCACGTGTGGGCTATTAAACTGAGCCACTAACTTTTAGATGGCTAAAATTAGGTTAGATGAATCCTGCTTCCAGGGCCTCAGGATGCTACGTTTAAATCTTATACACCCTATTAATCTGACACCTAAAGGCTAAGACTGGGAATAAAAATTATGCCCTTCATAGACTTCTAAATGCAAGGGATACATTATTACTCCTCAATAGGAGCGAAGGCCTGAGGATATTTTACATCCTGAGGTCTTACAGAGGCATTCAATGTATGAGCTTCTGTAACCATGAAATGTTGCATCCAGACAAACATGATTTATGGTAACTTTAGGACTCTTAGAGAGGTATAAGCCTGGTCAGTGGATGGGTGGATAACATGGCGGGCAGGAGAATACTTATTCATAAATAGGACTACTTAAAATCATTATTTTTAATATAGCTTTAGTAGCATACATACTTTTGAAGGTTAACTTATCCAACCTCTCATCAAGCTCTGATGCTACTTTCTGAAGAGTAATTTAATATCTGGAGATTTTCTAACATCTCCCATTGTTTAATATTTCTGCAAAACTTCCATTAAAACAGACTGGCTAAACTGCACTTTGAGTTACTCCATTGTGCTCCCAAGAAATCTTGCCTTCATAATTTGTCTGGTTCCCATATCCTTCCGTATTTTCACTTCTGGATTTTGTGATCAAACCAAGAGGTAAATTTAGGCAAATTAAGAGGGGAGAAACGCACTACAGCTATATTCAGCAGTTTCGTGAACAGTTCTATATGAGAAGAACTGAATCCCCTCTTCTTGTGTAGTAGCTAGCTGTGTAAATAACAATGAATGATATATACTGCTGCCTAGGAAAAATTTAAGAGGAAAAAGAAGCCCCTTTTCCCTGAGTAAGTCAGTCTCTCAGTCTGTAGGCAAACTCTGAAGATTACAATAGTGGTCAACATGGTGGTTTCTAAGACTTCCGCTGGAATATATTTCATTTTAATTATTCATAGAAAGAAAAATGGAACCAGTGTTTTTTTAATCATTGACCACAAATAACAGCGTTATGCTGAAAAAAAACCCTGCGGGACGTGATTTTAGGATGGGACATTGTGCCCAACAGACAGTAGAACAGAGAAGACTAAGGATTTTGTGAAGAGGGGCAACCACTTCAAGCTCGCTGGCTGCTCCTGCAGCCACTACCTGGGCGGCTTTGCACCCAGCTTTCAGACTTTTCAGACTACTTCAGCGCTTACTACCTACTAGCTCCTGACCAGGGGTCTCTCTTTCGCACTGAGCAGTTGCTAACGCCTCTGTTAGCAGCTCACCATTCTGACAAAGACAGCCCGCTCGTCTCTCTGGCTCTGCTGAGCTGCCCTGGTCCCTTCCGAGTCCCCTGGGAACCCAGCTAACCCGGCGCACCCCACAGCACAGCAGCACGGCCTCCTCCGGGGGTGTCACAGCCTCTCTGCAGCTCCTGCACTGGCTCAAGAGCTCCCTCCGGTCCCCTCGGACTCCCCCTTCCTCCCCCGTTTATATGCTGTTCGCACCACGTGAACCACAGCACACCACCACCAGGTCCCAGCACCGCAACCAAGGCTCCTCCCAGAGCTCCGCAGGCACCGCAGTGACTCCAGTCCCAGGTGCTGCCCGCATCCTCCCCCAACCACTATCACGGCAAAATAAGGGGAAACTTGAATTAACTTATTACCAATTAACAAATTTAATTATTAATGTGGGGGATTCGGGTAATTTTTACTATTGATTCTGGAAACAAAGAAAACAAACACATCCTCCCTCCTTCCTCAGGCTCAGCTTCGGTCCAATACCTCCCCCCCCCCCGTCCCCCGTCCCCGCGCCGCCCTTGATCTCGCCACACGTTATGCTCTGCCCCTCCGGTGAAGCGACAGGCGGCGCAGCAGGCTGGGGGCAGCACCCAGCGCGCTTTCGCTGCCGCTCCCTGCCTCACACTCCTTTCTTCCCCTGCTCCGGCGTGGGTTGAGCCACCCCACGACGAGCTGCAACCCCCTCTACAACCACCCCCTACTCCAACACAACAGCTTTTTCACCTCCCTTTCACGGCTGTTACCACCCTTTCGTATCTCTGTTTTAGCAGCTGCGCCCCCTGCGCTGATTGGCTGAATTTTGGCGCGCGGGGGAGGCGGGAGGGTTTCCATCCCTTAGAGCCGGCTGGAACCGGCTGCGACCGGCACAGGGCGGTTCCCACCTTCCTCCAGTAACGGCCGCCCCTGCAGCCCTGCAACCGAAACCCCACCAATTATGCCCAATACGAATGGGGGTTACCATTACATCTCTCTTTCTCAGTTGTCAGATGTTTTCCTAATTTACTGTTATATATCTTCAGTGATAGCTTCTGGGCAATGAAATATGTACACCAGTGCAAGTTTTTTCTTAAAACCTTGTTGATATTTAACCCCCTAGTCTTATTCCTAGAAGGGAAAAAGACATCCGGGGGTTGATGCACTGTGCATCTAAAAACCTCAGTGTTTAAGGGAGGATCCTTAGGAGGTTCTTTTGGTTAGATAATGTCCAACCTGAAGAAAAGAGTCATAAGAGCACTATAGGTAGAATTCATCTGCCTTAACAGTACACATACAGACAGAATTCTGTGTGAAGTAAAGAGCACAGTTCAGTTCAGCTGAAATATCTCTAGGTCAGGTATCATCACTCAAAATTCCTTTATGCTCAGTGGAAATGGTAAAACATTTAATACAGCTTGAAATTTTGTCTTAGGATGAGATGAACTACCCTGTAGAGGGGCAAAAGAAAAAAATATATTGGCTTCCTAGCCACCTCTGCTGTTAAACTTCAGACTAACAGAGGTAGTGTATTTCTAAAGTTACCTGAGAAAGCCTAATCTCCAAGAAATTAAAATTTCACCCAGCATCATTCTGAAGTTAAAGAATTAAGTTTGGATATCTTCCGATTATTGTATTGGACTCTACATTCAGGGTCTCCAGTGATTTACAAGATACATCTACAAAAATCCCTCCAGTTTTTCCTCCAAATCTCTACTTCATTGCTATAACCATGAACAGAACCTCGTATTCCTATCATTTACAGTTACCATGGAGGGGGCTCTGCATTTTCTTCCCGATTACTCCACTTCCTCTTTTTTGTCCTAGTTTATGTAATCCATTAGTTTTCCCTACTCTTCTCTGCAGGGGATCTTGATTTTTATACAATGTGTTCTTGTAATTTCAACTCTGCTATAGTATTATTGTAGTGCTGGAAACTAAACATATTCTCTAGGTGCTTTGGGCCTTTGGAAAAAAAATGTTCTAAGTCAGAATACAGGCTGAAGCCGTATTTGAACCAAAAATCCAAAAGTAAAAAAATCCAAAGTAAAAGTCTTATTAAGGGGTATTAAAGAGTTCATTGTTAAAGTGTGAAAATATTTTTATTAATTTCATTTTCAATCATTTCGTTTGGGATATTGTATTAAAGCATTAAATATTTTAATGTATTTTTAAATTATATTCAATATGATCTGCATTACCAAAATGCTGTATCTGAATAGAAAGTAAAAATAAAAATAAATAGATAAGATCAAAATGATAATAGGGAAGAAAATAGATACACTTCTCCCACCTTCTTTCATCATCCTTTTTATCAGTATCAAAGACTTCAGTATTAGCAAAATAGGGGTTTTGGAATGAAAAAGTGATGTTGCATTTATGTTGTTTCTTTGCAGACCTAGTCCTCCTATCAATGAGACCTGCTGATGACCCACTAATCCATGAATCAGAAGCTGTAGAAATAAAGAATAAAAAGACAAGGTTTTCCTCAAAGCACTGAGCTCTAGACTGGTTAGTCAGAAATCTGTTAATACCATGGCTGAACTCGCAGTAGACTTGATGGAAGCAACTGCGGTAAATAATTCCTTTCTGTTCTCTAAGAAAAGAAGGAAATGAGAAAGGATAATAGAAGACATGCACAAAAAAAATCAGAGCTTAGAGGCTTACTCAAAGTTAAAGTGTAAGGCAATCAGTCATATCATGTTGTGCACTACTGCAGAAAAACTCCATACAAATTCTGTGACCTTCAGATTAATTTTCACCTTTTCTCAGTCATCTGGTATTAATTGCTATAGTAGGGGATCTGGAACTCCTGCTTCACTCGAGAGCCCTCTACTCTTCTAGCATGTTAAGACAACCACAGAGACAATTGTTTCCTTTATTTTCCTCAAAATAAGGGAGGTTTACTTTCGCACATGCACAGATAGAAATGACTAGAAATGCACAGTGAAAATCTTTCACAAAATAATCCGTTACCCTTGAGTCATTTTTTTGACACATTTCAAAAATTCACAATTTTGAGTGAAAGATTTCAGAATAAGGTTTCAAAACACTTCTATAAAAAAAACCTGAGTTTTGCTGTACATGCATACACCATTAAAGCAAGCAAAAGCTAAGGTTTGTTTTGTGTTTCATTATAATTCTTCTTTCAAGTGGTTCAGTGCAAGAACTCAAAATATAGCCACTCCTAATATGAACAGGAGCCCAAATGTATTCTACCAACAAGCAGTAAACAAGAAGCAGAAAACATATTTTTAATGGTTAATCAACCATTGAGACAATTTATTTAAATCATGGAAGTGCATTCTATAAACATTCAATATCCAATTCAAAGCTTATTGGGACATTTCTAGGTCTTTAGTTTCCATTATGGAGAGGGTCAGATTAGATTATAAATTTGTTTCCTAATCTGTAAATCTAAATTCTATTACAACACCTCTCTGTCTCAGGCAGAATTACCCTACAAGAGGACAGGAATCATCAGTATCATGTGAACTACATGAGCCATCCATACTGACATCTTAAGCTGGAAATTCAGGTGAACTTGGGGACAGAAGGAAGAGGGTAAATATATTAGCTATAACCCTAATGACTAATGGGTTTATACTGAAGTAAAGCCCTGAAAGTAGCGTTCCTTTTATGAAAAGAGATTTTAATTACATGACTAGTCACAGAGGCTTCATTGAGTCCACTTGTGTGTCTGCAGGTTTATCATCATTAAAATAAATATTATCCATGGAATACCACATAAATTTATGTAAACTTTATTCTATATGAATTTCTGTGCTTTCCTTATCCTGGAATTCTATCAGAGCCTTTCAAGGTAGGGCTATAACTGGTGAGTAGCATCTATAACATACAGGTTGTTCTCGCACTGTCTCCTGAGAAAAAGAATTGCATGAGCAGAAGAGTATTCTATTTTAGCAAGATTTTAATGTTGGGCTTTCCCCCCCCCCTTTTTTCAATCCACACACGCTACTTTGAAAGTAATACAGTTTCATATCAACCAAATGCTTTCTGAAGGGTCTTTTGAGGTCATTCAGCAGTGTCTACACTCCCTTTTTCGTGGTCAGTAATTACATGTGGCCTTAGAGTTACTCTAATTACGGCTATGAAGTGCTTTCTTCTTTAGTGCATGCAACCTTATGCTTCAAGGTGTGTTATGAGGTAAGTATGTGGCATGGGAAGAGGCATCAAAGAACTCAACCACATCCAGTGGGACTTCCTTCTACTTTGTCCGTGCTAAGAAGCAAGCACCCTCCTGCAGTACAGCCATGCAGGCTCCCCCCAGACTGTGACTCCATACGATCGTATCTGCTGAGTATATCTAGCACGTGGGGTCCCAGAACAGTGTAGACATGTCTGCAGTATGAGGCTATAATGTGAGAGATGCAGGTTCGACTTCAAGGGAGCAGGACAAAGTGATCCGTTATCTATGACTTGACTAGTCAGTACTGTTTATTTTAACTGTAGTTTTTAGAGATGTCCTTGTGTTGAGTACTATATTGTTACAGACAGTAGGGTCCCTTATACATGTCTTTAGCTATGTAAAAGTGTAAATCACTCATCAAGGTTTCTTCTACCATCAGTGGAGAAAGAAAGGGATTTTCAAAGTGTGATTCATCCCATCCTAATAGGCGTATCTAAAATGGTTGGAGTGAATTGATCTCTGGAGGTGCCTGTCACTCTCCATTGACTGCAGAAAGAGTCAGGATGACAGATTGATTTAGAATAGATGCCTAACTCTTAGACAATTATATTTAGGCAAGATGAATACCACCTAAATTTAGCTGCCTTAAGTCAAAGGTTTAGGCTTTCTATGTATGTAGACAAGACCAATAAACAAAGTAGTATTTCTCCATTTCCCAGGGAGGGAAGCATGTAGTAAAGAGGGTAGCATTTCCATAAGCACTTTAGTGACACAAGAAGCCAAATCTCAGAATATTGTTTAGATGCTTACAAAACATGGATCCGGTAAGATCAAATGACTTGCATAAAGTCACACACAAAGCCTGTGTATAGGCAGGAACTGAAGCCACCTTTCCAGAGTCCCAAGCCACTGCTCAACCATCCATCCTTCCTTCATCTGCCTCATGACCTGACTAAACATCACTGTGAGGGTCCTTTTCTTTTCTTTTTAAGGAAAGATTGTGCAGGTCTTTGAAGTTAAGCAACTTTCTTCTGCTTTATACATTTAAATTAAAATCTATTTAAGAAAAAAAAATACAAGACACTGCAATTTTAAAGTCATTTGGCAAACTGATTCTGTCAAGAAAGCTTAGTTTCATTCTGTTTGCTTGCAACAGCTTTTTTTTCCCATAACTCTGCTGTTCTTGTTCTTTTAATACATTTGGGAGGCCTGTCAAGGCCTATCCACTCTCTAAATAGCTTTGCAGATTAAATTTTTAACTCTACTCTCTTCATGCAGATGTATATTTCTGACAAAGAATTGCGCTGACATGTCATCTCCCATCTTTCTCACAAGAGAGGAAATAGCTACGTGCCAGTACTGTTCAAAACTCTTGACTCTCCCCAGCAAACAATAAAATAAAATAATTATAATTATAAAACCATGCATCGAGAAAACCCACTTCTTTATTTGAGCCGTTGTTACGCTAATTTCACTTGTCATAGCAGTTTGGGGCTTTTTTCTTCTCCACCTTCAGCAACACTTGTAACCAACTAATGAGGGACTGGGGAATATGGGGCAGTAGAAAAAATGGGTTTTGTTGATTTGTTGCTGCTACAGATGCACCTGAACTTCTAACCAAAGATAGCGCAGTACACCCAGCCTTGCCCTTCAACTCATGTTTTCACTTGGAGTTATTTTTTCATATCCTTTTTTTACGTATAAATACCAACAAAATCCTACTCCACTGCAGGCACTGTGCCTAGGGGAAAGGTGGGCAAATCATAGAATGAAGACTGTTCAGTTTACTCTATCAGACGTGCCCAGTTAAGGACTTTTCAAAAACAGTTATTTTCCAGAAGAATAGGGTAAAAGACAGTGAAGAAGAGACAAATTGCATTTCAGTGTGCAGAATATATCCCTGGATGAGGCATGCAAATTAAATGGGTCTTCAATATGTCTTGTGGTTTGTCTTCCTAGGTTCAGATTCCTTCTCCCTACAGAATCAATTGCATGTAAATAGGTCGTTGCTTATGCATAAGTCATTGCTTATGAATTCTTATTATCAAATACTTCTTTAGGACTCAAGATGCTTTTCTGAGATAAATTTAGAGGATGAATGGTTGAACATGGAAGAAAAAATACTGGTAAAGATAATGGGAGATCTCTGGGGTAACTCCGCTGCATCTAGTTCAAATGCCCATTAAAGACTCTGAGCAGTTATGTTCATAAATACTTATTCAAGGTGTGGAGAAATCAACAGGAATACTTCATGAGCCAAGTTTATTAAAATAATAAAGGAGGTTGCATTTTCTAGGAGCTATTATAAGATAGAGTTGTTCCTTTGAAAACAATTAAGAAATGCTGGGTTTTGCAGCTAAGGGTATTTTAACATTTCTGTGCAGTACTGGAGACATGAATTAGGCAGGGTACTTCCTCTTAGGGTATCATCGTGTGCTGGGTTGTGTCTGCTGCAGAGGTTCAGGTCGAAATTTATTCTTATAACTGAAACCCTAAGATAATTTTTCCACAGGTCACACTGCAGAAATTTTTCATTTTTCATTTTTTTTCTATTTCATGTAATTTTGGGGCAGGAGAAAAGTGTCTTCTTTTAGCACAGGGCATGTCATGCTTCCTAGGATCATCTCACAGTTTTAATGAACAAATTCCCTGCTATTGTACAGATATTGGTCCTTAGTAATATTCTTACTCTCCCCTGTTCACTTTGTCATATTATGGCTGAAAATCTTGGTAATGCACAGCAATCCATATACCAAATATCTTATGTTTGTTATAAGGTATTTGGAAGGGACTTGTGACCCATCATGTGTGGTAGGAAGCATGGCTGGTATTCGTGGCTTCTAAACAAGGCATTTGTTACATGGTTGCACATTTCTGCAGGAGCTGAATTTGATGAAACATCTCGTCCTTTGCAGTCCAATATTTCTGTCTGGTCCTTGTTTCTTTTGTGTTTTAATTAAGCATATGGTTTCATAACAGTAGACTATGACATCAAGTATGTTGTAAAAGACAAAATTGTCATCAGAACTGTTGTAAAATATAAAAATTATCTTCAAATATAAAAATTTATAGAAACAGATTTAATTATGCCTACTAGCTTTGCTATAAAGTATTGGCATGTAAGGTTTTTATAAATAATCACAGTAAAATCAAAAAATTCCAAAATGAAATGGTCTGTAAGGTGAAAATAAGGTATACAAACAATTTCTTTTTATGTATTGTTATAATATTTTTACTCATTTTTATCCAGGCTCTTTACTAAATATCACCTATACATGATTAAAAGCTATCATAAAAGCAAACCATTAACTACAAAGCTATAGTAGTTTACCGTTCATATCAAAACAAAATATGTTCAATCTGAGTGCCTAAAGTTAAATTCCCTGAAAGTGATCTAGATGCTTAATTGTTAGACTGTCCACTCAGTGATGAAAATGTTGGCTATGATCTCCACTTACATAATCTTTTTGGCAAATTGCTTCTCTGTTCTGAGGTTCTGAACTGTTCCTCTTGATCAGAATCAATTAAAACTCCAATTAAAATTAGCGTTTGCTATGAATGCAGCAGAAGCAAGATTTAGTCATAGAATTTAGATTGATAAATAGTACTACTACAGTAATGCATTTTGGAGCAATTTCCTTTTCTGCTTGTAGTATGTTGCCTTGTTTGCCTTTTTTTCTTTTAGAAAAGCTCTGTAGATCTTATTCAAAACTCTTACATGCTGTCCCATTTTCCATCACTCTGAATGGACAGAGACAATTTGCTATTGATGCAAGTGCCCCTTGTTCAGACACTTCCCTCAAAACAAAAGCTTCCCATTTCTTAGGATCACAGCTGAATTGAACATTTGTTTAAAGTTCTTAAATAAGATAACTTATTTTTTTTACATCTGTCTGCCAGCCAAAACCTAAACAGGAAGGGCAGATAGTCTGTAAGATAAACTGTTTATGGAAAGTTAATAACTAAGTTCAGAACAAAAAGTAACTGGTAGTACCTAGTACTTAGTATGTGTTGTAGTATCTGGCTTTTGGACCTGATGTGCAATGCAAGAGAACAGTATCTTTCCATCACAGATACTTGCATGGTCCAGATTAGTGCAGTACATAAGTACCTGACTATTTTAATGCATTTTATCTTTCCAGCTCCTCTCTGAAGAAGTTGTATGATATGGTTGGAACAGACCTTTGTTAAAGGAATAACATGGCACTGTCTAGCCAGCTGCCATCAGGCCCTGCCCTTCCAGCTTTGCCAACCAGCAGCTGGACCTGTCTGGCCCATGGGCCAGTGCAGTACCATCACCAGCAAACATCAGGGCTGTTCAACAGCTGTCACAGAGAAAAGCCTGTTACCCCTCTGTAGGTGGAGAAATGAGCTCAGGAGAGGAAAAAGCCCACATCCTCAAGTTTGTTCGTTATTAAATGCCTGAATATCTTTTTAGGTTCTGGATTTGAATGACTTAAATGACTCATTCAATAAGCCTGCAGGAAAGTGAGGAAAACTGAGACAAAACACTGGTTATTGGACCATCATCCACCCGGCTGCTCAAACTGGTTCAGATGGTTCCTTCTGAAATAATGGAGCTCATTACTGCCAGTGATTACTGTGTCTGACCATCTACCAGAAAGAAGTAAAGGTTTTCACGAATACCCATCTGGAAATAGGAGTTGAATATTTTTTCAGATCCAGCTACCCAAGCAAAAATGTTCGCTACCTTTGTATTGGAATTCTGTATGGAACATATTTGTTGTCTGTGTGCTGTTGACCTCATCTTAATATTAACAAAAGATGTTAATACTCACAGGAAATATCACAAATCATTCAAGAAGAGGAAAAGATTGATTTTCAGTCTCATGAAATACAAAAAAATTACATATGTTTTAATTGTACAAACCAATTCAAGAATTTGGGATGTTAAATACATGACACTGCTAATATTGGAGCAATCTGAGGCGGAGTATTCGAATATGTAGAACATACACACGAAGCAGTCCAGAGCCTGAATTACAGACATTAGAAATGAAAAAAAATTATCTATTACTAGCCGTATGACCTAGACAATCAATCTACATTGTTCTGCTGTTTTTTGCAGTTCTTTGTTTCACCTTTGAGAGTTCTTGAAATATATTGTGATTTGATGTATGGATGAGGAGAGAGACCGAAGTAAAGAAGGCTTTTGGTAGTGGAGCTTCTGAGACAGCTGTGGAGACGAGCATTAAACAACTGAGTTAAAAGGTGTTACTAGTAATTGGAATATATGTCTATTCTTTTCCTGATTCATTCACTACCGTGAAGCAGGTGAAAGCATGAAACCACAGCTCAAAAGTGAAGATAGCAATTCATTGAAAAATGTGCTTACATTTGAGAAGATTACAAAGCTGTTTTGCCTTTACTAACATGTTGCTTAAGGAATTACAGTAGAGAGCAGGAGTTCTGTCAGAAAAATATTTTAGAGGAACAAATACATCAACAAGAAAATAGTTCCAAAATAAGAAGGAAAATTGCACCTACAAAATACTGTTCCATTTCTTATTTCTATAGCCATTGGGGTTCAAGGGACTTTAACCTCCTTGTAAAGGCTGAGAATATTTAAAGCTCTAAAAGCAGGTTATTTTCCTTGTTTCCTGCATTTCTGGAAGTCCTGGAGGGCTCAGTGCTGGTGCTAAGATAAGACTGGAAGTTTCAAGTAATCCCATAGATCAGTTGTGCTCAGCACTGTACAAATATACACACATAAATCCTTGTCCATAAACCTAGTATCTTAAATAAAAAGGCCCTGTTGGAAAAAAGAGAGGGTGAAATCCTAGCCCTCTTAAAACTAATGGTCCCACTGTGTCGCTACAGGAACTTGAATGACACAGGAAGTCCAAATGTGGAAAGGTCTCAATATGAGCATTTCAAGGCACAATCTGCAGATTTACTCATGAACTTATTCTTACTTTTCAGTGAAGCCATTATCACTAACAGAGGAACACTGAGGGATCTAGATAAGAGATTTTTGGCAGGTTAAAAAAGGTGCAGATTTGTGTCTTCACATCTATTCTAATTCTTGTTTTAGTATTTAAAACTTTTTTTTGCATTTCTTTTTCAGAGGAGCTGCTGGTTCAATTTTGAGAGGGATGCAGTTGTTGTTACACCACCTGTTATGAAAGGTTTAAGCCTGATAATTGATGGCAAAACAGATCTGCACAAACAGATGTACACTTAGTTTTGCTTATGTTACTTATACACTTTATGGCACTTCTATATTGAGGAACAGAATGATACAGAAGAATAATAAAAATGTTGTTACATTTGACATGTTCCCTGCACCCATTTGGTTTTGACTTGATCTATTCCTTTTCAGACCTGTTCCGTGTCAGACCATCTTGTTCTACACTATTTCTCTTCTTACAAATACTGATGTCCACTAATCTTGACCATAGGAATTAAATATTTTCTTAAAGAAACAAATATGTCTACTTCCATCATGACCTTCTTCATCTGTGCAAATGTTTTAGACACTAGCAAGAAATCTTTTATTCCCTCTTTGGTGCAAACTTGACCTCTGTTGTCTTAGTTGGAAAATGCACTTGATTTCTAACAAGAGCTTTTCAAAATGTAACACTGCTGATTTGTTGGATAATGAAATCCAAATTGTTCCACAAAAAAAGGTGCAATTATACAGCGTGTAATACACAAATAAATTGACTTAATGTTACATTATAATGAAAACTGTGCAAAATCCTCTACACAAGCACAATAAAATAATAAAAAGTAATAGAACAGGTAATAGATGTAAAATAAATGCTAAAAAAGTAGTTCAAATCATTTTCATACCAGTCAAAAGATACTGAGAAGGGCGCATCCAATCACAATAAAACACCAGAATGAAACACTTCTAAATAGTAATATAAATTTTTGTGGACACTTCATGTCCCATGATGTGGAATTGACATATAGTTTGATTTTCTTTTTCCTAATGTAAGCCACAGTTTTACAGTCCTAGTGAAAACATTTTATTGCTGGGGATGTATTAGACATGGTTCATTTCCCTTCTCAGTATGGCTTTAATTTTCCACATCCATGGCTTGACACAGACCAAACACCAGAAGATGGTTGTCTGCTATAAACTGTTTGGTTTTCTTTGATTGCTTTACAATTTAATCTATAGTTCATTCCATTAACCCTTTCCATTTTAATGCCACAGAAGTCTTTCCCCTCTCCTTAATATAAAGATAAACTTCCCCCGAAACATTTATGCTCTACTGTCCAGAGAATTACCATGACAGAACAGGAAGGAGACTGGTACTGGGGGGACGAACAGTCTTTCTTAGTTAACTTTCCAGTGGCCATATGTAATTGGTGAAATAATTCACATCACAGCAACAGAGTTTTCCCTTCTGTTTTCATAATACATTCATAATTATTCATTCATTTGGTTTGGTCATATTCATACCAACACACAGAGCCAAGAAAGTGCCACTGTCATTCTAACTTTCTCCTCAATCCCTGTTCTTCGGGGGGGGGGGGGGGACTTTCCCGTCTGCAGTGTTGTCACATCCGATATCCAGTTCCTTCCGGCAGAGAAAGTGTATCTGGGAGGGTCACCAGATCAGCCTGTGCCTCGGGGCTCCTCGCCTAAAGTACAAAAGACTCGACTCAACTCACGTTAGTCATCTAGGTGGCCTATCGGTGGTGACGGACTGCCAGCTCGGTCTGTGGGCTAGCCGTGATAACTGCCTTGAAATGCTAAGTGCTTAATTAAGGACCTTTCATATCAGTTATTGAGGGCTCCATCTCCCATAGCCCAGGGCATTGTACTTTACAGAGGACTCCCCAGAGCCACAGCCAACTTTATTGCAGTGACAAGTTAAAAAAAAAAAAAAAAAAAGGAAGGAAAGAAAGAAAGAAAAGAAACAAGTGGTTTTAATGCTCTTGCAAGCTCCCAAAATCTAAATACAAGCAGACAGCTGAGCAGACATCATGGTTCCCTACTAAAAATACATTTTTTACTGTTTGTGAAACTGTTGGTTGCTTGTGTTTTGGTCAAGGTTCAGAATCATCCCTGACAAGATGATCAGACTGTTTGCATTAACCCACAGTGGTGTTCTGCAGCGTGCATCTTTTCCCTTTCCTTAGAATATTTGGTTCAAACTAAAGGGATATGTTTATTTAGTAGCTGAAAAACAGATGTTTGTGACTAAACCTTGTGTAATTAATATTTGCTTTTTATAGACAGTACATCTACTTCTGTTGGGGAAGGGAAGAAATATTTCACAACTGACTAAATAGCTGAGGTTTGGAAAGAAATATCTTTTGTTTCTGTCTGCGATAGAAGAGCCTTGCCTTGGAGTGATCAGTTCTGCTTTTGATTACTCATATATATGGATATAAATACACATATTACAGATGATACTATCAGCAGTAACTCTGCTGAAGTCATTAAAGTTACATCACTATGAAACAAACATAGGGAAGATCAGAGTCAGACCCACACCTTTTATTCAGGAGGTTCATAGATGGGATAAATACAACAGATACATTTCTTATTGCACACTAATTTCATATCAGACTATCTCTACTAACTTCAATAAAATTATTCCTAATTTACAACAGTGTAAGAAAAGTTCAGAATCAGGACAAAGGACAAAATGTGGCTCCTGGTTCTATTAGTGCCAAACCAAAGGAGCACATGTGATAGAATCCTGGATGAAAATGAGAATAAACAAGATCACTCGTTATAATAGTAGACTTAATTGTGATCTCACCCCACCATAATGCAGCCAGGCAGAGATTTAGTGTAAAAACAAAGTAATCAAAAGCTGAATAAGGCCCAGAAAGTGTTCTGAGTGTTTGTTCAGGAAAACCCTCTGTGAAAGCTAAACTTGAGTTTGCAGATCCCTTTGAGAGCTGCTGATCCTGTAATTTAGCTAGTCCAGGTGCTAAAGGATGGACAGAACCTCGTGAAAATCTTAGAAGGAACATGCTGCTTCCATGTCCTAGCTGTGAATTCCCAGCCTGGCCAGAAAGAGTATGTGCACACGTGCAACCGTGCTGTCACCTGCTCTCCATGTAGACACAGCTTACCCCCTTGCCTTTATCACCAGCAAGCTAATCTGCCAGTAAGCCAAGCAGGTCTGAAGAACTAAACAATCAAATCAAAACCTCCAGCAGACACAGGCTGACAATACTTCTTTTCAGATCTCTTCTCCAATATATATTCTTCTTTTTTTAATCAACTCCCTTTGAGTTCTTTGACGTACCTGTGGCTTTGCACCTGCTTAGTTGCCAACTGATGTGGAAGCAACCGATGTCTAAAATCCAGTGACACCAATATGATTTTTTTTTAAATGCAAATGACAAGTATTAAAAGAAAATGGATGCTACTTAAACATAACTAGAGGAATGTATTATCAGCACAGCTTATAATAATTTGAAAGCTACAGGATTTTTCTCCTCAGTCTGCATTTTTTTGAACACAGACTTAGGCAAGACTGCACTTGTGTTTTTTTCTGGAATTGGCATGTACAATCTGCTTGTGTTAATCACAATATTTATATTGCATATTTAAATTTAAATATAGTATACACACTTTATAATATTTTACAAATAGCTTATAAATACTACTAATAAAAAAAAGGGACCAAACTTATTCTGGAACTTATGTAGTTTTCAAATAGAGTTTAGACAGGATTTAAGTAGCAAAGACCAGTGTTTTCTGAGATATACATTGCTTTACTGAGTACGGGAGAGAGATCCTGCAGTCTTGTTCGTATGAAAAATTCTTCTACTCCTTCCACACATCACAATCTCCAAATAAAGGAGAAAGGATTAAGCCTATTGCTTGTTCATCATGGCAAGATCCTTTAGAAAGAAAAAAAAATGTATAAATGGAAGACATGATTGCTTCTTAATCTGAATTTGTAATTAAAGTGACTTCTTTTTCAAGGCAGAAATCAGGGAGCCTTCTCCTTGTGTACAGTTTTTCATGCCTAATTTAGCAGATTATATTTCTCCCACATCCTGTGACAGTTAAATAAACAGGCGTAGGAAATATCTTTAAAATCATTTAAGGTTCTCCATAAAATAACATAAAAAAAGACAGCATGCTGAAACACACAATATACGCACAGAAAATGGGAATATTAGGGCCATTGTTTAATTTCCGAGACGAGGTTACTGGGAAGATTATTGATAATTCAGAGCCCAAGCATCTGTGCTCACTCAACAGTGTGATACCGACAATTATTAACTACAAAACTGTTGTAGCGGGGTAAGAGTAAATAAGCTATCACCATGGAGCTGCATGCGAGAATGGCATTCCTCTGGAATGTATTTTACTGCAGCAAGCTCCACCTGATGACAGCTACAATCAACAGTGGCTCCAGGCAGCTGCTTTGCTGCAGGCCACATTCAATTATGTCGGACTGCATTAGTCCCTGGCGAAGCTGTCACCTTCCAGCCTGTGAAGTGATAGCATGAAGAGTCTCCTGAAGTCTCTGCAGCTCTTGCTTCAGTTAGGGCAGCAAGGGAAACAATGTGAAAAAGACCATTAGCACTGTGACTGCTTGCAGCATTCATTTTGCTCATGGAGGGGAAAAAAATAGCTTAGGTGAGCTGGATTTGGAAAGTTGTCTGGTGTTGGATAATTGCACATTTTTTTTTCCATAAAAAGCCTTTTTTTTTTTTTCCCCTACAGGATTGGGGGTCGGAGCAGAAGCTATTCCATTTTTCGGAGTTACTCAGCCTTCTGGAGAACAGCTCTTACTGTACTTAAAGTAACAGGGAACTGTACAGTATATTGCCTTTTTAAGATTTTTTCTGAAGCAATCCTATAGCATTTCTTGAGGTAGGAAGTCCTGAAGGTGTGTTTGGTTCTAGTTGTTCAGTATCTCACCCACAGAAGGGCTTCACAAAGTCTCCTGTGGGCAGGTCGGGGAGCACATGGCTCCAGGGGATTTTGACATGGAGGAGAGCAGTCTTCTCTGCCAAATGAGCTCACACCCGGCCCAGGACAGTGGTGACCAAAAGGTGTTGCATTCAGATAGCTGCTGAATTGCTGGTGTGAAATGAGTCTAACAGTCCCAGTTCGTGTTCAGTAGACCAAGTCTGTATCACAGAAATGCCAGGAAATTTGGGTTAAAAGAAAAGAAAGGCAAGATTATGTAGGAGAATGCAGCACCTTGGTAACACTCCCATTCCTTCAGGCAGCCTGTCCATAACAGTGTGGCACTGAGCTGGCACAGGGCAGATACAGATCTCAATATCCCGTTGGTTGGTGGAATAATACCGCCTTAACCTTCTCTCCCGTTTGCCTCCATGAATCACACCTGATAGGGAAATGGGTGAGTTTTCCATGCCACCAGCTTCTAAGTCTCTGCATCTCCAGTCCTGAGACTGCAGGCTGAATGCAGCAGACACCATTTCTCTTTTTCGTGTTTGTGAAGCACCTAGCACAGTAGGAACCCACAGGTGAATGTTACACTGGGACCCAATGAATATGCATTTTCTTCTCCCGTTACTGCAGCTTTGTTGTGGGGTGTGCAGTTTTACAAGCTAGTGGACAGTTGTGCTCCTGTGAAGGACCTTCCACATAATCTTAAGCTCCCTGTGCCCAGAAATTTCAGATTCCAGCTTTTATAGATGCAATTGCACTAATACTAATAATAGAATATTATAATAGTTTTGCAATATCGATAATATCTAGTGCATATACATTCATGATAATAACGTACTATCATTATTTACTAGTATTACTGAAGAGATATAATCAAGTAGCAGTCTACATGGCACTAGAAATCCTTCTTCCTTAAATGAAAAGCAAAACAGTTTTTTTTTTTTTTAACCCTTTAAGAAAGACAATATAAGCCATAAGAAGTTTTTTCCCTACAGTTGTCTTCAACTTATAATATTCCACCAGCCTGGTGTATTTGACTAAGATTTTTCTGTATTTCATTTCAAAACATTGTTCAGCCTTCCTGCATATTTTCCTTTATCAGAGAAAACAATTCCACCACATTACAATTCAGTTTTTAAAGACCTGCTTTCAGAAGTGGTTAATCCATTCATACAGATTACTGAATAGTCTAATGGGGTAAACTCCTGACATACAGCATGCCACTTAAAAGATCTCTTGGTGCTCTTACTGTCGTCTATAAGAAACACTACTGGGGATTGTAACATGCTTATGATATTTATTAATCAGGTATTAGCCTTTTTTAAATTATTAATACAGGTAAACCTTAATATGAAGCATGCTTAGAAATGAACTGCACTTGAGCTCTGAAAGAAGACGTATCCTGCAGTGTTGCTCTCCTTCCTAGTGCACAGCATGAGAGGGAGGGCCTGGGAAGGAGGCTTTTAGCAGCCTGCATCTGTCTGTGCAAGTCATTTTACTTTAGTGTGCCTCAGTTTCCCTGACGTTACAAGGAATGGTAGCACAACTCTGTCTTGCACTGTTTTCGATAATCTCAGTTCTTTCCTTCCTGAAAAATCCCATGTCAAAGAACCCCAATCCAATTCCACATAATCTCCGAGACATAGAAACATTCCCCACTGTAGATTTTTAAAAGTGAATCGTAACCATTTGCCTCAATGCAGCAAAATAAAACTCTAAAAGTCCTACTAAGCCCAAAAAGCTGCACGAGGAACAGATTGAGCAAGTGCACCTGGGGATAAATGCATTATGGACTTAGATCCATTATCACACCTCTTCTCGTCACAGCCACTATCCGAACCCCACAGGAAATCATTCATTGAGACGTGGAATGTCATTTTAGTTGTAGCATTAATTTCCCAGCTGCTGTTAAAGATATATTGTGCCCTTTCATTGCGTATAAAAGAAAATGAACGCAACTCCATTTGATAACTTCGCTACTGGATGTAGATTTTATTAAGGGCCAGGATCTCTGTAGTGTAAATGTTGGTAACATGCATGTTTCTTTCCAAAGATGGGCCCTTTGATTTTATTGTCTCTCCAAGCAGTGAATAACATGCATTGACATGCTGATGAGGAGATTCCAAATGAAGAATATGGCCATAACTAAAACGATATTATTCTGTCCCCTCGAGGGAAGGTTTTGCTCTCAAATCCCAGCAGGAGGCACTTGTGATAAAACTCAATTTAGGACATTATCTTCCTCATGTTTATTTACTTTTCCCTTTTTTATATACATAATCAATATGAAAATGGAGCCAAATGTGTGTAATACCACATAAAACCAACTGTTTTCTTTCTTTCTTTTTTTTTTTTTTTAATGCAGCAGATTGAATCCTAAAAACTCCTACCAACCTCAGCACCATGAAGCCAGTTTTTTTCTCCTGCAGTAGTGCAGATAAAAGGCAGAAAATATACTGGGTTGCAGTATGGAATATAGTGCTTCAGTTTGATTCATATGGCCTATTTTAGGCACCTGAATTAAGATGAGACCTATGACAATCTACAGAATTTATTTCTTTCCATTGATTATACAGAGACTAGCATAGCTCAGAGTAGTTCAGATTTAGATTTCTATACAGTAGATGTTTAAATTTGGTGATATGAATCCTAACTGTGTTGTCCAAAGGACTGATGTTCTTGGAAGGGCAAGACCTGGACCTGTGGCTCCCAGAAACTGCAAGCATCTGCTATTAGTTACTCCTAGTATTTACTGTTACAGTTTTATCTAGATGAAAGAAGCTACATTCAGCCATCTGGCTGGGGAGCACTCTGTTTTCTGCAGATGAAAATGGTCCTGGGCCTCTGACAGTCTGCGTGTGTGGTTATCTCACCTACAGCTTTGAGTGGATGTTCAACAGTAAAAATTAGTTCAAATCTAGAGATCTACACTGCCTCAGAGGAATGTGCCCTCTGAAGTGTAAAGAATGTTTCTTCAAGGAAAATATCTGGAACCTGCACGACTGAGTTAAATCCCAGTGAAGTATCTCAGAGACATGCACTGCTAGAACAAGCTTCACATCCTAAACAAAAAGTTTATTTTCACAGTGAGCTTAAGGCAATCTAAGTCTATGTGGGGAGAGGAGGTTCCATAACCACCAGCTCTCGACTGTCTCCTTCTTTGTGGCATCACAGATCTCTCAGTATCAGAATCAGACAAATCAGGAAACTAATTCAGAAAAATTGAAGAGATTGAAGTAAAACAGTTTCCATCTAGACTGG
Source organism: Apteryx mantelli (assembly GCF_036417845.1). Taxonomy (NCBI): domain Eukaryota; kingdom Metazoa; phylum Chordata; class Aves; order Apterygiformes; family Apterygidae; genus Apteryx; species Apteryx mantelli. The sequence continues at coordinate 135,421,095 of NC_089980.1, read as the reverse complement.
CTCTCTGATCTACCTGATCGCTCAGCTACACAATTGCTAATACAAAATATGGCAAAGGAATAGAAAATTATCTGAAGGAATTGCTCCTTAGGTCAGTTGCATGGACTTACATCAGAATGGTTTATGTTCATCATGAACCCATAGTCTTAAAAACGATTCAGAATACAGCTCTTTTCCATTAACCGGTTCTACCAAAAAAAGTCAGGAAAATCAGAATGAAGTGAATGGGAATAGATTAAGCCAATGTTGTCTACGTAATGGCAATGTTGTTAGCTCTCCGCTTTCCAGGGGAGGAAATTCCATCAGAAATGAATAAGTCAAAACCATTTATCACTACATGGCTGGAAATGGCAGTAATGTGACTTGGCATCATAAACTCCCTCCCTTTCAAAAGGGGACTGTTCCTTCCCCTGAACAATGTCTATTTTTAATCCTCTATCTTTACATCCTTTACACCAAAGAAGAAATGTAGCTTGACAGGAGGAGGAAGTGACAGAAGCCCCATGTAGTATGTAGGTACCCATATTGAACGGTACAACTGTAATTGCAGCTGATAAAGATCCTCTCCCTCAGCCAAGCTCTATATTTACTAGTAAGTACATATTAAATCAACCAATTGGCCCAAGGACTCCATCATCATTAAAACTTTCAGGGTGCATTGGAAAAAAAACGCATCCGATAGCTTAATGCAGAAAAATGTCTGCACGGATGCATGGCTACTAAGTACATTTCTGGGATTTCTTTAATTATTTTGTTAAATTGCACCTCTTAGTATCCTAAATACAGGGCAATGTGTAAAACTTCTCAGAATGAGTGTTGATGACACTGTCTTGAAGACCTCCTAAAGAGAATAAGGGCAACATGAAGAGATTAAAATATTGAGAATGATGTTGGGGGAGAAGCCGGTCCCTTGTATACTTGATACAGTGTGGAAGCCCCTCTGAAGACCCCCAGAAAGAAATCCAAGCCTTTAATTGAGGTATTAACCTTCCTGTATAGGAAACAACAGACAAGTGCAAATTATCACCTTCCCTTTGGGAATTCTACCCCCCATATCTAGGTTAGAATAGATACCTAATAGAGTAAGGGTGGTTCTCTTAAAAAAAAAAAAAGAAAAAATTATTAATATCAACTGGAGTGCTACTTTTCTGAAGAATTATCCTATGATAACAAATCATCTTTTGGTCACAGTCAAAGGACACATCCCTGGGAGAAGGGTCATTCACCTCTATTCTGTCCCCTTTCCAGGAATCATGTTCTTGGGTTTCTTCTGGCTCTAGGACATTTTCATTCCCAACTATTCCATTTTAATCTTCACTAACAAGGAGAATTCCTTTGAGCGTGACTAATCTGCTGATTAGGACTCTCCTGTAAAATGAAGGAAAGGTGGTTTAGGATCCCCTAATACCAGAGAGGATATAGAACTTGAGGAGCTTGCTCTAGCAGGTGTTCTCAGAGCACATCTCTCAGGCTCGATTATGCTCAAAATATGGTCACACCATCTCCTGCATCTTTCCTACAAAGGACGCCCCTGTTGTTGATGGGTGACAGAGGTGTTAGTCAAATTCCCTCCAGTAGGAAAGGAAACTGACCCCAGTTTTGCCATGTATGATTTGGGTCTGCCATAGTCTTTCTTTGAAACATAGAAAAAGAAATGTCCTGAGCTATAAGTTTAAGTTCCAATAGTTTTAACTAAGCAGCTAGGATTTCTAATCAAATCTCAAACTCTGTATACCAGTGTGAAAGAGCTGTGACACATAGGTGGGATTCAGCTGACCAAACATGGACATCTGTAATTTGGATGTATACAGCTGAGCTAGTCAGTTTGGTCTTCATTATTGTCAGTGGAGAGAAGCAGACGCTTTTAAGGTGTGATTCCTCTGATCTAGCCTGGAAAAGCCTTTGTCTTTTTCTGAACTATAAAAGGGACTCTCAAGTGACTTGCTTTCTCATAGACGCTTGCACAGCAGGTGTCTAGATTAGACTGGATTGGTCCCAGACGTACTGACTTACAACTAACATAGATAGGTTCCAGTGACCATCTTTGATATCACCCCTTTCCCTTCAACCAGATTTCCTGCTTTGAAGCATTTTCTTGTCCCCACTTCAGGAAGTTAGAGTGGTTCCTTTTACTACACTTTTCCCTTCCCGCATTTCTTGACCCCTCAGTTTTCCCAGACACTGAAGTGTGATATTCCATATGTTAAGTCATGTAAAGGTAACAGAGAACGTGGTATATTCAGGCAATGTAACAGAGAAAGGGCTGTAGCAGTGAGCTGCCTCCTAGGACATGTGTCCTCCAGCAGGGATCATTTGATCATGCAGCTCCGGTAGAAGTCACAGTCCTATCTGCAACACCATGAATCCTTCTTTCTTTGTGGCCTTGTGTACTAGGCCTCACCTGCCATGGGAAAAAAAGCATTACCCTGTGCTACCCATGCATGAGATCCTGGCACCAGCAAGAGGGAACAATCAAATGGACATAATACATGGAGTGTAAAGGCCAGCACATTTCTTCTCATCCTGAAGTTACAGTATTCTTTGAGGTTATGGCTATGCTGGTGAATGAAACTGCTGGGTGTGCATCTGGACACTGGACATTGACCATCTTTGATATTAAGTTGCTAGATTGAACCATGGCACACAGGGTCAAGTAGTTCACTGTCAAAGTAAATGTTAACATGGGCCATGGACTGTTTCCAACATGCTGTTTGGAAGTGGTCATCCTGTTTTGGAAGCTAAGAGAATTTTACAATATGGACATAGACCATGCAGGTTCCCATCACAGCCAGAGAACAGAACCTAAAACAGTGTATTTCATTAGTATAGATGTAACCAAAACAATTGTGGCCATCAATGTTTTTGTTCTTAGGTTTATTCTATGACTTTAGTGTAAACTCTGATTTCCTCCCATTTGAATCTAGTGTGGAGACTTAGCAAAAGAGAACAGAAGGATCTGAGAAGGAACCTTCCTTCTTTCACATGGAGAGCAAGGAAGGGCTCATTCTCCAGCCACAGTTATACAAATTGGAACTTACAGAGTTCTTTGCTCTCCTGGTCTCTTCAGTCCTCTCACGACTCACAGATTAGTGGTCTCTCTCCAGAGCTGGACATAGTCCTTATCACTTATAGGAGGCTGCATATACTGTTTCTGTATGGGTAACAGACACATGGGCACTTTCAGTGTGAGTGTCTCAAGTTGGGGAAGTTTCAGACCTATGCTACACTTAAGATAAGTCTGATGGATTCCAGATGCGCTGGATATTAGCTGTGCACAATTTGACTCTGCAACTAATATCCAGTGGATCTGAAAAATGCAGGATGTGTGTTCTGGGTATTTCCTTTGTGCATGAGCAGTGAGACAAACTATACAGATTCAATAGGACTCACTCCATATGATCACTCCCTCTGCACATAGACAGTGACCATCTTCAGAGGAGTTCCAGGTAGCAATTTAGTCTAGCTGGGATTGCTTATCAGGCTGTTGAATGCTGGAAATCAGAGACAACCATATACCACAAAAGAAAAGAAGGAAAGAGGAACATAAACCCATTCTGAACTTCCCCCTCTCACATGCTAAAGGTATATGAAATTATGACTGACGTGGAGAAAGTGACTGGAAATGATTATTCACTGTTTTTTTAACATAAAAATCTAGATGGTGTTCAATTAAATTACCTGGCAATTAGTCTAAAACAAGCAAAACAAATTACATTTTCTATACACAGTTAAAGTGTGGAACTCCTCACCACGGGGTATTATGGAGACCAAATGATGAGTGGGTTCAAAAATTGGTGAGACAAATTCATGAAAGAAAAGTCTATCAGAGACATCAGTATTACCTCTGTCTTGTAACACCCCTGTGCAAAAAAAGTCCCAGAACCTGGGAAGATATGACAGGGAAAAAGGCCTATTTGTCTGCTAATTTCCTTAAGCACTTCTGCCAGCCCTTTCAGAGGCAGGATGCCAAGTGGACCTTTGATCTGATTTAGTTTTCAGATTCTTATGCTTTTATATTCTAGAAGAAATCCTGGCATACCTAAGGCTCAGGAACTGGTAATATCACCCACGTGGCAAACAGTGTACTAAGTCTCTGCACTAGCTATCTGAATATTTAATGCTGTTAATTTTATCACATAGTAACACACTTTGCCCCTGACTCATAGCAAGGTTTTCTTTACTGCCCATACTGATTCCTGGTTAAAAGAATTGTGCTTAGATCCAGCCTGACACATGTGGAACTCTTCCAAAGATCTCCTTCTAGACTCTTACTAGGATGTGAATCTGATTTCTGTGCATTTCAAGCACAGTGATCGCTGGTGTGCTCAGCTGCTGGCATTGTGTAAAAACGTTGTCTACTGGTCAATGTCGTTGCCTGTCCTGGTACAGGATCAGCCTCTTTTACAAATTTAAGCTGACAGCACCTTGACGACTGAATCACCAAACCATCTCACTCTGGGAAAGCCAGTGTATGCCAGGTAGCCTGGTGCTCGCAGCACTGACTGGGGATGTGGGAAGGAAGGGATCCTCTCCCCTCATAAAGAGGAGAGCTGTGGAGCTCTGTACTCATATTTTGAGTGAATGCCCTTAGCCAAGGGCTTCTGGATAGAAATATGATGTCCTCTCCCAGTGGAGGTTTGTGAGATATGCCTGGAGTTGGTTTGTCCCCCTCACTCCAGAAGGATTGTGGACTGCCAATTCTGATTAGAGATAACATCCAGACCATGAATCCCCCCAACCCGGAGCAGTCCGAGGCCAAAACCCACCCTCCTTTCCACATTCTTTTCTGGCTACCAGGGACAGTCCTTGGTCAAGGGGTGGTTTTCATTGGTCACTTTATCAGGGCCATCCATTACTCATCCCCATTGCCTAACACAGACGTGGTTCACAGGCAGCTGAGATGAGCTCATGGCTTGGTGCTGCCAAAGAGGCATATCCACCTTCCTGTTTATTCTGTTCCTGCTTTTCCCTTCCCTCATCCCCAGTCCCAGCCATGCAACCCTTCCCCTCCCTTCAGCTTGCGGTGCTGCTTGCCCAGTTGTACAGTGAGACAATTCAGCTCAGTAATCCGAGGAGAAATTGCTTCTTTTTCACCAGGTTAGTTTTCAAGCCTCTCAAGAGGGTTGACATGGCATTATCACGCCATGAGGGGTACATAAAGGCTCAAGGTGAGCAACCAGACACAGGGAATAAAAGAGGAAGCAGTACCTCATCCTTTTGGTTGCAATTAATTCAAATCAAGCTGTCCTTTGAAATGATACCCTAAGCTACCTTGGAGAGGCTTAGCCAAGATCACGTGGATAGTCGGTCACAGAGCAGGAGCTTGAACCTTTGCTGCTCAAGCTCTAAGCTAAAAATTGAACCACCGATCTTCTTTTCTTTTTCACTAGACTAGTGCCTCTTCCTGAGGGATATTGTGCCATTTTCACAGCCTGGCCCATGTTAGATAAACTGTACTGAGTTAAATAAACATTATAATTCAGTCATCAGACGTGTCACGCTCTCCAGTACAGGCACTGAAATGCGATCATTGTACTTAAATCAGTGTAGCTGTAACTAGAGATCTGATTCACCAAGAAGGATGGTTTCTTGTTTGATGGCCACAGAGGTTCTTTCCCATTTTCATTGTCCCCCTCCTTTCCTCAGAGATTCCTCCTTCTACTGGGTGGATGGCTGAGGTGTTTGCAAAGCACTTTGTAGTCCAGGATATTAAAATGAATTGGCCTTAGTTTTGGTTTTCCGTAGTAAATCAAGCTATAGTTTGGGCCAGTTTGGTTAGTGCTGCATAATTATTCTGGCATTGGGGCAAAATGTGAACAAAGCTCACTGCAATACTTGCAAAACAGAACACCCCTTTTTCTGAGTTATTGTCCTAATTTACCCAGAACTTCAACACGGGTGAACTGGTGGGAGCGTCTGTGCAGCAGGGAGTTTTCAATAACCTGATTAATTCCTAAGTCCTGTATTTATCCCAATTCTACATGTTTCTTGCAAAAAGGCTATATATCCATCTCTTGGAACAGCTGGAAAAGTAAGTTCTGATTCTTCTCACAGTATGTATTAGGGAAAGCACCACTAAATGCACATAAGTTGTTTGGAAATGTGAGAGCCCTGCAGCTTGGCCAAGAACCTGGAGAACTGCACTTCGATAAAGCTAGCGCAAACGAGAATCGAGTCAGTTTAGGGCCAGGCATTTTGCTTACAGGGAAAAAATTTAATCTTCCACTTTAGGATTTGAGATCACTCATTTCAATTGCTCGACATCTCCGATGTTTTGGGGCAAAACATCTGGTCTCAGCTACTCACATATGTGGAGTTGCCTGAACCCCAGTGATTTCAGTGGGAGTTGAAGGTCTTTGAGTATCTGGTCCTGGGTTGCCTTTGCTCCCCAAACATGAAACTAGACCTAATAGTATTTCCTGCTTCCTTGAGCTGTTTGGAGAGAACTGCTGAGCAGACTGAGCTGCTTACATGTTTAGTGCAGACATGCAAACCCCTAAGATAGGCAGCTAGTATAAAATGTCAAGTGCATATGCTTGATTTCTACAGCCTTGTAGGCATTTTCACCTGCACAAAATGAGAGCCAAAAAAAATAAAACTCAGAATAATATAATTTGCATGCACTTTGTACAAAGACAAATCACTACACAAGCTGCAAGGCACTGACAGCTGAAAATGTAGACACATCTCAATATCCAGGAGCCCAGTGTTTTCAAACGTTGATTATAAATAGATCCGAAGACTCAGCCCAACATAAAGAATATTTTCTTTTCTTCTTTGGTAAATGTTTTTCTTAAGGAACAAAACCTTAACTTTATTTTGTTGATAACTTATGAAGATACTCAGGCTTCTATATACTTTCTACAATATATCTTCATGGTAGCTACTCTTCCGTTAATTATCCCCATAGGAATAAATATTCTCAGCGTAATAGCATCATATTCTAGTGCAGCAAGGAAAGAATATTTTCCTGTGTTTATGAGCAATAAAAAAAAAAGAGAGAGAGAAAAGTAAGTTACATTATTGCATCTTGTTTAACTAGTGCCCCCTCTTGTGGTACTTTGGTAGCAATACCAAACCCCCAAAGCACTGGTTTCCTTCGCGTTGATAAGCAAAATACTGGATTTAATGTATGTTCGTTTCAGTGCTGTTTTAAATAAAAAATATAGCGAAATTTATGAAATGGTATCAGATGCATAATCAGGAGGCAATCTATCAGCTATGACCATGAAAGAAAAAAAAAGCAAGGTCATTCTAAAAAGGATATGGCAGATAGGGAAATATGATGTGGCTAGCTGCTAAAATCATTACCCTTTCATTCTGGATTTGACTTTTTGCCCTTGAACAGCTAACTGTTACTTTAGTTACAACTTTTCTGGAAACACGGCTCGTTTAGTAACCATCCTGTCTCTCCTTTCTGTCTTCTTTTTACCTCCTTTCTCTCCTGACCATCTTACTTTTTTCTCAGTTTTTTGTTTCATCTGTAGCATTAGTTCTGCAGTTTATTCACTCCTCAACTTTCTTTTTTGTCGCTGTTGTTGTTGTTGTTACCTCTGCAAGCCACGCAGACACCTCAGGTCCCAAACTATCTCTTCTTTTGCCTTGTTTACCACCCCCCGGCTTGTCTTTTCATAACCACTTTTTAAAGAATCTCTCCTGATGCAGCACTGATTTTCTTTTCAGATTAATTGTATTTGTGCTAGCAGGAACTGGAGAAGAAATAACTCCAAAATGACCATTTTGAATACTGACTTGCAGGATTCTTCATGGAGAAGTTTTAAGCCAGTAGATGTATCTTGTTCTACAGGGATCTCTGTCAACTTCTCTTTTTATGCATTTAATGTTCTTCCCTAGCGATAGCCTAAGGGTGCTTTCACTAAACAATTAATGTAAGGCATCTCCTGGGAACCTAATGGGTATTTAGCAATAAGTTCACTTCCAGTGAATTGTATAATGTGATATTTTGACAATGGATATAGTGAGGTTCTTGAAAGGTGAAGTTTACTCCGAAGAAGCAATAAAATATCTAACAGAACTTCTGATACCATTTTGTGGGGTAGGATGGGATAGAGAGTGGGTCAGAAGTAGTGGGTAATTTAACATAGTGTTATGTGCTGTTATACGGTATGTTCTTTAATTTTAGTGTCATCCTGTAAAACTGTTCACTTTCACTAATACAATGTACAAGTCGTAACCTATTAGTGGATATAAAATTTGCTGTGACATTTGATATGAAAGCCACTAGCAATGAAGGATGTAGTACCACCAGTGATATTTGTATTATGTTAATAAAAAATGATATTAACATATGAAACTAATACTAGGCAGGCAAAAGTGTTTAATATTAAGGCTTGAAATGCAGAAAGTAACATGAAATCTCCAGTCTGGTCTGGTGATGCTGTGTTCGGAATCACCCTCACTGACAAGACTGTAGACAGTAAGTAAGTTTTTTGAAAGATCAGTTTTAATTGTTATTAATAATAGTGGTAACAGTTATCACAACAACAACTTAGTATATTAATCCAGCCATTCAAGTATAGAAGGTGACATTTTAAATTGGAAACATTATAGGACATTCATTCAGAACAGAATATTTCCCTACTAAAATTATTCTTATAGCTAAATCTAATTAAAAAAAAAAAATCAAAGATGTAATGTAGAATTTTGTGGCATTTATCTGTAATTTGATAGCTTGCAAACTGCAAAACATATAAAGCAGTTTAGAATTAAATGTGCAACGTTTTACAGAAATAGTTTTCAGAATAGTCTTACAGAAATAGAACAGCATGATATAAAATAGGTTGTATGTACATGTATGTTGGCATCTACATAAAACAAGATTTGCATGTTTCTATTTGCTTACTAGTTGAGGAAGAATAGTTTTTGAGGGAAGTATAGCAAATATTTTTCAGGATTTGCTGTTTAATTAGCTTTTTTTTTTTTTTTTACAAAACAGTATTATAGTAGAACTAAATAAATTTGAATACATCTATACTTTTCTGTCAAACACATCCACACATACATAAAAACAGATAAATAGATAGAAAAGGAGATAGATTTAAAAAGAAAATGGTAAGCACTTTTTACATTATTTCAAATGTTATTCCAGAAAGGAAAATGAGAGCTTTACTTTAACCTTTTATGTATTCGTGCACATAATAATAAACATCCTAAAAACAGTGAAACTACAAGAAACAAAGCAAAAGCAAAAAAAAGTTCTCTTTTACTCAACTGAGCTTCACTGATTCTACCTTTTCTTTTGCTAATTAACTTTAAAAGTAAGAATTATTGATCAAGGTGAACTGTATTTACCAATTCACTGCAGACTTTCAGTTGTGGCATACTATTGATTTTACTTTTCTTCTAAAACAGAATTTTGAAAGGGCAGTCATGCTCAGAGTGCAGTCAACATAATGTTATCTAATATCAGGAGCATACAGCAAATGGCTCTAGAACTGCTTTATTTCACAGGGTAGTGTCTGCTCTTTGCAGGCTTTATGATAAAATTAAGCTCATTATCGTCTTTAAAAAATCTAGTCTTTCAGATAGGGGAAACAATATATTAAGATTTAACAAGGACATTTCTAAGCAATGAAAGCATGCGGGCTTTCTTTTCATGTTTTTTAATAGGAGCCATTGCAGTTAAAACTAGTGGCAAATTAATATTTAATATTCATTCAACAAAAATACAATAAAACATAGCTTACATATGTATATATATATGTATTGCTTTGCATGGTTTTCAAACAGATAGCAAATCATAATTTTACAGCAACATTCACACTAATCTCTAAGCTTCTAAAGCTGATCAGAATTATTACTGAACTATTATATGGGCAAAATAATGATAATAACAACAGCAAAAATGCAGCAAAGGAAAGTAACTGTGGAGGCTTTTGTTTTGAGGTAGGTGTATGGTTACTGAAATAGCTCCCTGATGGCAATAATTTCTGTTCAATAAATATAGCCTAAGAATTTCTAATAGCTGAAGCTGTAAAAAAATAGTCATTACTATCCATGTAAAATGTAAAATTTTCAGCTGATGTAAATTAGTGCAGTTGTACTAACATCAGCAGGATTCTGCTTATTTGCATGTACCAACAAATTTGACCTTTTTGGCTTAAAAAACACTTCTGTTTGGAGAGAAGAATACAGCGGAGCATTGACAAGCCTTGTCCTTTCCAACATTAACATTTTTTAGGATGTATTTGCAGACTGATTTATCATTGCAATGCATTGCTTTAATGTCCAGAAGGATGACTGCAGTATAAGTCTACATGCTAAATGCAAGCATAAATAGCAATTTAGTGTGGTCACTTGACCTTAATGATCTACTCAAAATTGCACAAGGACACAGTTTTTGTAGCTTTATACTATGAATGATGCTTAGTTCTCTTTTTTTTTTTTTTTTTTTTTTTTTTACAGCCAGAGCATAATCACAGCTAAATCAGGGTAAATATGGAGTGTCTTAACTGAGGTCTGTAGGATTGCTCAGGATTCATATCTGCACATTTCAACTAGCATCTGGCCGTTAGGGTCTATATTTCAGTGCAGGCTGAATAGCAGTATAGGGCTTACTTCCAAAAGGTACTTGACTGCAGAGAGATAACAGAGATACTTCTGTGCTTAAAATTATCTTCCTGAACTGATTTAAAAATCATCGGTCATTATTCTTGCTCCCTCCTTCTTTCCTTCCTTCCTTATTCCCTAGCAAGTACCAGAGCCAAAATAGAACCAGGCCTGTTCCAGCCCACAGCTACCTGCCTCCGGATGACCAGGTACCCACCTCTCACTGTATCTAAAACTCTTCCTCTCTTCATGATCACAGCTGCCCCATGGAGGAGCTGCACTTCCATCTTCATTTTTATTTGAATCTCGCTGGAATTCAGAAATTAGGCAGAAAAGCATCCAAATTCCCTGACTTATCTACTAACCTAATAATTAGAGTCCTGCCTTAGAGAGAAGACTCAAACCTACACCTCCCATCTCTCTGGAGAACACCCAAAGGCTGCCAGCAAAAACGAAGGGGTGAACTGGGTGTGGGGTGTAGCAGAGAAAACGCACCACTTTGACCAATGTTGTAGGGCAGCTCATGAACAGGAACAACATTAGTAGGGCCAGAAAGACCTCCAACTAGAAGGGGCATAACCAACAGTTTGGAGACTCCAAGAAGAGGAAGACCTGGATACTGGTCCACTGATAATGCATGTACCTTATCAATCAGTCTTCGGTGTAAGATGAATAACCAGGACACAAAGACCAGGCAAGGTCTGAAATCTCCTTTCTTTCACTACTTGCTACTTCGGCCAAGTCAGTTAGGTTATAGCTGCACACCCATCGGTTCTAGTGAGCAGGGCTTTTAGTAGAGGTCGTGGTGGCAAACCTTGAAGTTTGACAAGAGCTGACTAACTGTGTGTGAACAAGCTACTTAGATAAGCTTCACAACATGCACTGAACTCTGAGCTGTCCCAGCTATGCTGCTAGTAGTAGTCAAATTAGCTAGTACAGACCCAAACTAAGAACTACAAATTACTAAAGAAATAGGTCATTTATGTCATATGTTGATGGATGGATGTTCTACAGCCACTGCTTCCTGGTTTTATTTCTCTTTTTTATGGTGCTGGTGAGGATCGAAATTCACTTTTTTTGTTGACAGAAAGTTGGTTTGTTTGAGGTTTTATGACTAATCATTTTGTAAGTTTTGCATGTCAGTTTATTTTGGAGTGTGTCTGCTTTTTGTCAGATAACCAAAACATGTGGCCATTATTTATATTTTTTAAGGCCTGTGACTAGAAAGGCACTGCTTTTCTTCTAGTTTTTTGAACAAAAGTTATACTCGCTGTGGAAAAGTACTGAGATATTTTCCTGCCTACGATAATGATGCTTGTATAATGCTCCTTTACTGCATAACGCAGTTATGAGACATTGCTGAACAATGCTTTTACTGTGCTTGCAGGAAGCTGAACACTGTTTGTATATGAAACATTACATTTAATTGCCAAGCTAACCAAAACCAAGTTTGAAATTATTCAAAGCAAATCCATGTTCCACTCTGTCCAATTTTTTATCAAAAATTAAGTAATTAAAAAAACCAAGAACCTGGAAATTAAAAAAATACAGTACTGCTGTTCATAAAGAACAGAAAGAATCAGACAAATATGCTGTCAGCATTTTTTTCTCTCTTTCCATTACACCGGAAATGTAAATAATTCTGCAGATGAAATTTCTGAGTATTAAGCATTTCATCCATCTATGATTTATTCTTAAAAGACAGATGAACTACTTTTTCCATTAAACACACTGCAAATTCCTTAGTGTCACTGGCTGCAAATTGCCCTTCTTGAGGCAACAGCATCACTTGTGACAGCAGACTGGGAAGTTATTTTCTCATCTAATGAAAAATGTGGGAATTTTGAAGATATCTACTTCATATCAGGACTGGTACTTCTTATATTTGTCTTCTTTTCATAATTTGGCATGAAAATTTGACCTACTGTGGTAATTCTTGGTAGATACATGGTCCTTGACTGTAAAACCAGCTAAAGCCAGTTTGAACTTGTACATTAATAAAGTATACATTTATTAATAAATTTATTAATTTATTAAGAAAGATATGGCTGAGCAGTGGTTCAAAGGTAATGGAAAATTACCAACTGGATACCAGAGAAAGCATAAAATGCAGTGAGAAAACAGGGCACAGAGGATGAATCTAACCAAGACCTGAAAAACATAGTTAGGCATTGTGTTTTTCCAAAAAAAAATAAGTCTGAATGCATTCCTTACTAAGCTGCTTTGTACTTAAATCTGATTCATTTTCCTTTTGAAGTAATTGAAGACTTTTCAAGTTTCCAGAGGGAAAAGTCCCACCCTAAGTCAACCAAGGCATCAGATCACTTACTTGAAACACAGGAAGAAAAAGGCAAACACCTGGACTGAATCATGCAGCACAGAGACAACCTGGGTCTCCCCTATCCCAGGTGAATGCCTTAGCCCTGGGCTATTGGCTGTTCTCCAGTATGTCTATAGCTGGACAGAAACTCTGCCTTGGACCTGGAAAACCTCTCCCAGAGTAAGGTTTGTTGACAAAGTTATTTTCCTAGAATATATTTTTATTACTGACAGATCATCATTTTTGAAATAAAAACTGTTCCAACTAATTCTGCTACCTACTGTGCCTGAAGCTAAGCATATACCTAAGTCTCTTCAAAGTTGATACTCAAAACGGTGGTAGTCAGGACCCTGATACTGATGACTGCATCCCATGAGAAATAGCACTGCCTTTAACTGCGCATGTGAAGTTTCACACGATCAAAGGCTTAATGAGCTATGACTTACACTTTCCGAGTGGAAGTCTGTGCTATGACAGATCAAGTTATCCTAGCTCTTAGGCAACAATAAACATACTGATAGTGGTGTCCACAAAGGCTAACACTAGCCTAGGGAGCTTGCTTCTGTTGGGTCAGAGGAGAGAGAGAAGCTCTTCTGGAGGGTCCTCTCCTTAATCGCTCCCCAAAGGACCCTGTCTCTCTCTCCCTCTTTTTTCCCTGACTATTGGGGCAGCCCAGAGAGATCCATCTCTTCAGGCCAGAATTAGCCTTTGTGAATTCTCCCCTGCAGATCTATTTAAATACAAGCACATACACAAACAGCGTTTGCTACATACAGCCCCGAGAACCTCAAGATACTTCACTTTGCTCCACCCCTAATACCACTGTTGCCCTCCCAGTAAACTTTATTAGTGACAACGTAAAGGCAACTATTACCAGGCCACACAGACTAATTCAGGACTACTCTGGCTAAGCCACTTGGGCTGTCTTGCAGAAGACAGGTGCCGTTTCAAACAAAGTGATGAAAAAAATGAGGTCTGGTTTGGAAGAATTTAGGGACTAAGGCAATCCACCCAACTGAGTGAATGGGAAGTTGGCTGTGAGCTTGTTAGCATTGTTCTGGATACCTGACTGTAGGGTCTCCAGTGAAAACACATAGCATACACATAGTGAGCCAGTATATAACTAGAATAAATGACATCAGATTCAGGATGGAACAGACAGCACCTGTTTTGTTCCACATTAGTACTAAAATCCAGTTTTCATTTGCGTAGCTGCGTAGGGCTAGGATTCTGCCTGGTTCCTCTTGATGGTTTTACTACTAGTCCATACACATGCATCCCTCTCATCTCAAGAAAGAAATAAAAGAAAAACTGCTCTGAAATAATGCTAAAATACATTTCCAATCAAAATTCTCTGGTCCTCAAGAAGAGTGACCTATCCCTTCTCTTTTTACTTCTTCCTAAAACCAATGATATAATCAGGAACATAATTTAGCCAAATAAGTGTGGAACCCTGAATCTCCCTTACAAGTAGAGTTTGGGAACTTTTCACATTCATTCTGATCTACTCTGCATGTCATAAATTAGCCACAGGAACAATATTAAATGATCAGAAAGCAGTTTCAGAGGATATTTTCTCCTTGAATTCTCCTCTTTGGCCATTTTCATCACGCATACTTGGGAGCTCCCTTTTGCTCTGTTACCTTTATGCTTGATTTTTATGTTTTTGTTCATCATCCCCTGAAAAATACATTCCTATGTCTTCAGTTTTCTCATATTCAGTTGTCAGGGTCATTGTGTATCTTGCAGTAAAACTGTCTTATTTCATTGTTGTATTAACAGATAATAAAGCAAGAACTGACCTGATGACTCAAGCGGTGTTAATAAACATCTTTTGCAGGAGGTTCTGATCAAATGCGAGATCTGTTTCTTCCTACATGCTGATTAATTGATTAAACTGTGAAAATATACCTCTACTCCTATAAAAGTATCCCTTTGATGGTTAAAGTATGAGAAAAGACACAAAAGAAAACATATAAAGAAAATGTCTCTGAAGGCATGAAATAAATGAGACTAATGTATTTGACAAAGACTAAATGTTCACAATATCTCCCAAAAAATTTTGAAAATATTACACATACAAAATATCCTTTAGACATTCAGTACTATGTAGTGAAGAATCTCTCTAAATCTGCTCCAGGAGAAATGTAGATAGATAGATAGATAGATAGACAGATAGATAGGTAACATAGTTAGATGTAAAGATAGATTATTTTTCCAGGTGTCAAGCCCACATACTCAGTTTTAGGATCCGAAAGTCAACCCATGTTCTTTCTGTCTCATGCATCATCAGAAGTGACAAGGTTTCTGAAATGGCAATTGCAGACTGAAGTCAGTGGGAAGCTTGCCACTAACTTTACTGGA
This sequence comes from Apteryx mantelli, assembly GCF_036417845.1. Classification (NCBI taxonomy): domain Eukaryota; kingdom Metazoa; phylum Chordata; class Aves; order Apterygiformes; family Apterygidae; genus Apteryx; species Apteryx mantelli. The sequence goes on along the minus strand of NC_089980.1, from coordinate 135,405,842 downwards.
AGCTGGATCAACCCTAGTTAACTATTCAGTTCATGACACAGGTGCCAGCTCACAGTCTCAGAAGTAAGTTGGGTCTGCAGGGCTAACTGGAATCAAAGGCATTCAACAATTAGGGGGTTTTGGTCAGAAAAATGAGAAGATTCATGAAGTAGTTGTCATTATAACCCAATCAATTTCTAACCAGGACCATGATTCATGAAAAGGGGCTTCAGTTCTTCTGCCCTGCTTGCCCTCCCTCCCAGAGGCAGAGATACGTGCTTGCAGTGCTAATAAAAATGGCAAAAGTTTCATCTGGTATCTAATAGGTCAGAAAACTCTTTTTGAAACTAGCAGGGTGTCTTACTCTTTTTTTTTTCCCCTCTCACAATAGAAAGTACAAACTCCAGTTCACCTTCATTACTAACTTCACTTCATTCTGTGAGAAGTCTGCAAAGCGTAGCGGGTTACCAAGGTGCCAACAGCTGTCACCAAGGATGGCTGTGGAAATGGCTCATCCGAAATCGATGTCTCATAACATCCTTCACTGAATTTGCAGGGGTGGTGCCACTGTCATTATCCTTCCTAGTGACTGCTCTTGTTTGCGTCTACGACAACATGACATTTGAGGGGACTAAATAAATGAATCAGCTTGAGATTAAACCAGTTTATTGTTTCATATGTAGACAAGGAACTCACAGACCATATGGATAAAGTTACAAACATGGCTTTGTGAACAATGCAGGAAATGTTTCTTGAATAACTATGTTTTGAAATTTGAAATGTTAATGAAAAGAAAAAAAAATATGATAATCTTGCATCCCTTGTGGTAGTCTGATTTGTGGAAACTGAACATCACAGAATGTGTACAGGCATGTTTTTCTGGGTCTGCAGGTAGCCCACACAAAGTAGCTTTGAGAATAAGACCTGCCTGCATAAATACATATGGAATCATTCAGTAACTCCTGCAATGGTCATAAAATGGCATTAGCCGTTGATTACATTTTTTTTTTTTTCAGTTGAAGGATGCAGCCTATGGAATAATTCCTAGCTGCTCTAAGTAATTTGGGAGTTTGCAAAGTTTGGAGTGTTTCTCATACAGTTACCAAAGCTACTGTGTCATACAACAAGCTCCTGCAATGCACATACGTGTTCTGAGTACAAAATTATGTAGAACAAGTGAAACTGAAATGTGAAAGGCAGATCAAAGCATAATGAAATTAACTTCAGATTAAATACTCCCAGTGACGTGTGACTCATCAGCGTATCTAATACACTAGGAATCCTCCCTTACAAGGCAACCCAAATCTAAAGATAATTTATAACCCTCCACCAAACTATTTTGGGAAAATTGCGTTGATGCAGGAAAATATTAGAAAGGGGACAGTAATATATATATATGTGTGTGTGCGTGTGTGTGTGTGCACATATATGTATTCATGTGTATGTATGTATGTAGACATGTACATACAGCTCCTTAGCAACTGAATCTTGAAGAGATTTGCCCTAAGCAAACGACTTTAGATCTCACCGTCTCATCATCTCACCATATAAAAAGCTAGGTGGGACTACAGTACTATTTTACCCATCTAAAAGTTCCCTGTTTATTAGACACCAGAGGATCCAACCAGAAGCGACCATTCACTAGTTCAGCATTTGATGGAACTCTTATTTATTTTGCGTCTCTAGGGAACTGCAGAATAGACAATACTATATTACGAGTAATAATACTAGTTTTTGTTCTTTTGGATGGTAGTAAATTGTCCGCAGCTTACTTCATCATTAACTGAAAAACTGAAAGATCTTTAAGGTGTGTTTTTCTCATATTTGCCAGAAATTAATGATACAAATCATTGAATTTTATTTAAAGGGTTTTGATTACTGTGTCTACCTCAAGGTGTAGTCTTGATACCCTGAAGGCTACATAATACAAAAAATAAGCAATAATGGCATGCAGCTTTGATACACATTTTATCTTTTCAAGTTGAAAAATCCTATCTTACACTTCTCTGCTTCTGCTGAATCATATATAGAGAGTCCGTAGTATGAGAAGGTTGACAACAGGAAGAGAATCAGTATGTTTTCTGAGGTTTTAATACCCATTTACATTAGAGCAGTTACACAGTGTAACAACTACTTTGAAATACTTGTTGTGATAGAAAATATGACTACATAAGGTGTGACATTTCTGAAGAAAAAGGAAGGAAGGAATAAAGGAACAAAGAAAGGAACAAAGGAAGGAAGGGAGAGAAAAAGGAAGGAAGGAAGAGAGAAAAAAGAGCAAGGAAGGGAGGGAGAGAGAGAAAAAAGAAAAAAAGAACAAATCTGTTCTGAATATTCATTTCTCACTAAATTGCAATTCAAACACATATATATAAAAGACAGTCTTAAAACAAATATTACACACCTTAGAGATGAGCTCTATCATCCAGATGTTGATGTCACTGAATAATATTTCATGTGACAAAGGTTGTTTTAGATCTTCTTCATCTTCTTTGGACTAGCTTAATAAATGAATGCTGCATAGAGGGGTCCTTCAGAACAGTGTCTTCAGAAACTTTCCAGCTGAAAGGCAGCCACAGAATCATTAAAGCACAAAATCTGACAAGTCAGATTCTATTTTTCATTACATTTGTGTGAATTTCCCGTCTTCAACAACGGGAGCATTCACTGAATTTGCATATTTGGCCCAGGTATTCTGGCTTCCTCTCGTTTCTAGTATTGAGATCCTGCCTCATTATTCTGCCTGTCTAATTTTGCAGTATCAGGGCGATAAATGTCTTGTGAAATTTTGTTTGGGCACAAGAGGAAATCTAGCCATTTGTCTGCAGCTTCCACTGTCAGATGTTCAAGTCAGAACATGGTTCCTTATCCATGGCCAAAGCCATAGCATGCAGACAAATTGCATATAGTGTCTTGTAACAAATTCAGTGAGTCTTGAATAAAACAGACTGACCATGCATTTGTTGGCCAGTTTACAGGATTTATACCAAGTCTGGGATGCATCTTGATATCCATCCAATGCTCTTGTATGTATATTCCTACATGATATATTATGAGTGAATGCAAGCAGATTCTAACTGCAATCCACAGCAAGTCTCTTTGACTTCAACGAGATTACATCCATATGTATTCTTGAATGTGTTCATAGGGATGGGTTTTGATACAGGCAAAGTGGATGAGGATCCTAATGGCAGATAACTAGAAGTGATAACCTGGCCCCAGTAAGAGACTCTCTAATTCCTCCACCTGATTGGCATGTGTGGAAAGTGAAAATACCTTGATGTTGGGGCAGGTAATGAGGTTGAAACAGCTGATGTCTGCCTCTGACCAGCACAACAGAGCAAAGATAACCTGTAATTTCTTATGCAGCTGTTTCTGCTAAAGGAGGTATCAGGATTTATTGCCTAATGGTTCTCTTAAACAAGCATTTTTGCTCCTGGGAGCAATAGTAGCCATTCACCAACAGCAGTAAGGAGCAGCATTCTCAATTCTTTGGGACTTTTGATGATAGATGAAGTTTTCGCCCACCACCTCCATTTTATTTATTCTAACATTGGACTGGCTTTTCAGGCATTGCTTCATTCAGTAATAAAGCATATGATTTCCTGTGTTGAAGGTGACAATTAGGCAGAAAGTTTTTTGGCCAGAAATAGTCATCTGGTGTGACCCCACAAAACAGGCTATCCAGTTTCACCCAGTAGGTTCAGATAAGGAGGGTGGGATGCATTGTATATGTTAAGATTAGAAAGGGGCATGAAATTTAAATACAGAGCAGGAAAGATAGATTATTGGAAAATGAGTAGAAGGTAATCCAAAAGATGGTATATGTAGGCAGTTCTAGTACTTTAATCTAAAAAGACTATGATTAATAGATTAAAGGCCGGAAAAGACCACTGTGAAAATTTAGCTTTACCTCCAATGAGCTTCAGAGAACTCTATTTTGTGCTGGAGTTGAGTCAAAGCTGTTGTGATTGGTACATGTTTGCAGGACGTCAGGGTAAATCGAGCTTGATATGAAGATTCCCAAGTTATCATTTCCAAGTTGGTGTAATTGCCTTTTACTGTATGATGAAAGTTATTTCTCCATCTAATGGTGTTTTGAGCGCATTGAAAGCAATTAGGATTCAGGAAAATGTGTGCAAATAATCAGTTCATGTTGACTCATGTTGCTTGGTTTTGTGTTATTGCTTTGTATTTCCAGTATCTGTTTCCTTCTTGAAAAGAAAAATGAAGACATATAAAAAGCAGCAGATGTAATAATCCCAGATAAATGCCATAGAGTAGGTAGAGCCAAAGAATTGAAATGTGGTGTCCTGCCACTCTTTCAGAGTCAAGAAAGAGCTAAAGAACAAATATTGGCAGGGTTGGTACTGGGCCACAAGGCATGGTGGTGGCACCTGAGGTGTGAGTAGGACCAGAGAACCAGCAGGGGTTCAGCCCTCTCCATATACAGCAAGCAGACATTAGGGCGCGTGAACATTGGGGAGCAGAAGAGGGAGAGGAGGAGCTTCTGGAAGTGCCTTTAATATATCTGTGTTAAAGATAATTACTAAAGCAGACCACACCACCTACATTGACCTCTTTACTGTCTTCTTTATTACACCGATAGAACAGTCATATCCTGTGAACTTTCTTCCTTAGCTTGAATGTGAACGTAGCAGCATGTAAATGAAGGTCAGAGACGCATCCAAATGCTCTTTTCAACCTACTGCCATGCTACGCTATGGGTCACCTCGTTGGCCTTTTTATGCCTGATGCTTCTGTTTCTTGCTTTCTGTGCAACTGCTGCTGCCAGGGCCAGTGACTCTTGAGCCCCGACCCATTTTTTGTGTATTGCAGTATGGAATAGCAGTATGGATTCCTTTGTCCTGTTGCAAGGAATGGGAAACATTTAGAGATGAAGGGAAGGCAACTTCTCTTTCCAGTCAATAAACATCACGCAAACATTTTTTGATGCTCTGTTCTTGTTTGAAGTGATGCTACTAGTATTATTTTTACTATCAAAAAATGATTTAAACATTTCATCAATATAAAAAAGACCTCTGGTAGTGCTACATATATCAAATACATGCTCAGTGTCAAATGGCCTAGAACACCAAGATTGCCAGCATTATCCCTTCAGTGTATGCTGTAGGGGTAATTGTACTTTCTTTTAACACAACCGACAGTAGACAGCACTTTGGAGAACTGGAGACACCAATGATATTGGAATTCCTGAGCTCTTTTTGGACAGGGGACTTTACAGGGAACCTAAAGTCTCCGCTCCATCTCTTTTCCTCCGACTTTCCTTAGCAAGACAGAATCATAACATGGCAACAAGGAACACTAGTCAGTACAGTGCTAATAAGGCCTCTGAGGGTACAAATCACAGACGTGCGGAGAGAGGTCTAAAAACTGAGTCAGACTCACGGTTTGTGAGTGAATCTGTGAGTATCACTAAATACAGTGCAAGTTCTTCAATAAGAGTCTTGAGCAAGGTTCTTACAAGTTTCTCTGGACCTGTGTTGACTGAGAAGCATAACTTTTCTGCCACAGACTCCACTTTGTCCTTTCTTACTACACAAAAAGAAAAAAGAAAAAAAAGAAAAGCAGGGACTGCATCAGTCAACTGATATTTCAGCAAATGGAAAGTGTTTCCTTCCTGGAAACAGAGTGCTTTTCCAGACTCTTCCAGCATGGACTGTAAAGTTTTCTGTGATGGTAATAGTGTAGGTCTCTTAGGGTCTAGCTTAATGGGTATTTTTTAGTTCATGCAATGGAAATGAGAGTAGAAACTATTTTCTTTGGACACAGTTTTTGGGTTTTTTTTTTTTTTTTTCAATTGAAGATATTCCTTTATTTGTTACTTCATGAATATAGTGTTGAAATATTTGGATATGTTTACCTTTTGAACAAGATTGTTTAGAGCAGGTGAGGAGGGCATGATATTGAATGTCTTGGACATTTGAATAAGATATTTAATATTTTATAGGATATAAACACCAAAGATTTTAATAAGACTTTTGAGTCATATGCACACATTAATGTTGCTAATTAGGAACTGATTCTCACATAGATGTGTGATCAGTGAAATAAACCCAAATATAGTGTATGTTATAAAAGGAATATTTGGTGAACAAAAATAACAAATAAGGCCAGACCCTATATAATCTCAGTCTTGTCTGATTGTCAACACATTGTCTGCTGTAAATAGTATTTGTGGAGAATTTCAAACTGTTTGCAGATCATTTACCATGATTTTGAAGATGCTGCTGGTTATGTGAAAGTATTTGCTGGTAGCTTGAAATTAGTTAATTTATCTTCTTGGGCTTTTGTCAGTCTTTGGATATTTACTTTTCACTGTTCACTGTTGCAGTATGTTATTAATGTAAATCTCCTACCATTTATTCTGATATCATGTGAAAGCATTCTGAGAATTTGAACCAGATTAAAATTAAGATACGGAAAATTAGTAGGGTTCTAAATAAATTACACTTGGCAATAGAGAAGAAGATTTTCATAGCTTAAAGGAAAAACACCTTGTTGCTTTCTATAAATCAGATAACTCTTTTTATTAAATTCTGTGTCATATTTCTAAAAAAAAATTAAACACTTTCAGTATAAACTAAGAGCCAGTGTTATTATGAGATTAAGCTTTCAAGATACATGGAAATCAGAGCAGAGCAAATCATAAAGGAACAGAAGATGAAACAAGCCTCTCCAAATCAGTCTAATGTGTTTGGTATGCACAAACACGAAGGTTAAATTCACTTTTTGTTTTAGGCTTTATTCACTGGCATCCCTGAAATCTGAAAGCTGGTACTTGCTCTGGCTAACATGTCTGGTGTTTGCAAGATGCAGCAAGCCGCTTGGAAATTAGCAGAGACAGAAGGCAAAAAAGAGTTTAATTAGGACAAGAGAGGGCAGGAAAGAGGAGGTAAGTTTTGTAGAACAGAGTGGAAGCTGGGGCAGGAGGAACAGAGAGGAGAAAGGAGACAAGAAGGGAAGGTTTTGGAAGCAATTACAGATGTGTGAATTCTGGTGCATTGTAACAGTCCTCTTCATTTGTTCCCATTTGTTTACCCAGTTCTCTAGGCCTTCTCAAGAATTTCTTTTCCTTCTATTCACATGTTTTCTTTCCTCTTTATCAGGCCTTGACCTTCTATCCACACGGTAGTTTTTGCCTTCAGAAGTGAAAAAAGTACAAGAAAATAAGCATTTTTTGCTTTGTGGTAATCACTTTCTATCCAATCTCCAAAAGCATTTGGCTGTCTCCTTTTTTGCCTCATGCCTTTCTTCTACACACGTTACTTCTATACTTCTCGTATACATTGTTCTCCAGACAACTTTCATGATCAATGGATCATGTCTAACTTTATTGCCACGCTCTCCCACAGGGTTAACTAAACCTCACTGTCAACCCTTGTTCCCAGACACAGTGAATCAGCTACTTCCTTAGTTTGTTAATTCTTCTAATTCAGAAGATCGTGAAAAAAATTGCCCACATGCCAGTCTTGGTTTTTGGCATTTTTTAACTTTTCATTTTTTTCCCAACTGAAAAGACCAGTAGTGAAGCAGGTATTAAGGTAAACAACTGTGCCACAGTGCCATAATTTCTAGGAGAAAATGGAACAGAATGTATGGACATTTTAACAACTGTATCTTTTGGAAATTAAATTCGAAAATAAAGAGAAAACACCAGCTGAGAATAGATGAAACATGCAGTATAACATCCTGAAGAATTTAGATGGCTATCAGCTGTACTGAAATTAGAACAGAACAAAACAGAGACAAAGAAGGATATTTGTATGCTTCCAGCTCCTTACAACATTTAGCTTAAACACAGCTCCAGAGTTGGAACACTTAAGTACCTTTTTCCAACAATAGAGAAGGAAATTTCTGTAGGGCTGCAGTACAGGGCACTCAATTCAAATGCCTACCATCATCTAAGGTGTCTAGAAAGAACATCCAAAAGATAGTGAAGGTTACTGAAGCGTGCAGGTTTCTACAGTCACTAGTATTTGCACCCTTCAAGCTGCAGAAAGCCAGAAGATTGCTTTTCCACGCTGTCTTTCCTCCAGAGACCACTTTGCTCTGTTTCAAATGAAGCTAGCAGAAGGCAGGAACAAAACAAACAAAAGGAAGAAGTTCATTACGCAGCATGCAGTTAAGCTGAGAGACTCCTTACCACAGGACACAGTGCGTGGCAAGTCTTTAGCATTGGTTTAAGGGGAGATCGGACAAATTCATAGATTACGGAATTCATCAAAAACGTGTCTGGCTTAGAAAGTTCTAAAGCTACAGATGGTTAAAGGCTGGGAAAGAAGCTAGAGGAAATATGTTTGCCCTGTTTTTATGGCTCTTCCCTGGGCATCTGCTTTTTGGCAGCTGTCAGAGGCAGCATGCTGGGCTAGATGGTGAGATTCGGTAAGATCTCTCTTACTTTCTTATGATCTTAGTGGGACTCAGACAAAATAACTTGACTGTAAATTAGCACTGCCTGTACTACAGAATCACTGAAGAATGCAATAGTACTCAAGGGGTGCTTTAGACTTCTCTAATGCAGACATTCATATGTGCCCTTGAAGGAAACAGGCACATTCAGGCTTGATTCATTTGACCTACTTGAATGCTCTATTTTTGGTGAGATCAGTTACAACCTCAAGATAGCAATTCCTCTCCATTGACCACAGAAGGAGCCCAGGGTGACTAGCTCAGAGGTAGTCCTTTACATTTCAGACATCAACATTAAATTAGATTAATTCTATCTGGAGTATCTTTCCAGTAAGTCTGAGGCATTTGAGTCATGTTTTGAGAGAAAGAAAAAAAGTGCAAAACAGATGAATCACTGATTTCCCCCCACCCCCTAAACCTGCATTTCAGCCCACAGATGAGAAATGCTACAAAATGAGGCAACACTTGCATTTAACAGTCATGTAGATAGCAGGTCTAAATGCACATCAATTTTACATCTTAATGGCTTTTTTGACAATGGCTGACATTATGATAGAAACAGCAGGTAGAGACAGCATCAGGCTAACATGTCCTACAGGGGTCTAACTCCAACCACTACAATGGCAATCACTTGAATCACAGTGAAATTAATGTAATGTGATTTGTTTACTGCCAGTTTTTGACCCGTTTCACTCAGCTTCAAGGAATGAATGAGATAGGACACGTCCAGACCAGTGCAAACTGGTAGGCTCAGATCAGAAAGAAAGAGAAGTTGTATAGAGCCTGATCAAACATTCATCTAGCCCCATATTCTGTCTCAAAAAAATGACCCCAAAACGGGTGTCTTGAGAAGAGTATAAAATAGAATGAGATTAGATAATGCTCCCCTTGAGTATTATTGCAACCTTGAACAATTTGTGGCCAATAAACTTCTTGACTCCTGTGTTTTCTACACATCGGGAACCCCCTATGGATTCCTTCTCCATGAACTTGCCCAGCCTTTCATTGATCCCATATAAATTTTTAACATCCAATTAACATCAGGTACTTAATAGAGATGCCTAGATTCCCCTTACTTAGTCAGAGAGAGGAGTTCTTCTAGACTGTGATTCAGTATTATATATAAGAGCATCTCAGACAGGTAAGGATCAGTCCCTGTGGATTGTCTCTGTCTATGAGCTCTAGAAATAGGCAGGATGATATGCTTAGATGAATACCTAGTGTTTTTAGCTTGTCAGTGTTACAGGAGATGAGAACCTCAGAGTGTGCTAATCCTTTTCTATTAACAAGAGTTACGCTAGGTTCCCAGTTTAGGCATCAGGAGCTTCCATCTGAAAAATCTGGGCTCTAACAGAAAATTGCTATATCCCATGTTTAACGTCAAGGAGGGGTACTTTCCACTGGTTCAACTAGCAGCTTTGCCTATCCATGCTTAAAACATCAAATTCCACCTTATTATACATACCCTACCTTGAAGTGCTAGAGTTCAATTAAGACACCTCCAAAGCAGATTTGCTACAGATGGTTTTAATGGGGATTACTACTCATTGCAGATAACGTGTGAGCACCATGGGACTTAATGTCTAAGATCACTGTCCTTTCTCATCCTGTTCCCTTCTCCTGTTTCTCACATTCAGTTTTGCTTGCAAAAAATCTTACCACATATCAGCTGACTGCTGGTAACCAGCCATCTTCACACCTTGAGCCAAACTCAAATGAGAAACTAAGTGTCTTAGAAGGATAATGCTTAAGCAGATGGAACTTTTAAATCTTTTACCCATATTACCTCAAACTGTCTATAACTTCAGAACATGGACGTACAACAGGTCAACAAATAAGTGATAAACTGTGGTAACTTGATCAACTGTCTCAGCCTAAATTCTTTAAAACAGGAAACATTTTAGACCTTAAAAAAGCAATAGGAAGGTTTGGTCTGCTTTTTTTTAATTTTATTTATTTAGCCACAAGAAACTGCTGAAGAATAAAAATTAATAATAATTTAAAATAATCAGGACAGAAGAAGAAAGCAGAGGGAGAAATCAAATATACAAAATTCTCCACCATAGTGGATGACATTTTAAAGAAATGTCTCAGCTCAGCCAGTTGTAGAATGGATTTTTTTCAGTGATTGATAAACTCCAAATGGAGTTGTAGAAGTAGGTATTGTGCAACTTGCTCTGTATATATTCATGATACAAAATCCAGGAATCATATTTTAAAATTTTAAAACATGGCCTTGATTTCAGCTGAACTGGAACATTGCTCTTTAAAAAAATATGGAAAAAATTGGTCCTTCGGAAGAATCCACTCATCTATACTGGAATTTTAGAACAAGTTGCTATCAATGAAGAAATCAACTTTTTTTCTGAAAATTTCTCTGAAGCGAATGCTTTTCAGTTGCCATATAATTTATTGAGGGAAAAAAAATCATTAAAAAAATCAGTTTAGAAACAATTGATTTACACAAATTGTAAAATTCATATCTGGGACTAGAAGATAACAATTGAATTTGTATTACAAGAAGGAATGAAGGAAAGAATGAACAAAGGAAGGAACAAAGGAAAGAGGGAAACATTGCTGCTTTAGGACATTTATTTTTTCAAAGTATAACTGACATATTCTTAACTGTGGATATTCATGTGGAACAGTGGCGGTGATTAAGGCATTTCACCAAAAACCTGTGGTACAAAATGAATCCACCTTCCAGGTTCATGCGAAAGGCAAGTTAACCCAGCCGTCATATAATCATCCAGGCTGAAGTTGGGGGAGCCAAGGTAACTAATCCTGATGCTGGCCATATCGCTGCCTTATAGGTCTTTGGCTGCAGAAACTAGAATATCTTGGCAATGCTAGTCATGCAGGCTTGCATGTATCCCTGGTCCTTTTGATAAAGGATCTTATTCAGATCCATGGGAATGAATTGACCCAAACATCTGGACTTCAGCTGGATGCTAAGAATACTGACAGCAGTTTGCCATTAGTGGGGCATCTGATATGCCTGGATGTGGATCCAGCACCCTTTCCCATGGAATATTGGCAGGAAGTTTATTTTCCTTTTAAAATATTGAGTATGGATCATATCTTAGTGGTCTGTGGATATATAGCGACAACACCTAAACTATCTACTGAGAATGATCTCTGGCCCATGCTAATTCTTGCCTATGCCTAGGAATTATTTGAGAGACTGATAGCTGGATCAGGCCAAAATGATTCTTTAATAATTTAATAGTACAGATGACCAAGTTCCAGTGTTTTGGGAACAAGCTCTGGCTCTATTTAATACGTTAGTGCCAAAGAAAACATTGCTAGACCCAATAAAATAGAATCAAAGGCATGAGGAAGAAAGCAAGTTCTTATACTTGTTCTTCTATATACAGAGACTAAACCTGTGATCTTCTCCCACTCAAGATGTTTTCTCAAAGACTGTCTCCTAGCATGAAGACACCCAGAAATGAAGATGAAAATGATCATACATCACTACTCCGAAATATCCTCACCACCTTGAGAAGGCAAACACAGACAGTGATCTGTGAATTACTAATCCACGGCTGAACACCATCTGTAAGGGAACACAGTACAGTGACAATTGCTATCAACAAAATGACAGTTTCCAGCTGCATCTGGGAGCCCATGGCATTCATGCTAGAGAATTATTCCCAGGCATTCTTTATATATACAAGAGAAGCTAAAGGCACAAACCTAATTGATTATTCAGTCTATCTTGGGAAAGAGCAAGAGAAAAAGTTGTGTGAAGTGGCATGTTTGTCCATTATGTGATGCTTAGCTTTTCTACGTATAAAAATAAATATGTTTGCATTGTCTGTGGGATAGCTGTGGTTCTTGCTAATGTTTTTCCAAGTCATTATATTGTAACATGAGTGCTTTCCGCTCTTGGATCAGAAATGATTGGTTCTGTTAATATTATTATTTACCATTCTCACTGCAGTAGCAGACAGACCTTAACCAGGTGAGGATTCATTGTGAGAGCTTCTGCACAGACATGGTCAGTTATAGTCCCTTTTCTCAAAGGGTTTGCAGTCCAGTCTGTAGTAAGTTTGAGGGGAGAGGAGAGGGTGTTAGTGTATAGAACTGCTCTGCTCTTCCATAATACCTCACTGGCTTTACACGTCTTATGATAAGACTTTCAGGAGACATGTCATGGCTCCAGTCCTATGCATAGGATTAGAGGAAGGAGTGGAGGAAAGGAAGTTTATCAGTTAGTTTTCTGTTGGTCATATGAGGAGGGATTCATATCAATTTAGGTATCTCAAGGATAGTTACCCTGTCTAAGCCAAGCTTCTAGCCTTCCTTTGCTATTACTGGAGAGGGCTAGGCACCTCCAGAAGGTGAATCATCCCATCTGTTTCAGACACCTCTATTAGGAAGGGACTGAATAACCTTCTGGAGGTGCCTAGCTCTCTCCCTTGTCTCCCTCCAAAGTCACAAAGGTAATCTAATTGATATCCTTAGATTAGGGGTTAAAATCAATTGCATAGCACAAGGTGCTGTTTGAGATGCCTTACAGGGTGTATGACATCTGTTTGGGTCTAGTAGATGTAGCAGCTGACTTAATGGTAGATTCACCTTCTAGAGTGGCAGCTGAAAACCAAGTGGGTAGATACCTACACTGCAGATTCAGTGCACCTAAAGGTAGGTGAAATTATTCCCGCTTACAGTTAGATGTGATGGATTTCATCCTTAGTTTCTAACCTATATGTCTTGACTGCAATTCCAGGAAGTTTGGACCAGCCTAAGCCTGGTCTTGTTACCTGACTTGCTAAAATCCATGCAACAAACAAATTGGACACATATAGAAGGTTGTGTCCAAATAGCCCTTTATCAACCTGCAAGTTAATTCCTTCTCTGCAAAATGAGAATAATGCTTACTTTCTCTCTCTCTCTTCTCTTTTGATTGTGAGGTCTTTGGGGCAGTGAAGACTGTGTGTGTGTGTGTGTGTGTGTGCATGTATATATAAAATATATATGTATATGTATATACAGTGCTGTGCACAGCAGACACCTGATTTCACCTGGGACCTTGAAACACTGCTGAGCGGTATGCATTTAAAAGAAAAAAATGTCATGGATTGCTGAAATTCTGAAAGACCTTGTGGATTACATACTGCACTGAAATTTTACCAGTCCAAAATTTCCAAATGTGTTAAAAATATCAGCGTCTGGGAGATGCGGCTATTTTTTAAACTCTCCGCTGTAGAGCTATGGTCGGTTCAGACTTTGTGATTTTGCAGCTTCAAAAAACATGAAGCAATATCACTTGCCATGCTATTGTGCTTGATATGGACTGCCAAGCGATCATTACATTAGAAAAATATATATATAAATATATTAAAGAAATAACCGGAGAAACTCATGATACTCTGAAAGTAAAAGTATGAGCCGTCACCTGAGCCATGCCATTTAAGAAGCCTCATGCATTAAACATAATGGAAGGGAGCAGTACAGCTCCAGTTCAATATGTGACTTGCGAGCTATCACAGGGCTTCTGACTCAGTATTACTAAGAAATGTTCACTGACTGTCACTGCAAAGGTATGCGAGGGAGATTCTCTAAGGACCAATTAATGGGAATGGAAGAGAATTCTGGTAGATTGGTTGCCAGTGGGAGGAAAGCGAGTGGAGAATGGTGAAGAATAATGTATGTTTGCAATTTACTTATTAGCCCTATATAAAAAAAAAGCAACACATGCCAAATGAAATAACAAAAGATCTTAGCAGCATTTGTAAATACCATTTTAATTATTTAAGCTGAATGTGAATAGTAAGCTTCTTTTTTTTTCTTTTTTTTTCTTTTTAGGGACAATGTTGCTAATCAACTCAACAGCCCTATTTTGTGTCATAAAACCATAGCGTTCTGCCACAGTGGAAGCTCACTGCTGCATTTTCTTAAAGCTTGTATCCTTTAATCACAGCTGAAATAATGGCATCTTAACTCTGCCAAGCTCGTGTTGAGATTTATTATTTTGCTGTTTCCCTTTCTGTTCATGTGTTTGTTTTTCCACTTGTGTACAAACGTCTTTTATCTGAGGCTCTCCAAGCTCACTACAAAGACTCATTAATTAAGCCTCACAGTACCCCCATGCAAATTAGGACTCTGAGAATAAAATTTACCAAATGCTATATGGCTGTAGTTCCGTTTGATAGCAAAGGGTCTTATGATGAATTGTTGCACAAATTTGGGTTTTGTTGTACATTTTGTTGTACGTTTATGTAGTTGGTGTTGCACCTTTCAGTCTCAACCAATTTACTGTAAATCTTTGGCTGATGTTCTCTTTGTATCTGAAAAAAAGAGCTTTTTGTTCAAGCTTCTCTATTTTTCAGGAAATAATATAGCTAGTCTAATTCTGACTGAGAGAGGCAAATTTCTGTCATTAAAACCACCTGGCTTTTGAGCATGGCAACCCAAAGCCAAATTCCTTCAGATACACTTGTGCAAAACATTTTGGTCTCTTAATTGCCAAGGTCCTGATTCATTCAAGCACTTAAGCGTGTGCTTAGTTGTGAAAATCTTGTTTCTCAGAGCCAGGAGGCTTTTTATTGGATTTTATTATCTCATCAGAAGAACAGGATTGAAAATTAAGAATTTTAAGGAATTGCTATCATAATCTGGACAATGTTCTAACAGAGTAATTAACTCCTAGACTTATTTTTAATTTTGTCTTTTAAATCTGATATACTCTAGAAATGTCCTGGGGTCACTAAGGCTGGTGCCACTCTGCTCCTATTAGTAACCATAGGCAGAGCAGAAAGTGAGACGGTGGGATGGAAAAGGAATGGGTCTGCAGCAGTTTTCATCAGCTAGGGAGTGACCCAGGAGAGTGTTCATTTTTTTGTCAGTATAAATTTCCTTTAAGTTAATGAGAGAGATCTGAAACTGGTGAGTTACCAGAGCAAGGAATGAGGATGAATTCACCTAAGGAATGGTACTTCTTTTGGTCTTCAAAGAACAGAAGAATTTGATTGCCATACTGATAGGTGGCACAGTGTCCTGTGTTTCTCTAGTGGAAGGAATTTCATATAAAAACTTATATAAAATTAGTCTTTTCTATTTAGCTGGCAAAGAGTGATTTCAGTAGGCCTACTGAGTGTGGTGTGAGGGTATGCGTGCATAAGTATGTGTAAATCCGTTTTCTCAACTTGGGAATTGCAGTCAAAAACCACAATTAAGAGAGATGACAGGAGTCATCGGGGAAAATAAATGTCCCTCAAAAATTCACAAATGGTGTGAATTTTGCTCTTCCACTTAGAAACTTTTTCATTATACAGAAGCTCTTACAACAAAAAGCTGATTAGCAGTAAATTGAACACAGAGTGAAACAGGTCTCTGTTTGGATCTAAGTGCTTACTAAATGTTATAGTCCTCTAGAAAATAAATTGAAAAACAAAATTCAAAGTTAAAGTAGAAATAATAGGTTCTGGTGTTATTTAACCTACATATTTATCTGTATAGTCCTTTAAATACAGTGTTTCTATGGGTGTGAGCTCTATAATTGGGATTTCCAAAGGTGGGGGGGGGGGGGGATGCTCTTTACAGTTTTGTTGGTGGAAAGGGAAAAGCCTACCTGATTCTCAGGATAATAGCTCCACAAAAGGATCAAAAAGAAGAAAGAGAACCTGGTAAGAGATGCATGCAGGGCTAGAGGCAGCCATGGTATGATTGGAATCTAAAGCTAACCTTTTTAGGTCTTTTCCATTTTCCCCCTCCTAAATTTGAAAATTCTTCCCAACAAGATGTTTTTTCCTGGTTTCAACAGGTCAGAATTTTCTGAAGAGAAAGTGCTTACATATACATTCAATTTTCTGTAGGAGACAAGAAAAAGGAATAAAATTTCTAAGTGGTTACGCTGGATACTGCAGAGGAAGTAAGAACTATTTCAAGCAAAATTTCCCCAGTACTACATTCCTAGGTCAGGTCTCCAAGGATATTGTCTAGAATGATGGACCTGCACCCTAAATGGGTGAGCTGCTCTGTGAGCTGCATTAAACTGAGACAGTTTCTTCATGAAGTCAGACCTTCTGACTGGCAGGGACCCATGGTTGGAAAATGATATGATGACAGTAAGGATTAGAATGACCTTACCAAAGATACAGTCAAAGCCTGGTTTCATAAATCCAACTGTTTCTATCTAACCACTATGTCATTTGTTTTGCTCTCTGGTCATACAATGGCTGTTCAGCTGCATTAGTATTACAAACCCAAAGCAAGGCAACAGTGAGTCAGGACTCCCATAAAGTACCCATGAGTCATTTAATGTATCCAGTAGTATAACAATTTAGAGAAACAATCAGTTTAGGCAACTCTTTCTAAAGGTCTTTGGATGCTTTTATGAAAACGTAATTACTAGCAGAGCAATTTCCCCACATCAGTGAATCAAAGCCAAAACCTTGATGAGAATTCCTATTGAAATGGAATATTAAATCACTCAGTTGAAGTGATGCAAGATTTTTTTTGGTAAATAATTTGTTTGGTAAAAGAAAAAAGAGTTTGTGGTCATCTTCTGCAACAAGAGTAAACAGGAAGTAGCAACGAGCAGCAAAAAGAACAGTTCAGAGGAGAAGAATTGGTGAAAAGTTCTGTATTTGCAGCTTCCAAAATATAAAATTGCTAACTTATAATGGGATTCACCTAACATCAATCGAGCCATTTAAAAGGCAGATGTCTCATTTACGACAAGCATGTGGGATGTCTCTAGAGCTATTGGAAAGACAGGCATTTTCAGACAGCAATTCACCCCATCCTAAACAGAAACCTAAAGTGGATGAGAAGGAGCAAACAGCCATTCGTTCATAATGGTATAGAACTCTATCTGAGTATGGAGCTGGCCAGGTGGAGGCATCTCCAGGTCCTTTAACTTCTAAAATATCTTATACAAAAAGTTGTCAAAAGGATTCAGCCAAGGAGGAAATCTAGGTGTAGTCAAGAGGTGATGATGTTGTGCATACACCACAGGAATTGGGTACAGGTGAAACAGTGGTATGTTTTGTACAACAGATATCACAGCTGTGATGTTCATGCTGGATGCCTCCTGTAAGCTGATGGAGGTAATGAAACCTGGGGAAGCAAGGAAGAGACAGACAGACAGCACAGGAGAAGGTAGAAAGCCACCTTTAAAAATATTAACTGAAATGTGGTTTTGTCAGAAGACAGATGACAGAAATTTCTAGAAGAGTAAATTCTGAGCAGGTATGATAGAAGCCATGCAGGAAATCAAGGAGCTTTACACATCTAAATCTGGTGGCTAGTGGTTTTAAACTGATAATTAATCCTCCAAATATTTCAAGCCTGGCTTGGGAAGGGGATGGTGGATAGAATGAACTGGAGAATACAATTTAACTACCTAGACCACTCCTAGGCAGCTAAATGTGAAATATGAGTATGAACACTAGAGTACACTGACAACAGTTCAGATGGACAGAGACATGTTCTGGAATACCATCATCATTATCATCATCCAGTAAATAAAAATGTCAGACTTTACCAAACTTGCTCTATTACCTTTTTGAATAAAAACTACCTTGCTTATCCTGCCCCCAGTCAAAACTCTGGTTTCAGTACATCTCCTTTTTTTTGTCCTTCCAAGAAGTGTTGAGGATGATTCTCAGACAGAATGGTGATGAGTGCAGTGTTAAACACCAGGTCAAATCCTCAGCTGGAGTAAAGTGGTGTAATTCTATTGAAGTTGCTGGTGCTTTGCTGCTAGAGTCTGATTCAAAGCCTTTGGGAATCTTTTCATTGACTTCTGTGGGCTTTGGCACTGTTAAAGATCTGATCCTTCAAGTAAGAATTGACAGGATAAACAAGGTTGGCAGTTGTGGGAAATGTGGGAGACTTTTTTACTATGGAAGCTATGGTCAAATATAAGTTAGAAGAATTAGTGCCACTTCAAAAGTGAGACTAGCCCAATATGAAAAAATATGAAGGCATGAACTTTAATGATAACAAATGAATCCTTCTAGCAAGAACAAATGCATGCAAAATACTTAGCTAGTAAAACAGAAGCTTTGTCTACTTCTCATTTTATATGAACACATTCATTTTGCAATCCTCTGTAAATCCTATCGAAACAAAAAATGTGTTTACAATGTTACATATTCCATAAAACATGTTTGCTACTCAGCAATCTGCTTGCTTCTCTTAAAATGTATTTTTGTGACAAACAATCATTAAACCTCACAACCACCGTGTGCAGATAAATGAAACTAGCGCAGATATTACCATTTGGTTGACACATTTGTTTTGACATTGTAAAAGAGCTTTACGGATTTTTTTTGTATAAAACTCTTCCTTTTTTCTCAGAAACAATAATATGTTCCTGCAAATGCTGCAAAAGATCAAAAGCTGTTCAGATCATATTTACAATACTAAAAGCACAATGAATGCCCCTGTAAATGACATGTAAATTACTGAACGATGATTCAACTTCAGTCAGCTTTGCAGATGAATTGAAGGACCTTAATTCCACTTCAGCTTAGAAATCTGATTATTCTACAGCTTGTAAGAAATCAGCTTTAATCCTCTTTTAAATGTCATTCAACAGGTTCTTTCTGCACAAAAGATGTAAATGAATTTTCCCTTACAATATCTTTTCAAATTCATTTTCTTTTCACAGGACATTCTTAGAAATAATTTAAGTCTGGGCTATCATCCTGATAACTCTCCTTTGCTGCATCTGCTCAAGAATAATAGTCATGATTCACATGTTGGCTTTGTGATAGCATAACTCCAGTGACCTGTGCTTTATTTTTACTGATGTAAATGAGATCAGAATTAGGCTCTCTGATACCATTTGCAGCTGAATTTATATTCAAGAAAACAATAGAATTGTCTTCCTTCAAGGTTAAATTTACTCTGGAAAGAGTTCAGACAAATGCATACCCCTGAATGGGTCGTGCAGCCCACGTAAAATTGAACACGTGAACATTCTTTCATCATCACTTTGTTTTATTCCTTTAGTTTCCAGTATCTATAGATTGCTCCTATGTTATGTTGAGAGGCTTCTAATCAAGAACTGTCTTTTTGGCATCTAGTTGCACTCTAGAGTCCAGTTCCTGATTAGAGGCAGACTTATAACAGGCACATGATAATGATATCTTCTGTTCATGAACCAAACTCGGTGCCAAAAATCACAGGCTGGCTGAGCCACAGCCCCAGTGGATGTAAAATCAACACAGGTCCTTTGGGAGTTGTGCTGGTTTACACCAATGACTACAGAGAGGTGTTTTTTAAGAGAATTGACCTAGATGATCCACTCGTGCAAAAAGGTGCAACACCACAGATCATGTGGCATTTGAGCACTTGTTCCTCCCATTTCCCATCAGAGCTTTTGGCCTCTTGGTGACTGAAAGAAAATCCAGGCCTGGGTTAGGACTTCAAACAGTGCAGATGAGAGAAATGAGATGAGAGAAATGAGAGAAAGTTCTCTCTGGTTGATCTTCAAGAAAAGGTTGCTTTCCTGATATATATTTCAGATGACTTAAAGGAAAGTCATTTGAGAATTTAATTTACTCAGGTGCTCTCATTTTCTTCATTCTGAATGCCGCAGTTGAAACCACTGTACTTCACAATGCCCCAAATATATGCCATTACTTCATGGCAGTTCTAAAAGCCTCATTCACATCGGGGGGGGGGGGGGGGGGAAGAGTGGAATTGTGCCATTAGTAATAGTTAGGTAATAGCAGTAGCAGTGTACTTTCAAGAAATTCCAGGTGGTTGGAAATTCAGAGTCAGGACAAATAGGAGTGGCACCAAAGGTGGGGAACTGGCATAAGTGACAAGGACTTCTAACTCCACACCTTACTGTATGGAGGGAGGAGGAGAAGGAGGAGGAGGAGGAGGAAATATTTCTTTCCATAGGGGTCAAGGGATATCAGTGGCAAGAAATAAAATGTAGCATAAGAAGATTTTTCCTGATAGCCAGTGAAAGAACCTGGCTGCAATTTTAATGACCATATCTACTATGGTAGCTTTTCATTTATCGGTGTGGACCAACCAACAAAGCCTAAAGCTTTCATTGCACTCATCAGTTTTATCTTTTTAACTAATGGAGTGTCTCTGTTTGTCAATAGCAATAGCAGACTTGTACCCTTTATACGGACCTGCGCACAGGCTGTGACACAACAAAATCTTTCAGAACAAGTTTAAAAGGGAAAAAGTCCTTAAGTGTTCTGAGGATTCAGTCCTTAAGTGTTCTGATGTATTACACTTGTGTTTCCTAGAAAGATGCAAAACCCTTTCACTGTTTGCATTACGAGTGACCTCAAGCTTATATCAAGGTTCCCTTTTTCCTGAGAACGGTATAGTCAGACAGAAGAACTCAGCCCTCACCTTGAGGAGCTTAAGTGCAAAGAGGCAAGACATAGAAAGAAAAGAAGAAAAGGGTATACCATACGAGCAAAAGATAAGGAATGTAGTAAGAGCTTGATCAGTGATTTGTCCAAGGTCACGCAGAAAGTCAGTGGCAGAGGCAAGAAGCGATCTTAGGTCTTCCTTCCACACACAGCCCAAAACCTCCCCCCCCACAATCATCCATTCTCCTCTAATCACATGCAGTGCCTACTATGTCACAAACTGCAGCACACATCACAGCGACTTGGAAATTCTCCCCTTGGTCTGTCAAGCATGAACTTATAAAGTGTGTCTGTAACACTGTTCTAAAGGCCTTGGAAGCATTAAAGAGCTTGTCTGCTAAGGATGTGTTAAGGTCACAATACCAGGAGCTGCTGTTGAAGGAGAGACATTTTTTTGCGTGACTCTGACAACAAACAGGATCCATCTCTGCCGTGTAACAGGTGTAAAAGACTTGCACTGACATTTCTCTTCCTAAAGTACAGGGGCACCACTTGAAAATATAATATAGCAGAAGCTGATAAAATTCAGTGGTACAAATCTTGATTAGTATGACAATCCAGCCTTCAGGATAACAATAAATAATGCAAAGAAGATGCAAATGCATTACATTTTAGTGAATGGTGATACAACCCTATTGAAAATACCTTGGGATTGAGAGGCGATTTCTTTCATGGCAGGAGGAGTTTTCACATTTGAAATGATCATGTATAAATCCTATTAACCAAGCCTATCTTTGGCCTGGTGCTTTCAGTTTGATATGATGTGACCCGAATTTCTGCCCTAATGTAACACTCTTATCTAGTCCTCATCCAAGCAGTCTCATGGGCAGCTGAGTTTATGCTTTGAATACAAGAAACCATTTTCTGCTTTTGAGGGGCAGCACAACTGAGCACAGGAGTCTGATAAAAGATATCCTTTATGTGAAGGGAAAGGTGATATTCAGGCACCCCCAAATTGAAATTAGGCTGACAGATTTGGAAGGAAAAAAAACCCCTAAACCAGACAGAGAAGCACCGTAAAAATACATAAATGTTAGGAATTGATTTATAGGAGGAAAAAAATGTGGGGAAAAATAAGAGGCAGAGTCTTCCAGGAGGAAAATAGTTCTCTGCTTATTTTGCTTTTGTGGTAGCCTTTATCATTTCCTGCCAGAACGTGATGACGTGGGTCATGGAGGAAGACCTCAAAAAGTGAAGGCCTTGGAGGTCAGGTTGTGGTCGTGTAGCCATTTTCTTAAAGTTAAGAGAGAAAAATGGAGTTAAAAAAAGGAATCTGGTTTTACTGTATTCCCCCCAAAGCTGTCCTGAGGCAGCTGTGTTTTTGATGATTTCTCCCATGCCTGGGCAATGATGTCTTATACCTTCCTCTTTAACATCTGGAAAAGTGGGGCTCCAAAGTGCACATTCTTTGTCCCCTGTCTGTCAGTGTTCTGCTGTTCACTTGACTGCTTTCTGAGCACTTTGAAGGATGCCTGCAGAAGTCTTCTCAACATGCTGACCCTTCAAACACGCTGTTTCGTGAGCACACTCTGGAGGTATCCTCCAATGTTGCCTGGATTTGTGACTGCAGCCTCAAGAACTGCCCAGTCTAGTCCTGCAAGTGGTTGAATGGATGGCTGCAAAAGGAAATGGAAACATACCCTTCAGTGTCCACTTCCAAGACAACTGGATGTCAATAGTCTCAAAGCATTGTGTTAGTGAGGTGCTGATCCCGCCACACCCTCCTGACAGCAGAGGACTTTCCTATTCTCTCCAAACAATTTTTTTCTTAGAGTTTGGCTTTAGAGATCAGGCCTTCACTGAGGGCTGATTCTCCATGCTCTTACTGGCCTGCTCAGAAGATTTTTAATCTCCTGTTTGAGCCACAACTGTGTCAAAACCCTGCTATGAGACCTATTGTGTGGATATTTCCATGGCTGTACAGTCTGCATGAAAAGGAACTCTGTTCAAAAAATGAATGTCATTATCTAAGCCAGTGAAGGGCCAAAACCTAGCTAATTATAATTACATTAATATTCCACAAAAACAAATTTTGCTCCCTCCTTTTCAGACATTAAGCATTTCATGTACTGTGAAATCAAAAACATTCCGCAGTACGCATTGGCAAAGTCAAGTACACAATTGGCAAAGTCTGAACCACAGTAACCTGTAAGTATGCAATTGCAAAGCCTTCTGGCATAGTCTATAGGAATGCATATAGGTTGTAAAGAGGCAAATGTAGAGTAGTCTTCTCCACATGGACTCTTCAGAATGACCTCGGTCCATTCTGTCTCCTAAACCTGCCAAGACTTTGTCTTAGAGAGGACTAGTTGTCACAGAACAAATCTAGCTCTAAGCTAACAGTTATGGAGTATGGCCAGTGTTCAGGCTTATTTCCTGGCCTGATTTATTCAGCAATGTAAATATAATCTCTGCATTAAAAGATATTGGGTCTAATAGGGAAACCTCAGATAGAGGCATGAGGATTAGGAATAGATAAGGACTCCGGTCAGTAAAGATCATAGCATGGTCTGAGGAGATTCATGGAGCTTCACCCTGTCCCATCACCATGTGCCAGGATAGGTGCCCAATGTCCTGTGTTAAGACCATTCACATCCCTGAGGTTATATTGTCAAGGAGCCCGGGTCTTAGAGATCTGTCAAGATATGTCATTCTGGTGCCATCTTTCTGGATCAGGCCCAAGGTACGATCTAAAGGAGACTGGCATTAAATGCAGCGATACACACAGAATTTGGAAGAACAGTCATGATTCACTCATTTGGTGGAACTCTATCCTCACTGAAGCATCTGGGGAGAAACAAATCCAAGAGATCCAAAGCAACTGACCTTTTTCCTTAACCTTCCCTCCCCTAGGTTTTACTGCAAGGGGGATAGCAAAGCCAAGTGGATCAATTGCAATACTTTGATTTGCACCTGAAAGCTATCAGGAAGTTGGTGGAGACTTCAGAGATTGTTTAAAGAGTCTGGGTGTAAGAAGTAATAAATATTTAGTAGTACAGATGGGGGAGGAGAGGAGAGAAGTAATACAGGCAGGTAGAAACACAAAAGGAATGAGACCAAGCTTAATTCTAATATTGCTGCTAATTTAATCATCGCCAATCTCATATATTGGTTGCTGGTATGTTTAGTTCTTGCCTCATATAAGCTGCCAGTTGTTCTGATGTCTAATACATTCGACACTTGTGGAAATCCCAGACAGATCTTAACTCCCAGAACTAGAAACAAAAGAGAGAAAAAAAAATGGCAATCCTAACAGCACAGATGGGATTTTTTTAATGTAAGTAGTAAAACCATTTCTATACTTTCCCCTATGTCTGGATGCATGTGAATGTGTTCTACCACAATGTTTTTCTCAATGTATGGCTTCTAGAAGTCCCCTCTATCTCTATTGTTCCAGGATCTTATGATTCTAGATGCTCTTTTCAACTATTTAGATATTGTGCAGGCATTTTTCTTTTATTTTTTATTCAATTTTTTTGAAAGACCCAGTGGAAGCAGTCAATTGAACACTATCTTTGAAGGAAGCAGTAAAATCCCAAACAAACAGGGAGGAGGGCTTGACCATGGTACAGCTGCAGGAATTTAAAAGAGCAGATTCAGAATACATGGCACTCCAGTGACCTGGCCTTCAGGCTCTGAACCCCAGAGGACTGAGTGCCATTTACCCACAGATTTTTGAGGAAAAGCACCTGTAAACCTAATCAAGAGAATTTCATTTTTGCACTTGTCCTTGAAGACTATGTGCATGGTAAATTTCTTTTCATATCTCTGCACAAAGTCTGTGACTTATTACAAGTCTTATTTTTTGTCAGGGCAGTTTATGTCGCTATTTCTGGAGGCTACCTGACTCAAGATGATGGCTAAGAGGTATCATCATGCATTTAGGTTGTGCCTTATTGAAGTCGCATAGGAACATCCTGTGAGATTTCTCTTAATGGTGATAGTTCCATTAACTCAATGAAAATGGTTGGCAGTGTGTCATTCTGCTGTTCAGACACTGCAAAGCAAACAGAGAACTTTTTGACAGAATTTGTCTTGTCTCAAACCCTTCACCCCTTTCCTTTAAAGATCCAAGGTCTCTTTCTTGGAAATAAGAAATTTATACCACTCCACTGTCCAAAAGTTTCTTCTTATGAAGTGAACAGAAATCTGTGACAATCCATTGATTCGAATGAGACCAGAATTTCATCCTGGGTTCAGTTTTCACCCAGACAACTTGAAATATGAACAAAGTATCTGCTGATGTGAAGAGAAAAGAACTTCACTATCTCACTACTTGAGGCCTTCTTGTGAATGATATGGCTAATATATGGCTGTAAAAGTACTTCCAGGACTAAGTGCAGAAAACTCTACAACTTAAGGGTTTCTAGAGGAAAGCTTTATGCTGTAACAATCTATCCTATTTCATTAGCCACAAAAAGATGCAAGTCTCACATGAGTCCCCCTCCAATACAGCATTTGCCCCTCCATATCAAGAAATTCAGTGAGGCATTTCTGTATCTGCCTTCATTGGATTTATGGCCCATTTCCATACTTTATTGAATCCACTTTCTCTTGGAGCCTGGCCAGAAATAGTGTATTTTAACTGCTACATTGTAAAAAGCTTTACAAAGGAGCTGCAAAACTGTCAAATGGGAAACTGAAGATAAACAAGGAGATATGACTTTAAACAAAGCCAACATCTCCCATGTCCCAAGATCTGTGTGATATACTAAGTTATCCTGTTTTCCTAAGACAACAGCTCCTTACCCCTCCATCATTATCATGATGAATAAGCAACAGGCTGTAGGAAGGAATGCCAGACTCCCAGTTCATGTGGTTTTGTTTTGTTTTGTTTTACCTTAAAAGTCCCTTTGATATTTTTTATACCATCAGACAGCAGCCAGCTCTTTTTTTTTTTTTTTTAATCTCCTCCCTCTGGACAAGTGGGATATTAATATTATCCCTGTAACAAGCAGCAGAAGGAATAAAACATCTAGGTAAACACTGCAAGTGAGATTAAAACTCTCCAGCTTTCTGATGTAACCCTGTGACATAGAGTTTCCAGTGAATTAAACCAAATGTACAAGTATTTAACGACTAATCCTTTTAAGCATTTTAATGCCCAAATGAAGATTTCTTATAGGGAGAGGCAAAGCATATGTGGTTTCCGTTAGAGTCTGCCTGCAGGCAGAGGATTGAGCAGATTGGCTTCTTTTTTTTTTTTCTTTCTTTTTTTTTCCCCCCTTCCTTCTTCTTCATTCCCTCCTCCCCCCTCCCCCCCCCTTCCTTGTTTTTAATTAATTAATATTTCCCTTCTTTTGTGTTTTGGCGGGCAGGCAGCACGTGGACCCGGGTCCTGAATGGACAGCTCCTTTCAGGCCGGCTACAAAGCGGGAGCGCCGCCCCTGCGAGGGGGACCCAACCTGCTGGTCCTCCAGGAGCCAAAGGCGAGGGGGGCGGGGGAGGCGGGGGGGGGGGGAGAGAGCTTAGTCCAAATAGCAGCCTGCTTCTTGCTACAAGAAAGAAGAGGGATACCAAGCAGGCTTTCTTCCTCCCTTGGGTTACTACAAACGGCTAACCTAGCTCAGGGGCTCTTTGAAGACGATAAAGAAAAGTAACTTTTCATTTTAGAAGCCCATCCTGCAGGGCAGCAGGTATTAAGCTGATGATAACACTCCACATCTATCTATAAATAAATAAATAAATATATATATATAGAAGCCCAATATATAGGGCTTTTTTTTTTATAGATCTTCATAACCATAGGGAATAATATTTCCCCCTCTATTAATAGCCAGGCCAGTGGCTTGCACTGCAGGGAGAAAAATCGATGCTCATAGCTATAAACAAAATTGATCTTCTGTTTAAGCTAATCTTTCAGGGTTGCAAATTTAGGGTCAGGGTTAAGGTTGTACGGAAAGCAAACCCTCATATTTCCAAATGAGAGAAATGTATCCCCTTCCTATGTGCTTTTGATACCCAGTAACTAAAATCATAATTTGGGGGAATGCAAAAATGGGTGCAAAGTCTACACTATGCACTTGGATATATGCAAGGAGATGAGATAGCTCACAATATCTTAGCACTTCCAGTTGGTGTGATGAGGAATTACAAGTGCACAAGAAGAAAGTGTGTTTGTTGTTTTTCAAAATAGTAGACCAGATGCTCAGCTGATGCAAATGGGAGGTGAACCAGTGATGTTAATGTAACTGTCTTGATTTGTCTAAAATGAAGATACAGTCATGAAATAGCTGTGTAAATGAGTGCAAAAATCTCTCTTTCTGCTTATCTTATGTACATATAGGTGGATGGTGCATCTGTGTGTGTGTCTGTGTCTGTGTCTGTGTGTGACATACATAAAAAGACAGAGGGGTCTTTATATATTGTGGTCACAGTTTTATTAGGAAATACACAGATATATTTTATTTCAATAACCTTCATTATTACAAATAACAATAAGGAGTATATTTATGGTAAATGATCTCTTTGTTTATACATCATATAATACATGGCCCACGTTCCTTCTACCCATATACACCTGAAATAAAATTATACCCTCTGCTACCCAGAATACCAGTTCTGTTTTCATCCTGAGTGAATGTTGCTTACTGATGCTAAATGCACTTCCTTGCACTATTTTTTTTTATTTTATTTTACATGCAGAAATAAAGTTAAGCACTCGTTTCAGTTGAGTACTTTGCTGAATGGAGTCAGTGAGCTATAGCCCATTGTCTGTAAACTGCTAAAGTGCTAAACTTCAATTGTGGAAATTTGTTGATTGTCCATGTTTTGTTTACTGGTCTGCAAATAATGATTTCAAAACAGCCAGGCAATATGAATGAAGGGAAATTACTTCTGAAAATCTCATATTAGGCAACAGTTTAGAAACTGATTAATTAGGCAGTTCACAGTTTTTAGTACATGTATGCACATCAATATAATGGAGGAAGGAAGGAAGGAAGGAAGGAAGGAAGGAAGGAAGGAAGGAAGGCAGGCAGGCAGGCAGGCAGGCAGGAAGGAAAGTTTTTTCTGATGATTTAAAAATATAAGAAATATTTTTCAGCTTTCAGATTATGTAATTAACATTTTTAAATAGATATTTTTAAAGAAACATTTTCTAGGTGACATTATTACCTTATTATTATCCTTTTTCTTCTTATATTTTAGTCACAATACAAATCCCAATGCTTGTTTAGAGCATTTTCCACAGCCCATTGAATTCCAGGGAAAGAGCCCCATTGACTTAAGACAATCTTTGGATCAGATCTATCATGCAAGGGAGCCCTAGTCTTTTCCAGCCTGACCCCTCCACCTTCGCTAGCATGCTCAGGCCCATGGAGGTCAGGGAGATAACTGGCTTATGCACGGATTACTGGTGTGAGCAGCGGTTGCAGAATGGGTCTCACAGTGAGCTCTATCAGCACGTTCATTATGAATCCTCTGCCAGCTATTGTCAGGTAGTGAATGGTGTCTCCTCTACCAGAGATATCAGATCTTTCAGACAAGATCTTATTTCTGGGGGGGGGGGAAGAATCTCCTTTGCCAAATGAATTTTAATGCCCAATTTTAAAGTAATAGAAATCCTAAATTCTCTTGATTTTATGCATGAGCTATTATGATCAATTGGGAAATTAAAATATGTTTTTAAAGCATAAATACCTATTCCCTTGGTGGAAGCTTATGTCTCTGAAGTAGCTGGCTTCAGTTTTGGGGATACATCTTATGCATTTTAATAGCAAATGCCTGAATACTGAACCAATAAAAAATATATAGTGGTTTCTTTGCAGCTACCCAAGATTCTTAGGTCAATACAAGTGCCATTTTCAAATATGTTAACAAATATATGTGTTCAGTGAAAATTATATATTACTTAACCTAAATACAGATTTACTTGAGCTATTCAAAGCAATTTCAGGCTCTTGAGGAAAGAATCTGTTTAAAATCTTAATACTATTACACCTCAATTTAAAGTGTTAAGGCTATAAATTAAAAGTAAGGGGTAAAAAAATCCATGAAAATGGATATCCATACAGGTGCCCAAGTGGAAAAAAAATGGAAAAAGCTGTCAATCCATGATTCATGAGTTGAGGACACAGATGCCAGCCTTATCTTTGAATTTACTCTTTTAAGTTTGTGACACAGTCTTAACATTATTTAAACATATAGTAGTGCTCTGTGTTTAATTAGGTAAGGAATCTTGCTCACTATTACTGCCAATGCATTAGTATATGAGCACAGTGGAGTATATTCAATAAGCCAAAGAACCTGACACTGTATTATTTATTGGAATGTCTGCATTAATTATGGATGACTCTAATATAAGATACATCTTTAATACATCACAGTCTACAGATGTTTTCATTCTCCACTACCAGAGAGAAGTTTAATGATAAGATTTTGCCTCAAATATCGAAAGGCATCCTGAAAATAATGTGGATAATGTCATCTTAGCCAGTTCCTGAATAGAGACTTTTCTAAAGATGTAGTTTATCCAGTTACATGTAGTAGAGTTTGGCTTAAAATCGCCCTGTGAACTAAGACTGGCAACCCCCCCCAAAAAGTTTTAATTAGATGCACTAGTTAGTTGTCAAGCTTCCTATTTTAACATCTGTGTTTTTTTCTGGATAGCAAAATGTAAGGTTGTGTTGACAGTTCCCAGTGAACTTCAGTGAACTGATACAGAGTCCCTTGCCATATATGAGGTTTTTTCCTGTTGCCTTTGTTGAGTATGGATATTACTCTATGTCACTGAGTAGAAATATCCCATACGACTTCCTATAGTGCTTTCCACAGAAGTAGGCTTTATAACTTTTCTGCAGTAGCTAGTTAAAAAGAAAAAAAAATCAATGAAAAAGCCTTACATATTTTGATGAAACCAGAATACTTTAAGGAAAATGATGGATTTTTTTATGGGATAGTTTACCAAAGCCAAATGTGGCTGGCAGGAAAGGATAGCTCTGCTAACTCCATCTCTTTCCACTGTTCCATTCTGGTCCTGGGGATTGTCCCTGTTGAAACCCATAAGCTTTTCCACAGATTGTTGGCTCTAGAAAAAATAGGTTCAAATTTCCACATCACAAGAAGTGGAGCAAGGATTTGAGCCATGACTCATGTTAATATTCAAGTCACACACCTTCGAGGCTTTTCACTGTCATGTCGTTTTCCAGAACCAGGTTTCACCCTGCTCTACTACGGAACTAAATTGCTAACTCCACCCCATTTCATGAACTGGGTTGGTTGTGTCTGGATTTTCTTTTATCAGTTTTCCAGTGTGGTATTAATAGCGAAAGTAGCTTACAGTGGCAATATTGCTAGGGACATCCTAGCAGAAGCAGTAACAAGGCATGGTCAGAGCAAGAAAACACACGATCACAGTTTGGGGGGGGGGGGGGAAAGCATTATCAAGAGTATTATCAAGGAGAAGGGTTCTCTAAGGGAGAACTTTTGACTTCTGTCTTGATATAAACTTGAGGGCACAAAACATTGCTGATATATCAGTGACTGCTTCCTTTTCCAGAACTTAAAAGGAGAGCTTGAAAAACATCAATCATTTGGAAGCAAAGAGGAAATGACTGGAGAGCTACTGATGTGAGGGAAGGCAAGGCTCTCACATTAGAGCAATTAGAGTCTTGTAAGGCCTGTAATTATAACCAAACATTCCCTTTCAGACCAGCAAAACACACAGAACATGGGAAATTTGACAAATCATTAGATAGGCAGGGAAAAGAAAAAGAGAGATTATTAAAAGAGTCTCCAAAATTATCGTCAATCTGTTACCCACAGCAGTAATTATCCTGAGGTGACCACAGAATCGAGAAAAAAAAAAAAAAAGATTTAAGGGTAAAAACGGTGAGGTAGGTGGATCAGGTAGGTAGAGAAGACATCTTGGAAGATTACCTAATGAAGGGAAGAAAGTGTAAGAAGAACGAGAGCAGCCAAGTTGAGGAATGAAGGGATTGCACAAGAGAGCAAGATAAATAAAGTAATAAGGCATTCTTCAAGTACAGAAGAGGTCCATAGAAAATAAAAATGACCTCTAAGAGATGGCAGGAGCAATTGCCAGAAGAACTAGCTTTTGCTTTCAAGAGAAGCCTGGCCGGAGGGAGGGGAGCTTTTTATTCTCTCAGTGTTTGCAGAAGTGGAGAGAGGACAGCTGCCACAGCCAGTCATCATGTTCACCCCTAAGGGACGCAGTAGAGATGCTGGAAGAAATTAGGAACGTGGCAGTAAAAGGCACTGGCAAAACTACAGCTGTGTGTGAAGTTTGGAAGGGGGGAAATCCCAAAAGGGAAAGAGTGGAGCCAGCCTGGCTTTTCTGATGCAGGTGCCTAAAGGAGAGAGAAAAAGCTCGTAGGTAGCTTGAAAACACACCCGTTAAAATAAATGCCTTAAAGCAGGAGCATGTGAAAGACCAAGACAAACCAGGGGCTATTGTCAAGGTGAACCAGGTGGAGAGGTCTCCATGGAGTGGGTACAGCCCAAGCAGTGATGCAGGAAAGGGCCCTAGGCAGCCTCCCCAGTAGCATCTCCCCACTTCTACAAGCCTGAGCCAAGCAAGGCTGCTTTCCTGGGGTCTGGCTGGAGAGCAAGGACAGATGGGATGGGACACTCAGCAGCTCAGGAAGCTGAGGGGGAAACATGGAGAAAATGTTGAGTGGGGCGCATAAAAAAACAAACAAACAAACAAACAAGCAAAAAAGGAGCAGCTCTGTGAAGGAAGCAATCCTGTGGTGGAATGGACAGGGTGCTTGAAGGAGAAAGCAAGGAAATCATTTCCCCAGGACAGCCATCGTAGAAGCTGCTGGGTAGAAGTAACAGGACAGGGACAGGGACTGTGAGGTCCACAGCCCCACTTGGCCAGCAACAGGCAGCAGCCAGCAGAGAAGAGAGAGGCTAAGGAAGGTGAGGATGGGAGAGGTAAACCAGGAAAAAAAGGAGGGGAAGAGGGTTTCTTGTTGACCCTTATCCTGACCCCTTTGGAGAAAGGCCCTTGATGACAAACAGAGGGAGAAGGGGCAGGGCAGGGGGTGGATAACCCCTACCAAAAGTCCAGGCTGGCTGGAAAGTCACATGGCAATGCAGTGGTGGTGAGGTCTCCACTCCTAATGCTTGCCCAGAGTGGTCTGAATGGCATTCACCGCAAGTGAGCATTTCTTGCAAGGCAATATTGATCGATACGGATCCCTTTGAAGTCATCTCCCCTCTTTCTTTCCTACTGACTGTGCATGATGCCAGATATCTGGCCTGCAATACAGCTGCCCTTGAGTCTTCATGAAAGTCTCAGCAAGCAGAACGTCTTGCTGCCATCAAAGAAATGACTGGAGACACCAGTTATCTCCTTTAATTTTCGACTAATCTATTCACAGCATTTTAATTGCTTGCAAATGCGTTTTCTCTATCCCATTATGTTGCCTTTTGGCTGCTGTGTTGAGGCAGAATACAAATTCGCAAGGAGGAGGAAACATGGTGGTGGGCATCAGAGAGGTTAGTTATGCTCAAAGGGAAGGTGAAAGGGCTGATTTTTTGCAGTACCCTGGGGCTGGACATCTCTGCCCATAAGCTTGAGTTGGAGAAACCGCCTCCAAAATGCCCCGCACTCACCGCCCACAGCAGCAACGTGTGAATTGCTGTGTCAAATCTTCCTCTGTCCTTTCCCCCCTCCTTGGAAGAGAAAAGCAATGAACGGCTGTAAGTTGTGGCCTCAAAATGATTTTTAAAGGGGAACAAGAGAAAAAAAGAAATCCAGTCTTGAACCTTCCGAAAAACCTCTTGCTGCGATATCTTTTTGTTCCCCCCCTGGAGGTCTGCATGGTTTATCTGTTTGCCAGTCTGGGGTTGTCTCTGCCTATTTGGGTGAGGGGAAAGGTAGACGCATACGCAGGTAAGGAGATGCGTGCCTGGAAGCAGAGGTAGATACTCTGTGTGTGCTTGTGGGGGGTCAACAGCTCTCGCGTCTTGCCCTCCATCCTGCAAAGCACCTCTGGGCTCCTCCCGGAGTTTTCCCTGCGGGCGAGGTGCAGGGGAGGGAGGACAGAGCGGCCCATGTTCAGGTTTCCCCCCTCTGCCAGGCAGGATTGAGGAGTTCAGTGTCTCGGGGGGGAGCAGGAGAACTCGAAAAAGCTTTGCCGGGGGGAGGGAGAGACAAAGGGGTCGATAACAACAGACCTCCTGCAAACAATGGGGCTGCCTTTGTTTTAGGCCGGCCGAGTTTGGGACTCACAGCCCCCAAACTTCAGGAACTGCGGAGGACAAAAGGGGAAGAAAATGCACATTAAGGAAAAAGCTGGCCACTTTTCTGTGGGTCCTTGGCACACAAGGGTTTCGGGTGGACCGAGCTGCGGGGGCGTCCTGGCACTGCAGACCCCAAGCTCCCTTTGAAGACCTGAGCTGCTCTCCGGCTCGTTTAGCATGCAGGAAAGTCCCAGAAGAGTCGCCGGGAGTTTAGGTCCAGCAAGGACCAAGCTTTGGTGACTCTCAGTGGAAAAGCAGGCTCTTAATTAGGAAAGAAAATAAACAGTCATGGAGCGGCCAGCAGAGCACGGAGGCTAAGGCAGGGTGGGAGAAGGAAAGGAAAAAGAGAAGTGACTTCAGGCTGGTCTCTAAATACTGGGGAACCTTTTTGGTTCAAACACCAGGTGAATGAGCTCTGTGAGTCCAGGGAGCCAGACATCAAGCCCTGACTCTGCCCCTGCGGCAGCACCAGCCGCTTTGCACACTTCAGTGAACTACCAGGGAAACGGAGATGATCCCAGAGAGGGAGCTTTTTTTTTTTCTTTCTTTCTTTTTCCCTCTCCTTCCAGCAGCCCAGTCTGCCTTTCCCAGCTTTCTTTTCAAAGGATAAAAAAAAAAAAAAAAGACCGTTGTAGCCCAGGAGCAGAAGCAAACCTGGAGCAGGGGACCACGCTGGGGTAAACAACGTGCCCAGCCACAATGAAGCTCAACGCCAAGTCTGTCTGCTGTGACCACCGGCTTATGGCGCTGGTTGGAAAACCAGAAAGCTCCCAATTAACTTTCCTCAAAGAATTTCGTCGGGAGCAATTAATAAGTGCTCTGCAGTTTGACTCGCTTTATTAATTGGGTTGCGGGGGGGGGGGGGGGAGCGGGGGGAGGTAAAAGCGCGCACGACGCGAGCGGGCTATATGATTTTTAAGGTCTGCAAGCGAAGCTAACAGATGGAACTGACCAGTAACGTGCATCTGGCAAGCCGGGTTTCGTAGAAACTTCCCCCCCCCCCCCCCCCCAGACAAAACCATTTCGGTGGCTTTGTTGTCGTTTGAAGCGAAGTTCGGGCTCCGAGCTGGCTGGGTGTTGTGGCTGTGGGTTTGTCTGGGCCGTGCGTGCGTGGGGAAGCGGGGAGGGAGACACGGGGCAAAGGGAGGGGGGAGAAGGGCCGGGAAGGGGGTGATTATTTTTTTGCAAAAGGCGGGTCTCCTCATTTTCCAAACAATTAGAGGGACAAGGTGTCCCGTGGAGACGGTTGCTTTCCTCCTCGGAGGGAAGGGGGGTCTTTCCCCTGTGGCAGGAGTGTGTACTCAAGACGTCTTAACTTTTTGTTGGTGGTGGGTCTAAGCCGTCCTGGTCGAGCCTGGCGGGGCTGCAGGCACCGCCCGCTGGACGCCAGCGGAGTTTGCCTGTTGCTCTGAGCTTCTTCTCTCAGCCGTCGTGGTCCTGAGGTGTCCCAAACAGAACGTGGATTTGGAAGAGTTCCTAGACATTTTAAAAAATATGTATTGGGAAGAAATATCTGTTATTTCACTAGCAGCGTTAGAGCAATCGCGGTAGGAAATCCAAATGAAAAGAAGCAATCAGTTCCTTCCTTCCTTCCTTCCTCTCTTCCTTCCTTCCTTCCTCCTCCCTCCCTCCTTCTTTCCTTCCTTCCTTCCTGCTCTCCATCCTCCCTTCCTTCTTTCCTTCCTCCCTCCCTCCTTCCTTCTTTCCTTCCTTCCTGCCGTCCATTCTTCCTTCCTTCCTGCCGTCCGTCCTTCCTCCCTCCCTCCTTCCCTCCTTCCTTCCTCCTCCCTCCCTCCTTCTTTCCTTCCTTCCTTCCTACTGTCCATCCTCCCTTCCTTCCTTCCTCCCTCCCTCCTTCCTTCTTTCCTTCCTTCCTGCCGTCCATCCTTCCTTCCTTCCTGCTGTCCTTCCTTCCTTCCTTCCCTTCCTCCTTCCTTCCTTCCTTCCTTCCCCATTATCCTCCTGCTTCCCGCTCTTCCTTAGGAAGGAGAGGAAACGCCACAGCCCCGCCGAGCCGAGCGCCCAGCGCCGCGCTGGCGAGGCAGAGCGCGTTTGCTGCTGACCCCTGCGCCCGCCTGCGTGACCGCGCGTCCCCCTTCCAGACAAGGCGTTTCAGTCCTAGCCGTGCGCCTTTGTCCACTCGTGGAAGGAAACGAGGGCTGAATGACAGCTCCTGTTAGCCTGCAGGAACAGATACCGAGAAACCCTCCCCAAACCTGGACCTTCAAAAAATAAGAGAAAAAAAAAAAGGGGGGGGGGGGGGACGAGAGCCACATGCCTATTTGCCTGCGGCTTATTATTAAGACACCTTCGCAGCTTAAACGCTTAAGAGCGGACCAAATTAAATGGCAACTAAAAGCGAGTTACACCCTCTCCCGTCTCCGGGCTTTATCATTCGTGGGAGCTCGCCCTCGGCAGAGGCAGCCCGGCGGGAAGGGCCATTTGGCCAAGCGCCGCCGCCGAGGCGGGTCCCGCCTCCGCGCAGCCCCGCGCAGCCCCGCGCCGCCCCGCGGGCAGCCAGCGCCGACCCGTCCCGGGGCTGGGAACTCCGCAGCCCCAAACGCACGAGCAGCGCCAGCCCTCGGGGCTGCGACCCGGTGTGACAGCGCAGCCTCCGCCGCTGGGACACGGCGGCGCTTGCCAAACTGGAAGGGAAGACAGCCGAGATGGTCCTCAGCTCGCCCCTTCCCTTCCTTTCTCCCCCCTCCCCTTATATATAGATACAACTCTTTAGGTCTACATGTATATTATGTATAAATATAATATGTCGCTGCAGTGATACTTTGTGATCTCACCCTAGTTTTATGTTTGAAAAAGCTATTTAAAGAAGCTTGTAAGAGAGCATATTAGGAAGCTTTACAAGCAGGTTGGAGTGTGGGGTGGACTTAAATTCGATGTAAATTCAAGGGTAAAAAAAAAAAAATCAAAACCAAAACAAACCACGGAGTTTTCATTTAGAAAAAAAAAATACAGTTAAACAGACACACATACAAATGTGCATTCTTAGATGCTGGTCAATATTTAAAAGCAGTATAATCAACAGGAAGGAGCACTTACCTATTGAAAAGGACGGTTTTAATAATAAATATTAATATATATTAGCTCTATGTCTTCCCAATAAAATGTATACAAAATACCCCTTTCGATCAGATTAGCTCCCATATTAGCCTGGGTAAGAAAAAGCATTCTAAAGAGTGGAGGAGAAAAATGTATAAAAATGTTGAAAGAACCTACAGTTCCTTATTAGGCGAAGATACAATATTTATTCCTTGTCTCCTGGGATGAAGCTCCTCTATCTATTGTCCTCCCAGTTCTCAGTGCTGATGCTTAATTTTCAAAACTTCTATATTACCAAGGGACCTACGACATCAGCCAAAGAAATACCCAGCAAGTACAAAATCTGATCCAGGGAGCAGCTTTTGTGCAGAGGGAAAATTTTGTTCCTACAGGTTTTTAAGGAGGTGCATGGAAAAGCGAGAGATCTGATCTATGCAGATACATTTCAAATTCTCTCTGTCTGTAGAGATTTTTTTCTAAAAAAAAATTGGGGAAATACATGAACTTTGGATTTTTTAAATTTTATTTTATTTTTTTTTTCTAATTTGGAGAGGGGAATTTTATCCAGAGTTTTTTTCTTTTTTTTATTTTTTTCGGAGAACCAAAAAATGTCAACTACCTTTCCAGGTCTCGTCCACGATGCAGAGGTATTTTGTGTGTGTGAGAGTGTGTGTGCGTGTGTGTGCGCGTGTGTGTGTATGTGTGTGTGCGTGTGTGTGCATATGTGTGTGTGTATGTGCCTGTGTGGTTGTTTCCATTTTTTTTAAATCCATATTGGACCGTTACATTTAATTATAATCCGGCTTCAGAGATAACTTAAAGAAGTATAGAGAGAAAATTCGTTATGACATCTGTCGCCAGAAAGGGCAACTCATTACCACGTTAAAACCGTTGCCAGAACGAAAATCAGAATAATACCCCTAATAATATAATGAAGTGGAGAGAAATCACCAGCTCGCCAGGAACAGGGAGTTCTCGCTAAAAAGCAGGACTCCCCTTTTCTTTCAATACACAGGAAAAGGAGGGGGGAAATTTTGGATCTGATTCGTTATTTAAAAAAGAAAGAAAAATAGGGGTTCAAAAAAAAAAGGGAAGGGAAGGGAGAGAGAAAGGCGAGCAGGCGGCAAAGCTTTCTCAATGTGTAACGCTCTAACATAGGGACGGGACTTGTGTGTATTCTCGTTAGTTTCTTCTGTTTGATGACTTTTTGTGTCAGCCCCAGATATTACAGCTGTGATCAGGAGGTGGATAGATAGATGGATGGATGGACAAATAGATAGATAGATTTTTTTTTTTTTTATTTCAGTGCGTGGATTTCTTTCGCTTGACGGTATTAAGGGCAGGCTGGGCTGTTTATGATTTTTTGAACAGACCTTTATGGCACCAGCCCAAGGTGGGAAAGGAGCTTTTGTGGCTGGGGTTGCAGCTCGCAGGCTTAGACGCTTCTGAAGGGCGAGAAGCGATGCAGGACAGCGTGCTTGGAAGACCCGCACCCGGGGTTTTAAATGACAAACCTCCAGTTTTTGGGTCTTCTTTTCACTTCTTCCTTTCAGATACGTCACGATGGATCAAACAGTTACCGCTTGATGCAGCTGGGATGCCTGGAGTCTGTGGCCAACTCGACCGTCGCCTATTCCTCCTCGTCTCCGCTCACTTATTCTACCACGGGCACCGAGTTCGCCTCCCCGTACTTCTCCACTAACCACCAGTACACCCCCCTGCACCACCAGTCCTTCCACTACGAGTTCCAGCACAGCCACCCGGCCGTCACCCCTGACGCCTACTCCCTCAACTCCCTGCACCACTCGCAGCAGTACTACCAGCAGATCCACCACGGGGAACCCACCGACTTCATCAACCTGCACAATGCGCGGGCGCTCAAGTCCTCCTGCCTGGACGAGCAGAGGAGGGAGCTGGGCTGCTTAGATGCTTACCGCCGCCACGACCTGTCTCTTATGAGCCATGGGTCCCAATATGGGATGCATCCAGATCAAAGACTCCTGCCGGGACCAAGCCTCGGGCTTGCAGCCTCGGGAGCAGACGATTTGCAGGTAAATAGCGTGCGAGCTCCTTCCGAGGCACCTTCTTCTCCCCTCCCCCTGCCTTGTCCCCCCACCCCCCCCACCCCCCGCACCCTCCCCGTTTTCCTCTGCTCAGAATAGCTCTCGTGTAGCTCATACAAAGGAGGGAAGATTCACCCCAAATCCGGTCCAGAGCCCGTCCCCTTCAGAATAAGAACAATAAAAAAATTGGGGGGGGGGGGGGAAGCAAGTAGTCTTTCTTGGCCAAACAAAAAAAAAAAAACTCGCGCCTGACTTCACAGCGTAGCTTGTGTCTCTGTTTAGACGGAGACCATGGGATTCGTCGGGAGATTTCGGGGTGTGTGCGTGTGCACTGCCCTCATCAGAGGCATTAGCAAGAGCCACAAACCAAACCACACCAAACGCCCCTCCCTGCTTTTCTTTAACTTTTCCTTTCTTTCGGCGAGCGCATCCGTCTGAATAACTTGCACCGACATAGCAGGCAAACGTGCTAAGGAAGGGATGAAGTGGGAAAACAGGAAAAGGCAGGACAGGAGAAAAAGAAATCTGCTTTTCCGCACACGTAGAAAGGCAAACCTCCCGTTGAACTCTGAGGCATAAAGCAGGGAAGAAATAAACGGGAGCAAATGCTCGTCAGAAATATTCAGTATGATAAAAATCCCTCGCAATATCAGATCTAGATATTGATAGGGAGGGATACAAAGAGATGAGCTGATTTCTTCTATGTACCTATCTCTCTATCTATTCATCTGTCCCCCCCCCTCAACGGGGCTCTGGACCCGTCAAAAACCTCTATTTATATGTATCATAACCTGACTTCTGCCCGCTCAGAAAGCCTTTCCCCATCAACTAAAGATTCACCGCTGGTAAATTCAGCTGATGCCTGAAATGAAAATTGTATTCAGAAATGAAAACAACGCCCTCCTGTAAATAGTGCTCATTTCGGAAAGCTCTCCCAAATCAAACGCAACTGAAAAACCGAAGGCTCCCAAATTTGGCCGTATTTACTGTACTCTCTTTCCCCCCTTGTTTCGCTCCCATTCACACAAAGCCGGCTCTTTCCAAAGACACATAGGAGTCAAAATCTCGGAAAACCCCGAAGTTTGTAGAACTAAGAAAGCTTATTTTCTTCCCTTTAAAAAGAAACTCCCAAACCCTCTATTTAAATCGGAGGAAAAAAAATCTTTTTTTTTTTAAAGGGGAAAAAAAACCCAACAACCCAACAAAAACGTTATCTTTTATGTTCGCGTGGAGGAAACCCTAACTATTTAAACCTGGCTTTCTCCATTAAAATTCACTATATAATTTTATCTTCTCTGGGCATTTTTGTTTACATTTTTCACAAGGATCTCCTTATGTTACCCCCCTCAAAAAAAAAAAAAAAAAAAAGTCTGCCATTCACTGCTCAGCCCAACTAAAACCTATTTACTCCTTTTTATAACCACGTCTGCTGCTGATTTTTTTGTATCTGTACAAATTTTTTTTCTTTGGCAGGCACAAAGCCTTGTATTTTTCAAAAGAGGGGATTAGGAACGTTTGCAAGACAGCAGACAATGCCTAAGTCCCGGGCAAAAAAGCACCATAGTTTATCCAATTTTCGACTTAGTGCCATTCAACTGGTCATTTATGCAATGTCATCCGACCAAACAACATGTTTCCCCTTTTTTTAAAAAAAAAAAAAGGTTTGGTTAAGCTGCTAGAGGCACATTCTTATTTTATTTATTTAAAGAAGAAAAAATAAACAGCTTTTCTTTCGAAAATATTCATCTTTCGATCACACTTTATTCGAAGATAAATATCCTAATTTTCCACTTACGTCTTTGTACCTAACCATTTATTTATTTCCCTCCTTCCTCTTTTCCGAAAAGAAGAGGGAAGTGTATTGAGGTATCGAAAAGCCTGAGCGGTGAGAAGTTGAAAATACTAATATTTGTCTTTATGATTTAGGTGATTCAGAACAAACTTAGACTCTTGCGAATATCACCTTGGGCTTAGTGGGAAGCGTTTTGGTGGCGAACAGAAATAAGACTGCACGCAAACACTTTTAAACCAAAATTATGGTCTAACCAGTCTTCCCCCTTTCTCCTTAGTCTTTCTTTTTAAAACGTTCATCAGCATATGCCTCATTTCAAATGCAACAAATGTAAATATACTTTTCCCTGCACAGAATTTTAAGTGAATGTCCAATAGTTTCGAGGGCGGTTTAAGTCAGCCTAACAGATGCAAACAGTCTTGGAGCTGGAGTGGCATCTTTCAGTGCCCTAAAAAGATTTTCCATGGGCAACAAAGAAAACTGTCACACCTTTTCCCATCACCGCTTTAATTTATGCTCAGTCGCCAAGTTTTTTTCATATTGATTTCATAATCACTTTAAGGCAGAACACTTAAAATAAAAAAGAGCCTTGAAAAGGAAGGTCTTACAGGGCCAGCGCCAATATGGTGAAAGTGGGGGAGAGAGCCAGGACTGTAAAGGTTGTTTTGTAAAGTGGGGTTTTTATTATGCACCGACTCTCTCCGCATTTACTTAACTCTTCACGGGCTGTTGAGTAGGTTAACACCCTTAAAGGCCTCTTTCATGTCCAATACCTCGTTTGTTTGTAAAGGAAAATGCGTCTTTAACACATTTCCACCGGGCAAAGATTTAGGTTTGGTTTGTTGTGTTTTTTGTAACCCCCAACATAAGGAAAACCCAAAGAAAACCCAACCCTTTCAAGTCTTTTATGATTCCAATAAAAATATTTATTAAAGAGGGCGAAGATCTCAAAATAATAAGAGTCTTAACAGGAGAATAAAGAAGCGAGCTCTCTTCGGATGCACAGCAGAACCCGTAGGCAGGCTTTTGGAGGGTTCTTCACGCCGTACTCACATATATGTGCCTGTGTAGCTGTGTATACGTGCGTGTATGCACACAGATGCGTATTCGTCCCCACCTATGGACAGACACACGCGCAGACAGACGCATATCCTCGTCCCCATTGTTGCACTCCTTGACTTTGCATAGCCGGCAAAGCCCACCAGCAGCTCCTCTTTGTGTACTTTGCGTACACTTTGGAAGTCGATATATATGCGTCACTAAACATATATATTTAGATGTGAACACACATATATATTACTGTATGTAAACATACAGATATAGTATATAAAACCGTGTATTTTTAAGTTTCTGCGTCCAAAAGCACATGTATTTACGCAACTGCAGAGCGCGTATATATCTGTAAGGTCCGAACACACTATTCTCTCAAGAATACTTGTTTGCCTCTCTATCCTGCCGTATAGCTACCGATCAACCTCCTCCGTCCAGGAGAAATTCGTATTTAAATGACAAAGAAAGTGACATTGTTCTGCATTTCATGAGGTAGGGACAGACTGCAGGATGGCGGTGTGTTTTCGCGTTGAATTCGGTGAGAATACTTCTGTTTTTCCAGTTCACCTTAACTATTGTTCCTGAGAGAGTCCTGTGACAAAGCAAAAGCCGTATGATCTGTCTGTGGGTTTCGGTATCTGAATTTTCTTTCTTTTCTTTCCTTTTTTCCCATCCTTACTTAAGAGCTCAGTGGAGGCCCAGTGTGGACTTGTACTGAACGGTCAAGGAGGTGTGATAAGAAGAGGTAAGAGGTTGTAAATACTTGTGACTATAATTTTTTTTAACATAAAAAAGCCTTCTGTTTCTTTCTCTCTCTTTCCTTCTGCAACTGTTTAGCGTAGTTTGGATTTACTGCTGAAATACTGATAATTTGAGGTTTGACAGAAGTATGTCCAAACTGGCTTAGAGCACGTCACATTTCACAGTCCATTTGCACTTTACAAGTGATCTGTTCCTCGGTAGCTCTCGGATAATCCCGCTGAATCCAGAGCTCTCTTGTCTCGTTTTATCGAGTTGATCCCTGATAGTGAGTTTCAGAAACGTGCTCCCTGGCTCCGGGCTGTTAAATTGGCAGTTTGATCTCATGTGGGGAAAGGAAAGAGCTTTTTTGGAAATGTGATTTCAGTAACGCTACAGGCCAGTGTGGAACCCGCTTTTGACAGCGTAACTTTATTTGATACCATCTATTGATGAAAATATCTAATGTCGAAGTTAGAGGCAAGATTTGAATTCTTACTCAGTTCTTCAACATTTGGGGAATTTGAGCGTTCTGGGGGCTTATTATCATTATTTACTGCGAAAAGAAACAGAAGAAGTCTAAAGGCCTAATGTAGGAACATATTCTAACAAGCTTAAAATCCATACTTTCATTCACAGTATAAAAACGAATAATGCAGTCGGAGACAGGCTACTTCGGGGCTCAGCCTCTTGGAATACGCTCTTCTCACTCAATTATTGTCTTTCCTTGTTCATTATTTCCGCCTTGAAAGTCGATATTTAGGGAGAGATTTTCGGTGAAGTGACAGGATAGTGGCAGAAAGCTGATTTTAGCAGCCAGCTCCCTCGGCAAACTTTATGCAGAAATAACCGCCTCAGGGTGAGGAGCAGATCTGGGAACGAGTGGACACACAGGCGGTTATCCTCAGCCGATCGGGGTGGTGGTGGGGGGGGGGGGGGGGGCTCCATTCCCAGCGCCTCCTGCCCCTTTGGGAAGCGCTCCCTGAGAAACCGCAGCCGCGGTGGGGAAAGGAGGCGGGGGCGCAGGGAGGGCGGCTTTGTCTGGGCTTTCCGCGGGGCGGCCGGCGGGAGCGGCGGGCCGGGGCCGGGGCCGGGGCCGGGGCCGGGGCCGGGGCCGGGGCCGGGGCCGGGCGGGCGGCGCGGCGGCGGCGGCGGCGGCGTGGTGCTGAACGGACAGCTCCGCTCGCCGCCGCGGCCGGGCGAGGGCGGGAGGCGGCGGCGGGACTCCGCGCTGCCCCTCGCCGGGATGCGAGCTAGCAAACCCCGGGTGCTCTCGGTGCGTGTGTCACTGATTCCCGCTGATATTAATTACCCCCAAGGCAGTGCTTTCGGTTTTGACCTCCTCGGAAGAAGCGGGGGTTGTTCGCCAAAAGAGGGAGAGGGAAAGGCTGGATCCCCTTCAGATGGGGTCGGTGTCTGTCATGTTTGACTGTGGTTCTCATATCCCAGCTGATGGGCGATTTAAACCTCAGCTCAGCTCAACTCCACTTTATTCATCTCTCCAGCTCCTGCTAAGGAGATTCCAATTACCTGTGCAGATGATTATAGTCAAGTCTCTCTCTTTCTCTCTATCTCTTTTTTAAAGCGATCAAATTATTCAAGGATTTAAAGATTGATAGTATAGGAAATCCAGGATGCAAGTTCAAGGTTTTCTCTACCCTGATCTAAGTGCTGAACTACTACTGCACTGCTATCTATCTCTTGGCATATTCAGGGACGATATCAAAGACGAGCGTATAAGTTTCAAATGTATATTAAAAATACATAATAAATATTGTGTCCGACTTCAAAAAAAAGCGATAGGTGTTAGCAGTAATCAAACATCCTGCGCCTAAGCGCTATACAGTATCCCATATAAATAAATCAGACTTCTTTTCTAGTAATACATCAGTAAGAATATATTAACTAGAGAGTGGCTTCCCTAATATTTTAAACATCTTGTGTCAGATTTTTTATTTTATTTTTTCACTAATACACACATATATTTTTGTAAAGGTTGCTTTTGAGTGTTTTAAATGTGATAGCAAGAAGGAGAGGAAAAAGGAAGGAAAGAAGGAAGAGGAAAAGGAAGGAAAGAAAAGGAAGGGAGGGGGACGGAGGGAGGGAGGGAGGAAGGAAGGAAGAAAGGAAGGAAGGAAGGAAGGAAAAAGAAGAGAAGAAGAAGACAGAAAAGAGAGAGAAAAGAAAGAAAAGGAGAAAGAAAGAGAAGGAGAAAGAGAAAGAGGAAGAGAAAAAGAAAAAGAAAGCTAGAGAGAGAAAGAGAAAAAAGGACAGAAAGCAAAAGAGCGAGAAAGAGTGAAAGAAAGAGAGGGAAAGAGAGAAAGAAAGGAAGCAAGGAAGAAAGGAAGAAAGAAAGAGAGAGAGAGAAATACTTTCCCAATGGGCAAACACTATTCTGTAGTCCTCTCCAAAAAGCAATCTTTAGGAAGGCCCGTGGTTAGCAATCCTGGTATTAATACTGATAGGAATGACAAACCTCACAAGCACGGCTCTTCCCCGCTTCCATCTCTGGCTGCCATTGCACATATCATCTGCCTTCGAGATTGTTTAGTGCAGTGATTTGGTGTTTGCTTTTAATGAGGCTCGGAAAGTAAAAGATTTTTGCAAGGCTTAGGTGCTGGCGAGCTAATTACTAGCTAGAGAAAATATTTGCCACCGATTCCAGGGCAGAGATCCCCATGCTATCACTTTCAGTTAATGGTGTGCAGGATTTAGCCCGGAGCTTCCCTGCTCTAACCATCAGAACCAATAATCTTTACTTTTCCTACTGCTCGTGTATCGATAGCTTCTCTAGCCTCAGGCAGCGGCTTTGATATGTTAATATTTCTGAGTACCAAATTCTGCAGAGATCATATTAATGTTGTACATACAGAGTGGAGCTTTGCCTTAAAGTTGAATATTCAGATCGCTCGTTTCAAAAGAAATCACTTGAAGAAATGAAGCTTCTATTTACAGGAGTCGTCTGTGTTTTTTAATCATTAAAAAAATCCCTCCCCTCTTATACATTCCCATTAATCGTCTCAGGCTTTTATTACATACCCACTCCCTTTTAATTCCCTTCTAGGTTGCCATTTTA
The DNA here is from genome assembly GCF_036417845.1 of Apteryx mantelli. Classification (NCBI taxonomy): domain Eukaryota; kingdom Metazoa; phylum Chordata; class Aves; order Apterygiformes; family Apterygidae; genus Apteryx; species Apteryx mantelli. Next base: position 135,361,076 of record NC_089980.1, on the reverse strand, counting down.
AAAGCAGAAGAACCTGATTCCTGTTTGATTTCTCTCTTTCTCTCTCTCTTTCTCCCCCCCCCGCCTTTTTTTTTTTTTTTTTTTTTTTTTTGTGGAAGCTTCTTTTTAAAATGCTCCCCTCCAAGCCCCCTTCCACACCCATCTCTTCGCCATCCGTCGTACACGAAATGTATGCAGTTTTGGTGTCCTCACCTCCATATATTTGGATTAAAAAGACAACACGGTGACATTTGGCCTGCATCGTTTTATGAAATCGAGATGGCAAACTCCAAAAAAAGCTCTTGTTTCGCTTTGTGATCATCCATCGTTCCTGCCCCAGGCTAATTTCAGAAGCTTAAATACTGCTATCGCCTCTGGGCCATGAAGAGAGAAGGGCCAACCTATCGGCAATAGCTCTTTTTCGATTGCCCTTGGCAACATAAAATACAAACTTCTTTGAATCAAAACATTTTTGGGGAATTAATATGATCTGAACTCTGCACGTTTTAAGAGATCTTGAGTTTGTCAAATCGCTTAGAGGTGACTGACATCCGAATGCATTAGTGCCTAGCTAGGAGCATCCTCAGATCTTATTTGATTAAAAAAAAAAAAGAAAGAAAGGAAGAAGAAAAAGGAAAGAATGAAAAAAAAAATACTCTTCTTAAAAGCTCAAGCATCAGTCACCATAAAGTCTGCCAATAAAATCCGGGGAAAGACGCTCCCCTTTCTAGCGTCTGCCTTTTATGTACTTAGCCGTAGTAGCGCCTCTCATTTGAAAGGCGCTCGCTGAGCCTTGATCCTCTTCCCCAACCCGAAATTTTAATTTGAGGCCCTTAAACTGCCTCTTGACGACTCAGTCATTAAGGGCGAACTTCTGGGCAAGGAGGTTGTAGGAGGCGAGTGAAGGCTTTGCACCCCCCTCCAGGAGAGTTTTGGGGCACAGGCGACGGGGAGAAAACAGGGGGCTGGGGCGCTACTACTTTTCCACTGCTTTACCCAGGCTTTTTCCCAGGTGGGCAAGGTACAGGGGCTTACATCCCCCGCGTGATCCCTTCCCTGGCCGGCTCCAGGGGAAGAGCCAGGCTCAGGCCCGCGGATCTCCCCGCCAGGAGCCCCGCTTTGCAGCCAAGGCGGCCTCGGGGCAGGTCCGCTCCGACTGCCTTCGCCTCGCTCTTCTCGCCTTTCCCTTTCCCCGGCTCTTCTGCGCCCCGCAAGAGCCTCGGGACTCCGGTAAAAGCCCATTACCGTGTGTTCGGGTCCTAATGCGCTGTCATTAGTAGTGTTGTCTTTTTTTTTTTTTTTTTTTTTGTTCTCCTTTCTTTCCTCTTCCAAGGGCCAATTTAAATCGCATTAAAACCCTAAATAGCTGGCTTAATTAATGGCCCTCGCGGCTCCAGCTGAGATAATCTCCCGCGGACTAAAGCCAGCGCCTCCCCAAATCGGGCGGCGAGTTTCAGGTCTCCGGGAGTTTGGGGCTGGGGAAGGCGGCGGAGGTGTCCGAGAAGCGGGGCTGCAGCGGGCTCTGTCAGGGCATCGCCTGCTCGGGAAGGGAGCAGAGCTGACTTCTTCCAAAATGGTCCTGGAGGGAGCGACCCCTTTGGGAAAAGTTTAGGAAAAGGATGTGAGGATGGCTTTTGGGGGGGGGTTGAAGCTTTTTTTTTTTCTGCTGATCTGCGAGGAGATCTTTTGTGGCTACGTACAGAGGGGCGGTAGGAAGCCTTTGGGCAGGGATCCTGGGGTCTGTGCTGCTCCCCTCTCCCTGGTGGGACGGGGAAGGTTGTGTTTTATACCTCTTCTTGCTCTATTCCGAGCTCGGGGCTTCCGTGGTCGGCACAGTCTCGGGCTTGTCCTGCGTGAGCGGGGATTTCGGAGCCGCGCACACGCGGCGCACACAGCACAGCGCAATCCCCCGCACCCCGCAAACCCGGGCACGCACGCAGGGCAAAAAGCGTAGACAAGCAGGGCACGCGTGGACAGCAACACACACGGCTGAAAAGGGAGAAAGCACACGGGGCACCCAGCAGGACCCCCCCCCCCCCGCGTAGGGTTGAACACAACACGCGAGCTCACAAACATACACACACACACACGCTCGGCAGCGCAAGGCCACGCACACGCGCCACCTGCCAGCGCCCCCTCCGCGCACCCCCGCGGAGGGCCCGGGTCCCCCCGCCGGCACCGCTCGCTTTGCCCCCGCACGCAGCGCAACGCGTGGGACGCCACGGGCAGAGCCTCAAACCCTCACCCCGCGCTCACACGCGGAGGGCAAAACCCGTGGCGAAGAGCGCGCACGCACAGCCGGAGCGGGCACGGGAAAGTGCGGAGGAGCTCTTGCGGCTTGTGCATACGAAAGAGAAATGGGGCTTCTTCTTCTTCTTCTTCTTCTTCTTCTCTTTGGGCTCTATTCGTGGTTTGGGTCCCTGTGCTTCACCCTGAGAGCTGGGGAGGTGTGAGCTCCTGCACTGGAGCGCCGGTGGAGCGCTTCTCCCGGGTGGCCGAGACTTAAGGTCTTTTTGCAGATCGGTGCAGTCTTCAAAGTTGAGTTGCAGAAACGGATCCTCTTTATTTATGCTATTGTGTTTCCACCACAATTCCTTGCTTCTGCCAGGCTATATTTTGCGTGGTCTAAACTTAAACGCTTAGTTCTCTTAAACGCTGTACGTGCTTAAGTGACTGGTCTTAAAAACTGCTGACCTCATCATTCCCACTGAGTAGATGTGCTTAAGTTATATGAGGTGTTAAACCTGACTGAATAATCCACGCTTATCTTCTAGTTTATATATAAAAAATATTCTGTGCACACAGGTATGCCCGTGCTTCCATAGGATGAATGTTGTGGTGAAGGACGTTTTCTCAGAATTGTTCATGGCCACGAAATGATCTGGTTTATGTGACTAGTTACATAATGCAAAGTTTTAACTCATAAATTAAAAAAAAAAAAAAAGGATAACTGTGCGTGGAGGGGGGAGCGATACTTATTCTATATTTTTCCTGACTAAAGTACATGAGTTTTAGAATTTTGAATATTTAGTTCCAGACCCAATTATTGGGTCATTTGAGGATAATTTGAAGATAATTTAAATAGCTTATAGACCTTTGGGAACTGAACATGGGATTAAATAAGACTGATAAACCATATACAGTTAACTGATTGCCTAGATTTGCCACTTGTTAGAGGAAAAAAAGCTGAAGAGGGGCAAATTTTCATGCCTTCATTTTGTAGCATATTGTAACCTTGCCAGAATTTCAGAACAGAGCAGAAAATATAAGCTGTAGACTCCTAATAACAGCACCTGTAGATATAAATAATGGACTAATAAAAAGCATAGCACGTTATTAATATTTTATACAAGATTAATCTCTAGGCACTCACACGCGCTTATACTTAATAATGTACACAAGCATACACAAATACATATATCCTGGAAAACAAAACAAACAGCACATCCTCAGCATTGTCACCAGTAAACTAGGCAGTTTCCTTCCATAGCGGCACTATATTTGTGGGTGAATATTTTGGAGAAAGGGACTACCTTTTCTTGAACAAATATAAATTACCCGTCGTATTGCAGCTGTTACTATTAACAAACAAGAAATTACATTGGAGAGTGTGAGTATGTGTTTATCTATACAAAATTATACACATACATTAAAAAAAAATTTTTATATCTAACATGCTAAAAGGTGATCCCATGATATCGATGGAATTTTCTCTATTTCTAATAAAGCAATAGCATTACTTGTTATGAAAGGTATAAAATGTGTTTTTACCTTTTACTTTGCGGAAGAATAATATGAGAATAGGTATTTTGACAATATGAAGTTACACAAATATTTAATGCTGAGGGCATTGGGGGGACTTACATTTGAGCAGATGCCTAAGCGCATAACTTAATCAGAGAATAAATCATCTCTAGCCACCCTGTTGTCCTGCTCATCTATACAAAGGAAAGCCTACAATCAAAATAGAACAATCCCCTTTTGCATCACGAGTTTTTGGGATTTTCACTGTGTTGACAAGACTGGAGCATGTTGCCGTTGGGTTAGAGTATGGCTCTGTTGCTGTTCTCACTGCTGTCATCTACACAACTCCTCATCACTGTGTGCTGGCTTTTTGCACTGACTTGCGTTATTTGATGGGCAGGCAGGAACAAGGAAGGGGAAACACTCTCCCGACGTTTGCTGTGACTACCTTTTTCAATATCACGTAGCCTAACTTTTGTTTGTTCTGGGCTTAGGAAATGAAGCAATAGCGCAGTTCACACAATGGAGTACATAGCGCTCAAGGCTGAACCAGTCAGCCAGAGAGAAAAGGATTGGGCCCCAAAAGAGGGGCCGCAAAAATGAACGTAGTCTTTCCTTATTCTTCTCTCTCAGACCATTTGACAATAATCTCACCTTCCAGTTGAATTTATTGTAGCTGAAGTGATTCAGGATATGGCAGAATTGGGCCCAGGGTCTTCCACTCAGATGTGGTCTGCTGTTCCTTCTCCACAAAGTGTCTGTCTTCTCCTCCTGTCCTTCTTCTTTCGAACAATTATACTTGTTGAAATCAGCACGAAGATGACAGATCAGAGGGTGAATTATGCTGTGAAGAAAGAAGAAGTAATTGAATAGATCTGGATAAAAGACAAGCCCTGAAGAAGGGTTTGTGTGCCTGAAAGCTTCTCTCATTTTTTTCTCCAAATCTATCAGTTGTAATATAAAAGATATTCCCTCTTCATCTAAATCTTGTCTCGCTTGTGCCCTTAGACTTTTGCAACTGTAGCTACACAACTACCACTGGTTATAGTCATATCTAACACAGCATTTTATGACAACAGTTAATGTGGGACCAGACCACGTAATCACTTCACTGCGTGAATAGTCAGCTGTCCTAAAAGGAGCCCTTTAAAGTTCGCAGGTCCATGTCGGGTGGTACCCGGACCAGTAAATTGCTGAAGCAATCTGCTGGGCCATCATACCAGTTATCTCAGCTTCCACCTGCTCGGATATTCTTTTTCCTAGCCTCAAAGTAGGACCACTTGCATGGGTTAGGAAGCAATCGGCTGCAGTCTCCCCTCTTTATGTACACTGGTGGGCACATTACCTTGCCGTGGCTATATATGGGGCTCATCTCATGAGATAACTACTTCTTATGTATCCTGACACCAGAATCTAGCCCGTAAACATTTCTAAAGAAAGTAAAAGCTACAAAGAGGAATATGGATCTCTGGGTTGAACTGCCAGACTTGTGAAAGGCATTATTTCCATTTTCTTTTTACGGGCACTTCCTTCTGCTTCTTTAACTGTTTTCTGTTAGTGTCCCACCTCTCAAAGACCCCGTTATCACAAGAGCAGCTCAGTGGTTGAACAATGATTGACTTTTCTAACAGCAGCTACAGGGGCATTGGGCTGACACGAAGGAAAAGCTGGTCGCTGCCACTGCTGCTTAATGCGATATAAAATATCTTGTCCTCTCCCTATTGAGCTGCACTTCTTCACAACATAATTTCTCCGCTTTAATACACAACCAGAGTACACTAAAGAGTGTGTGTTTGGCAGAAAACATAACCCCTCATCCTCCAGTGTGGTTACACTTATCTTTTCCGTTTCCACCAGCCTTACCTTTATTTACTGCTATTTCTTTTTTTGCTACCGCTTGGTGTCAAGGCCAGAACGTCATCCCTCACCTCTCCAAGGTGGTGTCTGGGGGAGGAAAGCCTTGCCTCGAAAGCTGCATGCAGTTTGAGACAAGGACACAGCTTTGTCTGGAAAGCACCACACTGCTCTCTGTTGCTGTGTCAATGAATAATTAATATAGTGAAATAATTATATGCAACAGATTTTGCCTTCTTGTAATTTGCAACTTGTTCTCCATGTTTCTGGAAAGCAAATGACTTTGACTTGTTTTATTTTACATTTAACCTATACCTGGCTTACTTGGAATTGCTTGTCAAGGTGTTTTTAAACATTTTAGGCTGCAATTAACCTTTTACTAAGTAGTAATGAGAAGTGTTCCAATAAATCTGGTTAGGGTAGGAGCAGCTGCAGGATAATATATTTTTGGATTAAAGGAACAACTATTTATCTGGTATAAATGGAGCACATACAAGCTTAACCTGGCAAGGAGATAAACTTTAATATTGCACTGATTTCAGTGCAGTCTCACTGATCATAAAATTTACAGACTTATTGAAGTAAATAAATATGTACCCATTGCTACTGTTTTCTTGACACATATATATGTACATGTGTGTATATATATTTGTGTATCAGTGTGGCAAGAGATGCCAAACAAACAAATCTACCCAGTGTTAACACTCTTCACAAATGCACCTTACAGACCAGAAGTTTGAAAATGTTGATTGAAAATATTTATAGTTTTCTGTGCAGCCTTGCCTTAAATATGAAAGAAAAAAAAAGAAAGAAAAGAAATTCAGGCATGTGGCACCAGATTTCTGCATTTGAGCATCTGAGCTCATATACTGTAACACAAAGCTGTGCAAAAATGTGCATATGTGACCTTCATGTGTATGCATTTTTTGATGCATGATTTGTCTTTATATCCCAACAGAGAAGTGGACACTAACAACTTGCCTATACTGTAATTTGAAAAGTCCTAAAATACCCTGCTGTTCTGAGTCAGAATCTCACCCATCTGGGATTTATACCAAGAGATGTTCTTTTCCAACTTTGTTGTCAGTGCAAATGTTTAAACGTACCTTTGAGAGCTGAAATATTTGGAGAGAAATTCTGTTTGCCTTACGCAAACAAGCAATAGTGTGCTTTTAATGAAGTTTCATCCTTGGACTATATCCCTCTATCTCTGATAAAGCTGGAACATACATAATCACCTTGATTTTAAGAGGTTTTACTTGTGGAAGAAGATAGAGTAAAAGTCTTAGGATCTGGCCTAAAGAGAGCTAATCTACTCTACTGTACTCTACTGTACTCTACTGTACTCTATTTCTAACAATAATAAAGCAAATTTTTGCAGTGTAAAGGAAGCAAGATGTTCATAGGAAAGAAAAAAATGTAATGGTAGCTTAAAAAATACAGTATCTTTCCTTTAAACATGAAGGAGGTGCACGAAGTCATTCTGCTGTAAGAGGGTCTTTATATCATCGTCCTCACAGAAACCATCTGAATTCCTTCCAGTAGCACACTGAATGATGTGATATGTTATATCACTGTCATATGCAGTTCATTCTTTTTCTCATCTTTCCCCCAGGGAAGAATTGTGCATGCAGTGGTAAGATTTATTTTTTCCACAGATTTTTTTTTTATTATTATTATTGCAGTCAGGTTGGAGAAGGCAGGTCAAGGAAAAGTGCTTTGCACTTAGTGATGAAATATGTGCTAGTTAGTCCTTAAGTTTTTTTTTTTTCTGAGAGTTTGTCCTATCCTCTTGGATCAGCTCCAGAGAAAGTTTTCTCTCTTGCTCTCTCACAGATTAACTTTATGAATATGGTTAAAAGCTCCGTTTTGCCTGAGGAGTTATTGATCACAGTCTTCGTTGAAAGATTTGGTGATCGTTCAGCAATTTTAGAACCTGGCCAAATAATTGCTACTTTCAAGAAATAAACAGTGCCAGAACTAATCTGAGATAAACTGCTGTAGCTCAGTAGAACTCAGTCATTAATATCAGCCTAAGAGCTGACCTAGCTCTAGAGGTATATGAGAGTTCAAAGGTGTGAAAAGCTGTTATGGCTGCAAATCACTGCAAACCTATAGCTCTCTCGCATCTTTGTGATCCTAAACACTGCTATGAGAGATAAAATGAGCATTTGTCATTGGATAGATATCCTAAATTTTTCACCAGCTGTATTTTTTAAATCATGAGTGATACTTGAATCTGATTCAATCATATGATATTGCCATACTGGATACAAGAATCTTCTGTTGACATTATGTAATTTTTACCGAGTGCGAGATCAGATGAGGTAGCCCTAATGACCTGTCGTGACTGTAAAGTTTCTGTTATCTAATACTTCACTTTTCCTGAACTGAAATTTCAATCCATTCATCCTTCTCAAAGGCTGTGGTGCAACATAAAGAAAAAAAAAAAAAACAAGTACACGACAGCATTGCTCCTCATGATTGAATTTGTCAGAGTACAAGAGTTCCCTCCCTCTAACGCTTCATTTGTTTTGTAGGTGGTACCTGCGTTGTGAACCCCACTGACCTGTTCTGCTCTGTACCTGGCCGCTTATCTCTACTCAGCTCCACTTCTAAATACAAAGTGACCATTGCAGAGGTGAAGAGGCGTCTTTCACCACCAGAATGCCTCAATGCTTCTCTCTTAGGAGGTATTTTGAGAAGGTAAGTTGAGGGCAAGAATAACAACTGCAAGAATGTGCTGTCATTTCTGTGATTTTATTTTCCCCAAATATATTTTTTCCCCCCACTTGGATAGACGATCATAGCTTGAGAAAGCAGAAGGGTGTAGATTGTGAGTAAAGACTGTTTCTAGGGACATTTTCAATTAAAAAGAACAAAATTAAAGATTGTGTTGCCATTTTCACAGGAAGGTTACATTTTTCAGTGAACTGATTTTTTTTTTTTTACTACATCAGCTCTTAAAAGGTGGACAGGTGTTGTTTTTCTTTGTTTTGAATAATAAAAGCAAACCAAACCAAACCAACCTCTGTGCATGGAAAATTTCACGAGACCCACAAATTTGACTTTTTGTTGAGAAACTATTTGAAAGCAAACTGTTCTACGAGGTGTAGTCACAGTCCTCGCCAAACCAACAAAGAGAACATGGAGGTGTGGGGCTGCCTCACTCTTTCAGCCTTCCTTGAATGTGCTTTGAATACAGAAAGGACAGAGATAGCAGAAGACACTGGTTTAGTTCTTCTTGTTGTGAGACACTGGAGGAGAAGGAAGTATTTGGGTACACCTGCAGAGTAGTCACAGAAAGGAGGAAAGCGGCAGATTGTGCATCACATTACAAGCGAAAAACAAGGAGGCAACTGTAATTCAGCCAGGCGTATTTAAATCGCAATGTCCCTGAGGCATCAACTTAGATGGCACAAACTACTCGAATGCCCTTTGATCAAAACTAGCTGGAAACTCATAGACTGTTTCACTGCTGTCACTGAAGGCCACATTGATCCTCATACTCATGCTGAAAGTCATTTTACACAACCTGCACTATTCTAAGACTTATAGTAGTCCAAGAGCTGTCTCAAGCCATCTTGCAGAGGACTAGATCCCAAAATTGTTTCAGGGCACAAGTCACGTTTAACTGCCTTTATGGGCTTCAAAATCCAAAATCTACATCCTCAAAAATTTCACTCTGCTGCTGCTTCACCCTGGAGTTGCTTTCAGCTAGTAGTCACATCGTATTCACTTTAAATGCTCATACCAAAGACCTCATTAATACCAGGGCAAGGTATTAAGAATGCAAGGCCACGAACCTGAACACTGGGGCTCAGTTGTCTCTGCTTTAAACTGTTAGAGGGTCCCCATACGTTTTTGACTCAGGCCAAATATCAGTCTCCTAAATCATTCCTGGGCATGAGTCAGGAATTAGCACAAACTGTGAACTATTCCCAATCAGCAGCTTGGATGCAGCCATTCTGTTTTGCAGGGATGAGAGTGTAGATGTATGGAGTAGGGAGTTAAGAATCTGGCTCCGAAAGACTTTCCACTGGCGTCATCAGAGCAGACATTACCCTATATATTTACTAGTAAGGTGTATATGATTTCTAGTGTGATATGAATGGGCGGGGAGAAAAAAAGCAGAATAAAGATGAGTTTCCCTTTCCTACTCTTCTCTCATGACAGAGCAAAATCCAAGAATGGAGGACGCTGCTTGCGGGAAAAATTAGACAGACTGGGACTGAATTTGCCTGCAGGAAGACGAAAAGCAGCAAATGTCACACTTCTGACTTCTTTGGTAGAAGGTACGGTTTATAATATTGCAATATAATGTAAGCATAATTCAATTGTTTCCCTGTATACAGCATTTCTCTGTCACATTGTTAAATACCATAATCTGTATTTTGTGCAAAGAGGTGAATTGACTTGCCTAAAGCCACAGACAGAACCACTGGCAAAATGGAAGTTCACTCTGAGGTGTCTTGACTCCCAGCAAGTGATTTGGTCATGCAGTTTCCTCAGCATTAATCTGTGCTTTTTGTGCTGGAATATGACTTACAAATCAATGATCCAAGTGTCCTTGTGAGAGAGATGAATGTCTTATATCAATTTGACAAGTAGGATTGTTTATCTTCTCTCTTTTTTTTTCTGACTAGTGAATTTCCTGGAACTGATCCAAAAGTGTGATGTTTTTCTCCCATAAGAAGGCATATTATTTAGACAACCTTTCCCCCCCTCCCCCCCCCCAAATGAATGAAATCTGTTTTCAGAAAAACTCTAGACTGACCCAGGAGATACTTTCATGGTCTTTATTTATTGTTTAAATATCATTCACCAAATACTGCCAGGCTCTTGGAGCATTCAGCTGGGAGATGCAGGTTCAAACCCCTCAGGCAAAGGGAAGAAACTCTGCCTGAATCTCTTTTATTCTGTGTGAATCCACTAAGTACTTGGTTTGTTGTTTGGCTGTGAGTAGCAGCCTCGGGAGTTTCAGATCCCTCCTTCTTGATGTTGAGAGCACTCAGTCCATCATAAAGGTCAACACCATTTAGGTTCATAACCCGAAATGTCCACACAGATCTAGGCAAGTAGGCAGGAGTCTCAGCATATATTACTGCAGAATCACAAAATTACAGAATGGTTGAGGCTGGAAGGTACCTCTGGAGATCCTCTAATAAGACCTCTATGCTCAAAACAGGGTCAGCTAGAGTAAGTTTCTCGGGATCTTGTCCAGTTGGGTTTTGAATATCTCCAAAGAGGGAGACTCCACAAGGCAGGAACAGAGCTGAATACACAACAGCGGAGATTGTTCAGCATCTAAGAGGAGAAACTCAGGTCCTCAGAGACCACTGAGCACACAGAACTACACTGGGATTGCTCTGAAATACATGTGTGTCCAAACCACACCTGGCTGTAATAAAGAGAGAGCCCAAATGGAGTTGCAGTCTTAGAAAAGGTACCAGTTTAGGGTAGTAAGAGATGTTCCTTTCCTTACAGTCCTTCACGGGTCTTGAGTTTTAGCACAGAAGAATAAACAGAGCTATACGGACATATACCCTTTAACTAAAAGCTATGGAGAGGGAGAAAGCTCAATTTCAATTACTGGCCTGAGATTGACAACAATTTACTTTTACTGCAAATCAGAAATAGATTCCTTTTTTTCCCAGGGATGGAGCTGTTTGTCTCCCTGCCCTTTGCTCAAAGCCAATAGTAAACCTGTTTTCAAGCCTATGACATTGCTTTTGTTCCTTGACTGGATTACTGTGAGACTCTCAGACTAAGAGGCCTCCTAACGACATATGCTGAGGAGACTGAGTTCACTTTGGCACGGACCTGCTTGCCTAGACATGCTAAGCATGAATCATGTATACTGGAATTTTGGGGGAAAGGGACCACCATGTGTGCTAATGTTCCCACGGAAATCAAGACAAGGCCCATTTTCTGTCTACATGAACAGTCCTTGATCAGACTTGGCAGTTTTCATTGAACTTTGTGGGTGTATAAACTGTCCTCCCCTTGTACATGCAAATATTATTGCTGTAATACCCCCAAGCGATACTATTTTGTCAGATGAATCCTTCAAAAGAAACTGTCCCTCAATGGCCCCTGTTGCTGGAGGAAGCAGAAGCAGAAAGACACGTGCTTACCCCAGGTTTTAGAGGACATGAAGAAAACAGCATAGGCTTTTCTTATGTGATGTCAATACACAAGCTGACATAATCATTTATTAGGCTTATTAAATCCCCATACCTCAGGTGACTGTGTGGACTTCTCATAATAACCTAGGATTGTGTCATTCTTGTTTTTCTTAGATAAAGTTTCTTATTACTGGAGTTAATGAAGCACAGTCTTCAATGTATTGATGTCTTTGGTATCTTTGTGAGGTAAAAATGTGCTTGACCTATTGAATATCGCTTTGAGGTAAGAAAAGGCAAAAACTAGTTGTGTGGTGATTACGTGTCATGACCAAAGGTATCTTGAAAGTCACTGGCAAGACTAAGACTTTTCTTCCTCTAAATTCACTAAACCCACTGAGCCTTTGGGCGTATTGCTAAGTTCAAAAGAGGGACTGTTGAGAATTGCTAGGCTGTGGTGGTCATGTGAAGATCTGGACTTTGTGAAAATTATTCTGTGGCCTTTGTTTTCTGCAAACTCACTTGTTTTTGGCTGCTGGCTGGTTAGTGGTGTTCTCATTCTGATCAGGCTGCACCCTTAGCGTCTTTGGTGAAGACTTTTGGGATCCAGAGTAGGAACTGTTTTCACAGATCAGTCCTATTCTTTGCGTTGTCATCCACATAAATCAATGCAATGGGTGGAAACACGGACTGGGAGAATAAAATCAGCATTGCAAGACGATCCACAGCAGCATGGGACAGAGCTTTGTGTAACCTGTAAGTGAGGGGTGCCCTCTAGTGCCTGGATTAGACGAAGGGAAAGGTCACTTTTCTTACCGGCTCTTAAAAAAATCAAAAAATTCTACTGCTTAGCTAACAGTGTAAAGACTTTTCCATTAAGTACCAGCAATGCTAGGGTTAAGACTTACTGCTGTCCCAAAGGAGTTGAAAGTATCCCCAGTAGGAGTAAGGAAGGATGTGAGAAGATAGATATCCCATCTGTTTGGACATGTCTCTATAAGGCTGAGACTTAGTGTAAATGTGATTGCAGATGCAGGTAAAAGCAATGACTGGATGAATTTAAAAATATCAAATTTATTTATAAAAATCAGAAAATATCACTTAAAAAATCTGTAATTTATTTTCATGTCAAACCTAATTAAAACACTAAATTTACTAGACACAGAATTGACTATATTGATGATCTGGGGAACAAAACTGTTGAGAAAATAGGTCAGTCGTTACTTTTGTTCACCCTGCTATCAACTGCTGCACTTCCCTCATTCCTCAGCTTTTGTTTTAGTATTATTCCACTTGTTCCTCCTCCCTTCTCATCCTATGAATAGAAAAAACAAAAACAAAAACAAAACACTTTCCTTGCACTTCCCACCTGTACCTCCTCCCCCTAGAGGAGGTGAAGCCAAGGAGAGAAAAGGAGGTTCAGATGCCGAGTGGTCCCCTCCTGGGACACCACTGCTGCCTTCACTCCAGATAGGAGCATCTCTTGCTCCTGCTAGACCCAGGAGAGTTTCAGGCTGCTCCTTGCACCTGCTGGCAGAAGCCTGTCAAGGTACGTGGTCTGGTCCCTCCATGGAGGCTTTCCAGAGCTGTTTCTGCCGGTTCAGCCTCAGCAACTGTCCTTTTCAGTCGTGCAAAGCTCTCTGTTCAATTAAGATATATAGGAAAGGCTGCACTGCCTATAGCATGGCCAAACAAAGCCGTGTTCTGGATTTAAGGGAAAGACTCAATGATCCCTGGCACCATCCTTTGTCTCCATCCTTTGTCTTTGAGGAGGAAAGAGCTGGGTGTATTGCACGCAGGGGAAATTGGTTTTGTATTGAAATGAGGCAACTGACTACAAAGACCTGGGATTTTAGGGGTTTCTAACTTTCATGTGACTCTTCCCTGACGTAAACAGTAACAAGCTGGAGGAAGGTGAAATAAAAGAGGTCAGATGATCAACATTTCCTACATTTCTGCTTTCTCCCCTAGAACAAAAATGTTTGACACAATTTTGATGCAGAAAAAGGAAGAACATCTTTTATGACATTTTGTACAGGTTACTTCTCCCCACTAAGCAGGCTAATTTCTTACTCTGCAAGGGACATCTATTCACTGAGATTAACAAATAATATGCATAGAAATATAACACAATCCACTTCTAAATACATTGTCATCTTGTCGTGGTAGAAAATGACATATTTGTTCAACAGTGAGGTATGAGAAATCATGTTCTGAAGAGTATTTTAATGTCCAGATTTGTATTTTTATTTGGAATTTGATGTTGTAATTTAGAACACCTATTCCATAAAAAATTAAAGCTATTTATTTATTTACATATATTTACCTCTCAGACTAGGGGTATCATTTGATTTAGGTGACTGGGGGGGCATTATTACATGCATATATATAGTGTGTATAATCTATATCATCTTAACATCTCTGTCATAGTTGCTTCTGTCATCTCAGATCCATTGTAGTCAATCGGGAGAAATCAGCGCCTCTGGGTTATTAAAAATTAAACACCAGACTAGGTTACCCAGAGAAGGGCTGAAGTCTCCATTTCTGGAAATATTCCAGCCTAGGCTTGAAAAGGCCCTGGATAACCTAATCTTCAACAGAAGATTGGACCAGATGATTTCCAAGAGGTCCCTTCCGACCTGAATTTTTCTATGAACCATCTGACCCGCTTTTGCCTTCTACTTTAGCATGGGATATGTTCTTCAAGTGACAGTTTCTCTCCATTGACTAAGGAGTCCCAGCTTAAATGTCAATATTGACATTTAGCCAGATGAATCCCACTGAAGGTATTCTCAAAGGGGTGTATTACAGGTCCTGCATCCCTCCTAACTGTCCACCTAGAACATTAATCTGGTTTCCAAAAGTCCAGGTTCCAAATCCAGCTCTCAATTTGGCTCTTAAACACATCTCTGAAAAAAGATCCTAAAACTATTCTGGAGCAAGTCTCTGGCAGTCCCTCACACAGATGTGCTTCAACATACACCTCTGGTCAGCTGACCTGTTTCTGACTTCTACTTTGAGATGAGAGAACGTGTGATCTAGAAATGCTTATTTCTCTTCAGAGAAAGATTAACTTAGGTGCTGCAGATGATCGCATTCAAGACAGCTATGTTTGATCAGATAAATCCCACACCAGGGTTGTCAGAGTGAGAGAACACAGGCCAGAGAGTGTTCAGTTAATCCTAAAATAAATGTCTGGGTTCCCTAAGTTCTCAGTGGAAACAAGCAGGTACTTCCAAAGGCATTTGACACCCAGCATGGAGGTGGGTTATAATGTCCAGGCTCTATAGCTGAGGTAGAGAGTCATTCAGTTCCTGCCTCTGCCACAGACGCCTCAGAAAGCTCAGTCAAGTCACATACTGCTTTTTCCTTGATTTCCCTACATATAAAATAGGGACTGTGATATTCATTACCTTCTCTTTTGGTCTGTCTGGTCAATTTTGATTGCAAGCTTTTTGGAAACAGGAGTGCTTCTTGTGCTCTACTTAGGGGTCTGCTCATCTTTAGAGTGGATTTGTATAGTGCCTGCTGACTTAAATTAGCCCCTGAGCAAATACGCTGAACTGAATTCATTATCCCCACAACACTCTCCTGAGGTAGAAGGTTATTCTTCCTTTGTATAAAGGGAAGTGAGGCACCAAAGCCTGAATCTCAGCTCTTCAGATTTATTCCCACCTCCCACAAATTTTAAATACCAATGAAGATCTAAGCTTATAAAACTTGGCCAGTACACTGGTGGCAAGGGAAGGAGTTAAGCCCAAGTGTCCTGAATAGTATTTTCTCATGACAGGAATACCCCTTCTCTCTTCTGGGTGGCTAAGTCTGATGACTAAGTATAATCGGGCCAAGTGGGTGGAAACCTGTACTGGTTCGGGATGCATGGCTACAAAAGTGACTTGTCATTGTTCTTTTTTTTTTCTTTTCTTTTCTTTCAATAGCAGAAGAAATTCTATAAGCCCAAAAAAATAAAAATCCTAAAAACTGACTGATCCATTTTGTTTGCCCACAGGGGAAGCGTTACATTTGGCCAGAGATTTCGGCTACACCTGTGAAACAGAATTCCCTGCCAAGGCGGTGGGAGAGCACATTGCCAGGCAGCACATGGAACAGAAAGAGCAGACAGCAAGGAAAAAGATGATCCTAGCAACAAAGTAAGAAAGGAGGGAAAAAATAATGTTGAACTAAAAAAGAAATCTGTCTGTCACTTTTTCATTTTGAATCTGGGGGCTGCGGGAGGGGGGGAGTGGGAGTAAGGAGTTGGGATTATGATGACAGCTATCACAACAGTACTCAGTCAACGCAAGTGAGAGAATGCCTCTTTAGAGTCACTGTAAGAGGAACCTTATTTACTTTAGTAAGGTTCTAGTGGCTACACTGTAATGTATGAGGTTAAGCCAGCACATACGTCTCCTCAGGCCAGGGATATCATTTGATTTAGGTGACTGGAGGGGACATTATGACATGATGAGAGCTATAGAACAGATCCTGTTTTTTCTCCTGTTTGCAGAGAAACAATACAAGGTCTTGATGTATGAGTAGATCTTAGCACCTACTGAAGTACTGTTAGATATTTATCGTCAGTCTGGCGAGGGAGAGCTGGTCTGCAGAGGGACAGATCCTCTCTGGCGGAAATTGCGAGAGTTCTCCTGAAGACAAAGGAGCTAGAACAGTGTGCACCAGCAGGGGAGTTTGGCTAAAGTCATTAAAGAAACACGGAGACACCTGACTTAGTTCTAAACAAGCCACTGACCTCCCTGGAGCAGTAACATCATGTTAGGATAACACTTCATCCAGGTTAATTAGCCTTGATGAGGGAGGAATTAACCTTCACAAAACCTGGGAAACAGGCATAATTAGTCTTCATGGCATAATGCAGACCCGCACTAGGTGTGCAGTATGCCTGCATAAGGGTACCCTTGAACATAACCATATGAGCTTACTGTAGTGTTATGCAGGGAGGCTGCAGGAGAGCTTGGACCAGAAGCCAGAGCTTCTGAACTGTCATTCATCTTTCTCACCCAATGCTGGAAATGTTTGGAGATGATTTAGTCCTGGATGTAACCAGTAGAGAGTAATCATGCTGCTGGGGTGGGGATGGCCAACAGCCACAAGGACTGTTCCCAGCATCCTGATGTCCCTGTGCTTTGTGTTTGGGTGGGGAAAAGGACCTCTGGCCTTGTATGCTTTGGTGCCTTGGTGTCCCTCTTGTATCCAGAGCTCTTTGCCCTCAGGGTGACTCAGAGACAGCAAGTATTGAAACCTCTCAGGCTTGTGAATGCCTAGAGTGCAGCCTGTGATTCTCCTTTGGGTGGAAAGCAGAGTGTCATGAGGGTCAGAGGGCATTTGCCTATTGTGAGCATTGATGGGACACTTCACTCATCATGCTCCTAAGTCCCTTGTAGGTTAAAGAGAATAATGCGAGAGGAATATGATCCAATCTTTACCTACTCCTACTCTTGCTTTAAGGGCCCAGGGGGATCCAGAGACATCAGAATGAACCATCAGGGCACATCTCTCTTCTGAAAGCTGTATTGTTGTATAGTTCTTTTACAATCAGCCCCCCTATAACTATTTAGAGGTGGATTGTACTTCTGAGTGCTAAGCAAAGGTTAAGACTGTAATTTTCCCCACCTGAGTACTTGTCTCAGGAGATGCTGTAACTCAGCCTTGAAGATACAAATCTCCTTCTTTCTCATCCGGCACTAGGGAGAGAGCACAGTGCCACTAGTTGTTATTATCAGTGGCTGTCATCAGGGGCTGTCATCTACTCCCTCCAAAGGACATTCCCTTGAGGGACACATAAGAGTCTGGTTACTTTTTTTCCACCACTCCATACCTACTTTCCCACCCTCCTTTACTACTGAGGTGGGGAGTCATGGGCGTGCATTGCTCCAAACCCCCATGAACTTTGGGCATTTAGGCTCTTGTCCTCCATTTTAAAGGGATAAAATTCTTTCCCTCCCCTTCCAACACACCAGCAAATTGTTCGGAGTGGTCTGTCGACAATGTAAGCAGAAGCCATATGCTACTGCAGTCAGAGTGCTTGTTCATAGGGGACCGATGGGCCAATGTGTGTGCTACTACTGCCCTCTCCTGTCTGGAAGTAGAACAGTGACTTCACCAGACCAACTCCATCCAGAGGACACGAGACACAGGTCCACAGTGTCAAAATATTAACATCATACTTCCAAGCCATACTTCCACTTATCTGATAACAGGTACTTAACTTTAGTCATTTGTCTGGACTTGCAATTGTTTAGTGGGTGTCCAGGTTTGTAATTTTCATTAAGTTCATAGGCGTCCTTGTGAGCTATGACACCAGAAAAAGCAGTGGATTGCTATGCTGTCAACAGAAATGACGCTGAAATTCCAGGGTGGTAAAACTACCTAAGGCAACCTTTGCTTGTGGAAGGAAGTGGAGAGCCATTGCCTGTGTGTGCTGCTGTTGCCTTCTACGGCACAGTCAGGAGCCCTTCGAAGTGTGTCTTTGGCAGAATTGGTGAGATCATCCAAATGTAGGGGTTTTGAGGAAAAATAAGGGGAGGGAACAAAAACATTTCTATAATTCCTAGTATAGAGCTGAAATTCAGTTCTGGATTCAGACATCTAATTTCAGGGGTTTGTTTCAGTTACCTAGACACGGGTACCTACTGCCGTTTGAGATGAACTAGGTTATCCATCTTGGTTACTGGCTGCTGCTCCAAAAGAGCAGTGTTCCTTTTGTTACTGTGTTGTATATGCCAGTTCTTACCTATGTCTCTGATACCACAGATTAGTTCATGGGCACCTAAATAGAGCTGTTAATGTCTACAGTTCAGGAGTTTCCACCAAGCGCTAGAAGTTCCCAGTATAATCAAGGGAATCCAGAGAGCTACCCATCCACCCTGACTAGATGTGGTTCACTCTCCATGCACAGAATTGTGATCTGTGAGCTACTGAGGACTGGAGACTGCTCCTTTAGATGGCAATAGGCATCTTTAACCCAGCAGGGCACTAAACTTGAGGTAACACTCTTTTTACTGCCTTGCTTAGCCCTGCTTGGTCTGAGTCTATGTTGATGCTAGTACAGTGAATGAAACCAGGACCATTCTCTGTCATGGAATAAAACATATTCAATGTGTTAAACTAGTTTACCTTCCAGAACTACCTCTTGGAAATGGTCCCTCACATGTGTTAAAGCAGGACCTTGTCCAGGTGGGTGCTAGCTGGTCTGGGTCAAGATGATGCCACGTCCAATTCTAATAATTTGATGGTCTAGACAATGAAGTAACCTTACCTGATGATGATCATGAGAAGAAGAGACGATTGGGCTGTGCAGCCAGTATACAGTATCGAACACAAGTGACAGCAAGGGCAGGATGGGAGAGAAGCAAGCATTGTTTAAGAGTTGAATGGACAAGAAAAGGAAAAGTAATGGTAGAAGCCTGTCTCCTAATATTCTCTTTCTCCCCACGCACCTCCACTGACTAAGCAGATGATTATGTGAGTGCTACAGAGCAATATGCTTCAAAAAAAAAGGACTGAACTGTCATAATTCTGGCCAACAGGTGCTGATATTGGCCTCTTAACCCTAGGTTTTTTCAAAGGTTTCAGGATAAACAGGTTTAATCCATACAGTAAAAAAAAAGGGTGTAGGGGGAGGTCTGGAGGGACGTTAAGTTCATTCACCTTGCGGAGGTGTAGGAAAGGCCCTCAGTGACTTTATGACATGGGACAGAACCTGACCAGATTGCAGTAAGGGCAGAGACAGAACTGTTGAAGGCTCTGCCAACAATTCCACTTGATGGAGAGGCACGCTGTCTAAGGAAAAAATCCCAGAGTATCCCAACAAAAGGCCTAAGACGTGAGAGAGAGGACCAGATACACACACATTTACACACACCAGAACAGATCAGTGTGAATAATGGTTTTATTGTGGGTTCGATTATCACCTATGCAGGATAACTAACATCAGTGGAGACGGCTGTTCAGTGTGCAGCACACACACTTGTTATTCTCTGGTGTTTGTATCCCACTGCTTTCTCACTGGTGAGGAACTTTGTGGATTCACCGTATAGCCACGACACAATGTGCTCAATGTGCTGCTTTTAGGAAAAGTAGTTCTGAGACAGGGCGGACAGGCCCTGCTGAGCACTTCTCTGATGTCTGATCTTTGAGTGCCTGGAAACTCTGACATGCTTGGAATACATCAGACTCATGAGCACACGTTTGCCCCATTCTTGCATTCTTTCCTTACACATTTTTGGCCACTGCTAGTGATAGGATAATGGGCTATATGGGCTCTGATCCATTACAGCCTTTTTTATCTTCTCATGATCATATATTGGAGCATCTGCCCATCTGTAAAAGATCAGTAGGTGCCTCTCTTGCAGGAGTGACCAGGGTGTATATATTTTTTTTTTCTTTTTTTTTTCTTTTTTTTTTCTGCTGAGACTCCTGAGACATAACCATGTTCCTTTGCTTAGGCAAAGTCACAGTCCATCTCAGAGCAAACCCAGTGGCCCTACCCCAGGTGATGTTTTATTTGTAGTGGGAGGCACTGAGACAACACTTTACCTAGAAATCCCCTTGAAAAAGTAGGTTACTGCCTTTTGCAGGTTTTCATGTATAATACAAAAATGTTTTTTCTCCTCTTTCAATCTGAAAGACTCAGTAAAGACTTTTGACATATGAAGATGGAAAGGAACTTAATTGCATACTTGGTTTTGACACTTTCCTTTGTCAAAATATACGAACTCGTAAGATGAACTTTCTCAACAGGTAGAAAGTAAAGGTTGGAGGGGAGAGAGAGGAGCGATGCTGACAGGGCCGACTGGGGATAGTAGATTGTTTAGAAGCCAAAGTGACTGACTGTTTTCAGTTGTTAAAAGGAACTGTTTTTCCTCTAAGGACCTGATTCATTAAAACTGTATGCTGCATTTACATACATTTCTGCTGAATACCTCTCTTTGCCTGAAAGGCTAAGATGATGCTTCCCTTTCAAGCAGCTGGTGTCTAGGTTCATACCGATGACAATCATTTACAGAAATCAGGCTTGGATGAAGTCCAGAGGCACAGCAGGAAATAGTTTTCTGCATCTTTTCTCCTGTTAGGGATGCTGTGGTGTCAAAGTCTATGTCCAAATCTTGCAGAACAGTGGTATAATGAATACTAAAAGCAGGTCTGTGGAGTTTCCTTGCTTTTAACTGAGTAATGCAGGGCCTTCTAAAGATGAAGAAGCTGAGTTCACCCACTTATTTTCCATTATGTCACTGTACTAAAGGACAAGCATTACAAGAGGATAACCAGGGACTTGAACTTCATCTAGGACCAGACACGCAAAGCAAGATTCTTCTAACAGAAGTTAGGGACCACAAATACCAAGTGCTTTTCTTTAGTATTAGAGACTGAGCCCAGATACAGTCATTGCATCTGTACTAACAAAGTAAACCATGCACAAGATGAGGAATAAGATTGTAATTGTCTATATTATTAAAATATTAGAATGGTTCCTGGAACTCATCCAAACAGCTTCTGGGCACATTCTGGGAGATAGCTCGGACCAGGGTCCATTCTCTGGAGTCAGTTTGGATGAAGTCATCCTGCTTAGCAGGCTAGGAAAGCTTAAACATATGGACCTGATCAGATGGTGACAATCGGCCTCAGGACCTGAGGACAACCGATGGCACCATTTAGTTTATTAGTGTACATGTAGTTACTATGACAGGATTAGGCATCTAACACATAAGTAGATGTGTCTATATGTTAGGCATTTAGTTCAGGGCAATCTAGTTGAGCGCTCTGATCATCTGGTGGGCATCATGCCCTCCTGATCCCACAGTAAGTGTCTACATTTCCAGAATAGTCAATGGAGAATGATAGGCTCATTTGAAGACTTGGTGAGAGAGAGATCCAGACACCTCTCCTTTTCTTAATTGACCGTATCATAAATCAATTGAAAATGAGTGATATTTCTCTCCATCCATGGTCCAGAGAGCAGTTTAGCACTCTTCTGAGGACATGCACCATATGGATCTGGTTTGGCTTCTGTTTTAAACTAAAATAATGCATTGGTAGCACATTCCTAGCTTAATTTGCAAAAGAAACCAATACAACAATATTGCAAGAATGAAAAGGCCTATTTTCAGGTCTCTCTTAGCTTTAGGTCCCATATCCCATATCCCTTGTGCTATATCCCACGTCTCATATACCAGGTGATGTTTTTAACCCCCAGGTGCTGAGACATTCTGAGAGGGAGAGGGAGGGCAGCAGCACTGTCCATCCTTCCCAAAGAAGTTTGACTGCCATGCAGATGGGAGATCAGGGAAGACAGAGCCTGAGTTTCCCATTACAAGGGGAAGAATTGGGGTCCCAGGTCCTGCTTACTGAAAGTATGCGTTGCTCATGAAACCAAGACAGATAAAAAGGAGAGCTGACGGGATTTGTCTCACCTACCTGTGCCTTTCTAATATGTAGATACTGAAAGCTAAGGCAGTCACTCAGCTCAGTGACTGCAGTCACTGGAGAGAAAGAGGCTACACTGGGATGTGAGTCCTCCAGGCTGTTATAGACACCTACTTTAGCCTGCCTGATGCAGGGTGGAAATGTAAAAAAACAACAGCAACAACAAAAGTATGTTTCAATAGGAAGTTAAAATAGTTGCTACTGGAATGAATTCTTACTCTGGACAGACCTCTGGGAGAGGTATCAGTTGAGGGGCTATTGGTTTTTCTGCCCCAGAGCCACAAGGAAGCAGAGTATGGACACAGTCAGGAACTGAAAGAGCAAAGAGAATATTTTCCTTCACAAATCCCTGTGCTGCATTTTGCTTTAGAGCAACTCAAGGCCAGAATTGCTATGACTTTTACATGCAGATAAACCAATGTACACAAGCAAATGCTTGTATCTGCACAAACTCTTCAGTCTTGTTCTAGTGCTAGCTGATCATTTTCTTTAACCATAACCCTTGCTTCTAGTGTAGATGATCTAAACCAGACTTAAATTGTCAAACTGGACACAATCTAGGGGAGAAATCTCATTTTAAAATGTCAATACCAACATGGTTTGCTGTATGAACTATTCCCTTTCAAGGGAAGATTTCAAGGGGTTCTTTATGTTTTTGGCTTTGAGAATTCAGGGCAGGGAGGGGGGATTCTTTTGTCTTTATTTCTTTAACACTGCCTCTGCCAAACATTTCTGTTATGGAAGAAATTACTGAGGAAAAGGTGGGAGTCAGCTTTGTGAGAAGGATTACACCTATGTTATTTAAGGATTTCCTCTTTCCTTTTAGACAAATATGTAAAGAATTCCAAGACCTTCTGAGTCAAGACAGATCACCCCTTGGATCCTCCAGACCAACTCCAATATTAGACCTCGACATCCAGAGACATTTAACACATTTCAGGTACAACTTTGAAAGTGGAACAATCGCACAGAATTGGTATTTTTGGTAAAACGGGAGGGGAAATGAAGAAGAGACATTAGATATAATTTGTGGCAAAGTTCATCAGTAGATATTTTGTTTCTGAGTTTGGAACTAAAGACTACATATGATGATAGAGAAGTATTTGTTCCCTTATGTAGAAGACTAAGATTATGTCTATACTCTGTTATCTGTGCCTGTTAAAAGCTCATATTTGTCCAGAACTGTGGCTGAAGCTAGTTGCATACACCTTGCTTCTAGGACCAGTCTGAATTTGAGCCAGTTCTTTCTTATAGCCTCTGGCCAAATCTGGCCATCTGGCCAGAGGGATTCCTTGCTCTAAATGCAAACCAAATCACAAGCCAACCTAAAGACAATGTGGATGGTGCAGAAGTGTGGAGACTCAAGTTGAGCCAGACGATAGTATAGATGAATCAAAATAGCAATAAAAGGAGGAAGACTTAGGCTGCATCCGTACCAATTAACTAAATAGCTCAAGAGTCTCTTCTTTGCTGCTGAGCCTATTTGACACCAGCTCGACATGTCCACACTATTTACTCTTTTAGCCTCCAAAGCAGATTGGCCTCAAAGCAGACTGCCTGCTGGGAATGGTCTCACTGCATTAATTCCTGAACAATACCTTGGAATGGCCTGGGAGCTATGTGGCTCAGACCAAAACTGTGCCAGAAACTCTGCTAAACATTTACTAGCATGTTTAGATCCAGTGCTTGGATCCATGCCCTAGCAATATTAAATCTACTGGTATAGACAGCCTAAGAAGCTGTTATGGAGATGAGGACTTACTGTGCATGCACACCAAGTCCACACAGTATGGGAAGTTTATCCAGATTGTTGGTGAAAGTGTATAGATGGCTTTGGACCAGCAAGATTTATCATCTCAGGAACTGCTGCCCAACTACACATTTTCTGATTTAGGCTGTATGCCAGATACAGCTCAGAGAGTGGTGGGAACTTCCAAAGAGCCATTCTGAACTAGCGCAGTCACCTAGCATATTTATCAAGGATAGGTATGGTGAAACATTGTGGAGGTTCTCCTGTCTTTACCCTGACCACAGAGGGGAATGCATGACTAACTGAGGCTACAAATTTAAATTCCAGCTCTCCAAAATGAGAGCATATGAATTCACTCCAAGATTGTTCCTTCTTCATACTGAATAGTTGAACATGACAGATCACAGCCCTTGAGCATATTCTTACCATCCAGAAGGTACTTTATTTGATCGCAGAGGGGCACCTCTGTTCTGGAGAAGGGGAGAAGAGACATTAATTCCACAGTGTCTTCATTCTTGGCCTCTGATAAGCACGGCTCACAAAACTGCTAGCTCTTACTCATGGAGAAGAAGGTAGTTTAACTGTATGATAGTTAAATGACATGATGGAGATAAATGCTGGTTTGGTTTGGTTTTGTTATGTTTTGTTTTGTTTTTCTAGCCATTAGCTAGTACCTGAAAAAATCAACAAGTAAAGAACTGCTTGCAAAGGGTTGTTTAAAGACCATGACACCAAGCAGGTTCATTAGGCCAATAAAGCCTCAGGGAGGTGCTGCATGTTCTTTAACACAGCCCTCTGGGCCGTTCACCATTCATTGGCTAGATAGATACCCCTTGTGCCCCAGCACCTCAACAACTTTTAGCTATTAAGATTCTGATATGTTATGAAGTACCTACCAGCCAGCTAGTGTGATACCTCACTTTTTTTGGCATCCAGATGTTGTATGGAATCCAAAATACCCAGCATCCCACCTCTTTCATCTTTCTGCACTGGGGGTGGGGGGTGGGGGGAACAAGGGTATGCAATATATGCATACAAATTGGGAAATTTATTGGATTACAAGATCCCAGGTTTCCTTCCAGTGAAAACAGGAGCACTGAGGGGATGTTGTTCCCCCAGCCTTACACCGACATGCAGCCCAGAGAAGGACAGGGTGCACCTCTTGACCCAGGAGGAGAGAAACTTTTCAGTCCTTAAATTAAGATGTAACTTTTTTTTTTCCTAGCCCACAAATGCACACACCCTGTTTATGGTTATGCCTACCAGTGTGCACCCTATGCATTTATGAGCACACCTACACAACATCACTTCTATTTTCATGCAGTGATGTACACACACACACACACACACACACACACACCACCTACATCTCTGCATACTTTCCCTTATACACACAAGCTCCATAATACCTAACTACACAAGTGCACCCATTAGGGCATAACTATCTACACAGAATGCCCATAGAAGGACTTGAATTTGCCACCTAGGCTAGGGAAGACACAGATAATTCCCCTTTACAAACACACAAGGTAAATGTGATACAGGTCAGCTAATCCCCAAGGATTTCTGTGTTTAAAGAAGAAATAGCAGTCAGGCAAAAATGCTGAATACTTCGGCTACAAAATCTAGCAACTGGTATAGCTCCCATCCTTCTTTCTCTGCTTCACTCCAGTGGGTTAGAGCACAAACAAAGCTTCTTCAGGCAACTCCTGGATTATTCAGTACTTTCTTTCATGCCTGCTGTAGGCCATAAGTGTTGGACAGAAGATGGGCGCCTAGAAGAGCACAGGTCTTGATTCTACATAGATGCTTCCCCAGGCTTAAGTCAGACAGCCTTCTCTGATGTCTCTGCTCATGGGAAAATGAGTACTTCAGCTTGCCTGCTATCCAGGTCTGCCAGAGCCAGAGGGAAGAAGAGGATGAAATGAGACCACCTACTTTTTCCATCTATTATAGAGAGGTCAAGGTCAGATCCAGCTTCTGACCCAGACCTCTAACTTTAGTCATCTACATTTAGGTGCTTCTATTTCAGCCAGATGTCTGGTTCCTCTTCTAGTCCTGGGGATCCTGTCCATACAGCCAATGACTTCTGTAGTACAATTAAGCAAGCATCTACTTTAATGTGACATTAATTTGTCTCTAGACTCCACTGATTGATCAGTCTAGACTAGATCTTCAGCGGAATGGGAGCTTAGATAATCGGTGCACATGTATATACTTATATTGTAAATATGTATATTTAAGTGTAGGTTAAAAAAAAAAAAAAAATCCTTTCCCCTATATCTGGCAGCCTTCACAGCTAGGTCGTCTGAACCACTCCTACCACTACTTACCTTCCTGATCTTAAATATCACAGAAGGCACTTAAGTCTGTCTCACATGTCAGACAAGATGTGAGAATACAATTCACCGTGCTTTTCAGGAACACTGAGTATTTTCAGAGTCAGTGTTTCAATGCAGACTGCTTCTGACCGATCACTTGGTTTCTCTGCCTTTCTCTGAGGGATGATGCTCAAACTGAACTGACCTCCAACACAGGCAATTCTCACCTGATCAGTTGGGGAAATCATGGGGGAAAATTCCTGGTACTCAGACACAAGGAGAAAGCCTTGTAACCCAGGAACAACATGGTCAAGGCATAGCACAGCCTCCTACTGGTCACAGACATAAATAACTACTTGTCATTATATGTCAGTTGGGAATAATTTTATAACAAGATGCTGAAAGCATTCGATATGCCTAACTAACAATTAAAATATTTAATGTATAATGGCCTCCACATGCCTAAGCATAGCCTCCCCCCAAAACCCCAATCAGATTTCCGAAAGAACAGGTTGATCCAATCTGTTACAGTAGAATGAACATAGTTATATATCTATAGATAAAGAGCATTGCAACTCCATGCCAGAGAGGTATTTGACTTTCATACTATAGTCATTGTCAAATACTCTAATGACACCTATGGTGGTTAGATTCTAAAATTGGACTATCTTAATAAGTGGCTGGTCTGAATAGCCAGATAAAATTAATGTTATTTATGTCCAAAATGCCCAAGAGCTGTTGGTGCTCCGCAAATATGTTTTGCAGAAGGGGCATAAATCTGATGCAGTGACTACTTGCAGTCATCATAAATTTCATAACATGCTTTTTCAATAGTGAAGTTTCATATTCATTCTCATCTGTATTCCAGAACTTTGGTCTTTTTCATGATAAGCGCTCTATTTCTATGCTACATAGATTTCTGGATTGGGATGGAGCCGTTATATTACCTTTGGAGAGGTCAGGCCATAGACTTTCACTGGCACCTCTGACAGGTCTTTGTGAGTGTTTTTAGCATAGGCAGACAGCCTATCCAGTACAAGCTGATTTACAACCATGGGTAGAAAACATGAGAACTCTCATATAGGTTCATACAGGTTGAATACAGCTAGAGGAGGTCAAAAAATTCTGCCGCATTAGCCATTGTCAAGGGAATAAACAAAGAAATCACAAGATGAAAAATTGAGATTATATATTTTTTTACATCATTCACAGCCATCCTACCATACCCTGTGGTATGATGTCAGAAAGTCAAACAGGTTTTTTATGAACAAAAAAATTGACAAGTATCATACAAATCTCAAGTGCTAGAATAAATTACAAGATAATAAAAGCTGTAAACAACTATTTGAAGGGGTATAAAATCTTGTATCTAGAGTATAATCCAGCCTCTACTCCCTTTGAGTCAAAAGGAAATTTTCTTTAGGAATAAATTACCTTATAGTTGGTAAGTGTGAAGTTATATGCTCTACTTGCTTGTGATGTTACTTCCTCAACATTAATAATTACCATGAGGGATTGCAGACCGGCACAGGTCAGATCCAGGCAGTGATTCCTGTTTCCTCTGTTTTAATTCTTCAGGCTCACATTGCTCTGTGAAGTTTTTTCACTGAGTCCCAATTCATCAAGGTTTGTACGCATGTGTCCAACTTGAAGTGCAAGACAGTCCCCACGAAGGGATCCAAATTGCTGGGTTTGCTCGAACCCCAAACTCAAAGTTCATGCAAAACTTAGAACAAGGGAAATCTTCAAAGAAACCGCCAGTGAGCCTGAAAACTGCTGAGTTTTGCACAACTCCACTAGGCAGGCAAAAATCAAACTCTCATCCACACCCCGATACAACCACGTGCATGCAGCTGCTTTCTGAGATGCCCATCTGACCTGAATACAGAAAGCTCTAGGCAGCAGGAACATCGATTTCCTAGTATTGTTTGTCCCTGAACAGCTATTCTGGAGACACTGTTCATACCAGCAATAACTTTTTACTATCTGAGACTTGGTAGGGAGTTGTAAGTGCCTTATACAAGATTCCTCTCTTTTCAGTGCCTTTTGGGGTATCTTACTGCAGAGAAGTTATATCTGTATTAGTAAACAAAAAAGCACCAGGGCACAGGCATGTTTTGGCTGCCTGTGCTGCTTTTTAGAAAGATCCCTGGGTTTCTTTTGGCCAGACTAACTAGCACTGTTCCTGACTATTCCTGGGCACGGTTCAGGAGGTGGATCAGGATGTGTCCCAGCAGTCTGGGTACAGTTTGTGAGGTTAAGAAAGCTTAGCCAGACTGACTTGGCCAGATGGTGCCATTTGGACTCAGGGTCTGAAAGCGGGCCCTGAAAGTCTTTATTTAATAATGTAAATGTTGCCTGAGAATATAAGCATCCGCCCTTATTGCAATAGCCCATTTTTACAGCACAGGCAGGGCTGTAAAAATGTACTAAGATTTAGAGAACTCCAACTTTGTCAGGTCTGGATCATAATAAGCCACTGACTTCATGGGCTAAGTGTTGGGGCAGCTCATGTTTCTAAGCACCTCCGTAAGTGCAGTTTCAAGAAGAGGTGGTAGGCTGCACGGCACCCATGCTGTCCTTCAGCTGTTCTTTGATTCCTTCATGATAAATGCAAGGGGAAGGTGGAATAATCCTGTGGGTTGTATCTGGTGCGACAGCCACCAGCTGAGATACACAGTCCCCCCTGAAAACAGAATTAGCATTAAGCAACAGGGTGAACAGGATAACGCTGGAAAAATCCAGTTCCATTGCAAAGTGCTGAGACTTTCTGTCTGGATACATGAGTGTGTCTGTTGTCCTGTAAAGGCTGATCCATGTATCAGCATGTATGAGTCCATTGCAGTAGAGCGCAAAGCCATTAAATCGATGGTCCTCCTCGTGTTTGCACAGGATTTTATCCCATCAAGCTGGCTGTAGACATTCTGTAAAGGCCAAAGCTGACTATGAGGATTTTCAATGAGAAAGAAAAACCAACACACACAACCAGCATACTGGTACTAGAAAAGAACCCAAATGTTTCCACCACTTTAATGAGAGGAGCCCATTTCTCCAGCCCTTTGCTTTCAAAATGCAGTGGGCATGACAAAATAGGAAGGAAGAGAGAGGACAGAGGAAGGAGGAAAGAGGAAAGAGAGAGAGAGACAGAGAAAGAAAGAAAGAAAGAGAAAGAAAGAAAAAGAAAGAGAGAAAGAGAAAGAAAGGGAGGGAGGGAGGAAAAAGTTTTTTAGAGAAAATACTTTATTTTAAAATGCCTCCTATTACTTATAATTCAGAGTTTCTTCTCTCACTTCTGTGTACATGTGCATGTGTCTGTGTATGCAAGAAAAAAAAAGCTGGGTTTCTAATTTATCCTGAAACTAAAATCATTTTCAAATCCCACTGATGTCAGTTAAGCTGAGATTTCATCTTGATTTATTTTTTCAGGATAGCAAGGTTATACAAATCTCTCCCTAGTATTAGAAGTTGGTTTTCTTTGGTTTCAGAACAGATAAAAGCACCTATCTGCACACTCAGTGAAACTGAGAGACAGCTCTCAATTATCCAAGGGGATGAGAGGGAAAAGGGGAATTGGCAGAGTTAAAGAAAGCAAAAAGATGGATGTAATCAAAGCACCTATATAATGATTTGAGAGCAGCTCTCCTTAGAAAACCTTGAAAATGGTGAACCAGGGCAATCACGAGCAGATGAAGACAAGCCTGTCTGAAGGCATGAGAGCTCTGAGACACACACTCAGGGACCATATGGTGCAGGTAGTCATTATGGAATATGGTGAAGGCTTGGCTAAACCCAACACATATAATCCTGCCACTAACTCACCAGAGCTGACTGGGTGCGTTGCAGGTCAGCAGTTTCTTCTGCTGATTCTGAAACAATGTTAACTACTGCAATCATCGAGCCCTAGCCATCTGCAGTTAACGGTGTGCAGCTAGATCTTGATGAACCGGTTGGGGTTATCTTGCATGTTATCCGTCTGTCTGGTACCTTAGATCCTCCCAGGCATTTAGTGCATCAGGTCCCCTCCATAGCAGAGAACTAGACTAGATGAACCAGACAGCCGCTTTCAGTTGTATAGATCCCTGCTGTGAAGATGGGAAATGCTTCTGTCCTGTTTCAGAGAGGCAATGGGGACATGGGGTAATTAAGATCCCCCCAAAGATATATGCAAACTAATCTATTAAACCGTGTGGATATGGTCCCAGACACTGGAACACAATTGTCCATGAAGTTGGATTGCTATGGTGGTTCCTTGTATGAATCTGGCCTAGACCAACTCTTATCGTCTCAAACAATTCCCAGGCACAAGTCAGCATTATTACAGTCAAGGGACTGTTCCCAACTGGAAGCTTAGATATTGCCATAACCTTACAAGTTAGTAGTGAAATCAGTAGTGAAAATGAGGTCAGACTGTTCTACATGGCTCAGGACCAGAGAAGGAGCCTGGGCACTCTTACTTTGCTGACACAGGTATAGATGACTACAGGCATCCCCTACCTCCAGTTTAAGTACTCCGGGGGGATTCAAGTGTCTGATCATAGGGATCTAGGGTTATTTTCGAGGTACCAGGTCATCCTGTCTCACCTTTGTCTGCCCTCCCTGAGTTTAAGGTGTTTTTGTGAGTCCTGTCTCATATCTACCAGCCCCATGCTCTGGATGCCCCACAGCAGCGCTGATGGTGCGAGAAGCCTATGTTTAATGAAGTGATTTCTATCCTTTGCCTCCCTCATACGGTTTATGGGGCTCAAATGAGCTCACTAAAGGTCAGGGCACTAAGTGAGAGTATTTGCTTAAAGTCTTGCAGTGAGGTGCCCTGTTTCAGCTGTGAAAAAGGGACTTGATGACGGCATTTCTCTGAGTATCTCAGAGGCCAACATATTCACCCCGTATATGCGAGACACAGGCTTGACACTTTCCCTTTGATAGGGAAATGAGAGTTACTGCCCCTACCTTCCAGACAAATGGTCTAAAGCCAGGTGACAAGCAGGCACGTGTGAGCCTTCGTGTTCACTTTCCATCCCTCCTCTTCAAGCTGCTCCCATTTGCAGAGGAAAAATTAAGGTTGGAGTGAGAATGAGAGAATATGACTGTATAATGTAGTGGCTTGTGCATTAAGACAAAGCTAGAGTTCCGCAGCAAGGATTCTGCCTTATTCGTTTTATATTTAAGTTAATCAATAAAGTACCTATGCAGCCTTCAGCATAAGGATCAGAATTTAGGACATCCCTGCATCCTGAACAAATGCCCAAACCACTCATGATGGTATTTTCCGTGTTTTATACCCTATCCCTCTCCTGTTGACTGGAGAGAAGGCTTGTATCTACTTACCTCTTCCACTTCACTGTACTTTCTGACCTTCCCACAGACTCATCCATGGATCTGAGAGTCACACTGATACACGTCTTCTTGTCATTGCCTTCATAGCCTGTCCTTGCTTCTGAGCAGCCTTGCTGTCTGCCTGGGACTGCTCAGTCTTTAGGTGAAAGCAGGAGTTGGGTTTATACTGGGAAAGTAGCTCTGCTAATTGTATGGGCAGATTCACGCTCCTGGAAATGAGTGGTCTCTGCTTACCTGGTAGAAGTTAGAATTATTAATGTTTTAATGTGGAGTAGATATCTTTTTTTATTATTATTATTTTTTGATGGAAGTCTTTTTTAACCACCCCCCCCAAAAAAAAATAGTAACATACTGAGATTTCATCTTGGTTTTGCCAAATTTTATGTCCACAATGTCAAACACAATGCTTTAGGGCTTTTATTTTGCAGATGATCTTTTGAGTTTTTCTTCGTTATTAAAACACTAGAAACTGTATAAGTCAGAGGTCAAAAAAAGGACTTACTGAATCACCAAAAAATTAGTGATTTTTTTTTTTCCAGAAAGATCCAATAGAAACTGGAGTTACCAGAGAACTCACTGAAAGTGATCCAAATTCTGTGCTTGGAAGCCAAAAAATGTGGCACAAAAAACCACCCAAACTTATAAAGAAAGGATTTGCTGAGATTATACTCAAGAGATCCGCGCACATTTCTTGGCTTACAAGTGCACAGACTCCCTGACCTTGTTAGTCAATCCCTTGATCTCACTTTTCTTACTTGTAAAATTGGGGTATAAACATATCTTCTACATCTGCTTTAGGGACACTTGTAACCATAAGAATCTGTACTGTATCAAAAGCTTAGATATCCTAGTGATGTCGTCCATCATATAAGGAAAGAAGAACACCTACCGGTTACAGAAGTTGGATTTGATCCTTTAACTTCAAGGTTACATTTCTTCTTAACACAAATGACTAAGTCAAGATACAAATTACACCCAGATCATTGATTTTATATATAAAAGATAAAGACAGCAAAAAAGCAAAGGGAACACTTTCTTGCAAGTTACACTTTTCTCAGTGGAGAAACCATATATAAACAGACAAAAAAATAATAGGCTCAAAATACTAAAGCTAGATAATGAAAGCAATCAGCATCCTCACAAATTTTTGTGCGTTTTGCCTAGCAATCCAGCTGCTATGAAACACCCTTCCTGTGAAACCGTTTGAGACGAGAGTTTTGTCATTTAGCTAGTCTGAGCCTGGAGCTGTCAGCCTCCTGCGAGCACCTGGCATCACGCTGACAAGGTGACACGGAAAAGCGACAAGCAAGAAAGCAGCGGCTCAGATTTTGGGAGCCAAGAGAAAGTAGCATTCTTCTTTCTGAAGGGTAAAAGAGAGCAATGAAGTGGGTTTTGAAGCTCGACACATTTTTTTAAATTGCAACAAAGAGCCAAGCCCAAAGCCTTACTGATGGGTTGCCTTTACAGATCTGCTTACCCCCTTGCATATTGTTCTCTCTCTGGTGCTCTTCTTTGCCCATCAGTAGTTAGAGCAGCTGCTGTCATAATTCCAGTCATCTTGATTAGTGGTAGCAGCTTTCTGTTTGGATGCATGGACTGGAAGAAGCCTGGTGAGCTACGAAGTTCGTGGTGAAGCAGCTCTGGTGCCCTCTAGAGTTCCCTGATTTCCATGGTCTCTCTCAATCTGGTTTTAGATTCAGCTATTGCAGAGGGACAGCACTGGTTCTTAGGGCTGAGGTATAGTAATCAACAAATTGTTATTTCCTTTTTTCTTTTTCCTTTTTTTTTCTTTTTCCTTTTTCCTTTTGTTCCTTTTTCCTTTTCTCTTTTCTCTTTTCTTTTTTTGGTTTTCAGGGTTTTTTTTCATTTCTTGTTTCTTTCATTTCTTGGTTTTTTTCATTTCTTGTTTTTTGTTTTTCTTTTTCTTTTGTCTGTTTTTTTCTTTGTTTGTTTTTTATTTTTTGTTTTACTTTGCTCCTTGTTTGCAAAAGTCATTAGGGCTCCTTCCTCTGGGATCACCCCTCATTCCCTTTCTCAAGGATACCATCTTACGTCTTTTCCTGCTCTTCCTTTAAGAAGAATTAGGAGATTTTTGTGAGCGGGTGATGAATTGCCACTATTGCCAAATTGTATTATTTGTGTTGTGAGTCTTGTGATACCAGATACTGTTAAAGTCACAGTTTCTGGAGTCAGGAAATAGATGAGAATCTCAGTTTTGTTCTCTTTATCCTCCTCATTAACAAATAAATTTCATGATTGTGGAGAAAAGGACATACATACGTTCCACAAAGATGAAAAAAGCTTGGCAGGGTTGATTTTGTTTTTCAGTCCAACACTTAATATTTCTTAAAACATTTAAGGCAGTCACCTGATTCGCAGGAAAAGGAATGCCATCTTCTCATTCCCAAATGACTGGGTTAGAAAGCTGCATTCTTCTCTGTCATCACTGTGTCCGTAGGTCTTGGTCTTTCTCAGTGCAACTTCTTGGCTGTATTAGCTGCTTTACAAGAAAAGTCTATGCATGACAGCAAGTTGGTTGAATCTCATCTCATTTGCTTCTTTGCCTTGTCATAGGGCAGAGATGTGACAGCTGACTAAGGAAAAGGAGAGGCTGAAGGAGTTGATGGCTGTATGGGGTACATGCTTGCTCTTTTTCAAAAGCACCCACTTGTCTTGGATCTCTTTGTGGTTTCTTCAGTCTGTTTGGCTCCCCAGGTAGCGATGGACAACAAGACCAGATTTTTTTCATCCATAGTTAGCCTGAAGCTTGCACTTTTCTTTTTTTTCCCCCCTCATTGGAAATCAGCCAGTTACAGGGTTATCTAGTGTTTTATTATTGCGGTATAACATGCTTTGCTAGAAACACTTCTTGGTGAGTACCCAAGGGCTTCTGTGAGTGCCACCTGCACCACCGTCCCCAGCTTTATCTTTGGCCTGTAGCTCTGAAACAGTCCATAGTCTCAGTCTTGGATGTTTCAGAGACTTCCCCTGGGCATTCTCCTAGTGTAGAAGATCAACCCTGAGGTCCAAAATCTGCACAGTTGAAATAGAATATTTTGGAAATACAAGGCATCAGCTCTAGCACTTCTCTCCCGACTCTCTCACGGAAACTTCATTGCTTTTATGAACAGTAAAAACAGATCTGTCTGCTTAGGAAGACATTTCCATAATGCACTTGTTTAGTTATGAGTGGAAAACAATCATCAGGGCCTACTTCAAGCTTTGCAACTTTTGTATCTGCTGTTTGCCACCCTGATTCTATACAACGATTATCCCTGTAGTATATGCAGGTCATGTTCCAATGTTTATCTTGACACTCAGACTAATCATGCAACATGGTTAGGCCTAGAGACTTTCTCAGGTAAAGTTAGCACAAATTAATTCCCCAGGCAACCTTCAGAGGCAACATCTTGAAATCAGTAGAAGCACCCTGAAGTCAGCAGAAGCAACTCTAACTTTATATTCTGCTCATATTAGTAAAGATAACCAAACCTGTTTCCATTTACTCTACAGCTATGAAAATCTTATCTGATTTCTCATTTTGCCATCCACTATGTTTTGTTAAATTTTGGTAAACATGCAGTGTCTTTCATATTCAGAGTTCTGAGAAACTTAGACCAAGTTCAAGCTTGCTTTTTTCTTTATTAACATTGTTTTACAGTATTTATTTATTTTAAATGAGGATATAAAGATTCAGTGCAGATGGCCTCTTCCTCCCCCATGGAGAGGGAATCTGTTTCTTTTGCAGCATGTCGGAGTTTCACCAGCCTGGGGTATGGAGGAGTCCTTGAGGTAGCTGCCAAACAAGAGTCCAAGCCTTCAGGCACACTTGGATCTTTTCACTTCTAAGTAAGGCCATCATTAAAACATGAGCAGACATAATTGCATCATAGTGCTGGGCAGGATTGCAGGCAGGTCTGGATGTCCTTAAGCATAAGGGTTTATAATATCTTGGCCTGCTATTCATTGCTTTCTTTCTTCAGATCTCTATGCACAGTACCAAAATCAGGGATTTTAGCTTTGCCTTTTAGAACAATTAAGTCACTAGTTTATAGGAGTCACAATGAAATGTAACACAGTACAGAGCTGAGAATACCCAGATGACTCCATTATGAAGCCACAATGTTTAAATTAGGCTCTAAAATCTAAAGTATCACTATGAAAGCAACTCACTTCCTAGGTGTGGGGCCTACCAAAATTGGACTGTATTCAGAGGGAGTTCGGTCACTCTGAAAAATCAGACAATTAAATGTGACTTCCAGGAAGCACATTTGAATGCTTTGCCATTAGCCTTCTGTCTGTCATACCTTGCATTTAAATATAAAATTAAACTTTCTCCCCTGACTGGAAACATATTTTGATCAGCAAAGAACAACTATCCAACATTCTTAGATTTTTCAAAGACTTTAATTTGCAGATGAATAAAGTTCAACAAAATTAGAGCGGGGAATTACTTATAAAAAAATAAGATAAAGTAGAAAATAATACCTCTCAGCCTTTTTACGGTCATTACATAAGGTGTGGCTAAAAATGCTCACAGGAGCAAGGACGGCTGGTCAGAAATTTTGCATGAAATGGTTTCTTTCAATGAAATCCAAGCAGAGCATCATGGGGAATTTAATGGGTTTTGCATATCCCCATCTGTGGAGAAGAATACACTCATCAGGAACCCAAACTAGAGTTCCCATGAGACACTGCAGTGCCATTTCACTATTTTTCCCCCATAGGAAATGCAAAGCTTTATCATGAAAAAAACTGCTGTGTTTGATGATTAGTTGTATATGAGAAGCTAAAAGGAGATAGGCTCCTATAAACCTTCTCCTGTGAGCACTGGTTTTCAGACAAGAAGTGTAGTATCTTGCTCTGGATAAAATGCCAATAACTTTGTGTGTCAATATGACCTGGGTATCCGAGCTGCCATTATTGCCAGTGAAGATCTAGGCAAGCTCTTCAAGGAAAATATAGCTGAGTAAAGATAAGCATGCAGTGTCTTTTTAAATGCTATGAGGTATTCCACCAGCCCATTACTTCTTCAAAAGGGTGCTGGTCTCCTGTAAGCCCTCTGGGTTATCTGGCCACCTGATGCAGATGTCTTGGCACCATAGGGCAACTCAAATGACTGTAGAGTCTTAAGTATAGGAAAATGAATTAAGCTCCCTTGGACTATAATGGGAGTTTAGACACAGCTGATGTATACATATACTTGTAGACACCTACACTTACACACCTTGATATCAGACTTTGTCCCATCCTGGTGTTTTCTACAGTTTTGTTCATCATTTGAGAACATTAAAGTTTTATCTTAACCCCGTGGATCATTTCTGAGCCAATCCCTGTAACTTTCCACTACAGTATTCCCACTTTGCTCTTCAGGGTGTATTGAGCTATGATATGAACACAATACTATTTCTTTTTCTGCTCAAGACATGGAGAAATGTTCAAAGAGAAGCAAGACAGAAGATATTTTTTCTACTCAAACCTTTGTAAAACTTTTTTTTTTCATCTGTTGGAAATGATTTTTTTCAGATATTGCCAAATCTTAAAATAGATTAACTAGTTTCTCTTGCATGCAAGTTTGTAAATATTTAATATATCTCTCAGTAGTAGCCATTTTCCAAAATCCCAGAAGATCCCATAAGCAGTGTAAAAATTATGAGACATTAAACTAGTAACGATACATTTGGACTTCCTTTTCATTGCTTTCTGGTATTATAAG
The DNA here is from genome assembly GCF_036417845.1 of Apteryx mantelli. NCBI lineage: Eukaryota > Metazoa > Chordata > Aves > Apterygiformes > Apterygidae > Apteryx > Apteryx mantelli. The sequence goes on along the minus strand of NC_089980.1, from coordinate 135,323,810 downwards.
TTCCTTTGCATTTTCAGTCATTTCTCTGGACTTACAAAAGCAAGAAATGATGATAAAATGCAAACTGGAATCTTCTTGAAGTCACCTGACTCCTAAATCTTGGGCTTGAAGCACTAAAAAATGCTATTATTTTACTACTACTGGTGATGTTGCTATTGCTACTATTAAAAACATGGCTTATGATGACTTTTTTCCTGGTGTGCCAGACATTTCTCAAAAAAAGTTTGAAATTTATAGCCAGGTATATTTACCTCTTTTTTAATGCTCAAGAAAAATTATCTTTTTTTTTTTTTGTAATAACAAGTCCAAACTTTGAGAGTCCAAACTTCAAGAGTCACGTGATATCATTAATTGGTGTCTGCAAAAGAGTCCTTGTAAATATTTAATTACCATTTTCATCTCATTACTAATTGGGATAAACATAATATCCTCCTTTGAAAAGTGCCTGGAGACTGATGGATAAACATCCTAAAAGCTAGTTATTTAGTAATTGATAGTGCCTTTGGGAGACCATTCATAAAAGACTGGACCACTTCCAGTCTGAAGTGGAGGGATATCTCCAAACTGAGCTCTCATTTTGAGTAGGACCCCCATAGGTTTGGTATCTTCCTTAGGATACCAGCATTCCTGGTAAACAGGATTCCCATCTCTAGCAGAGACAGAAAGATCACCCTGAAAGTTTTGGAGCCTTTCTGCTGGTCCTTTTTGGAACTTCCAGCATCCTGCCAATTGCCCATGCCCTGTACAACATCTTTTGCTTTGACACTATGTAACTCTTTTTCACTCATTTCTAAAATTCCTGGGAAGACTGGAAAGCCAAAGTGCAGAGGAAAAGGGTTCTCTTGCTCACTAAAGTGACATGCTCCCATTTCTGACCTACATACATTTCTCTGCATTAGATCAGGGTTTATTGGCATGGTGCCTCAAACAGCCAGAAGGTCACCACAAGGACAAGATCTTACCTGCCCTGGGATGGGAAACAGCTATTGGGTTTTTTTTAAGTAAAAAAATCACTGTAATCTGATTTTTTTCTTCATCTAAACCAATATGAAATATTGATTTCCCCAAAATGCTAGTGAACTCAAAAATCAGATCCTGTTTCTATCCCTGTCTTATTTATCATCTCAACAGAACTGAGATAATTGAAATAAGACTTTTAAAACTGCAGTGACATTTTAACCGTTAAAATAATTTTCCATTTATGTTTCTAAATGAAAACTAACAATGTTGAGGGATTTTGGGGGGATTTAGAGCCTACCAAAATAAGTCATTATAACAATAATTTGGTTGTCCATACAAAGGTATCTAGGGCTATTTGAGATGTCCTAGGCTTTACATGACTATGTCACACTGTGCACACAAAGTTTAGGCAGATAGGTCTGGAGTCAGTTACCTAAAAACAGGTCTCTAGTGCCATTTGAAATGTCCTAGGGCAGTTGAGACATCCTCACAGTGCTGATATCTATGACACAGGACCTGTGGGAAACCTACATGCTTGTGGCCCAAGAGCATTTCAATCAACTATAGGTACTTAGGTGTGCACTGAAATGCTCCTCTAAATTTAGAGACCAACCCACTGCAGCTCTGCCTGTCCACTGCATTAATAAATCATTTCAGTAATTGTGAGCGAGAAGCACCACTGACATTCAGCTACTTTGCAGTGCAGCATTACAGCAAGACAAATTCATGTTGTCTTGAGAAAACTCCTTATTTGGATAAAAAGTGCTGTGGGGTAAATTTACACTAGCAAATTCAACACCACCAGGACAAGACTGTTGGAACTTAGTTATTTTTACTATTAAATTGTTAGAACAGTCTCTGGCTGAACTACCTCTCTCCAAAACATTTCCTGGACATTGTTTGGGCATTAGCATTGGCCAAGGACCATTCCCAATAGGCAGTTTGGATTCCACCCTGTTGGATGCTCAGAGGGCTTAGTGGCATGGGCATGGCCAAACTATGCCAGTTGCCATGAGGGTCAAAGATTGCACCTTGGCATTGCTTCATTCCCAGTACAGATGCAGCCATATGTCCACGCAGAATAATCAGAACTTGTTGTTTAAGAGTCTGGTTTGGGAGACTGAATAAGCCACACACAACTGATTTCATCTACCTGAGACGGAGGAAGTCATCCCTTCTGGGAGCGAAACAGTAGCAATGCTAGAGAGCCTAGGGCACAGATCCTCTCCTGACCTCTCTGAAGTCAACGATGCTGTGTCAATATACATCAGCTGAGGATCTGTCTCATGGTGTTTCAGAGCTGATGTTCCTACCAAAAACAACCTTTGAAGCTGTATGTAGTCTGCTCTACTGCTCTTCTCTTTTCTATTTCTCCCACAGGTAATAAATAGTTTAGGGAGCAAATCTTGAATTTCACTGTAGCAAAGTCAGTGTACTGTAAACTCTTCAATGTATGTGAGTGCTTATATATTTATGTGTGCGTGTGCATTTCTTTCTTTTTCTCTCTGTCTCTCCCCCATTTATAGTTTGATCACTCATGGTTTTGGAACTCCTGCAATATGTGCTGCCCTAAGCACTTTCCAAACTGTTCTCAGTGAAATGCTGAACTACTTGGAAAAGCACACATCGCACAAAAACGGAGGAGCGGCGGAATCCGGCCAAGGACACGCCAACTCGGAGAAAGCCCCCCTGCGGAAAACTTCAGAGGCTGCTGTGAAAGAGGGCAAAACAGAAAAGACAGACTAGCTACATCAAACAGAATCTATTTCAAGAGAGTCTTGCTGCTGATATTTTTTTTAAATATATATATCATTGAGGGTGATTTATCTCCAGTGGAGCAAATCCAAAAAAAGGGGGAAAAAAGAAAAAAAAAGAAAAAAAGAAAAAAAAGAAAAGAAAAAGAGAAAGATTAAAAGAGAGAAAGAGAGCGTGAGAGAGGAAAGTATTCAACCCTAAGAACAGCAGTGTACAGTAAATGTGTGATGAAATTGTCACTTTTTTAAAATTTATGTTGCTCTAAACTACTTTTTCGTGCACGTAGTATTTGATTGTTCTGAATGATACACTAACACTGTTTTTTATAAGCACTTCTGGACTTGGCTGAGGTGGCACATGAAATTTGTCACAGGCTAACTTGAAGCACTTTCTTCTCCGGCAGCATAGTTAGGGCCAGCACATCCGTTGTGGGGCACACGGTTCCAGCATAATGGCTTTGCTCGCACGCTGGCTAGATTGAAAGAAGGGCTTCCTCTGATCCATCAGAAATGCCTGATCCACTCACCATTGGGACACACTATGGAAACCTGGCAAGAGAGGAATCCTTGGGTCGTGGGACGAATGAACTGTTCAGTGTTGGGGGCTGTATACCCCGACATAGGAATGTACAATAAAGCTGCACTGGAATGAGGCCAGAACCTGTTAGGAAACTGTCCTGACCATTCAAGAAGCAGCCATGGTGTCTCTTGCGAGAAGAGCGTCACAGACTAAAGTGAAAAAAACATTGATAGTTTCAGTAAGAGCCCTGATCCCTTTGTGAACTTCAGATTAAATGACAGCACGGGCTTCTGTCCTCTCTCTTCTCAGCCCCTGGTCCCACAGCACTGCAGTCTGCCGTATCTGGGTCTCTATTTAACCGGATGAATGCAGGCAATTGGAGTCGCCTTTTGTGTTGCCTTGATTTTATGATACTTTCTTTTCTTCAACAACTAGTTTCTGCAGCTTTATTGTCTTTAGAAATCCAACTGAGGTGCAGAGGTTCACCAGAATCCACTCACTTACAGAAAAAAAAATAAAATAAAATAAACCAAAATGACAACCAAGACAGATTGGCTTGGTCCACAACAGCTAAAGGGTTAATAACCTAGCTCTTGTACTTCTGAAATATTACTTTACTACCTACCACACATCTTCACAAAGAAAACATTTGAGGCATACTTTGAAATCAAGCCTCTCTGAGCCCAGAGGCTTTTTCCAGCCACGTTCTAACTCATCCTTTAACAAGACTTTTATTCCATTCCTTTTCTTGTTTTGCTGATAAAACTTTACTGAGAAAGTTAGAAATGATAGGGTGGGGTTATGCCGGCCATCTAAACTCCCTTTAAAATCAACAGAGCCAGAACTTTTCTTCCAAAGGACAATTCATCTCATGCTACAGTAAGACAACATATAGTTGCCCACATGTGAGTGTTTAGCACCATTTGAGATGCTTTAGGGCATCTAAGACAGCCACAGGGTTTTGACAGGTATGACATGAAACCTACAGGAGATGAGGACCCTCCTGGAGCAGGAACTGGAGTATTCCAGAAGACAGCACTAGACAGATACCTGTGGGTAGCCAACTGAACCCCACACCAGGTGTCCAAGGCAAGTAGCAGGAATCATGTGGAAGTGCCTGTCTCTCCACAGGTAATAGCTGGAATTTAATGGTGGCATTTTCCATTGCGCATGGAGTAGTCATCTTTCTCTCCCTATAACCAGTGGAGAGGAAAAGGCACTTGCAGGGTGAAGATGAATCTCATCCCAAAGTAATGATGAATCATGCCCTGGAATTGCGTGTTTTTCTCAACTAGATATAAAGCAAACAGGATAAAAGTGCTCATACACAGGTGACTACACTGTATATTTCTAGAGCTAGTTAAGATGCATTACATCTTGGATGATCAGCTATAGACTCACAGACCTGGGGGATGTGAAGACTATCCAAGGGCATTTGCAGCTATGCTGTAAGGAGCCAAACTGAATTAACAGGGTCAGAGCAATTATGGCATGATGCTGTTCCTCTTGACATCAGTAGGGATGTTGCCATCAATTAGGAAATATATTAGGAGTTAACTGAGCCCCTATCTGCTTGTGTAAGGAAATCTGCAAATCAAGTGGAACCCTGTGGTTTAGCCCAGATTCGTCCTACCTATGGTAGGTATATAACTGAGACACCTACTTTAATGCAATCAGTCTAGGCTCCCTCTGTACGCAGTGAAGGAAGTAGATGTGTGTTCATGGGACTCCACCTCCCTGACTCACTAAGATCAGCTAAGTGCCTAACAGAACTTAACCTTTACTGAATGAATTTTTCACTTCGGCACCTGTGGAAAAGTGCTAAAATCAAATGAATGTTCCCCAGTGATGCCTGCAACAGAAGCATTGCAGAATTACTCTAGAACATGAGATACCTGAGTGTGAAAGCAGCTCACCACCGATTGAGAGTGAAAAAGAAACTCATACTTCTATTTCTATTGCCCAAACTGAGGGGGAGAAAAGGAGAGGGGAAAATTTTTAAGTGTTTGACTGTGTCAGATAAACAGACTTGCCGTATGAAAATGTATTGTAAAGCCGTTTAATTGTGATCTTCTATTTCAAAACATGAAGAAATTTAAAGTAGATTTTGATGGGGGGAAAAAAGAAAAGAAAAAAATTTAAAAATTCCTTTTCAATTTTTGTCACTAAAATATCAAACTCCTGGAGATAGGGGGAATGAGTCGCTATGTAGCTTATTCTGTAAAACTGTTGAGAAAGCAGAATTATTTTATTATTATCTTATTCAAATAACTAATATTGGAAATAACATGTATACAGCATTATTTGGAATATTCAGCTATTCAGGATACATTCCAAAGTCATTACAATAATTTATTTAAAGACTTACATCTTCTGTTGTTGCACAGTTACTGTCAGTCTCTGCTCTTCAGGTAACAAATTATTTTTAATCTGGACTACCCTTTGATCTATTAATATTAATGAAGCTGAGCACTGCTGAACCCCCTTAACTTCCAGCTTTTGTCCCATTGACCTCTACAGATTTTTAAGAATGTTTCTGTACAGAATTTATTCAGGCTGATTGAACTCCCTGAGATTCTTAACATTAAGAAGCTATCTACATTTGCATCCTGGTCTTTCCCCTGTTTTTTTTCTTTAATATCTTCACACCTTTTGAAAGTAAAATTCTTTTAAAAAGGTATCTGCAAGGTTTGTTGACATTCACATGCTCTCTGTGATTTTTTTATCTGTAGGTATTTCATTAATTTTGTTGAGAGGAAAAATAATTATTACAACCTTTTCTGTTGAACTACCTGTAAGAGCACCTTGGTGTCAAAATGTCTTCGGTTTTTGAAATTGGAACTTTCAGTGGGGTTTTAAGCAATGAATTCACTGATGTTCCTCTGAAAATTTCAGCCTAAGTTCTTATCCATTTTCCACATATACAAGCACATTCCCATTGCTTTCTTCTGTTTTTAGTCCTTGTCTCTGTGGAAATGTTACCATCTCAGAACACATTCATGAATTAGATCAGCCTGAAGGAAGGGCATGGTTTGAAGTTACTGGGTGGCAAATTCAAGTATATTTGTACCTTTTTGACTTTCAAATAAATCTGGTCTGAAAAAAGTCCTCCTTTTGAGAGATCATGAAATTGTTTATTCCATTCAGGTCAAAAAATCTAGGGAATACAGAAAAGTGTCCAAACCTCCATCCCCAAAGCAGTGAGTCATTAAGGGTTGTAAACTTCAAAAACGGATACACAGTTCAAGTGCTGGCTGAGTATTTGGATCCTGTTATACTTCAGCCCATTGCCCAACTTTATAAAGTTCAGCAGTATTCCAGCTTTCCCACCACAGATCTCAAAATACAGTAAGAAGGTCCCAGAACTTACCTTATATACTGTATTTTAGTGCTATATATTAGGACCAAAAGCCGTAATACATTTGAATCACAAAGACCAGCTATTGCTACTTGGACTTATTAGTAACCCACTCATCAAGTAGACTCACTGACTAACCACATGCATTTGTTTATAGAGCAAGGTGTTATTCACAGAGAGTAAGGTGAGCACAAACACCAGCTACATTGACTAAGTTTTGAAGGTGAGCCTCTGGCAGAGCTAGGGGTGAGATTCTCATTTCCAGTCTCAGCCCTAAGTTTTGGACCTCTTTTCACACTAACTTCCATTAGTACCATTTAAAAGTAGAGAAATGTAGCAAAGGGAGAGTTTTATGCAGATGACAAGAGAATTGGAACAGTATTCATATGGCTGGTAAAGGGGAGTGAACCACAGACAAGCAGTGATGATCCTGCCACCTTCAACTGAAGACTGTCAAGAGTTTTGTCCTTCTTGCTGCAATACAGAGCAGTTTGCTGCCATCCGAAACCCTAATTCCTTCCAGGTATCAGTCTGTTGCCTTGGAGAACTGGCACAAGGGATGAATTTGGACTCTACTTTTTTAAAGATAAACTCCAGCATCCATTGGGAGAAGACTTTAGCTCTCCAAACCAACAAGGAATCCATTCTTTGAAGCTTCTCTTTAACTTTTGCTAAAAGCAAAAAATATCTGCTACAAAGCAAGCACAATGTATAGTCCTTCCAAATCCTGGACCTCTGTGTAAATACTTCCCCAGCTCATTTCCTCCTTTGAACATGAATCACTGGCACAGCTGTGGCTCAGCACTTTGCAGCAAGGCTCTTTCGAGAGGGGCTGCCTTAGTGTCCTAAGAGCCATGTTCTCTAATGGCTTTTCTTTTTCTTAACAACAATAAACAATTTTTGGTCTTAGATATCTTGGGTATCCAAAAGGGCTGCTGGTGAATTCCAAGGTCATCTGACTTTCTTTTACCCTTTGGAGAGATAGCTCTGCTGCTCTAATTACATATTTTTAAGGGCAAGAAGAAACAGCATTAATAGAAGACACTAGCCTGCAACACAAGGAAAATCAATGAACATAATTATACAGGAACTGTAATTATAAAAATATCCTCTGCCTCTGACCTCATTACAGGTTCTACAAGACTTCAAGTATAGCTGTGTGGGGAATGGGGGAGAGAAGAAGATAATGCTATTTTCCTTTGCCAGATGAAGGTCATTTGGAGAGGTCTGATATTTTTTATTGCTATTCTTTTCTTTTCTTTATTTTGTACAATGAATTCTGTTCTGTACAGCAGCTGTTGTGATTGTATTTAAATGTGAGTGTGCACTTGGTCACCAACAAACAATGTCCTATTTATTGGTTTGGAGTTTTGTTTTGTTTTTTCTTTCCACTTAATTTAACTTAATTTATAATTCAGTGGTGAAAAACATAATCTTTTATATTTCTATTTCCTATACAAGCTACCTGTTTTACATGAGTCTATGAAGATAATGACCACATTTGATTGAACATTTCACGGCAATAAAATCTATGTTGATTTAACCCCTGGTTTGCCTGGTGCCTGAAAATAATTTACATCTCTGGATAAATAAGGACAGCCAAACCTGGCCAGGAACTCAGCTTATACAGAGATTAAGGGTGGGGTTTATCCCACCTAACTGCATCTATTCTAAATAGGTATTTTTTCTAAAATCTGATAAAGCAATTTCTTTCTTGGTGTACCAAGAGAAAAATATGCATGCAAGGCAATGTCCTAAAACATGACCCCAAGCTAGATAGTACGCCTTACATTAGATTAGTCTCTCTCAATTGACCATAGCAGAAAACTGATAAGAGCCCAAGTCGCTCTCCATTGATGCTGGATGGAGTCTAGAAAACTACCTTACATTGGATACTTGATGTTTAGATGTCCAAAGTAAATTGCTATAAGTGACAGCAGAGGTGCCTTGCCCATGATTGCAAAGGAAGACTATGACAATGCTGGCAATTAAATCCACATCTCCACAAATTCAAACTATTCTTTTAATCTTCTCGACATAAGTTTACAGCAGCTCAATTCCAAATCCTACGTCAGCTCAGGGTTTGGGTTAACTACCAGTGCTCTCCCTTTGGATTCAGGACCCAGTTTACTGACTCGAAGTTTGACTTTTCCCAGGCAGAAACAGTGAGAGTCAAGAAAACTGTCTCTAGATGTAAATCACCACCTTGCAGCTTTGGTATGAAGCAACTCTACTTTATGTTTATTGAAACCTTCCAAAGCAAACGGATCTGAAAAATTTTGCTTAAAATTTTTCAAAAAGTTTTTTTTAAAAAGGAATTTCCTAGACATCTTGTTTCAAAAGTGCTTGGGAATCCAATGGCAACACTTCTTCCTGTGTTGTTTTAGTGCTTGCAGAAATGACTTTATGAGTAATTAAAAACAATGACACACCAAGCGCAAAGCTGCAATGGCAGAAGCTTCACAAGGATTTCAGGTGAAAAAGGAAGCAGTTTGGAAGGTAGTTCTATATTTTTGAACCTGATTTATCCAATCTCCATCTCAGTTCCCTAACAAATGAACTCTCAGTAATTAATATTATCCCTCTAATCTTCTGGGAAATGTAATTTCCCTGGCGCCACAGTGAATTCCTCTGATCAGTCTTGTATGTGCTCTTGTCCAAAGTCAGAAGAAATACAACCATGGAAAAAAATCATCAATATTTTAACTACAATTACATGAGAGGTTGGCTCTGCTATTTCTCTGCACTTCAGTGTGTAAATTTTTGTATTCACTCCAAACAGAAAGAAGACTAACCCACTGAGATTCACAGAAGTGCACTGCCAAAATACATGTCAATATGCACAAGTAGCCTCTAATTTGTAGAAACCACAAACAACATGCAACATACAATCTACCATACAAATAAGATGAAAAGCAAAAGTAATAGAAAAAAAATCACCTCTGTCAGATTTTATATAAAAAACTGCATATAGAAAGTTTATGTAAATTTTCATTCAAAGTGAGAGACCAAGCAAAACAAGGGACCAAATCTGTAAAATGCTGAGTATCTTGAACTCCCAGATTTATCAGAATCGACCAAGTATATATGGTAATATTTGCCCCTGTGTTCAATGACAAAATTCTCACTTATGCTAGAAAGGTTTTTCTTTCACTTATGTTTTGCTGAAAAATTCAGTTTAGTTTCTAAGTAGGCTCCAGAAGCCAAATCTAACAAAATGCGGAGCCTCTTAACTGCTATTTAGACTCACCTTCCTGTTGAAATGACATGACCAAGAAATCAGTGGGAACTTGAAGCCTTAATGGAAATTGTTGCTCTGGACAAAGGTTTATTTTATTTTACTTTTTAATGGAAAGATATTTGAGTTAGTGATATATCAATGCAACTTCTGAAGCAACTCAAAAAAACCCTACTTTTGGAGAAAACGTCATTAGGATTACATTTCAGCATGGGTTAGAGTTCTGATTGTCCAGGATTTATCACACTAAGCAGACCCGCACAGAGAAAATCAGGTTTGTTGTCATTTTATGCCAATAGACACAATGAAGGCATGTTTCTGTTACCTGCATATAAGCATCTCATGACATTTTAGGCAGCCTTGGATATCTTGCCTGGCTTCCCACTGGTTCTCCAGGCAACTGGAGAATTCTCCGGAAGGACGTAGGCCTCTCACAGCTCCTGCACCATATTTGTCAGTCTCTTGTATACATCTTAGATACCCAAGGGCATCTGAAATGGTATTAGACACCCATCTTTCAGCAAACATTGATTCCTACACATATAATACTAGCTCTATTAAGTTGCCCACACATAGGTACCTGGTGCCATTACAGCAGCCCAGGAGTACTCTGCCAGGAGTCCATCTGCCACTCCAGAGAAGCACAGGCTTCCTACAAGTCCTGTGCCACAGCTGTCAGACCCTCATGGATGTCTCAGGTATTCCAGGGCATCTCCATCAGCATCAATTACCTGTATTTACATGACTGAAACACCTCCTACACGTCTTAAAGTCAGGTGTAAAGTTTAAGCTAGACATCTTAGCTCCTGAAATCAAGGGAGAGATATGGTCTCCTTTCTCAGAAACCAAGAGGACAGCATTGTGGAAAAGCTCTTGTACTTTTCCTGGAAAACTGGCACAACTGGGTGCCTCTCTGAAGTGCCTGAACACTAACACATACAGCATGGAGAATAAACAGGAGGAACTGGAGGTCTGCCTGCAGTTCCAGGTCTATGATCTCACTGAGGCAACAGAGGCATGAGGAGATACCTCACACAACCAGAGTTCTGTGATGGATGGATACAAGCTCTTTAAGAAGAACAGGCCAGGAAGGTGAGGAGGGGCAGCTGCCTGTTATGTGAGAGAGCAGCAGTAATGCATGGAGCTCTGCCTGGGAGTGGACGATGGGCTGGCTGAGAGCTTATGGGTCAGGATTAAAGGGAAGGCCAATGCGGGCGATGTTGTGGCAAGTGTCTGCTATAGACCACCTGATCAGGAAGAAGTGGATGACAGATGGCTTATTCAGACAATTGGAAGAAGCCTCACATTTGCAGGCCCTGGTCCTCATGGAAGACATTAAACACCCCAATATCTGCTAGAAGGTCAACACAGCAGGGCACTAACAATCCAGAAGGTTTCTGGAGTGCATTGGTGATAACTTCCTGACACATGTGTTTGATGAGCTGATGAGAAGGCTCTCTGTGCTAGACCTAGGAAGAACTGACTGGGGATGTGAATGGATGGGTTGACCATGGGATAGTGGAATTCAGGATCCACTCCTATCTTCAAGAAGGGCAAGAAGGAGGATCCAGGCAACTACAGGCCACTCAGCCTTACCTAAATCCCTGGAAAGGTGATAAAGAAAATCATTCTGGAAACCATTTCCAAAAACATGAAGGACAAGAAGGTGATTGGAAATAGTCAGCATGGATTTATGAAGAGGTGATCATGTTTAATCAACCTGACAGCCTTCTATGATGAGATGACTAGCTCAGTGGATGAAGGAAGAGCAGTGCATGTTATTTATATTGACTTTAGCAAAGGCTTTTGCCACTCTCTCCCATAACATCCTCATAGGCATAATAAAGTACAGGCTAGATAAACAGACAGTGAGACGGATTAAAAACTGGATGAACTGCCAGGACTCAAAGGACTGTGATCAGTGGCACAAAGTCCAGTTGAAGGCCAGTCACTAGTGGTGAACCCCAGCATCAGTACTGAGTCCAACACTGTTCAACATATTCATTAGTGACCTGGATAATGGGACCAAATGCACTCTCAGAAAGCTTGCAGCTGATACAAAACTGAGAGGAGTGGTCCATATACCAGATGGTTGTGCTGCTGTTCAGAATGACCTTGATAGGCTGGAGAAATGGGCAGATGGAAATCTTATGAAGTTCAGCAAAGAGAAATGCAAAGTCCTGCCCCTGGGGAGGAATAACTCCATGCACCAGCACAGGCAGCTTTGCAGAGAAGGACCTGGGGGTCCTTGTGGACAAGTTGATCATGAGCCTTTGTGGCAAAAAAAGGCCAACAGCATCTTGCGCTGCATTAGAAAGAGCATTGCCAGCAGGCTGAGGGAGGTGCTTTCCCCTCTGCTCAGCACCAGTGAGACCACATCTGGAGTGTCACGTCCAGTTCTGGGATCCCCAGTACAAGAAAGACATAAACATACTGGAGCAAGTCCATCGAAGGGCTATGAGAATGATTAAAGCAATGGAGCATATGTCATATGAGGAGAGGCTGGGAGAGCTGGGATTATTTAGCCTGGAGAAGAGAAGGCTCAGGGGGATGTTATTCATATGTATAAATACCTGATGGGAGGTGGTAAAGAAGATGGAGGCAGACTCTTCTCAGCAGTGCTCATTGAAAAGACAAGAGACGATGGGCAGAAGCTGAAATACATGAAGTTTCATAAGAAAAAACTTTTTCAGTGTTAGGGTGGTCAAAAACTGTAGCTGGTTCCCAGAGAGAACACAGAGTCTCCATCCTTGGAGCTATTGAAAAACCGACTGGACATGGTCCTGGGCAACCTGCTCTAGGTGACCCTGCACTGAGTGGGGAGGATGGACTAGATAGTCTCCAGAGTCCCTTCCAAGCTTAGTGATTTGGGGATTCTGTGAACATTTTGGGCCCAATTCTGTTGCCCACACACACAGAATATAGTAGCTTTCAAGAAAACTATCCCGCCTAGCCTCTCTTTGCTTTTCCAGACAGGACTTACATCATATTATCCAGCCTTACTCAGCTGCCTTAGATACTCTTGTCCATAAATCTGTGAAACACTGAAAAGAATGGCTGTCTTGCATCAGTTTTGCTTATATCTAGGTGCAGTGCCAATGCAAGCCAATGTCCTGGTGGCACATACACAAGCAGATTCCTCACCTTGCGAAATTCATGCCTTCTGCTGCTAAAGTCTTCGACTCGATATGAAATGCCAAGAAGATGAGGCCCATTACCATTCCCACTCAAAGCCATCTAGTTTCCATATGTTTTTGTTAATATACATTCAATACAAATATTAATGAACCACCTTGGGCTATGTCATTATGGCCAATGAAATTAAAGAGTTATCAAAGCATTGAGCTTTTGCCAATTAATATACTGTGTGAAGCCAGTAATAAAACTGCACAGGAAATTAGGAATGGTCAGCAGAGAGCATATTAGTGGAAGTGGATTTTCTGTGAATAAACTGTCAGAAGTATGTCAGGATATGATCTCCTCATTGTGAAATTTGGATTTGGGAAATATTTGGGAAAACTTTTCCTTAAAAATTGTCTGTGATGTGAAAAGAAAAATGAAATAAAAGCAAATGAAAGATCCATTATTGACCAGAAAAGTGTTGCACAATATACTAGGGAAAGAGGTAACAGAAAAACAGTTTAAAAAGCAAAATAACAATTTTGATTCAGATGGAAAGGGATTAGGATGAAATTTTTCTCCCTTTACTCCCGTCATTTAAGACTGAAAGTAGAGATGTTACATAATGAAAGTATTTCTGAAAACTGTCTTAGAAGAGGGTAATGCCTGTGGTTGGCACTAAACATTCTGAGTATGGAAAAATTGTCCAATGCCTGTTTAATGGGCAAAGTATATTATTGTAACAGAAGATAGTTCTGTGGGTTCAATCTCGTCATTTTGGAACAGACTGCAGAGAGAGAGAGGACTGATTCAGTCCTTTGCCTACTCTTCGTTGTTGCCACAGCATTACTGTGATGATTTCTAACTGTTCTTAATCTGCCTTACACTGATCTCCTCAGATAGCACCGGTCTCTAAGTTTTGACATTTAGAAATCAGTTATCTATTTAGACTAGTTGTTGAGGGTTTATCAATTGACCGTAGAGGAAGCCTGGCTTGACTAAATACTTAACTTTTAGGTGGAGGAAGAAAAACAGTAATCCCACCTTTGGTTAAAACGAAATGATAGAAACTTTTAATCACTATCAGTTTAGATCAGAATTAATTTGATGCCCTTCAGGAGAAAGCTGCAGTTATCCTATCTGCAGTCTACCCAGGTTCTCCAGTATTAAAGCTTCAATTCATCCATCAGACTGGAAGGTGTTTTGAATTGGAGTTAATTGGCTGGGATTACAGCCTCTGCTCTGGATCCTTGACTGTTATTAACCTGATTAGCTAGAGTCAAGGTTGTTGTCTTGGGGGGAAAAAAAATCTGCTCACCTTGGAAAAATAGCTTTTGTCTACAGTTGCAAGAATCTACTCAGGGCAACCAGCAAGTCCATAGCAAAACTATATCAGCTGGAGACCAGGCAATCCCAGCTGACGTTCTGATTCATTATTTACTTGATGGGTTTTGTTTGTTTGTTTGTTTGTTTTCTTAATACTGCTAAACAGTGCTGGACTGTTCTCTGGTCCTGAGGTCAACAGTCATAATCTGGCCATACCTGTACAACTAAGCTTTCAAAGATTCCAAAATATGGTAGCCACATTCAAACAGGCAGCCACAAACCGAACAGCGAATGGTCCCTAGTCTGTGCCCAAAACATGTTTTTCACCAAGTTATCAAGGAAATGATGGACTCCCCATCATTTGGCGTCTTCATATCAACATTGGATGCCTTTCTGCAAGACACATAGGCAGCAAGACCAGATGATCTAGATGTCCTTTCAGCTATTTCAGGCAACAAATAAATGAATTCTCCAGTTTCAAAGGCATTTGGGGCAGTGAATGTAGTTTAGATCAGACAACTGTGTCACTCCAGTTATCAGCAAGCGCATATTGTAAGAGGGAATGATACGAAACCAAAGCCAGAAGAAGCCAATGACTCATTAGCTTCTGAAGAAAGCTGAACATATCTTGTTATTTTATAGCATTTGAATAAGTGTTCTAGAATTATGATGTGCATCTCCTGTAGGTCCTATATCATATTTGTCAGCCCCATACTTCAGGGGTTCTGGCCAGGATCTGAGGTAACCTCAGTGAGGTGGGCATAACCAGGTGCCAGAATGTTCATCCGAAAGGCATATCCACTGCAGCTTCTCAAGGTTCCTAAGATCAAGGTGAATGAATCCCACCTTACAGATGAATTAAATATATTATTATGAAAATCACGATGATGGTCCAGCAGCTTGATCTATTTAACAAACTGATCTAAATAGTAATAATAATAATAATAATAATAGTAACAACAACAAAGCAAGAAGACTGCAGATGCTATGATTATATCCTGCAATCCTAAAGATTTTGTTTAGTTTTTATTTATATTTTAATAATTCTGGGATGAAAAACAGAAATCTGATTCACTGAATAATATTCAAAGATAATTATGGAAAGTAGGTCTATTACTTGCAACGTAGAACAATGTACTTTCTTTTATCTTCTGTAAACGCTGTTTCAAATTGAACCTCCTAGTTTCTTGCTTTCACCTAGTTACAGAATACCCTGAAAGGGAAATAATTCCTTTTATTTTCCAATATCACACTACATCCTTGATTTCTAGTACTCAGTGCCTTGGGGCCTTCTTAATAACCCTATTCTGCCTTTACCTGAGTCAATATCAAAATCCCCATGGACTTCAGTAGGGCCAGGATTAATTCCAGACAATTCAGTTTATTAGGAATTTTTTGTCGCTTTTTCTATGGGGCCTTTTCTTGTACTCCTCAAAAAGGTGAAATTTGCAGAGCAAGTACACCGGAAACTGAAGACTAAACAGGAATCATGAATGGACCAGGCACTGGCAGCCTCCAGGACAAAGCTTAAAGAGCTTTCTAAAAGAGCAGCTGGAATATGGACAACTTCCTACAGACCTTCTACAACCTGTTAAGGGAGAGTATAGCTGGATGCATTTTTTACCTGCACTTTGAAACGACTTGTCTTGTGGAACAATTTTCTTTTTGCACAGGAATGTGTCATGACTGTTTTAGAATTATATCAGTAGCAGCAGTAGGAAAATGGTTAAACAGAGAGCCAATGACTTCACTGATAAAGGTAAATCAAGTGTGCCAGGGACTATTCTCCGCCCTGAGGCTGAGTGGTGTAGCATGATTTCTTCCCCTCAGAAGAAGGGGCCGAAATACAGACTGCAAAATAGGAAAGGTCTCTGATTTGTGTTAACCCCATGTTCAGGAGACTGCTAGTTGGCCCAAGCCATAACTTCTCCAGGGATGGTTCCAGCAACATGGGCACTTGGTGGAGATTGCAGGACAGTGCTCAAACTGTTTACTCTACCTTCATGATCCCCCTCTCAAAAACGTCAACAACAACAAACAGCTCTCTCCAGTGCCCATAAACCCAAGCAACTCTTCACGAACATCTCCTCTCCCACTTGCAATCTGCCCTGCTGCTACAACAGCACTGCACGTGCACCACACGGCTGAGCAGCAGTCACTCTGCTCCTGGGAATATCGTGTTTCCCATGAGTGGATATGTTATTGCTGATCTACAAATTCCAGTTTGTATCACTTACACGCTTCAGATGTGATGCATACTATCTGCAAAGTTCTTGTAAGGTTGTTTTTTTCTTTTTTTCTGTATTTCAATTTCTTTTCTTCAAAGAATATGTATATTAGTGTGAGTAGAAGTTCTGATTTTGTACTTATTTGGGGGGAGTGCGGTGGCACAGGGGATGGAAACATTTCGCAGAGTCTTTCAAGTGATTTTTTTTTTTTCTTACAACTATGCACCATCTTGTTTTCAGTGATCTATATGAAAGCATAGGAAGCTACTGTTTTCATTTGACTTCCAGGATCACAAAACCTCAAGAATAAGAAAAAATATCCTATTTTTATGTGAGATTTTCATTTAAAAGTATGTCTGTGTCTTGCTGTATGCGCACAAGTATGTGGATGAAGAGTATAATAGAAATTACCCATGTAAGAACAGTATCAAAACAGACCATCTGGTTCAGGAACCTGTCTCTCACAGTGGCTATTACTAATGCCTCAGAAGAAGATAACAGAAGCTCTATAAATAAAAACAAAGAAATAACTTCCTCTATGGTTGCTTAATATCTTAGAATATGACAATTTGAGGAGTTTTCAAATAAATGGTCAGACAGCTGGAACATAAATATTTATTTTTCATAACTTGGTGAAGCACAGAAGCTAATTTGTTGCCAAAACTTTTAAAAGATGAACAGAAAAATCTACATAATTATATACTTCAGTCTGGCATCAGTTCTGTGTCACTAATGTAATATCTAACTGAGGACTCAATTAATAAAAAAATAAAGAAGGATAATGTAATTAATACTAATCAATAAGGGTTTACAGAAAACAGATGCTGTCAAATGAACTTGTTTTTCTTCCTTTTAATGAGATTACAAATTTGATTGACTTCTAGAGCACATTTAACTTGCAGCACAGGGATGTTGATTGCAATTATAACTGTTAGACAAAATACTAAATGCGTTAAATGGATCTAAAGCCACCTATTTGAACCTGAAAATGGATGATGAAGAGAAAGTAACGACTGAGCATGCAAACTCCTTGTAGAGCTTCAGGTTTCAGTTTCTGCTCTGTCATTAGCTTGCATTCTCATCAATGAGAATATTTAGCGTTATTGATGATATTGTTTGTAGGTGACTGAAAGCTTGTGGGAAAACTGATGAGGAGGACACGCGTACCATGCTCCGGATTCTTTGGTAGGCTGGCTGCTATTAAAGAATTTATTGCAATAAAATGAAAATGAATTTGCATATCTAAGAAGAAAAGATTCAGCCCTTCCTTATGAGTTGGTGGACTGTGATTTGAAATGCAGTGGCTCTGAAAGGGAATAGTTGGTCATGGGGGACAATCCAGTAAATGTGAGCTTGAACTTGATACACCCTAACAGAAGATTTTACAAGATTCACGTTTGACTGAAACACTATTAG
Source organism: Apteryx mantelli (assembly GCF_036417845.1). NCBI lineage: Eukaryota > Metazoa > Chordata > Aves > Apterygiformes > Apterygidae > Apteryx > Apteryx mantelli. Next base: position 135,305,890 of record NC_089980.1, on the reverse strand, counting down.
AGCAGAAAACAGGTTTGTATTTTCACCAGAGACAGCAATTAAGAACAAATCATTAAGGTAAGGATAGATTTTAAATCTTCATTTTTAAAAAGTGAAGAACAGACTGTATGACTGTTAACCCAACAAAATTAAAATAAGATACACTGCAGCTCATTCAACAGTTAAGCCATGGAGGGTTTTTTGTGCCTGTTCTGCAGGAGTTCAGATCAACTGATCAACTCTAGCTTTCATTTTGATGAAGCTATGAATATTCACAATATTCAGGCCTTCCTGGCCTATCCATCGCTATTTTCAGGAGTTTCAAGAGATAGATTGGCTGCTCCACTTTCCATTAATTCCATTTTCAGAGAACGTGCAAATAGAAACCCAGAGGGAATGAAAGAAGCTGACCAAACAGGCTTCATCCTTCATTTGTGCAACAGTCCTACATGGCATAAGGGATTTTGACACAATGGGGAACTTTGCTGAATGCTGTTCTTGCTGCTGCAAGATGGATCACTTCTATTTTCTTCTCAGCCAAGTGTCTTCCTGATGTTCACACCTCTAGGATGTGGTCAGGTTCCTTTTAATTAGTTGTGTTATGAGGACAGATGATTAAAAGGGATCAAGCCATGCCAGAACTGAGCTGTCAATAAAGAAGCAGTTCCAAATGAAGGTCAGGTACACAGGAGCTGGAGGAATATTGGCAGAGATGGGAGACAGCACTGGATTCCCAGATTCCAGAGTGCCCTCTCCACTAAACTGGTTTAGGTCTCCTCTTTTATATTCCATGTATTTTGAGGGAGATAGCCTGTTTTGTTTTTTTTTGCTGAAGTCAAACAGACTCTTCATACGCTTAGGAACAACCGTAGGGATCAGAGCTACCGAAAAAATAAAAACTAGACCAAAATGAGATTAGTCATTCAGGGAACTGTGAAACTAGTCATGTGATTTCAACCCGTGATAAAACCTGGTCTAAGCCTCCTGGCATAAATTTGAGCTGAAACTTTTTAGTATCTAACCGTGGAAAAAATGATTATGTTGAACTTCAGCAGTGAATGGGGTCTCAGAGACCGAGGTGTGCAAAACTGAGTAGTGATTCTGTGAGCCTTTTCTTTTTAGGAACACTGTGATCATATTTTTAGTAATGCCAGGTTTTCTGAAGATTCATAAACAAATCTGATTATCAAAGGGTAGGCTGAAAGCTTATAAGCTTTTACAAATTAGGTTCTTTTCAGGTAGCCCAATCAAATCATTAAAAGATGGAAATTTCAAAATTGGAGGGGAAAAAGGTTACAATTTTCATTTTCAATCCCCTCTTTTTGATACTGGAGAACAAAATGTTTAATTTCAGTGCTGTTAGAATGATTCATTTACAGTTGCTCATTCCTATGCCTTTTAGTTAGGAAACACTGATTTTTATTGTTTTTGTTAACTCATAATAATGAAAGTGATGATATACAATTACATTAGGATTACAACTGCAAATGGCAGCTTTATATTAACATTAATATCATATTCTAGCACTAGAATGAATATTGCATGGAAGGCAGTAAGGATGCTATTGACCTAATTTAGACAATTAGCTTGTGCCTTAATTTTAAGACTATATATATACTATACCATGAGTCCAACTGGCACAAAATAGCTGGCTTCTATATTACTAAGCTCAGCCTCTGAAACAAGGTGGCCATATCCAAACTGCTGACTGGGAATGGTCTCTGTTCTTGCTTACTCCTAAACCATACTTGGGAGGTGTCTGGAAGAGCTGCCCTGGGCCAAAATCATACCGGGAATCCTGTTAACAAATAAGCAATTGGATAATTAAATAACCAGAAAGCTGACCAAAATTCCTTGGCATCGTTCAATTTGTTAACATTGAGGCAGCCAAAGTGCCCAGATGCGCAGGAAAGCAAAGGGAAGCAAAGGAAAGAAAAGGAAGAAAAAGGAAAGGAAAGGCACCTGACATCAAGAACCTAAACTCCCCTAAAAATCAAACAAATAAAAGTTGAATTGCCTAACCTTCTGTCATATCAAACATTCAGTAAAACACAAAGCTTCCTTTAATGGCTGCAGTTTGTTCTTCCTTGATTATGCTGCCTCATTACTTTGCAGATTTGGTTTTGGTTTTGGTTTTGGTTTATTGCAGGGGGAAGCGGAACAATAAAGAAATAAAAATTCTATGCTTTATTCAGAAGAACAAGCTGGTTCCTAATTTCAGTGCAAATCCCCAAACTGAGGAAACTAAATGAATGTTAGTTTAGAATTTTTAAGGCAACAAGTTTAGCAACTTTTCTGTTTGTTTTGTTTGGCTTCTAAGATGAAGAGGAGAGATGGAGAGGACATGCAGGGTAACCCTGCAGTTGAGAGAGCAGCTCTTGGGACTCTCCAGACTCTTGTGTTACAAGGGATATGTCATTCAGTAGTAGACCACGGGAGACTAAACTCTTTGGTTTAATATTTCAACATCTAACTCCTACTTTTCCTGTTAGCCACAGAAATCCCTCAAGTTATCATTCAGATTCCCTATCCGAAGAATGAAGACAGTTGTGGGTCTTAAGACTTGGAGACACAGAAGCCAGCAACAAAGAGCAATCCAAGCTCATAGGAAGGGGCACTGAAGCAATGAGCAAGGTTTTTTGCTCTGTGTTGTAGGGAAATAAGCACTTATTTGATGTTCACTAATCTTTTCTTGAGCTGAGTGCCTGAATCAGATCAAAATAAAGAGGAGATGGTAGTGGTATGAGAAGAAAGGCATGAAAAACTCTTAACTCTTCATCTGGAAGGTCTGATTGTCATTTCTGCTCCAAAGAATTTGGAGTATGGAGAATAGCTTGCAAGAGGGGACATCAAGGCTGAATCCAGAGGTTTGGTGAGATATCCCATCACACTGCCTTGAGGTCCAGGTCCCTGTTGGCATGATGCATCCAGGACTATTGGGGGGGGGGGGGATTAAAAAAAAAAAAGAACAAGTTGTAGAGAGGAATATAACATCAATACAGGAGTAGAGCACATAATTCAACTTGGGTACCAGAATACTCCTAAGTCTAGTAATGCAGACATCATTTGGTGGGGTTCCCTTTTCCGAACAGTCCACCGACTGTGCAAGACTTGGCGAGGGAGAACAAGGTCGGGATTCCTGCTCCAAGGCAGGTAAAGGAAGAAACAAGTCTTCACCTCCCACGTCAGCACTATGATGGCTGAGCCATTAAGTATGGATATAGCCTTAAAATTTAGGCAAAAATTAATTGTCTAAATTAGATTAACTTCATCCTCACAGCCTTACATGCAATATTCAATCTAGCAACAGAATATGTTATTAATTTTAATATAAATATGCCATTTGCAATTGTAATCCTAATGTAATTGCAGAGGAAGAGTTGTTGTTGTTGTTGTTGTTGTTGTTGTTGTTGTTGTTGTTGTTTTTCTTCTAGTATGGACAAAATAATCCCTACTGGAGCAGAGTAATGTAGGGGACACCTCCTCCAGAACTTAGGCAGCAGCTTGCTTCCTGGTGTCTGAATATGTTCCATGTATGAAATGTTGGCCCTAGGGCTATATAAGTGCCTGAAAGTCAGAAGGTAGTTGAGGGGGAGAAAGTGGTAATATAGCATAGAAGAGCTAAAAGTTGAATTTAGGGGCACTGAGATCTCTGAAGGCCGTTGTGAATCTAGACTTTGGTTCTGTATAGCTTATTTCCCATTTATAAAGGACTCTACTTCACAGGCTGTATTAAAGACTGGAGGGCAGGTAGGTACCACAGGTAGATGAGGTGAGTGACGTGTCAACTCAAACTCATTTTTTAATTGTGATTGGACAAATCCAAAATTTTAGCTCTATTTCTTAAAACAAAATAGGGTTTTCCTTAACGTCACTGACTGTCCGTTAGTCTGTGTCAGTGTGTGCTTACTGGCTATGAATGGATATTTGATATTACTAGCTCAGAAAAAAAAGAAAGCTTTGACATTTTGTATCCTGCTGTTTTATTTGTTTCTATCTGCTATTTCATATCTGAAAACACTCCCATCCTAAAAAAAAAAACAAAAAACAAAAAAACCCCCACCAAATTGCTGAGATGTTATCTTGTTTTAAAAACTTTTTTCTTATCCACTTCTCACTCCTTTTAAGACGCTTCCTCTCTCTAATTTTCCAGGTATTTGACAATTTTACAATTGCTTCCAAAAGTAAATAAAAGTTTCCTCTTTCTCTCTCAGCTGGAAGTATTTACCAAGGGTATCTTCAGCGTCTCCTAGTGGTGAGGACTGGGATTTCCCTAGTTTCAAAACGTCCTAAACTCTTTGCTATTACTCTTTGCAACTCTTCACAATCCTAAAAGACCCAGATGCAGAGCAGGAAGGCAGAGAGAAAACCCCGAGGCAAAGGCAGCAGAAATGTCCTCCCCTACAATGTCTCCATGTCTTCAGACATACTAGGAATGATTTAGTAACAGGACTAAGGTTGTACTACCAAAAAGGGGTCCAAAGCGTTCCCTGAGTTTGCCAAACGTGTTGTTATACTCATGCCTGTAAAATGGGAGTGGGACAGAGACAACTAACCAGGTGGTGGGTTCCTGGTTAGTGACTCTTTAGTTGATAGGTCACTACTGAGTCTGTCTGGTGGAGGAGTTTTGCTTCTCTTCCTCTCAGGTAAAAGGGCAGGAATCACAGAGAAGTCCCTGCTAGCCTTTGAAAAGATATTTCTGGGCCTCCTTTTCAAAAGTGCCTAGTGCTGAAGATTGAAATGGTCACACCAGCCCTTTCCAGAGCACGGCTCTTAGGATGCTTCAGAGCCCTTCTTGGAGAAGACATTTCAGACCAGGCTACCATCCTGGCCATGTCTTTCCTGGCTGCAGACAACGGTATGGGGAGGGAAGGGGGCAGCATGAGGTGGATCTCAGTGCCGAGGTGTGACCCCTTTGCCCTGATCTCATGGTTTGGGGATGGTCTGAGACAGAGGTCCCAGGGAGGTCGCCACCGATGGGACACTCCCAGCATCTTCCCGCAGGGCTGTTAAACTTAGCAAATGCTTGAATCTGTCTAAGAGGCTTCAGAACATGTTGCTGCTCTTTTCTGGCTTGCTACAAGCTGTTTCTGGCATCTAAGTGAGCAGACAGCAGCAAGAGAGTGTAGAGATGCCCCAGCTGGAAAATGGGTGCTGATGGTTTGGGGGGGGGGGGGGGGGAAGAAAGAAAATCTCCAGTTATGTCTGCAGATGCAACAGAGAAACTGGATTTACCAGCAAATAAGATGAAAAGTTAGGAGTTGTTTTTTCTGTTCTTGTTTTGATTTGTGTGGTTTTCTTTCTTTCTTTCTTTCTTTCTTTCTTTCTTTCCTTCTTTCTTTCTTTCTTTCTTTCCTTCTTTCTTTCCCTTCCTTGCTTCCTTCCTTCCTTCTTTCCTTCCCCCCCCCCTTTTTTCGTTCCTTGCTTGCTTTCTCTCTTTCTCTCTCTTTCTCTCCTTTTTGAAGAGATGAGTCTTGGGGTTATTCACAATGAAGAGGGCTAGAGTGCACAGCAGCTAAATGATTTTTGTAGCCCATGAAAAAGCTGGCAATGAATTTTAGCTACATTCTTAGATCTCTGCATTATTATAGTAATTTTTTTTTTTCTCCAGTGTTGTAAATTGCGAAGAACTTGAGGTTTTGCTTGTTTGTTTGCTTTTAAGACTGAATTCTGAAATACACATGGGAACATATGGAAAATAAAAGGCACGGGAGAAAAGTGTTAGTTTGCAAGAAAAGGTGCCAAACACGTCTGAAAGGACTGAATTTTTCACTCGGAAATATCATAAACCTGCCTTTGCATGAAAGCCGCCAGCGAGCAGCAGAGGGCGCTGAGCTAAACTGATTTAGTTTAAACTCCAGCCAATAACGCATACTTGCTAAGGCGTAGGATCCGGGAAAGGATATACTTTATGATAAAGACCCATGCTTGCTTTAAAAGGCAGAGAATGACTGAAAGTCCATTAATGAAATATGATCTTTACGAGGTAAATGGCTATTAAAAAAAAAAGGCAGAAATATCATATGAAATGAGAGCAGCATACTTGTTGAGTTAAAGTCGATTTTTTTTCCTGACTTTTCACCAAAGTGACCGTCATGGTGTGGAAGCTCCTTTCCCTCCTGTGCCAGGGGGATAAGCTGTTGGCAGACAGCTAAGTGAGATTATTTGAATATTTAATTCAAGCTCTACATTGCATTTAAAAGTGGCGGCTAAAAGATATATTCCTGCTCAATCACAGCACCGAGCTGCAAACACTGAGCAGCCTAATGAGAAGCTGCAGCTCTCTGCGCCTATACAAATCAAGCGTCGAAATTAGCGTCATTTCTAGAAATGGAAAACGCTTAGCTGCTTGTGACCCCCAGTCGGCGGCTGGAAATGCGCAGAAATCCGGGGGACTGAGCAGCTTTCGGCGGCAGCTGCTGCATTTAGCGAAGCCCCATCAGAGGGCGCCGCTGCCCCGCTCAAGGCCGGTGCGCGGCCGCTGCCCCTCGGCGCCCGGCGGCAGCGGGGCGACTTCGCGGGACCCCGCGGCCGCACAGGCGGGGGGCATCCTGATGGACAAGCAGTGCTAGAGAGAAAAGTCTCCTTTAAAAAAAAAATTCCTATGAAATTGCAACTGCAAGGCTGAGTTGCAATGGCTCTGCTCAGCTCACCCCTGCAAAGATCCGGGGCGTGCGTTGCCAGAGATTGTCAACGCATTCCCCAAAACTGCCGAGAAACGTCTTTTTTTTTTTTTTTTCCCTTTCAGTTTGAAGGTATGCAACTTCTTAGGGTCAGTTTTGAAGACGTGTCTCGCATTTTGAACTCAGTTTATTGAGTATTTCAGATAAACGGATGCAACAACTCCCGTTTGTTATTGATAAAGTAGACAGACTTAAATATTTAAGCTGCAGAGGGGGGGAAATAAAATAAAAAATAAAATAAAAAGGAGGAGAACCTTTGCTCAATTTAATTTTTAAAAAGCTCATTTGAGACATGTATCTCATGTTTTGCAAGTGCGACTGAATCTAACGATTACGGGACTTGAAAATAAGAATTTGCAGCCTCTGCCGTTTTGTGAGCAGGGAACCGGTGGTCGGCAGATCTATTTTAGCTTCTTTCTTTCTCCCCTCCTCCCCCCTGCCCCCAACGCGGAGAGCACATTTAAGTCAGGGTGCCACGAAATGGTAAAGCAGTAGCAGTCGGGAAGCACATTCGCTCTGCCCTGTGCCAGCCTCGCAGAACACGACTCAAAGACTTGAACAAAAAGTGAGGGCAAAGTGGCCCTTTTTGAGCCTGGCGTTTTTCGAACAGGGCCATTCGGATCTGCAGGCGCAGGGCAGCGTGCGTGGCGTGTCCGCACGGCTATCTCCGCACATCCACATGCAAACAGCACACATCCGTTTTCCTTTTCAGCATTTTTTTTTTTTTTACACTATTGCTTCGCCTGCAAAGGTCTGCCCAACCCACTCAAAGATGTGCTCTTTTCTCCTCCTCCTCTGTGCAGCGGTGGCTGCAAAGAGAAGGCTCCGCTGAGAGAGGGGGAAAAAAAATCAACTCGTATCTGCTTTAATAACTCCAGCAAAACCGTTGCCCGGCTCCTCTTGTAATAACTAGCTATTATTTGTCTCTTCCCTTTTGCGGGTTGAGTTTTTTAGAAGAGATATGCGCTTTGAAACGGGGGGAAGGGGGGGCGTCTACAGAGGCTGCGAGAAAGAGGGGTGAATTTACGCTCTGCGCTTTAATTAGGGGCAAAGCAAACAAAAAAAGAAAAGCCCACCCTTCCCACCAGCCAACCAAACAACGCCAGAAGGGTCTTCTTATGAAGTTTTCCTCATTTTAGAGATTATATATATATATATATATATATAATACGTATATAAAAGCGTCTTTACCTGTAGGACCTTTGAAAGTACAAAGGACACCATGCACTTTCCCATAGGATCCCATGCAGAATAACAAAGATTTGTAGGAACCTTACAGACAGAGCTTGAAATTTCCAGAGATAGGACCCTGAATTTAGAAACACCTTCTTTCTCTCTGTCTCTCTGTGTCTGTCTCTCTCTCTCTCTCTCTTTTTTTTTTCTTTTTTTTCCCCCCCTCCTGGTGCACCAGCCCACTGCAAAGCTCAGTTGTTTCCTTTCAGAGGCAGAGATGGGCTCTGCTCGCCTGCAGAATAGGTCGCCTCTTTGCGGTGCAACGTGTTAAAAAGGGACAATGCAAACGAAGGTTTGCCTGGGGGGGGAAAAAGAGAAATAAAGGTTAAAAAATGGTCCAACTCCTCCTCTCCCCTTCCAAACCAAGGGTTAAGCGGGAAACGCACGAATCCAACTATATTTTTAATCATTTTAAGAAAGTAGCTAATCACTCTTCAAATATGTGCGGAGGAGGGTTTGCTACAGTCTTTATTTTTTTTCTTTTTGCAGAGAAAGTGCTCCCAAGTTATAAAATATGCACTCCAAGTCCGAAGTATAAAGCTTTCATATGAAAATCATTAATTTTAGATTTACTCCTTTTAGATTCTCTTTAATGTTCTTGATGAGACGTTGTTTGGGTGTTTTACTGCGTGTGAGACGATAATTTCTGGACATGCAAATAAAAGCATATTGCGTGGGGGGGAAAACATGATATCTCACTGTAAATGATGAATCGCTTAGTACAGAGTCAATCTATTCTTTATTTTAATATAAAGAGGATTGAAAACATATCCATTAATTTCTTCTATCTATCTATCTACCTATCTTCAAAACAGTAGATATATGTACTATATAATATGTATGTATGATCACCATATATCCACGTGTATGTGTGTAGATATATAAAAATATGCACACATGTGCATTTATATAAACTGCTATATAAATTGATCAGGTTTATATATATACATGCATATGTAAAGTATAGTATATATGTGCCTACATATGCATGAAGATATACACATTTTACATGCATATATGTATCAATTTATATATGTGTGTTTATAGGAAAAGTTGTATGTTTGGAGATATATGTGTGTACATGTGTCTGTGTATGTATGTGTGTGGGTGTGCAACTGTGCATATATATATGTCTTTATATGCCTGCATATAAGTCTAAGTCTATATATGTGTATATATGTATATATGTAACCACATATATGTCTGTAGATATACGTAAGTATGTAGCAGTTAATGTTTTTTACTATCCGATTGAGGTTTACTTCTGCAGCCTATTGTTTCAGACAACAGATATAAGTTGCAATGGAAGAGGAACGTCGGATTTGGTGTCTGTCCCCCATTTCCAATTATAGATGGATCATTACAGACAGAGAAGTACTGAGAATCCAGACATCTGCTCTTCACATGAATGCACTCACCTCCTAGAGAACAGCCTGCCATCATGCTCTGGAAACTGGTTGAAAATGTCAAGTATGAAGATATCTATGAGGTGAGTATATAATATGCATATGAGTAAGAGAGTGTATGTATATTTAAATATACTTCTAGCTGTATATAGGCATGACTATATAATATATATCTATATCTACATATACATATAGGCAGCTATATAAACGCACACACCAACACACACAAATATATAGTTAGGAAACCGAGAGTAAATGCTTAAATGCTTATTTATTTGCATATTTGTATTCAGCATGCCAAGTCCTAAACTTTTTTTTTTTTCGCGGAAAAGCTGTTTGATGCGATTTAAAACATCAAAGAAATGATCTGGGGGTTGGAATGAGGCAACTTAAAGGCAAGAGTTTGATTGTTTAGACCTCGAATTAAATATAGTTCGATTAAATATGGACAAATGTCGAGAAAAAAAAGCTGAAAATAGAAGAGAAACACAATCTGGTATTCATAGACTGGATACATGTCTTTTTTTCTTCTCTTGTTTTTCTTGTTTTTTTTTTCCTTTTATTTCCAATTCCAATCTAAGCTCATCCTGAACCTGGATTTTTTTGTCTTCTTCTCGCTTTCACAATCGGATACATTTTTACGGCTTTTTCTACCTATATAACAACAGATACGGTATGCAAGTATACATATATTTATCAAAGGGTACATACATTCTTGCACGTATATGAGCACACACACCCGAATTCACACACTCAAAGCGCAGCTCCGCGTAGCCCGTCGACGAGAAAACTTGTGCGCTTTATTCAGACCTCCGATATTTTCGAGCAGACCGAGAAAAAAAACACATATATAATAATAGCGCAGCAAAAAACACCGCGAAAGGTCTCCTAATTTTGCACGGCGTCACGAACGGCATCTTTTCCGAACGGGCTCGGCGAACGCACGCCGCGTAAGTTAAACGGGATTTGCTCCGAAACGGGGGCAGATGCGTCAGGAAAGGCGTCGGGCTTATGGCTTCCGAATTTATTTTTAATTATTTTTTGTGGTTTGTATTTTCGGGGGACACGCGGGCGGCGGGAGCGGCGGTGCCCGTGGCAGCGGGGCGGCGGGGGGCGGCTGGCGGAGGGCAGGGAGGGCCGCGCCGGCGCTGCCACCCCCGGGGCGCCGGGACGGGCAGCGCCGTCGGGGCCCCCGCGGCCCCCTGCGCACCGCCCCGGCAGCGCGTTTTGGGGCGTAAAGCGGCAAACTCCGGGGCAAAGCAGCGGCAGGGCTGGGCAGGCGCGGGGAGGGGGGGGGGGGAGCACGGCACGGAAGCACCGGCGACCCGCCGGCACGGTGAGGGGCCGCCGGGAGGGCGGCGGGTCGCCCTCCTCCGCCCGGCTCGGCTCTCCGGAGCTCCCGCCGGGCTGATTATCGACGGGAGGCTGGAAAGAGGCAGCAGATGCGGCGTGAGGCGCCGGCACAGCGCGGTCGCCCCCCCCGGCCCGCTCGTCCCCCCCGCCGCCGGCCCGGCCATTGTCCCGCTGCGGCGGCGGGCGCCGGACCCCCTTCCCCGGCCGCGGAGCTCGGGGACCCCCCTTTCTTCCCCTTTCTTCTTTTCTTTCCCCCCCCCTTTATTTATTTATTTTATTTTTTTTTAAGAGGATATTTTTAATCTGGCTTGGCCGCTGTGCGCTTGGTGGACACTCGCGTTTCTAAATTGCTGTGGGAGAGAGGCAGACTCAGGGAGCGGCTGGGTGGGCTGCAGGCATGGTATGCACTAACTTGGTGGGGCTAGTAATGTGCAGAGTTAAAAAAAAAAAAATCCCTGTTTATTTTTATTTTTTCAAGCAGCTAAAGCCTTCTAGGTTTATCTCAGGGAAAAAAAAAAATGTTCCTCTCTCTTCCTCTTTCCGATTTATAATTAACAACACGGTGGTGGGGGAGCCTTAGCCACTTAAACTGACTGTTCTTAAAACAAAAGTGTGTATGTGTGTGTGGAGCGGGGGGGGGGGGCTGCTTTGGGAAGTGTGAGTCTATTTAGGAAGGAACGTAAGTTGAACTTTAACAGAAATGGCAGACAGTCCAGTTGAACGGGTTCCTGCAACATCAAAAAGGTTTTATATCGCCCCTGGCTTTGCCTCGAAACTATAAATTTACTCTCCTTTAAAATTCACTGCATGCGTTTAACTTTTGGGTGAAAATTGGGATATGTGTGTGTGTATATGTATATATTTATTTTTATTCATTTTCACATCGGGCAGGAGGAACAGGATTCGGAATTAAATGGAGCCCAACTTAACCCCGATCCAAGTATTTATTTTGCTATTGCGAATAAGTACGATCTGTAGCATTCAGCAAAAGGGCTTAATCTCCGCTGTAAATAGTTATATTATAATCGCTGCACATTTCTTCTTCCTTCTTTTTAAAAAGGAAAGGATTAGAAAAGCCTATTTTTTCTCATTATTTGTTAAAAAAAAGCTATAAGAACAAAAGCACCAAAGGCAATCAATTTCTCGTATTTGGAATGTATAATTAAATGTAAAAGAAGGAAATACGGTTTTCTTCTTCTTCTTCTCCTTTGCCTCTAGCATTGCTCCATCTCATTTCCTTGCTCCCGACCAGCAGTGTCTACTTTACACATCTTCCTCCGCTGGAGTTAATTGAAGTTATGCCTCTTCCTTGCTAAACTTTTTCCCCCCCTCTCCCTCTCCCCAAACTCTGCCTCTGCCAGCCCCCCTCGTCTGATTACATCGAGTAATTCTCCACTGAATGAACGTCATTTACAATAGTAGGGGAGCTCTCGAGCTGGCTGCCAGCTTCACGCTCCATTTGGTCCTGCATTCTCCCTTTAAAGTAGTCGTGTAATATTAATAGTCATGAATATCAATTATTATGAGGCGGTGTAGAGAAGGAAAGGGAGGAAGGGGTATCGGAGCAGTCTGAGCCTAGCCTTGGGTTGAAGAGGATTGTGTCTGGGAGCTCAAAGGAAAAAGAAAAAAAAAAAAAAGGAAAAAAAAAAGAAAAAAAAAACAGAGAGGGAGGGGTAAATCATATATGTAGATATAGGTTTCCAGGCTCGGTTTTGGGGGCACTGGTCTTTTTTTTTTTTTTTTTTTTTTTTTTTTTTTTGATGGATAGACTTCGAAATCTCTCGAGCTGCTCTCCCGTGTCCAACACGTCCCTTTGCAGATCTCCTTGATATTTTTTTTCCCCCTCCACTTATTAGCATTATCGCCACTATTTTATTTTTAGCTATTACAAGACTTTTTTTATTTCCAGATGTTAGTCCACACCTATTCCGCCATGGTGAGTTTGGATCCATGTTGTACTAGAATTGCATGTTCTCTCTCTCTCTCGATCTGTTGTCTCTCTCCCTCTCTCTCTCTCTCTTTTTAAACGCCTTTGGCTTGGTAATTTAGCACAATAATTGGAGGAGGCTTGCAGCTGCTTCTCCCTTTTTGCATTGTGTGTTCTCGATTTGAGCTAGGGGAGTTTTGGGGGGGGGAGAGCAGGGGGGGGAAAAAAAAGTTTTTTGTTTTTGTTTTTTTTGAGCCATGTGTGCCATTGCTTGTGGGGATTGGAACTACCCTTCGTGGAAGAGATATTTTCTTGTTTGCTTTTAGCCTCGCAGCTTCAGCTCGGTGGAGTTGGACAAAACTCCTCTGCCACCTTTCCGCACACGCTTTCGCCCCCCCCCCCACATGCCCCCCCACACCCCAAAGAGTTTTCGTTACAATGAAACCCCCCCACGCTCCCACCCCGTGCTCCGGAATATAATATCGGAAAAGGAGACAAAAGACACTGGAAGTTGCTGCAGAAATCGTAGCGGCTGGATTTGTTCAATACCGATGTTTCATTTGGGTTTTGTCTGAGGGTTTTTTTTTTTTTCCTTTTTTTTTCCCTAGGGGTGTGCTCTCCTTATACAAAGAGCCCCCCGTGTTTTTGATTTTCTTTTTTTAAAGTCCTTTCCCGGACTACTTCTTACCTCGGAGTCCTCCGAGAAGTGCAACTTTCCTTCTGGTCTTTTCCACGTGAAGATGGGTTGGTGATTTTGAGTTTCAGGACTTCAGCAGAGGGAATAAATAGATGTTTGGAAACTTTAGGCAGGACAAGGGGTGGCTTGTTTGGAGGGTTGGGTTCTTTTGGGGGGGGTTCATTTTGATTTTTTTTTTTTTTTTTTTTTACCTTTGGATTTATTTTGGGGGCTGATGCAGGGGGAATCGTATTACTGGACTGAAGTCACACATCTTACACGCATATGAAACACCAGTCCTACATTTTCAATTATGACATTTAGCATTTCTCCCTCTCGCCCCCCCCAACTCCCCCTTCCTGCTAGTTATTGGGAATAGACACGATCTGGGTGAGAAACGCTGGAATATTTCTAATCCGCGGCGGGGGAGGGGGATACATTTGAACACCGGTTTCCTTTATTATTATTATTATTATTATTATTATTATTATTTAGTTCTTAAGTTTTATTTTGGGGTGGGCGACTTGCTGCTGGGTTTGTGCTTTTTTTTTTTTTTTTTTAAGGTCCTCCTTTTTTTTTTCTTTTTTTTATTTATTTAATTTGCTTTTAGGACCGGCATGATGGAGTGCCCAGCCACAGTTCCCGGCTGTCCCAGCTGGGATCCGTCTCGCAGGGACCCTATTCCAGCGCTCCTCCGCTGTCTCACACCCCGTCCTCGGATTTCCAGCCGCCTTACTTCCCACCCCCCTACCAGCCTCTTCCTTACCACCAAAGCCAGGACCCTTACTCCCATGTCAATGACCCCTACTCCCTAAACCCCCTGCACCAGCCCCAGCAGCACCCCTGGGGCCAGAGGCAGAGGCAAGAGGTGGGATCGGAGACCGGCTCGCTGCTGCCACAGCCTCGGGCCGCCCTGCCGCAGCTCTCGGGCCTGGACCCCAGGCGGGACTACCACTCGGTCAGGAGGCCAGACGTCCTCCTGCACTCGGCTCACCATGGCCTGGACTCCGGCATGGGCGACAGCCTTTCCCTGCACGGCATCGGACACCCGGGCATGGAGGAGGTCCAGGTAAGGCACCGCGCTCCTTTCTCCTCCGCGGGCAAGGCACGAGCCTCCCCCAGGCCGCGGCCTCGCTCGGAGATCATCTAGGGGGGCTTCTGGCAACCGTGTGATGGCTCCCCATCCTTCTCTCGCGCTGGAGACTATAATTTAATACTCCCCTCTTTTTTTCTTCTTCTTCTTCTTCTTCTTCTTCTTTTTTTTAAAGGAGAATGTCATCACGCACAGGCTCTCTTTGGTAAACCCTCCCCTAAATGGAGAGCTAGCAGAACCCAGTAGGAAGACAGGCAGGCAGACACACTGCTCGAAATATTCCACGTGTTTCGAGAGCTGGCAGAGTTCAAGCCGGCCTTTCAAATTCCAGGTATTTCCCAGGAAATAGCAGCTCTCGCTAACCAATTTCCTGCAGCTTAGGGATTTTTGATGAAACTGTCAAGTGACTCTATTCTTCATCCGTGAGGGAGGGGGAAATAATAATAATAATAATAATAACAACAACAACAGCAATAATAATAATAATAATAATAACAATAATAATAATAATGATCAAAAGCAACCACCCGCCACCAGAAACGAGGCAGCCCCCCTTTTTAAATACAGTTCTTAAGGGTAGCACTGATTTTAAATTTGGTCTATTAGCTCCGCTGGGTAACAAAGGAGTTTCACGGGGCTCAAGGCACAGTATTTCCCAGCTTCCCCCCATCCCACGCGAAACTCGTCATCACGTGTTATTTCCTTAAAACAGAAAGGCCCTTAACAGCTTTGGCGCTGGGGCCCTCCGCGCTTCGGTGGCTTGGTTTCCACCTTGCTGGAGGGGGGTAAGACCAGCCAGCTGGGGACCTCGAGCTGGAGGCAGGAGCCTTCAGGGGCCAGATCTTGCATCAGGCTTTAGAAGTCGGGATTTGGGTCCGCTTTTATTCCTTTTTCCGAATATATATATATATGTTATGAAGATATATGTATACATGTGTATTTATATGTATGTATATATATATGTGTGTGTGTATATTCAGACCTGGAATAAACAAAGATCTGGACTACTGGATAATATACGGACTCCCAAGTCAGTCTGCAGAGGGGGGAAAAGGAAGGAGGAAAGAGGAGGCTGAGAAGGATAAAATAGCGGTGCAAAGGGATCATCGTAATAAAAGAATCAGTGGAAGAGGAGCAGAGGGATCATGTCGCGTTGGCTTGCGGGTTTTTTTTAGCGTTTCACGGGAAAATCTCGGAGCTTTGCTGGTGATGAGGACTGGAGCGAGTGCTTTAGAGCTGGGAAGGTTTTTCTGCTTAGATTTCCTCCTGTCTCCCGCGGGTTTCAAAGTTTATTTGCGAGACCTGGGAGTCGTCCCTGGCCTCCTCGGGCAGCATTCACAGGTCCCGTCTCGCCTTCCTGACTCAGGCAAAACTCGCAAGGAGGTCGAGGCGAGTTTTGCCTCGGTGAATGCAGAAAAGTGGCTCTCTCCCTCTCTCTTCCTATCTGTAACTGAAAGACTTAACTAGTGCTTTGATATTTCCACCTTCCCCAAAGGAAGTCCATAACTGCATGCTCTCTTGTCCTTACACTGTTGTGAAGGGAGAGAGAGAGAGAGAAAGAAGGAATGAGAGAGAAGGAAAAGAGAGAAGGAAAAGGTAGAAGGAAAAGAGAGAAGAAAAACAGAAAGAGAGAAAGAGAGAAAGAGAGAAAGAGAGAGGGAGAAAAAGAAAGAAAGAAAGAAAGAAAGAAAAGTGTAAGAGAAAGGAAGAGAAAGAAAAAGAGAGAAAGACAGGGAGAAAGAGAGAAGAAAGAAAGAAAAGGAAGGAAGGAAGGAAAGAAGGAAGGAAGGAAAGAGAAAGAGAGAGGAAAAGAAAGAGAGAGAAAGAAAAAGAGAAAGAGAGAAAGAGTGGAGGGAAGGAAGGAGAAAAAGGGGAAACTCTTCCCGGACACTTCACATAAAGCATCCCCCCTCTCTCTTCCAGGGAAGTGGCCTTTCGGGGCGCAGGGAGCCGCGCTGGCCCCAAGCGCAGCCCGCGGGGGTCGCCCGAGCCCCGTGGCCGCTCCGCGGTGCCGCCGGGGGCCTCGGTCCCCCCCGTCCGGGCTGCGCTGAGCAGGCAGCGCCGGGCCCTGGGGGAGCAGCCCGGGCCCTGGTTTGCAAAAGTTTGGTCTCAGGCTGGGGGAGGAGGGGAAGAGAGAGAGAGAGGGGAGAGAGGGTGACCCAAGCAGAAACACGTGAAGGGAGAAGTGTCCAACTGCAAGTTAGCACAAATAGAGGGAAAGGTAGCCCAAAATTCACCCCTATCGCTGAACATTTTCTATTCCCCCCCACCCCCCATTAGTGACAGATGAAGTTGGGCAGTTTTCCACCCTGGTTTTTAACATAGATTTGTCGTAGGCGCACTGCTCCAAGGAGCATATATGCCTATTATCCATAAACACCAGAGACGATTTCCAGGAATGGTCCCAGATCGCTTTTTCTTTTTTCTTTTTTTGGTAGTCTTCTAAAAAGTTGAACCGATATCTAGGTAGATAGATACAGACGCATATGTCTTCTTTAACTTAGGCGTCTCTGATTAAACAATGTCACAAGGATGGGCTGGGCTGACAAGGGAGAAAGAGAGAGAGAGAGGGAAAAAAAAAAAAGGAGTGCGTGACAGAAAGAAGCAGTGGTTATTGTATAAACACCGAATCCAGGCCATGTGTAACCCATTGTCCGGGGATATAATTAAGTGATTGTAACACGAGAGCGCTCTGTTATGGTAAACAGAACGGATCGTATTGTCATTGCTGCCCCTTTCGAGAGGAATTTCCAGTCTGCAGTTTGCAACCGTGCAGCCAGGGAACGGGGAAGGGAAAGAGCTCCTTAGTGAAAACCAGTCTGCATCATCTAGTAGAGACGCTGAAAAACACCACTGCAACCCAGGATTTTTTTATTATTATTTTATATACATATATATATATTTTTACTTAGCGACTAGGCAAAGTGTGGTTTGTGGGTCTTATTAGGACAAAGCTACTATAAAGAAAAATCTGCAGGGGAAGACCCAGGTGCTTTAGAGCCTTTGGGGGGGGAGGGAAGAGATTAAACTCTTTTTTTCCTTTCTCCCTCTCAGATATTTTCCTAGCTGTTGAATGAGGTATATATGATTTATAGGTAGCTCTGTACTACTTGGCTGCTGGAGGAGGGGAGGGAGGGGAATCTTCCTCTCTGGATTTTCTAAGTATATCTAGAAACGCATCACCTCTCCCCTCCCTGCACGCACACCTCCACTCCTCCTCTCACCCACACACACGGCAGTCACCGCCTCTGCGTGCTAGGTAGCGAGCTGGAAAGTTAAGCTGAACCAAAACACCCAAGTCTCTTCGAAAGTAACCCCTGGTATCACTTTTAACTAAAGAAGTCTAGTAATTAAAAGTCTGAGTTGTTTTTTCCACGTTTCCGCATGCAGTCCTAATTAAATCTTTACGATCCTCTCTGTGACTATTAACTGCCAGCATGCTGAGCGAATATCCTGTACAAAAACCCAGCAGGAGGGCGTAATTAGATAGAAAATCAGACAGGAGTCTTCTCATTAACTACAACAACTAACCCACGTTGCTGGCGGAGCGAGCGGAGGGCGCGCACGGAAAGCGTGGGCAGCGCCGGGTGCCCGGGAGAGGAGGGAGCAGGAGGGAGAGGGAAGATGGCGTTTCGTGTTTCCCTCCCCTGCCGGGCCACCGAGCGGCGAGCAGGCTGCAGGATTCGTTCCTCGTCCCTCTTTGGTGGCTGCTAAGGGGGAGGGAGGGAAGCCTCCGTAATTTTCTTTTTTGTGCC
Source organism: Apteryx mantelli (assembly GCF_036417845.1). Classification (NCBI taxonomy): domain Eukaryota; kingdom Metazoa; phylum Chordata; class Aves; order Apterygiformes; family Apterygidae; genus Apteryx; species Apteryx mantelli. The sequence goes on along the minus strand of NC_089980.1, from coordinate 135,287,785 downwards.
CTTTAGGTACGTAGCCTATCGATTACGGGGGAGACGCGCAGGCACGCGCAAACGCACGCCACGAGGAGCCACTCGTGTGTGTGTGCGTGTGCGTGTGTGTGTGCGTGTGCTCAAGGAAAATGAAAAGAAAGGACAGAGCTCGAGAAAATATTGGTCCGTCACATTGTTGTTGGGGGTTTTTTGCTTTTTTTTTTTTTTTTTGGTGCGCCTTTTGGAGATGTAATTTCCTCCTAAATCATATTCCATCCTGAATGTCTCTCTGCTGAGCGTAGGGAGATAAGGGCTGGAGCAGGAGAAACTCAGCCACTCAGCGTAGCAAAGATAAAGTTAAAGTAATAGGGAAGAAAAGCTTTGCTTTGCTGTTAAGAGGTTTTTCCTTATCAGGGAAAAAAAAGGAGAAAATTCTCCGAATAGGTAATAATCCGGAAAAAAACAAAACCTCAACTAATGATCAAAACAGAGAGAGAAAAAAAAAAAGAAAAGAAAAGAAAGCTCAGATCCTCCTTCTAGCTGGAATCCAGAATCTATCCTAAAACGGAACCTGTCGTAATTCCTACCGTGAATTGTTCCTATGACATCTCTGCTTTGTAGGAGATGGTTTTGCTGTGCCGACCGCAGATTTAGCGGCAATTTTTGTGTACTCGTTTTTTTGTTTTTTTTTGTTTTTTTTTTAATGGCAACTTCATGTTAAGGAACGAAACATTTGCTCTGTCCTCCGCGTCCGTCTTTGTTCTCTCCCTTCCTAAAGAAGTTAACGCCGTAATAACAGGTGTGCTCCCCACGGGGCTGAAAATAACACAATAATAATGATAATAATAAAAAGGTTGAGAGGGAAAGCGGGAGACTTCTTCTAGGCAGCCAGTTTAATAGTTTAGGCTTTTGCTAATGTGCGACCCCGGCCCCCCCCCTCCCGCCCCCGCACACTGCCGCCCCCGCAAACTCAGGCCCTGTGAGCAACCCTGGGAGCTGTAAATCTCTTTCTGCTCGTACCCTATACGATGTGGGCGTTGCGCTGCACTCCGAAGTGCTCAGGCTTTAATTAAAAGTCCATAATGTAAACTATTATATATAAAAAGTAAATGGCCCTTGAATTATTAAGATGTGGCGGGGTTAAGCAAACAAACAAAACACAACAAAAAAAAAAGGGGGGGGGGGAGGGTGGGTGGGAAAAGGGGAGGGAGAATTTAAGTTGTCCTTAATCGTGTTCATTTATGCCATGCAATAGATCTTACAGATGTTGCCAAATTACTAGGTTTTCAAAGAAAGAAATATAAAGCTTTATCGAATGCAAAAAAAGTCTATGCAACATCTACGTTTTATAAGATAACAAAACCAGTATTGCACCCCATATGCTTCACACCTCCTTCTTTATTAGAAAACTATATAATTTGTAAGAATTTCATTTCCTTGTCGATTTGGTGGGAATAATAATAATAATAGCAATAATAAACCCCTCCTCCCCTAGTGAATTAATATAAATGGAAATAACAGAAACGCCAGTTTGGAATGACATGATTTATGTACGCGATTCTTTAATATCCAGTCAATTTGAATAGTGATGTTTTTATATCCACAGTCAGTTGAAGATGCCAATAACAGCGGTATGAACTTATTGGACCAGTCTGTCATTAAAAAAGGTATGGATTATTCCAACAAGCTAGACAAACTTTTACTGTGTAGCAATATCTTCATGATATATATATTTTTTTACTTTGGGGCAATTAATTTATCCGGGAAGCAGGCATACACGGCAGCAAGATGAATAGCTGTTTGGGGTCGGTAGATAGAGTGAAGGGAAAAGGAAAGACATGGGAAAGGAGAAGCGGGTCCCCCCCCGCCCCCCCCCGTCCTGCACTCGGATTAATCACACCTAATTGCAAATATTTCTTTGCGCTGTTGCCCATAGCAGTTCGAGTAGGAAAACACGCTCCCCCCGATGTGAATTTGCCACCTTGCTCGCAAATACCCCCCCCCCCATGCCCAAACGCGGTTTCCACGGGCCCCCTCCTTCCCACCCGGCTTTTACCGCGGGAAGGGGGCTGATCCCCTTTGGGGTTTTCATGCATTTCCCAGGCGATTCAGGCGTGCGGGGGGGGGGAGAGAAATGCACGCCGGTGGAAAAGCAGCCTCGGCTCCTTCCCCCCCCCCCTTCTTCCAAGAATCCCCCCCCCCTTTCCACATGCCCTCCCCCTTTTTTAAAAAAAAAATCTTTCTACATACGCGTGCATGATTTAGTGCAACTGCAGCCTCACCCCATACTGTTAAAGGGAATGTGATATTAACAAATGTTTGCAGTCTCTTGTACAGCTGTAAGCAAAATAATTAACTAATTAAACTAATTAAATGTAATTACAATAACTCATTTTGGGCGTATTGCAGCTGCTTAATTTTTTTTTACATTTCTCTGACAGTCACTCGAAGATGCTTGGCGATTAGTGTTGTGTTATGCTGATAGACATTAAACAGATCACACGCTGCAAATGTAGGGAAAGCTATCTTTAATTATCTAAGGAGTTTCTATTTCTAGATTCAATTTTAAGTACCAGAGATGAGAGTTAGAAATGCTGTCCCTTATGTTTACTATCAGCAGCACTTATCGCCAGGACCTTGTTATTTGTCAAATGCGGAACTATTAAGCTACAGATAGTTGAATAGAGATGATCTTCTAGAAGGCAAAGAAAAATAATAGGGAGGGTGTTTATTTAAAATGTACTGAAGGCACCATGAGGTCCTTCCGTTTATTTATTGTTTTTATTTAAATCCTCGGGTACGGTCGCACACACGCATATACACACAGTGAAGTTCTAGTCGTTTGAGGAAGGATAGATGAAAACTTGCAGATCATTTGACAGCATCGTTTATGACCACCGGTTGAAAAGACCAAGGATTTTTCGAGAGAGGAAAAAAAAAAAACCTTTAAAAAAGTTGTCTTAATGCAATCAGTTTGTGTTGTAATTAGTTTTTAATGGAATGAGCTCAGTCTGCATGTGATCGGTAGGTTTCGTGCTTATGGTCTGTAACACGGCGGCTTCTGGTTGTATTTTTTCCCTTTTTTCCTCTCCCTTCCAGTCCCTTCTCCGCCCCCCCCTCTCCCCCCCCCCCCCCCGCCCGCTTGATAGCTCATACACGACGTTTCCTCTTGGGTGTATTTGATTAATTGGTGGTTGATTTGTGGTCGAGAGACTTCTTTTTAACGTTGGTCCGTGTTGGCATTTTCGTTTTGCAATTTGTTATTCGCAGGACGCTCTGCTGTATTGTGTGCGATCACCCAGTCAAAAATAGCCTTTTTTCCCCCCTCTCTCCCTGCCTGTGTCTCTCCCTCCTTCAAATGACGAGGAGAGCAGAGACATCTAATGTGCATGCTGACTGGTACGGTTAGGTAGGGAGTATCACGCGGTTAAATTTGTCAAATTAAGATTTGAATTATAATGATTATGGGGAAGCTATTGGGTATAGATCGAGAGGCGCTTGCTGGGCCTGGGCGTTGGAATCGCTACAGTTACAGCAGCTGCCACACGCAGAGACCCAGACACACATATAGGTGGGATCACATGTGGGGACCTGCAGCTAGCGGAAGAGATACTCTGAGTTCTAACCCTGATGAACAGGATACCTATGCACTTTGGAAATAACTAAAAAGCTACTGGCGTTCGCTTGTAGCTGTTTTAAAGTCCCTGGAGCAGTATTTGCTTCCTTAGAGGTAATGCTAAGCTCTAAGGAACTTTTCAGCAGAAAGGCATGTTGTGAGCTGGGTTTCTTTTCGAACAGCGAGTTTCTTGGGTGCAAAGGAAGAGAAACGTGCAATAAGCAGCAGGGCACATTTGTGGCAGACAATATTTAATCTGAACGAGAGAAGGAGCAACCCAGAAAGGGTTCAGCAGGACTTTCTCTTTGTTTTCTACACTTTGCAGCTGTAAGGATGTACTCTGAAGTAACGATAAGTTATTTAAACTCTGTAAGTCACTGTTGCAGGCAGATGACACAGATAAATAGACAGTCAGATAGCTATTGATTGATTTTTGTGCAGTGCAATACTCTTCGTGATAAATATTTTGTAGGTTGAAGGGGGCCTATTTCACCAAAACCTAGTTTAGTGTTTCAAATGCTGTAATAAAAATGTAGTGGAAAAAAAAAATATGATACAGACCTAAAGCATAAACTTAATTATGTCTTCCAGCCTATAAGTGTTTACTTCTTTATGGTCTTTCTGAGGCCTGCAGAGGGAATCATCCATCTATCTATCCATCTATGTAGAGATGCAAAAGGACTGCCAAAAATATTAAGGAGATTATATAGGGACTCATATATAGCTATCAATTTATCTTGCGCATCGATCCCACACAATAGATTATAGATACGCGGTCTCTTGTTATGTTTGCTATCTGAGCTTACTTGACATTTCTGAAGTAATTTAGTTAAGAGGAAATGAGTTGTTCCCAGTAGAGAGAGCAAACGAGTGGAGTGAAGGTAGCCAGCGTGATAAATGGCTCTTTCATTTGGAGATCTCCAGAGCTCGTTTAAGGCTAATTTTCTGTATTAGCCCCCTTTGAGCTATTAATGCAATAGGCAGGGACCGTGGCCCCTCGTCTCTTAGCTGCCCCATTAGAGCTAGCATTAAGCTACCAAGCCTGAACTCTACTGTGGTGGCGGTGGTGGCGGTGAAATAATGAAAGGTGCTTTTTAAACCCTCCTAATCTAAACTGGCAGAGGGTGGTTAATACGATTTGAAGGGGGCTGGTCAATGAACAATCAATAAACTAATAATGAGAAGGATGCGGTACATTAGCAGTCTAAAAATCCAACGAGACATTAAAAAATCATCGTTAACTCCTAGCCCCATTAAGATTTGGGTGGCTGAAGTGGGAGGGAGGGAGCCAGATAAATCATCGAGATGATAATAATCATCAAGAGCATTAATACCAGATTTAACTCGGCTTTAAGAGCTTACCGGCTACATGTTTTGAGGCCTTTCCTCGATTTCTGCTGAAACGAAGGGAAGGTTTTCCGCACGTCAGGAATAAAAGATCGGGTCCCCTTGTCAACTGCTCATCTGAAATTTGTTTGGCGCGGGCGATGGCGAAATAAGTTGTCGTCTTTCAAAATCCTGCGTGGCCCGAGTCCAAAGTTAATTTTTTGTGACTCTGGGGCACAGTCAGTGACCTTAAAATTATCCTGATGTATTTATTTACTTTCAGCTCTCTCTGTAGCTTGTCGGTGCGCTCACGTCTGAGTTAGCACGAAAGACCGTTTTAACCCTAATAACTTAAATCATTGTCTCCTTGCTTACACACGCGCTATTACTAGCATTATTTTAAAGAAGCATGTGAAAAGAGGTGTCCTAGCATTTTCTTTTAAAAGCGACTCTTAATCGTATAGCATGAGATTGCTCCCCACCCCCTTCCTGAAGTATCCAGCAGTAAATGATTAACTGAAAACCACCCTGGCCACAGGCTTTCAGGTGACAGACCTGGGAATCAAACGGTGCTTCAGAGATTGCGCTTCGGTGTCACTGTGTCGGGTACCTTTTCCTGGAAGGCTGCCGGAACGTTGTTGTCACCTTTAATTTAATGCAAAACAGTTTCGAGGGAATACATTTCACTTGGAAATTTCCTCCTGGCTTTCGGGGCAAAGGGGCTGCGGAGGAGGAGGGGGCGGGAGGAAGAGGAGGAGGAGGAGGAGGAGACGAGCGGCAGAGGAGGGAAGGGAGCGTGAATACCCACTTTCTGTGCGCGTTCGTTAAGAAGAAAATAAGAACCGAGTCTTTTAGTGGCAAAAGGGTGACACACTGTCCCTGGACTCCTAGGTTTGTCTACAGAGCCAGACCAAATCAGCAGTAAATACAAAGCCTTGCTGTTATGATGGACAAAGAGCTTTTGGCTCGTTTCGGGCCCGATAAGTAGCTCCCAAGATGTGAACACAGCAAGCTGATAACTAATTAGTAATAAGTTTCTCCATGGCATTTTAGAAAGAGAAACATTTCTTTTGACTGGTGGATTGATTGATTGATCGACTGATCGGCTCTCACGTTGTTCTCCAGGTTTACCGCAACGACGTCCACAGATTAGAGAATCGTTATTCCGCTATTTTCGGGACGTAATGATTCTTTCTGCTCGTTTCGTTTTTCGTGCTCTTGACATGCCCTTTTATTCCCATTTCTTCTTGTGCGTGTGCATCGGGGCGCGTTTTCACGCGTTTGTGGTGAGCAGCCCAACAGAGAACCGCCACCACCACCAAAAAAAAAACAAAAACAAAAAAACCCTCACAGCCTAAGACTTAATGTATGCACAGAAAATTGTAAACATGTAAAGAACTGAAAGCTTCACGCTGAGTTTCGCCATGCTCCATTTCCCCACCATTTCCTGCTGTCGTTTTAAAGCGATCTCACTCATCTAGAGATCCCGTTTGCAGGAACAGTATGCTTATAATTACTAACAAATCAAGCGGCTACTGTTGCTCTCCCGGTTTATTGATAAGCTGAAGAGAAATGGAAGGGGGAGAAATGACAAAGAGATTGAAAGTAACCGGAGGAAAGGAAAAAAAGAGAGAGGAAAAAAAAGAGAGGAACAGAGAGAGGGTGAGAGTGAGAGAGAAAGAAGAAGAAAGAGAGAAAGAGGGAGAGAAGGAGAAAGGAGGGGAAGATTTTGGAAGGGGGGATTGTGAGAGCGCTCACGTACACTCGCCGAAAGGAGTTTAGGAGTGAAAGTAAAACAGCTCCTGCTGGGGACAACAAGAACTATATAAATGGGATAAAGTTACCGTAGGGGTAGTGGGGACGCCGTGTATATACGTGTGTGCTCTTCTGTATCATTACAAGTTACGGCAATCCCTAACCACCCGGGAAAGTTGTCAGCGACTAAAAATACCCTGCGCATTACAGTTTATCAGAGTTTACGTGCACGCAGGGATCTGACACATGCAGCTGCACACACGGACGTGGGTATTTGTTCACCCACCAAAACCTCCGCGTCGCATTAGCTCTGGTACTGGCTGGTCTCTATCTGAAATGCTATAGCCATGCTAAACATATAGATATGATAAAGATAGAGTTAATTCATTCCGTGGCAAACAAAATTTTTTAAGGAAGTATTAGGTAATTTACAGAAGATACAGAGGATAGATAGAATACATCTCTCCGAAGCTATGAAATTGCAATAGTTATGCTTACACCGCCTGGCAAGACTCTCAAATGGGCTTAGAGTTATTAGACTCCAACTGCTCGGTATGTTCATGTAGTCGTTTTTGGTGAGCCACTGGTAAGAACAAAAGCTGAAGAGTGCTCAGCATCGCAGGGAAGGCAGCCAGCCTGCTTACCAAAAGCAATTTGCATGGAAAAAATATCGAACACGTGAAAAATCCATATTTCAAAGGTTAACTAATGTAATAAGTGCTCCAAAAGCGAGCGAGGTGAGATATATTTAAGCATTACACGGGGACCTCTCTCTCTCTCTCCTTAGTGAGTTTAGACTAAGATCAGATGTTCTTGGAATTGCTGCCTCTTGTTTAATTTCTCAGTTCACTGGACAGTGACCTGATAAACTGGGCACTAAATATAGCCCCTGTAAAGGTGTACTCGAACCAGCGAGCCTGTGTGCTTGTCCGAAGAAAAATGCCAGTCATGAAAATATCTCTGTTGTGGCAGTGTTTTAATCTAACTCTTTTTTTTCTTTTTCTTGATTTTTTTTTGCACTCGAATGACGCTGCAGAACAAAGTACATGAAATATGCGACACACACACACAAACATATAAATATATATGTTTCATGGGGGAAAGAGACAGATCCTTTTATTTTTGAATGCCAGTACTGCCTCTGATACCCCAAAGGAGTCTCTTTCTATAGCATCAATGGCAAAATACCTACTAATGGCAAGAAAAGCAGGAGCGGGCCTCTAACTCTTTTATAACTGTTTCTGTGCCGATTTCAAACCATTTGAAACCGCCTTTATGAGCTGTATAAAACGCCCAGCTAAAAATAATAGAGAAATAGGAATCCATTTCACTTTCCGATTCCCTGAAGTAAAGCCACTCAAAATAATTTGTTTATACTGGAGACTATATACGAGGCATACGAAGCAATATGTATATCTGAAATCTACTTGCCTTTTGGTTTTTCGCTGTTATAGAGCTTTTATTGTGGGGGTCTGGTCTGGCGGTAGGAAATGATCTGTAATAAAAACAGTGAAACACGGTTGTGTCTATTCCATACACTGAGGTTATAAAATTGGCAATTGCCCAGTAGTTAGCACTTGGTAATATATTAGGATACCCGATCTTATTGTTTAGCAGCTCCAGACGACTTAAATATCCCCTCAGCCCTAATGGTTTGATTCTCCAGATATGTTGCAAATAAACAGGGCTTTTATTGCTTAACTGACATGTATTATAACTACCTAAATAGCTGGCATATGTGCATAATAGAACCCTATTATTTGCCGAATTGGTTTTGCAATTGATTGAGTGAAAAGGGGAGACTGGGAAGCAGGATCTGCTCCGCGAGGGTGTGTAATCAATTAGTCTTCTCCTCTGAAATATGCCCGCTAGACTGCCACTAGACTACCACCAGCGAATCTGCATTTTAGGAGTACACTTTCTATACGGAAATGCACGTTGCAGCGATTCTAAAAGGAAGCAGCAGTAGCAGCTGTCAGCTCTTATTAACTCCTGCATAAAACATACCTTAAGTACGGTTTGTTATCAATTACTCGCAGAAATGAAACAACTGGGAAAATGCAGCGAGGCTCTCTATAAATTAAAGTGATTGGCTGATTGATTAGAGCACCTGCTGTAAATCATAACAGTTACACACAATTATGAGGGAGCTGTTTAAGTTCATTTGTAAACAAAATTCATGTCACCAGGGGATTGCTCTCATTTTTTGCTTTAGCCTTTTTTTTTTTTTTTTTGCTGTTGTTTATTTCTAAGTGTGTCTGTTTGCTATTATAGGAATTAGCTCATTATAATCCCCTTGGTTGCTCTTAAAATAACCTTACTAGTTTCTCAAATAAATTAAATATTTTGTTTTATCGTGAGCAGAATAAAATGTTTTCATTTTTGCTTTGTTTTTGCTTTTGCTTCCTTTAAATATGTGTTACAGTAATTAGATCAGCTTTATTCAGGGACATGAGAGTTCCCAGTACTTTATGGATAGTACAATATGATCAAGATGGTGAATGCTATGGTTATACCAGTTTTTTTTTTTCCTGGCGATCATTTTTCTGAACTAAAAGGTTCATTTTGTTTCATAAACCAGACTTAATAAAACCACAAAGCAATAACAGAGCTGTCTTCTGGTTGCTGTATCCTCCAGCCTCGATATTTATTTAAGACAGAATCTCTCTTAGTGCGGTGAATTTTTTACTAGTTCAGCAAGAGAAATAGTAGAAAAATAAGCAAAAGTAGCAAGTTTTCCTTTTTTTTTTCACCTTCATCAATGTGCCAGGCGCTGTCCATTGTACAGAAAGGCATTAGAGGGCTCTAGGCAAGCCTAGATCCGAAACACGAAGTTGGTGCTTACACGGTGTATTGTATCTCCTCATGATGAAGCGAGGCATGCGAGCACGACCCTGTTGGCCATCCCTGGTTCTTGGGGCACTTTCCTAGAGGCCTGGTGGAGCAGCACCCCCTGAGGTGGCTGGAGGTAGCAGGAGGTTGAAAATCCCCTTTCCTTTCGCGGTGCGTGTCAGAGGCAGTGTGGTTAGCTGTGCTCCCTCGTGGCGTGATGGTTCATCTCTCCCCTCCTCCCCTTTTTCTCTCTCCAGTTCCGGTTCCTCCAAAATCTGTTACTTCTTTGATGATGAATAAAGATGGCTTCCTGGGTGGAATTTCAGTCAATACCGGCGAGGTGTTTTGCTCCGTACCTGGCCGCTTGTCTTTGCTTAGTTCAACCTCAAAGTACAAAGTCACTGTGGGAGAAGTTCAAAGACGCCTTTCTCCTCCCGAGTGTCTCAACGCGTCGCTCCTCGGAGGAGTGCTCCGAAGGTAAGAGGCCGAGGCGAGCGGGTGTGTGGGCATCCTTGTCTCTACCATAAGTGCTTGGCCATCAGGAAAGAAGATCTCGAATATGACTTGATCTTATTACCTCAGCAGGATGTGCACGTGTGTGTAATGCCCAGCCTCGGGTAAAAAAATATCCTGTTTTGAGGTATTGAGACGAATGTCTGAAGGATAGAGACAGATGTGGCCGTGTACTTTTTTTGTTAAAGCAGCTCAGAATGGAAGACGTTTTTGATCCCTGTACATGCACACAGACACCTTCTGTCTTCTTTCCTTCTCCTCCTTCTTCTTTCTTAGCAAACGGATTATAAGATAAAATGCCACCGTGGGCGTGTGGAAGTTAGATGTTGCGTGATGGACCTGATGTATTTCAGGGACAAGACAGTATATTTCCCAGATAACTGGAATCTGTGGGGCTTCCTCTATATGGCAATAACCACGAGGCAATTAACAGGGTGCCACGTGGGACGTCACTGAAGTTGGCAGGGAATTAATAGGAGAATTGTTAAGTAGTTAAGTATCTGGTTAAAGAAAAGTCATCAACAGAGAGCTTTGAAAGTCAACAACTTTCATCTAGAGGAAGGTTGCTGGTGGAATTGTTCAAGGTTGGTCTTGAGGCCTATGATGTTTCCACATTTGTGCAAATCACCCACTAACGTGCTGGTGAACTGTGCGGAAGACCCCAAATTAATTGACGTTTATCTGAAGAAAAGGAGTAGCAAGGCATGTCCTGGCGGCCTGGTTGCCATTTCTTCATGTCAAGGGAGAAGTCATGTATTTGGGTACCAGCAACAAGAATTTAAGCTCCGAGATCATTGCCTGGAAAAAAACAGGAAGACAGGCCTTTACGTTCTTGATAGTGACTGAAGGACTGTGAATTGCCAGTGTGGTTTGTCTGTGAGAAAGGTGAGATAAGGATATATCTCCAGTCAGAAAAGGGAAGAAGTCATGATGTGGTATAAGGTAACAGTTCAGTAGCCAAAGGAAGGCTGAGAGGGGATAAGACTTCATTTCCTACCTGGGAGGTGTATGGCAGGCTGGAAGACCAAGGATAACACCCGGACAGGAACAAATGCATATAAATTGGCCATGAATAAATCTCAGGTGGCGTTTGAAAGCTGTTAATCTTAGAGCAGTAGAGATCTTGCCAGCTACCCTATAGCAGCCGTTGAGCCACATCTTTTCTAAGTTGTTTTTAAACGAAACCTGGGCAAAGTCTGTTATCACAGCAGGGGATCCGGCTCCGTGTCTGGAGCCGGGGGGGAGGGGGGGGGGGAGTCCTGCTGCATGCACGGTCACTCATCCTAAAATGCAGGTGAGACGTAGGGTCTCCTTAAATAGATGCACTTCCACGTGAGTTCTGTAATCAGTGTTCAGCTGTGATCCGTGCCAGTGGAAGAAGCGGGGATTTTTACTTACAGATGCCAACCGGTCTGCTCATTCCGTGTAACTGCAAATGGAGCAGAGAAAACATCTGAGAGATACACTGTAGAAAATATAATTATCAAGGTAAAGAAACATCATTACTGAACTTCAGTGGATTTCTGGAGATGGCCCAAGTCGTAATCATTGGCTGCTGCTGACTTCAGTTCCTATCTTGAGTCTGAGTTTTAGACAAGCTTTTGGTTCAGAGCGAATGAAATATGAAAAGCTTCTCTTTTGCAATTCTGCCATTTATTACTATTTGCTTTGATATAAAATAGTGAGAAACCAGGTTGGCTTCTCTGTCACTTCTGATTTCCTTCCGCTAAGTGTGACTGTTAATTTTATTTATATATATTTATATATATATGAATGAACTATGAAGGATTTGGGGTGGACTCTGATTCCGGTGTCAAAGCTCCCACTGGTTTCACAGGTGGCAAAATTTCACCCCTGGGGCTTTACTCTCTGGGTACATATCTATAGGTGTGCAAACAATAGTTCTGTATTTCCCATCTATAGCTCACTCATCCCTCTGTTGTCCTTATCTGTAACCTCGGGCAGATCTTCAAATCTTCCTTCAGGCAATGCTTTATATAGCGCACTCGGCTTTTAGGTGTTCCTCCCAGTAGCCCAGCATTGGCTTTGCTCACACACACACACGAAACAGTTCCAATAGTTTCATAAATGTTTTTCTCCTTTTCTGTTTATCCACGGACACACACGCACATTACATTCTCCCTTAGAGCCCTTTAGATTTTTTTTTCTCGTTCTTCTTTCCATTTTGACTCTTTCCTAGAATAACTGAGGATCTAGCTCTCACCCTCTATCTTTCTGCTCATCTCTACACTCCACCCTAACGCATGTTGGTGTCGTACAATAGCAACCCAGTTGCCGCCTTCCATATCAGGCCCCTGCACAGTAATTATTGCTGTTTGGCATTATTTGATTTCCCTGGATAAAAGGAGGAGAAAAGCGGGCTCGTCCCCACTCCCACCCCTGGGAGAAATTAAGCAAATCTCAGCAAACTTGAGGAGAAATCCACACGCACGAAGTGCTAACGTCGAGCGAAAAACCCTCCCAGGCTCCACTGACTGCTCAGACTAAACGTTTCTTCCAGGAACACTGCGGGGTTAATCACAATGTTAATTTCTTTGCAATTCTAGAGCCAAATCGAAAAACGGGGGGAGATCTTTGCGAGAAAGGCTAGAAAAAATCGGTTTGAATTTACCAGCCGGCAGGCGTAAGGCCGCAAATGTCACTTTACTCACCTCCCTGGTGGAAGGTAAGCAGGGGACCGCCGTCCCCGTCCTCTCCCTCTTGCCTGCTCTCCACTCGCGCCCGACACTTTGCGAACCCCCAAAAGTTTCGGGATCAGGTGGGAAATCGCTGCGGAGGTGAAATTCAGGGCGGGTTAGGATGCCTAAGGCCAACACGCGTGAGGAACCCATCCCCCCCCCAAATGAAGTCCCTGGCCTGGGAGGGGGTGGGAGGTGGAGAAGGCATTGGTTCCTCTTGGTGGCAAGCATGAGGATCTGTGTGTGTGTAGGTGTGTAGGTGTGTGTGTGTGTGCAGGACAGTCCCCGCTCCTCATTGCTATTAATTACCAGGCTGCGTCCTCCGCCTCTACTCCCTGCTCTCGCTAATTCGCTCCTCCCGAGTTTATTTATGGCAGATGCCCACTGCCGTGTGCTCACGGAGGAAAAAGGATACAGACCCCCTCGTTGTTTCGGCAGAGGAAAGAAATCGGAGCATTTTAGCAGCTGCAGGGTGCAGGTTACCTTAGGGTGACTAGACGTGAACAAAGAGACGAGCTCTTCCCGAGGAAGGGAAGCGGGAAGGAGAAGCTGGAGTTTTAAATGGTTTCAAGCGAACTAATGCCGTTTTGGCGTTCGGCGCGTTTCTTTGATTTATCGTTACCGTATTGAAGAGTAAAATCGAGAGCCGCTAATATGCTTAGGATATGTGCGTGCGTTTATGCTAAGAAAAGTTGGACCTTCTCCAAAAAACATAACCAGAATAGTATGGATGTAATTATGAATTACATGTATCTACATTACACAGACACACCGAGAGGCGCAGAAATAATCCGGTTATCTCTTCTGCATATAAGCATGCACAAACATCTGCGCTAGATATTAACTTTTCAGCTCTTTTTGGTTGAGTTATGCGAGTGCTAAGACCTCATGCAGAGATGAACCCAGGCCCCAAAGGGCCGGTGGGCACCGACTCCCCCGACTTGCTGTCGGCATATGGCTTGCGCCGAGTGCGCTAGGGGTCCGGGGGGTCCGGCTATGGGGTACAGATGCCACCAACCGTGTCAAGTGTGCAGCATCGCCTACCTCATGCTACCCTCCTCTGATTTACCTCCAAACCAACAGTTTACCTTAAAAGAGCTCCCTCCTCGCGGACCAAGCTGCACCCGCTCGGGCTTTAGCTCGCTTTCTGCCTCCGGTTCAGGATTTAGCATCGCTGTTACGCTTTTGCCTGTAGCCAAAATGCTGCCTCCAGCCCCGGGCGGGATGAGCGGCCTGAGCGCAGCCCAGGACGGGGCTCCGCTGCCCCGAGCGGCCGCGGAGCCGAGCCCGGTGCCCCTTCCTCCATCAACCCCTTTGGCGCTTAGTGAGAAACCTCGGAAAAGCAAGATGACGTGGTACCGCAAGTCCTGATCGTTAAAAATAGTGCGGTCCTAGAGTTATTATATATATCTGTTTTGCGTGTTGGAAATCTTTCCCCTGGTCCCTCAGGCGGTGCTTTAAAGGGTTTAGTGCTTTATTCTAGAGGGGGTGAGCTATAATCTGGCGGAATCCCCCTAGAATCTGAGGGGTGGTTGTGTTTTTTTTTTTTCCCTTCTCTTCTTCTTTTCCTCCTTTCTTCAGCTACTGTGTCTTCTTCTTGTGCCATAAAGTACATCAGCAGGAGTTTGATGACGCGGACCTCTGGAGGCTAGAAACCTGAAACCAGACAGGCAGAGGAAGCGACAATTAGAATTAGAGTTAGAATAATTATTATTTTTCACAGGAAAAAAGGTTGCCATTAGTTGGTATCTTTTCACTGGGGAAAGAGGAGTTTCTGCTGCATGGTCAGATCGGATAGCGGACTGATAATTTCCAGCGGATGAAACGCAGTTATCTGCATCATTTTACAGATGTGGCAATAATTGCGATAATGATGCAGGCGCTCTCTGTCCTCATATGTGGGTGTATATAGAAGTATACACATAATGTCCCGCAGAGAAAGGACTTTTATATCAAAAATTACGCGCGCATCTGTAAAGTTCCGGACAATGTTCTGGTGTGTTGAAATAGGAGTGAATTCTCTGCTTTAAAGGAAGTTCAGGGGTCCTCCTGAATTTAGGGACCTAAGTAGTTCCTTCTCACTGTTTCTTTTTATTTTATTTTATTTATTTATTTTTGGTCCGGTTTACTTGAAAGTGTATGTGTGTGAGTCTGTGTGTGGGTGGGTACTTTTCCCACAAGTTTGCCTGGGATCAGACTGGAGCGAAGACAAAGCTCATCAGCTGAAAAGCTGCCCCATAAAGTTACTTCTGGCGACAAATAGGGCTTGTAGAGGGAAAACATGAGACCGGAGCCTGTCCCTAAGGTGCGGGCGATGTCAGCGGGTTCCCAAACACGGCCCCAAAGAGCTGATCTGTCCTAGGGGGTGGAGATGGGCAGCAGAAAGCTGCCGCTTGGCCGATCCGACTGCCGGCAGCAGGGCGGGGATCAGAGGCTGTTAATGCCCCTCTCCTTTTGTGCAGGTGAGGCCGTTCACTTAGCTCGGGATTTTGGGTACATCTGCGAAACGGAGTTCCCAGCCAAGGCTGTTTCTGAGTACCTGAACAGGCAGCACACGGACCCCAGCGACCTCCACTCCAGGAAAAACATGCTGCTTGCTACAAAGTGAGTGCGAAGTTAAAAAATAAAAATAACAATAAAAAAATCCTCCCCCTTCCTTAAAGCCTTCCTCTGCGCTCTTTTTACAAGCAGGCGGAGTTTGCAGTCCCCAAAATTATAGCGGTCCGGGGCAGGGGAGGAAAGGGATGCTCGTCTGGTGCCCGTATCACACCATGATCCCGGATTGCCTCCGTGACCTTCTGCAATGGGGTTTCTGTGTGGTGTAGGCGACTCTCCCTAGGTCGTTTCCAAGCCATACACCCCCGCCCCCCCCCCCCCCAAAAAAAATCATGCATGGAAAGGGGACCAAAAATCTATATTTTACTTCCACTCCCATGGCTGCAGGGGGACAACACTGTCTGTCGGTCTGTCCCTCCCTGCTGCACGCACCTGCAAGGTTGCTGCCAGATTGCAATGCTTTTTCCACACAGTTTAATTAAAAAAAAAAAAAAAAAAAAGTATATCGCTAATCGTCCCTAGTTCTAACAAATTTGCGGCCGCCGCTGCGAAGCGGGTGAGGAGACGGGGACGTTGAATCTGCCACCGGGTTTGGGTCCCCCCCATCCATCTCTTTCCCTTGGGACTTTCTCCGTGGCTTTTCTATATCGTTTGATTTACACCCGGCTTTGCCTCCCGGGCCGGCTCGCTGGGTGTTTTATAGCTCGCTCGGGTGTTCGGTGGTGGGTGCTGTGTGTCTCCGCACATTTCTGTCTCTCTGGGGGAAAAAAAAGAAAAAAGGGGGGAAAACCCCCCAAAAAACGAACCCAAGCAGCTCTCATTTATTTCATGCTCTGGGACGTGGCTTGCTCCGATGACAGTGTAATTTAAAGAAATATATGGAGGGTTGAAAAATCATTTGCTCAAATTTGTCCAGATGTTTTTTAGACGTGATTGGAATTTGATTGTCCTTTTCCGCAGGGTCAGAAGATATTAATGTCCCAGAACTTTAATTGCTCGCAGACCCTGCTTTGCTCTTTGAAGATGTAAAATGTTGGACTCATTACTGTTTGTTCTCCAAATTCAAAGTTTCCTCTCTTGCACTTTCTTAATGGATAATACACATAGAAGTAGACCTTTATCTTTCTCCACCCTCTGAAACCTTTAACCCACTGGGAATTTCAGCGATTTTCAGAGGATGAGAGCTGTATGCCCTTTTAAAGTTTTTTTTTTTCTTTTTTTCTCCTTTTTTTTTTTTCCCCCTCTCTTCAGTCCTTTTTTCTCTGGTCCCTGGGTAGGCATCTGTCTCAAAGTGACTATTCTTTTGGGAGGACCTCCCTGCCTCCCCGGGTTTCCACTTTGCCTGGGTACCTGTTGACTTGAAGGCCTTCTGGACTAAAGCAAAGAAAAGAAAGGGAGAAAAAAACTCATAATAAAAAAAAAAAAAGGAAAGATCTGATTCTCCAAGGTGGGGGGAAAACAAACAGGAGCCGGATGTCAGCTCTGATGCTTTGATTCAGGTGCCTCCCCGCAAAATAAAATAGAAAGTCCCAGCTTTGGTCCTCATGTGAGGAAGCACGTGGCCTCAGAGTCCTGACCTTTCTTCCCAGGGATGCCTGGCCTGAGACATCTTGGAGGGGTTTTGCTCCCTCCTTATCCTACCCCATGGTCCTCCATGCATGGGGCTGCAGGTCCATGTAGGTCTCATCCAGCTGGTGCTCTCCTCTGGGAACAGCACCGATGGGACCAGCTCGGGGCCTGGCTCAGGCCTCTGGACAGATGGACAGACCACAGACTCGTGCTGCATCTCTCTGCCTTTCTGCTGCCTGGTTGTTTCTAGAGGCACCCAGCAGGCCTGGGTTTTCAGTGGTGCTTCAGAGGCATCCTGGTGGTGGAGGTTCCATCTCCAGGCCTGGTGCTCTTCTGACAACCCCGTTGCAGCAAGCTCGCTCCCTGCTGCTGAAGAGCCTGGTCCTGGGCAGAGGGCTGCTGGTCTCCTCCGACCTCCTGGTGTGGGAGCAGCGGCCGGGTCCCCCACGCCACTGGGGAAAGGAAGGCCTGGGGCTTGGGATCAGCCTTGCCATGGCTTGATCCTGCCCCTTCCTTCAATCTCCGTTGTCTCAGAGACCTCTGTCAGTGTGGCATGCGTCTAACCACCACTTTTTCTTTCTCTCTTCTCTCTTCATCTTCCTCTCTTCCATGCAGGCAACTTTGTAAAGAATTTACAGATCTCTTGGCCCAGGACAGGACGCCCATTGGAAACAGCCGGCCCACCCCTATTTTGGAACCGGGCATTCAGAGCTGCTTGACTCACTTCAGCCTCATCACTCACGGCTTTGGGGCCCCCGCTATCTGCGCCGCCCTCACGGCCCTTCAAAACTACCTAACTGAAGCTCTCAAAGGCATGGACAAGATGTTCTTGAACAACAACACTGCTAACAGGCACACATCTGGCGAAGGACCAGGTAGTAAAACTGGAGACAAGGAAGAGAAACACAGAAAATGAAAAAAAAAAAAAAAAAAGAGGAAAGAAAAAAGAAAAAAGTTAAATAAATAAAAGGAAAAGAGAGAGAGAGAGAGAGAGATAATCTTTTAAAAAAACCGTCTTAATTTTAGCTTTAAAAATATTGGATTGGGCTTTGGAAGAATTCTATTAGGTAGGACAAAATAATAATAATAATAATAAAAATAATAATAATTAAAGAAAGACAATAATTTAAGATCAGAGGAGCACAATGGCACAAGACCAGTGGTTCAGAGTCTCTTGCCAGGAACATGTGAAGACAACCACCAGGATTTTTTTTTTCCACTTCTGTTCTTTCACATTTTTTAAATAATGATTTGGGGCGGGGGGGGGGGAATATAATAATAATTAATAATAATAATAAAAGAAAGAAATGAATAACTTATTGGAAGAAATTGGAGAAACATTTTTGGTGTCAGTGCTTTGATTTCTTGAGATGCACGGTCTGTCTCACTGTGATTTTTATTTTATTCCGTTGCTTTTTTTGTTTTTTTGTGGGTTTTTTTTTTTTTTGGAACGATGTCCCGTCTCCACACTAGACAAAAGCATCTTCCGGAGCGCTCCTTTCCGAGCAACCCCATCGCCTCGTTCCCAAGCTTTTCCCATCTCATCTCACCACCCTGGCTCTGTCTAGACTAGGAAAGGAGGTGGCGCGAGCGGGCGCGCAAAGACCCAGACCTTGCACGAGGCCAGCGAACCCGGTCGCCTCTATCCGCGTTCGTGGCAGCAACTTCAGTTAATTGCGTTAGATCGGAGCTAGCTCAATCGAATTAGCTAACTCTGGTTTTGAAGAACCCTTTTTTCCTGGTCTAGACAGCCTCTCTGTTTAGATTACCGGTGTTTACAGGTGCGCATGTGCGCGTGGGTGCGGATGTGGGTGCATATGCGTATGCACGCACATAGCTTGAGAGAGGCGTGCGTGTGTACTGTGTATGTTTGTATACATATATGTGTATGTACGTATGTCTACATATATATGTATTTAATATGTGTGGACACTCACACATATTCATGCATGCAAACATACCTTTTTAATTTAGCACTTGCCTTCGACGGTGAAATGCCTTGTCTACGAGGGGTTTGCAAAATTCGAAAGTCAGGTCTGGTAAAATGTTAGCGCTAGCTGATTGCTTAATTTTCTGAGATCTCCTCTTTTTCTCTAGGGAGTTTTGTATTCCTAACTATGCCAATGTTACGATCCTTAACTTCCGTTAGTGGTGTGCGTGTGAGAGATGTCTTTCCCCATTTTTAAAGAACTGTTAACAGCAACAAAAAAAAAATGAGTGATATGAGTATGTAATTCTTTCTCAGGAGTATGCACTATTTTATTTTCTTCTGTTTCCTAAAGCTTTGCCCGCTTGGCTTATGAGCTTCTTCAAAGAGGACTAGAGATCCCTACACAATATATCAGGTACAGAGCAAAAAAAATCCACAATTCTGATATTCTGATACTTTTTTCTTTTTTTTTCCTTTTTTTTTTTTGTTTCTTTTTTTTTCAAATCGAAGCCAGTCGTTTCAGAATCCTGTAGGTGCACTTCTTTAAAGAAGCTCAAAGGGAATAATTCGAACGAGATTAAAAATAGAAGCTGAAATGCGGGCGGGACACCGCAAGGCAAATCGGAGTTGGGCCGCCTGTTGCCGCCCTCGCTTGGCCCTAGCGTCTCGTCCGCGGCGAGGAAAGGGCTGCCGTGCGGGCCGGCTCCTCGTGAGGCGAGCGGGGAGGGTTGGCCAGGCAATAGCCTGATCTCTGGTCTCGGGCTGAGGCAATCGGTTTTGCGTAGAAAGCTTCCGAAAAAAATGTCTCGTGACTCTTGCTTTGGAGCAAGTTGGGGTGGTGAGGGGGGAAAACCGATTCTGAACGCCCGTGTTTTTTCTCAGCGGTTTGGTGCGTGACAGGATGTCTGATGCATATGGTTTTGGGGGGTGGAGGGCAACTCTGACTTCTTTCTTCCGCTTTTTTTTTTTTTTTAAACATACCTTTCTTTGTCTTATACGGTAAAATAATGCTAAAAGTGTAAGGATACGAATTTCTGTTTGGATTCTGCCATACTGGGTAATTGCATATGGTTCGCAGTGGGGCAGGTTTCGTGCACTAACACATCTTTTTGCTTATGTCAGAACAGTTACTGGGTGTGGGTAAAATCCTCCCGGAGTCCCTGGCAAAACTCCCGTGGGGTCAGGCCTCCCCTGCTATGATCCCTTTTAAAGTCATGGCTCCAACCTGGCCAGACGCACCTGAGATCAAAGTGGGGGAGAGGGAGAAGACAGACATGCCTTTGCCTTGCTTTAGTTTCTAAAACTAACAAGAAAAAAGGTCTTCAAAAGTGTGTGGTGGGGAAGAATTAATTAAGGGATGCATCTTTTCAACAGTTTTTTCTTAAAAAAGCAAATGAGCCTCTTGATTCACACCCCAGAATGTCCTTAGCTGCTTGGGAAAGGTCTATAGGTGAGGCCGGCTCTATTTTTAAATTCCAAAGGTTTATCTTCACGCTGCAAGCGAAGGTCTCAACTCTTGTCTCATACCTGTGACCAGGGCATGTGTGTAGCAATAGAAATGCAGAAATCTTGATTTGCTTAGCTCCAAGGAGTACTAATCCCTCTGAAGCTGGCCTTCATCCATGTGTCTTTGATCCTTCCGGGGCAGAGCATCCTCATGTGAGAGAAGGGGGAAACTGAGGCACGCAGCCTTCTCCGTGGGCTCCCGGCAGGACCTGGGGTAGCTTTTGATCCTGGCAGGCCCCTGGCAGGTAGCAGTGGGTTTACACCTCTTGCAATCACAGACCCCTACACATGTCCCTGGAGGTGGCGTGGATCCTGGTGGGACGTAGACCTTGGGGATCCCTCACCCACAGGTTGTGGCCCTAAGATTGAGCAGTAGACCCCAGGCAACCCAGACCCTCTGCAGCCCACCCCTTTGCCAACCAGCCTCCCGATTTTGGCAGGCTCACGGAGAAGGATAACCCCGGCTCCAGCGCAAGGCGAACCCCAGCCGTGTGATGCGAGGAGAAGGGAAGGAATATGTGTGTATGGACATGGGGAGGAACAAATGGGTCTAAAGACCCAGGAGATCACGCGAAAGGCACGTCTCCCTCCTCCGCCACGCGAGACAGTTCTGGTTTTTGAAGCCAAGCGCTGAGTGTTGCCTGCAGCTCTGCCTGCCCTCTGCAAAGCAGCCTTTGCGAGGAGCCCAGAGGCCTAGCAAATCCTCCAAAATCTGCAGCATCCCACCTCCCTGAGTGGGCTCCTGGGCTCTGGGGAGACCCCAAGTTAGTGCTCAGTCTTCCAGCTCCCCAGCAGTGCATGCAGGGACAGGGGGACTCACTCCCTGCCACTGAGGAGCTTGCAATTGAAGGATTTTGGGCGTTGATGGGGATGCTCCTTTCTTTTAAAGGCAGGTGAAGATAGTATAGTGGATCACACCATCCCTGTGAGCTAATGGGAAGGGGGCAACCGCTTGCAATTTCTTGAGGGAAGAGCTGCACATGCATATGTGAGAGCCTGCTCCTGCTGCTGCTGAAATCTCCCTTAGGTGCAGGTTGGGTCACCTGGAGCAGGGTCCAAACCCTGGGAAGGTCGAGGGGAGAGTTTCAGTTGACTCCTGGCAACTTTGGATGTGCCTTCTACCTTGAAGATAGATTGCAAACACCAGGCCGTGTTTTGCTTGGGCAAAACTAAAGAGTTTGCAAAGTTCTCAGTGTTTCCAGCAGACTCCCCTCACCTGCTGCCCAAAGCCCTGAGACAAAGTCCCCGACGTTTCTATCTGAAAAGCAAACAGGCAGAAAACAGGGCACAGGAACACACCCATCCCTCTTCTTCCCCATGGTCTAGCGCTGGCCACTGAGGGAAACATCCGTTGTTTGCTCGCCACGCTCAGCGCTGAGGTCTCCCCATGGGAGCTAACCGCAGCCTCCCGCGCTCCGAGTCCCGCCGCAGCCCGCCCTAACCGAGCGGCGTTTCCCTGCGCTCCCCCAGCCGAACTGCTCGTCTTGGCGGGGCCACCTCAGACGTGTGTCTGATAATTGAGTTATTAAAGGATTCGGTTTCCTCGGGATCATAAATCAATAAACAGGAGGATTAACATGGCAGCTCTGCTCTTTAACTCAAGGGAAAAGTTTGAGGCGAGACCGTGAAAAGTTTGTTTTCAAACCAAACAGGTGGGTTACCGTAAATTTTATTTCGTTCTTAGCCTCACTTTTTTTTTCTTCTTTTGAATACAATTCTCTCTCTCTTTCCCCTCCCCGTTGGAAAGATCTTTGTTTTCGTACACTCCCTGATTTTTTTTTCTGGTTGTTATTCACACAAGGTGTGAAGGAAACGAGAAGCCAATTTTATGGGAATCCCTTTAAAGCCGGCTTTTTTCTTTAAAACCGGGTCGTGTCTTGTCCCACTTAATAGAAATTCTCTGTGAGAAGCTCTGTTAAAGTCTCATAGCATCGTAGCCTCCACGGCCAGAGACCAGCTAGGCGATGGAGAGGACCTTCCTGCTCGCATGGAAGAAATCCCAGTCTCCTACCCAGAACAATCTCCCCCCCTCAAAAAAATAATCCCCGAATTTTTGCTTTGGGGGGTGAGTGGATGGGGGTGGGGGGATTTAAGACCTTTAGCTGTGCCCAAGAGCTTATTACCTTCTCCTGCTAATCTCTCTCTGACCCGTTTAACACGCAGTTCTCTGTTTTAGTACGTTTTCTCGGAGAATTTGGTGCTCGTTTCAGGCGCCGGGGGCAGGGAGCAGCTCTCTGCCTCCCTGCTCTCCGGCCAAGCGCCCCTTCCCCTCGGCTTTCCCGGTGTGAAAGACACCCTAGGCTTTTTACAAAGAATATATTTTTCTTACACAACAACAACAGCAACAGTAAAAGATCCCCAAACACACTGACGGGCGCCCGAGCATTTCGAGAGAGGCTAAGCCTTGTGCGCCAGCGATAAGGGAAGGAAAAAACCAAGCAAATGCAAAGCTCTGAAAACGCGAAAGAGAAACTGGAGAGATGGGAAAATAAATAAATAAATAAATAAAAAAGACCCCGTTCTCCTTCCTATGCCCCAAATGATCCCTTTCACCTCCTCTTCTTGAAAAAAAAAAAAAAAATTAAAAAAAAAATCTGACCATGCAGTGAGAAATATCAGTTTATCGACTCTTCCTGAGAAGAAATGCGGAGAGGCATTCAGTATTGAGTTTGTATATATTTATTTATGCTTAATTTAACGGGAATGTGTAAATATGGCGAGCAAGTAGTTTTTGGGTTATTTATCTGTGAATCTATACCTCTGTGAATGGGTGGGGGAATTTAAAAACAAAAAGAGAAAAAAAAAAGGAAGAAAAAAAGAACAAAAAGAAAAAACAAAACCAACAAAAAAACCCCGCTTGACTAGATAGTATCCTATCTGAATCTTTTCTGTTCTTTATAGACAAGCTGTTATAGTAATGGGTAGAAATTGGTTTCTTGTCCAGTGATGACCTGATTTACATAAATAATAAGAATAAGAATAAAAAAAAAAAGAGATTGTTGTGTTTTGTTGTATTTTCCTCTTCAGTTTTTTTGAATGTTGGTGCTGCTTCGGTTCTGCAGACGGATTTACTTATAACGCCAAGAAGTCTTTATTTTCCCAATCTAGGCTTTGGGGAAATTCAGGACATGTCTCTACATGAAAAAAAAAAAAAAAAAAAAAAGGACAATAAATATTGCTTCTCAGAAATGTTGGTATTTTATTTCTGTCTGACTCGAAAGTGTCCATATTTTTACCACTCTTACCTCTTCATTCTAAGCAGACCTATAATAAACCTCATGTCATGTTAACGTGATCTTTCGTTTCATTTTGCCTTTACTAGCTAAATCCGGAGTAAATCTTCTTCCCCTCTTCTAAGCATTAGCCAGTAAAACAAAATGTTCTGTATTATTACAAGGCTTCAATAACAGGAACCGTTTTGTCCGCGATCCCCACTGCTCTGTTACTGTACTTTTTCACTTCTGTATATGTTTATGTGAGTGTGTTTGTATGTATATTTATTCTATAATATACAGCTGGGGCGTGATGTTCATATTCACAACGCAGGATTATTTTCTACCTTTAGGTCTACCATTGCAGCAGCAGTAATTAGCAAAGGGAAATGTTAAAAAACAGCCCCCCCCCCCAAAAAAAAAAAAAGAAAAGAAAAGAAAGAAAAAGTCGTTCCCCAACTGGCTTTATTTGGGTTTGTAATCGATACTCGTGAAGAATACATGAGCAGCTCGGGGTAGATCCTGATCTCCAGGGCCAAGCCGGAGCCACTCTGGAGCGACTCGGGATTTACCCCGCGGTTGGGAAATGGGACTGGGAAGGGGGGCAGATTAGGGCCTCAAGATTTTTTTTCTTTCTTTCTTTCTTTCTTTCAGCCCTGTCATTTTTGCCCCTGTAAATGGGAAAGAGCCGTCAATTTAACCCTCCACGCAGTCCCCCTGAAAACAAACGCGCACGTGTGGAGCCCTGGGGGTGGGAGCGGTTTCCAAGCGTGGCATTCGCGGCGGCGAACTATTTCAGTTCAACGCCCGTTCCGAAGAGTTTGCTGGGTTTGCTGCTTTTCGGAAGGGAGCGGTAGACGGAGAAATGCAGGAGCCGCAAAAAGACAGCGGATCGGGTTTTGCAACTTAATATTTCTCTCTTGGGTGGGGATCGGGTGGTGGTGGTGGTGGTGGTGGTGGTGGGGGAGAGCAAAAAATTAATCCGTCCCCACCTCCAGCTCCCAAACTACCTCCCTTCTCCCTCTCCTTCCAGCTCGGACTACAGGAGCAGACTCAGCTGATGGCCCAAGGTGTCCAAAATAAATACTAATAAAAACAACGAGGAAAAAAAAAATAGCGTTGCAAACAACCGGCCCCAAAGTCTGTTTTCTGGGGAAGCTTTCGAGGCTCGGCTGCCTCGGCTCCAGCCGGGCTTGGGCTTAGCCGTGACCTACTTTCTCTCCTTCGCGGTGCGACGGCGAAAGCGCCGGGAGCGAGTTTGCGGGGTCGGGGACGCGCTGGGGCGGCAGCGCCCGCGATGCGAGCGGGGGTCGGGGCAACCCGGGGAGTGGGGGGGGGGGGAAGGGAGCCGCAGGCCTGAGAGCCCAAGAGAAAAGGGAATCCCCCCCTTCTTCCTTCCCACGGGGGCTCGGCACGGCGAGGAGTGGGGATCGGCCACCCCTCCCCAAAAAGCATCCCCTCCCCAAGCCCAGCTGCAGGTGTGGGGTGAAGGATGCCCTGGGGCAAGGAGCGCTGGGAAGTCCAGCGACACTGGAGCTGATTTCCAAAAGCCTTTCTTGCTCTCTTTCCTTTTTTTTTTTTTTTTTTTTGGGGGGGGGGTTGTTGTTTTAATTGCGCTGATGATATTATTTTTAGTAGAGCATATGTTTTGCATGAAACGTTTCAAAACAGCTCGCGAAGTTCCCAGCGGAGTCGGGGAGGGCCGTGGCGGGGAGCGGGGAGGGGAGGGAATCAGGAAGTTCCTCTGTTGTCCAAGGTCTGTGCAACAGTTATGTAAAAAGGGGACGGAAAAAAAAAAGAAAGGAAAAAAAAAAAAAGAAAAAGGAGCGGGGAAAGCTCTTTTGCAACTCAGCAGAAACACTCGCTTGTGCAAACCGGGAGCTCTCTTTAAAATGGGACCAGATGAGACGAGGATGGGCTCAGCCCGTCGCCGGGAAGTTTCCCAGGCTCCCGGCGACGCTCTCGAGGTTGCGCATCGAGGCATATATATAATATATAAAACATAACATATTTTAAAACATAAATACTCTTCCCCCCCCGGGGTGCTGCTGTGTCCTGACCCGCAGGGGCCGGAATACAGCTCCAGCCCCGAGTGCTGCTCTTCGTCCCCCCCAGCTTACAGGGGTGGGCTGAGACACAAGTCGATGTGGATACGTAATGTCAGGAAAAAAAGAAATATTCCTGACGCTCTCTGCTCCACTGCATTTTCCCAAAGGTCCCCAACAAATCAAGATCAGATTCTATCTGTCTTTCTGCCTGTCTGTCTATCTATCTACCTATCTATCTCTCTTCTGCACTTTGTCGTCTTAGAGCATCTCCCTCAGCTAAAGTTAAAAATAAATGAATAACAGCAGTAACCTATCTCATCAAAACTTCCCCCTCCCCACTGGTCTGGTGTTATAATCTGCTTTCTCAGTCATGACCGGAGGGGACCTTCTCTCCGTTTCTCCTGCCTTGCCCCAGTCTCCTTTTTAAACTCTAGGTAGTTCTAGTTTCCATTACAAAACTTCACCTTGATTTATATAGTCATAAACATCATTTTTGTCTTCCATCCCTTTGGGGTGAACTCCTTTCTTTTCTTTCTTCTTTTTTTTTCTTTCCCCTCTCCTTTTCCCTCCCCACCTGCATGGTATGGCCCACATTTATACGAGACCTCATAAATAACATCTGGTGTCCCTATGATGAGACTAGTCAAATGTCTTAAATAATCCCTAGTACCAATTTATTCACTGAAGTCCTTTGTTTTCGCTGTGTCTCTCGTAAGCAGACATCCACACGTATTTTTTTTTTCCTTTTTCTTTCCCTGTGGCTGGACGTGTGTGTGTGTGTGTGTGTGTGCACAGCTGTACCCAGGACATCGCGTTACATCGGGTGTCGAAGAAACGCGCCTCTCCGCTGCGCGCCTCGCAGAGTCGCTCCCACTCACGCACCACCGCTGAGTTTTACGACTTGGGAGGAGGGGGGGGGGGCGGGGGAAGCATCTCGTTTTTGCCTTCGGAATTAAATTCTTGGAATCAACTTCAGCCGGCGACCTCCTCGCTGGGTGCTCCCCAGCGCCGGGCTGTGATTTCTTCACATCTGGGCGTGAGGACAAAACTGCCCGGGGCCCTCGGGGCCCTGGGGCGGGGGCGGGGGGGGGGGGATGGATGGAGGGAGAACTGCCCCTTCCAGCCGGCCTGCGACCTGGGTCGGATCCAGAATATCCCCCGGGAATAAACGTCCCTCCCCTCGGTGGGACTGTATCTCCACAGATCCAAAATAAATAAATAAATAAATAAAACAATAATAAAAAAAAAATCCCACAGCCAAAAACTGGGAACAACGGGATCCTCCGCTGCGCAAGGCAGGGAAAGCAGAGGCGCCGCGCTCAGCGCTCCCCTGGCTGTACGAGGCTTTGCGCGCAGCGGGACTTGCGCTGGTTTTGCAGCGTGGGGAGGTGCTGTGCCCGCAAATATTGGCGATATTAAATGAACAGCCGCCGTCTTCGCCTAACCCTCGCGTGCGAGGACGGCTGCTCTCGTCGGGCCGAAAAGAGCACTTCGTTTAAAGCCGAACCGTTTTGCTGTTTCCCGGTGCCAAATCAGCGCGTGTTGAGACTTCCAAAGAGCGTCGGGTAGAGCTGAAATCGCGTTCGCGGTTTTACTCGCGAACACAGGCTTGCTTTAAAACGCCGGGGCGCAAAGAAAGTGCGTGGGGACATTTCCCGGTAAAAAACAAACAAACAAACAAAAAAAACCGTTCACGTACCAGGGGGTATCTTTTGCCTGGTGAAACCAGGGCGAAGAAGAGTTTGTGTCGCCCCAGAGCATCACCTGCCAGCCCTCGCTCCTGCAAAGCTCCCGTTGCCTGCGATGAAACGCGCGGCCGGCGGCGACGGGAGCTCGGCGGGAGCGGCCGTTCCCCAAAGCCGGGAGCAGCAACCGGGGCGAGAGCAAGCCCCGCTCTCCTTTACACTCTGGCGCTCCTTTCTTTGAGTCCAGAGTGGCTCCTAGTTTGGCTGGGGAAAAGGGAGCCTGTTTCCAGCCCTGTACAGTAAATCACAGCGCGATAACCGGCAACGACGGGAAGGGGGGGGGGGTGGGGGGGGGAGGAAAGAACTGCACTTTGGGGATAGAAAGCATTTTAGGGTGGATGTTTTTCGTGGGAATAGACTAACTTTTCCAGCCGGTTTAAAGCAGGAATAATACGAACAACAAGAGGCAAAGTATTTTACAACGAAAAGTTACAGCTTTTACTATTAACATTTGATGGGTGAATTTGTTTTTTTTTTTTCTTTTTCTTTTTTTTTGGCGAGTAAAGCAAACGCCGGTTTGGAAACCGCTCGGCAGAGCCGGCTCTTCATGCGCTCGCTATCTCCGTCGCTCCGCTCGCATGACACCGTGCCGAGAGAGGAGGAAAGGAGACCGGGAAGGCGAGGAGGGGGAAGAGCCGGGATGGCCCGGAGCCCTCCAGGGCTGCTGTGCCGGGACCCCGCGGCTGCGGCCGGGGGCACCGGGAGGGGCGCAGTGGGGACCTCCTTCCTCAAGCTTCAAAGGTTTCTTTAAACTTTAACTTAGGAGTGACAGCAGACAAGCGAAAGTAACTCAGCCCCGACCTGCAAAGTCGCTTATTTATTTATTTATTTATTTATTTTTATTTTTGTCCCCCTCCCAACACACGCTCCGGCCCTGAATTGGGAAGTCGAGACTTGTTTGTAAAGTTTGGAAAGAAGACCTATCACACACACACACCAAAAAAAAAAAAAAAAAAGAAAGAAAAGAAAAGAAAAAAAAAGAAAAGAAAAAGGTGAGGGGGGAGGTGTATGTGATTACACAGATTACACAGAACTTCGCTTGTGGATAAAAGGTGGTAATTAGCGGTGAGCGAGGCAATGGGGAGAAACATCCCCCCCCTCCATCCCCAAAACCTCACACTGGGGCTGGGGCGCTGTGTAATTCTGGAGGATGGGTGTGAAAATCGGGAAGGGCTTTAAGGGCTTTTTTTCTTCTTCTTCTTCTTCTTCTTTCCCCCTCTGGCTGTGTGTGTGTGTGTGTGTGTGTGTGTGTGTTTGTGTACATACATGTACTTGTGTTACTGACCTGCGGGGAATATTTTGCAGCTACTTATCTCTCTCGGCGCAGAAAACGAAGACTTACAGGGGTGTTTTCTCCTTTCTGCCTTACTTTCTCCTTCTCTCCCTGTTTATACCATATGCAGCTGCCCCATCCCGTGCGGGCGGTGTTTCCCAGTCTCTTCCCTTTGCCGCCGCCCCTTCAGCTCTGCAAACCTGCCGCCCTCCAGCCGGATCGGCCCAGCCCCAGCTCCTGCCCCTGCAAGACCCCCGGCCCCTTTCTGCCCTCCGCAAGGCGATAACGAGATTGCCCTGGCCCCTTCCCTGCCCCAGCCCGCCTCCCCCCTTCCCTGCCTCCCCTCGCCCCCTTCCCAACATCCTGTCAAGCAAGAGGCTGTAAAATAGTTATCCAGCCCAGCACACAGGCAAGTGCCGTTTGAGAGTAATTTCTGCCCCGGGTGTTTGGCCGGGGGCAAAGCAAGCGTGCTCTCTAACTGATCAACCTGGATATTTCATTATTCATTAATTTACTGTTTAACCAAATCCCACTCATTATCAGAGGCAACGCTTGGCAGAGCCCAGCGAACAGTAGCAGTTGGTGTCAGGCGTGGAGAATTGGCCCATTTGATCCTGGGCTGTTTTATTATTCAACACCACTGACTGAGAAAAAGGTCCATGAATAATAAAGAGCCAAAGCGTGTTTGAACTGAGAAGCATGACACAGCCTTACAAAACAGCAGTTAGGAAATTAAAGGCGAGGTGGCCCAGGCTTTGCATTTTTTATTCTCACTGTGGGCACAGGCATTGGGATCCCAGATTTTTGCTGCTCCTGCGTTTATTGTTGTTGTTATTACTGTTTTCCCACAAGCCCTTTGAGCGGTGCAAAACCAAAACCTCCACTGGGTTCTTTCTATTGTAAAGTTTCTGCTCTATCCCGATTGTCATGTTGGGTTTAATAATGACACGGATTCACTCTGCTTGCTTTTTCTTCCTTCCTTTCCCTATAGGAAATGGCCTCACTACAAACATCGGGTCCCGACCATTTTGGGGGTAATTCCACAATAACATACACCAGAAAAGGCTAAGGGAGCACCAGGCATCAAGAGGTGCCTCAGGAACTCTGCCCAAGATCCTGAAGGACCCTTAGGGCTGCGACTAGACCATGAGGATCAAGTCGCCAGTAAAATATCACTTTGAAGGGTTTTTTTTCATATTATGACAGTGCTTACATCTTTAGGCATCTGACTGATCACCAGCTGGAAAAGTGAAGAATACTGCCTTCTAGACAGTGACAGCTTTCAAAAAAAAAGAAAAAAGAAAGAAAAAAGAAAACAAATCCCATTAGCAGAAAATGATGCAACAGTAATCATTATCATTATCATGCTTTTCACTCTTCAGAACCTAGTTCTTCACTTTTTGGCCTTAATCCTTCACTTACTTATGTCAGCAACTCACATATATTATCTCAGTTACATCAGGATCAGACTTCATTTTCCAAAATTATTCTATATTTTGTTTGCCCATCTTTCCAGGGCTGTCATATGGAGCAGTGATGTTTAGCATGTCTTAAAAAGAAAAGTTTTTCTCCTTTTTAGGTGGCCAAAATATGGGATCCTGGGAAAAGAATGAGAAACAAATGGTCAACAGCAGCTTTAAGAAATGATGACCAAAAGGGCTCTGTCTTATCTAAGTAGTGCAAGAATAGAGGAACAAAATAACTTCTACCTGCAGCTGAAATAATCACAAGAAGGAACCTGAGGTATTCAGAGAAACCTAACCCTAATCTAACTCTCTTCGAATAGGAGAGTATTGCAAGTCTTTTGGTCAAAATATTCCTTCTGTGTTGCCCTTTAGATATTGCTGATTCTGAAAACTGCTGTTGTGAAACACTCTCTGTTTTTCTTATGTTTTATTTTATTGTAATTTCCATTAGAAGCGACCTCTTTAATGTCACCAGGTTGCACCAAAGATCTTGCTTTAACCTTCCTGCAAACAAATGGCAGAATGCATTTTCTCCTCACTTTTCTGTCCCCCTCTGTTGACTTCTGCAAGGAGCACGCTAGGAGCAGTTGCCACATTTTAGTCCTCCCTGCAAACAACGTTTGGCACAACATGCTCTTGCAGTCTCAGAATGGGGGGGTGATTCCCATAATGATGAGACTGGGCCCCAACTTTGCCATTTGTATCTATTCAGGCTTAGGCACTGCTTAAGATGCCTGGATGGTGAAGCAAGATTGTTCCTCCTGTTTGTGTCCCTTCCTATCATCTCTCTTATCTTCTCCTCTGCCTCCATGAGATACACAGAATGGGGATTTCTGAGGTGTGGAAGCCGTGTGGGGAATGATAATTATGAAACCAAGTGCAACTTATCTGCACGTATTAGTTCCGGTCAGGATCAACAAAGACCTCCTAAATGATTTAGAGTTACTTGATTTGGATCAATTGTTTATTTAATAAAAAGTGGCCAATTCAACTCCACACCACATGTCTTTTTTTATTTGTGGCCTGGCTCCCTGCAAAGGCATTTTCGAACAGCCCATGTGTATTCTATTGTGGCAGCAGGCACTTATCCACAGACTCTGTCTCATCCTGCAGGGTGTTTTTTTTTCTTTTTCTTTTTTCTCGTTGTTACTTTTAGAAGAGCTAGTGTGAAATTCATTGGTATTTTAAGTCTTGATTTAAAAAAAAAATAAAAATAAAAACAACAAAAAAAACACCCCAACACAAGTCCAAGTCTCTTTCAGGAACATCCGCTGGATATTCCTTCTCTAGAAACCAGTTCAGATTACCAGAGCTTCCACTTAAGTCTGGTTCAAACTGACTGTGGGTTTAAATACTGACAAAAAATAATAAGGAGTTTGTGTATATGCGTGCATATCTGTTGGTTGGGATGA
The DNA here is from genome assembly GCF_036417845.1 of Apteryx mantelli. Taxonomy (NCBI): domain Eukaryota; kingdom Metazoa; phylum Chordata; class Aves; order Apterygiformes; family Apterygidae; genus Apteryx; species Apteryx mantelli. Next base: position 135,256,357 of record NC_089980.1, on the reverse strand, counting down.
TGTGTGTTCTGTTTATGCATCCATACACATCTCTAGGTTTTTTTTTTTTTCTTTTCTGATCTTTCATTAATATTCATCAGTATGGTTAAAGTTCCTGGGATTGAGTGCTATATGATAGAAACAATCTCCCTGTTCCCCTGGCTTCCTAGAACTTGTGTGGATTTGACGCCCCTCTGAGGTGGGTCTTCACATGGTCAGGAAGAAGACAGCTAAGGGACAGGTCTGTGATCACTATCGACTTTATTGCTGACTCTGGGAGAAGAAGGATTTCACCTGGACCTCTCCACTAGCAAACTGGGAAAGATGATTTTCTGTCTTGAAGAAAAAAAACCTAAAACCACTCTGCTGCCGGCATGGAAGAAGAAACCTGGTGTTCCCACGCGTGCACGAGTGTGACGAGCAGACGTGCATCCCAGTGAAGGCTGTTGAACATAAGTGGATGCGAATGCCAGCGAAGGATTATACCATAAGTGCAGAATTCCCGGTTTAATCGCATGTGATTGCAATTGAGCGTGGGGGGAGGCGGGCAGCACTGGCGCTATAACTGCGTGGGGAGCGTGAGGGTGTGATTGCAATTAAGTGTGGGTGTAGCAATCCGAACACAACTGAATGTGAGTGTCAGGGGTTGGGTATAAAACCAAATGTGAAAGTGTCTGAGCGAATACATGTTGACGGAGGGAAGAGGGCATGATTGCAACTGAAGGTGAGTGTGTCTGAGTGTGTGTGCGATGGAGCTGGTGCGTGGTGAGAGGACCGTGACGAACCTGGGTTGCAGCAGCCGGACCGCAAGAGATGGGCTGCAGATCGATGATCCGGGAGCGAGGGGTGTAAGAGGTGAGGGTGGGTGGTGCAATCAAAACGCGGTCTGGGCTTTCCAAACTGAAGCAGTAGCTTGCACAGCCCTTCCTCTGGTGTGCTCAAAGTCACAAGCAGTCTCATTGACTTTAATGTAGCTAAACACGCATGAATAAGTGCTCAGTACCAGGAACAAAGACTACAAAATTAGTGAATGCAGTTAACAAACTCAATAGTGAATGGTGCTGGCTAAGTCTACAAAACATTGACTACTTGCCCAAATAAAATGCTAGACATATTTTTTGCTCTGTTTATGCTGCCAGTGTATTAATTTTCTATGAATAGTTTAGCCTGTAAGTTTACTGCAGGAAAGTTTGTACAAACAAGTATTTCAAAAGACTATTAGAAGATATTTGTGGCAGGGGTATTTTCAAATACTTTTTTTCATATGTAACACATGTTTCTAAGAGCTATGTTAATCCAATCAAGGCAAGGAGCTAACACTTCATAAACTATGTGTCTAATCAAAACTAATTAGCCCAGCTTGATTTTCAAATATCAAACATGTACAACGAACAGCTCGTAGACTTGAGACCAAGATTGCCTCAAACAAATTATTTGGAATGTGATTTCGAATAATGAGTAAATCGTAACCTTGAAGATCAAGTCTGAATCTAAAAAGAAGCTGAATTAATCCAATCCTTCTTTTTTGCTCCCAACTAGTTGCTCAGTTCTAGTTGTTTGTGTGCCAGAATGATTGAAAATGATGCTACCAGCAACATTTTCATTGCCATTTGCCAATATACGCAAGTTTCCTATTATTTTTACCTTCCTTTTTACTGCTTCTCATTGACACAGGCACAGACTTCTTTTCACATGCCTTAGGGCTTCTTGACACTTCAGAATTTACCAGAATAGCTATTCCAAAATTCTGGAATAAAATTGGCTACATGGGGACTTTAATTAAATAACTACTTGGGAACCGTTATCCAGAAATAGTAAATTTCCAGGAGTAGAAAAACATTAAAAAAACAATGTGGTCCAGTGAGTAGAGACATGGCACGGGAGCGAGGAAATATGCAGTCTTCTCAGCTCAGCCACTAGCCCGAAGCAGCTGCTTTATCCCTCATTTCTTATATACATAAATGGGGATAAACAACCATATTCTGGTTTCTTACTAAGGGATTGAGGTTAATTTTGTTATGTTTCACCTGTCTAAAAGGTAGGCACCTGTTTGAAATAGTAGAGGTTCCCTCTACATGGATAGAGACAGCTCCTTTCAGAGTCTGGTTCATGCTATCCTAAGATGGGTGTCCAGAGGGGTTGGGTGAACATCTTCTGTATGTCTTTATTTCTCAGTGGACTTTACAGGGAGCCAGAATTTAGAGAGTTTTCTTTACAAGTGAATGTGAATACATGTGAATAAATACATTTCCATAAAAGTGAATACATGTTTTGAATTCCCCAAATTATTACACTCATGGTGGATGGAAGTTTAGTTATCTTCATGGCTGATATGCCTATGGGTGTGAATAGCCTACTCTCTTACTTTTGGTTTGGTCTGGATGCTTGTATCTTAAAACCTTCCCTTCAAGTGATTTGCAGAATTAAGCCCTGGCAAAGCCAAGAGCAAGGCCATCAGGAAAAGGCACTGTGAGAAACGCAATGATTTTGAAGAGCGACTGGTTTCTGAAATAAGTAAGTTTTGCCATCAGTTTGGAAATACCAGTCACAATGAAATTATAATTGTATCACCAACAAGCATTCACCATGACCTACAGGATGTCTGAACACATCAAAAAGAAGTATGGAGATGCTGGCCACAGACACTCACATTCATTCCACCTGTCTAATCGTCTGAGCCACACAGGTCGGGAACATAACCACTCCTGGCTCTCTGCAGGCAATAGAGATGGTGGTTCAGAACTTAGGCCTACATGAAGTGTTCATGGGATGTGCTCTTGGGTGACTTCAGGAGAATTATGAACACTTCAGTGACATAGCCAATGCTGCGCAGGAAGAGCTGGGTTAAGCCCCAGTTGTGTCTATAGTTCTCTGAGGGCTTAGTAGGTATTTGCAGGACTCTGTCTTCAGAACACCTGAATCCTTCACAAACTTTCGTGGATTTTGGGCTAACTCATAAGAGGACTGTCAGAGAATTCTTAATACAGTTCTCCAAGGAACATCACGTTCCCTCCTGTTTTTTCATGCTTGTTTTCACAGTGGCTTAATTAGAGCATGAAGAATTGGGAATTTCTCATCTTTAAAGTAACCTGGTGACTTAGAGGCCTTTTTTGGGAGAAAGGGGCCTGAAGTCTTTCAAGAGGAGCAGGGCATTGATCTTAAATCTCCTTCTTCCTGGAGAAGAGCAGCTCTTTCTTCAGCTACACTTTTGAATGAAGGTGGTCACAAACTGGAAGTGATGCCACTGTTAACCACCCGCTTTGCTCCGAGCACACTTGCTGGACTGCCCCTCAGGGGGCTCGGGGGTACCTCACGTGTGAGCCTCAAGCAGGAGGCATGCTTTGCTGAAATGCTCAGCTCAGCTCAGACAGCGGTGGTGCAATGCAATAGCAATTCTCTAAATTGTTATTGACTTTCTTATCTGCTGTAGAGGAGAGCTCTCAAATCATGCTCCCAGCCTTCTCTCTGAGATATGAGTGTCTGAGCACACTGATTCTGCTCTGATCTGGGGGTGTTAAATCATTGAGTATCAAGCCCTTGGTGTCTGATTCAACACCCATCCGTCACTGCTAAAGCTTTCAGTGACATCAGTGGCCCAGGACTGAGGCCTTCAAGTGTAAATTTTAAGGAATGAATCACTGCACACTTCTATAAAGGTTCCTGCTGGAAATGACTTGATTAAAAATAACACACTTAGGAGAGGTGTTTCAGTTCCAGCCAGACCTCATTAACAGAATCACTCTTGATGTTCTCCTTGGCAAGCCTGGCGTTAGGTCTGCTTCAAACTTGTTTATGAGGTTGTTTGAGGTTTGTGCAGCACACAAGATCTACAGTTGGAAAAGTGTCACTGCATGAGGCTGTAATCCTTGCTGTGGTCAACGTGTTGAGAGTTTTATATTTCCTGACCGCAGGATCTTTCCATAAAGTGAAAGGGGGAGGGATATTATTGTGATTAACCAGCTGGTTTATTAAAATTTCTGGAAGTCATGGTGAAGCTTTAATGAGATTGTTGTGTCCATAAACTGAAAAATTTCTTCTGTTCTTTCTTACTATGGAGAAAATAGAGGAACTGACCAGGCCTTTCTAAGGTTGTGCGAAAGGTTATTAGAGACCAGATCTCTGAGTGTGAATAGTGGTAGCGAGACAGGGAGAGGCTTTCCCGATGCACTCACCAGCTGAAAGTTTGTGAGATGTTTCTTCCCTCATGGTCCCTGGTGGTGTAAACTGCAGCAGAAGCTTTTGGCAGCTGCAGTAGAAACAGTGACAGGTGTCCCTCCTTCCCTCAAACCTCTCTGGTTAACCTGAAGCCTGAAACATGAGCAAGTTTTCCACAGGCTGGCCGTGACCCATGATTTGAAACCCTATGCTACATTTATAGACCCTGCTTTGGCAGAGCCCTTAAGCACCTACGCAAGAGTAAACGTGTGACTTCAGCCTGACTGCTCAGAGTCCTACCACCAGGTCCACAGCTAGAGCCATGCCAGGCTCTTTTTTCATAAGATCCGTGGAGCAGCAGTTTTCACAAGATAACAACAGTATTTAGCATTTATAAAGAACAGCATGTACCCGGCTTGCTTTACAACATTAACTGACTCATTACTCTGCTAGGTAGCAGTGCAATATGGTGTTCTGCATACCACACTGATGCAGCGCACAAGGAACAAGTTAAGTGTGGACTGGATCTAGGGAAAACAGCACTTACGTGAGCTATAAGAATTCCTCGCCTTTATATCTTGATTCTTCCAGTCCTTCTTCTACTAACTTGAAATGAAATATGTGAAAAAATTACAGGCTATCCTAATAATATCCTATTTTTCTTCTATTTTTTTAATTCTATTAATCTATTTGCTAGTTTCCTCATTTCCATTGCTCTTTCTTTCTTCCTTTCCCTTCTATTTTATTTTTTATTTACTTTCATAGTCTACGTAAAAAATAGCAGGGTGGCACTAAGCCAACTGTCATTTTGCTTGGAGATGTGGAAAAGGCATTGAGAAAGCGTTATATGAAAGAAGGGAAGTGTGCCAGGTTGTGTTCAATCTGGTGATCCTTTCTGGACATCAGAAAGGCAGTAAAAAACTCAAATGATATTTCAGACAGAAGGAGTTAGAGGTCCATCCTCTACAAAAGACAGCTTGGAGATATCAGGGCACACTCTCTTGGCACCAGGCCCACATGGCACAATCTAGCCGTAGCTATATCCATATAAGGAAGATACCCACCCAATACCAGCCTAATTTTAACCCCCAAAGTGAGTAAGCATATTCTTTTGAACAGAGCAGGAGGGAAAGTGGGGAGCATCTTCATTAGTCTCTGTACATCCTAAGGTGCTACAGATCCTAGGAACCATGCAAATGTTTTTGAAGCACTGATTAAAAATTTCTAAAAGAAACTAGTGTGTGGTCTGTTTTACAGTGAGTGCAATAAAAATTACTAGACCCAATTTATCCTTAACAAATGCAGGGCCAGAGGTGAATCCTAATTTTTTGTTGTTACTGTAGCAACTGTTTGCATTATTTCCCCCCCTTTTAAGCATCAGCTCAACAATTTCTGTTTATTTGTAAAATAAATGAAGGAGAACGGATGTTGTTAAAAGAATAAGCCATTTAAATACAGACATTATAAAAACACAGTGTTGGCTATTAAAATACTTAGAAATGTAGCTATGAAGTCTGATTCAGCTCTCATTTTGATTAGTAGCAAAATTCTTATTGATTTCAGTGTGTCTGATCTTACTTTCTGATGGGTCACCCTTCTCATTTTGGATGGGTAAAAATCTGTGCATAATATGATCTATTTCAAGGATGTGATTTTAATATCCTCATGTGTAAATAACTTTCCTTGTAGTATAAACATGAAGAAAGAAGGATTTCATGGAAGTAACCACATAGTGCCAGTGACTTAGTAGGCAGAAAGCCCGTCACTGTAGGTAGGGTTGGAATCTCCCACAGGTGGTCTTTCCCTAGTTATGGGGGATTTATGAGTAAAGAGTCTTTTGTGTTCCCTGCTTGGGAGTACTTGCAGTTATCAGATTTGTACTGTGTGTGAAATTCAGCGTCCTCAACTTACTGCACATTGCAGGAATGACACCTACTTAGTAATCATTTCTATAGTATCCAGGAGACTACAGAGTTTCCCCATCTTCTCCAGCCATACTCAGAGATCCAGTTATTTTCAAGCACTCTTGGGTTGGGACATAACTGGTTTGACTGTCAAGCAGTGGTAGTATGATACTTCTTTTACGTTAGGGGTCTGGTACAGTAACAGATTATTATCTGCATATATCTACATTGCTTGTTCAGGTTGTCCTTGAAGTGGCCTGAAGGTCACATTTGTTCATCCTTTTGGCACTGAGTATGCATACAAAGCTGGAGTCCATGTGCTTGCACGTACCTGGTGTATGAACATCTAAGTGGTCTGCAAGCAGTCTGCACTGGAGCCATTTGCAAGGCACAGAGGTTAGGAAACACCCCATGCTTACAGCGACTTCGCTTGTAACCTGCTGTAGACATAGCCAAAATGCTTTGAGAGATGTCTTGCTTATCCTCGAACCCAAGAAGTGGTGACTGTACCTTTTATACGAGGTGAGATGGTCCATTACACTTTTGTTCACCCGAAAGGCCAGTAATCACATCTTCAAAGGGAACACCATCCTCATATCCAAGCACAGGATGTGGTATTAAAGTAAGGGGGGGGGGGGAAAAATTCAACTTGAAAAAAAATGCCAGAGAGGTTATTTAGAGAAATGTCACAGAGCGTGACTGGTTCATACCCAGTAAATATAAGGCAAAGGTGGATGAGTTCTTCAGTGTTGCCTCCTGATCCATCCTTTCCTTACCATGGCCTTGTGCTACCCGTGGCTGTGATTTTATCAGTTCTATAAACCTAAATAGCATGTGTGCAGACCAATAAGTAGATTAGAAATCTTCAAGAAAATGACACGAAGTAACAATGAACTTAAATCGCAAAGTTTGATCCAAATGTGAATGGGGAGTCTGAGATAGATTAAAGGGAAGTTTTCTAGCAGGAGCTGCTGATGGCCCAAGAGGTAATCTTCTTCACCTCACTGTATTCTGGACCCACATGACATTCAGGGTGACCGTTATTAGTGATGCTGTGTTTTAGGTGATGTTTAAGGAAAGGTTCTTATCCCCCGCAGCCATCAGACTTCCAGGGAAAGATACACATGCAGACATTAAACCTCTAGATTCCACCAAAGATAATTATATTGTCCCTAAATTCTCAATACATTTTTGGTGGGTGAATGAAGTCCATACTTCAGATTGCCTGTATTACTGTGTGTTTCTGCGTTGTTCTCTTAAATCACTGTGGCAGCAATGGTTGTTTCATGAAAGACAGCACCTTCAAGAGGAAAAGGTTTTCCGATCTATATGTAGAGGGTATGAGTACCCTCTAGTCAAAGGAATCACTGGTCACTCTGTGGGACAGCCAGTGTTAGCTCAGGACTGTATATAATACACATTAAAGCCCGTCAATGCCATTCCTTCCTCTGTGTCTGACAACACAAAATTATTCTACAGATTTCTCTGTTTGCTAATTGGCAGCAGCTCTGTAATTATGAGATAACCGCTCCAAATGAAATATTTGGGACCGGGTTTGAAATATTGTCTCTTCCTGCCTGCCTGGGGGATTTATGTAAATGGAGAAAAAATTGTACCCTAAGTCAAAAGATTCTGTTGTCCTTATCCACCTCTCCCAGGACTTTATGAGCAGGAAGGAAGGTTAGGGCAGTTTTTCATTTCCTATGTGAATGTCAGAGCTTGGAACAATAATGGGGTCTGGAACTGCTCTTCATAAAAAGTATGTTGAAATTATCGGTAGAATGGAAGGGAAATGCACCAGGTGAGATAGGAGATATAAAAATAATTTTCCTATTACAAAGTAGTTTTCTTCCTTTAAATGGCATGAGGGGCTAATCTGTTTAGTATCCAAGCAAGGTATTTGTCTGGTAATTTATTTCCCTGCAAATAAATCCATCCGATATTATTAGGGTATACATAGACTATAAATAAAAATAAAAATAAATAAATAAACAAATAAATATAGTTTGGATTTTTTTGTTGTTGTTTTCAAATGCTGAAAAAAGCTATTTCAGCTATTCTGCCAACAGCCATTGACTGTAGGTCAAAACCATAAGCTATAGATTAGGACATTTATAAGACTCAACCGACAAGAGGTTAATTTTTAGAGTGAACTTTAAAAGCCTCAGTGGACTAAGCTTGGAAGAAAAGATGAGACTAGTTCAAGGATTAACGTGATTCAGGTATCCCAGGACAAGCTAACTACAGCACCTGGGAGACCATGGTTTTAAAATAACACTTAGGATTATAAAATTAATAATTTGGTAAGGCTTTAAAGTTCCAGAAGTTTTCTATAGTCAATAGTTAACAGGGAAAGTATACCATGCCTAGAATTCAAATCCAGAAACTTGAAGATCTTGTCAGATTTCAAGGTTTTCTGTGCATAAGAAAACAAATGCCATAAATTACATGCGTGCTGCAGTAGACACAATTAGTTCATATATATATGCGATATACATATGCATATGATTAGAGAGGGAGAGGGGACAGTGACAATGAATTGTTGGAGAAAAACAGACACACTAGCAAACAAAAACTTGCTTCTGGGAAGTGTAATCACAAAAAAAGCAGTAGTTGTTGCTGCAATGACACTCATGAGATTTCTAAAGAGATACCGAATATCTGGGGGGTAGATTAGTCTCATGTAATGTTAAATGTCTAGACGGTAGGTACTTAATCTAAGGTAGTTGTCTAAGCTGTTGATCATCTCTCAATAGTCAATGGGAGCAGACAGGATCCTCCAGAGAACTGTTCGTCTCTCTTATAGTGGGACGGGTGAAGCCCTTTCTAGAGGTTTGCCGCTTTCTTCACTGACTATACGAGGAACTGACTAAACAGTGTAGACAGATGTCTAACTTTCTGATGGCTGAAGTTAGGTGAGGTGAATTCTCTCTTCCTGTGCTTCCACGTTAATGCCTCCAATCCAAACAAATTGCTTTAGCACTTGAGATGCACTGGGTTAGATTGCTAATCTAAATATTAGAAACCCAAAGGCTTTGAACTGCCCAAGCTTTCCTATGCCCCAACTCTTTAATTAATTATATTGCTACAATATCCTCCTAGGTTGCGTCTAAATCCTATGTTTATATTAAAAAAAAAAAAAGTGATGCAAACCAGAAGTAGCTGAACTGAAATCAGCAAGGCAGCAGTGGTATAAAATCAATGCAAGCAAAGTCAGAATCAGTCAAAAAAATCTGTTTTTTTAAGCTCCGCTAAGACTTTATGATAATCTCCATGCAAGTCATCCAGGATACCTTGGTTCTGACAGGCTTTCTCTAAAGCTGCAACGTTCTGCAGTCTGTTTCTCCCAGGCCCTTGAATTTTCTGGCAGTGCACACATGCTCGCTGTTAATAAAAGCAAATGGCTACGGGCAATTCTGAGTCTTAAATTTAATAATGGGTAAGAGTTAAAGTAGACAGTGACTTTGCACCAGTGCAAAGGGCTTCGCAGTGGACATGCCAATGGTGAACTGCGGCTGAGCAGTCCCTTCTCACGGGCACAGATCTGTGCGTTACCTGACCATCGCCGGATCCTGCACACCACACAGACCTCTCCCTCTTCTCTTCCTCTCCCCACCATCTCCCTTATTGCACCTGTGAAATCTCAGACTGTTTTTTTCTGTTTTTTTTTTTCTTCTTCTTTTTTTAACTCTCTGGCTGCTGATGGAGGGGAATGTCCAAAGCAACCAGGGTCCCGAGAGAACCATACTAGGGATAAATAACACAAAACCTAGTCATTTCATAGCAAATACCACTCAGTAGGAAGCAGTAAAACTAAAGTGGTAAGTATGCCAGTAATTCTAATCAATATGCCCCCTTTGCATGTCAGGCTACAAATGCAGACCAAAGTTGGTTAAAATGCATGTCCTGGGACATTTTAACATCTGGAACATTTTATGTATTCATGAAGATTGTGAGTCAGATTCAAAAAGCTGTTTAAACAAGTGTGTTGATACACATAAGGTTTACTGTATATATAGAAAAAAGCATCATTGTTAACATGCTTTTTTGTATCCCTGCCGACCTCCTGCCAACTGGGGATAGAGTGTAGGTTGTTGGCACGCATTCCTAAAGCTCTCATTGGAATGGAAACTTCCCAGCGCTGGTTCAAAGGTTAGCTGGGTGTTTGATTTAAGCCAAACAGCCTTGGAAAACAGGGATTTATTTTTTCACCGAAATGAGCATTTATGTTGGTAATTCTCACATTTGGTTTTCGTTGTTACTGGAGATGTTTATTTGGGCTTGAAACAAGTGGTCTGGTCAACTCGGTACTAAAAAAAAGACTGATCTAATTTAGGTCAAACCTGCACTATAGCGGTAGCTGAATGCTTATGGAGGGATTAAGCTCTCTTCATGTTGAACTTAGTGGTCTATAGATTAGACACCAAGTCCCAGTTAATCAGTTAGCAACCTATTTTAAGATTGAATGAATCACCTTCTGGAGATTCCTATCTCTCTTGCACTGAACCCGAACGCTGAACCTAGATGGCTGGTTTGAACCCAACTCAGAGATGTGTGTGGTGAGTGCTCCCTTTGCAGGCTTCGGTGATGTGAGCTTAACAACATGTCCATGTGCTTCAGAAGCATAAACGCCACCAATTTATTGAGACTTCTCCAGTTATTTAGAGCAATGAAATTCTAGCTTATCTCCTAATTCCCTTTGGCTTCAATAAATGGCAGTGAAGTTACCATTTATTTTAAAAACATGTGCTTGGTGGAGTGTGAACCTGCTCTTCACTTCACGAACCTCCCTCTTCAGCAGCCACAGTGACACGTATCCTCAGAGATCCACAGGTCAAGTGGGCTGGGATGAAAAATAGTAGCCTGACCCCTGTGCTGCCCTATGTAAGTGTCTTCTGGGGGTAAAGCATGAGGCAAAGAAACTACAGTTTTTCCACCCACTTGTTCTCTAACCCTAAGAGACTCTGTGCCTCAGTGAACCCATCAAATAGTTTTCTATCCAAGAGAATGAGTTTGAGGTGTAATTAATTAATTAATTAATTAATCATTGTAAAGTTCCTTGAGTTTTTTTTTTTTTTAATTACAGGCAATACTGATAATATTCAGGTATATGGCAACAATAAAGATAGTACACATGTATAAATAAATAATATTTTGTGAACGTGCTCACAAAAGCCTCATTTAATATCCATTTGGCTTGATTGCCCTTTAAAAACTTTTCAGTCAAAATGTTATATTCTGTTAGTTCCTTGTAGACCCATAAAACTACTAAAATTTAATGCATTCATTTTTGAAATTATGTCAATTTTTTTAAGCACTGTTTTTAATTGACAAGAATTTTATTGTAAGTATTCTGCCAGAAGACTCTTGAATCCAACTTTCTTATTGGAGTTAAAAGTGTTATTGCTTCAGTGCTTTTTGAGATGGAATTGTAGTGTCTAAAAGTTAGATGTCTAAGTCTGAGGCAGTCATTTTGGGTTCCCTTTTCAGTCAATGGAAAAGACAGGTGATTCTTGAGACTGATACATCTAAAATAAGTGTTTAATATAACTGAAATGATGCACTCTCTGGAAGCACCCATTTTTCTCCCTTAGCTAGGGAACTTGCAGTTACTATAACTTTAAGCGGGTTAAATTCTTACATACAGGTTAGATGAATCTCACATATATTTCCATTTTCCAAATGAGGTGATACAATGGATCTCTTCATCTGGCCATGTTTCATTTATGACAGTTATATATCGTCCTTCACTACAGAAGCTGAACAAACTTTAATGCATTTATCTCCACAACTGGATGTTGCTGACAACAGTAAAGCACTTAAATTACATGGAAATTAAAGCGTGTTAAGGATGCAGGCCCTACCTCTTGCTTAGGATCACAAAGAAAGGCTGTGATGCAGCAGGGACCTTGGTGCTCTCTCAACTCTATGTGCACTGTAACCGGTACCCCCACTCTCCCTGCTCCTTGCTGTCTGACGAGCTTTTCAAAGCTGCTGCGCTCCAATTAAATTACGTCGAAGCCTAGTGAAGCAGCAAAGTGCTGCTGTCAAGCATTGCACAAAGGTAGGATTTTCAAAGGAATGTAAAAGTCCGTTGCCTTTCCTTGAGAATTCAGCCTCTCACTCTCCTGAGGCCCTTGGAAAATTCTTTTTCGATACCTGAATATTGGTGTAGGCCCTCTTTAAAAAGGGAACCGATGAAAAGGTTCTGGTTTTCAAAGAAATGCTGATCATCGATTCTTTACACCTCAAGTCACATTTAGCATATCTTCTGTTGGGAAGGTGAAATCAAGGTACGCTGTGCGCTTGAGTTAGTGATCCACATATAGGTCACGGTGCCTTTGAGATGCTCTAGGGTATCTCAGAGGACTTTGGAGCTGTTGGATACGACACAGGGCATATTGGAAACGGAGTCCTTTCAAACTGGAAGCTGTAGACACCTGTTTGTTGAAGTCTTGGCCCTGAATTGTGCAAAAAATGGCCTGATATTTCTGTGAGAAGATCATCTCTCCAGAGATTTCTTCAACATCTGCTTCTTATCCCATCACAAATGCTGCCTGTCTTTGGGATGCTTTGGCATTTCCACTTCCAGTCCCAGCTTGCAACCAGCGGTAAAAAAAACATTAGAGAAACTTGATGAAGTCTGGTTTGAGTTTAGATGTAAAAATGGTCGAGGTTCATCTGCTTTCTATCTTCCCTGGATTGCTGACTAGTCCTTTTCAGTCAAGATGTTCAAGTGAAGATTATGTATGTTTTTAAGGAGATAGTGTAGAGGACTAGAATAAGGGGCCAGGTTAAAGAAACAAGGAGATCTTTCTCCCTGAGACTCCTCTATAAATCTCTCATTATCAAAATAATGCCTCATTTGTGGTCTTGGATGTCTCTTCCTTAAATGAGTCATATTTTTTTTGATACAGATGATTCATATCACTTCTTGTACAGCCCAGGCTTGATTTGCAGAAAAGCTGAGCAGCAGAAAAACTAGCTGTAGCAAACAGGCTCTGCACATGCTCTGAGTTTCTGATAATCAGCCTTTATTTAATTAAGCTTCATATCTTTCTTGTGAGGTAATTATTATTATTATACAAGTTGTAGTACCATATTAGAAAAAAAGAAAGAAAAAACAGAGATGTTAAGTGATCGAGGAAAGTGATGGGCGATGTTTCTATAAAGGTCTGGATTCAGAAGTGTCTGGCTTAATATTCCTTGAATACACACAACGCTCCTTGCTATCGCGACTCAAACTAGATATATATTCAACACAGCCAACAAGTGTCTTTATTTAGCTCTTGTTGCACGCTGTGTTCTGAGTCAAGGACCACAGAATGCTGTGTTCCTGGCTTTAGCGATGAAAAGGTTTGTATGTGCTTTTTTTGAGAGATAGCAATCAGGAGGTAGAAATATGTGCCTTTCTGAGGTTTTTGGAACTAGAGACAATGAGTTATGCACACATTTTTTCAACCTCTGGTCCCCCTGCTATCAAACCGTTTTCATGTCAGTGGTTTCTTAAGCTGTGTCCTTCAAGGGATGAATATTTTCTTCCTCTGCCAGCAAACAGGACTGTCCTGCATTTATACTGGGGAGTAAGGGATGTTTTTCAATTTAGACCTCACTGTTTCTGCTCTCTTGCTCCACAGAGCTAAGGTTGCTGCCCAGGAGAAGCTCTCAATGTTACAGTCTAAGTGGACTCAGCCTCCAAGGGATGTAAATATACTTCAAGCAAAAGAAAACGTGAATGAATCCCAGATGAGGGAACGTGTAGTTAAGTAGCAACTGGAGGTGGTTTCCTAATGTGATCCTCTTTGCTGAGAAAGAATCACAAGGCAACACAATCTTCATAGCTGATCCTAGCAGTTAAAAATAAGTGTGCTCTCTTGATCTTTTTGTGTTTCACTATGGATCTAACAACAGACTTTGAAACCAATTTTACCTCAAAAAAAACAAAAAAAGAAACAAAAAAACCCAAACTAATCGTGTGTCCCCTGCATAAAAATAGTCCAGATTATGTGCAGCCACAAAATACCTACATTTTTTATCATTAGAGAATTGCTTGTTTTTGTTTTGTTCTCAAAGTGTCTTTTATGTCATTGAAACAAAGACAAAGTAGACTGAGCCGCCTAACAGCACTGAATTTATTAATGGTGCCTCTGATGTACCAGCAGATATAATCCAGTAATAGATTTCATCCTATCTATTCTAGATTAATTATGAGGGCACCTTCATAGATAAAAGCGGAAAATACATTAGATTTAAATAAGAGCAAGATGCTTAAGTCTTGACATGTCATAACATCAGAGAAAGAGAGAATTACCCATTAAATAGCATGCTGCTGTGGCTATTCAGACACCCAAACTAGCTGCATCTGCAGTAATTTTCCTGAAGGAATGTAGAAGGGATACTTAATCTTCTAGTGTCTGCATTTCCATATATGTATAAAGTGGCGACACTGTAAAGCAGTGAAGAGATTATACTAAAATCAGACACCATTGCTATCAGATATAACAAAATTAACCAAGTCAATCAAAACAAATTCACTGAAGCAACAGCAATAAATCCCAAGCCCACCATCTCGCACTGAGCTTCTGTCCTGAAATGTGACATTTAATGAGGTGCACTGTTAGGTTTTCTATTGCCGTTGACTGTAGGTGAAAGACACTCAAACGCAACGATATTAGGCAGCTAGCTAAAGCTAGAAAAGCAGCTTGATCTTGAAATTACTATATGTATATGGTACCAGGAGGCTGATGTTTGATTTCTAGATCATATACATATATCCATATCCAAATTCATTATCCATAAAGCTATGACCAGCTTCTGGCTGGATCATGTGGACTAAGTTGGCGTTCTCAGCACAGTTGCTTGCTTACCAATGGGCACATCACAAATGCAGTCATTGAACTCCTTCATGTAGTGGAGTATATCATCACTCTGATTCAAACGGAATGGATGAAAGCCTTTTTTTTTCTTTCTTTCTTCCTAGCTATGGTTCTTAGAAGTACCAAGGAGCTGGAAAACTAGAAATTTGCAGAGCCACTGTATCTGCTTGCATGGAAAAACAGAGAGATTCATTTTCCAGGTCAGTATCCTTTTGCAAACATGGAATTCCTATTGAAAAAAGAAAAAGAAAAAAAAAAACAGGTAAAACCAACTTCTGACAGTCTTTAAACAAGCTCATCTTCTTGGCAAGCAAAATGAGCCCTAATATCAAGCTGTAAGTTAACTATCTAGAGAGATACAACTGTAATTAATTCAATTATAATGATGCAATCAATACATTGACACTTTCCAATTTGACAAGGATGATTACTGGATCGCCATTTATCTCTCAGCTTTCCCAATAGCCAATGCCTCTAACGAAAAGTCTCCTTTGATTCTTTCCCATTTGGTGTTTTAGCTTGTTTGAATTATTAGCTCTAATTTTGTCAAGCTGGAATGTTACAGACCAGGCTGCTAGGATACTGCAAGATTCATGGGTTTTGGATATTGTACCACAGTAAAACAGCTGGAGGGGAGGGGAGAACCGGTATGGTGAGTAATGGCAAACGCATCCATCACAACAAAGAAACTTCTATCAGCCCCACTGGCGAAACAGTGAGTTACTGAACTATCAAGGATATCAGGCTGAGGATTTTGAGTGATAGCTAAATATACTTTCCCTTAGAGGAGTGATCTTGCTTGGGACTGATTATATTTGTTGCTATCAACGATGACAATGAACAGCTGTGCTCGGTGGTAGCTGCTTGTAATTTCTTTGCCAAACATATCCACTCATAGGACGAATGGATACATTTTGAAATTACCAACAAAAAGGGCAAAAAAAACCCAAGATGTAGAGATATGTGCTACTGTACAGCCATTTTTAAAAGAAATAGCATTTTTTTTTCTTTTGAGAGACACTGTAGCACAATTGAGTCTATTTATACTATTTCCTATGTTTTGTCATAAAGCTTTTTAGCAGTGAGGTGCAGTGTTCCCATGGGGTAGAAGAGATACTCCACCAGAATTTCCTTCTAGTGCAAACTGAAGCCATGAGTTCTGTCAGCTCATAGTTTGTCACAAAATATATACCTTTCTTCAAAACTGAAACTGTGATGTGATTGAAGGTAATGGCAAAAATCTCTTTGACATCAAAAAGGACAAGGATTTGATCACTTAAGAGAGCTTCGATGTCCTTTTCAATTTTGCTGTGCATTTGCCAAACACTTTTTTCAGTAGTGAACAAGGTTGCAAAACCAAAAGTCTTTGCATTGGGTGTCTGAGAAAGTTCGTTTCCTTAGAGTTCAATGCGGATTTGAAAGTTTGAGCTGGCTTTGGTTCACAACTGCTTATCTTGGTTTAATCATTTTATCATCATCATTACATTGCTTGCTAGATCTGGGGAAAGCTATCATAAACGGTTGTGTTAGTCGCATAACTTTCAGATGTGAATATGTAAAGTTGGACTGGAAAATTGTAAGGACTTCTTACCCTAAAAATCTCTTTATTTAAAATTCTGATTCAAACCTGTCCTACTTTTTTTTTTATTAATTTCTCTCCCCAGTTCTTCACTGAGGAATATAAAGATGATGGAAACACAATGAAAATAGCAATAAACATATCTCAGTACATGGAAGAAACATTTAAGGAAGACGTGTACTGAGAAGTGTACATGGAGACTATTCCATGTTTGAACCCTGATCTCAGGGGAGTAGTTAAAACATGCTGTCTAAAATGGAGATGTAATTATGAGAAATAAACCAATAAAGGATAAGTGCATAAAAACACAAACTGCAAAGAGACGGTCCAAATAAACCAGGGAATGAGGTCACTTAATGCATCAAGGCTGGAATCAGACACAGGCACAGTGCAGACTAGCAGGAATTGATGTTACTTTACAAGGAACAGGTGACTTTTTGGTAGCACCCCTCAGGACCCTGAAACACTTTCTCTCCTGGCCTTTGAGGTGAGAAGAGCAGTCTCCATTGATAAGTCTTGTATGACCTGGATCAGGTTTGTATTTAACATACCGACCTACAATATCTTGTGGGTTCAGTTATTCGTCCATAGTCATCGACTAAACGGTCAGTGGAGCTTGAAGAGCGATTCATCTCCTCTTAAGATAGGCACCTATGCCACATCTATTTTAGGAAATAAAACAATGCCAGGACCCAGGGGTGTAGCATGGTTTTGGCTGAGGCCAGCTGGTAGTCTCACAAAATATTCTCTGGCATATTTGAGTTAGCACAGACCAGAAATTGTTCCCAACAGGGAGTCTGGGTGTATCCACCTCATTTGGAGGCTAAGAGAGTTTAAATCGTGCAAGTGGGCAGACTGTGCTAGTTGGCATCACGATCCTGGCATTAAGTTTTCTCATATACGTGTAGCCAGAAGCAGCTGGCCAAGTGAATCAGGTGAACGACTCCTGTGACTGTTGACTATATCTTCACTGACAGTAATGAAAGCAGAAGCATGTTGAGACACCAGCATGCAGACATCTAAGCTGAGTGTCTCAAGACCTGAATCCCACCTCTGGAGTTGGGTCCTCGCTCTGTCCTTTCTTGCATGGCCTTGGGAATGTCCCTTGTCGCCTGCCCCAGGGCAGGGTCTCATCAGCCAGGACCTGTCCCACCGCTCCCCAGCTCGGAAGGGGTCTGGGGCCACAGCAGGGTGGGGGCTGGACAGGGCCTGACAAAGTGCCTGAAAAGCAGTCACTTTGACCACAGACCTGCCTGTGCTTCAGTTTCTTTCCAGGGAAAAGCAGCATTTTTTCTTTATTGGTTCATACTGGCAGATCTTTGAATAAATGTTCATTTGTTAAAGGCTGTGATCTCATGATTGCTTTTAGCTGATCATGCTGCTGCCGCTAAAAGCATCGTAATAAGATGACCTTCCCCACCACACACACTCTCCCACATACATATCCTTGTCCTCCCCATCATGCTGGCATTAGGCTTTCTACTTATTTTTTTATTGCACTGAGCAGAGTCAGCTAAATGAGCTGTCTGAAAATTAATTCTCTCCTGTTCCTCTTTAGCAAGATCAGTTCTGGGATCCAGCTTACCATGCGGTTGCACAATCATGAATGATAACAGGAAAGGAACTGGCAGAAGAGTATGCCTTAAGTGGGGGCGCCAATTTTGGTGACAGTATGTGCTCAGACTGGCTTAAAACAGGGGTGAGACCACAGCGTGAGTGTGTAGGATGCTTACTGTGGTGGAATCCAGCTGGGCTCTCTGAGTACTTTAATTGCACTATTATTATTATTATTATTACTAAGGAATTACTCAGGGAAAATAAGAAAAAGTAGGAAACAAAATCTAAAATAATTCCTTCAAAGCCATCCTGGATTTCCTAGGCAACAGTAAGGAAAATAATAGAACTATAATCATATAATTTAAGCTCTGTTAATGGAAATAGCCTCTTATTGTAATTATCTCAGCAATACATTCTTTTTTTTTTTCTATCTACCCATTACCTTTTAAAGTTAAATAGCATCAGCAATAAATAGAAAAAAAAAAAAGGGAGTATATTTCCTAGCTACAGTCACTAACTGAGCAGAAGTGCAAGCGAGCAGAGTTCACTTAGGATTTTGGAGCTGAGATGTGGTTGAATTTCAGACTACAAGTCTGGATCTGAACATCACCGATAGCTCTATCATAGAGTTTGATTCTTATTGGTTTCAGAACTTTTAATTCAGACTCTGTACAGAGATAACTGAAAATATCAACTCCGAGACTCTCCCCCAGCAAAAATTAACGTTTATAAGGGTGCTTATAATCTGCGTTTGAGGTTATCAATTTACTATGCAGTTTATTTTTCTGGGGGAAAAAAAAAAGAAGAAATTTCAATCTCCCTTCTGTGCGCTGATCTCAAGTCAGTGGGATATTCTGAACTTGTCTGATTGGAAGTGGGATCCCGTTCCAGTCCATTCATTTCACTGGAGCTGCTCCTGATTTACATTGGCAGCGAATGTTTTTCCACATCACTAAGAGATACAATTCTGTTTAAGACAGATTTATTTCACTGGAAATGGGAATAAATTCCTCCTATGAATGCTATATTAAAAAAAAAGAAAAGCGGCTTTGCCTCCTTTCCTTTCTCTCCCCCACCCCCTCTCCTTTTTGTAATGCTGAAGGTAATGAAGCAAAATCATCGCTACAGATCTAAACATGACAATTCGGCAAATTTTATTTCCTTAGTTCAGCTGAATTTGTTATTCTCACACAGTTCTATAATTGCCTTTTTTTCCCCAGCTATCAAGTTCACACAGGTAGAAGAAAGACGGCTTCAGATCTGAACTTGATGCTGGAGGTCATTGGAAAGATTATGTAATAGAACTCAAAAAGCTTTACAAACTGTTCAAATAGCAGAACATTTCTAGTAGAGTGTGGGAACATAAAAGTGAAACCAAACAAACCCAAACCGATTTGCAATTACTGACAAAATTGCGCACTGGCAGAAAAAGTGAAAGAATGGCAGGAGCAGTGGAGGGTTTTCTTTTCTTTTCTTTTCTTTTCTTTTCTTTTCTTTTCTTTTCTTTTCTTTTCTTTTCTTTATTTCTTTTTCTTTTTCTTTTTCTTTTTAATTTTTCTTTTTAATTTTTCTTTTTAATTTTCATTTTTTCTTTTTCTTTTTTCTTTTTCTTTTTCTTTCAATAAAGTAAATGCATCCTGATTCTTTGAACAACTGAACACATGTCCTCTTCTCCTGCCTTATCGCTTTCCTTTGTATTGACAGTACCAGTAAAAGATAAAATAACATCAGCGCCAAGTGTAAATTAAATGATGGATGTTACAGTTCCCTTTTTCTGAATCTAACTCTTTAAACCTTAGTTTAGAAGCTTAAATGTGGAATGAGGGACTATGTCCTGTTTCTCCCTGCTGGGTTCATTTAGGATAAAACCCAGGCTGTCCTGCATTTTAGTTGGAGACTTGCACACAGTGGGGGTGATTGGACTTTTTCTGCCCAAGGCACAACATATGCTACTTCCCATCACTTTAATAGGCATTAGTTCCGCAGACAGCACTGGTCAAATGTACATTATTCACAATCACTTTAATGCAAATATGCAAGGATGAGAGAGAAAATATGTCACAAAGAAAGAATCGGCCATTTCCGTTCTTTTTTGATTTTCTTCTTTTATCACAGTATCCCTTCTTCTTTCATCACATCGATCTACCTGTGTATGTATATATCTATAATTGCTGCATTTTCGAGAGGTTTTAGTTTATTTTCTATGGAGAGTCTCAGTGTTGTTGGTTGAAAGTGCTTAGATATAAAATACAAATTTTACACTTTTTTTAAAGGTTCTGTCTATTGTGATTCTTAGCTCTCACAAGAACAATGGTTTCTTTTTCATTGGCAGCCTCTTCCTTTTCAGGAGGTCCTCTCCAATTGTTGTTTTTATTATTTTTGTTCTGCTGGATCCCTTTGTGCACCCTCAGAATGACCTATGTCTGTAACAAATAAAGACTGCTAGCCTAAATTAACAGCTCCCTAATTAAAATATTATGTCTAGACACCCATTCATGTATTTCTGTATAAATTAGAAATAGTTTCATGATCTTTCCATCTGCGCTGTGGCCCCTTCACCTTTTTTTAGCTGTGTAAATTACCACATAGGACTCTCCACACTGCCACTGTCATAGAAATCCAGTTAAGGTACTGTGTTATAAATGAGATTAAAAGGGGTTGTTAGTATCTACCTGTCTTCCTGTCTGCCCATCTTTCTTTCCTTGGGATAGGTCCTGAACAGATACAGAACAAACGACACTCCTTCTGCAAAGACTTCCTCACAAGAGAGGCAACTCTAGAAAGAAAATGAATACAATTAAGCAGTTTATTAAGAGTATGATGCTTGCATGTTGCAATATCTAGGCATTTTACTAGTTTTCACACTTTTTTCCCCCTCATTTCCCTGCCAAATGCGACACATCATTCCCACCCCGTCCCTCCATTCATGCAGGTGTCAAAGTTGCTCCGAGTTATCTTTATCACTTGACTCAAAGCTGCTTTCTTCCCCAGTAAACTCAATGGCTGTTTTGACTGAGTATTGAGTGTGAATCCAAGCTTATCAGCCATTTAATAACCTGGAAGGCTGCTGTTCTGTGGCAGCCAAAACCAATCTAACCTTTGGCAGCCACAGTGCTCCTTAAGAGACAGGAATCGTTCCTGTCTCCCTCATCATCAAGGCTGGTGGCAAAACCTTGGCCAAGCCCCAGGTGAAGTGTATCAGTTCATGACCTATATCAGCACAATCAGGGGTTGCCTTCCCAAGGAGATTAAATACCCCACTGGAAGGCTTTTCAATGTAACAAAGAGACAGAGGCACAAGATCTAGTGATCTTGCGGCTGGGTGAACTCAAACCTCGGATTTGTAGCTGAGCCCACCTGAGCCATTGGAATAACTTTCCAGGGGAAGCGGTCGATGCTGCAGCTCCTATTTCAGCTCTTTGTCTTTCTTAAGGAGACGCTTAAGTTCTACCACAGCTTCTTGGGGCCACCGCAGGACATTTCTGGGGAGATATTGAAATGAAATCAAGCATGCTCAATGATGCAGAACTCTGTGGCATTAGAAAGACAAAACTATGTGTTCCTCATAGGAATTAAATCAGACAAACAAAATAATTTTATAAGATACTCTCCTATGAAACTCAAAAAATATATTTTTAAATAGATAGACTCCTGTGAGATATTTTCAGTCAGCCAGAATGGCGTTTTCTGAAGAAAAAAGTATTTCCATTCCTTGCTCACACACACATGCACACAGTGTATCACTTTGCTGTTTCATTAGTGTCAAGTGATTAGGCATAAGTTGCAAAATATAACACTGTATCAAGTTTTCTTTTTAATCAGTGACTGTTTTAATGGCACAGTGCCACACCAACGACTTCTAATTAATGCTCAATTTTGTCCTTTTAAGTATAGAAGGAAACACAAAACAATAGATGTGTGTACATATGTTGACACTCTGAAATGGCTTTTGGCAACACATATATAGCATTCCTTTAAAAAGCAGTACTCAGCGCTATGTAGGGGATTAAATGATAGCAATACGATGGATCAAACTTGGTTATTTTTGGTTATTCCGTGTTACTTTGTCGGTAAGCTCACTAGAATCAACTCAGATTTACACCACCAGAAAGGGAAAAACAATTTTCCTTGTTTTTTTTAATATCATCATCTCATACAGTTACACAGATCATAATCAGGGCTGGCCCAACGCCAACCACCAGGGAGTCCTGGCCAATGATCTATGTGTGTTTCCCTGGCCTAGTGAGATAAATTACCTCAATTTCTGTAAAGAACAGCAACAAGGAGCAAAGCAGCAAGCACTGCATCTGGACACCTTTAAATTCTTAGCCCAAATGATCCGATGCCCATTTATGTCTGGATTAGCTAAGAGCTGACTTCTGACAGTTCCTGTCCTCTCTGGACACATGACAAGACATTTTACTGGGTCTGTCACTATCTTGCAGAAAAACTAAAGGACAATAAAAACAACAATTGAAATTACCATGCTCTTAATTCTCCTACCTCTACAGCTATTTGCTTTATTTATGTTTCTACCAATGCTCCGAGTTATATGACTTTTTTTAAAAAGGCTTGGAAATAGCCTAGCATTGCTACCCCTTGAAGCAATCACTTTGTGGACCACTTTATTTCATATCACAGTGTTAGTGTGCAGTTCAGATGTCAGATATTTACATTGTAGGATTTTTATTATTAATAGATTTTTCAATTGGGAAAGCCTGTTTTCTCTGAACCTGGTAGGACTTTATCTTTTCTTACTGGCGATGAATGATTTATGTGGACAGCTCCTATTAATGTTAATGGAAAGCAAATGCGTAAATCTCTCCACAGTGGATAGATAGCAATCTTAGAAAAGTGGTCCAAGCAAAGCGTGTCTTTGTAAGGGGTCTAACTAGCAATTAGCATAAAAGATTGACATCAGCTCTAATTCAGTATTTATATGAGTACTGTTAATCTAAATACAGAGTCAAATTAATCCCTTGTGTAACTTTGGTACTTGCTTTGGAATTTCAGCACTGAAGACTGTGACCTAGCCTGTCTTCAAATGTATAAGCTAAATATAAATGCACAGGTTTTAAGGGCCAGACTCTGCTCAGTCTCAAGGAGCCTTCCTAATTAAGTCAACCTATACAACTCCTGTTACCTGATGTGTAAAGTCATCTGAAAATTGAGATTTATTAAGCAAGCTGAAAGAATCACATACTATTTGGGGTTAAGCATCTAAAAAATCACCAGTAAGACAAGATCTTTCTGTAAAGTCTTTGGAGAACCTGGGTAGAAAATGGGTGATTTGAAAGGGCCTTTCTGTGAAATTCTTTTAGAGAAGGGAGCCAAGGGTTGGGTAGGGAAAGGAAAAAAAAAAATACAACAGCAGGATAAGGACACTGTTTTTTAA
Source organism: Apteryx mantelli (assembly GCF_036417845.1). NCBI lineage: Eukaryota > Metazoa > Chordata > Aves > Apterygiformes > Apterygidae > Apteryx > Apteryx mantelli. The sequence continues at coordinate 135,232,912 of NC_089980.1, read as the reverse complement.
TCAAAGAGTCATCAGTGTTTTTAGGTTTGAATGTTTTGTTGAGATTTTTTTTTTTCTGTAAAAACTAAGGCAAAGAAATGCCAATATGGATGATTCTTGAAGAATCACTTCTGGAATGGAGCCATATTAGGGATAGAGCCCAGGTACTATTTCACAGCATACGGTAATGATAAGTAATGACCAGGGATAGGTTGGGAAAGAAGAGCAGGCTCAAGGAGGGGTTCTGTGAGTCAGGCCCTTGGTACCCCCCATCCCACCGCTGCCTGTATCTCAGCTATAGTCTAAGCTCAAGGCCTAGGCATTGGACATAGTAAGGACAAACTTCTGTTGAACTTCTCAAAGAAAGGAGCTAGGCTGGTGAGTAGGTGGGAAGTGTCCTCAACGGGTGGATGGGAGAGTGGTTGAGAGCTGAGCTCATGCTTTTATGTGAGGATGGCAGGTGGAACAGTATTTAAGAGTAAGGTTCATCCCCCTGCTGATGGTATAAACATACTCAGGAGTTCAAGAAGTCAGCCTTCAAAACCATGGTTGCCTTTCACTTCCACTGATGTGAAATCACTGGCATTAGGGATACCCAGTTGCTTTACTCAGATGGTCTTGCAGAAAGTTAAAAAACATGTTTTAAAGCAAACTTGCATGGATATTTAAGCAATAAGAAAAATAACCAGAACAATCTGGACAAGAAACTGACTGAGAAAATGGAATTAACCTCCCCTCTTAATGAAAGTAATTCAAACATTTTATTGGATGAGATCTCAGTTTTAAGCAACATTCACGTCCTGGTACATGATTGTTATCTCTCCAGAAGGGCACTTCAGAACTGTTTGGTGGCCTATGTTAAACAAATCGAGTCCCTTAGGCTACTTCTATGCTGGTAAATTAAAGTGTGCCAAGGAACATTCCCAGGCCCTGGAACTGAGTTATCTATGCAATTACAGTGTAAAAAATAGCCTCTGCAATGCCAGCCAGCACTCTACCAATAACTCTGGACATGACTCAGAAGACAACAGGGCCAGGGAATGCTCTTGAAAGGTAGATTAAGTGTATCCACCCTCTTTGGAAAAGCAAGAGAATTTAATAGTATTGCCATGACCAGACCAGACCAGCTGGCCACAGGGTTAGAGAACAGGCCTTAAACACTTATTATTTTACTAGCATTCTGTAGTCCAGCTCCATCAGAAAGTCTGCAGAAATTGCCCTTTTGTTGGTATTCTCAAGAAAGAGTACCATGGACCACATTAGGTACTGCTCTGAAAGAGCGGTCTCTGACATGCAGGGTGCTGCTGGCTCTGATCCCTGCTTGTCCTCCAAAATACAGTGTTATCCCTGGCACAGCTTGAAAGCGGCTGGTTTGCACAGACATACATGGTGCTAGCACACTGATGAGCGAGGACACGCAGGGTCCAAAGACTGTGCTTTGAGCAGACCTGAGGCATGAGGGGCAAGTATGGCTCTGAGGGTATAGGAGACAGGGCAGACCCATCCAAAACACTTTGTCTCTAATATCAATCAAATCACCAGGAAGGGCTTTAGAGTTGGGTAATGGGAGAACCAAGTACTTCTTCTACCTCTGTCATGGTGAAAGGGAAGATGGAAACATGTCGCGTTCTCCTCCTCTTACCTTATTCGGCACAGATACCCAGTTGTGTCAAAATAAATAAATAGTTAGTAGACCATGCCTTCTCAGGCACGTGGGACATATATAAACATCTCAGTGTGTTGCTCCAAAGGGATAACAAGTCTTAAGTTTCAGGAATTGCTTGAGGCCTTTGGTTCTGTACAGTGAAAGGAACATTTTTTCCTAGGGACAGTTACTCCCTTTCTTCTTGGGAACATTCAACATATTTTTTAAATATTATTTTCATCCTTACTGATTGTTTTGGTGCTTGTAGGCCCTGAAGGATTTAAGTGCATAGGGACATGCACACAGAAATCACTCTCAAAGCTCTCTGTCTTTATAGGGTTCTTCAAAGTCTAAAAGCAGCTGATGGAGGAACTCAGTCTTGAATGACATCCTGACTGGCATTCCAGGAGGATAACCAAAGGTAGTAGAGAAACATCGATTCTCTTTTCTATAGTTGCCACTGCCCAAAACATGGCATGGAAATTGCCCCAAGGAGGAATGTGAGGAAAAGGTCACTATGGATTGAAATCAAAATGGATCTGCTGGGTCAAATAACCTTTATCCAGTTGAGGTCCTTCTTAGGTACTTTATCCAACCTCCAGCAATCTGTGGCTCAGGAGTCTTTGTGTCTTTGTATTTAATACTCCTCAGTAGATTTTTCTACCATGACTTTGTCTAGAAGTATTTAAGCACATGCAAACATTTAGGGTATGTAACATCCTGTAGTAAGGAGATCCACCAATGCTTGTATGAAGGAGCATCTCCATTTGTTTGATATGATCATCTAAACTAGCCTAGCACTTTATCTACACCTCTTGCACAGAAAAGCCCATTTTCTGCTTTAGGAATGCAGGCAGGCTCTGCTTTTATGATGGGCTAGTATTTACATTTTCATTAAAATGAATGATAGGACAATGATACTGCACCTGTATTATGTTTTAACAGAAAAGACAACAATTTACTTCAAGTGATGATAATATTTATTCACAGATGTAGTTCCAAGAGACTATGTCTCTACACTAAAAAAATAGATAATCAGAGCTAAAGAATAATCCGATCATCCATCCTGTTAGTGTCCAGTTGTCATCCAGTCTTTAGCCCAGTCCTTGGCATGTTTTTGGCCTGCTTCATTTACAGTATTTGTCTCCCACAGAGTGTCCAGGCAAGCTTCAGGGATAGCAAGGGACAGGACTTTATTCCCAAGACACAGATGAGGGCAGCTTATTTTGGGTGGCAAGGAGGAAGAAATGTAGTTATAGGAATGCAAGCTGTGTTGTGCCATTTGCTTTCAGGGCCAGATAATGGGCCATTAATCATTTTATTCACCAACACAGCCAGAAGGTCCAAGGCTCAGGGCTAGAACTGGTCACTGGAGAAGCCTTTATATACCCATTTGTAGGAGCTGGTCTTTTCTGAATTTGCCAGCTTTTGCTTGACTGCTACCAGAGTAATGTGCAGTCATTATGCATCTTGTTGCACCTCACACCCCTATTATTAAAAAAAAATAAAAAAAATCCCAGCAGCCTGATAACAAAGGAAAACAGTCTTTCTATTTTATCTTTGACTTGATTGACATTATAATTGAACTGGATGGAGCTTTTCTTTTATTCTACATATACATAAAAAAAGAGACTGCTACAAAGTATTAGAGTAATCACAAGCAAGCTATCACAGCTTGCATGCAACTGTACGAGCTGGGTTCAGAATTTTTCAGGCTGGGCTTATCCCTTTTCTCTCAAACCACTTTTTAAAATGGAATTTGTAAGGCAAAAAATTAGCTGTGGGACACCTATCTGCGTATCAAATAGAGTAGCATTTATCCAGGGAAAGTCACATGGTAGGTGGGATTCATTCCCAGGTTCAGCTGCTGAAATTTGATGATTGCAGTGTGAGAATTTGTGTGTGTACTTGGTGCCTAAGCTCTCGTTATAGTCAATGAAGATCTAGGGCTCAATTCAGTTTGACTTGACATAGTTTTTCTGGTGTCATCTGAGATATCCAAGGATTTCTGAGACATCCATGTGGACTGACAGATATAACACAGGACCTGCAGGAGACCCATGTTCTTCTGGAGAGGCAGCTGGATGTGAGGTGAGACCCAAGGGCATCTCAGATAGCACTGGATACCTGCGTGTGGACAGAATTGAGCCCTTCATCACTATAGTCAACAGGAGTCTGGAGAGCAGTTCAACACACCTGAAGGTAGATGTCCACTTTTATGGAGGTCAGTAGTTAAGAATCTAAAATTCTGTTCATCTGCACTAGATGTCTAAGCTGTCATTGGAATCAGTGGAGATCCTGTCTGTGCAGTCAATAGAGCTTGGAAAGTAGTTCAGCTCACACTAGAAATATCTACCTGCATTTGATCAGCTGAATTGCTCTCCAGACTCCATTGATGGTATCAACTGGATCTTCATTGCGTCTTATCAGAGCCTAGACACCCAGCTCAAATGCAGAGCAAGCACTTAAATGTAGGTGTCTGAATCTGCATCCCACCCACAGACACTCACTGGAACAAAATCATCTTGGAAGCCTTGCTTCTTAAGGAATTAACTTGAGAAACCTGGGAAAAAGAAATGAAGGAGACTGTGAAGACACTGAGCACCTCATCATTGGCCAGCTCCTCACGTTCAGGCGTGAACTTTACTCATTGGAACTGCATTCATGTGCCATTTCACTCACTCCTACTCACACCGTGACAACTCATGCTATTAAATAAAATCCTCAACTCCCTCCCTGCCCCACGCCTGAACATATCCAAATTAATCTATTTAAAACACTAAAAAGTCCTTGGTCTTAAATTTTTTAACAGGAGCCTGTGCTTATTTTATTAAAAAAAATAATCTCCTAGGATGTCTTTAATCAGTCAAGTCACAGAAAGGCAAAATAATGACATAGTAATTCTAAGGATCCTTGACTTTGAGCTGCCTTTTATAAGCATGGAAGGGAGAATAAAAAAATCAAAAGCAGTAAAAACTTATATTATTTCTGTCAGTAGCTCCTTTTTAGAAAATGTTGTGAAAACAGTCTCTGTGTGGAGGAAGCAACATACTGAGCAACAAGCCTCAATCACAGGAAGTTCATTTTTTTCCTTGGCGCGTCGCCCAGTGCCATCAGAACTAATTAAAAACAGAGCCACGCTGGTAGGAAGCTCAGTGTTTGGGTTTTACAATAACGGAGCAGCAAACCAGGGGGACGTCTAATGAGAATAGTTTCCGAGTTTGTTTTCTAGCATTGGGCAACTATGTCAATTACTGGAACTACAGCTCAGGGCCAGCAACCATGCTGAGACATGAAAGAGTGTTATTTGCAGTACAGATTGAGCTGCTACTTTGATGCATGTGTTCTGCATGTCACTTGTATACTGGTGCAGTTCCTTGGCTCATGACTAAATAGGAAGAGGCTGATGCCACCTTGCTCTTCTTGTCTGAGGCTAAATCAAATGTTACGAGACAGGGCTTTCCCCCTGGATCATTAGATATGCTCCAGTTAAAAAATGAAATATGTCCTTTTGTAAGGATTCTATTTGTAATGAAGGATCTGACTTGCAAGGGGAACTATCAGCTAGGGACTTAACCCTTGGAGGGCTAGATGAAAAGACAAGCTGACCTGGATATTTTAAAGGATACAAAGCAACCCTCACAATGCAAACAACCCCTCTCCCAACTGAAAATCAAATCCCAATGCATTTAAAGCAAGCACAAGGCTACAAAATCCCAAATATGCAATTTTTACCCTTACAAATAATCTGATATAATGTTTGTAGGATCAGTGTCTATGTTAAATACTGTAGGTTCTTATTTTAGGAGAGAAAACAGAAGGGAGAGAGGAAAACAGGCTAAGATAAGGAAAATGTTTCTGCAAAGATGAAGAAAAGAAGTTGTTCTGCATGTCCACTGGGGACAGGATGGGAAGCAATGGGTTGCAAGGAAGATTTAGGTTAGCCATTAGATAAACTTTCTAAGTGTATGCTAACGCTGCCCAGAGAGGAGGTAGAATTTCCATCATTGGGAGGTTTTAAGAACAGGTTAAACAAACATATGTCATGAACAGTTTGATACAGAAGATCCTGCCTTGGGGGAGGAGGATGGACTAAATGACCTCCTGAGGTCCTGTCCAGCTCTATTTTCTATGCCTGTTTTTGCATATTGTACCTGGATCTTTGCAAGTTTACGTTATAATAACAATAATCTCAGGACCAGCCTCTGTCTTAAAGGGCTAAAATTAAAGATTTTCCTGTCCTTCACTGAAATGCTTTCCTCTCTGGGTTAACACATAGGCTGCATCTTTGTGCAGCAAATTAATCAAGGCAAACAGCAAACTAAACAAGGCCAGAACATGGGCTCGGGCACTGGAATTGGGTCGGACATGCTGTTAAACTTTTTGCTGGGATCATGGCTAGGGCCAATTGACACTTCTCCAGACAGTGCCTGGGACTGGTTCAAGGACAGCATGGTCCAGGGGCCATTCCCTACAGACAGGTTGCATGCAACACCCTGTTTGAAGGTAAGAGAGTTTATCCATGGATACAAGCTGCACTATGCCAACTGGCTTCAAGGTTAGACAGCAGCTCCTGCCCCTTTAATTTACTACTATAGATGCAGATGTGTTTTTTAAGAATGTCAAAGGTAAAGCCTAAACCAAATACTAACATGTATCAAGAACTCAAACAGGAATAAACAAGTAATACGGTGCTAACTGAAAGTGCATTCTTTGTGAAGGATGCTTTCGTTGCAAAGAACACTGAGACATCCCCAAAATTATGTAAGATCCAGCTACCATCATCATTACTAATATATGTTCATGGTAACTGCAATTAGTAGGTTTACTACTCACTGTAAACTAGTATGTTTAGCCATCTAACTTTGAAAGGATTCAGTTCACTTTATTCAGCCTTGACATAGCATTTTTTTTATTGACAAGTAACATTATTAACATTGTTCTTATTGATGTCTTTCTCTTGACTCTGGTGGGTCTCCTCCTGTATCTCCCTCCAATGGTCATTTGCACGCACATCTTCTTCCATTTGAGCTACGTGCAAATCTCTTTGTTGTGGAGAATGGCTATCAGGATGGTAATCACTTTTACTAATTAGACAGTCTCCATTGACTAAGGAGGGAACCCGCATGTCTAACCGTTTAAACCAGTTTCCTGACTAGATATCCAGGTTAGACTGTGAATCCTGCCTGATCTCCCATTGTGGTCCTAAACGCCACAGTAATTGAGTAAATCAGATCCTGTTATCATGAGACTGAGTAAAATTTAGCTAGTGTTACTCACCCTTTTTTTCTAGCTATGTTTTACAACTCCTGCTACCTTAGACAGTCCTGGTGGGGCAAAGGGATAGCTGTGTACCGAATGAGCTTCCAAAACACAGTGGATCGGTTGCAAGATGAATTCTGTTGTTTTCATGGGCTGATTTAGACTTTCAGTTCCACCAATAAAGCTTAATGTCTTCAGAGGGAATAGCACATGGATGTATCAGAGAGGGACTTGATTTAGTCCTTAATAGTAAATAATGCATGTTTTCTTAAAGATATTCAGTCTCACTATTTTATCATAACCTTACTTCTGTTCCAGCATGGGATAGGCTAAGACACATTTCTCCTGCATTTACAGAAGGTGAAATAAAGTAATTATTTACCATGACTCAGCCAATATAAGATGCCCATACACCACCCAAACTCACTCCTGTACCTCAACCCTTATTCTTTGACCGCCTTTTCAGCTCATTTGTTAACTGATATTATCATCTCTGTCAAGAACTTTGAGCAAAGCCACAGCTTTCATTTAAACAAGAAGTTGGCGCCTTGCCTGTATTTTTGACTGACCTTTTATTACTTCAGTAAAGGTTTGGGTCCCAATTCACCACGAAAGTAAACGGAGGCAATTGTGTTGACTTCAGTGGAATTGCACACACTTAAACCAATGGTGAATTTGGACCTCAGTAACTACATTTCCTTTTATAAGGCTGGTGGATGAGTGCTTGGGGAACAGTTAGGTTGTCAAATAAAGGCAACAGCTATATCTTTCTACACTGTATTTATAGTGTACTCTTCTTACCAGACTGTGCCCTGCTGAAGCCAGTTGTTCCAGGCTTTATTTCAGTGAGACCACAGAAAATGAGAAATAACTAAGGATGAAATATGAGGCATTGTAAAAATGATGCTACTAACTGCTTGCAAAATGATGATCTTGGCATAACATGATGCAAAAGGCAGCTGAAACCCTCCTACCTTCCCTGATCATGCTTGCTTTCTTCAAATCATGCTGATTACTGAGGCTAAACCAAGTTGTCTTTTTCTTTTATTTAGTTTTGTTTCTTTTTCTGATTGACCCTACGTCAATGTGTTGGGAAATTTTGGCTAAGAAAAAAAAAAGTTTTGGACTGAATGAAACATTAAGTATCAGGTTGAAATTTTAAAATCGAAGCAGTGGTCTGGTTTCAAGAGGCTCATTTCTTTGCTTGCATCTATTGTAGTAAATTAAACAGTACCAGGGCCCATATTTGGGCACCAGAACTCATTGTGATCCCTGGTACTGTTTTGATCAGGGAAAACTAGCACTATCCTGAACAATTCCCAGGCACAGCTGGTATTGGCATGGGTCAGGAACTATTCCTGACAGGCAGGTTAGATGTGGCCACCTTGTTTCAAGGCTATGAGAGTTTAATAGTATGGAAGTGTCCAGATCATGCAGTTAGCCAGAGAACAAGCCCTGGAATTATTTAGTTTACTGGTATGTATCTAGACTTTGTGAGCTATTTAAGATATTTAGGCTCAGTCTTCCTGTCTGTTTATGTAAGAGGAGGATTTTAGTCTTCCAGCGCTTTCTTTTCTAATCATGGAATGACAGGCTATCCTGGGGGATGGATGTCTCCCACCAGTTCTACCAGTTCAAGCTATTCCCCTTGATAAACAATATTGTACACTGATTGGGCCAGGGAAAGCGAGTTGATGGATTTTATCAAATATTAATATCTAAACAGTGTTAGGAAATGGTGGGTAGATGGCATCTGCAGGTGCCATCAGGTCCAGAATGGACACTCTCATGAGTCTTGCCCTGGAATGGCTTTTTCTCTACAGTAACACCCTATGAAAAGAACCTGGATGATTAACTCAAATTTTTGATACTTTTAGTTAGATGAATCCAAAGTTTGATATCTAGCCAAGCAGCTAAGGCATGCAAAAGAGAAGTTTAAACTCAGGAAAGGTGGTAAACTTGAAAACGTGATCTAAGAAGGAAAATGATACAGAGAGTTCATCAGAAGGGAAGCAATCCTTTGGCACAGTTTCAGTAATTTGGGGGAGACTTAACAAGGGCTGAAGCAAAGTACTGGTATATAAAATACTGTCCAGGTAGAGGCAGACTGGCTGAACAAAGCAAATTGACTGTGTTATACTCCATATCTGCTCCAAAAAGTGACCAAGATGGGCAAAGCTGTGCGCTTATTAATCCAGCTGCTTGCAAGTGTATTAAACTAATTTAAATAATAAGAAAGCCTATAACCCCCCCCCCCAAAAAAAATCCCAGCTTTCCCTTTCTTTGCTGAACTGAGACTTTCTTGCTTAATAGCAGAAGAAAGATTTTAGGGAAACACGACAGAAGCTAGCACTGTTTGTTTTCCACTGTAATTTTAACCAAATGTTTCTTTCAGGCAAGGTATTTCTCCAAGGACATTGCTAGAACTTGAAACTATTCTCAGGAAAGGAAAAAAAAAAGTCAAAGATGAAATGTAAAGAAGGGATGAACAAAGGCAGACACTTTTGGCAGGGCTGTGTTTGATGGCGGTCTAGTCATGGTCAGCCCAGAATCTGCCATTGCAGCCCCAAAACACCCCGAGGTTGCACTGGGGCACAGGGTGAGCATTTGAACTTCTCCAATTAAAATTCAGATGGGGGAGAGGGAATTACTAACCTTTCTTTACATCTTTATATCATCTTCTTAACCTGCAGGTGAATGTTGTGATAGCAATTCTCTTCAGCTGTGGTGGTTCACAACCTGTTCAGTGTGGATGGATTCAAAGCCATGAGGTTAAAAAAATCTTTTGCCAAGTTTCTAAATTGGTCTTGGTGAAACTTGGCCTTTGATTTTTTTTTATTTTATGTGATGTCATCCTTTAAAAATAATCATAAAAAAGAATTTTGTCTTGCTAGGAATCATAAGTTTGACTAGGAATGTAAACCATAGGAGAATCTGCCCCATTAGTCGCTTAGGATATTTGAACTGATCAATGACTGATTCGTTAGTCTTGCTTAATCTGTGACATATCTGACTACAAACAGATGCCTACAATATTGATGTTTACAATGCAGTTGTCTATATTTGAGTTGGTTGCTTAGTCTCCCTACAAGAACAGTGAAAGGAAAGACAAGACTTTAGGGTGAGAGAGTTTTTCATGCTAAATGAAAGATCTAAAGCAGGACAAATGAATTACATCTTTCAGACTGTCTGTTTTCCCCCACTGAAAGAAAAGGAATCCACAGTAAGCAGTTTGGAAGTGCAATGTAGACATCAAAAAGTAGGTGAACTGTGTTTAGAGTGTCTTTTCTGAGACTATCAACTTTGGGAAATCTCATTTTAGGGGTAAAATGAAAATTGACAGGAAATTTGCTTTCCTTTTTTGTTTGTTTTTGTTTCTTCCTGGGGAAAGCTGTGAAGAACAGTAGGGACCTGGAAGATATTAATGAGAAAGAGTGACCGGGAATGTGTTTGCGAAGAGACTGAAAACACACGGGCAAAGCAAGGAAGTCATTGAGGATGGCTGAAAGTCACACAAGAACAAATATGGGGCAGGAACATCCCGTGGACCTATTCTTGTTTCCAGGGTGAGTGAGCCGTTGGGGTAAGAAGTTTATCTTGCAGTAGTAGAAAGCAAAGGTGGTTGGAGACACTGTACAGGGTTATCTCCCATAAGAGGAGATCCATAAAGTGAATGGGAGATGGAGTATGGCAATACCAAGGACAAAGGTGGGAAAAAGTAAGAAATTAAGATTAATTGACAACATAGTGAAGACAACTAGGGAAAAAAAAAAAAGTATGACCAAAGCTTAGTTCAGGTTTATAACTACAGGACAAACTTATGTGCATTATCTATAGCTTGTGATGCAGATACTCTTTTTGTAAATGACATAAAATGATATTTGGATACAGCTTCTTATTTTTTGAATGTTACAGTTCAAGTAATATTCAGTCAAAGCTAACTTTCCAGACTAAACCTTACAGTGTTTCTTTATTAGTCTCCAGCATAAAAAATGGAAATCTGAAGAGCTCAGCTGAGCTGTGAGATTCAGGGATTTTGGATTCTAGCAGTATCTCCTCATAAATAACACCAGCACAAGAGAGAAGAAGATCTGTCTCACTGTCTTGAGTTTTCAGCACCTCTTGAGATGTACTTTCCTATTTATCAGTTTTATGTCTTCAGAATTGTTAGGCAGCTAAGAGCCTATTTTTTTACTGTGCAGAATTACCTATCTGATTCTTACCAAACCAATTCACCCTCTGATCCTACAGCAGCATGCATGCTCGCTTATGCCTGTGATTTTATTCATTTGCCTCAGGTATAAATGCGCAGTACTGTTGCCAGCACAGTGTACACAAGTTTACAGAAGTAATCCACATAATAATCCAAATACTTTCAGATTAGTGCGACAGGCGCTTTCTTACTTTTCAGCATTGGTAATCCTACCTTTTAACTCCCCAAACCATTATGATTGTCCGCCAGATAAGGGTTAGCGGGAAAAGATATGTACTCTTTTAAGAGCTGTTCCCAAGTTAATCTTATTGCAAAGCTCTCCGTAACTTATTTACTGAAGATCATTTAAAAATCAGATTAGGGGAGGAGGAGGGTAAAGGCTAACTTTCATGCATGGAATAAGTAAGCATTCTTAGTTTAGTGTCTTCTGGATAAATGTCAATGCGACAAAAATAATCCCCACAACTGGGAATAAGAGGGGGCCTTTTCTGGCACACCCATCCACAAGGCCAAAGACTGAAGGAGGATATAAGGGCAAGGAACTGAGATTTCTTTGATCCTAAGCACCAGGATAAAAGCATATTATTTGGGACAATGTGGGAAAGATGATTATAGCTGCTTCCCATGTTCTGTGATTAAAAAAGGGCATCGGTCTCAAGGGCAGATAGTTTTGTACCTTTCTTCAGTTCTGGTGTATCTGTGTGAATAACAGTAAATCAGAAAAAACATTTGCTTGCATGGTCACCAGTCTGTTGATAGAATAAATCCATTAAAGATTAGTGTTAGACAATAATTAGGCTCACATGATATTAGCCAGGTAAGCTGGTGTGTGAAAGAGAGAATTAGAAGTACTGACTGGGATTTTCAAAAGCACTCAGTTTTGCCACTTTCTGACTGAGAGTTTTACCATTGACTTGGCTGAGGATAGAATTATACCAATCTCAGATACCTATGTGAATCACATCCACAAGGTAGAACTTGCCCCCATCTTATATGTCAACTCTGGGGATGGCTTCGTGCCATGAAATTATTTTTGATATTAACATTGCAAAAAATGAGATTTTTCAAATTGCTCAGGAGGTGTCTGATCATTTTTAAGGGCTAGATTGGATATTTTATGTACTGTCTCCTGTTCTCAATACATTTCTCACATTAAAAACTGCAAATTGCCATGTTATTTTGATAGATACTCCATATTTGTCATTTTAATGACAAAGATCATAAAAAAGAAAGGCTCAGGATACACTCTCTACACTTTTCTGACATGCTAATGAGAATGAGAAAGCAGCTAATAGCCAGCTGAAGGTGTTGAAGCTGCAGGATAAGATCCACGTAGTCAGTCTCTTTAGAGCATATTGTAAGAGTAGAAAATGATTCATAATGTCTCCTGAGTTATTTCCTTCAAAGATACAAGGAAAGAATGAAAAGAAGCTAAATTCAAAAACATGTTGCACAGTCAGAAGTTTTCAAGTGTCAGATTGATCTAGAGATGACAAAGTGTTGCTGCACTGAAACAGCTGATAGATTGGATGATCTTTAACACATCTGAACATTTTTGAAATCATGTAGTAGTGATACATATGAAACCATATAATCCCTCAAAATACAGGGTTGTTTGGTTCTTTTGGGCATTTTGCTAAACTCAGATTTAAAACTTGTTAGGTGATGAGTTTTTCTGTATCTAATAGACTTCACCATTTGGAGGGGAGGTCACATTGTTAGGAGATGTTTTACTGATGTTCAGTCTACACTCTCCTTTTCATTTTTCCATCCTACATCTTTTACAGATAAATGCAGTCCAGTGAGATCAAAATGCTGAATCTAAATCAAGGCTTTTTACTCACTAAAACACATTCTTGATATTTAAATAAACAAGATGGAAAATAGATAAAAAAATAGGATGATTATAGATGAGGAACCAAAACACAGAACAGTGAAGTGTTTTGTCAAATGTCATGTGAGAGGCCTGTTGAAGATGTAGAAATAATTCTAGTTTACCTGACTGCAGCCACATAGGGCTATCTTGTCTCTTAAGAGACATTAAACAGAATAAAACAGAAAAGGAAAAAGCTGATTGATTAATGTGACTTTGCAGATCACCTCTCTCTCTCTCTTTCTCTTTTTTCTTTTTTTTCTTTTTACATCTCAGGTTTGATGAGATTTTTCCAAATTAAAGTTAAGTTTGGATTCTTCTAGGACTGTCTTGGCTAACCCATTAACCATTCTGGGGCATAGGTTCTCTGGGAGAATGCTAGTCAGCATAGGTCAAATCCATGCCAGAAAGTGTCTTAAACAATAAGGAAAGATTTGGACCCTGTCTTAGGCCATGCCTAAGCCCTGTCGGATTTATTAGCACAGGCAGAGCTAGGAAAAAAAAAAAAGTAATTTTAGAGATTGCCAGCTTTTCTGTTATGGCATGAAGAGTTTCAGAGCTTTACAAACTTTGTCCATGGTTGGGTCCAGACCCAATTCCACAGCAGGGATTATAAATATTCAGTGGAGTCTGGTTGGAACCAAAGCTATCAGAACTTCTAGTTTTCTTGCTGTAGGACCACGACTGGATACTAGGAAGTCTTAGGATGACCCCCTGGGCTTTGTGGGAAGCTCTGGAAGCTCCCTTCATCTCTCCCCTAAAGAGGACACTCTTGTTAATTCATGGTTCTTACTTTCAGTAGTGGCACTGAAATGACGTCAGTTCCTTTGAGTGACGGGACTTCTCATGGATGTGAAATATTGAAACAGTTTTGTTTCAGGCCAATTTAGACATTTAAATTATATTTAAAGAATACTATAATTTCTTGACAACTCTAAATACTGCTTCTCAGCTAAATACAGTTGTTGGAAAGATTTTATTCCATCACTTGATGCTCCAAAGATTAGAGTGGGGCAGAATATGACAGGATTTCTAGCTCTTCTCCCTTGTATTGTCCCTTATTTGTTGGAAAAGGATTGTGAAAAGTGATATCTGATCTCAAAAAGTTTTAGGCTGGCTTACTTTCTTGCTGTAACATGTGATGGGATTTGCACCCTGGAAGCTACAGCTGGGGTCTCCTGAGTGCAGAGGCTAAGTGAGGTAGTCACACCAGTTCAACCATTCGGCACAAACAAAGGAAAGCCAAGCCAAGAAATATCTCCAGCCTGTTGTCCCAGAAAGGCTGAGACATGAGACATCTGGTCTTGTTCACACAAAGACAACGTTCTTACAAATGAATGCCCATTACATAATTAGAACCAGTTCTGCTATCCTGACTACAGTCTCTTCCCTCATCGTTAGCAAGATTTAGTCTACTTAGTTTTTAAATCTGTGTAATGACGATTCTGGACAATTTGAAGAAATGTCCAAAAACATTCTCCTCCTTTAAATTTTAACTTTTATTCCCTTCTTTCTAGTTCAAATTAAAAAAAAAAAAAAGCTAATCCGGGTCAAAACAACATTGTCATTCTAGCAGCCTATGGCAGAGTGAATATAGGTAAGAAGGTGGTTTGAAATTTGAATCTGAATTTTGTGGGAACCCTATTGAACAGATGCTTTCAACTCTTCTGTGCAGTATAAGGTTTGTTTTCCTGGGACCCCAGTTCTCTGATGTGCTTTTTTTGATACAGTTCTTGACATGGTCCACTGGTAGTTACCCTGACAAGCTCCACAGACTGCAATAAATTTGTTCTCCTGAATGAAGCTCAGCACAGATCATAGCCTTTCTGAAATAGGCATTTCCTAAAAGGATGATTGGGCTTTCTGGCTCCTTTTGAAGACAGATACAAGGTGGCTTTAAGCAGGTAGGACTCATACAATCACAGGAGATACTTCACTCAGAAAGGGAATAACCTTATTCATATTTTTATGTAGATTGATATGACAAGAACATCCTCTTTCTTTTGTAATGGGTCCTATGTCAAGCAATTTCCACCAGACTCTGGTAGGACCTCCTTTTCAAGCCTGCCCACATCCATGTCAATATTATTCTCTTCATCTCAAGTAATATAAAATCACCTGCTGTCTGTAATGAAGATACTTTTTGTTATGTTACTAGTAATACTGTAGGACTAGAGAGGGTTAGGTTCAGCTCTTTAGTGTTGACAAGCAGGATCTGTGTTGCTCCAGGAGATGACAGGATCTTTTCATTTCTCCCACTGTCTGGAGGCAGGCAGCAACTTGCTATACCCCTGGAAGAATACGGCTCCTTCATGAACAGAAAGTTCCAGTTGGTGGAGGTTCCTGGAAGGAGACATTGTTCTACTTGCCTCCTGTCCCTTCTTTCCCTCTGCTCCTTTCCCATGACCAGGAAGGTGTTCTCATTCCTTTTGAGGGGGAACCATGTTATTTAGGTCATGAGCTTGGGCAGACAAGCTCCAGTACTTGCTTGCTAAGCACTAGGCAGGCTCTAGCCCATATTATCATTGTGCCATCATCTCTGTCTAAATGTATATTTAGAAGAGGAGATGTTTGATTTTTGGAGAAAGAATAAGTAAGAGAGAAAATGCCTACAGCATAATTAAAAAGTTGTTGCTCTAATTTTTCTCCTCACTTTAGAATCCTCTGTTGGCTTTAATTAAGTGCTTGAATTAAGATTGTAAGACAAACACTATTTCTTT
This sequence comes from Apteryx mantelli, assembly GCF_036417845.1. NCBI lineage: Eukaryota > Metazoa > Chordata > Aves > Apterygiformes > Apterygidae > Apteryx > Apteryx mantelli. The sequence continues at coordinate 135,217,220 of NC_089980.1, read as the reverse complement.
TTTCTTTTCTTTTTTTTTTTTTAATGAAAGACAGCTCACTCACCAGGTGGATTTCTCCTCAGGTGCTCACTGCTCTAATATAGACAATCCACATGGGCATCTCTGCAGGCACTGTTCTCTCTTCCTGAGTGCTTGGGGATTCAAAAGAGGTGCTCGTCTGCCCCTCTCCTCAGCTGTCCTCAACTGCGCTGTGAGAAGATGTTTGCAGTTCCATGAGCATTTGAAGGTTGTGTGCAGTGAGGAGGGAGAGGAATTGTTGAGGGTGGTTCACGGAATCATAACTAGGGGCAACGAGATGAAATTGAGCAAAGGGAAAATGAGGTTCAATATCTAGACAAACTTCTTAAGTGTCTGTTAGATCATTTGTGAAAGAGTCTCCCAGAGGTAACCACAGATGCTCTATTGGTTGAGTCATTTAAAAGTATCTGTCTAGGTCATCATGTGCTCCCTATTACTCCAGCATCTAAAAAGCAATCACAGAGCCTTAGAAAATTGGGCCGCAAGGGAGCTGGGGAGGTCATTTTGGCCTCAAGAGATGAATGATTCTACTTAAAATATCCCCGGAAGACATCTATCAAACAATAATGAGCTAGGCAACGACTCATGGGGAAAAGAACTATTATTTCCCCACCACAAATATGAAGAATCAAAAATGTAGGGAAAGTCAATGTTTTATCCAAGTCACACAGAAATTATACAGCAAAGATGGGAATTGAAGTCAAATCCTTGCAGACTAAATGCATTGCCAAAAGAACATTCTTCTTTGGGTCCAGTTAGTCTATACATGGAATTGGTGAGTATCTTCTTTCATGCAGCACTGAAGCCACTTTCACTGGCTTTATTTGGTTCTTTTGAGTAGGCAGGAGGACTTTTGGTTGCCCCTAGCACCCGTAAAATTTCCTATTTTCTCATCAAGCTATTAAAAAAACAAATTTAGGCTGATCATTATTGACAATTGGCCAATTCTAACAAAAATACTTAATGCCAACAGAATAAACGATTCATGGTTGTGTTTTTTTTTTTTTTTAACTTTGTCACTTTAAACTTTTTGTTAGGGTCAATAGCCACCTACCTTGCTTCGCCTGAGAACTGGACACACTTCAACGAACAAGAAGGAATGTGCAGGCAAAACAGGGAACTTGAGAACTAATATTAACTAGCTGATCTTATCCACCTCTTGTTTCTATTATTTGGGCCAGCACTAGGAAGAAAATGAAAAACACTTGACAATTTCTAAATGGAATTTCACTTTGATCCTGTTGGTATCTCTTTCAGGTCTCTTAGTGCTGCAATGATCTTTAGGTGTTACAAACATTTGTTGAGGGTGATGTACACACTTCTGCTGATGGACTATCCATAAATAGAGGGGGAAAAAAGCAAAATTATCTCTTCAATATGAATTGTTTGCCCATATATAGCTTGGAATTTAAGAACGATGATTAGAATATTTAAATCTCTATTAAAACTTATCAGTAAATGGAACCATCTTTATTGGATTTGCCAATAGTCAAAAAGCCAACACCTACTTTGTTAATTTAACTATTTAAGTTATTCTGGATTTACACCAGTGACATAAGATGATGATATAAGTTATGGTTTTGAAAATAAATTTGTTTAAATAACAGTAACTTTTGTTGTTTCTGGTTGTGGATACCACCTTTGGTTTATTTACTTTGGTGTGGTTTAGCATGTGTGATCACGATTTTATGAAAGTCAAACACCTGTTTTACACTTGGCTCTCAAAATATCACGAGGCTAGAGTGATTCCAAATCTAGCCTCCTGTGTGTTGCCAGCTTGTAATCTGATCTATGTGGGTATAACTGTGCATGCACTGATTACAACAGGACAGGAATGAACAACTCAGCCTGTAAGTAGGGAGGAAGGTGCAGAAGCTAATGAGGTCAAGAGACTTGATTGCCCTTTCCTATCCTGTTTGCTAAAGAATGCAGAATTCTTTCCACTGAATTCATTCATCTTGAGTCTATATCCTAAAAGAATTAAGCTTTTTGTGTAGGATTCATATCACCCAAATTTTGATGTCTAAAAATTAGATTTCTGTCTATGAGATACTCATGCTAGGCTCCCTTTAGAATTGATGGAGAGAAATAAGGTCCCTCGGGAGATCCTTTTGGTGATCTACTCTGCACATCTCTTTTAGGGAGAAATGAATCCCCTCAGGAAATGCTACTTTTCCTCTGTTGATTCCAAAGGAAGTCTAAACTGCCTAGATTAGATTTAGACAACTAACTTAGACACCCAGGTTGTATGTGATGAGGTTCACCTGTCTTGAGGTATCCATTTCTTATTGGGTTTATAGATGACAGTTCTCAAAGTATGGTTGGATGTTATTTCTCAGCAAATAACTGGAGAAGCTCTAATAAGAATACAAGTATAATCCATGCCATCCTCAAAGGCACTCAGAAAATGCATGCATGTCTGGTCCTGACTTGTTAACAACCATAAAGACAGCAGTTGGAAGCATTTAATACAGCTGTATGAACCATGCACTCTCAAACAGCTTCATCTGCTGTATTTCCTCCCAGTGGCAAATAAAAAAAATCCACTATAATTAGGGCATAATTCTGTTAAATTTGTGCAATAAAAGCTTTATTAAAGGAAAGAAAAGATTGCCCTTCTAGACTGCACTGCAGTGGAATCAAGCGTAGCTTGTTAGAGTTATTTTTGTTATTATTATATTACTTGGCTATTGTGTTACCCCTGAAATGCTGCAAAGAAAGAAAAAGTCAGGGTAGATGGAATTTCAAAGTGACTCTTTTATTCAATATTGAAACCTCATTGGCTACACATGTGCACAGTGAGGTCTTCAGGGGATCGTTAGCCTTGGGTGATTTTGAAGTTTAGTGCCTTGAGTCCAAATTTCCCATTTATGCAACTGGCCTACAAATCCCATCAGCCCTCATGGCAAGAGATGGCAAGCCCTCCTAGTGCAAGGTCTGGGCTTTGTTGCCTCCTGATGTTCATCACGTAATGTTGTGACAAGGCAAGGAGGATAGAGGGAGAATTTGGGGCCAGAGAGAAATGCCTTTGAGGTCACAGCCAGCATTTTCCAGATCAAAAAAATCATTTCAGTAGGTTAGTGATTTGATTAGGAAGTGAAATTAATCTCAAATCTGCCCAAGTTTACCCTTTACAGCAGTACAGACACAGACATCCTGCCTATTAAGGACAGAGGCAGAAAGCTTTGAAAGGCATTGATGTTCAGCAGAACATGATACTCCCTGAACTGCTAGGGAGAATAACCTGTTGCCAGGCTATAGAGTATGTTTACACTAGTCTTTGCACCCCTTCTCTCAAAGCAACGCCTCCAGCCTATTGCAGATATAGTGAATGACTACCACACTCAAGTGTCAATGTGACCACAACAGCATAAAGTGTGATATGCAGGACCTGCTGAAAAAGATACCTGTGCTGAGCTCCAAACTGGCAGATTTAAATAGCTAGCAAAGACTAATAGCTCATTTAAAGCTTTATTATCTGAACCTGCAACAGGGATCTTAAAAGGGAAAATGTAATCTTTCAGGATTGCATCCATAAAGGTAGGTGCCTTCATGTAAGCTGTGTGCTGAAGGTCCCATTAACTCAATGCAGATCTAATAAATACAGTTAACAGAGCTTAGACAGGAGGCAATCTCACCTTAGAGTTGACACCTCCCTCTGATCATCCGGACAGTACTTTCGACGCCACTGGCTGTATTGGCCTGGGACAAGATTCAGCTCCCTACACACCCTGTGCCACTTCTGACACTGCAGAACTTTCCATGTGGCCTCCAGTTTTTGCTCCAGGCCTGGTGAGTCTCCTGTGAGGCTGTGTCACATCTGACAGTGTTGTGCAGATGTCTCAGGAATGCCGAAGCATCTCAAACGTCACTAGAAGCCTGTGCTTAATTAACTAAATCTGAAGCGTTGTCTAAATCTGAAGCTGAATCCTATTATAGTGGCAGGGTTCAGTTGCCTTAGCATAGGTTTCTTGTGCTGTTTGAGGCACTTCAGGATATCTAAGACATCTGCACAACGCTGACAGATATGGCATAGGACTGATGGAAACCAGCAGCCTTCTGGAGTGGCAGCTGGAGGCCAGGAGGGAAACTTATGAGGTCTCAGATGGCACAAGATGCCTACATGCAAGTGACTGAATAGATCCACAAGTGTCTATATCAGAACCAGGTTCCTCCAGCTCCCTTTATAGTCAATGGAGAGAAACTGGAGTCTCATTCCTTTTGCCTAAACTTAGGTCTTTAGCGCCATCTGAGATGATACCCTAGGTGTTCCACCTGGCCTCAGATGCCAGGGCAAGCAGTATTTCTTTGAGTATTATACCTAGGCCCTTTTATAGTTTTCTTCCAAATTCTTTATGACAGGGTTTCCCTGTACTATTGACCAAGAAGTATTTAAATGAAAATTCATGTGCTCATTCAAAATTGCTGTTGCTTCATTACTGAACATTAACCTCATTGATCCTTTTATATTACTTATACTTTGGGGTTATTCTCACCGGAACACACTGCAGATAGCAGCATTCTCTTTTGGGGCCCATACTGAGATGAGCCAAACAGAGAGCTAAACACTGTTTGCAGGCTTGTCCCCCCTGACAATGCATTGCTGAGTTTGAAGATGGTTACTCCCTGTCTGAAACACTGTCCTTATACTAGGTAAAGGTATGGAGCCTCCACATTTCCATTCTGCAAGAACAAAAACCTCTGGAATTTTCTCGTGCTTCAAAGCCAAGTGTTCCTGAAATTTAATTTAAAGTGAAATAATAATAATAATAATAATAATAATAGAATTATTGCAATGATTCATTTTACTTTAGCAATTCAAATTGCATGCTGCGCCATGAAAGCAATATATATGACATTATAGAGTAATTATGATGTAATAATTATATGGTAATAACATTAATCTTTTAATGCAGTACAACATCCAAAAGGTAAAAAAGTGGATTGTTCACTTGAAGCTTCTTGCTCTCACAGCAACTGCCTTTTCACCACTGATAGTCCACAGAGATGTAATTTGGGTAAAAAAGAAATGGAGAGGTCCGAGGGATGGTTTCCCATAATGGTGAACTGTGGAGCCTGTCACATCCCATATCCCATCTGTTTTTCCTTAAAAAAACCCTTTAATTATTTTGCAGTCCATCCTTCCCGAAGATGGACATATGTACCTACAGTGGGGATGTTATCCTTGCATACCCTCTTACCCCTGGCTCATGCCTATACCGTAAGAGCAAGATTTGTTTGATTATGTCCTGGGTTCTCCAGCATGAAATGAGCGGAGTCCTCTCCTCCGAGGTTACACCAGCCCCGTGCAAGCACTGGAGACTGCAGAGCAGATTAACTAGGCTGGACAGCTTGGTGCACAGTCCTAGAGTGCTTTTTTTTTTGCTTGCATCTGCTAGTTCGCGTGGTGCAGCCTTTTACTGTGCTACCCAGGCTGAGAAATGTCCAGAACGATCAGTTTTCACCAAATTGCTGAAGGGTGAAATTTCACCATTTCTGCCAGTAAAAAACAGTTTTTTTCTTAGCTAGTATCATTTCCCTAGAGAATCAGATCCTCTATAGGAACAGAAGGACTTTTTCATTCCTTTATCTCAAATAGAAATCTCTCCTATCTTCTCTTTTCCTTCCAAATATACCCACACTATCCTGTAAAGGTCTTTGCTGCTGCCAGAAGCAGAACATGTTAGAATAAGTGCGTGACTGTTACCAAAAGGCCAAAACTTGTCCTGAAAATCAGGACACCCAGTTTCTCTCCATGGCTCTGTCCCTATTCCCCAGCTAGCCATTTATCCTCTGTGAATGTTTATTTACCTTCCTGTATTTGTATTTAATTATAAATTGTTTATAATTTGCCAAATTTGGATTGACAAATTAATATTTGGTAGTGATTTGATGACTCAGACAAAAATGATGTGTTGTAAAACTGAAAAATATTAACGGCAGCTATTAATATTAATGTCGTGTTACAGGTATCATTTAATTTATTGCTGCAGATTTATTTGTGGGCTTGCTGCTGAATTGTCATTTAATCTTTGCTGGTTTCTCGACAGTCTGACGTTGCTTTCTTTCTGAATCCACAGCCTTTATCCAGCACAAAAGAAGGATCTTTCCCTTTAAGCCCCCCTCCCACTACATTACATTTCAAACTGTATTACATGGGTCACATTATGGGCTGCTGTCACATGCAGGCCACTATGTAATTCAGCGTGACACATGACAAGTAGAGATGTGTTGAAATACCTGAGACTATTAGATCCAAACAACCCTCTGTTAAAGTTTTTTATTACCACATAAATATTCTTCTAGCTGACCAGTGTCTCCGAGGAATAAATACCCCATTAGAGGAAATGCAAGAGCGCAGGTATTTCCCAAGTACGGGGTTGTGTGCAGAACACTTCAGAGGCAGGACTGATCTGGAGCTTTTCCTTTTCTTCCTTTCTTAATGTTATTAAGGGCAATAAAAGACAACAACTATTTTTTTTTAACATGCTGCTGAAATGTTAGAAATAAAATCCAAGAATAATTATAAAAAATGTACAAGCGTACCTAAACATACTGAAAAAAACTAATAGGAGATACTATTAACACCAGACATTAGAAACTTTTCTTCAAAATGAAAGAGTTCTTGAAGCAAAAAATGAAGGAAACACTGTTGAGAGAGCGTTGAAAGACTGGTAAGGTTGTGAAAATCAAATCTCAAGTACAAAATAAAATCAGGGCAATACCCAAACAGGCCTTCCACTTCTAGGGTATTACACTGTAAAAATTGAATGAAGACGGATTTAAGGGAGTCAGGTAGAAGAACCAGGAAAAGAGTAGTGCAGTAGATGCAGGGATGAGAATTTGGACACTGATGGTCTTATGGTAACCAGAGTCATGGAGGGTGAGCACAGGTCAGAGTCAAGGCTGAGCACAGTCTTGTTGGAGGGCTGGGAAGGTGTCACCTAACAAACAATAGGAGAAATAGGTCATGAACCAACTAAATCTTGGATCAAGCTTTGGAGCTGAGTAATAAATTCCTATTGAACAACCAGGAGACATACCTAGGCAGAAACTGATGGGAGAAGAACTACCTGGAAAACTTCTTCCTGTGAAAAGGAAATGGTAAGTTAAAAGTTGTGCATCACAAGGAGACAGGAAAAGAAACCGAGGAACAAGGTATTTGAACAAGCATTTTTTTTGTCACATAAAGAAAGATTGTAGAAAAGATGCAAGTTCAGAATGTGGGATATGTAAGCAGACTCCCCAAACAATTCATGATGTTAGAAGTGGCTATACCAAATTGTATGGAGATAAGCATAAAATACAACAGGACAAAGTTTGATGCCTAGTGCACTTAGTGCACTAATCCACAAGAACTGTGGGCTACCAGTAGGATGGAAGCATATCTGCAATTGATCAGATGGAGCTGTGGAGACCAAAAGTGTAAAAAATTATGGGATTTTTCAATCTGTCCGGCTTCTGAATTGTGTGAAAGATGACTAAGGCTGGATGGTTATACAAAAGCTCTTCAAGATAAAGTGTTCTTTCTAAGGATGAGAATGTATGACTGGAAATGAAAGAAAGGATGAACAGATTTGTTCAGTGCTGCAGGAACTGAAGACAGTCTCAGGCATGAAAAATCTAACAATTCTCAATATATGTGGTGTGTTACAGTTTCCCAGTGGGAGATGTCACAACAGCATCATGAACATTAACTACTGGCTCTAGGACAAAGTCATAGGTCTTTTAGAAAGAGACACTGATGTATGTTCTTACATACCAAGGAAGGTGATGCCATTTTAAACTTAACATTTCTAAAAATATTTGCATTTTTGACTGTCGTTCCTGCTTTCTTTTCTTCTCTCTACACATTTTTTTTTTCCCCTTATGATCTCAAGTGACAGAAGAAAATAAACTAAGACTAATAGTGAGCTATGTTTATTATGCACGGTGAGCATAGGTCCCTGACAGGATACTTTGACCAGATGTTGGTCTTTGCTGAAGCTGTTTTGCAGTTGGAAAACCAGTTTAACAGTCCCATTGGGAATTTCTTCTGCATGGGTAAACCTCCAGATGGTGAAGAGTGAGCTCAGTAGTTCCTGTATACACCATCTTTTGGTGTCAAGAGAACAAGTAAAACAACCCTGTTCGGGTTACTCCTACAACTCACACTTCCCTTGTCATCAGAACAAGTTCTTTGTTGTATAAGCATAGTGGTGCAAATTAGAGTAGCCTTGGGGCTGCTCTAATTTGTGCCATGAATAGGTCAGATCCATGGGGACGTGCGGCGTGTGAGACTATTCAAGCAGGGATTCAGAAAACCTGTTATAAAACCATCCTATTCTTGTACCAAACACAACCTAGATGGGAAAAGACCATGTTCTTAACTCTGAAGCTAGCCTTGGAAGTTCATGTTTTGTTTCCCGTACTTACTATATTAACCCCGATAAGTTATGGTGATGACCGTTCAGAAAACAACAGAAAACAAATGATATGTACCTTTCGCTCTTCATGAGTGGTTCTTTTTTTCACGTGTGCGCATGTGACTGTGCCACCCTACTAAGAATGTCAGGTGATGTCAAATGACTATTGAGGGGAAAAAAAAAAAAAAGTCTTCCTCCAAAAGTCTTCAAAGACACCCTCTGTTTGTTGACTGTGTGGAAAATGTGGATGCTGAGAGGAAAGTTCAATAGTCACTTAAAATTTATTTTCAAGATAGGACTAAACTGCTTAGGTTTGATACCGTTTTAGGAGTCTTTGTAAAAAACATGTTCTGATTGTGCAAATGGTTTTCATTTGATACAAGAATCACTTGACAAAAGACTGGTGTGAAACACTGGAATGATTTACGTTATGTATAGGGCTAGACTCCTAGGCAGAGTAGATAGCTGCTCAAGTCAGCAAGACTAGGAAGGTGGCATTTTTTTGAGTTATTTAATCTTCATTTATGAGCTTCTGATTGTTCTGTTTGCTGAGCAATCAAAGACTGGGAAAATTTTCCTGAGTGGCGTGTTCTTGTTAGCAGGTACAGCAACATTTTTTGGGCCACAGGCTGCAAAATAGCTAGAGTAGCCCCATTATAGATGAGGTCAGATTATAATGGTCCCTTCTAGCTTAGAAAACCTATGTAACAATGAAGCACTATATCCTTCACTGCATTCAGCAATAACATCCTGGAATGTCTAACAGGGAATAGACAAATCCATTCAGGTGAAATAAGTCTTATCAACATTCTCAGAGTTCAAGCCAGAAGGGACTATTAGATCACCCAGACCAAGCTTTGGTATTTTGCAGATTGTTACATTCAACCCTTTCTCCCCATATGGTGCCCAATAAGTTCTGTTTGGCAAAACATTTTGCCAAAGACCTTTTTCCTGCTTTGGCATCAGATCCTTTCGCAGTCACTACTTCCCAGGATAGAGATCCTGCTCCACAGATAGGGCCCCATTCCTCGTCCGTAAGTTTTCTTGCAACTGCGTTAGGACATATCTTTTTTGAATCTGGTTTATGAAAATATTCAGGTTACTCTGTCTAGTTGCATGGCCTTATCATTATGTGCCATTCTACCAATGTTGCAGATTTTCATGTATTTTAGGAGCACTAATTTTGTATTTCTTTTCAGATCATAAAAATGTTTAATAGACAATGTTGTTCCCCATAAAATTCAGCTGTAACAACTTTTATTCAGTGTTTATTCCTCAGTGTTGACTACTTTTTAAAGATTTATTGTCCAGTTCTTATTCCATTGAATGCCTTCTTTTCTTATTATGGAATTTATCTAAGGGTCAGAGTGTTTTTTTGTGTGTGTGTGTGTTAAAATATGTAGCAGCAATTATAATTGCCTTCAGATATATTGCTACCTACACAGTTTATCAAATGAACTTGTAATCTCATCACAGAATCACATATTGTGTCACTGATGCTAATTTTTAATAAAATTGGCATAAAAAAGAAACTCTAGAAAAGGAAAATATACTGGTGTCTTATCAGTATATTTAAAAGCAAAGATAAGTGAACTGACAAGAAACAGTAGACTGATTACTTTGAAACTGATCCTAGAAAAAATAGTAGAAAAGTTGTCTTGAGACTAATTTAATAATAACTTTAAAAACTACAGGATATAGAACACTCCTCAGTGTATGAGTTCTCTGAGGATGCAAATTGTTCAAGCCTTTTTAGATAAACAGAAACTTAGGGAGACCTGTCCCTTCACTGAGTGGTTTACACGGTTTTGCAGTTTCCATCTAGTAATGGTCTTATACTGTTTCTAGCATTTAGTTTGCTCCTAATTACAACTAAAAATTAAGTTCATTGTCATTAATCCTACTAACCATGGGATTTTCTTTGATGTCTTTAGCTTCCCTTATCAATTTTCTACACTTTATAATATTTAATTTATATTGCTGTGTGTTAAGGTCTCTTTCTTTCTCATTGCCACATGTTGCATTCTTATTTCTAATTAGTGCTTTCCCTTTGTCTTTGCACAAAGTTTGACTTCTACCCAAAGCTGAACTCATAGCTTTTTGGCCCTCTTCATAAACTTCTCTTAAAAAAATTCCTTGTGTTCATTCTTATTTTCCTGACTATTTTTTTTCCTACCTATTAAATCTCATTCTAATTTTCCATTTTTAAGAAATTAGTTATTTTGGAGTTTAAAATGCATTTATTATTGGTTTGTCCTGTCCTCTGTTTGTCCATATAGAGTGCAATCTGATAGTAACAATAGGTCCCTAGGCTACAGCCAACTGCCAGCCAATAATGAATTCACCTTTATATTTTTCTTAAATTTGAAGAAAAGTTTACTGCTGGTTGCATATGTCTCCCAAATTGAAGTCCCCCATTAAAAAGATATTTTCTTCTCTCTTTTCATTATGGGTAGTTGCTTAGGGAGTAACTCAGACTGTTTGATTCAGTGATCTGTGACATCTCCTGCTTTCTCAGATACCTCAGCCAGGCTTTATTAGACAGCAGATATACATATGCAGACTTAATATATTTGCATGATCAATAGCCAGTTAAGATCCTGAATTTCTAAGCTGTCAGCAATATCAAAACAAACTGTTCTTAATGCAACATAACCAATGAAGCCCTTATGCTGTATGCTTATACCTCTAAGACCATGGTAACTCTAGTTTTCTGTCCTTTCCTTGTCCCACCTCCTACACGGCCCTATGGTAATATCCATGGGCATCCCTGAGATCCCATCCTCTCAAATAATAATCCCAGCTCCATCTCAGTACCTGGTCCTTGTTATCCCTTAGCTGGTCTGGCTGGTCAATCAGTATTTGCAGTATCTGGCTTGACCTGGGCATATTTTCAGTGGCTGGCCACAAAGCCACCTGGAGATATGCTTTCTCTTCTTTTTCTCACCTTCCTACCTCTAAAAAAAATGAGCTCTGTTCTTGACGCTCAGTTATCATGCTCTTACAGCTCATTCTCCGATGATGATAGAGCCCAAACATCCATAAAAGCCAGATCTCAGAACTAACCTGCTGTTCACCTCCTGCACTTTCTGCCTTCAGCCTGAGGCATGAGGGATCCCAAACTGAAGTCTGCACAGCTGCCGATGCGAATCAGGCCCAGCCTTTGAGAGAATCATCTAGGAAAATATTCTGAGTAGCCCTGGGGCGATAAAGCTTTCCTGTATGACAAACAGGTAAAACTCACAACCTCAGTGACATTGGATGAGTTTTGCTTTGAGCTCCTGGCCTTGGTCTCAGACAAAAGGCGAAGTAAAACGCAGACAGTGGAAAGCCATTAAAAACAAGAAAGGCAAACAGGGCTCGTATTTCAAGTTCTTATCATAGCCAAACCATATGCACTGTTACAGTAGGAAGAGCTCTGGAATAACTGCAAGTCGGATCAAACTCAGCATTAGCTGTCTGCATCTCCACAGATCTGTAGACCAAACCATTTATCTTTTGCTTCCTTGTAGAAGAAACCTTCTTTGGAGGTTCAGCAATTGTTTGCACATGTTTTCTCTTTCAAACTCATCTCTTGACTAATCTAAGTTCACTGAAGGTGGCCTGAGCAGTGAATTAGCCTGTGAATTGCGTTATACCTCACACTGAGATCTAGTCATATGGTTTTGATAGATGGTACTTTTTAACCGCAATGAGTCCCTTCTTTCCATCTATTTTTCCTCCTTATTTACAATCACCAAATCATGGAGGTAGGAACAAAATCTAGTGAAGCAGCTTGAGTTGCATTACTGTGGATGTAGTCCAAAGCCTCTGCTAATGCATTTTCAGGGTACCATAAATAATGATGCATATATGTATTATTGTAAAGGGACCTCTCGTACACCAGAAACATGCTGCCATATCACTCTGGGCTTTGATCTTATTAGAGTTCTCAGGGCAAGCGAGGATGGAAGGCCTTCAGAGAATAATTTAGGATGCTTCAGTAGGTTGGTGCTAGTGTGTCTCTAGGTAGAAGACCTCTCCAAGTCAGGACCCAATAAATTCTCCAGTATAACATTAACGGACTCTGTGATCTCTGTGACGCTGGACAAATTTTCTTTTGAATAGGAGGCAAAACCCTAAAGCCTGGCTATTTGTGCTGATATGGCAGACAGTGGGCGTTATTAGGAATTTAGGTTCCTAGTACCTATTTCACTAACCTGTTTAAAGGTTTAAACCTTGGACACTTGAGAGCTTTGCTCAATTCTTTTCAGTACCACAGACTCCTGAAGGTGTTTTCCACAAATAAGAGAATTCCTCCACCTCTTTTTTTTTTTCCCCCTCTCCTTTTTCTGTTGCTTTAGTGTCCAGATATATGGAGGATTTAGAGGTTAAATGTTAGGCTGTGTATGCATAGCCCAGTGGGGCTCTGATTTCATTCATGATGATTAATTTCATTCTGAGCATGATAATAATAAACAATAATAGCATGGGCATATTTGACACTTTAGTTTTGGTCTGCTAGGCCTGCTTTGCGAAATCTGCCTTCACAACTGACAGCTCTCCTTCTTTCTGAAATAAATCTGGAGTCAGGAGCTGTTTTGTGCTGGGTGGCTGCTCTGACCCGTGTAGTGTGAACTGCACCTTCCCAGGCAGTAGAAGATGGCCTGCAACATGGGAATTCTGCTTGGTTTAAGCCATGTGGGTGCAATCTAGGGGTGTCACCCCAAATCTTCTGGAGATAGCATCAAATAGGAAGCAATGCCTCAGATTTGGGACCATCCTTACGCTCTGCGTAAACAACCATCTGGAAGTTGGAAAGAGGGTGGCAGTGGTAGCAGAAGGGGAAAGGTAAACCACAGGGACAAGCTCAGGGAGTTCCCAATTTCTTTTACTCTGCTAATTAAAAATCTGTGCTAAATACCATTCACTGGTCTTTCACTCATTCATCTAGAGGAAGAAACTCCTAGGACAGAAGGCAGATTGTAATTTATTGACTCATTGTACCTGCCTTGTCTTTTCTTAAGATACATGCAAAAGTCTGAGACAATTCCTAACTTGAAAGTCTGTGGCCTGGCATTCTGCACAAGAGATTTTAGTAGTGGTTATTCATTATGAATCTCTCCTTTAAATCCATTGAGAATAAATAAATGGAGGTCCTACATATGGTTTCCCTCTTCCCCACCTTTTTTTTTTTTCCCCCACACAGCTATTCCCATCTCTAAGCCTTGTGTTTCCTGAATTCTGCTGGTTTAATTCAGTCATGTTAATATTGTGAGCACTAAAGAGAATAGAAGCAGGAATCAGGTTTGTGCTGTTAGATTGATAAACAGATGCTAAGCCGATGTGACACAGATGCTACTGCTGAGCCAGGAAAAGCAGGTCAAGGTTATTAGGAGAAAGTGCAGTACTGTCTCATAGCTGTAAGCAAAAAGGCCCCACATGGAGCCAGCTTTCTGTCTCCCTCTCTCTCTCTCTTTCTCACTCTTGATTGTCTGGTGGTGGTGCATGTTTCAGGAACGTTTTTTAAATTAATAGCTGTAAATGAAGGAATCATTGAGGATTTTACACATCTTTTATTATATTTACAGCATAGCTTAAAATCCCCGCACAAACACATTACATGAGTGGCTGGCTCCTCTGTGTTTTATGAGCACTGAATTTCCCTTGTAGAACACAATAATACTGGGGGATGATAATTCCATCCTGATAATTTATTGTTTCTGTGGCGATATGAAGTGAAATACTTGGACTTCTTGCTAGGAAGCGTCTCAGGCCACAAATATCAGAAAAAAATCATTTGGACTGTAAAAATAGATTTTGTCTGCAATAGGAACAACATTTCTTGTAGATATATCTTAAGGAAAACCATTTGCATCACGAAGAAGAAAAGCAGTATTTGTCTAAGTACTGTAAAAATGGATTATTTTTCATGCCTGTAGGCCAGCTCTTCAGGTAAGATACTCAATATTGGGTTAGATGTGAAAAATCACTGTAACACATACACATAGGTTGCCTGATGGTGCTGGACCAAATTATGGGTGGATGTTCAGAAGGGTGAAAAACTAGCTGGATCAGGCTCAAAAGGTAGTGGTTAATTGTTCGTACCCTACACGGAGGGTTGTGGCTCAGAGGTCTATCCCAGGGTCTTTATCCATTACTGGAGGGAGAAGACACAATGTACAGTAAACTGAGGGGTGCAGATAATGTGCTGGAGGACAGGGCTGCCGTTCAGAGGGACCTAGACATGCCAGAGCAATGGGCCCACAGGAATCTCATTAAATTCAGCAAGGACAAATCTCATTCCGGGTCTTGTACCCAGGATGGATTAACTCTGCATCCATACAGGCTGGGGTCTGATTGGCTGGGGAGCAGCTCTGCTGGGAAGGACCTGCTGGTCCTGGCAGGCCAGGCTCTCTACAGAGGCACATGGCAGGAGGGTGAGAAATGGTGGTCATAAATTGAAGCAATTCAGCAAAGCTGAATGCTGCCTTGGAAAATTGTGTCTCTCCCAAATTCTGGCACAGTGTTCCCATGCAATGCAGAGGAATTATTGGTTGAAGTAATTGTTAACTTTTGAGTACTTGACTTTCAATCCCTTTTTTGTTAAGCAAGAATTTGTTATATATGATATGTTATGCATCTCTAATAGGTATACATATACAGAGGAAGTAAAAGAAGTATTTTGTAAATGTGATACCTGTCTATCTATCCCGCATATATGCAAATCTACATTATTTAATTTTATCAAGTCTGTTAACGCAATGTGTATATTATCAGTTCTGCTGGACCAAAAAATTCCTGGAATGGTATGTGCCTCAGTGCCCTATTTTTCTGGAAACATTATGTGGTTACATTTGGCAAGAAAAGCAGCTACACAATAGGTTGAACGGGGATCATTATAGACATCTGTATCATTTCAGCAGCAAATTTGTCCCAGACATTATTCATAAATTCAAAAGCTTTAACCTGGGAGAGTCCATTAGATAATTCAGTTTCTGATCCTGCATACTACAGGCCATTACGTTTCATCCACTTCTCTCTGTGTCAAGGCCAGTAATTTGTGTTTGGCTAAAGCAGTTCACATTGAGAGGCATTTGAACTTAATCTGAAGACATCAAGAAAAGGAGACTCCATCAGTCAACTCTGTTTGTTTTAGTGCTCAAAATTCATGACCAATTTTTGATTTCAATTTGGCTGTCTTTAGCTTACAGTCAGTTTTGTTATGCCTTTCCTTATTGGCTCAGTTGTTTCAAATTTTGATGCATTTTCTCTGGGCCTCAAAGTATACAGTTCTGTGTGTGTTTTGTGTGTATGTTTTGTTGTGCTTTTTTTTTTCTGGGCTCCTTTTCATTCTTGACATCTTTTCCAACTCTTGAACACTAGGAATGGATGTGATTTAGCAGTATGGATGTAGGTGCTGGAGAGTAGGGCTGACATTCAGAGAGAATTAAGCTGGAAGAATGAGCTGGCAAGAACTTCATGAAGATCAGCAAAGACACATGCAAAATCCTGCACGTGGGAGAGAGAGATTTCATGAAACTTTATAGGCTGGGGGTTTAGTGGCAAGGTAGTAGTTCTGCAGAAAAGGATGTGGAGTTGGACAACAAGTTAAAGATGAGTTGGCAGTGCACCCTTGCAGTGATGAAGGCCAACCACATGTTAGGCTGCATTACCAAAATTGTAGCAGCAGACTGACAAAAGTGACTAGTCCCTTCTGTTTGGGAAGCCCTAGCTGAGTAATTGTGCTCAGTTTTGGGCCTCCCAGTATAAGAAATAAGAAATATTGCCATCCAGTGGAGGCCTTTTTGTTCAAGGAGAGGCTGAGGAAACTAAGTCTGTTCCACCTTGTGAAGAGAAGGGCAAGGAGGAATACAATTGCTGTCTTCAACTATTGACTGCGAGTTTTCAGAGAAGAAAGAGTCAGACTCTTTTCTGAGATGCACAATGAAAGGACAAAAGACAAAAGTTATAACAAGGGAATTATAATTAGATATGAGAAAGAAATCACAATGAGAGTGGTCAAGCACTGGAACTTGGGCCCAGGAAGGTTGCGGTATCTTCATTTTTTGAGTTATTCAAAACTAAAATGGACAAGACTTTGAGCAACCCAATTTAATATTGAAGTTCATCCAGCTTTCAGTAGGAGGTTGGACCAGAAACCT
The DNA here is from genome assembly GCF_036417845.1 of Apteryx mantelli. Taxonomy (NCBI): domain Eukaryota; kingdom Metazoa; phylum Chordata; class Aves; order Apterygiformes; family Apterygidae; genus Apteryx; species Apteryx mantelli. Next base: position 135,200,653 of record NC_089980.1, on the reverse strand, counting down.
CCAGAGGACCATTCCAAACTAAATTATTTGATTGTTTTATTGCTTTTCATTTTTTAACCTCCTTATTCTGTATGGCTGTTTAAAAAAAAAGTAGAGTAAATCTTAAGACCTGACTGTGACTGCTCTTCCTCTATGGAGGAACCACACCCCTTTATATCAACTACATCTGAAAATGTAAGCTACCATGATGTTTCTCATATCTATAGCTGTATGACTTTTTCAGGGATTTTTTTTTTCTTAGTACAACTGGCTGAAAAATGGAAAAAAGAAGCAAGTAGATCATTTGGACTTTTAGTCAAAATCAAGATGAAAATCAACATATTTTGATTTGGAAATGTTGTAGTGCCTTATGGGGCTTTGAATGACTTTTGTTTCCATTCTTTGTGGTCAGAATGCATGACCTGTGGTATATGTGGTCTTCTCTTGAAATAAAGAGTAGTGGGTATGTCCTGGAGTCTTACATCTTAATGCACAATGAGAGATGCAATATGCCTGGGCAATCCAACCCATGCTGTAGAAAGATACAAAAAATGGAGCTGCACATCCTCAGCAAGTCCCCACAGGACACTTCTGAATCAAATTATCCTGTGATTTTTATTTTTGACAACACATATTTTTTTCCTAAAAAACAACAACTTTCACACATTTTATTTTTGAATCAATATTTTGAGTCAGGTCCTCTTAAAAAAGTCTGTTATGTTCAGTGTGTTAGTGACAAGCTTATTGCTCCCAATCCATCTGCTGTATGCTTTTTGGGATCTCATACACAGACTTGTCATTCATTAATAAATTAAACATAGTAAATGTTTACTGTCAAGTCCAAACTCAGTTTTTTTACTGACAGCCAAGACTGTCATCAGAATGAAATCAATAGGATTTGCAGGGACCTGTATTTTTCGGACAGAGACAGTTGCAATAAGGCCCTAAAATTCCCTGTTCTTATGTTGGCCAACAAGTTTTATAATCTTAAAATAGCTAGATTTGAATTCGCAGGTGGGAATGAAAAAAGACTTTTTGGGCAATGGGGCACAAAAGTAGAATAATCATATGCTTTCCACATCTCCTTCTTCAGCCCATCCTTACTAGACATTTCCAGTCATTTTCCTCTGAAAAGTGAGGCTTGTAGTTTTTCCAGACTGCTTTTTCAAAATTCTCCTCCTTGTTGCTGCTCTAATGTGATAGTTCAACCATTTCGAGTTAATTGTTAATCAAGCCCAGAATAATCTCTCTTAAAGAGAGTCCTTAAATGAAGCTGGAAGAAGAAAGAAAGAAAGAAAGAAAGAAAGAGAAAGAAAGAAAAGAAAGAAAGAAGAAAATAAAATAAAATAAAATAAAATAAAATAAAATAAAAGAAAAAAAGAAAAGAAAAGAAAAGAGAAAAGAAAAGAAAAGAAGGAAGGAATCTACTTGTTAATTGTCTTTATTATCATAAAAAATCTAAAGCACATTTTAATTTTAACAGCTGGAATGGAGTCAAAGAAAACAGTGTAAGAACAAAATATCTAGCACTTTTCCATCACTTCTTTCTTTCACCTATTAAAAGAGAAGTGTATCATGGATCCACAACATAAACTTGCCCCCTCCGTGTGGATCTGGGGCTTTAACTCTTGCATCAGCATGCTTCCAAGGACGCTCACTGGTTGCTCAACTGAGCCATTTAACCAACAAATTATCAAACCAGTTAGATGAAAACACAGTAATAGTTAATCAGCTTTTACAAGCTCACACATCGAACTCCAACTGTAAAAACACTTCATTAGTAGCTTCTCGTTTGTGTGGCTTTTCTCCACGTCTCCTGTGTTCCACTTTGAATATTTCTACGAGATACAAGCCAGTCAATAAATGCTTGAACTCCTCCGTTTCTTTACTGAGGGACCCCTCTAGAGCCTATTAACACCCGTTTTATGGAAAACAGAGCAGGTAGCTACTTCCACCATGTGTTGGCACTCTCTAAAAGGCTGTTAATGCTTTGTGTTTCAGGGCATAACAAACTAGGGCATTCCCAGAAAAAAAAAAAAAAAAAAAAGCCTGGTGGGTAAAAAAGTAAATATATTAAAATAACTGTCCCACAGAATAGGGCTGATGGGGAAACTGAGACATCCGGGCTAGAAGAGGATAGCCATTTTGCTGGTACAGTCAGAAAATTAAATGCTTTCTAGCCCTGTGGTTTTGCTGGTTTAGCTTTCATGAGCCACATGAATTGCACCAACAAAAGTCTTTCTTGCCTCTGTAAGTATGTCTACACTCAAACTTTTATCAGATTTCTCAGTGGTAAGTACGCATATGTCTAGCATAATTTTAAGGGAATGCGTCCTGCCCATCAAAATATCTGCCTCTTCTTCCTTCCCAAAACAATTTTCAAGCACATTGCCCAGTCTCAACCACATTTGACCGAGAAGATAGATGTCTCAAAGACATGATGTTCTGACAAGTTTTGTGGAAGCTGGCAGGTGGGGAAAGCAAAAATAACCAACAGTGCCTTCACCATGGGAAAGAGGGTTTAAATCACTTTGCTTATTCTGAGGAAAAAGCAGCAAGCTGGCCAATCAGCACATGCAACAGCTTGTCCAGACACATAGATGTAGGAGAAAATAAGAGATCCTGTGCAGGAGGGTGAGAGTATGGAAAAAAAACAAAGTGGAGGGTAGGCAAAGTCAGAAACGTATTCTGGAAATCAAGCTTAATTCTGCTTGTCCTAGAAGATGGTTTTACTTACAAACAGCTATGGGTTTGATAGCAAAACATTTCAATACAGAGACTGGGACTGAGTTTCCATATTTGAAGCTCCTCACAAGGAATAACTGGAGTTAGATCAGGTCTGCAGCTCAGGGATGTAAAAAATAAGGTTGCCAGGGTGAAATGCATGTGCCCTAAGTTAAATGTCTGCAAGTTAGTTGCTTAAACCTGAATTTGTCACCCTAAGGCTCCCTTTATAGTCTGTGAAGAGCAACAAGCTCCTCTTAAGATGATTTATGTATCCTAAGATAAGCAGGAAGAACCTGCCTCAGAAGGTTTCCCTCCATTGACTCTGATGGGAGCCTACGGTGACTAGCTTAGATTAGGTGTCTAACTTTTACTTGTCTAAAGTTAGGGGATGCAAATCTTACCCCTGTTGACCTAAATAGATTCTTGATCACTCCTTAAGTCAACTTGTGGTGTGAAAAAAACTGAATTCAAACACGGACTGGGAGAAAACGGTTCCAATTTACTACATAGGAGAAATGGACTGTTCATTTATTTCCTCAGATCCACATAATATGTATGTTTTACTACTATGTTTTACTTCTCCTTCTGCTAAAGGAAATAGAATCTTGTCAAGAACTTGACTGGCAGCAGAATTATGCTTCTGTCTGTTTTTTTTTTTTTTAATCTTTAATCTCTATGTCTTTTGTGACCCATGTTCAGAAAGAAACGATATCCTCCTTTCTCCTTTCAAAATATTCATTTGAATGCAAAAGACAATTTCAGCCTAAGTTCAGTCATGTCCTCTTCACACTTTCTTTTCACAAGCACCTGAATCCTTGAACATTTAAGGGGACAAACAGCAAAAGTCGTTTTCAACCTGCGGTGGTCTAATACTCAGGGCTGGTCAAATGGTTCAAATTCAAATTCAAATTCAAATTCAAATTTTCATTCAAATTTCAAATATCTCATTGTAAAATTTGCCCTTTGGGAGCTGTTGGTTAGGCACATAAATTATTGAGGCAGGAAATAGAAACAACACTACACAATATATAATGAGCTGCAATTGCATAGCATTTGAATTCTACTTTTGGTGGTGATATTTTCAGTTTATGTTATGCATGTCAGCCACATGTTGTTGAAGAGTGCTCTTCACATGCTGATATGTAAATGGTTTGCTAACACAGAAGAGGCCAGGAGGTGCAAAAACCAAGAGGTATCTTTCTTGGTTTTTACAGGACCAAGTAAACCTGTTGTTCATTGTGAAAGTGTGTGTCCTATACAATTTGTAGCAGGGAATCCAAACAAAAAGAGCTTTTATTCTCCCAATTCTTTGTTGTAGTTGGTTGGAACACCAACCTGACATGAACTGGCAAAGAAAAAGTCTTTCCCGTCTGGTAACTTCTTAGGTAGTATTAAGCAAGGAGAAATTAGGAGTCTAACCTAATTTATTTGTTTAGATGTGCTCTAAATAAGGAGAAAAAGATTAATATCTTCTAGTTACAGTGAACTTCTTTACCCTTACTTCTTTTAGAATGGGGTAAACAGATTTGTGGAGGTGCTGATCTGTCTCCATCGATGGGAAGAGGAGCCTGGGCATTGCTTTCAGACAGCAAAGGTAAAACGAAATTAATTCCACTCTGAAAATGAACTTCTGAAACCTCTCCATCTGTTACCTAGGGTGTTAGCCTAACAACAATTCCACTGATTTCAGTACCTACTATACTAGTGAATAAACTAGGGTTCAGGCTCAAGGACTGACCCATGGTTGCCCAGAGTGTTTAACTGTTATCATGTTCCCCAGAGAGGTTTTAGTCTATGCAGCTGTCACTCTCCCAGCCTATGTCTGGACATGGCTCAGGGGTGAGCGCATGCCGGGGACTATTCTTAATGGTCAGTTTGGATGCAGCCACACTGCAGGTTCAGCCATGCGGGTGCAGATTGTGTGATACCCATTGTGTTCAGCACCAGAGTTGTTTCATCTGTTGATACAGGCTCAGAAAGAAGGTATTCCTGTTGAGTAATTACCCGATAGAGCGAGGAACTAATCAGTGTATGTAAAATACCATTTCTGTCTTGATCTCCTCTACCACATCCCTGCCATTGTGCAGAACACACTGAAGCAACCACAGCCTCCCACTAATTTTACTTCCAGTGGAAACAAGGGGCAGGAGATCTAGGATGTAGCTAAATACTTTTTTCTTTTTTTTTCCTGATTGCTGAAACAAGCCTTTTACATTAACACTAGTCAGGCACAAAACAGGATGGTCCTAACTTATTCTGGGAACCATTGAGCCAGCCCCTGTGTGCTCAGGACTTAGACGCTATGATGGTGTGTGGAGCTGAGTGTGCCCCAGGTTCTTTGGTCATACACTAAGCATAGCACAGGTGGATGGGAGAACTTAAGCAATGTTTTAAGTTGGTGTGAATGATCTTGGGTCTATGACATCATCATCAGAATCATAAACAGACTTTTTAATCCAGAAGCATTTTAGGCAGCAGAGCTCTCCATAACATGCTTTTGTCCAATATCTTTTACAAATGATAGCAACACTGCAGTTGTTCTTCTTCTGTGCGAGAAATCAGCACTACTCATCCCCATCATAAATGTGAGGTCACTTCTATATATTAGACAATCTAATTAATAACCTCATAAGTGATCAAGTCTTAAAGCAGAAATGATCTTAAAGTTGACCCTTGTATTTTAAAGGAAGCCATGAGGAAGATTGGCAGAGGAAATGTGAGAAGGAGTCACCTTTCACAGTCTTTTGCAGATATATAGAATGAAGCCCTAGAGGAAAGAAGAAACTTTTTTTTGTGGATATTCTTATTAGCTTGATATGCAAAGAAGTGTGCATCACTTCACCAAGTGTGAATGTGAATATGCCAAGTATTTAAAACCAGTGTGATCTGGGGTAATTTAAGCTATTCACTAAGATTCTTTGCTAACTAATGAAGACTTGTGGACTCTGTAAGTGAAGGTTTCTTTTCAGAAATCCTTGATTTTATTCTTGCAATATTCCTTGCTGTCCCCTTCTTTCAAAAGGGTGTGGAGAAGTTCTGGCATGTCTTCAAGCCTCTTGCTGATGGATCTTCTCAGAGGAGTTACTGGAGGACAGAGGACTGTACTCTTCTCATTCTGATTCCAAGGCCTGGCTCAGTTTATAAGTCCTAAGCATGGCAGGAACACCACTGTTCTAGTTATTCAAACACTAAGACCTCAAAACAAAAAGGGACAAGGCTGAGGTGGTGCTCTTAAGTCACATCTCCTGCTAAAAGAGAGTTCCTTCTGAAAGTTTTTCAGCCAAAGGCCTGTTCAAAACAAAATATAACTAAATAACCTTGCTTGTGAAAGGCAGAATCTGAACCAGATCATTAAAACTGAAAAGGGTGACCATTAATCAGATATGAATTTGCTATAAGGAAAAGTTAAGTGACTTTCCCCCATCTCTTACAAGCCCTATATTCCAGTCCAGTGCAACTTGCAGGTTGGGTATGGTGCTGACTGCTCACACGTTCCTTCACCAAGTCCAAAAGACTTGAGTTTGTATTAGAGACTGTGTGAGACACATTGATTAATGTATCTGTTTCTGTTTGTTTTGCTTGCATTTTCTCTGTTTTTAATGGGCACTGGTTTGATTAAGATAGCTGTTGTATTGACCATATAAGGAAATATCCCTAAAGAGAAGTAAAGTCTTGAGAACAAAGAATAAAACATTTCTGTCTCTTCCTCTCAGAGTTTTCTTACATGAGGAAAATGTACATTCCTATGAGTTCCTACATAACTGTCTGAAGAGTTAGCCTGGGAGCTCTTAGGCACTAGTCAGGAGCTCTTAGGTCAGGAGCTCTTAGGGACTAGTTCTGGGAAGCATAGCAGGGAGGATATAAGATGTCAGCACCTCTGGCTGTCCTTCCCGCTCCTCTGCCAGATGTAATCACCCTTCTAGCAGAGCTGACAGAACATGTGTCTGGCTGTCTCAGCCACTTCAGTTTGCAGTCTGGTATATTAGATAAGCTGCTAATGAAGACAGGTCTCAGTAGAAGGCACCTGACTGTGAACTTTGATAGATAAGTACAGTCATAACTTCTGTTCTACTGATTCTGACAAAGGGCCTGGTAACCTCTGGTAGCCAGGTGGTAACAAACAGCTGGGAGGTGACAACACCTCATTACAGCTGCTCGCTCAATTAATGTGACTAAAGACCTCAATGTATGAATTTAAACCTCTGCATGGACTGAAATGGCCATAATTCAATTTGGCTTAATTTACTTTGAAAGTTAATTCAGCTAAATTGAATTATGCGTCTTTAATTTTGAACAAGGGTGTCCACATAGGAGTTTAAAGTATTTTAATTAATCCACTTTAAAAAGTTAATTCAGATTAATTTTGGTTAGTATCATTATGTGGACAAGCCTCTAGGTTCAGTTAAGGTACATCAACTAAGTTGTTTGTTTCCAAGAATTATATTTGTTCTGAGCAATGGTGGGTGAACACAGCTTGGATAGGTTGCAAGGTGGAGGAGAAAAGGAGAGGTAAGGGTGGCTGGAGTAAAAATATCTTGCTGAGAGGAGTTCACACCATGGTACTTTGAATCAGACTAGGTGGCTGGGAACAGAGAAAGGAGAAAAGTACTTTAGTGCAAGAGTCAGAGAGTCTAGTTTTTCCACTAGCGCTAGTAAGGACTCAGGGAAGAAAGACCTGAAGCACATCTTGGATACCCTGTCTTCCAGGACTTTTTAGTGGCAATGCATTTTATCTGTGAATAAAGGAATTATCAGGAATTTAAAAATGCCCCTGACTACAGCATAGTTCCTGAAACAAGGGTACAAACAGACAAGACAAACAAACCCTAGGAGAAGACCTTCTTCAGACATCCCCATTATTGCATGTTTTACAGCACAGCCTTGGACACCAACACAATCCAATCGAAACGGGTGTTTCGAAGTGTGCGTCTCACTACCGTCATGTTATAAATGATGACTTCCCACGTGGAGCTCAGAAGTGTGGCTGTGGATTAGCAAGAAGAATCCGTACTCTTCTCCATCACTTGTCCTCCTTCATTATGTTTCTTAGAGGATCTGTAACCTCATGGCCCTGCAGGGAGAGAAAAGCACACATTCAGGATGTTCATTGAATTTTCTAAAGGTCCCTTTAGGCTTCACAGGTGGAGTTTCTTTTTTCTTCTTCTTTTTTTTTTTTTTTGCATTTCCTCCCCTCAGGGTGTGTGAATACTGGGCCAAATTCAGAAGTGTGATGTGGGGAGCCGGCATGGCAGATAGGGCAGTCGGTGAATGGAAACGGCGTAAAGGATTGCAGCTCAGTGGAATTTAGTGTTAATCTCGGCACTGAGAGGTCGGGAGATTATGCCGCTCGTCTGAGCGAGTGTATCACCTTTTCCCAGCTAACTCAGCATGCACATTTCACGAGTCTGCCTTTCACCTACTTAACACTTTCACCAATGAGTAATTTAACCACTGTGTACATCAAATCCCATATTGTGTTCTTTCCTTCTCTGTCTCTGTGTGTGCACACCCATTTAAACACACATGCACGCTCATGTGCCCATTCACCTTAAGCAAAATTATATTTCTTCATCTTTTCCTTCTCTTCCACTGAAACCCTGGTGATCCTGTGCATGCCAATAAGCTGTATTTCTGGTTTAGCTGTAATCTTTGCTGTATAGCTGAGGTCTTTTTGATGTTTTTTAAGTGGCAGAATTGAAAGAACATTTTGCTACTAACTGGAAGAGCTACTAGTTTATTAAATCCTTGATTTGAAAACTTGCTGTCAGAGAAAAAGCAGTCAGCTGATGCTGTGAAAGGACTGCATTGTCAATTCTTGCTGAGCCTTAAAACTGGCATGAAGCATAAAGTAAAGTGACATTAAATGAACTGACAATCTGAGGTTTCTAGTGTAAACCTCCAGGAAATAATAACTTGGGTTTTCAATGTAAAAAAGATAGCTTATGGTTAAAAAATAAAATAAAGTCAAATCTGTAAAAAAAAAAGAATTGTTATAAAGCAAAACCCAGAACAGCTTGTTAGAGGATTCTTTTTCCTCCCCTTCCCCCTCTTTTCAATTTAATGTTAGCAAAACAGAGGTGACAGGAAAGATTTATGAGGAACATTTTTAAAGGTGGGTTCACCATGTGGGTAGAGCAGACAGTGTCTAAAGGGCCTGTAGCATTTGCACTTTATGGCAAATGACAAAAAGTGACTATTGCTACAACAAACAGCACAGCAGAGGTTGAAATTGATTACACTAAGGAAAATAGGAAAGATTGGTATGCGATAGGCAGCTGCTCTGCTTGAAGGTCCAACCCTGGAAAAGTGCAGAGGTGAATTAGAAACTGGACTGATTTTATTGTGAGAGAAATTCAAAGAATTTGAGCTGGAACAGATCAGTTTGCGAGTTATACACATGCCGTGCCACTGGACAGCAAGGAGACAAAATGGGATCATCAAGCGGAAGAAAAATGGAAATATTGCTGTTGAACAAGTTCAACAGTGACCACAGGAGCCTAAAGAATGGATTCACCTTTTTGCAGGGACTAAACAGAGGAACCCACAGCTGATCTGAAGAGACCAGCAAGCTCCAGTGGCCTAAACAGAGAATAAAGAAATTAAACATGTCTGTGCTAGTCTTAGCCTTTTTGCTGATCTGGCTGGGGATCTCATTCAAATCAAGTAATCCTGAAAAGACCGTGAATTTGGAATGCCTGTAAGTTAGTGGGTACACCTGAAAACCTGACCCCTTAGGGTCTCTGGCACCAACCACACAGAAATGTCTGTTGCTTTTGATAAATGAACTTATCAAAACTGATAAACCCTAGTGAAAGTGCTTATATGTGAACTCTGTTATTTCACTTGACACATGGATTATTTTGATTTAGTTTTCCAAAGTGTACATGGGACATTATTCCAAAGGAATAACAATGGTGATTAGTTTGCTGTACAGCAAGAAATGAAAAATAAGTCAGTAATGGAATTGCAGTGCTGGACCCAGCACTGTGGTCTTGTCATCCTTAGAAGAGCGGACCGGGAGTGTGAGGGTCTCAAAGATTTCTTACACATCTATCATCTCTTGAGATGTCATCCATCATCTCTTCATGTCTCATCATAGACATAACCAGAGGGAGTTAGAGAGGAGTTCCTACTTCACTGTGAACTCCTTCTCCACCTTATTTTGCAGGAGCTTCCCTTTGTAGACAAACCTGTCATCCTCAATAAGCCCAACTTGTGCCAAAGAAACTGTCCATGTGTTAGTTTGAACTCATGCCTGAAATAAAGCTGCAGCAACTGTTCATGTATATCAGATTCTCCTTTTCAGCAGGTTTGGTATCATGTTCATTCAGCTCCAGCCTGGGACTCCATTTCTAATCCTGGCTCTGCCACTTATTTACTGGGTATCCTTGGACATCTCATGTTCCCTCATCTCCCCTTTCCCCATGCTTCCATACCACTTTTGTGAAATGGAGAGAAGGCACTGGCTGTTTCAGTAAAAAGTTTTCAGATGAAATGCCAAAAAATTTTCCGTAGGAGCTAGATGCTATTATTATTATTCTGAACAAGATGTAAGTTCAACTCTTCTTTTTTTTTGCAATAGCTTTCCCTACATATGAATTCAACTCCTTTTCAATTTAAGGTCAGATTGTCAGGAAATATAACGAAGGTGCCAGTTACCTTCTCCAGAAAACACATCCCCTGCCTACTAGCATTTTTGGTTTGTAATGAAGGTCGTCGTCTTCTTGAAAATGTCCTTCAAGATTGTCAAATTCTTTTAGAACAAAGAAACACATGCCTGAAACAGGCTGCAGTGTTGTCTCAGAGGCAGCAGGCTGGGCTGTGTTGAGGCATTCAGAACATTCAGCTCAGTTTCAGCTTTGTAAAACCCACTTTCATGCATTTTCTGTCAGGAGCCAACTCATTCTCCAGAGTATGCAAAGATAAAACAATGATTCCCTGTAGATGTGGCAAGAGCCTGGTTACTGTAACCAGGAGAGAAGAAAATATCAGCTTTGTGATGAGCAGAAGAGATCTCTGGCAATTAGGAAGGTAATTCTAAATGACCAAAGATCTTTAATAGCATTTCAGTGCTTTCATAAATCCATAGTGATGATGAATAAAAACTGTCTCAGCTCATAATGTCTTCCACAGAATTAGACCTGGAGATAAGTTCACAATGAACTGTACTGACCAAAGTGCATTTATGGGAACAAAGGGGACATGAAGTTATGCATTTATCCTTGTTATTCTGGTGGTGCTGATAATTCAGCCAGCATGGTGCTTCATTGCACGAACCTTGTGCAAGTACACAGACTGATACTCCTCTTACTTATCTTTAGAGGTCCAAGAACCTGAGCTAATCAACCAAACTTCCAATTTTAGTTAGTGGAGAAATAGTTATTTCCAGATAGTGACTCAATGACACATATGAAAATTCTATCTCAGGGTGAAAAGAATCTTTCTGAGATGCCTGTTCCTCTGCACTAACTATGAAAGGGACTGTGGTTGAAGAGATAGTAGTTAGGCATTTAGGTTTAAACATAAAATTCTAAGTCAAATCCTACTTTTAGTCTGTGTTCTGAAGTGTTTGCAGCCTGAATACACGAGCAGCTGAGTGAATGTATAGCGGCTGTATCTAAGTGCACCGAGGGCACAAATGTAAGGCATGGGATTTAATCTGAGATTAAGACGCTTAAATTTAGCAGATGGATTCAGCTGACCAAACGCAGGTACCAAGTGTCTCTCAAGACACACATCAGTGTCAGCTGGAGACCAGACAAGATTTACTAGGACATTTTAAATTGCACTGTGTAGGTGTCTAATGTACAAGTAACTGAGCATCCAGTTGTCTACATCCAGGTGTCTAGATGTGCACTGTGTGTTTAAGCTCCCAGAATGGTCAGTGGAGATCTAGGGCAAGATTAAGTTGTCAAAGCATCCAGTGTCATTTTAAGTGATGAAAATGTCCAGCTTCCTGGCCCTACATGCCTCTCCAAACGAGCATGTATCTTTCATATGACAGTGTCGTGTCTCTTAGATGTCCCAGATTCCTCAGAGCATCTCAGATGGCATTAGATGGCAAAGTTTAGGCAGCTGAATCCTCCCAGTCAATAAAGTCAGTGGATCCCACATGGAAATTCAGCTGGTGAGCCCCTAGGCGCTTGATTCAGTTACCCACACATAAAGAGCTAGTACTTCTGAGATGCCTTAGAGTATCCTAAACTGCCTCCAGCTCAAACCAGCATGGATCTCTGATAAATCCATCCGCCAGCCCGCTGTAAATATTTCAGATACCTGAGGGCATCTCAGATGACACTGGGTGATTGAAGGTTGGGCAAGTGAATCAAGCCCCAAGTGCCACATATAGCAGTAAGGTGAATTGCTCTGCAGGGATTGGGATGAGCTATTGATCTATGTTGGCCCAAGAAGAAATGGGTATCAGCAACTCTCAAAAGGATAATGATGAGACAAAGTTCCTAATCATTTGTGGAAAGCAGATTCTGGAACACATTGGGGGAAAAAGTATGATGGGGGGGGTAATCTGCCTGTTTTCATGATGTAGCTTGATAAATTGATAAAAGAAACTGTATGATGTGGGTATGCAAGATCTGATCCTTCCTTTTAGTTCTGTATTCCTATGAAATGCTGGAGATAGGTGGGAGAATGAGAAATTTTGGGATTTCTTGCACTTTGAAGGATACCTTCTGTTTCTAACTCAGTTCAAAGTGCTTGAAGGCTTTCTGGAACTGAAAATCTCTAAGGAGAAGGACTATGAAGTCCTCTAAGGACTGAAAATCAGGGTTTCGGCTTGGCTTTGGGGCACCCCACAAAAGGTGAGGGAGGGAGGTGACTTGTTAAAGGCCATACAGATGGTCTGTGACAAAACCATAAGTTACCTGGCAATCTCTTGTGTCCCAGTCATAATGTAGTTCCTGTTTGGATGAGTTATATGGAAGTTTAATCAGACTTGAGTTATACTTTTAAAGACACTCAACTTAATCTTCATTTGAACTTCCCATTCCTTGTGCAGGTCAAGGACTGCATTACTGTTTGACCATGTCACTGAGTATATTCAAGCCGAGAAATTCAATGTTAACTTGAGTTCCCTATACAATTGGATTCTGAGTTGTACATTCTCTTGTCTGCACGTCTCAGAAATGCTCTCGTGAAACCTTTTCTCACAAAAAAATGTCCTGGAAATTTTCTGTGAGTCATTTTTTTGTCTTTCTCTGAAAATTGATGCTATACTTAGATCTTACCTTAATTGAAAATATAGACCTTTTTTCATAATATCTTGGTAGTTTCATTTTTCATAATAATTCTGGCCTTGAACTACAAGTGAGATCTACCTGAGCTCTCAAACATCTTAAATATACTTTGATTTTGCATTAGTTCTAGAAATAGATGAAACTGTATAAAGAAGAAAGAAGTGATTTCTGGCAAGATAAGTGGAATTAGGCCAATTTACACTAGATGAGAACTTTCTGTCTCTCCTTAATTGCTCTTTTCTCCCTAGTTATATATGGAAGCTTTCCATAAAGACAGTTATCAGTCTTAAAGGGAAAAAAAAAATCTAGTGGTACTTAATTGTGCCTGAACTCCTGTCTTGTTTTAATCTTTATGTCACAGATAAAAGAAAACAGTAGTTAAGGGCAAGTTTCTAAAATTTGGCTTGTGTGGAGGAGGGCTACATTTAACATATTGACCTCATTTTATTTTAGCTAAGTTTCTCACTCTGACTTGAAAATGAGCTGGCTTTATGAATGGAGAAGGAGAATGATATGTTTCTTACCTATTGCTCTGAAACAGAAGCACAGATAAACTTGTCCATTGTTCTGAAAGGAATCGTGATAAACCTTTTGGACTAGAGGATGAAGAAATGGATAAAGAAATTCAGCAACTGAAAGATAATTATAGTTAGCTAGAAACAAACACATTCTCGTTAGTATTCCTATATATCTAATATAATGTGGTCCAGCGGGTTGGTACACAAATGAATACATGTGCAAAGATGAGCAAGTATTATTTATGAAGCTGATGTATAAATGTTTCACCTCTTCTGGTGTTCATGAAGTTGTCTTGAAAATACTGAAAAATTTCCACAAATTCCATGAAAACTTACAATCATCTACTGACAATAACAGAGCTTTGCTGTGATTCACATGGATTAATTTGTAGTACGTATTTAAAATCTGTTCTCTTCCCTTAGTCAGGTAGGTTTCTCATCTTACAACATTTCTGGTTTCTAAATGGACAACTGTTTTTCAAAATCAGATTGATAGTGTAAATGATCATGTCTCTGAAGCCACATTAGAGGGTCTATCTGATACTCATATTTAAGGTTCCATTTTGATATATTCAGTCAGTGGAATACTGAGGGAAAGCAATAAAAAGAGTCAGAAGGGTATTTTCAGTGTTAAACTAACTCATTTATCACACAGAATTACAGAATAATGTAGGCTGGAAGAGACCTCTGGAGGTTGTCTGTCCAGACTGCTCAAAATAGGGCTGATCAGGTTGCTCATAACACCTACTGTAGAATAAAATTTGCCTTTCTACATAAGCAAAATTAGTGAGATTTCACCACAACAAAACATTTGATAGATCTGAATTAGTGATCCAAATACCTAACTTAAATACATACTTAGGTATTGCAAAAGAGTTATGAGTCTAGTCTAAACTAGTCACCTTATCCACCTCTGTTATCAAAAGGGAGAGATAGGCACCAACAGAGGACGGTTTATCTCAAGTGAAGCATCTAAAATACTTCAGAAGGGGAAATGTCTGGCAGAGGAAGGTCACAATCCAGACTCCTGACAGCCTTGGGTTTCAGAGGAAGGAGGACTTTGCTGAGCTCTAGGGCTGAACTAGACTCTGTGATGTTCCTCAGAAGCAGAGAGGTCTGCCTGCTTGGAGTGCGGTGACCTTTTTGGAAATGGTTCTTTTAGCAGAGACATGCTAAAGAAACGTGCACCTGAGCAATGTGTGCATAAGGCTTTAGCAGAAATTCCCCAACAGAAATTTGTGCTTTGCATATGAGCTTTTATGATTCATAAAACAGATGGAGCATATGATACGATCTTAATAAAATCATAAATTTATGTCCTAACGTAATATCTCCAGATACTAAATACATGTCTTTAACCTGTATCTTGAATCTTACTTAAGATGGACTTTAACATCTGTGTTTAAGGACAAGAAAAGGAAGGACAGAAGTTTTTTCTGTCTGAAGGACAGAAAAAAAAAGTAGCTTACATGAACTGTGTTTTCTGTTAGCTGTTGTACTCAGATTTATTATTCTCTATAATATAGTAATGTCTGGAAGACCAAATTCATAGAAGTGCGGTGTTACTAGTTGTTACATTACACTTTGAAGTCTGTACTTTAAAGTTTGCAATTTAACCATAGTCAAGACAGACTCAGTAGTTTCCTTTCCCAAGATGCTTAAAATTAAATGAGAATTTTTTTAATTACTTTTTTGAAACTTCATAAACATTCATGTGAGTGGAATTTATGGGGAAAATGAAATTCAGTAACTGAACTATGAATGAGAATTCTCCTGACCCCTGAGTGCAGTTACCTCAAAAATCAAATCTAAAAGATTTGACAAAACTATTGCAGAGCATTAAGCATTGTTTAGCAATATCTTCCTTGCTATTTCTACCAAACAGGAGAAGAAACTAAGGTGTGATTCCACTTGCAGGTTAAGCCACTTCATCAAATATCCAATTGCTCAATTGTATTCCCTAAATGTAGGTGTCAAATGCTATCTGAGATACCCTGAGGTACGCTGCTGTCCTCCAAATGGATCAGAAAGGCATATGTCTCTCACAGGTTCAATGATGTATCAACTACTGCTGTGTGGAAGACATGGATGCCCTAGGGCATCTTAAATTGTATTAAATACCAAAGTTTACGTGACTGAGTCGTGTTGCCCACTTCAGGATAACTAAATTATGGTAGATCTCCACTGAATATTATTCCATTGAGTAGATCTCCACAGCCCGATTCAGTTTCTTATGAATGGGTTGGGGCAAATGTGCTGTCAGAAATATCTATCCAGCAGGAGGGGGCCCACAAGTTAAAGTAGACCCACAAGGTATATTTGTCAGGTCTCATGATCCCAGAATTCCCAGCATAGACAGATGACAACTAGAATAGAGTTTCCTCAAAATTCTGCTCCAGATTTTATGAAAGCTCATAAAATCTGAGATGTTTTAAATCAAGTATCTTAGTTCAGTGAAGTGTTATTTTTTTGCACTTCATTCTGTTAGAAAGTTTTTCAATAGTGCATTCATAATTATTCATTCAAAAATTATTTTGTTTGATCAGTTCTTCTATAGTGCTTGCATTACTTACTGAAAAATGATTTAATCTAGTGTCATCTCTTGATGATTTATTGACTTTCTAATGAAGGTATCTGTAGACTTTTCTTAATTTTTCCCTCTTCCCTCTACATGCAACACTTAGAACACACTTAAAACACTTAATTTTAGATCTACTGTGATTCTGCTGGTTTTACATCCAGACCAGGACACTTAGAGCAATCTATTTTAAAGTATTACAGGTCCTTACTGAGGTACCCACATCCTCTTCCATATAATCTTTCTTAGTCAGTTGACCTTAAGATATTACTGTTTGTTACCCTGTTGATTTTATTTTCAGATCATCTCTGTAAAAATAGAAAATTCCCCTCTGAGAGCTCAGAAGTCTGCTAGGGTACCCTGTCTTGTGTTCTGTTTCTGATCATGGCCAGAAGTTCCAACAGAAAGTGGAAAAGCCACAAAATTATACATGACATGACATCAAAGTTCTCTCTGCTGCCTTTTAATGAGCTCACCATCTCTGAAGATCACCATAGCATCACACATTTCCCCACTAAGGATCAACAATACAGACTCGATTCCATCTTCATATATTTAAAATTGCTCTGTTTTGTTGATATTTTTGGCTTACTCAAGAAGGGTAATGAAATCTGAAGGTTATAGGCAGGTACTTGTATGAGAATCAGACGGTCTTACAGTTCACTTTGAAATATGCAAACAACATTTTGCCCAATATCAAAGGCTACAGAAAAGGTAGCACATTTTTCTAATATCTCTTTAGGGAAACTTTGCCCTACACTTCTATTAGGTGCTATCATTCAGAGGCATAATTTCAGCTAACATTGTTATGCTGATTATAGTCAGGTTTATGTTTCGATCTCAGCTGACCCTAGGGAATTAATTTCTGATTCAATTAAATGACTAGGTGACATTCAGTATGAATTTTTCTTCCTGAAGTTAAACTCTGAGAAAGCATACTTCATTTCAGATTGCTACCATCTACCTCCCGAACAATCCTGCAGTTACCTTTGACGAGAACTAAATAAAGCTGGCAACCAAAGTTTCTAACCTTGAGATTTTCCATGCCCTAAACTCTTCTTTGGGAAGTCACATGGTTACATTCCCAAGACCTCGTTCCATCATCCTCATATTTACCAAGTGTGTGACCAGTGCTATTTCGCAAGGATAATGAGTCTTGTATTTGTACCTTGATTGTGTCTGATATGGTTATAATTTATTGTTCTAAGATAAACCAAGCAGCCTATTTGTTAAGATTATTTCATAATAGTATAGCAAATATTACCATATGGTTATAAAACCTGAAAGTGTGCCCTAGCTGGTGTGTTTTCTACTTCTTGCTTAGGAGGCATCACGTTTCATCAACATTCAGAATTTTCAGAAAAGAATCAAAGTTGTAGAATCAAAATTTTGTGCTAACGCAACCTCACTGGAACAGAGTTACACCTATGACAAACTTAACCTTCTGAACTTACTTTTCAGAGGGGCTGAATCACAACATCTTCTGCAGAAGTCTATAGAAGCTGAATAGCAGATATTCAGAAAAGCATGGAGGAGCATAAACTATCACTAAAGAACTAAAGTGCATGACAGCAACTCAGGAAAAGCCTGTCTATACTGCTTAGGAATATGAGATTCCCCAAACATCCAAGATTTCATTTAAAAATGCTTTCTGAGGCCTAATGCCTCGCCACTGTGCGTGTGGGTCTTTGTTCAGCTGCCTAAGGCTTATGACACAGCATCTTGGGATTCGTTTTCCCTGTCTAGAGGTCAAGAACCAGGCAAGTCTAACAAGTTCTACCATTACCCATGGTCAGACTACCTCGTTTGGATTGCTCTGAATTGAACTAGTGGATAACGGTGGCCTATTTTGTGATACCGAAGCACATCTCAAGAAATAAAAGATGTGATTCTTGTCCTTTTTCACCCATAAGGTTTTGGGCATGCATCCTCAGCATGCACAACACAGCAACTTACTGGCCTGAGACCAGGAGAGGGGAGACCTCCACCTGTTCTAGAAATATAAAGTATATAAAAATATAGAAGTGACTGTAGTAGAAGGGAGCCTGACTCTTCTGAATGAAGGGTGGGATTCCCCTTACCTTGAATCTCTTGCCAGCACATTTGTGCTTAGCTCCATTTTGAATACCATATCCAGAACATCTATCTGGGGCTTGTAAATAAACCATGAGAGGTATGGGAGAACTCTGCCCATCTGGAAAGGCAGCTGGAGAGCAGACAGGACACCTGGGGCATCTAAAACAACACTATGTGCCCGTGTGTGGGCATCTGAATCAAATCTGGGGAATCTTCACTGAAATGTTCTATGTCTGAACTTGTCATCCTCGCTCCCCTAATAGTCAAAAGAGAGAAAAAGGCACTTCTAGGTGACAATTCATGTGGTCTAAGCAGATCTATGTGTTTGGCCAGATTAATGCAACCCAAAATATTCCTGGAATAACATAACCCCACTTCCACCCCCAAACATTAAAGCGTGAAGTTCTCTTTCATTCCTCACCTCATGGATTCAAGGGTCAAACACTCCTGGATGCTCAGCAGCTTGCCTTTGACTGAAGGACCAAGAAGCAATGCCATCATTTCATCAGGTGGGTAGAGTGTTCTTCTTGGAGGTGGGAAGAGCGGGTTCAAACTCCACATCTGGATATAGACTGAGACCCCAAATGCCCCTTTTTTTCAGATGAATATATTTGTCAGCATATGAAGAGAAACTCTCAGGCTCTGAACCCCACTTTCCCAGAAGTATTTAACCGTAATCCTAAGATATGTGTGTTGGGGATATGTGTGTGTCCCTTCTTTTTTTTCCCTCTCTCCTCCAGCATCTCCTTTTTCTTTTGTCTGAATTAGGTATCCAGATGCTCTAAACACTAGCCATCGGCGATACCAGTTTCAGTGCCTAATTCTCCCTATTCCCGGTATAGGTGTTGTTGGAGTGTCAGAAAAATTAAATCTCTCTGCTGGATATTTAATGCCTCAGAAAATTCAGGCTGTTTATTTAGACACTTAAATAAGGAGTTATGCTGTCTGTAGCTTCAGATTCCAACTATAGTCTTCTTTTTCACTTTTTTTTTTTGAAGGCTTTTGCTCACTTCTTCCATAGAACAAGTAGCACATTCTTAATTTAGGTATGTAACTAGCCACAGTAACTTCAAAGATTAAGTTAAGCACATGTTAAACCATGATTATCAGCCACAAATGTTCAAAAATCAGTGCAGATGCCAAAATGTCATAAGACAGCCCTGAAAAATGAGATTTCCATTTATTTTAAACTGAAGTCATTTTCTAGTTTTCCCTTGTTCTGGTTTTTGAGCCTTTAGGGTGTTTGTTTCAGGGTCATATTAACTTTTTTTTTTTCTCAGTAGTCTTAAAGGTTAAAAACTAATGTTAAAGAAGAAAAAAAATCAGTGTTGACTTTTTTATGTACGGTGCCGACTTTGGGAGGTGAAGCTCTGAGAAAATTGGGATTATCAAAAGATAAAATGATGAATGAAGGTAGCACTGTTCAAGGCTGTAATTTAAGTATTTCTGCCGATTTTAGTTGGGTTTTTATGAAGTCCTTACTATCCTTGTATGTCATTCTTTGTTTAAAAATGGGCACCGTCGCTTCCTTGCTTCAAATGAGTTTTGTGAGATTAAGTTAATTAATGTCTGTGAGGTCATCTCTTTTAATGGAACATGAGAAATTTTCATCAGGGCTTGTGAATTACTTAAAGCATTCACAGTAGAATGGGAGTGCAAAATGCTCATTATCATTGAAACTCTGTGTCAGAAGTTGTTTGTTTATTACTAGCATTGTACTGAGAGATGGGTTACTTCAGTCTCACCTTTCCCCTGCAATTCTCTGGGGTTTATGAGCTTTCTCAAGATGTTAGGTATTAATCAGCCTGAGGAAGGATCTCAAAATCTGATCTTCTTCCTTTCTACCTGAATACTATATAGATGTCTAAATGCGCTTCAGTGAAGGGCAAGGAGTTACCTTCCTTCCTGCTAACTCTAAATTCCTGCAAAAGAATCGAAATGAAGAAACAAATTCAGCTCAGGCATTCTTATTTTTATTGAACCTAGACAAGGTTCAAAAATAATTTCGAAACTCAGAAAAAGTATGTTGTTTTCAGCTGAGAAAGGTATTTAATGACATGATGTTTTTAAGCATATACTCAGCTGCTATTTATATGTATGAAATTCAGGTGCAAGCTTTGCTGTAAAGGCTTTTATTTAAGCATAAGCTTAAATACAAACTTATGTGCAAGACCTCCACACAGGTCAGAGACTAAACACATGTCCGAATAACCACATGCCTGAATTTAAACATATGCTTTAATTTTAAAATGGAATTATCATTAAGAATAAACGTATTTTAAGCACAGCATACCCTGCTAAAAGAGGGCCTTGGAACCTACTTCTACCTGACCACTCACAGAGCTTTTCCTTTCATTTACAATGGCACAAGTCTGCGAGAGTTTCTGCAGGCAGTCTGTATTATAAATGTGTGAAATAAAGACATGTAATGAAAATTTTGACAGACCCTAGAGGATGATGCTCTAATCAGTCAAGAGTGGAGCTGTTTTATCACCTGCCCATTGAGCAATTATAGTTAAAATAATTAATAAGAATAATAATAACAGCAACGACAGCAATAATAGTAACAGAAATCTCACCAAATGGCCACACAGCTTTCAGTTCATGCCATCCATTTTTATTTCCTGTGCAATATGGAAAAATTCACTGATTTGCAGTCCATTAAAACACATTTCAGAGCCGTGTTGTTTGAAGTTACTTTGCTTCAGAAACAGTTCTTTTCAATTAACTCTGAAACCTCTTTCAACAGCCTTTCATAAATAGGCCAACATCAATGGCATGCTCTGAGCCAGTATGTATCTCTAATGGAAATGCACAATGGGCCACGCTCCATGCCTCCAGGGAGAACATCTTCCATTTCAGACAGATTCAATGAGAAGTTTTGCCAGCTATTCTGGGTCTCTCACTTTTTTTTTTTGTCTCAGGTTTAGCTCATAGCTGATCAATGGCTGTGCTTTTTAATTACACTGTACGGTCGGTAATGATTTGTCACTCATTGAACCTGGGTGTTCTTTTTAGTCAGCGCGGGGTAATAGCAAGGAAGAAAAAGAAAGTAACATTAACTCTCTCAAAGACAAGCAGTTGGGGTTAGGTCACGTAACACGTTCTGATATTTTGCTTGGCAGCTGTTTGCTTGGAAAAGGGAGGAAGGAAATGTTAAAAGTAAAGAATACTGGGGTTTTCAGAAGTGATGACTTGAAGTGAATATTTTCCAGTTAGCTTAAATGAATTGAGATGCTAAGTCACTTTTTGAGCTGGGATTTTATATTATTAGTCTAATAATAAGAATAAAAATAGTTATCTGTCGTGCCTGAGGATCCTGCAGACTAGATTCTATGGAAACGGAAAAAAAACAGCTAGTCCTCCTCCCCAAACAGTGGACTTGCAGCAACATTTGTACACAGACAGAGGTAATGACTTCCAGCAGTCCCCACTGACAAATCTAGTCAAGAGCAGGATGCATTAACAAGGGCACTCTCACACTTTTTCATATATATATATATGTATGTATGTAAATGTATATGTGGATATATATATGTATGTATGTATGTATGTATGTATATGTAACCATCTTTCATGCTGATTCTGTCCCCCATGTGTTTGGGTAGAGCACGGGCCTTGCTGGGATGTGGCTACCTGCATCTGCCTGTGGAAATGTACTAAACCTCATCAGTGTCATGCAGCGGAGCACGATGTAGAAATTCCCAAGCGAGTGATGATTTGAGCTGGAAAGTCCACGCAATACGTGCCACTTTCCTCCAGCTGGTCACATGTCCCTGGCCCTTCGGAGGAGGAATGCATAGCCATTTCGAAAATGCATCCCAGGGGCTTCAAGTTCTTATATCAGTCTGCAACTGTGGTCTCTTTTTCTCTCAAAACCAGCCCTTCAACAGCCTTTTTTTTTACTTTAGTGTGAAAAATTATGTGCCTAATTCTTAGTCATATGAATATGTGTTGAGTGCAAATTAGAGGTAGATTTCTAAGGAGCAGAGGAATGAAATTCCAGAACGGCTTCGCCGCAATAAGAGTAAAAGGAGCAGAAAATCTTGTGTTTGAGTGCCTGACCTGTTTATAAAAGGTGTTAGATGATGTGATACACTGCCGGAACAGGTGACTAGAGCTGCTGAACTGAGAGCAGCATCCTTTTCAGTCCTGGGTTCCTATGAAAATCAGACCATTTTAAAAACTGCCTGGGTACAGATATAGGACTCTAGTTTTCTGCCGTATTGTTTGCAAATGTACTGTCTGACACATTCAAAATAAAGTAATAGCAGATGAGTGATTTCACTGCTTTATATCTCTAGTTTTCATTCTAACACTTTTCTTGTCTTTCCATTTCTAAATTCTCACAGAAAATGACTGCCAATCATTAAGCCTAGTTAAATCCCAATTTCTGCTTGCACATATAACATTATATTGTGATAATTATGATAATCCTAATACTGGATAGATTAGTCTTTCAGATTTCCTCTTGCACCTGGATAGACCAGCGGAGGCTGGAGAACAATATTTTACCTATTCAGAAAGCCTCAGGGTAAAGATCACAAAATTTCACTTTTGTGAAACGCATTTGGTTGTACATAGGAAGCATGGCAGGGAAGGAAGAATACTCATCTTTGAATTCTAAAACTTCATTTCTAATTTCATTTTAAGGTTCAGGTTTTCAACTGTGATGTAGTTTTTAATAGCTTTGGAAGAAAATATCTAACAAAATGAAAAGCATAAAATAATATACAATTTAAAACAAAATGTTAGAGTTTTATTTCAGAATTTTCTGAAGAGAAACATTTTGAAATAAATTTGTTTTATTCTCATTTTCCTTAGTAATGCCTTTAATTGAAAGAAAGTTTTATATCTTTGTATTTCAATTTTTACAGGATTTCCTAGTGGTCATTCATTCATTTAGTTACTGAGTTCTCCCTGAAGTTCATAACTATCACATTTACCTGAACAGAAGATTAGATTTTACTATATAGTTTCCCACAAACATCAGGGGTTATCTTAAATTCAGGATCACCTTCTTTTTTGTTTAATATGGTAAAGACTTTAATGCAAAATGCATGAATACTAGTGATAGCAGAGACCAAAAATCTAGGACTTAGTAATATTGGGTAAGCCCTTTCATCACTAGGCTACTGAATTACGATCCATTTGACTTGTTCTTTTTTAGGCCCCAGAAGTTTGCACTCCCTTCTAAATAACGGCACAACTCCAATAAATGGGATGGAAAATCCCTGATTTCTCACAGTCCTTTCCTCTCCAGTCCTCCCAATTTCCTGATCCAATTCCATGCCAGCAGCACGTGGGACAAATGCCTATAGACCATGGCGCTCTTCTAGGAAGTGTGAGAAGTGAGTTTAAGCTCTTTTAGATCAAATAAAGACTCAAATTCAGGCTTTCTGTTTCCTGGTTAACTGCTCTAACCGGTGGGCAGCTTTGCAAATCGCTAGCCCACAATGTATGCGATATGCTTAAAATATGCTTACCAGTTCAGACTACTTAGGGAATACAGACCTGCTATTGCTTAGCTTATAAATTTCAAACAAGCTTGGATGCTAAATCTGGTTAAAGCTGAGTAGTTTACAGAGAATGTTACCTGTACAGGTTCTGGACAAGTGGGAAACCTTTGAGCATCCAAAGAAAATGACCAGTGAAAGCTGAGGAAAGCTATGTTTTATGGCAGATTTTGTGGATTGCTTACCTGAACTCGGCTGCATAAATCTAACCTGTGTGGTACTTATATCCTTTGAGGGATCTGGATCTAAATAACTTCAATGAACTTTCAGATGTAACATAAAAAGACTCCAGCACTCACTATAATTCAGCTCTAGCCATTATGAATCAAATATATCCCTCCAGGCAATGCATTTACCCCAGAGATGCAGTAGTCCTACAGTCGCTGAAGCTGTGTTAGTCTGAATACATCAAGCTTACAGAGGGGAGTGTATATCTAAGTAGTTTTGCTTGGAAAAGGCCAAATAAGTAGATAAAAAAAAGTCCTGCTCAAAACCCAATAACCTGGAACCATCATGTCACATTTTTCTGGAACCCCCACAGTCATAAGTCTTCAGTTGATTTCATTGAATTTTTGCGTGTGTCCTGGTTCATGATTAGGTTGTAAAGCGACAACAGCATCTTTCGTCTTTCAGATCCTAAACCATAAAAATCCATCAAAAAAAATTCAGACCAACATACCTAACCAATAATACATTTAAGTTCATACTTAACTCCTGAAGGCGTGCTTAAATTTTACTAATTTCAATGGAATTTAATCACAGACTTCAATGACAATCAGGCACATGATTAAGTGCTTAGTGAGTCACTATCATGAGAGGGGTCATTAAAATTAAGTGGAGAGTTTAGCCTCTAATGATGGAAAAAAATCAAACGTCTAATTTTGTCTAAGTAGTTCCTCTGATATACATGGGTTTCTATGCTGTTTCAACCAAGCTGAATATGTTCGCTGAATCAGGGTCCAACCTCTTTTTTACTTTAGGGACTCAAAATAAGAGTGAGTATCTCATGAAGGAACTCTGAGAAATTCCTGATTCCCATCCCATTAGTACTCACAGAAATGCAAATGCTGTATTCCATGGGAAGTTCTTTTAACTTTTAAATACTGTTCTCATCATTTTTGATGCAAAAAATACCTACATGTTCAGGCAACTTCCTCATTTTGATCTTATGCTTTTCTCTTCTATTAGCACGCACAAACTAAAGTTATCAGGATCTGCTCTTCTATCGACGCACCTAAGATAAATTTGGAGCCCAGCGCTGTGTAAGTGGATGTGAACATTCATCGTGGAGACCCAATTATAAAGCTATGAGGTTTTAGTCATGACTGTAAAGACCCATACACTCAGATACTATTATTAAACAGCGAGTGGCCCTAGCAAAATCAGTGGGCCATTTAGAGTGTATACAACTCAGTTTTTACAAGAGCAGACTTTTAATCTTGGATGCATTTCTCTTTAATACCTTTGTGCATACCAGTTGTAATATTTATTATTTTACTTTATCTAATCAAGACTGGAATCTTCTAATAAGCTATTGAGTATCAAAGAAGTCAGGGTGAAGGACAGAAGATTTTCATATTCATATTTCCTCTAGTTAATGAAAATGCAGGGGCATGAACTTATCCCAGAGTGTTTTCTTTTTCTTTTATTTTCTTTTTTTTTTTTTTTTGGTGCCTTTGCTTCTTTCCTCATTTCTCCATAAGTTACTAGCTGAACATAATATGGCAAGATCTAACTCACACAATTTGTGTCACAGAACTTTTTGTGGAATTGAGGACGACATATAGGCAGTATCTAGTTGTGTCTCTGATATGATAGTTAAGCAGTGTAAATCCACTTAGGATGCCCTTAGATGGCAGACACTGTAAAATTAATAATAATAATAATAGTGATGATGATGATGATGATGATGACGATGACGATGGAGGAAATGATAAACAGAAGTTTTATATCCAAATCTGAAAGGTGGAAAAATTCAGATTCTAATACAAAACTGCATTAAGGTCAATGTCTGACAAAAAAGAGAGAATGACAGAAAGAAATACCTACAAAGACAGACCTAAAGAGACAATGAGAGAGAGAGAGAAAGCATGTATCTTCATTAAATCAGTGGAATAACTACCACTAATGAGCTTACAGATCGAAAGATCAGTCCTATAAAAAGTCAAGAAAAAACCTGCATCAGAATATCTCATGTATTTCAGGGTTTGAATCAACCCTTTCTGATTAGATCTGAATGAAAAACAGCATTATATTCTTGGTCTGCCTCCCTAGATACTGTACAAAAAGAGCATTAAACATGAACAATGTCCTTGAAGTAGAACTGTCAGTTCCACTGTATAAGCTGTGCTTTTTATGAGACCATCCAGGGTTTGGCCAGCAATGAGATTTTTTCATTGCGAAAGAGCTCACATTTAGTTAGCAACATGCCTGCGTTACCCCATATGGTTCCTTCCAAGGTGTTGTGTCATATACAATGATGTCACATTTTGGAGGAAGAAGCAAAAAAGGCCTCAAGCTGTTTTCTTCTTTTTTTTAAAGCTTCACCGATTATGTGGTAGCTTTAAGCAGCTTGCTCATCTCTGGCATGCAGTTGGTTATCTGCTCTCCCTCATTTGAGCCTGCATGTGTTCACACAGATTTAAAAGAAAAGGAACAGAATTTCATACCCAAGTATGTCCCAGCGTTTATGTACCCAAATTTTGTGTCCAACATATTTTCACTGACTTCTGAAGTGTGAGATTTCAAAGGGCGCAGTGTAATAGTTCACATCTTTATCCAAGTTGCTATATTTACATGCCTCGTAAAACTGTCGTGCTTAAGGCTTTCGGCAACGTTGCTTTGATTTCATTTGTGGTTTTATAATTATTGTTTTATTCTGAGGCATATTATTCTTGGAAGGCCAGCTTTGTAATGTAATGGGAACGTCCAGGAACATCCTTTGTTCTCTTAGTAATACTTCTTACACATGTGAATGTATGAGCTGCACACGTGGCTTACACAGTGTGTTCCCTGCATCTAGAAAAACTGTTTCTATATAAAAGACTTTCTGTCCCTTATTCTTGATCATTATATATCCACCTCTACGGTATCAGAATGTCTTATAAGTTTTCATTGTATTTTCATCACAAAATCACTTTGTAGATACGGGCACTGATGTACAGAGTGCTTTAGGGCCTCACCGACTAATGCAAGTAGAAATCTTAATTCCTATTGATGGAACCATGATTCTGTTACCTGAGTGTGCAATACCATATGAGACGTGTTACTGCATCCAAGACATTTGGACCAGACTGGCAGATATGACTTAGGACTGACAAGAGACATGCACTTTTCTGGAGCAGCAGAGGAAGCCAGGTATGATACTCCAAAGCGCCTAAAATGATACCAGATACCTATGCTTAGGCAACTGAAGACCATTCTTCAGGGTTGTTTCAGTTGCCTAGACATTGGTGTTTACTGCCATTTGGGATGCCCTATGGAATCTGAGATGTCTCCACAGAGCTGGCAGGCATGACGCAGACTTGTGGTGGGCTCGTGCCCTTCTGTGCCAGCAGCCAGTGGCCAGGTGGGACACCCCTGGGCATCTCAAAAGGCACTGGCTACCTATGCTGAAGCAACTAAAGTGGGCCCAGAAGAATCCAGAGCTATTCAGCTGACCAAATGTAGGTTTTTACTTAAAGCTGAGCTAAAGTGTCCTGCAAACTTCATTAACTGGAGATAAGCAAATCAGGCTAAAATCTGATTCACTTGCCTAAACATGAGCATCTAGTGCCACTTGAGATCCCCAAGGGTGCCCTTGCTATTTAGAAAAGTAGGTCCTGTGTGTGCCAGACCCTGTGAATGTTTTAAGTAGCACAGAATACCAAAAATGGTACTAGAGATGCCTAAGCTGAGGCAACTGACTCAAGTTTTCATTTCCATTGACTACAGTAGGAAAGCAGACAGCAGCACAAATTTACAAATACGCTGTAGCCACCTACTTTAAATTACCTGAATCTGGAACTCACCAAGTTTGTGACAGTACAGGTCCAGGGTTTCCTGAGTACCAGTCGCATGATTCTAATCACAGAATTGTCTTTTCTCCTTTTGCATAATGTAATTGTATATTTTAAACCAATGCTTTTAAAGGAGTATGGTGATGAGGAAGGCCACTGTTATTCAGTGCTTGGTTGCACCCTAAAAAATTCTGCTTCGAGAAATGGGAGAGTATTCAGCTTATTTTGAAACCAAGTTCATTCAAGTTCTGTCACATTGAACATAGGTTGACTCACCTCCAGTTTCCCATCATATTTCAAATATCACAACTTTCTTTCCTCTGGAAAATTTTGCTCAGGGGCAATACAAAGAATAAATACATTGTTGTGAACACAGGGAAAAGGACTGTTTGGTGGTTGCAGCAAAAAGACAGTGTCAAGCCAACACTGGTCAAGCCAACTTTGTATTCCTCAGGCTCCTCTTGGTCTGTTGTGTATCCTCAGGAAAAGCATTTAACTCCCTGTGATTCCCTTTTCCCTGATTCTCCCAGAATAATTCCTGTCTTTCTCCAATTCAGTAAAGCTATGAAGAAGACTTCATCTTTCCAAATGTAGAGGTCTATATTGCAGCCCTACATAAGGTCTAACGTGCTTCAGTTGCCTAGTAAATAAATGGGGAGAAAGAGATAGTTCCTGAGTTTGGTACAGCTAATCATTATATTCAAGTAAACTGTGCTTTAAATGTGCCATTTTTGCTCCTTCAATATAAAAAGTCCATGTAGCTAGCTGTTTTGTAAACATTTTCATCACAGAGATCTACAATTTGGAAAAATAAACACAATTCACATCCACTATAGGAAAATATCTTTTTCAGGCTTTTCTGTGCCTGATGGATTACCAAAATCCATTCGTCATGAGTGCTTATGACAATGGCAGAGGCTCGTTAACTGAAGAACTGGGCTTGTTCGCTAGATATCATCACCCAGGTGTGCAAACTCTACTATAAGAGTAGATATGTTGAATCCGTCTAAAATACGAATTGCGTAGGCTATTAAAGTAATGCTAAATCATTTGATATATTGGTACTTAAAGTACTATGAGATATTGGACAGAGACATACAATATGACTGCATATTAACAATGTAAGTACATTATATACTTTTACGAAGCTGTAATTATGGATACAGTCTGTGGAATCAAAGCAAAACAGTCCATTTTATGTTTGCAGTGAAGCAGCTCACTTCCAGCATGCTGCCTTGCTTTTGGGAAACAAAAAGGGTTCTTCAAGAACAATCACAGCTTATTAGTATGTTGTATATAAATTCCACATAATACAATATTCTGCTTGGGATATACTTTGCATGAGATGTTCTGTTGCTAGAAGAGAAGAAGTGAGATGGTCTTAAAATGATGCTTCTAGGACAAGAATGGATTTTTATGGAAAACTATTGGAAGCAGTTGGCACTGTGGAACTGTGACTACCAGCGATGGCTTTCTCCTTTTTAGACTTATTTAGATTCAAGACACTTTTATGACATCAGCCAATGTGGTACCTAAAAATCAGGCTGAAATGATACTCAAAGGTATGTTTTCTCTCC
Source organism: Apteryx mantelli (assembly GCF_036417845.1). NCBI lineage: Eukaryota > Metazoa > Chordata > Aves > Apterygiformes > Apterygidae > Apteryx > Apteryx mantelli. Next base: position 135,171,434 of record NC_089980.1, on the reverse strand, counting down.
TGTGCTGTAGACCAAACCTCACCCTAAAGCAACAATGTCAACAGGCACTGGCTGAAAAATGAACCTAGAACATTGTAATTTTTCAGCCAATTTAGGAAAAAAAGTAAATTGATCTGAATTTCAGGAAAAAAAAGACAATATGTCTTTTCAGTTAATAGCTATAGGATTTACAAGAATATTAAAATATGTAAATGGCAAATGGCAGCACACTTCATACTTAATTTTGCTTTTCCTTTACCCATCTCCTCCATCCTTCTGTAGTGATCTTCATTCTGTGATTATCAATAAAGTTTTTTTCTCTCCCTCTGGAGAGAAAAGGACAGGTGAGGACAGAAGAAAGAGGCCCTGACCAGAGGGGTCCTATGTTCCATGGGACTGGTGCAGCCATGTTTTCTGTTTTCAGCATCTAGAGCTGTCTGCAACAAGCCCTTAAAAGTCATTCTGGTTAGAATCCTTGGAGCCTGGGTTTCAGTAGAATATTTAGATTTCTGGTGAAATTGATTTCTGATGACCTGAAAGCTGAATCAAGATTGTCATACAACAGATCTGTCAGCTCAGAGTTCTCAGACATATGTTCTTAGAAGACATATGTTCTAACTTTCTAAAGAAAGTTAATAGTTTCCTTGGAGTAAAGTTCTACCCCTGCTTCTCACCCTGCTTTCTGAGGATTGAAATCACAGTATGAATAGACAAACCCTGCCAACTGTCAGAAGCCATTAGAATTTCTCCAGCCTGATGTTGTTTAAGGTGAACAAGCTGTATGCATTACTGTCACAAATATATTATATTTATATTTTGATTGTAGAACACTGTAGAAATTGTATGTAATTGCCTTCTTCATGGCTACCTGGCTAGCACGTGAAATGTCAAAATCCTGCTCATTTGAAATATGGTAATAGAATAATTCTTTCCTCAAGTAAGGGCTCAGGAAAGTATTTGAAATATTGGTATCCTGAGATGATACCGGGAAATAGGAATTGTTTGCTGTTTTCTGATCACTTCCAAACATGGCAACCAAAAGTTCCATACGATTCTTCAGGTCTTGTTTTAAAACATGGATCATCTCATCATCAGGTCAGACATTTGACTTCTAGATGATTATAGATTGCCAAAGTTGTTTCTATGCAGTATGTTTCAGTTACCAGCTATTAGAAAGACCCTACACAGAAATGCTCAGCGCTTGTGCTTAAATGTTTTTAAAGAAAAGATGACACTTTTCCTAAAGCTGTACTGACTTCTGAAGCTGCTAATCCTTTGTTGAACATGGATTCTGTTGTCTCAGAGCAGGAGAAGGAATATGGCACGAGCTGCTGCATTGCATATCAGGGTCACAGCCATATCAAGCTTCTCCAAGGGAGTATAGGATGACGTGGATATAAAAGAATCATCAGGGAAGTCTGTTCTCCAGTTGCGTCTCTTCTCTTCTTAGCAGACAACCTGCCAACATTTATGACCATGCTAAGCTTCACACCTTCAGACTATCCCTCCGTTCTCAGCTAGATGGTCTGCATACATGAAGGCCAGCACATATATCTACAGGACTGACTTAATGACGTCAGTCATATTACTATAGGTTGGTAACAGCAAGCCAGAAAGACATTAGATTTTAGGGGAAAAGGTGTACTCTGATGGAAGTGAGAGGACAGGAAGGGAGAAAAAGATCTGAGATGAGATTCATCTAGCCAAAGCTGAACATTTAAAGAGGTCAGATAACGGGACCTTAAAACTGCCTGTTTCTCTCTGTTGTCTATAAAGGGACCTCAGGTTTCATTGTTGAGATATAATCATGTGCTTTGCAGATATCTTAAGTTCATGAAACTGAACCCTGCCCTTAAAGTCTTCTCAGCTTTGCCACAAATTATTTCACATGTAGCTTCATTTTCCAAACTGTCTAGGGATTTTGGAAGCCTCCTGTTCTGAGTTCCCATCTCAAACCGTGAACTGCCAAATGAGGTCACTTACTTCATTGTTTTTCCTGTGAAAATCAAATGTACCTTTGTCATTTCTGGCTGAAGTTTGTTTAATATACTTCTAAAAATCCAAAATATGGAAGCCTGCAACCTCCAGATTCTATTATAATTTTTTTCCCCCCTCTAATGTCGAACCTGAATCTCCCTGGCCACAACTGATTCCTTGTGCTTATTCTTATGTTCACAATATACATAAGGAAATACAAACATTTGTTTTTGACTCAGATGCAAACATTTCCTAGTAGTCACAGCCAAAGCAAGAAACAGCAGCACTCAGCAACAGGGCTGTGTTAAGCACACATATGAAAAATTATAGTTTCTTTTTCAGCATATTATTAATATAACAAAATGATACTCAGAATGAATCGGATGTGGACAGAAATTGTATGGAAGATTGTTTTCTTTTTTCTGATTTAGGCCTCCTTCACAAAGCTATAACAGATGTTGTCTCCTTATATTTTTTGATCGTTTCTTTTTTTTAATTTTCTCTCCAGATACTCACTTGACACTCATTACAATCTGGACTGTTGCAAAGTAGGTGCCACGACTGTATTTGTGGAACCCTCTCTGTCTGGAGATTTTTACTAAGAATTGGGGACTTATGTTCCAGCAAAGACTAAGAAGTCAATGCCACCCTCCATTACTATGCTGAGAAATCTAAATAACCAACAAATCATGGAATGTCCTCACTAGACCAGGGCTGGTTAGATGGATATATGAATTAAATTTAACATCACTGATGGATAGAAGGGTATCAAATAAGCGAATGTAACAGCCAAAACTGGCAGCTCCTCCATTTGTCTGTCTGATAGTCCAGATGCCTTTGGAATCAACCACATGCTGTTGAGTTTTAGCTTGTACTCCAGTATATGGAGTCTTCAAAGCCCCGTGGCACCACTCTGCTGTGCTGTGGGGACACATCCTGCACAGTGCATTTCTCAGTCTACTCCTCTTTACCTGACTGAGAAACATGGTCACTAGCAGGCAGTTGTCCTTCATTCCGTGTTTGCAAATAGCTGGAACTCTAAGGCACTAAAATAAGTGGGAATGTAATCTAATACATTCAGTGGTGGCCTGACATTGGGAGTCCTAGCTTGTACATCTGGATTCCACCTATATCCAGAAGGTTTACTAACTTAGTCACCTCAACTGCTATAGACTGTATGTCTAGGAAAGACCTGAGCAATTTACACCACTACGCAGAGCTGCAAGTCCTCATCTCCCTGCACAATGGCCTGAGATAGCCATGATGCCTGATTTAGACATAAATCCCCGTGGATTGATTTTTCCCATTCCCAGTGGAAATGCATAATTCTCTCAACTGGGTCATATGAATAATAATAAAGACTGGTCTTTTTTCAGTTTTACGTTGCTTTCAATCTTACATCATTGCAGCGTTACATTACTGAGTTCACTGGTGTGTATCTACCTTTGCAGCTCCTTACAGCAGATGTGGAAACCAAACCGTATGGGAGGGCTGTGCACAGAAAGTTTAAAAAGAGTCTGCCATTTAGCTAGGAGATTTTCAGTTCCTCTTGATTCAGACTCGGGCTGGAGTTCCTATAAATCCTGTGAATCGAACAAACTTCACTTCTCATTTTTCTCTCAAAAAATAAACCTTCTCCCTTTTTTTTTTTTTTCTTAATTTTCTTCCACAGGTGAGGTAAGACTTAAAAACACGTTAACTCTTTCCATAAGAAAGAATGGGCATCTCCCACTTCTCTTAGCTTGCACTGAATTATTCATGACAAAGAAAGAAAACCCGATGAAATAGAAAAGAGCAGCCTCTAAAGAATAAGAAAGTTGTCAACACTCAGGCCCTCACAGTCTCAGAGAAAGAGCTGATGCCTCACACTTCCATGGAAATGAAGATGTTAATGAAGAAACAGTGCAGGGAGGGAGAAAGAAAAAAAAAAACACAAAGATTGGGGGTTTCTGGGCCTTTATTTTGTAAATATTTGGACTTGTGCAAATTTGCTAATTGAGGCAATTGATTTTTGCCTGAAAATGGTAGCAATGTCTAATTCATTAAAGCCTAAAATAACATCCTTTGGGCTAAATGGGGTCATTTCATTTGTAACCTTTTAGTGATGTATTAACAATTTGGAAGCATTTCGGTGCATATCTTAAAAAGTGCCACATTAACAGGAACGGGCCTGAAGAAAGAAAGGGGAAAAAAAAAAAGAAGTTACAAACACTCACGCACGCAAGCACACACACACAATATATATGGCCTGCAGCCCCTGTCCTTCCTCTTCTGCAGCATTTTAAGGTCTGTGTTTAATATTGCCAAGCCTACTTGAGTGATAAATGCAACTGTATAAAAATTACTTATTACAAGCTGTCATGTTGCCTCACTCACATTGCAAGGCTAGAGGCACTGTACATAAAGCTAGAATCTCCACCTTGACAGCATCAGCAGCGCCGGCTTTAAAATAAAATGCTTTCAGTCATGAATACAAAACATAATTTACCTTTTCATAATACTTCAGTTTGGAAACACTTTGGAAAGCTCATGTTACCATCAAACCTTCACCTGAGCCGCGCCAGCACCCAGTTAATTCCGAGTTGTCAATTTACCCCAGCGCCGCTTTCCATCGCCGAGCCTTTGAAGAAACATTAAGCTGTTCAAATTGCCATCCCTTTAATTTTGTTTTCTTTCTTTTTTTTTTTTTTAAGTTATATTTATCCTCAATTCTTTGGCGGTGAGTAGCTGACACAATAGGATTATCCCAAGCATTAAATTACGATTTGGGAGAGTGCCTGCTTGGTGCATTTCTTTTGCAGCAGGCCCCGGCCTCACTGGGTGTTCACAGTTTTAAAGAAAAAAAAGGTGCTCAATATTCCCGTCTCCCATTCCCTGCTTCCCCCCCCCCCTTTTACATAGAGTCCAGTTACACCGTTCCCCTCGAACTGCTCCTCCCTTGCAACGACTGGCCGAGATGGGAGGTTTAATCCCGCGGTAGCCTGGCCGCCCCTTTGCTCTTGCATTAGGACTGCAGCGATGCTTTTAAATATAAAAGCTCGCTGTAAGCTGGGGATGTCAGCGAGATTGAAATTGGAAGCGAAGGTCGCAGGGAGAGCGGCCGGGTAACAACTGATGCGTTGTGACTGCTTTTATAGTCGCTCGTGATGCAGACGGTATGTGAAGTTCCCGTCTGTACTGGTGTCTGCCCACCAGCCGCCCTGCCACGTTCGCAAGAGCGGCTCCGGCACCGAGCGCAAGCAGAACGGAGCTGCAGATGCCTCCCTTTAGCCCAAATCCCTTCTGACAATGTTCACATCCAGTTAGGGCCCAAAGTGCCTGTGCTTGTCAGGAGGGATAAACAGCGAGGAAAAGTAGTCCCTCTGCGAAAGCGGAATGGAATTGCCAAAGGAAATATTTTCTCTTCTTCCCCCTCTTTTGCCTCCTCTACTGCCCCCGCCACTGCAAACCCCCATCCTCCCCCTCCCTTTCTCCAAAGATGCAATGTCCAAAAAAAGAAAAGAAAAAAAAAAGGAATGAAGAAGTAGTTTGGTGCCTCTGATACAGGCCTGCGACGATTGTCCTTGCTCTCCAGCCATCGGTGGAGAAAGGAAAAGCAGTCTGAGAACAGAAGGGGGGAAGGAAAACTTTGGGTTTCGCGGTGCTGACTGAAACAGCCCACAGAAGATGTGTCGTGCCCACGAGCTCTGAGAGACTTGTGTCCTCTAGAGGAATTTTAGTTAGGGGCTAAGAATGGGTGCGTATTTCCTGTGCTATTGGAGTGTGTTTCAATCCTGCCCATTCAGATAACCATTTAACTATCTGGTTAAAAAAAAAAAAATCCATTTCCCTTATTATTACCCTTTTTTTATTCTCTTTTGGTATAATCTAAATTTTAATTCGTTAATGGATCATTTAGCAAATAAAGGCAAGGATCCTTTTGTGTTCATGACACAGGGTCAGAAGTCAAAGGCTTTTCGGTTCTGACATCTGATTACAGCTTTAGCATTTCCATGATCTTCAGTTTTCTCTGGCCGCAGGTCTGTGCCTCAGTTTCCACGTCTCTGAAATAGCAGAATAATACACAACTGTGTATTGTTCGTAGGGGGTTCTTGATCTTCTGCTGGGAAGTATTCTGGTGACAGGTACAGTTGACACTAGAGCAGGTTTCAACAGACAAGCCATTATAGTACATCAGAAATTAATAAATTTAATTTAGCAAATAAATTTAAATAGAAAGTTAACAGCTATGACATTGCCTCTATACTCATCTTGCAAAGTTCCCTTACCCAGGGCTCTCATCTGAGGATATCTGATGTAAAAGGAACTCCATCCACTAATTCCAGATGATCTCTGGAGATCCTTTTCAGCCTAAGTTCTCCTGTGCTTCCAGAAGTGGACAGTAACCAGAAACAAGCTCTGCAAGAAGGCTCCTACTACTGTAGAGCATTTGACCCTGAGGAAGGATGTTATGAGGATATTTTATGTTCACACTGGACTGAAGTGCATTTGAGAAAGCTGGACTCTTAATCCAATACCTAAATAGCTGATTTTTACTATTAAAAAAAAACCAACAAACTTCCCTACAGTGGACAAGCAACTCCTTCTGAAGAACTATCCGGCTATTGTCTGTTATCTTTTAATAGCAATTAAATAGGAATTAAACAGCTAATAAATGTAGACTCCTTTTATAACCATCTACATATATCTAAGCATATTAATAAATTTGGATTGATTTTCATGGACTTTCATTTGGATTTGAGCATCCTGATGTCACTAAAACTTGATGGAATTTAGGCATCCAAATGCCTTAAATACTTCCACACTATAAAAAGAATGTTCTCTGTTCTGGCAGATATAATCGTCAAACTGGATGATTTATGACTAAAATAGCGACAAAGTCAAGGCCACTCTGGTTTTGATTTTGGATTATTGTATTATATAAACTGCATCCCCCCAAAAAAACTATGTAGGAATCTTGGGCTGAGTTCAAGTTGGTTGGCTAAAGTGATGATGACTTCCATGTTATTTTAGCCCTTGTTCAGAGTAACTGCGGTGTAGCTGCTGGAATCTCTGGCACATGGGACATCAAAGGACATATTTCTGGGTCTTGCGTGTTCCTGAAGAAGTGCCTAAAGCTCTAATGTTCAAGCAAAGTAGGCTCAGGTAGACTTTCTTTCACTGTTGATCCCTGAGAATGCCATTTCTTTTCCCGGTTGCTTGCTGAGAATTAAAACATGGCACGTGGCAGCTGAGGGACTGTATCCAGGCAGCTGACATGCTGTAGCAACATGACTATAGACCTGGAAAAAAGACAGAGAAAATAAAAAAAAAGAAAAAGGAGGAGTTCCCCTCTTTCCCCTGAATCTTAAGGCCTTGAAAATAGTTATGAAGAAACCGGTATCCCAATGAGTCCCGGATCCCTGCACTTTGTTCCTGGAATAGCTGAACGTGCTTTTCCTGCATGTTCTCCTCTCCACCTCACATTTGATCCGACCCATCTAGCCATTTCATAGTCCCAAAGAGGAAACAGAAATTCAGGGAGGGCAGAAGGCAGCAACCTGCAACAGTATCCAGGCTCCATGCCTTTCTAAATCCTCTTTTAGTCTCAACATCTGCAGGGATGTTTGACACAGTGTTTTACTCCGTTTTGCAGAGCAGCCGCCTGATGGGATGAGCATTGCTAATTTATTGCCACAGGATTTGAAGTGAAATGAGATTACAGAGTGGTCCATGTGTGAATTAGCACCCTCCCCCCCCAAAAAAGAAGAAGGAAAAAAAAGCTGATGTAATTGGAATAACTAAAATCTTATTTTTAGTCTTAACCATTAACAAATGTAGTGAAGCCATGTGTTTCTGAAACATGTAATTTAATGTACTCAACAGCCATTTTTTAATTTCTCAAATTGGGACAAAAACAGCGGAGGTAGAACCATGCCAGGCTAATAAAACAAGCATCACGTGTTTCATTCATTGGAAAGCACGGATTACACTTCTGAGACACACAGGAATTCCACTACATGTAGGTGGTGCAATGGTCTGCTGAAATTATTTTTAGCTCCTCTAAAGCAATTTAGTCACTGGAACTCAGATGAGCTTTAATTAGCAACTTTCCTTCTTTCGGTACAGTTCATTGAAAGGGAGGGTTGATGGTAAATGAAGCTGGAGATGATCATATTGGCAGTTCTCTGAGGTTTTATATACTACCTTAATTTCCCAAAAGATAAACACTCAAGACCATGCCACTGCTCCTTACATGTAAATACAGTTTCAGAAAGACGATCTTGCAGTGAAGGCACAGGATTAAGACCTCAGTGACTCTTCCCTAGTCTCCCTGCGCTATCTCACGCAAGTAACTGCACTCCGGCTACCTTGAAGTTAGGTGTGTACTCCAAAATTGTCATCGAGGCTCCTTCTGTACCCTGGAGAGAGACAGGAACCATGAGGTGGTAACACAGGCAGATGGGAGGATGCGTCTTCCAGAGGTGCCTGTCTCTATTCACTTTAGCTAAAGACCTTAGCGCGTATTTCCAAAGTTACTTTAAATCATCCCAGGAGGAAGCAACTGCAAGAAAGAGTTGTCCTGTCTTTTCTATGGTAGGCTATCCACTACCTGAGAAAGACTGAAAAGCAGGCTGTTCCCTGGTAATAACACTGGTTCCCCTGTTGGCTGCTTTTGTTTGTTTGTTTATTTGCTATTTTTTTATTATACTTGCCCAAAATGTTTGGAAAGAAACTCAAAACCATGAGAGAAAAACAGTTCACTTCAATTGTCCTTACCTGACTGGACCAGAGTCCCTCAACCAGTTGCAAAGGTTCCCAGACCCTTCAGCAGAGTTCAGCAATGAAGTTTCATGCTGAAAGCATGCAAAAGCACTTGTTTCAGCACAGCCAAGTGGCAGTTTGTGGCAGTTTTACTTGGAAATTTTAGGAGAATTAGAAGCTGAAACCTACCACGGAATTTTAAGAGGGAGAGAAATGAAAGCTGCATTAACAGAGGTTTGTGCAGCTAGAAATAGCCATTTCACATGCCTCCGGCTCTTACACTGGATTTCAGCTATTGCAGTTCACTACTTTTGTCTTTTGGTTCAACACTAGATGTAGGAACTTTTCCCCTGACTGCACAAAAGAAAATATAAATCCTTCTTATGATACAGTCCCAGTTTCCCCCCCTTTCTTAACTTCTTTCTGTGATACCCCGTTGCTTTGGTGTTGAGGGAGGAGAAGTTCTGCTTTCTTGGTACACAGAGCTGCGACTGCATGTGACACATGAGCAGAGCAGGGCAGAAAAGACGAAACGTGTGAACTTCCCTTCCAGCCCTGACCTGGAGGGACTGTCCATAGAGCGAAAGACTCCACACACACACTGCTCATTCATCTTCCATGCTCACTGTGTAAAGACTGTCATCAGGAGTGCCAGTCCGCACCAGCTGTGTGATGTACCATTTATCTGCTAGAAATCGAGTCTAACAAGTCATTTTATGCAGTGTAGGTCATCAAACAAACATTTGGTGAAAGCAAAGTTCAGCCTCTATATCCTGAGTCAAATTTAAGCCAGCAACTAAAGTAAAGTGCTTGCTATCTCATTACAAATTCCCTTGAAGTCAAGCAAGGCCATTACAAGGCCCTTTGGCTCTCTCTGCTTTTAGAACCGTATTCTATTCTTACTCGAGATGAATTTAGGCACATTCTGGGCCTTTGATATGAATCTATTAATCAGACCTGTCACACAGCATCATCTTCTGGATCAAGGTTAGGAGTATGAGCTTTTCCATTGACTGCCCAAAAGGAAACGCTGATCCTTCCTATGACACAGTCCTTTTTTCCCCCTTTCTTAACTTATTGACATAAAAAACTTGTGAGTGATCTCTCTTGCTTAGCCCTGTCTTTGAATCAGGTTACTTCTTCAGCTGGCTGTATTGGATGACAGTGGGTAGCAGCCGTTTCAGATGAAGCCCTGTCTGTTTCTTCTCTGACAGCGAAAGCTCAGAGCATAAAATTCAAGAGGTTTTGAACTCAGTTTATCCTCTCTCCCTTTTCTCTTCTCATGAAAGTGAATAAGAAACACACCAGTTGCTCATGCACAATCATCTTATAGTATATCTGAGCTGTACTGCCACACAGCACTGTTGCTTGTTGTAGATAAATTAGCATAGTCCAGTCTACAGGTGACTGATGCTAACTGGTTGGAAAAACAATCTCATTACAGTTGGGTTTGTTTGTTTGTTTCTTTCTTTTTTGGTACTTCAGCTTGTTTTCCTGAACCTCAAAGTAATGAAGTGGAACACGATTTACACTATTTTTTCCCCCAAACTTTACAGATGCTGACACTACTATTTAATAAAACCTACTCCAGTGAATGATACCCTTGTCTTGCTTTAGGCTGTTTTCTGTCAAGACCCCCAAGATGATGGGTTAATGCATAGGACTCCCCTCTTGCAGAGAACAACAAAGAGCAGGAAGACTTTGGTGCTGTTGGGTGTCCATCCCCAAATCTATGTCATGCAGTGAGGATCTCCATTTTGACTTCAGAAGGTCTTGAATAGGCTGTACAAGCCAAATCCTAAAAGAGACTTGCGGTTGACATGCTCGGCACCAGAGCACCTTAAAGCCGATTTCTCCAGAATTCGCCACGCAGATTGAGGTATCTATGTTCCCTGTACAACAGATAGTCAAATCTGCTTAGCTTGCAAAAACTTGGGAAAAGTTAAGTGCCTTATGTAGCTACCCACTTAGTGGTGAAACGACTGAGCCAGATCATTGGAAGAGCTGAGAGAAATTGTTGGTCTGAAACAGTCTCTGTGCCTTGGTTTTGGGGAATTATGAGAAACTGCTATCCAAGGCCAGAAACTTTCTTTTGGATGTAAGTCTCTAAATCAAGCCTTTGGGTGTGGAGAGTGAGAGCCGTGTTTCCACAACTGCCAGAAGAGGAGTTGCCAGCACTCATCTTTTACATAATGGTCCCGTGATTACACCGCTGTCCTGGGAAGCTCAAGAACGGGGTTGCAGGGCAGTTATAGCCTGAGAAAAAATTAAACCTGCTCTTCCCATACCCCTGCAGTTTGCTTTAACCATATATATATATAATCCATTCAGGGTGAAGAGAAGGAACCTTCTACCCTTCCTGTCAAAGACAGGCTATGAGCAACCACCTAGGGAGCCACAAGAAAAGTAGACCTTAAGAATCACAGAATCACAGAATGGTTGAGGTTGGAAGGGACCTCTGGAGATCATCTAGTCCAACCCCCCTGATCAAGCAGGGTCACCTGGAACACATTGCACAGGATCACGTCCAGGCAGCTTTTGAATATCTCCAGAGAAGGAGACTCCACCACCTCTCGGGGCAACCTGTTCCAGTGCTCTGTCACCCTCACAGTGGAAAAGTTTTTCCTCATGTTCAGATGGAATTGTCCGTGTTTCAGTTTGTGCCCGTTGCCTCACGTCCTGTCGCTAGAGTCTGGTTCCATCCTCTTGACACCCTCCCTTCAGATACTTGTACACATTGATAAGATCTCCTCTCAGCCTTCTCTTCTCCAGGCTAAACAGGCCCAGCTCTCTCAGCCTTTCCTCATAAGAGAGATGCTCCAGTCCCCTAATCATCTTTGTAGCCCTTCGCTGGACTCTCTCCAGTAGTGCCACATCCCTCTTGTACTGGGGAGCCCAGAACTGGACGCAGTACTCCAAATGTGGCCTCCCCAGGGCTGAGGAGAGGGGGAGAATCACCTCCCTCCACCTGCTGGCAACACTCTTCCTGATGCACCCCGGGAGACCATTGGCCTTCTTGGCCACAAGGGCACATTGCTGCCTCATGCTTAACTTGGTGTCCAACAGCACTCCCAGGTCCTTCTCCGCAGAGCTGCTTTCCAGCGGGTCAACCCCCAACCTGTACTGGTGCCTGGGGTTATTCCTCCCTAGGTGCAGGACCCTGCACTTGCCTTTGTTGAACTTCAGGAGGTTCCTCTCCGCCCACCTCTCCAGCCTGTCCAGGTCTCTCCGAATGGCAGCACAGCCCTCTGGGGTGTCAGCCACTCCTCCCAGTTTTGTATCGTCAGCAAACTTGCTGAGGGTGCACTCTGTCCCTTCATCCAGGTAACTGATGAAGAAGCTGAACAAGACTGGACCCAGTACTGACCCCTGGGGGACACCGCTAGCTACAGGCCTCCAACTAGACTCTGCGCCGCTGATCACAACTCTCTGAGCTCTGCCATTCAGCCAGTTCTCAATCCACCTCACTGTCCACTCATCTAACCCACACTTCCTGAGCTTGTCTATGAGGATGTTATGGGAGACAGCATCAACATTAAGAAATGTATATTGTGGTTTGTGGGGCTGGAGTGCTAGCCAGGAAAGAAGGATCACAGATTGTGGTCTCTGCTTCTCCAAATGGCGCTTGTTTTATTCAGTTTTCAACAATTGTTCACTAGATGGCTAAGATAATTTATCCAAGTCGTTCTTTATTAACTTGCACCCTTCCTGAAGAAGAGAGAGTACTTGCAGTAAGGTGTTCTGGCTACTGACTTAGCTGCTGCCTTCATGACTAAATACTTGCTATGTGAAAATCTGGGAGCTGATATTAAGCCACCTAATCATAACATGCAGCAAAGTGCTATAAAGTTTGATGTCAGGCTCCTTACATTTCCATCCAGCTTTCATAAGAAATCTTCCAATTATAGCAGAGCTGTTTACAGACGGCATGTCTTTCTCAACCTGTGGTTCAAAGCTAGCGTAAATCCAGCTTTAGGACTGCTGGTATTAGATGAAATTTATTATGGCCACATGATGCAAGAGATGGGAGTATTTCAGACTAAAATTAAGATGTACATTTAGGTGTATACAGTGTCTATAGTGTAAGTGTATAAACGGCACTAATGTCTAAGCTTACATTCTAGTCAATGGATATCTAGTCGATACAGTCTATGGAGCACAGAAAAGAATTCAGTTCATCCTAAAGTAGATACTTGTCTTTGGTCAGCTGAATTTCCAAGCCTTTTTTTGTGTGTGTGTGAATATCCTGCCAAAATACATACCTGACTAATGGCTTCTTCTAGTTGACTACCCAGCTAATGAAAAAAAAAAAAAAAATCCCTGAGCCAGCTTGCTGCCTAGAAGGAAGAGCTTTCTTTTTTCATGATTTCAAGGAGCAGCTCAGAGGGAAAAATGTATTTTTCAACAGACCTATGGTGACACATAGCTATTTGCTACTTATAGCAGCAAAATGAACCAAAAACAGCACATGGACATCATCAATAGGCAATAGACTTCAATAGACTTTTCATGCAGAGATGAATCCCTGCTCCTTGAAGAAAAGAAACTTAAGGGAAACAGAAGCTATCCAATTTCGATACACTCGGTCCAGACAGAAATGCACACACATATGCAGTTTTATAAATATATAATACATATATTATTTTCAAATGCAGGGCAGACTTTGACCATCATTTTGAATAAATTGGATAAAATAGAAGAATGATTAATGATTAACTACATGAGCAGCATCCATTCATGGAGCAGCAGATGTTTGGAAAAAGAATAGGCAACCATGCAATTAAAGCTTGCAGGAAAAAGATATATATGACAAAGAAAGAAGGTATATCTGCACAGGTGGCAAACGCTAGCATTTCTTAACTTTAGAGTGCTTCAGTGGCTTTTCTAATCCTCTTTTAATGTTTGTATTTAAGGGTGGATGGGCACTTAGGTGGGTGTATGTGGAATAAAACAAAACGGACAAAAATCAGATAGTACAGTTTCTTTTTTCTTGCTGATTACTAAAAAAAACCCCATGGTATTTCAACACACAGTAGTGTTATAAATGCTCTTATTTTGGTACAGATTTCCAACAACAATTTTTGACAGACATTCAGAGGGATAACTAAACTTCATCCATGGAAAACATCATGTGATCATTTCAAAAGTTATTAAAATTTTGTGTGTTTAGAATATAGCAAAAAGTTTGGGGTACTTGTATGTAGAAGTATTATTCTTCCCAATTTCACTCTTCCTGTAGTGAATTTACCATGCATTGGAAGATAAACATGTGCGGTTTTTTTTCCACTTTAGTTCCTCATGAAGTATCACTCAAAAAAGATATATAGGGGAGTTGAAAAAAAAAAAAAAGAAGGGAGAATTCCTCACTGTACACTTTTGCTTTTCATTTGATTAAAACAAACAAACAAACAAAAAAAGCCCTAAACTGAATATGAAAGAAAAAAGAAGGACAAATATGGTTAATTCTGGCAGAAATCGAATAAAATCAGAAACCCTAGCAGATGGAACACGGAAATAATTTATTTTGTTATAATGAGACCCAGTGATGAGAGCATCACAACAGCCATCCATGAATTAAATATGGGCTCTGTAAATGTAGCAATCGACACAGCATTGTTGCATCTTTAAAATTAAGAGGAAAGTAGTAACATTTCTAACTCACTTATGCTTTGGTACCACTTAGGCACATATTCACAATTGTCTCTTCCCAGGATCCACCAAAACGAAAACAGCAGCAGCAAAAGGGACAGCAAGAGCAGCAAATGCCTTCCAGTGTTCAGTGAGGCAGGCCAGTTTTGCAAATTCATCTGCTGTCTTTTGTATGCTCTTTTATATGCTGTTGCCAATTTACAGGGAATTGTGGTGAAAACCTGTTGGAAAAAAATATACTTATGCTGTGACTAGTTAATTTAAGATCAATCTGAAAAGGATATTTCTTTGAAACTAACACAGCATTATTTATTACATAGATTGTTGCAAGATTCCTTTTATTACGAACCAGAAATTTTAAACCTTTTTAAACTTTGTATTAATGACATATTTAACATTAACTGTTACTATTACTATAAAAAATAATAATGTTTGATTTTTAATGACCAATATCAAAGAATAGCTTCATGAATTAATTTGATGACAAAACCCTGAAGCGGGAGATCTGAACCAAATGAAATTTGCTCTATCCTGAAAAAAAAAAAAAAAAAAAAATCCAGTGTAAGTGTGCTATTGAGAACAGCAGGGAAAAAAAATAGCTAAATAGCATAGCAGTACCAACAGAACTTGTGGCTAAAGTAGAAAAATAAATAAAATAGAAGAAAATAATCCTTTAGATGACATACCTATGCCGTTGGAGAGAGGGAATTGCTTAATCTGTCCTAGATAAAGAAGTTTTTCATCAATACAGGATGTAGCTACTCTAACAGGGTTTGCCAAAGTAGTTATACCTGTATAACCATACCAAAGGCAGATACAGCCCCAATCTAAATGGGAGAAGCCAGGCAGCTGCAAGGGAATTTCAGCAGGTGAGCACACCCCCTGCTCCAAGGAAAAGCTTTTGGAGAGAGGATCAACTGTCCTTACTCCCCTTGCTCTGGACGGTGCAGAACGAAGGCTTTTCGATGCAAACGCAGCCACTGTGTGGAAGCTGAATTTCCAAATAAAAGTCGCAAGACTCAATATAGTGGAGATCAGCAACAAATGATATTGGCCAAAATAGATTCACGTGCTTTCATTCTGCAATAAATGGGCTTCCCATCCCCAAAGAGGCATTAAGCCACCTTTGCAGATATTTTGGTATCAGTTTCTGTGTGGCTATGTCTAATAGAGAAGTCGCTCCTGCTCACTCTGAGAAGGCATGTGAAAATGTTGAAAGAAATGCAATAGCATCAGCAAGGTGCCCTTGGTAGGGTTTATGTGTGCTTGCGTGTGCATGAAGATGCATGCTCAAAAATGTGAATTGCTGCCTCCTTTCGTGGCACTGAAATACCCCGAAGTGTCACCTGGCATTGATGCTACCATTATCCTTCCCAGACTGGGCTGCGAATACATGCAGGTCCTACAAGCACCTGCTTGGCAGCGCTGAAGCGCACAGCATCTCTGCCAAGCTGGAGGGGCCGGTTTCCTTCGGTTGTGTCACATGCTTAGAGGGATTTGGTGGCCACAGAGAAACGGAGCTTCTTATTTTACTTATTTAAGTAACTTATTGTTACTTATTTTTTTCCCCTCATAGATACGAAACACCAAAAAGCATAATTTAAGCATTCTAAAATGCAGAAGAAATGCTCTTTAGAAAAAATGTATTGACAAACACCAGGAGTTTGATGCAAGGCCAAATAGTTCTGTTCAAATCTGATCTCCGAAATCACAGGACACTTTCACAACTCATCCTGTTTCTGTGAAGTCTTTCCTCAGTTTATCAGTCTCGTACTTTTAGATTCACACACTTAAAGGGTGTGAATCTTCACATCTGACTTTTGGTATTTCCAGTGCAGTTATCTCCACCTGAGCTAATCATCTAGACTCCCTTTGCAGTCAAAGAAAGGAGACTGAAGTTTGAGACTCTGGTTACACCAGATTTTTTTCTTTTTTATTTTGCAGTGTGATATTAGGTCAAGTTTTCAAACTTCTTCCATAAAACTACAAAAGTTAAAAAAAATTATGTGCTTCTTGAAGGAGATGGAGTTGCCTGATCTTTTCAGTAACGATCTCAAAGTTCACCAAAAACTGTGAATGTTGAGAATGCCAGTAGTGAAAAATAGGTTGCATCTCATTAGCCACCTGCAGATGAAATCTGATGACTTCTAGCATTTTTCAGAGCTTCCTGTCCAGTGCTAAATCTCAAATGCATCTCTTTCCAGATTAAAAACCTGAGAGTCCATATGCACAAAACCCCACATTATTTGTAAAGAGAACTGCTGAATTTTCCCTAGTTCTTTTCTCTTTCTTCATGAAAGAAAATGGAATAAGGATTATTTTTTTAACAATGTACCTTTTTCTAACAGCTCCATAACTTTGGGATTTTAGAAGAAAATGGATTTCTTGATACACCTTATATCAGATTTCCTGTCAGGTGTTAGTTAGATTCTTTAGTGATTCAGGAATTTTCTGAAGAAGGTTTACACCACTGCCAAAATGCAAAAGGTCAGATTTGCCACTGACCTTTCAACACTGTGCAGCCAAGTTTTTGGATGCTGATCTGCCTTATAGAAATGTGAGCCCCTGAAACACCAATTTTTTTGCAGACTTGCAAACACTGGAAATCAAGAAGAACATATATAAAAAAAGTCTGTCATGAACAACGACTTCTAAAAAAAATGAAATGAAGGTATACACTTTGTGGGGGCGTAGGGAGAAGGTAGGAAGGAGAAGAAACAGGATGCTGAATAGGGTTATTCACAGTGCCAAACATAAAGCTTCTGTCTTTAGAGCCAAACCCAGGATATTTCTCTAGCCTCCTTTAGCAGTCAACAGATACTATTCCAAAGGGACATTCAAAGCAGAAGTCTAATACAGGAGCTTTGAATCAACTGTGGAAGAGCTTCTTTCTCTTCACTGATTATATAAGGAGCCAAGTAAAACAGTGTTTTGATTTTGGCACCTCAGCGGCATGTAACTTACTTTGGACTCTTTTAGGGTTTAGATGTCTAGGTAGATTTATCTCATGTGAGTTTACACTTTAGAGTGTAAACCTCTATATTCGTGTTCATCATCCAGACATCCTTTATAATCATGAACAGAAACAGGAGTTTCTAGGGAATGGTTTATCTGTGTAGATGGCCTCACTTTTGGTTGAAATAAATTGTGCAATGGACTTCCTCTAGCTGCTTGTCTTTGCAAAGACAAATACTTCAGCTGGGTGGTGTTAATACCTCCCTATAACTATGCTCATTCACATCTTTCCGTAGGACAGATAAATAAAGGATTTTTAATGAAACCAAAGGGATCAAAAGTTCAAGGCCCATCAAAGCAGGGAGAGAGCCAGGAGAATACCTCCTCTGGCTCTTAGAATTTCCCAATCTTACTTTTAGTGACAAATTTTTAAATGCACTGCAGTGTTTAGTGCTCAGTGCTTCATGTCTAAGTATGAATTCCAGATTCCTTGGCTGTTGCCCTTCCCGGATTTGGTGACTATAATACTTTTCAGGCTCTAACCAGGAGACTACTATTGTCTTCCATCAGTGGAGCTGGATACAGAAGAAGGCAGCTGTACGTGGCCTAGGGTATATGCCCAGGCTCAGAATATTTTTACAGCAATCAGTTTGTACAGTGGTTTTTCAAGACAATTGGTGATTGCCTGATAATATTTTCAACCACATCAAAAACTTATTTACCATTGAAAAACAACTAAACCAACATACCAGAGTGACGCATGCAGGCCTACAGAATTCTGCTGTTCTTCCAAGGTATGTAGGTATAAAAGAGAGTATAACTTCAGCTCTCTGGTACATTGACATCCTTCAGTATCTAATGACACCATTGTAAATGGATGTACACAGCTGTAAAACTGAAAAGGGACAGACATCATGAGCCACAGACTAAAGCCTGTTCATCAGATCCATCCGTATCTGCTTCTAAAAAGCTTCTGCCTTGATTCAGTCTGAATATCTTTAAATACTGGACCACTGACCCTAAAAAAACCCTATATGGGTAGATTAGAAATTGTAGCCCCAAAATGACTGTGCAGAACATTGTCCATTCTGACAAAATCTTTCAGATCTTCTACAGCTTAACCTAGGAAACAATGAGGAACTAGACAGTGGAGGGAGATGGAAAATATTTAAGGAGTTTTCCAGATTCCAAAATTGTATTATTTTTCCAAGAAATTATTTTCTCAGGCTAGGTTATAGCAATCTGTAGCCATAGCCTCAGTCTGTTTATCTTGGATGTTATAAGAACTGCTCTTCCCTGTCCAGTTTTTCAGCTGACACTCAAAATTGTCTGTCTAGAGAGCAATTCAGTCAGCATAACTCCGGAGGAGTTCTCTCTCTCTCTCTCTCTCTCCTTTTCCTCTTTGTCTCATCTGAGTTTCAGATTCTTATGTGCCATATTTTTATACCAGTATTCCTATACTAGTGGTTTTTGTTCTCCAACTGAGATCCAAATAACAGGAGGGCCATCTGTCAAAACATGACTGCGATACTCCTTCAGGAGGAGGTTCAACTCGTCCTGGTCAGTTTGATTGCTGATGAAAGAAATCTCAGATAACCACTGCCAGCTTCTGCCTGTTGGCACTATGGGAAAAGTTACCATTGTTTCCTGCTTTGGAAAGAAACTTAGTGAGTGTAGTAAATTGATATGTTCTTCTGGAAATTAAGCCACTCTTCATTCTCCTGAAATCAAGAAAGTCAGAGTTTCCCGGTTCCAAGCAATGCAAAAAAACAGCTGTTTTTGGCATTGCTTCTGTAATATTGGCAAGCCTAATCTGCAGGCTGTTTGCACCTACCATCAATAAAAGGCTAAGTGAAACTGCAAGCCATCTGTCTCTGGTGTGCCTCTGAACTTTGTGGAACATCTCTTCTGTCATGGTAACTATTAGTCATCGTGTGCTATTCCATCTGGGTGCAAGGTGGTGTAATTTTCTCCAGTCCTACTGGTAGATTGCATCGAACAGAAGTTGTAAACAGAAACAGTTTAATGTCACAGATATTTTAAAAACTTGGAGGTTGGGGACTATCCTGAAAATTCCTCCTAAGCCAGTTCCTATGAGTCTTGAAGCATGTGCCTCTGTGGCTTTCTATTCTCAAATGACACCTGCATTCAATAAATCAGAAAGTTCTCAATATAAATTTGTCCAGCATGTTCTGTTACAACTGTCTGCTGGGCAACTGTTGGACTTCAAGCAATTGTTTGGACTCCTGTAGAAGAATCCTAATGAGAAATGACCTCTGTAAACATAAGGATGCATTTAATCCACAGTGGGTTTCAGTGTTTCCCTAGACAAACTCTAGTTATTTTTAACAAGTGAAAAGGCTGCAAATAACTGCCCAATATGGATCTCACATTTTAACAACAGCACATTTTCCAATATTGTCTAAGCAGCAAATATTTTCATACATGCATGCAGAGGTGCCAGGATAAGAATATGACTTCAGAGGAGCCAGGACACTAGCATATTTTTTAACCTCTATGTAAAGGAGAACACAAGACTATAGAGTCTAGGATTTTCTTTTTTTTGTGGTTGTTACACGTCTCCTTCTTTTTTTTTTTTTTTTTTAATGAGATTTATGCGATCACGTCAACATTTTCCACTGCCCGAACATCTGAGAGATTTCTTCTTTGAAGCTCTGGCACCAGTTGGTGGTGGAAACTTGGATCTTTTCCCCCCACTCTGTGCCACAAACCTGCAGATGCCAAATCTGGCATTTGCATCCATGACAAGTATGCTGCCTTGCCAGCTTGTTTCACTGAAATTGGCTCCTGCTGGGAGGATCTGCTCACAAACGTGTTATGCTGGCACCTGACCATTTTTTGGGTACTATCTTTAACACAGCACATCTGTTGTAGCCACAGATATTCTTTAGCTGGCTCCGAGGACCACGTGACGGAGTGTCCTATTTTATGGAAGTTATTCAGCCTTGACACACTCTTGGGTACACAGCTCAGCAATTCTACAGTCTTGGTTACACTTGACAACCCAGGCTGACATTAGCAATCTTGTCTCACTTCCCCCTCTTTCATGAGGAGTAATCACAGTTGCCTTCCTCATCCTTATGGCTAAAACACAAGGCTAAGTCATATGGTTGTCGAGTTTGAGACATATTGGGTCTGTTTGACAACTCCTTCTTTCAAGGCTCTCTAAATAGTGCAGAAAATTTCACTGCAATGAATTTTGAAAATGTTAAGTGTCTATTAACTGTGTAAGCTCTGAAAAGAAAGCAAAAATAAACAGTTGTCAGGATTTCCTTTATTTAAGTCAATATAATTTCCTTGAAACTGGAAACAGGATCAATGGTTGGAGAAAGAGCCTGGGAGATCCTTTAATTTCACCCTTGATTGTATCTGATTTCTATTATGGGAATTTGGGAAGCTTGACCAAGTCGCATTCATTATTCTTTGGCAAGGGATCTTGAAAAGGATTATTGATGTTAAAATTACTACTGCTGCTTCAGCAAGACTGGGGCTATTCAGCTCTAGAGGAAAGAGCAACAAGATACTGAGGTATTTCTGTCAAACTGAGTTCAAGAGAAAAGATGAGGGAGTTGGGATCTGCTGGTACCACCACAGGGTGTTGCAGAAATTTGTAGTCCTGTGACAGGAGACCAACTAGGTAACTATTTAATCCATTCTCTACGTCTGTGCTCCTTCCAGATCACAGGTCCACCATGATCATGCCATGGAAATACATACTGAAAATTTGAGTACTTATTAATTAGGTAAACTCTAAAAGAAAAAAAATGGCTGTCAGGAATCTCTTAATTTGAGTGAAGCATTAGCAATTAAAAAAAAAATCACTTCAGTGATCTTTGAAAATTATGTGTGGTTGTTTTAAGAATGAGAGACATTTGAAGTTAGCATACTGCATTGTCTCTATATATGAATACAAAGCCATATATGTGTTTATGCACACACGTACTCATGCTGACATATTGGTGCCCACACTTCATTTACTGTGAATGTCCGAATGTCCGTATTTATATGTCAGGTCACATATGATTATCGATATAAATATGAGGTGTTTAGATAGTGATAGAACAGGATAAAGTAGAAAGCTATATCACTGCTCATGTGCATATCACCAGTCCTTTCCTCCCTGCCCTATAAACCTTGCCTCTTCTCTTCCTTCATAGATTTATTCTAGCTCTCCAAATCGCTGTATAACTTCTTACTATTTCTCTCTTATTAAAGAGAAAAAAAAAAAAAGTCTAGCCACATAAAAATATTTTCCTTCTCCCTTCTAAATGTGGATTTCCTCCTCTGCCCTTGGAAAGTAAAATTAAGCCCTAAAACAATCCTAAACATGCCAAAATCTTTATAATCAAATATCCTCCAGCCCTTCAGGGCAAGAAAGGGGAGATTCTTTTTTTTTTTTTTTCCCCAGTAGTCCTTTGCACTTGCTTCTAGCCCATAAAGAATCCACAATACTAAATTTGAAAGGTGGGCCATTTTTTTGTTACAAAAACTGCTCTTGACCTACATGTGAGAATTCAGTGTTTCTTCTTCTGTGGCCTCCACACTAGCAATAAAAGTAACCATGACAGATGTGTTTCTAGTGTAGGAATATCAGAGAAAATACTTTTAATAAAGTAATCCTGATTAACATATATTGGGAAAAAATAAAATAAAAATTTATTTTTCTAATTATTTTCTTGCTTTTCTCTAAATGTTCATAGGGCATATTCCTAATATCTAGAAGTTAGGAAAAATGCGAAGGAAAGTAAAACACTGGAGTAACTAGGAAGTAGGTGGTGGAATATCCATCGTTGAGGGTTTTAAAGACCAAGGTAGGTTAGCAGCTGCCAAAATGGACTTAGATCTCATTGATCTTGCCAGGATTAAGGAATAGAGCAGAGGACCTCCTGCAGTTGTGTTCAGCTCCGCAGCCTGTAAGTTCCATGTAGGTAAGATGATGATGGAGATACAAACACTGAATTCATATTCTTCTGTGATAGCTTGCTTTACCATGGTTTTGCCATTTATGGGATACTAAACACAGTCTGAAAAAAACTTAAAGAAAAATTTTTGATGATAAGCTCTCTCCTCTCCCTTATGTATCATACAAATGAATGCATATGTTTGCTTTTTCTATGTCATTAAAAGTGTGTAACAGACTTTTTATTTATACTTATATTTTTCTTTTGAAAGAAAATCAAAACAGCTACATGCAAGAAAAAACAATGATTCTCTGAAACTATTATTCAGGTGGAGTCATATAATTTAATGGAAAACATAATGAAATTAAAAATGGATAGTTCAGTGTTAACTTGGTGAACTATGAAGTTTGTAAAATGTACTGAAAGACAAGGTATAGAGATGAAACCAAGTCTAGAAAGCATACATGTTGGTGTAAATATGTGTATGTGCATGCATGTCTTATATGTCTGTGTGTGTGTGGTAAATGCATATCAGAGAGAAAAGTTTTGGTATGGCTTATTGTTACGAAGCTTGCTTGCTACTTTTTGAAGACTGGTATTTGGGACCAATTATTATCTTGCCCTGATTTTCAGACTACTTTCTTAAAGCAGAAGGAAGCCAACAAAAAATCTGTGATTTCTCTGGCTATAGGTATGTCTTCACTTCTTATTGCCTTTTTACTCCATTATCTTATGACATTTTTGGCTAGTTTCAACCAAGTTGAAAGAGGATTCGAGGCTGCAAAGACATAAAGTTCCTACCAGGAAACAGACAGCTGCTAGAGGAGCAAGAATAGTCACTCCACTGTCATAAAATATGCTGCATGAGCTCGGTACTTACTAGATGCCACAGAACCCCCATGGCTTTATGCCACCTCCAAATCAGTGCTGGATCTTCCCAACAAATCACACAGAAACATCACTAGAAGGGGCCTCAAGAGGTGAGTAGACCATCTGTGGACTCTTCCTTTCACAGCTGTCCAGACTTGGATAATACATAGTGTTCCTTGGCAGATGCCCTCTTCTCACATTAGAAGAAGATATTCTCAGACAGGTTTGTTTATGGACAAATGTGAGCTTGATAATGGGGATCATTCTTTCCATAGGCCAATGTTGCTTCTGGTTTTGCATCCATCTCTGAAATTTTTAAGACTGGCCGAGAAGGAACTACAAGTTCATAAATTAACACTGTGGAAGGAATTTTTGATATTACGCTCTCTGATAGCAAACTTCATGTCAAAACTTCCTATTTCTGAAGTGAAGGCAAATTTTGCCATCAAAGTTTGTGCAACTTTTGTCCTTTAAAATATAGTCTGATGAAACAATGAGGCCAAGGAACCTATTATACGTTTCTATGTACCTATGTGTTATGAACTTTTGCATATAGTATATTGTCTGGTGAATCCCTTGTCCTTGTATCTCTTTTTTTGTCCAAAAGACAGGTCCTACCTTAGGAGCAGAATGGAAGATAGCCCTGAACATGAAATCATGCTTTATAACTCCATGTGGGAAAGGGAAATGTCTTCACTGTGTCTTCAGTACAAAGTGAATGGCAGAATCAGGAGCAGGAGTAGCTGTATCCTGCTATCCATGAGCTTCCAATATGTTTTTAGTCTGGTTATTGTTTGATCATAGTTTTGGTCAAGATGCCCGTAGTCATACCACCCACTTTAAGTACTTAAGAGCTCTTTGGCTCCATGGGCTGCTTCTTTAATAAATACAAAAAAAAGAGAGAAGCATATTCATGATTCAGATCTTTAGTGGGCTAACTCATTCTCCTGAAATACCTCTCTCTTTCTTTCTTCGCTGACTAGATGATGGGCCTACAGCAATTCAGGTACCTTAAGTCATACAAGATAAATCTGTGCCCAGGTTCCTACAGGAAGAACAAGAATCAGATCTACAATGGACCGTCTGGGTGACACTGAGAAGTAATTCTACCTTTGTGTCTGTCTACACTTTAAGCAGGTGCCATGCAAGGAGGACCATCTCCAGCTGTGTGACTGCCCACTTGTGATTTTAATATAGAATGAAAAAGGTTTTGACAGTCTTATCCAAAGAAACAAGGCCTCAAAGCTTGTCTTTCCTTACTATTCTCTACTGTGGCATTCCCGTTTCATAGTCAGATGGCAGACTCTCCCAAACCTCACATGAAATATTTTCCTGCACAAGCTGCGACACAGCATGGAAAGATCAAAGGCTGCTGTCTGACTGCTCATCTCTGCTACTGTTGAAAATATTTTCCAGGTGCAAAACAGACCTTTAACCCTTTCTTCAGCCTGTTAGTTAAAGAGAAAACACTTCTCTAGTTCTTAGATTGCTTTAATCCAAGATCCAGTATGCTGTGTGTGAGGGAGGTTTGGGGGAGATGGGGGTGGTAAATGAGCTATTACTTTTGCTGTAAAAGAAAAACACGGGGGGGGGGGGTGCGTAAGAAACAAGAGAGTAAATAATGAAGATCAGGCCAGCCAATGTCAAGATTATCAAATTCAAACCAGAATTCTAAATCTGCTTCCATATCTTATCTATCTCTGTGTGTATCTATCTTTCTATCTCTTTATTATCTATGCATATTACTGGCATAGAAGTTCCCCAGTGCAGCATCATTACCCTATCCTGCTGAGAAACATAGTGGACCAGTATTCCTAAAAATCAAAGAAAATTGTGTTGGAACATATTTGAAAGACCATCTGCACTTTTCCCTGATCCAAGGCAAGATCAGTTGCACCTAAATAATTTGTGACAAATATCTAACCTGTTTTAATAACTTGCCATGAAAATGGTTCCACAATTTTCCTACTGAGCATGTTCATATGGTGGATGTGGTGGCTCCCGTTAATGTTGGTGCAAAGAATCCCAAAGGCTCCAGTGACCTGCAGGTCTTTTGGATGATTTCAGAATCATCTTTCCTTGAATGGGATATATTAATGTTTTTTGGGTTTTTTTGTTTTTGTTTTTTTTTGCAAACCTTGGAACTACTTTATCCCCCAGTGGATTCACAACCAGAAATCTATTGCTTTGCAGTGCGGTGGCATCTTGTTCTGATGTTTCAGTCACCATGATATTTCATTCTGAAGTAATGCAATCAAATAATCCAGTCCAAATTATTCATAACACTAGAACTGTGATATGAGCAGCACAAGATTTTTCTTGGAGGACTTAGAAGTAAGATCATCAGCAGAGTCTGTGTTTGGGATGCTGGACTTCACAGGAGTAAAGACTCAGGCTCTCTTGGAGATAATGTGCTTCAGTGACAATCTGAGGCTGTGAAGTCCTGGGTAGGGAAGAACTAGCATGACACTGGAAACCTTAATTTCCTTTCTAACTCCACAGGTATCTTCCTGTATGACCCTGTGTCAACTAATTTCCCCTCTTTCTACCTTCTTCCACCATTTGCCTTGCATCCTTGTTTAGATAATACACTCTTTCAGGTGGTTCTGGGTCTCCTTGCAGATTTCTCCTGTTCCTAAAACAAGTTTTGCTCTTATCTGATGCATACAGATGTTGATATCCTGGTGTGGATTTATTAGGAGGACCGAAGAGGGCTTTTAAAAGGTTGGTCTTGCTGTCTTTTTCACCTACCATTGTGTTGGGTTCCTAGCCGGCCTGTGTCAAGCAAGCACATTGTGGGAGGAATGCGGTTGAACTGGAGAGAAGCAGAAGCATTGCAAAACATCTGTTGGCTGATTTCATCCCAATTTGACAGATGGGGTACAGATTGCAAAGACATTACAGCCTTTGAGTTTCATAAAAATAAGTGGCCAGGTAGAAGAGATATCACTAGTACCCCCTCTATAGGGTAGGCTCAGTATAGTCTCGGTCATTAAAGATATCAGACAATACATGAAAGAAAGAGAAGTTTTGAATGCTGAAACTATTCACAAGCTTCAATCAGAGCTTGCACCTTGGTAAACAAGAGGGAGCCCAGCTACCAGCACAAACCCATTGATAGCCTGGCTCCACTTGTCCTACCGCATACAGAATAACTGATTTTGGTGCATTTCTTTTGTCCATCCTTGATTTACCCTATCTCTTCCTTTTTCAGAGCATTTCAGCAGAATTATTAGCCTTTATTTCTCTTACAGAGAAAGAGCTGACAGTTGAAATGGGACAGAGAAATTAATAGTTTTGATAAGAATTTTACTGTAAGAATAAATAAAATTTATTGTAAGAATAAAACAGGGGAACACTGAAAAAAGGTGAAATGATTTGCCCAGTGTTACACAGAAAAACAGTAGCAGAGATCAGTAAACATAGATATTTTAGAGCCTAAAACGAAGATAAGGAAGATGAAATCATCCTTTCTTTCAAATGGTAAAGCAGAAGCAAGCAATTACATTGAACTATAGGTCAGGTCTTGAATTTGGAACACACAAGTATTTCCAAATTCAGGAAAAAAAGGACATAGTTAACTCTTTGATACTCAAGGGAAGCAGAGATCTCGCATTGGTGTCTTGAAATAGAAATCTGGGACTCTTGAATTCCAGAACCCTACTAACCATATCAATGTTATAGCTGGATCTAAAGGATGGTAGACCCCTTTCTAGATATTTAAATAGTTTTACTTCTTTATCCTGTATTTGTGGATCTGGTTCTGCACTCACAAAAGATTGCATGAGTCAACCAGTGAGAATTTTTCATTTGTGCTAAAGCAGCACTTTTTTTCTCTTTAACACTAATAACTCAGGCCCTGTGTCTCTCATTTCATAACCCAGAGGTATGGAAGCCCTACTTGCATTATGCTCTGTCAGCTGTGTCACAATAATACTGATTTAAAGATTTATTTTCCCCTCTTTTGCATGTTTCCAACAATGTCTGGATAAGAACTGTCTACAGGTGCCCTCCTACGTTTAAATTTTTCTCTTATCAAGAAAACCAGTGCTCCTTAAAGGCTCAAGAAAAAAAAAGAAAAAGAAAAAGAAAAAGAAAAAGAAAAAGAAAAAGAAAGAACCCTTCTGGCCACCTCTCTTTCACAAATTACTGTGGTAATGAAGAGGAAATGCTGAAGCTCTTATTTTACTTTCTTTGGGGTTCATAATTTAAGCAAGCAGTACTGGCCTTCTCTCTTCTTGCAAAAGGACTTGTTACTCCACCCCTCACACCTGGAGGAGGGCAGAAAGGGGGTTAAGAGGAGGGGGCTAATCAGAGTTGTCAGAAAGCAGGGGCAGTACAGATAGTTGATCTTGCATGTCCACCACTGTCCCCTCCAGCCTTGCTGTCCAGGTATTTCTTAGGTAGTGTTTTTTATTGGAGATATCTTCTCCCATGGGGTCTACTGCTGACAAATACTAGAGAAGGAGGCATTTTGGAAATGGATGTAGGCAGCAAGATGAAACTTAGTTGATCCAGTTTATGGCTTACTTCTTGATCCAGGGATGTTTTGACAGCCCTGTCAAAATCCACTGACCCTCATATTGGATGGAACAGCTTTCACAGCATCTGGAGGAAGAAGATCTTGCTACTGAGGAAATCACTTCTGATTCCAAGGCTACATGATTCACCACAATAGGGTACAAAGTTCAGGCAAAAAAGGATGATTTTGTTCACTATATGCTAAAACTTATCTAAAAATGATAGATGAAATCTTTCATTTTTCATAAAACAGTAATGCTGCGATAATTGCCTACCTCCCCAATAGATAAGGTTTCTGCTCCCAAACATGCTTTTCCCTTACTTTCACAGAAATCCTCTTAGAAATAGGATTCAGAACAAGGATATTCAATAGTGAGGTTGTTTCTTCAGTCCTCTGGCAACCCTACAAAATAAATTTCCTACTCAATATTTACAAAGAAGAATCTTTCCCACAAGCTACCAGTCTGACCATCACCCCTCCAAATACACCAACATAGGTCATCTTTCTCATGATCACATGGAACAGTCCTTTCTCCTCACAACTGCATATATTCCCTAGGCTAATAATTGCAATAGTTAATATACTTAATACTTAAAAACAATGCCAGAAAAACACTTTGCTTATTCTTATGTATTTTGATATCTGCGAACAATGCAAAGGAGTCTGTATCATATATGTAGCTAGCTGTCTGCCTGTCTGTGAAAAGTGCTGGTGGTTCATAGCCATGGTTTGAGAATGAATGTGGAGATAAATGAAATCCGTACTGGTTGCTGCTGGAGTAGGCCAAGCAAGGAGCAACTGTGACTCTGGAGGGGTATGAAAGAATATAGGAAACAGACATGCAGAATTTCCTGAGAAAGCAAAGAGAGTGGTGATGTTAAAACTACCTATTAAGGTTTGGCTGTTGAACATATCTGCTAAATAAACAGTAGATGCACCATCATTAAAATCCTTTTAACCACGTTGGTCAAGACCACTAAAAGTGTATGACAAGAGACACTCTTCCACTGACCTAAGGGCATGAACAAGTTGCCCTACCCCAGAAGTCTCTTCTCTCTCTGTGTTCAAAGATCTTGGACTAGAGCAGCTGATAGCCTAAATATTTCTGTTTTCTTACTGAGGTGGTTAATTCTCTAAGTAACATTTGCCATGAAGAAGAATCTTTTGTGCATTTCAGTGACTTTACTCAGATCAACCTTACCTGCCACTTGCCCCCTGAAGTCAATATGATATGACATCTTCTGAAAATATATAATAATTATAGAGTCTTTGATTTGACACTTTTGAGGAAAAAAATGTAAATAAAAATAGTTTCTCTTACTACCATAGGTGCCTTTGAAACATAAATTAGAATTTCTTGTCCTAATTTGCCGTTGACAAGTCTTAGAGGCAGAGTTAAGACAAAATTCTTGAGCCAGCAAACTTGCTTCTACAAGTACAAAGGAATTTAAAGAGTGGCCTCGGGAAGAAATGGATGTAGCTGTCAGTCACATGAAAGAATTTAGAAACAGAATGCAATGCTTTGTCAAATGGTGGGATTCAAATGTAATGGCATGTAGTTGACCCTGGTGCTCAGCAACACATATTTCAAATCCCTGAAGATTAATAGGGAAGATGGTTACAGCTCTCACAACAGCTGCTGGAAAGTGTTCCTATCTCAGGTTTTAATTACATGTATTTATACAGTAAAAAAGTCCTAAATGCAATATAGCCTGTAGTATGCAACAATTTTGAACATTTATGAGATTCAGGCAATTAAGAGTCTAAACTTTCAAATGTTTCCAGATGGCACACTGATTAACAATTGTGTGAATTTAATATTTGTTTAAATGTGCTGCTCTGTAAAATATTTCTTAATAGTACATGAATGCATTGCTATGAATCTAGGAACAACTTTTCTTCAAGCACAACTCGCCTCATTGCCTGAAGAGGTGGAAATCTCATTAGCTGATTATATAGACCAAAAGCAGTAGCAAAGCAGTGGTAAGAGATGAAAAAGACGAAAAAGAAGCCAAGCTATTTCTTAACTAATGAATGTTTCTCATTTCTCTTTAGATGCAGGTCCCACGGTATTCATGCAAGCCACTTACAACATCAGTCTCACAGTTCTTGCAAATGAACCTACTTGTAAGGATGGTTCCTTGGGGCTAACGGAATTATGAATGTTGACATCAGTTGCATACAGTAAATTGAAGGTGAGAATCTACAGTTTTTTTCTTTTTTTTAAAGAAAGAACATAACTTTTAGAGCTTTCAATGAACTTAAACCAGCTAAATTCCTTAAATAATCTGTCTACACCTTCTTTTGATATTTCTGAGCCTTCCATGTGTACCAATTTTTTTGTTGGTGAAGACTTGAATCAATACAATCTACCACTTACACCAAAATACTTAAGTTTGCAGGTGAAATTTATTCTAGCATGGGGGAGAAAGGGAGAGAGCTGTTGATGGTGATGGCAACAGTTGTAGCTATGCATCTAGAGCTTTCAGAGATTTTTATAGGAGCTTATGGTCTAGTTAGTTCATATATTTGGAGCTGATACTAGGGTGAGAAAGAACAAGAAAAACCTGAAAATGAAAATGAAATATCAAAGGCCTTGTAAATCTCTCTATTTTAAAACCTACCAATGGAAAAACCTGCTGCCAGCCATTTATGATCTTCAGAGCTCTGGCTTCTGCCACATTCAGGAAAAGCTGATTTTTCATTATCTACATTACTTGAAATATATCCAAGTGAGATTTATCTCACCTACCATCTGAGGTCTCCAGACTAATCATTTAAGTCTAGGACTGAGTCACACTAACTTCCTCTGACAGTCAATGGAGAAAAAAATATGGGCTTCCAAAGTGAGACTCTTTTCCCCTCTTTTAGACCCTAAGAGGAGATGAACTGCACCCTGAAAATGCCTCCATTATTTGTAATGAGAATGTGGACTGACTACTTTCAGTATAAGTATCTAACTTTTTGATGTCTAAATTAGGTGAAGTGAATCCCAATGATAATGAACATAGTTTACTCTGAATTCCAAAATAAATGTAGTAAATTTCAAAAATAACTCCTTTTTTGTGTGTCAGGGCCAGCAAATACAGATTAAAAAACCCAGTGTAAACTTCCACATTCCAACTCTTATGTCTGACTTTGAACCTTAATAGAAACTATTCAATGCAGGTTCTTTCTAAGATGCAATTTAATCAGTTAGCTATATTTCTTCCCTTTCTTTTCCTCTGTTCCTTTTTCCCTTGGGTTATCTAGGCAGGATGCAAAGCTAGTAGCATTCATGTCGGTGCAGCATTTCAATTTCTGCATAATCTCCTGGTTTTCAAATTAAGCAAAGGGAGATTAGTCATCCCTAAACCTGTAAGGAAACAGAAGGAAACCTTAAAAATTAAAATAGCAAACTGAAGTTGTGTGAAATGATTTTAATAGATCCAGGAGAAACAATGGAAACCTACGCCCTAGGCCCTGGCTCTTGAACACCTGTAAAGGAAATTTATGAAGTGGATTTTGTTAGTGTGTTGAGTGTGATTTTAGGGACCGTGCTACTAGCTCAGAAGTGAGGAACATACAAGGTCATCATTTGCTTCCATGTGGGATTAACACACGTAAGGACAAGGTGTGAGAAGCAGCCAAGGAAAGATAAAATATGGGCAACGACTAAATGAAGAAAGAGTATTGTGATTTTCCTTTGTTTAACACCAAGTTATTGGAGAAGGATGGGCTTGGGGATAGCTAATTGGTTTAGAGCCCAGAGCCTGGACACTGCGCTTGGTTTTGCAATTTGCCTGACACCTTAGATAAGTCACTTGGCTATTCTGCTTTCTCTTCAGATGTTTTGCCTCTTTGGGATGCAAATGCACAATTGATGGAGACGAGAGATTTGCTCTTGCTGTTTCTTTGACCACAGCCTTGCACAAGGGTGCAACTAGTAAAAATGCCTAACATACTTACGGTATCATTTAGTGGGCTCTGTTCGGTGACAGAACTGAACTTTTCAAGATCAGCTTATTCTCTTCTTGCCAGGGATTATATCGTCTTAGGTGGAAGTTAAATATATATATATAGGTCAACTCTACTGGTCATTGAATCATTGTGTAATGATCACGTTACATGAGGAAGAAATTTTGCCAACTCTATTTTTCTTCCACAAATTGTGTATCTGCTTTACTTTTTTCCATTTCTATATTTTAAAATGTCAGTGGATGCTGATTTTGTGCCCCTACATTGTTATGAAAGAAGTGAGTCTTTTTTTTTCTTTTTTTTTTTTCCAGTAGCATTCATAATGAAGACAAAATTTTAAAGTCAGTGTTATCTAGCCAGAGGAGTTAGTGAAGGTAAGGAGGAAGTGGAGCATGAAGAGGGTGCTTTCCTCACTCTCAGAAGCAGACACAGCTGCTCCAAGTTGCTTGACAGAGGAAGACCTGTTCCAGGTACAACCTCCCACATAACCATCACAGCTTCATGGAGTCCTGTTAAAACCCCTTGATTTATACAAAATATTTTGTGGGATAACTCTACTGAAAGAAAGAAGAATGACAGCAAATATATATACTGCTATATGGCTTCCCACTACAACTAATCTCAGAAAGAAAAAACAAAACAAAATCCCCCAAATAAAATTCTATTATATAAAGTTATTTCCAGGAAGAAACAAACATTTTTTTAAGGTATCAGTGTGATTAGCATAGGCTTTAATACTTGAATTCTAATGAATTAAATCCTTTTTTTTCAGTGTATTATCACCACTCCGTTTTACAGATTTTTCACATGATATATTAGTCTGTTTGGATTTGATAGGCAATAAAAACAGACCAGTCAGTCTGCTAGTTGTATAACCTTCTTGCATTTAGGAAATAATATAAATAGCATCAAGACAGAGAGAGAAATCAGTAGGTCAATTATTTATATAGAAAAAAGTCTACCTAGTAAAATGAAATTGCTTAGTTCCTAAAGGGCAGAGATGAACTTTTTTTGGCTGCTTATGCAGAAATGTTATAAATATTTAAATATAAATAATAAAATCTTTACATGCATAAATAAACATGAGACTGATATTACACACACCACAGCAGCAAAATATGACAACTGCTGCTTCTTCAGAAAAATAGATATATTATGTGACTGAATTCAGCATAAACTCCAAGCTAATAAGATACCTCTTATGTGCTCTCATTCTACACTGCTTTAAGCCCAAATTCCCTTTAGTTGATCTTTTCAGAAAGGGTCTGAATACCTCTCTGGAACACACATTTAGGATGAAACATAACACAGGTTATGATTTCATTAAGCACTGGATGCTAGGCTCAGCATGGGGGTAAATGAGTGAATTTTAGCATCTGGTGATGCAGGGGAGAGCAGCTCTTTGCCATTACTTCTGTCTGTACGACTCTAAGGATGAGGAGGTTGACCAGGCTGCAGGCTGGGACAGTAGCAAAGCACATTAGAGGTGGACCTGGAATGGAGAATGAAGTAGTGACCTTTTTGCAAAAGTGGCTTTTACTTTGGCTCCCACTCTGGCACCCCGGCCAGAGGAGTGTCCCCTGACCCATGTCTCATCTTGCTGCCCTGAGCTGATGCTCCCACTGCCTGGCTGGGCCACATGACCCGACTCACCAGCATCTTCTGGACCACAAGTCACTTCACAGTCACCTGCTGTATGAGACACACTTCAGGACAAGGAGCCAGGCCCATGCTCATTAGCACTATTTTACCAAGAGGATTGTTTTTGAACCTTTGGTTACACATATACTATTAAATAAAGCAGGTCCTGGATCAGCCAGAGCTCAGTCCAGTCCTGCAGCTAAGGGGAACAGCCTGGCTTGAAGACACATGCTTAAATTCTCTCACTTTTCGGACAGGGTGGCAGTGTCCAAACCGCCTGCGGGGAACAGTCCTTGGCCTGTGTTATTCCTTGGGCCTTAACTAGGCATAATCCAGGAGAGCGCTAGCCAATGCAAACCAAAACTGTACAGGAAGCATGCTAGCAATTAAACATTTTGGATAATTGGAGGATGGTGGTTGAGAACATGCCCTGGGTTTGATTTATTTGTTGGTGTAGACATAGCCTTTGTTTCCAGTGGAGAGTTATGAGGTCCTGAAGTAGAACTCCATGTTTACCAAAACACTCTAGAGACTGGCTCTAAGACTACAGGAAATTCTGCAAATAGTCCCTCTTCCCACAGATGCATTTATTTAAGTCATTTCCCCTTGCTAACATGAACTCATTTTGCGGTGTTAAACTGTTCTAGGCTCTTAAACCATATCATCATCTCTGTAATTTTACCAACAGCGAGCATGACCGTAAACATGCAGAATATAAGGATACTCCAAGAAAGCTAAATAAGGAAGTTCAGGATTAGCATTTAACATTAAAAATAACAGCTGCAGAAAAAGAAAGAAAAAAGAAAAAAGAAAAAAGAAAAAAGAAAAAAGAAAAAAGAAAAAAGAAAAAAAAAGTCCTTGAAGAGGACTAGAAACAATGTCTTTATCTTTGGTGTTATTTTAATAGCAGACCCGAGTTCAAACATGAGACCACCTGCCCAAGTGAGAGATGGAAAATGTTCAGGACTATTGAGCACTGCACAGATTTTCACAGTGACTCGGCAAAGAGCTATTTAGCACAGGTGTTTAATTACGACACATCAGGGAAGCTCACGGCATTCTGCGCTCCTTAGACTCACGCTCCCACCTGTGCTGTGGACTTATGTCAGCAACCAGGGCTGAAAAAGCAGATACAGTGCAATGCTTGCAGGCTCCAAAAGTGCTCCAGGGCTTTTCTGTCTTGGTGGGAGCAACCAAGCTCATTGCAAAGAAGCCACAGGTATACACCACATGAGCACAGGCATAACGCTCAATTAGGAAATGCTCTGAAGTTACGTTTTTTTTTGGAATTGGAGGGTGGTTCATGAGCAGTTTGGGTTACAACACCACGCTGGGAGTTTGTGTCCAGAAGCCTAAGGAATGAAAGAAGCATCTTAAAAATTCAAGAGAATGCTGGCTGGAAAGTTTCCAGCACAAACATTTTTTTCCTTCAGAAAATGCTGAGAATGAAATGTGTGGTGGAAACATTCTGATTTCAATTCATCTTAGGCTGCCCCAAACACACAAGACAAGAATGGAATGTCCTGATAAAATCAAAATACACTATTTCAACCCTTTTTGAGATGAGATACTCTGAGTTTCCATTTTTAAAACTTTTTAATTAAAAAAAAAAGTTTGTTCTAAGTTTAGCTGTAGTTCTTCAGTGTTACCAAAATAAAACATTTTGCTCTATTTGAATCCATCCCTCTGCCATAATCTTTTTTTGTAGTGAAGTTTTCAATTGCTCCCCCTTTTTAAATCTTTTCTTTAATCACATTCAAACAAAATTTAAAACCCATTTCCTCCCTAGATCTGACCATGGGTGCAGGATTTCTAAAAGGAGAAACAAGTGTATACTATTAAATATATTAATATAGCATGGGAATCCAGACAATTTAGGTTCCAATTTCAATTTAAAAATAGAAACTATTATTTTCACAATCATATCAGTAAGTGCATATTCAAATTGCATTTTTTCCAAGGTTCCTTACACAGTTATGAAAATCTGTGTCATAACATAGAACCTATTGGGCTGTTTTTTCCAACAAAAAGGAGTAAAAAAAAAATGACTGAGTAACTGTGCCTTTGAAGAATACATAGACCTGCACAACATCATATACAAAGCCTGGAAAAGGTTCTTTGCTTTTGATCTCCCAAGTGGGATACATCTCACCTAACCTAAAACAAAAAAAAATATATAAATGAAGACATAAAATATCTCCCCATTACTTCAACCTGTCCTGAGGTTATGGAAGAGTGCTCTTTTGCAATTCTTTCAGGTTTGTTCTTACAGGGATGCAGATCTCCAGGCTGGATCCTGAGACAGCAATTTAGCCCAATACCTACGTAGTGCTCAACCATTTTCTTGGGCATGCGGGGTGAATACTGTGGCCTGGTGTGCATTCCAGAAATGTGAACTATTTCTCATTAAACCTAGCCGTTCTTAGACAAGTTGTAGAAAGTGTGATACTTTAAGAGTTAAAGACCTTCAAAAGTTATGGTAATAAATTAAGCTTGAAGACAACTGGAATTTTGTTCTTGAGAACTTGGAATTTTGCAGTATGAATCTGAATCTATACTTGATTTTAGCAATATGCCTATATTTGATAACGAAATATTGTTTCAACACAACATATTCAGAACCTTAATACAAGTGTGAATCATTTATCTCTTCTCTCATTGGAATTACTTCATCAGAATCTCAAAGCATTGCAACTTGGCTTTTTGCTTAAGCGAACCATCCCAAGTTCAAATCTGATATCTTGAAGATAAATTAGGATGCAGCATCAACTAACAGCAATTGAAATATAATTATTAAACATGGAATAGTTTACTTACATTGCCACTTCCTGAAAACATCCAGAACTCATGAATACAATCCAGTTCCTTCTAGAATGACTAGCATTTTCTACTAACTTTGATACACTGGGGTAATATAGAAGGGATTTCTAAATGCAAGGGAACACATGTTCCTCAGTTCAAAGACCTTATCTTCTGGTAACTCTAAAGACAGTCCAGATTCCAATCTTTTGACAAAGATTTTGCTTTCAATTCACCTTTAAGCTGTTTTATCTAGAAAACAAATTCGTATTTTGTTTCACTATAGCTTTTGAAAGCAGTTCCTACGTTGGAGCTATGTTTTCTTGCCTGGTGTAACAGAATCGCTACAGCAACACTGGAAATCAAGATGAGATTCAGCTTCCTTGATACTCAATGGAGAGAGACAGGCATTTTTAAAGGGTAACTCATCCTAGGCTGTGACGGGATGGTGTGACCACCTTTATGCTTTGGAAGTGCCTCTCTATAGCGGGAACCTTGACAACTGACTTAGACCAGACTCTAATTTACAGAAAGCTAAACATAAGCATAATGAATCCCATTATCTGTATCTGTTTCACACAGAGATGGACAAATCAGGTCAAATTTTACTTGTCACTACTGCTACATATTAAAAAAAACCCTATGCTGTGTTTACTGTGAAGAAGGAATGCAGTTGGATCTTCAGAGTGTTCTAGTTTTCAGGACCAGTAACACAACTGTGCAATTGTCTAGTCAGCAGCTTATGAGGATGTGTTTTATATGAAATCATTTAAGAAAAGAAAGTGCTATTTCTTTTTCTTTTTCTTTTTCTTTTTCTTTTTTTTTTTTATTGGGGAACCCTACCGTTAAATATCTCTCCAGCTAATGTTTAATAACTACCTTGCTCTATCTTGTTCCAATCTTGACAATAATTAACCTGAAATAACTGCAGTTGTTTTTAATACCGGAACATGTTTACTTTGACAATTTTAATTTGCTTGTTAGGGAAAGGGTAAACAGTTAAAACCTTGACAGTCCTAAGTGAAGAAATGAAGAAATTCTGTGTTACAATTTTCCTTCTTTGGAGCCTACCTCCCTGAATTTGGAGCCAGCACTACCAGGACGAGGTTACAACATGCTGGGTTTGGCTCCTACTGGTCTCACACAGAGATATAGAAGAACTGTGAAGTAACAGCTAGAATATATCATGTGGAGATGTTTCATTGCCTCTTTCCAAATCAGATGGTCCAAGAGGTTCTGGACTCATTATTGAGGGGTACCCTGTAAGAGAGCAGCTGGATGAGGGCATGGTTTGGGTCCAGCATTGTTAGGAGATAAAGCTGGGGTATGTGGTTAGAGTCCCAGCACAGGCATGAAGGATAGGAAGATGACAGAGATGAGGAACACAGCACTAGGATTTCAGTCTTGATATGTGAATTAGAAGCATAAAGG
This sequence comes from Apteryx mantelli, assembly GCF_036417845.1. NCBI lineage: Eukaryota > Metazoa > Chordata > Aves > Apterygiformes > Apterygidae > Apteryx > Apteryx mantelli. The sequence continues at coordinate 135,133,988 of NC_089980.1, read as the reverse complement.
AAGTATATAGTCTTCTTGGTCTGCTCATTGCCTGTAAAAGACCTGATACCCATACTGGCTTGGTTTGCCATTCACAGATAGAGCTGGTGGTCTGCCCAACCACCACAGATTGGTCAGCAGAGCCAAGCAAGCTAAGTCTGACTACCACATTTCTTTACCATATATTTTTCTCTGTTATGAAAAATTCATATCCCAAAACATTATAAAAAAAAATGTATCATTGTTTAGATCTTAATTCCTTCCCAAATCTACAGCATGCTACAGTTAGACTTAGAGCAGTTTTACTTAATGAAGACATGAATTAAGAGCTGGAAAATAACATATTGTGCTGTATGTAAAATGAGGAAAATCATGCATAATGCTTCCCCTCATTTGTACGTATTACATTTGCGATTGTCAAAAACAGGATTAACTATCCCTCTTGGGTTGTGCATTCCAAAATGCTTAATCTATTCTCCCCTTGATACGACAGAGTAACTCCCATTCATACACATGCATACGGAAAAGAGAATCTACTTGTTTCACATCTCTCATTAATTTCCTACTCCTTTCCATTAGCACCCCAAATCACTGCACTTCTCATTAGTAGAAAAATAATTCACCCATATAAAATGCTGCATAATGAAACCCAAGTTGGGGAAAAAGAAAAAAAAAATCCTAAGTTTCAGAACACGTATATGCAATAGCTAAACATAGATTATTACCCTTTAATTTCCTTGGGGGTCTGAAATTCCTTTCATTAGCCCCTTTAAATTCTTGAAGACATGCTGAAAGGAGTGAATGAGGAACAGGAAAGGGACTGGAGCAGCCATTCTTAGTGGATGATATCTCTGACTGAGACATCCTCCCATCTCCTTTTAGGCACCTGAGTACTAGGAATTAGAAGCTTCACACTCTAGGCCCCTCATATTGCTAATGGAAAGGTAGAAAGAAGAGCTTCAATCTGTAAATAGGTTTGGTGGCCTCAAGAAATGCTTTTTTTTCCCTTTCTTTATAAGGATCTTTGAGGAAGTGACAATGTAGACATCTCAGGTACCTACATTTTGGTGAGATGAACCTTGTGGCCTTAGAGGCAATTGTCAGTTTGTCAGAATTGTCAGTTCAAACAAAAGAAATGCGCATAAAGCGCAAGAGCTTCAAGAAACAGAAAGCCACAGGACTGCAATCAGTATTTTAAGAGATATTTCTTCTCCTGAACTGACCTTAGCAGAAGAGCGACTGTAATCAAGCAGGTGCAAGTCTCCAATCCTAACATCCTAAACAGATGTACAAATCCAGGATAACCCATAACTCCTGGAAGCTCTCAAGATGTCTGTGAGATGTTTTTCCGCATAGAGAAATGCTTTCTCTTTCTTTCATATACATACACAAGTTTTACTCCCTGAGATTTGAAACAGCGTTTCCCCAGTATTTGCCCTCTGAATATGGTCCTCTGTGATGGCTTCACCTTAGCATTGCCAGATTTCCAGGCTCCCTCTGAAGTGCCCAAAGATTTATCTGCTCATTCCTGAATGGTTTTGGTTTCTCTGCGCATCCTGCATATTCCAAGATGGAATTGCATGAATAGAGCTTTTCTGAAGTCTGTTGTGTGCTTTATTGAATAATACACCCTGTTCTACTTTATTCCTTTTACCACCTGTCTAGGCAGACAGTAGAGGAACACTGTACGTAGATAACGTCATCGCACCCTCACATTTTTGATCACTCAAGCTGTTTAACAAGGCTCAGATTCTCTCATCCAACTTTAGGCACTTAACTGAGAGGCTTAATTCAAGGCTGTCATCATTTTATCTTCCCTCTGTAGACAGTGGAAAAAGATCAGTTCCCCCAAGGGTGATTCTGGCCGGACTACTTTATAAATATCTTTCCCTCCCTGATTGTAGAGGATGTCTATTGGGGTTCTAATCTCCGTCGCTCAGATAATTAGAGTCGGGTGAGATGAATAACAAATGAATTAACAAACAAGAGTGGGTCTTCACTATGTTGAGGCTAAATTACTGATACTTGGAACTCTAGACACATTTCATGAGAACTTTACAAATTCAAGGGAATTCAGATAAGCTAATCTGTTTTATCCTGACTGCAGGTTTTTTATGCTTGTTCTTAATACTTTCTTACTATCAGAGGGAACATAACAGCAATGACTCAGAAAAGTGCAAGCTAAACACAAGATTCTGGGTTTCACTCTCCATAGCTGTAATATTCGATATGATTAAGACTCCACTAGAAAAAACATGTGAATAGCAGTAGGTGGGCAGGTGTCTTGTGGTCCTATGATCCCAGTTACCTCTGAGAACATGAAAAGCTACAATGAAGTCAAGTGTGAGAAATAGTATAGTAAAAGAAATGTACTTATTATCATTCTCTTAAAAAAGTGATTCTCAGCATGAAGTTTATATGAATTCTGAGACTTTTCTTCATCTTTTCCTTCTACTTTTCTTTTTAAACACTGTAATTTTGTTTTCTATATAAAAAGGAATACATTCAGACAAAGTGCTTTAAAAGAGTAAATATATAAAAAACTACAAGTGTTCCAAGTCAATCTTGAGCATATCTGTGATATGTCAGCACTGTGGCTTTGTGCAACGCAACACACCAATATTAGCCGTATTGCCGTGTGAAATGCAATATTCGCACTTTTGATTTTTCTGATGATAATTCAAATTATCTCACTTTAACAGAGTCCCAATCTGTTAAAAAACCTATGGAAAACTGAGAATCAGATATTAGTTGTCCTGGTACAAAATAATTTGATTTCATTTATGATATGGTAGATCAGAGTCTGATTTAATCTTAGAATCACTTTGGATTTTACATTATGTCACTGTCTGGAACAACTCAGACCATCTAAGGGCAGATATATTCTACTAAACCTTGGAGTGTGGAAATTCTTAAGTATATGTGTATGTGTACAAAAACACACATTTATATTATATTAGAATGGGTATGTGATATGTTTTATTTATATTCAAAGCACATTATGACTATCCAGTTTATTAAGCAAATAAAATAGTGCCTATGGTAGTGCAAATATTTATAGCTGTGTTTTCTCACTCTGAAAACTAATTTGCATGTCTATATATCAGCAGCAAGTTAACAGGACCAGAGACCTAGAAACTCTGAGTGGACAAAAGACACCTTAAGAAGCTGCAAACCAACAACCAGAAAAGCCTTTTAGCTGTAAGTCAGCAGACTTTTATGTCAAGCTTGGCTGACTAATTATTGCTTATAATTTGCATTAGGATTAATTAACTAATTAGAGAGGAATGTCTGAAGGCAAAGTTATGGCTCTGCTTGTCAAGCTGAGGACTTTAATTATTCTGATATTTTTAATTATAATCAGCTGCTGAATGACTATTACATTGTCAGCTACTGTAGCTGAAGCTGCAGTGGGCAGGAAAACTGAAGGAATTGTGGGTATTGTATTGCCACTCCATCTAGGACCATGGAAAGGTAATGCCAGCTTCGCAAATATAATAGGAAAGCCTTCTGGCTTCAATACTCATTAAAAGCATGTACACAGCACTAGGCAAACTGTGGTAGTTCAGGGTTACGTATCATTTTAAGAGGAAGACAGCAACTTTTCCTCAGGAACATTCCCAGGAACATTTCTCTTCTTGTTTTAATCCCTTTCTGGTGAGCCTAAATTGTCTCCTGGTCGCTAGATCCCCATTGCTCTGTGCATATTGCTCTGTGGAGCTTAATGTAGGAGGGACAGCACAGAAAGCGCAGCCCAGAGCTGGGACAGGGTAAAAGGTCCGTTCTTGCTACCTTTGTGTCTCTAATATAATGTAGAGAAGCCCAAGATGTCTGTGTACCAATTAATAGAGGATTTTCTATGCTGCAAGGATGAGAAGCCCTATGCTTTGCAGAACAGGATCATTTTTGAAATGCAACATATCTGATTTGTTTGCCAAGACTTCTGTGATACCATGGCTTAAGGGCTTGATCTCACAGGCCTGTCAGGAGTAAGTTTGTTCAGCAATTTATTGAGGCCACTCCTTTCTTAAGTCTTTCAATGATAACCATCACCACGGCATATGGATGTTTCATTATCCTCAATAGATATAATCACACAACCCCTGGGTCAATACTCACATTTTAAAAATTGGAGCAGGGGAATAGCTTAACTAAAGGTTGGAGTGTCATTATAAGGACTTCAGTATAAATCCTCCGGTTGTTGCTTCATTGAAACTTAAGCCTGTAAATGCCAAAGGGTGGAATCCAGTCACCTGGTTTAGGTCCAGACTTTGACACTGATGTTTTAGACATTTGGCCTAGGGTGGTTCGGTGGACCTAAAATAACTGCCTATGTTCTGTGTGCCACTTCTGAAAAGAAATATCAAATCTGCCTAGTGGTGATGCTTCCCTCTTTGGCTAGGTGCATTTACAGGGCAATCCAATCTGAACCACTTCTACTGAGATCATAAGGAATCAGTATGAAATGTTAAGTGTTTTGGGATGCAACATATCTAATCCCCTTCAAGGCGTGAGGATACCATTATCTCCTATTTGTTTAATGGAAAAGTGAGAGAGCCGAGTTCAGCGTGCTAAGTATCTGGAGGTGGATGAAGCCCACTTCGTTCAGACTGTGAGCACTCTAATCACCAGGCTATGCAGCACCTTCTTTCCGAGCCACTGAGGAGGTGGGAGTACAAAATTCATTGGGCTATAAGGCAAAAAGGGTTGGAGGAAGGCTGAGGGAGCTGGTAGATAGGGTATTCAGCTGGAAATGGGCAACAATTCAGACTAAACTCCCCCAAATGTCTATGCCTTTTACATTAGACCTTCAGGATTAAGAAGCCAACTCATTCCTGGAATGTCCCATGCTTCTCCAGGCTGAGTGTCCTCACTGTCTCCAAAGCAGACATTTCCAGCTACGTATGCGTAACTAAAGTAACCTGAAATTTCAATGGAGCAGGACGGCGTTTAGGTACGTCCAGGGTTAGGCAGTTCTGAGAAACTGGATCATTGTCTAGGGCTTAGAGGCTTTTGTACTAAAGCCTAATTTAGGCAGAACTGAAGATGACTGAATTCCACACCAAATTTCTCTTTGCCAATTCTTCTCAATGCCTTCTGTTCAATATGCACAGAAATGAGTTCCCCAGAGGGCAAGCAGGCCCACCTAAGCTCTGAATACACTGTGGAGGTGTATATCTGTCCCCAGTGATCACAGAGGGAGCCTGGGATGATTGTATCCCAAACCAAGGCAGTTCAGTTAGATATGATGAATCTAGGTGCAGGTATAAACCAGATCAGGATTCACAAAATAAGCAATTCTATGATGTATCTTGTCCAGTCAGTAGCTACAGAATTCATCTGACGTAACTCTAACTAGGTATCCTACCTCCTTCTTACAGGCAATGGAAAAGTTCCATTCTCATATCAATAAAGTGTGATTTATCTCATTCTACAACAGAGTTACAAAACAACCCAGAGGAATCTCACTCAAAGGCTATAAAGGGAGTCTCAGTGCCCAACTCTAATGTATATACTCACACTCAGTCAATTCTTTCCTAGATAGAATAAAATCCACCTCACTCCACACAGAAGACAGCCAGGGGAACCAGGTGTTCCTCACCTCTTTTAACCACTAGCCTAAGTACTGATGTGAGCCTTAGCAAGCCCAAGTTGAATTATTGCTCCTGCCTTGGGCAATAATCCTTGGAAAGCACCTCAGCCTCTTGGAAAGCAGCTATTCTGGGGCAGGTCAATAGCAAACTTTTCTCTTGACTCTATTCAACTTTTGAAAAATAATTAATTGTTCATGAAAACAAGAACTCGTTCCCCATTTCAGATGAGTGATCTAATCATGTCAATAGAAAGAAAAAACTTCCTTCTTTTTTAAGTTCAGTGACTGTGCAGTTGCTTCCTGCAAAGTGGAACAAGTTAAGAAATACTTGTAAGTTGTTATTTAAGACATTTTTTGAGAGATGGATGGAAAATCTCTTACAACCTGGTTTCTGTAAAGAATCTGTTAGATCAAGAGAGTAGGTGCCTCTCTACTCTTTGAATATACTTCTAAGGTTCATCTGAAGATCCCTTGAAGTTAAAAATTCCCGAGTAAACAAAAAACTGCCAATTGGTAGATGAGGCTTAGGCAGCTACCTCCTAAGTGTAAGGAAGCCTAAGATTCACATCAGTCTCCATTGGCTGTATTAAGCTGGTCTGGTTTTTGTGAATTTTTTTCTCAGCATTGGAGACTGTTTCTGTATTGTAGACAAAGTCTAATGACATAATTCTAAACTCTGGACTGCACTAAAAAAGCAAACTATGTAGAATTGGGTGCTGCATTGTCTAAATCCTCCAGTGGAGTTAAACAGATTGCCCTAAACAGATTGCTCAAGGTCGCATTGTAAATGTCCAGAAGATTAAGGTCTCAGAATAAGGCATTCCTAAGGCCTCCTAAATACCACAATAATTGCTGTTGGACCATGTTCCTCAAAGAAAGATATTTAAGTTCCCATGTGTTTGTAGGACTGTGCGTTAAGAGTAGAACAAAAAGCAAAAATTACTTTGGATGAGTACAGTACATGGAGATGAGCAAAACCTACCAGACTTAACTGTTCCTTCTCACTGTATCTTTTAAGTGATTTCAAATTACAAACAAGACTTTCTGTCATTCTGCCCTCCAAAGTGCACTCGGACCTCCCACTGAAATCAATGAACAGGCTATTCAGTAAAGCATATTGTACTTTAAAAAGCAGATAGATGTTCCACCTTTTCACCTTCTTGTGAAAGCTAAGGAACATGCTCCCACACAGACCCATCAGTTTTGACTTTCCACTGTGTGAGTTATCACTTCACAGACTCATTTAGCCCAATATTGCTCTTAGTTCCTCCAAGTGGGAAACTTCACTGACGTTAACAGAGTTTCTCCAAGCTTATACTGTTCCCACAGTCAAGACATTTTGACTGTTCATTTTTCTGTGACCCTGAGTGTTAAGGATATGGTCTTGTATGCTGCAGTAAAGAAGTAAGTAGATGAGAGGCAAACCATGAAAAGCCATTTGACCTTGGATATGCCCATCATGTCATCCTGGGGAAAGAAAATTCAAGCTTGCCTGCACTGTTTGGAAGTTTTGAGCCATCTCTGCTGAAGCAAAAAATCTCGTATGTAGGCCTTTTCTCACTGATCATAAACAAATAAATGAACTCAAAAAACCCTGCCCAAAACACAAAAGCATTCCAGCACTTTTATAACGGGAGTAAATGTGAAGTATTTCCATTTATTTACCAACTGAAAAAAGATGATATGAGCACCATTTTTGGGTCCATGCTCTTGAGTGAACACTGTGGTTTTCTATGATGTGTAAAAATAGTGTTCATACGTGCAAGACCAAGATTTGACTCTAAAACAGATAATATATTTGCATTTGGGGAAACCATCACACGGGAAAAACATTTATCTTCAAAAAACCAGAATATATGTTATGTTCCAAATGTATGCGCTTGTTTAAAAAGTTAATGTCTTAAGCTTTCTGCCCTCTAGTCATGTATATCTAATCTAATTAATGCTTACCTCAGGCCTTTTCCACTCCTTAGCCTATCCTAAGTTTTTGAATGTGCCTTGCAAAAAACTACTTAGTTTTACAGGTTTGTCACTGTTTCAGCTTTATGTTCCTACAGGTGAACTCAAAATGTCCAGACTTGCTCTCTTCACTTTTATATCAGTTGACCTTTGTCAGTGTGAGTGAAAAGTGAATTCGATGGGCTAGCATTAAGGCAATCCAAAACATTTGGTAGGACCATTTGTCACTAAAGCATAAACTAAGGAAGATTAAGATGCTATTTTACATTTTCCCCCAGCATGGTAGCAGCTGTATGCGTGTCCACCCTGTAGCTGATAGGCTTTTCATCATCTTGCTTCAGCAGTACTAAAGACAGTGCCATGAGGCTCAGAAGGCTAGATACATACCATCATTTCTTGAGACTTAGATTCATGTTAGCTCAGGTCCACGCAGAGTTGTACCTCCTGGTTGCAGTGTGGAGGTACCCTTGAGAGAAGTGTGGTCCTGGGACAATGGGCTGAAATGTGATTCTGAAGAAGCTGCAACTCTGAAGAAGTTACTGAGTCTACCATAGACTTCTTCGCATGAATTTGGATTCTCATTCCCTTCCCATACACAAGGGTCACCCTCCATATGAAGATGGTGACAATACTGACTTTACTAGCTGCTGGTACAGCTAGCTCTGTCAGAACATAGTGACCCTTGTCAGATGTATGTACATCACCTAACCAGTTCTCAGTGGACCCAAGTAATTCTGTAATGTAAGTAATAGCAGCATTAGTAGTAAAATAATTAATTTTTTATTCTAGTGAAGGGCATCTTCTGTGTAATGGATAAATCCTTTAAAAGAATGTTTTCAATGTAAAATGAAATCTGTGAGTCTCCCAGACAATGAAGATGGATCAGAACCAAGTGTTTGTGCCTATTTCAGTTTCATTCTCCTGGGACGTTAGACAAACATAAAAACTCAAAACTGCACACCAGCCAACCCCTGAAAGCATTTCTATTTTGGGTATAAACAAGATTATTGTGAAATATGAAAGCAAAGGTAAAGTGTGGACACTCATGGCCTGGAAAATAAAGAGAGAAAATGGTCAGAAAAGGTGGAATTCACCTGATCTAACTTCAGACATCTTTAAGTGATTCATCCTTTTAGACACCTATTTTGTGATGACGTGTTGCATACTAACAATTCCAATGGTCTGCATAGGTTGACTAGCTCAAATATAGGTATCTACAGTAAAAACATAAGTAGTTATTCAGGGTAAGTGCTGCTATGCCACAAATCCCACTGAAAATAATTTTAAGAACAAACTTTTAGACGTCTGAGGTTAGGTGAGGTAAATGCCTCACATGTCGCTTAAATGAATGCACTAAAGATAAACTGACTATTGCTTTTCTCGGCAAGTTTAGTTCTCAAAAGCATAAAATGTCAATAGAGAGAAAGTAAAGACATCATAGTTCTGTAGCTACTAAGAAAGAAAAGACTCTTTGGTAATTTGAAATTTGTTATATTGACATTTTCCATAGCTTTGGGAAACAAAAGCAAAATATTCAGTAAGCAGGAACAGGCTACTTTGTAGATTCATTTTTGCTTCCACTGAAGAAGGACTTAGTTGCAAGCCAAGCAAAGCAAGCCAAGAGCACTCCACTATTTCCACTTTCTGTAGTCCATCTAGGACTTGCAGAGGAAATAAAAAATGTTTCCTTTCAATCTAAAGAACATAGGCTAAATGTTTTCAGTGTTTTCTGATGTGATCCATCAAAAGAAGACGAGAGGGGAGGGGATGGAAAAGGAGAGGAGTTATTGACTTAAATAGTTTTAACTTTTCTCCTTTTAGGAAGCTTCTTGCCCTAAATGTACATACTAGCTGACTAAAGCAAGGACGACCAAATGGGGCTGATGTCTGTCCCAGGACCAAAGAGAACTGTACATATCCTCTTTGGGATAATCAGGGCCTCATTGCCAAAAGCTTTACTTCGTTGATGTATTTTAGGCAAGGATAGGTCAGTGTGGGAAACTACGTGTTGTGAGCCATGAATTTCAAAACTAATTGAGGCTCAGGACAGATTTTTGACTTCTTAACACAGCTTGATTTGTCAAGAGGTGATCTATACTTTCTGAAATATAAATAGTAAAACATATCAGGATTATTCCCTTTTAACATGCCAGGAGTGGGGAGTGAAGAAGACCCTCGTCAAGAGCTTAGAAGAAAATGATGGGCACAACTTGAACTTTGAGCTAAACATACCAAACATTTGAAATAAGAAAATGTTCACATAAATAAAACTTTTCCCTTTCTTTAACACTCCCCAGACTCAGCCCAGATGCAACATTTGTATAAGTCATAGTTTCCAACTTAGTGTTCTAAGTTATTATCTTTTCTGAGGCTTTAGTTCTGCCATCTGTTTGTGTTTGAGAATGTCAAACCACTAGCAAAATCATTATTAATTTATTAAATTTTGTTCCCCTTTCCATTTGATCAGTAAGAGTCTAAAACCAGAAGTGAAACAGTTGTCACGATGATCACGTGGGTACCTGCAGGTTCCAGGCAGGCATCAGGTGCAGTTTGTCATTTTTGGATTGCACATTTTTTTTAATCTTCTGTCATTTTCTTGTTTTGTTTTAAATACAACAAAAAATAAGTACTTTTCAGTCCATAACCAGACAATCACCCAGAACTTTATATGACTGTCGGTGCTCAGTATAACTACTTCAGTTTTTAATGGCTGAAAATCTGTCCCTCTTTAGTCTCCCGTTTCCTAGTTTGTTTTTCTAACCATCTGTCAGTTCCCTTTGTTTCTTTGCTGAAACTGTTCTTCACTTCTTTAACAGCAATCTGATGTGTGAAACACCTAGCTGGGAAAGTGGCTGTAACAGATTTTCAAACTCCTTGGGAATTTCAAATAACTGCAAAAAATACGTTAGCGAATTGAAAAGCTATATAGATCTGCTTCAAAATGAATAAGGCATTTCACACGGATAACATTCAGTTATTTGGCTTTGAATCCAGCAATATACACCTTTTCAATTGCAATGTTTCTACATGTTTTTTGAGAAAAATCAAATAATTTTTTCAATTAAAAAGCTATTTCAAACAAAATACAAATTAAAAAAAAACCACCCTCTTTACTGTTTGTGAAAAACGAAAAAAATCTCAGGAAGCAGAGAGTTTATATTTCTTCCAAAAAGTTGCTAAATGTTTTTCACCCCCCAGAAGAAAGACCTCAGTAAAATCAAGAGGCCCATGAGAAATCTCAGTGTCTGAATTTGCTATTTAGACCAGACATTTTGTGAATGAAATACTCACCCTGCCAAAGGAAAAAGAATGCAGAATTATCCAATGGGTGTTCCTTGGTCTCCTGATCTGTTCCCTGATTTATTCATTTTTTTTAATCAAGAGGTGTTGTGCATAGGCAGAGAAGGATGCAATAATGTCTTGGCTGAAAGTTAAAGTAGTGCATGAGTCTACTGGTGAGACAGTAGTGTCTGGTTACAGCAAGACTAGACGATGCTAAGAGAAAAGGAAAAGAACAAATGTAGAGGGGTCCAGAGGTAGAAAAGACACAAGTTGAAAGGGGTTGACGGAAAGTCAAGGGTATTCCTTTCTTTCCACAGGTACCCTGGGATCAGCACACCAGTTTTCCCAGTCTTTACCTTGGATTCACTATCAACAGCCAATCACTAGCTTTGACTCACCAGGGTGCTTATTTTTCATTGCTGTTGGGAGGACATTAATTGCAATATTCTCCTGACTTAGATATAGTGCTGTTGAACAGGAACAATAGTAAGGAAGAGAAGGGAAGCCCACAGGCAACACTGTCCTTACAACGATTCTTTTCCATCACCAAGCACTTTGGCGTTCTTACATCCCTAAAAATTAAAACCTACAAATTCAATCATTTCCCCTAGATAGACAGATAAATCCTTGCCTGCAAGATTCGTGTGCCAGGGGGTGTTCCTTAATGCCATATAAATACTTAGCCACAGGCCTGCCTGCATAATTATGCCTAAACTCTGCCCTGAAGGAAATCATCTCTGGCTCTGATGAACCACTGGAAAGAGCAAATTGCATGCTTAGATTAAATATATGTTGCAGATCTTTTGTCTAAGGTTTGGAATTACCTTCTCCAAAAGGTAAGGTTTGGGTCTATTTTAGTTTTATTCAAAGTGAAAAATATTTGCCATAGATGCTGGCTACACCAGATGAACCTTTGGTATAAACAAGATTAGATTTCTAGCATAGGTATTTCTAAGTCATTTTCAAAAAATTTGAGCCTACTCACATATACCTTAGGCTTGATAATGAATTATCATTTGCAGTATGCCAGCAAGGACCTTGGGATATTTTTCACCCTCTTCTAATGCACTGCAAAAACACGAGGCAGACATTTGCTGCACAAAAGATTTTCTGGGCAGGGGTATTGGTAGACCATCAATCCCTCTCATCTTCAAAGTTACTTTCAATGTATTTTGATTTTCTTTTAGGAAAGTGTGCAACTGCATTCCAACTAAACATGAGAGAATAAATTGTATATGACTTTTGCCTTTTATTCTTAGAGAAAGAATTCTCTCCTATGGGATGCCCATATAGGATACAATTTAGTCATTAAAGACCTAAACTTATATTTCCCCTTCTCCATACATTTGATACAAACGCTTAAAAATTCTCATCTCTTATATTTTTTGCCCAGATGAAAATTCTCCACACTTTTGTCCATGTAAACACAGAATTAGTCTCCTGCAAGTTTAGGTGGTGGCAGTTCCTGAACACAGTCATATTTTGCAGATAACAGGATTAGCTTGGATGTGGGTAATAAGTTGGTGAATCTCCCCCTGGCCATTTCTCAACACTGTGAGAGCACTAATCCTTTATGCTTTGATGTCTTCTAGTTTTCCATCAGGTGCAGCTCGGCACTTTTGTCCTGGGGCAGTCAGCGCTCTTATAAGATCTCATAGTGTCCTCATTAGCTGCGCCTATTTACCCAGCCAGCCTGTTGAACCCAATTTATAGTTTATGTGATTAATTCCCAAAGTACAGTAAACCCTAGCTTTAAGGCTCTCTATTATATGACTGCATCTCATATAAGGGCAAACACTAGCTACTGCTCTTTTGTTATATGGCTTCACTATATATAAAACTGTAATAATTTTGCTCTCAACTACACATTAAACATCATTATATATACCTCCTTTCAGACATACAGCCTATAAAAGTGTTGCACATTGGATCATAAAGAAACATGCATGCACAAGAGTCATTTCTCAGCTCTTTTCTATTTTTACTTTTAAAATAGATGTCTTTAACATTTTGTATTACAATTATTGATATTGTTGAGTAAGTCGAACAAGGCACATAATTTATAACTGTTTATCCATGGAATTGCAGGTTACAAAGGCTTAGCAGTCAAAGTAGCAGCCTATAACCACTGGCACATTTTTTTTTTTTTTTAAACATGCAGGTTTTGTAGATAAAAGACTTACGTTGTGAATTTTTATGCAGTCATTTAAGTCAACTGATGACATCTGTCAGCTCTGCTGTGTTTCCTCCTATTGGGGTATGAATTATGGGAGTTGGACCTCTGGTAATTTGCATGCAAAAGAACGTTGTATCGTTTTTTTTAGTGGATGAACATTTTCAGCTATTTCTCCTCAAGGGTTCATTGTGAGAGGCATCCTGCAGGTCTTTCTTTTACATTTTCCATCCTTCTAGTTTCAAAAATAACACAGCTCCTTGGAATTACTCTGGATGATCCCTATCATAGCAGCTAAAAACAAAATCAGAAAATCAGAGTATTTTGAGCTAGATGCTGAAAATACTGAATAGATAGCAGAAAAGTTTTGTTGTAAGGGGATCATTCTGTGTAAGCACAGGTGACCAAAGGTGGTTGTTTAAAAATAAAAGACCCAACTTTCCAGATGATAACAGGCTATGTTAGAATCACATAGGACATCTGCAAAAAAAAAAGATACTACAAATCACAAATAGCCAAATTGTTTTTGTTGAAAAATGGCAAACATATATGTCTGGCCACCGAAAACATCATTCTGATTTTAAATGAGGTTAGATCTATATTATTTTCAGTATTATTTCCTGTATGACAACCGGTGTGAAATTCCAGGTAAAATACTCCACTGAAAACCTTAGGGAAGGTAGTCTGCAGCTCTGTGAGCTTCCCTTAAGCTACATCATCAGTAAGCCTTGAACTTGACCTGGAGTGACAAACACCCTGGAAGAGCAAGAGAATTATTTAAACTTTATACCTTTTTGTCCTTTAGGATTTCTAATTAGGCCATTGATAACTATTTTACAAAGATCTGGGCTGGGACGGCCAACATGTATACCCTCACACACATTTGCATGTATAGTCTGATATCTAATATGCAAGTACACATATAGCAGTTGTTTCAGTGCACCTGAGCCTATTTTTTGGAGATACTGAATAATTGCTATTCAGGAATTGTGAACACCAGCAGTTCTGAAGTTCAAAAGCTGGCCTATCATTGCTTTACACAGTAAGCGTGTTTCCCTTCTTCCTCTAATGTTGGATTTCACATTGTCTACTCTGAAGGATACACCATGTCTTTGAATATATTCAGCAAAATTAATAAGTCCAATAAAAGAAGCAGATAACCTTATCAGCATTTCCTTCTGTTGGATCCTAGACTGAAAGAAATGAGCATTTGTATGAGCTTTTATACAACTTCATTTCTTCAAGAATATTGCTGAATATATATTGGGAAATGAAAAAAAGATATTGCATATATTACAGCAAATTTTTGATTTGTTTTCAAAATGCATGGCCATGGAAACTTTGTAATATTTACCCATTCTGGTTATGAGCAGCCCTCTGACTCTCAAAACTCTGTAAACAAATGACCACAAGCAGGCTGCAGTAACTTAATGATCTATGAAGAGGTTGCAGCATTTGTCTAAGTATCACAGCTGAAATTTTCAAAAATAGATGACAAATGTAATGTTGTAAATACTTGCTTAGGCACCATAAGAAGGGATTTATTATTTTCCAGTAAGCAAATGTCCTCTTGATCTTGGTGACATAAAAAAGTTCCCAGCCCTGTGGAAAAGGTGTCGCAGGAGTTGCAAAGATGTGTGGTATTGAAATAAAATACTTTGCAGTCTTGGCACTGAAGGTGCTGTGAGTAGAAAATTCAGTGGGAATGGTAAGAAATATTATTGATGCAATAATAATGAAAGAAAAAGAGTGATTTGCATTTGTATAGTGGTTTTCAGACAGTGATCAGGTGCCAATGCCACTACCAAAGCAAAACAGAGGTAGAAGCATTATTCAAGAACACACAGTGAATTATTGTGAAACCAGGAATAAAAAACAATCCTCCTGCCTGTGAGCCCCATCCTATTGCAGCTTGCGCTGATAGATTTGAGAGAATAAATTACCTACTAAAAGCTATTTCTTTGCAAGGAAAATCTTCAGGATATTCTGATCATCTGTGTGTTCAAAGATAACTTGCACTTGGAAAATCAAATTTGGTCTTTAAAAGATCAATTCTGAATATTTCGGATACCAATATAGATATGGGATCTCATGGTCTTTTTGAACTATGGCATGTAAGCTGTGCTCATTTCCAATGATTATTAAAAACCTACCTAGACTGTGGTCAAGTTTACCCAAGAAGGCTGTACTAACAGTGTAACCGGTATTCATTAGCTGGAGGTGATTAAAATGGTCTTTTTTTTTTCTTCAAAAGCAAAGACAGATCTTTCCCTTTTGAATTCATGTGACTATTCCTATAAAAATTTACAGCCTAACTTTCAATATACTGGTTTTCAATATACTGGTATTCCACTGTGACCAGTGTATTTGCTGTGATACTAATCTCTGACCCTCTCTCCATTTATTATGTAGTTTTAATGTTGTATTTCGGTTCAAAGCTCTGCTCCAGTGTCAGGCAAGGGACTCCTTTTGAGTACAATCTGATAAATTCTGTATTCTGATCCACATCTTAAGGCACAATTGAAAACCATCCCGTTGGTGCTCGGACAATTTTTCTGTGTTTGCAACAGTGGAGGAAATGGAATCTGCTCTGCCCTGATTCTTTTTATGTAATCCAAACACCTTCACTATAATTAGAAGCTAGGGTAGCTATAAAGTAGTCCTTCCATTTCTTCTTCCTCATCCCTCCTCCTTTCATAGCACATTTTTCACTCTACTTAAACCAACATTGTGCTTGTTTCCTGGGCTGTGTCTTAGGCTAGTGGTGGTATATCAAGTCTTCACCAATGCCTTCACTAAAGACCAAAAGCCTTCTTCCGTCCATGCTTATTAGTTCTGAGACATCTTTGGAGACCCCATCTGAATAAATTTACCCCTGCTGACAAGTTTCAAAAACCTCAGTTGGTCCAGAGTAGTCTCCTTTGCAAATTGTTCCTAATCTATTGGCTTTGGTAGATGGGCAAAGCAATTCTCTCCACTTATGGCCTGCATTTTCTTTCCAGACAATAAAAGGGGATGCCTCTTCCTTTCCTCCACATTCTTTCTATTTGATATGTGAAAATTCATATATATACATATATAACACACACACACACACACACACACACACACAAACAAAACACATATGATTTGCTACGACACATTAGGGCCAGATACTATCAGCTTAATTTGCTCAGGGAATGTTCACAATGTCCACTGTCTAAAGCAGTTGTACTCTATGTATTCTCTACACTGAGATTTCATGTCTCGACTTCTTTTACTGCTGATGGAAAGAGGTAGGCACTTCCACAGGAAGATATCTAATTTTGAAGTCTCAGTAGACTACAAATACCCACCACCAAATAGAATCCTGCTCCTCAGGAAGCCCCTTTCATTGATTCCAGTGTGGTTACTTTTAAGTTAAGAGCTCAAAATAGGAAAGGGTGACAGAATTCGGACAAGGTATCAAGAATATCCAATAATTTCTCAAAGTAATTCATAGAAGTATTTCTTATGTTTAGCTGTCTACTTCCCCAGGGCAGGTGCATTGTCAGTATTCCAGTTTAAAGTTTCCTCCTTGCAGCACAGACAGAACACAGAGACACAGGATGATAAAAAGGAGGAAGCTTTGCACAGCTCACACATGGGTGATGTAGTCAGCCCGAGCTTATCCCAGTAAAATTCCACACTTCCTCATCATGGACATAGATACGGACTACTAAAACGGAGTATACCAATAGAAGCTGACACAGAAACAGAAATGGGAGACTATAAAATTGTTTTAGTGCCCTAAATCTGAGATGGCTCTGAGAGGAGAGTGGAAATGAGTCACACGGCTGTTGTTAAGAAAGTGGTAGCTCCACTTCCTCTAGACCCAATATCAGCACATACAGCTGCAGCCATTTTTCAGCCATCCTCCATGATACCCAAAGGAATGAGTTTTATTCCTGGGGTGGGGCTGATGGTAAATCTAACTTATCCACTGTGGATAGTCCCTATAAATGATTTTCACAGTTTCATTTTGACTGATAATACACAGAGAAGCAGGCAATTTCTGTTTAAATTTCTATTTAGATTTCTATTAAAATTATCTGTTTTAAGTGAAATTAAAGAATCACTGTCCACGTATCTTGCAGAAGTACAGAATCACTGAGGTTGGAAGGGACCTCTGGAGGTCATCTAGTCCAACCCCCTGCTCCGAGTAGAGTCAAGCAGAGCAGGTTGCTCTGGGCCATGTCCGGTCAGGTTTTGAATAGCTCCAAGGATGGAGACTCCACAGCCTCTCCGGGTAACCCGTTCCAGTGTTTGATCACTCTCATGGTGAAACAGTTTTTCTTGTGTATAAATGGAATTTTCTGTATTTCAATTTGTGCCCATTGCCTCTTGTCCATTCACTGGGCACCGCTGAGAAGAGTCTGGCTCTGTCTTCTTTACTTCCCCTCCCAGTTAGATATTTATACCCGTCAATACAATCCCCCCAAGCCATACGATCCTTCTCCAAGCTAAACAATCCCAGCTCTTTTAGCCTCTCTTCATGTGACAGATGCTCCAGTCCCTTAATCATTTTTGTGGCCTTCACCAGACTTGCTCCAGTAGGTCCATGTCTCTCTTGTACTGGGGAGCCCAGTGCTGGACCCAACACTCCAGATGGGTCTCACCAGTGCTGAGTGGAGGGGAAATATTACCTCCTTTGGCCTGCTGGCAATGCTATTCCTAATGCAACCCAGGATGCTGTTGGCCGCCTTTGTTGCAGGGGTGAATTGCTGGCTTGTGGTCAACTTCAGGAATCTTCCCTGATCACCATGAACTTTCAAAGATTATTGAGAGTGGCATCACAATGACATTGGTCAGCTGCTTCAGCACTCGTGATTGCATCCCATGGCCTTGCATATATCCAGTTTGTTTAAGTGTTCCCCTAACCTGATCAACCTCCACTGAGGGTATGTCTTCCTTGCTCTGGACTTTCCCTCCAGTTTCAGGGGCCTGGGACTCCTGAAGGCAAATCTTACCAGTAAAGACCAAGGTGAAGAAGGCTTTCAGTATCTCAGCCTTCTCCACATCCTTGTCACCATGCCTCCTGCCCCATTTAGCAGCAGGCCTACATTTTCTCTAGGCTTTCTTTTGCAGCTGATATATCTATAGAAACCTTTCTTGCTGCCCTTCACGTCCATCTCCAGATTCAGCTCCAGGTTGGCTTTGGCTTTCCTAACCCTGTCCCTGCTTACTTGGACAATGTCTATATTCCTCCTGGGTCACAGAATCACAGAAAAAAAACTTGCATTAACTTGCATGAGATTTGAATCAGGCTGCTGATACTTATTCATTTAGCACAGCTTTATCAGAGGTTCTGTTATGCTCCTAAGTTACAGAATCACAGAATCGCTGAGGTTGGAAGGTCACTGTACCCATAAATATGAACTGATGATAACTATCAATTTTACCCTTCTACTTCACTTATTTTCATAATTTTTTGATTATTTCAGGTCTATGTATATGAAACATTGTTTTTATCATGATTTGGTTTAGTCAGATGCTGACATAATAAGCAGCCCTGGGCAAGAACTGGATATCCTGCTTTGCACAGTTCTTTTTGCCTCTTCCAAAAAGGATTTTTCCAATAAATTAAATTGCAAGAAATAATGTTACAAGGGCATCAACAAAAGCTGCAACAGAAAAATTTTCATATTTTTTTCTTAAACTTAACATTTTTTTATAACATTTTTTGCTTTTTAGAAAGCAAACTCAAATAAGGAGATGGAAATATTCCATTCTGGGAGACTAGGAAAGAAAAGTCATTAAAATTGGCAGTTTTCAAAAATACGTCAATTTTTGATGCTAACATTGTCCATTTAAATATATATATACACACATGCATTTTATACATACATATATGTACATGTGTTTGATCAGCTTCCAATGAGAGGTAAGAGTGACTTAACGAAAGATACAAGACTATATTTAATGTCTTCCAAACCTAATTTAAGGCTGTGAGCAGCAGACGTTTCTTCATGTCCCTAATAAGCTCTCTTTTTCAAAAACATTTCAATCCCTTTGAAGAAGATTTACAGTACAATATAAAAGCACATTGCAATAATTTATGTTTTTGCATATAGATATATAGGTATTAAGCATTGGTATGCTAGCAATTATTGGTATAAATATAGATATAGGCATATGTATAGTCTTTTATTATTAAAAAGAATGATTTTTGCAAACTACTAAAGCATTTTCCTCTAACCTAATTCCTGAAATGCTGTAAAATGTAATAGACAAGGTCTGTGCCTGTAGGGAGAATTTCTTTTCATCCCAACTTTCCATGTCTTCCTAGGGCATGTCGTCTTCCACCTCAGAAACTTTCCTTGACTCTTCCAGTTTTCTTCTCCTCATTTGTGTTTAATTCACTTCTCATCTGCACTACATCCCTATGGCACTTCTTCTGCCTCCACCTCAGAGGTTCACAAGTCATAGTCTTTAAGTAACCACTTTTCTAAGCCATTCCCATGCAACTGACATGTCCTGCTTGGGGGAATATTTCTTCTTTGCATGTTTTTTATCAACCCACAGTTTCAATGATTTTGCCACTTTACAGGCTTTTGCCAAGCGCTCTGTCTTTTCAGGTTCTGTTACTCACACTGTTTGTCGGACTGGCTCAAAATAAAGAAAGGATTTTTCGGGGCCATCTCAGATTCTAATTACTGGTGCCAAGAAAGACCACTTCCGTGTTCTTCTCAGTGTGAATTTATTCTTGTCTTTCATGACTGAATCAGAAACAAATGTGTACCTTTTGACATTCATGTTTATGGAATTCTATTGATTTCAGTTTAACAGTGCCATGAACTATCTTCCATGTAAGAGTACCAGAATGTACCCTTGATTTCTTAAAATAAATGGAAGGGGAAATAAACTCTGAAATATACTGTGCTTTAAGGACACATTCATATATGCAGCTAAAGAGCTAACTGCTAAAACATTTGCTCATTTTCTGTAACTGGAGCTTATGCTGAAAATTCCGCACTGAAGTTAAAATCAGATTGATTAAAGAGAACAATTGGAAAGGATATAAAGCTGAAAAGCACTTTTGGCCTTTCTTTTCGGTAGATATGACTCACTGGCAAGGTGTGAGCTGAGATATAGTGCAGAGCCCCAGCGAATGGCCCTTCTCATCCTCTACGGTACCAGCTCAAGCGACCCCGCACCACACTTCTCGACCCCAGAGCACGGAGAGCATTGATATGAGCTCTGAAGACAGTCAGGTCCAGCCAAGTTTGTTATTTCCCTTTCAGTGCCTTAACTGCTACAGCCAATAGCATAGCGAGCATCAGCAACAGCAGCATGGGCCTGGAGAAGTAAATACAAGGAATCCAGAAAGGTATTAGGAAAATGAAAGGAGCTGGCACTCTATACGCCATTTTTTTCTACAAGGGTCTTGGCTACAAAAACACTGGGGATCTAATCTAGTTCCTGCCTTCCAGTCAATATTTCCTTCTGTTCTGTTTCCTAGTTCTTTGCTGAACCCAGTTTGGAAGGGTCTGAGCATTCAGGCTTGCAGCATTTGTGTCTGCAACATTATCATACCTTGATAGGTCACATCAGTATGAAAATGTTCCTGTTTTTAGCTTACTGTTGTTAGTCATCTTGTGGAATGTATACATCATTCTTTGCACTTACTGTCTAAAATACTGAATAGACTGTTTTTTTTTTTTTGGAAATATTTCAGTTAATTTAAGTAAAAAAAGAGATCTTTTGCCTTTCATTCATGCCTATGGAAGACACAGATCAAGCTGATCTAAAGCACTCACAACCTCAGATATCTGTGAACTGGTGTCTGAAGAACCTAATCTCAGGAATCTAGTTCAGTCTCCTTAGATTCCTTGTATAGACCATTCCCGAGGAAAAAGCATTTTAGCGGGCGACTGAAAGCAGGAGACTAACTTAGATGCCCTGAATTGCCTTTTGTCCTGTGATTGTAGGTATATTAGTAAACTCAGTAGGTCCAAGGAGTGGAACTTGGTATGGCCTTGTGATTGTCCATACTGGGGATCTGCTAGCCCACCCTCTGAAATGGCTAACCAGGTTAACTAATACTTTCCCATGTAACCCACAGTCAGGGTTCAGTAGGATAGTATATGCTAGCGACCACTGCCAATAGGCTGTTGGGATCCAGCCACCCTGTTTTGAAGGATAAGAAGGTACAGAAGGGTTTATCAGCTGAAGAGGAGGGACCCCTGTGTGATTAAGTTCCTACCTTAAGTACCTGAGATCCTTGAAATTATGTGGGATGCCTTCAGAATAGTATTTGGAGACAGAATACCAGTAATTTAATAACTAAAAGGAAAGACAAATCACTTTTCCCAACCTTTTCCCTAACCCCTAAAATGCCATTTTAGCACTACTATGCAGTATTCCATTGCTTTAGAAGTCAAGATCTATGTAAGCAGAGCATCTTTTTTGTCTTTCTGAGCTTCATACACTCATGCTCCCTAACCCACTGCTGAGAAAATAAAAAGGACACATTCAAAAATTCTCAAAGTCTTTTTCATTTATTTATTGTCAATTATGCCCCACAAAACAGGTCCACCTAAGGTCCTTTTTGTGTATGGATCTCAGTATCTCTTCCATTACATGTCAGGGAGAGGCATTTAACAAACGGTCCAACGTCCACTCAAGCCTCTTCGGCCAATCTACTAGCTAGTGTGGGCAAGGTTTCTCTAACCAACAACACACAAGGGAATTAGTTGATATCTACTTTGGCTGCTTTTGACTCCTCAAACTAATCATTTACAATTGGGTCAAATAAAGGTGAGGACCAAAATTCATTTTTCTGCATCTGCAGCAAAATGTCCTTTTTTGCACATTGAGATGTAATTGTGCATTATTTAAATACATCTATCTTTGTAGACCATAGACTAGGAAGACCATGACACTACAGTGGTTTTCCATCCTACTCAGGAGAAAGAAAAAGGGAAAGTCAGAATTCAGCTGATGTCTTGATAAAGTTGTCTTTGACACTCTGCCCCTTAGAGACCATGACCTTCAGTCATCGAATATGAGCAATGGGTGGTGAAGTAATCATCAGCTGATGTTTATGCAGTCCTTTGAAGATGAGAAATGTTTCTCCACGCTTCTTCTTTTTCTTTTTTCTTTCCCCACTTCTGGCAGGCATGTCAATGGGACATTTTTAACCCAAAGCACTATTTTAGCCTTTTATTTTACAGAGATAAATTAGACATTTTATTCCATTCTCTAAAAAGTCATAATTAAAAGAATAGAAAAGTCTGATTTGATTCCTAATATGCAGTGAAAGCTTAAGCTGGCTAATAATTGCTAATATACTACTTAAAGCTTCCTCTGACTCGCAGCCAACTGCAAAAGGCAAGTCAAAACAGCCTTGGATAAATAATTAAAGCATTTAAGGATATTAGGCTTATATTTTGATCCTAATCTTTAGCTGGTATAAATCTGCACAGCTCAATAGAATGAGTAGTTATGGCAACTGAAGACTGGGTCATATTTTCAAAACATCCAGTCATAAATCAGTAGAATTTGTCTTCATCAGTATTTCTAAATCCAGTTATTTATTTCCCACTGACTGATAATTTATAAAATATTTGTTGAATTGAAATATACATAGATTATTATCCTCTGTTCTCTGTCGCTGCTGAAGAGGTGAATTCAGGTAGAATAGATGTGTTGCAGTTTGCAAGTTGGATCCATCTCCTGTAGCTTTAGCTGCCTGCTGGACTGACATATACATCTGAGCTAGTCGCCCTGGGCTCCTTTTAGATTCAGCAGTGAGGAAAAGATGCTTCTAAGGTTCAATTCACCTTTTCTCTGGTAAACATCTAAAATATTTCTGATGATCTGAGATGTAGAAGTATCTGTTTCTGCCTACTGACTATAAAAGGAGGCAATATGGCTAATTCACATGTTCTCATCTACATTATTGTCTCTAAATTTAGGTGAGATGAATCTTTAGCCACCAAACTAGCTTGTCAGTTAAATGCTCTTTGGTTTACCCAAGGCCTCTGCACAAGGAAGTACTCACAACTTAGCAGAAGAGAGACAAACCTGGTGCAACAACCTTCTGCAGAATGGTAAGTTCCTCTCTAAAACCAACTATCTAACAGGCACGTTGCACCTATCACCTCCTTTGCTTTCCTTCTTCCAACAATCTATTCTTCAGTTCAGCCAGAACCCACATATTTTTCCCAACATTTTTCAGGTACCCTGAAGACCAGTGAGGATTTCCTGAAACCTGCTACAGTGTGGGAATCTGCAGGGGCAGTGGTCAGGTGAGTATGGTGTGGACCGGACTAGGGCAATTTACAGCATCATTCCACTACTCTATAGCCATTTTCCTTATCTATAGGAATAAGAACACTCTGCTAAGGGCCAGAAAATGGCCAAGACTCTCTGTTTTTTCTTTCTCAGAGCCCTAGAAAGCTAGACTGGCTACTATTCTTGCTGCCAGGGGAAGAGACAGATTAGATGAAATAAATGCTGCTTGTGGAAGTGACCATCTTATGAGTCACCGCAGCTTCTGTAGAAGCAGGATCAAAAAACTCAGATCTCCAGGGCTTTTCATCTCATCTGCACCCTTCCTGTGATTCCCTAAAAACCCTATTCTTTGTAGTGGCAACATTCGATTTTGCCTACGCTCCTCTGAGCATTTGAGTTACATGGGCTTAGACAGCCTTTAGGTGACTGTATCAGCTGCCAAGTAGAGCTGGTTTTGCTTTAGGGGCCCACATACTCCCATTGCTTGAATTGTGAGCTAGAAGAGGAATTCAGAGCAAAAGTAAAATGAGGTATGGCTGTTATATTACTGGAAAGTTGAGATGCCTTCAGATGGTGGATTGCTGGGGCCAGGGAACTGTTCGTTTTTGGTAATAAGCATTCTTCATTCAACACTCAATACATCTGTTAAGTAAGAGACACAAAAATAAAGGAGTTCGAGTAGGAGGTCAATTTAGTTTGGTCAATAAAACTGCAGGTTTAACCAGAATACAGTAAATCTTTTTGTGCTAGTTATGGAGATCACAACTGTAACATTTAGGAATTATGGCAAATCCACTTTATCACACAAACATGTTAATCCTCCCATACACCTCAATTCCACTGTCCACCTAAGCAAACGTAAACGTGAACACAGGAGTTGCAACATTTCTGAATAGTTATTGTCCCAAGTGATTAGATCCAATAAAGCAACTGGGAACATTATACTCATGACTTTGGAGAGAATCACCCATATGCACCATCAGTAAAGATCCTCACAGAAATTTCAGAGGCATTTCATTTCAATCTTTGCAAAGTATTTCCTGTAGAAAGTGTAAGTATAGGGGATCCTGTAATGTTCAGAATTATATTTTCTGAAATCTCTATTTTGTGAAAATCTCTCAAACATGGTGTTCTTTTCCTCAGGCTTCAGTGTCTGCAACTTTATTACATATGTAGAAGGAGTCATATGAAAGGCATCAGGAATCAGCTCTATACACAGATCCCTAGAGCTCTGTATCTAACTAGAGACATCTACATGAATACCAGCCATCTAAGTTTCCATTATAGTCAACAGAGGTCTCATCCATACACAAGTCAAAGGACCCCAGAATGTGATCCAGCTTACTCTTAAGTAAACACTTCCATTTGGTGAACTGAATCTATATTTCCAGACTCTAGCAATTGTACTGGTTAGGTTTCTACTGAGTATTGTGAGAGCTTGGTCTCTTGTAGACACCTACACATAGATAGGTTGCAGTTGTCTAAACAAAGGCATCTACTACCATTTCAGATATGTCATCTGCACAGATATAGCAGACATGATATAGGACCCAAGGAGACCTTGTGATCTTCTGGACTAGCAGCTGGAGGACAGGCAGAATATCCTAGGATGTCTCAGATATCACTAAACACCTATGTTTAAGCATCTGAATCATAGCTCTTTATTTAGGGGTTTTCAATCTGTAGCGGAGTTCCACTCTTACCATTTTCACTTTAGCCATCTGGAGTAGAGTGGCCAGAATGGCTCCCATCTATAAAGAAGAGATAGAAAGAAGCAGGACAAAGGAGTCTTGAGAAAAGACTGAAGAAGATATAATGATAGTCTTCAAATGCTTAAAAGTCAGATATAAAAAAGGAAAGCTGTTCTGCATATTTAATGAGTTTGGGAGAAATAATCATGATCTTTAACTGCAACTGGGAGATCTTTCTAATGGTATGGACCATGAAAAAATGGAGTAGGCCAACTTGAAAGGTTGTATTGCATCCATGACTGGAAGTTTTGGTGAACAGGTAGGGGACATGGACTAGGTGTCCTCTTGAGGTCTCTTCCACCCTCCCTTCTAACAATTTTAGGCCTATATTTTTCTATGCTAGGGAATTGGAAAACAGTCCCTGTGAGTAGAAATGGACCTACTCCCACTACATAGGCCTCCTGACACCACCAAATGAATATTAAATGAGGAGCTAAATAGTCCTCAGTCCTTTAATAGGGCTTTGATGCCAAAGGGCCCAACATGTTTCCCATAATGAGGCAAGGAGGAGAGAAGAGGGAAATTCCTCCATTCTTTATATTTCCATAGTATTTTGTAATTAATTTGATGCTTTTACAGAAAATTAATTGGTTTTTGATAATGAAATAGAAAGGACTAGCCAGACACTGGCAAATTAAAAAAAATATATATATGACTGCCTAATAGGCCCCCATGTCAGACAGATAATGCTGACTCCCTCAGGTGCCTAAGGAAAAAATAGCCCAAGAAGAGACACTCTGAAAGTACTTGGCAATTTAAGGGTTAATCCGCCTTCCTTCCTCACTCCCTTACTCCCTCACAACTAAAGCTAAGCAGATTAATTAAAACTTAAAAGGATTCTGATTTAGTTATGAGTAAGAAAGTGAAGTGCTGCAGCCTCACGCCTATAATTCACCATTGCAGAATGACATTCGGACAGGCCTGAGCTATAATTAGCTTATGATATAGTAGGTTCCCTGCAATTCTTCATAAAGCCATGGCCTCTCTTTTAGGTTTTTTCCTACTTCCCCTCCTCTTCCCTCTCATCCCTCCCCAAGATGAAGGCATTTAAAAGTGGTAAACATTAATTTATATGAAGATGACAGCTGTGGGTCAAACAGGAGTCTGATGGATCAGCTCTGTATACTCAACAGGTATCTGCTCTACTTCATTTGTCATCCCCTGGTGAAACAGAAAGCCATTCTATAATACTTCTGCTTAATATTTCATATTTTCCAATATATTATCTGTGAAAAAGCAGATAATATAGGAAGGAAAAAAAAAAAGAGAGATCCAGAGTTAAAAGTATCTTCCCCCCACACACACTTCAGACTACACTGAATATTCATGGAGTAAGTTATTTATTTGCCACACATAACTTAAATTCCCACATTTTTTACTGTAGGGAATCGTTTAAAAATTTCTGTCATCATACCTTTCAGCCATCAAGATCATAAGCCATAGGTACAATTTGTTCTCTGTGGAGTTCTGACATAAAATCTATACTGTTAGTTGAATTTCCTTAAAAATATGAGAATGAAAATTTTTATGTGCATGATATATGTGTTAGCTCTTTGCATAGAGGCAGTTTTCACTATCTGAAGCTAATCCTGCTGTCTGGATTTTGGTAGCAAGCTCCAGTAGGATATTTCAAACAGGATAGACCTGTAATGACATCCAAAATAGTAGCTGGACAGATCAGTCCCTATGTGGACTGGAACACAGTGCACTGTCAGCTTTAGAAGGTATAAGTTTGTTTGCCAGACTTTGTTGAAAATAATCACCTGGAAACCTTAAAAAAATGGAGGTAGTGCTACTCCACATCTTATAGCTTAGTGGCTAAAGTATTCACCAAGGCTTTGGAGAATGCAGATTTATTTCTCCCTTTGTCTGAAGGATGCAAGCTCACATCTCCCACCTTTCTGGAGTCTCTCTTAAATATCAGCTTGCAAATATTTCTGAGGAGGAGAGGTAAAGGTGGCAGATACGTTTTGAGACTGTTCTTCGCATAGAAAATAAATCAGCACTCACTAAGCCAAAGAAAGGACAGCAAATGAGCATAACTCTAGGCCAGTGTTTAGGCATTAAGGGGAGCTTCAGATCTTGTTCCAAGGACTGTTATATATTTTTATAATTTATTTTATAATTTTAGTTATTCATTTATACTATTTGATAATATATATTAAAACATTTATTGGTTGATTTTACTCGACATACTTTTAAAGAAACTGGAAACCACTGCACTAGATTCGGTGCTCATTCCAATGCCTGTGTGGTACTTTGAGTTTTGAGTTTTTTCATAGTATACCTGTTGGATTGAGTATCTCAAAAGCCATGTAGAGGAGCATCTACTTTCCGAACACTATCTGGTCCAGCTGTAAGGGAGTCTTCTGAAATGTGATGTGTTTTAATGTATTTTAAGGGCTTCAGGAATTTGGAAGTGAAAAACAGGGATGGAGATTAGGTCTCTCCGAGACTAATTCACACTTCATTGTGTGCAACCACAGAGAAGATCGTGATCACAGATGGAAATGAACACTTGCATGCTGCATAGGTATGCTCCACCTTAGGGTCTAATGATCTGGAGATGGGATATGGAACTTAGATCCATTGGCAATGGGATCCCCTTGAAACTTAAAATGACCCTTGTGTCTGTCTTTAAACCTTCTAGAAGTTTGGGGTAGGCTTGCAGAAGTAGCAAATGGTAGAAGCAAAACCCAGGAATTTCAGCGAAAGTCAAATGAGGTAAACCCCAGTTCTTTTAAGATGACACCTAATCTTCCAAAAGTCCTGAGTCAGATCTAGCTGTCCCCTGCAGATGTTCTGGATACCTTTGGCATCTCAAATTGCACTTGGTGTCTACACGAGGCAAGGAAACTGAGTCTCAAGTGCTTGTCGGTGACCAAAATACCTTTGTAAATCAACATAGGCTGCGTAATTCCAATGTGATGTGATGGGGTGAACCAGCAAATTCTCTCACAGATGTTTGAAGGATTCAGCGATTTCAGCTCGTGCCATGATTTTGATATTCAATGGAAAAGCAAAAGTTTTCACACATGAAGAACATTTTAGGATGAATCAGGAGACAATAAAAGAAAAGAAATTATAGATATGGCTTCTGGAGAGATGACAATGCATTTGTCAATGCTAACAACCGGCCTTAGCCTCCCTGTTTCCTAACAATCTACAAGCAGACTTTTTTTGAAATTGAAAAGCCCATTCAGAGGAAAAAACACAGCCTCTTACCCAATGTTTTTCATTTACAGATCTTGAAGGGTGTAGGCATTGCACATTGCTAACAGAGACTTTAGAGAAGCTGGGTGTTTTGTCCAAGCAATCTGGGCAAATATAATATTTCTGCCCATGTATCCAGGGTCTGATCCCACTTCCAGGATTCCCATTTGCCCCTTAGGTGTGTGTGTAAATATGCATTTTCAGTAAACACAGATATTTCAAATATTATGCCTGGGATTATGTGAACATTGGTTGTAGGATATCAAAGAGGTATATACTTAGTATATGTATTACTGCATGTCTACAGATCAGTTTCATAGGTCTTTCTGCTTATTTGCTTTACACTGTTTCCTGCTTCAGCTGGCTGGATCCTTCCAAATTCCTTTTTATCAACTGTTTATAAACAGTTTTTATATTTATTTTTATATATTTATTTTTATATATATTTTATATATATTTAGTATTTATTTTCCTTATTTATACTCATGCAGTGTACATCACTGGCATATTCTTATCAGAAAAGCTTCAGCACTTGCTATTTAGATCTCTAAATAACAACAGCAAAAAAGAAAAACAATCAAAAAATCTTGTGCATATGTTCAGCTTTAATGGTAGCATTTCTGCAAATTGCAATGGAACCATTATGACATTTAAAGTTAACTCTGTGCATAACATTTGGGAAAGTGCCTGTGTTTTTGTTCTACTATAAAAATTGTGATCACTTTTTGAGTCACTCTAGTTTTCTTCAGTTGTTTCCAGTGCTCTGAGCTTTGTCAGGGAATGGCCCAGGGGTCAAGGCGGTGCCTTTTGCTAATATTGTGAATGCGACTCGGATCTGACTGATTTATATACTTCTAAAAATTTTTATTTGCCCACTGTGTCTTCTGTTTCTACTTCTATGCCAGAATCAAAGACATTCATGCAAAGTTAGTTTTTTACCTTTGTGCTGATGTAGTTGGAAAGCATTTCTGTCTATTGGGTTTATTGCTATTTCACTCTAGGCACCTGTGCATGCCTTGGGGAAAATAACCGAAATCAGACTGTGAAATCAAAAGTACTCTCATGGACTGTGAGTGCTTCTCCATGTAAGCCTATCATTAAATAGCAACAACATTGGGATATAACTGCTCATAAATGTCAGCAGTTTTTGTACAGTTCAGTCCTATTAGGTCAAAACAGGGAGATTTTTTTGGATTTTTGATCAGGAATTCCTTCTAGGTCCCTAGGTCCCTTTAGAAAGCTTTCAGTAGAAGCGCACAGTGATGGATGGATAACATGATGGATAAGTAACCCTCACTTAGGGTTTTCTAGGAGACGGAGCTGTGAGAGTAGTCCCGTAGCAGGACTAAGACGGCCACCGCAGCTCTTGGGTCTCATGTCCAGCCTTTTGTGCCCTGGTGCCAGAGAGATGGAGTGATCTTACCTCCACTTTCTCCATTACTTCTGGTGTCGCAGTTCCAGCTCCTTTAGGCAGAAAAGGTCTATCCAAACGTTCAAAGGCATCTGATGGCTTCCTCATCATGAGACCAGAAAAGTGCTTCCAGACACACTGCGGAAAAGATAAACCTGCAGGGATTTGTTCAAGACCACATGAAAACATAGGATAAGTATATAAATTACAGAATATTTCCTATTACTGTTGGGTTAAGGATTTTGAAACTAATTTCACTTTGAAAAAGATGTATTCAGGAAGACCAAAGACCATCTCCACCAACTTTCTGTTTCCAGCAATGGCCAGTAATGACTGCTGGCTGGGAAAGAGCATAAAAAGAAAACATACATTGATGTTCCCACATTTTAGCTTTCCAGTTTCCTGCAATCTGTGGCAAAGCAATTTCCTGACCTGGGTGTTATTCCTTTGTGCATCATAATCTAGGTGGGTTTTTCCTCCCGTGTTTGTATCGAATTGTGTTTTGAACCTGCAAAAACTTAGAACATTCACAACACCCGGTGATGATGAGCTTCATAGTTTAATCACGTGCTGCACGAAGAAGCACTTTTGTTTAATCATTTAGAACCCACCTTCAGATGATGTTGTTTGACACCGCCTCAATTTTCTTCCACAAGAAATAACAAAGAATTGTTCTTTTTTCACCTCTTCTATGCTTGACATCATTTTATAGACCTCCATCATATCCTTAAACAGACAGTCTTTCCCAGATGAAGAGTCTTAGAGTCTTAGTTTACTTTATCTCCCTTAGTGTGGAACCCATCCCACACCCTTAAGCATCTTTGTTGCCCTTCTCTATATTTTACTAATTCTTTATATATATATATTTATACTAATTGTAGCTTATATAGCTATTTATACCAGGTAAAAGTGATGACATCATTCTATCTTTGTAGTACAAGAGTATTTTACATGCATTTTTGACTACAAAGATGTGAATCTATGCAGAATTTTGGTTCTCCATATTCAGTAAATACTGAGCAGTTCCAATTTATCATGGAAAGAATCTATTGTTAATTGCAATTAGTTCTGGGTTTCAGATATTTTTTAAAAAAGTATTTATTTAATATTTGTTTTGATTATTCCATCTGATGTTCTCCAATCTGGTGGAGAGAAAACAATATGTTCTGCTAATGACTACGTTTTTAATGTCTGATGAATTTTCTTCTGTGAGAGAAGGACACAGCTCTTTCAAACTCGGCAGCTGAATAGATCCATACACCCTCCGGCAGAATGTTGCCAGGATAATGACACAGCTAATGTAATTAATTAACCCTTTTGAAGTCTTAATGTTTAAAAATTTCAGGTAATGGTATTTAGGTAGCAATTTTATTTTATTTTATTTTATTTAGACTTATGTAAGATCACAATTTGATACCTAAGGAAAAAGCCCCCCCCCCCCAAAAAAAAAGGTTTGATCTCTCTAAATGCAAAAAAAAAAAAAGGGAGAAATTAAGTAAACAGAGAATTGTTAAGCTATAAAATTTTTCAATTGTATTTGCCATGTTATATACTGAATGTAAAACAGAAACATTTTGCTTTGCGAAAAAAGAAAAAAAATATTGCTTTGATTGTGAAGCTTGAAAGATAGGTTCAAAGTCTAGATGTGCTACAGATTGCAGATTGTAATGTGACCTTAGCTGCAGCACTTAATTGCTCTGTGCCTCATTCCCCGGACTTTAAAAAAGGGGACAGTATCTTTTCCTTGTCCCTGATTTTTATCGGCCTCATTTATTCAGACTGCAAATAGGACAGGCTCTGGCCCTTTTTGTGGTAGGAACAGCGCTTTGTACAGCGAGGTCTTGAACTTGATTTAAGCCTTTTGGTGCTAAGTCCTGCTGGTGAGATGACACTCAGCATTGATGAATACGTCTAGGCAGCTGAAGTTATTTCAAGTTGCATTTTAATTCTATTCAAGAGAGATGACTGAAATTCTGGTTTGACTGATATTGGTGAAACTCTGGAATAACTCTGCTGAACTTTCTGGAGTCTTTCTCTTTTACACCAAAGTGGCAAAAACCCACTTTCCATCTTTCATTGCTTTTAGATTTTTAAAGGAACTGAAATTAAAACATCTGTTATTTTGAGATTATGTTTGGAGTATTTTTTAACCTGTGGAAGAATAGCTTCAATATTGCCACTGATGCTGACAGCCTCTGTCAAACAAACCAGTAAATTCGGAGTCACTGTATAGATGAAAACTTTGGTCTGCTACCATCTATTATTTTAAAGAGCTATGCCTCCTTCTCTATTTAACTTTACATGCTTTTAGCAGGTATTACATCTGGGGAGATACAAATGTTTTCATTCATGACTCCCAAAGTCCTGATCACTAAAGAAAAACCCTCCGTTAAGTCTCCTGGTATCCTCAAATCTTTTTTATCCGTCTAATTATGCCCTGTATAAACACTCCAGCTGGACTAGCAGTGTAACTGGGGGAAAACAGGCATATATTTTAGCTCCCTCTTCATTTAAAAATTAAAAAAAAAAAAAGTTTTATTCCACAGTATAAGATCATATTAAAAAAAATGGCAAAAAATGTTTTGGAATCAAAGTATTTTATTCTGACAATGTTGAGGTGCATGATTTTAACTTTTTCCATAAAATTAACAGAAACTTAAACAACAAGACATTTCTTAATAAAGATCAGTCAAACTATAATCTTTAAAATTATTCCGAATAAACATTATCTCTTCAGTTTATTTTTGCTAAAAAAAACCAAAAACAAAGAGCAACTGCAGAAATCAGCATGTAGGTGAAAAATATTCATGCTGCCAAACCTGCTGCTTTCAGCACCGGGCCAAGAGGTGCTGCTAGGATCAGATATGATAAACTTGAGTTAAAAACTTGAGTGGGATTCAGCCACCTAAGAGTAGGCATCTGGTGTATTTGGGATGCTGTGGGATATCCTGCTTTGCCTCTAGTTGCCTCTCTGAAAGGCCCATAGGTCCCCATAGGTCTTGTGGGGATGTTTTAGATACCCTAGCTTGCTCAAATGGCATTAGGCACCTACATTTAAGCAACAAAATTTTGCTTCTTATGCCTGCAGTGTAATTCCATTAGCAAGCAGCAGTAGAAGACTGTTATCCTTTTTCGTGGGTTAGACCCAGGACTAGGTTGGAGGGATGGCAACTCCACTCCTGAGTCACTCCTGAGGTACGATTGCACTTCCGTGATTAGCAATTAGAATTAGTAAATGCTGTAAGGAGAGCCCCTCCATTTGATATCACTTTTATTTCAGGAGGTTTTCATACTCCAAGGCTCCAGGTAAACTCAGGAACCATCCAAGGCAGAAATGGTGTAAATACTCGGTAAGCCGCAGTCCTTGAAAAATTTATGAGCTAGATGAACAAAGATGAACTATGTTTCCTAGAGCGGATGCTGAGGTACGCTGAGCTCAGGTAATGCCAAAATCACATGCAAATCCTATGGCAAAGGTGAGAACTGTCCCCAGAGCTCTTGAGCCTCCATGACTTGGCTCCAAGTCTATACTTCCTCCCCGACTCTGGACAAGGAATTTAACACAACCTGATTCTACATGTTACTCTCTTGCACTGCAACAACCACCATTAAATGACTTCTGAGCTGATAGAAATGATCCACTTGCTCTCAGGGACTTATGTGCTCATTTTGCACAACATACCTGTTTTCTTGCATTTTTTTTTCCCCCCACCTGGCTTTTGGGCCTATTGCTCCCTTCTCTCAGGGAAGATTTGACCCACTAGCAAGCATATCCATGATAATGTAGCAATATTTTTTTCTCTCTCTTTTTTTGTTTATTCTATATTTTTATTCCCTCCCTCAATCATACTGAGATGTTATATCCTTATACACCACATCGCTGCAAGCATCAGGTGATATCTTTATCGTCTCTTGCTAGGAATAACTCAGAGCGGTCTAGAAAGTGCAGTACTTCGCCAGGCTGGCTGTGCTTCCAGGAACTATGCCCCCGCTGAGCATTACACACTCTGCTGATATTCCAGCTACACTAAGGCAAAAGATGACACAAGAGCCAGGTACACTAGTTTTACACCAGCTGAGAGATTCGCTGTGCCAAGGCAGCACAAGGAGTCTAGCCCTTTGGCTGATGCTTGGAGCATCTTGGAAAGAATCCTATTTCCCCATGCCATTTTTTCTCTGGAAATGAGCATTCCAGTGAGCGCGTGCTCAGTCGTACGTGCATGCTTTAGTAGCACAGAACACTGGCACTAATCCCTTTTCGATCTTGATGGCACTATCAGAGTATTAACAGAAGCTTTTTAATTGTGAGCTTTTAAACAGCCATATTAAAAAAAAAAGAGATATGCAATATAATCTTGCCCAAATGTTATTTCAATGCCAATAAAAACCAATGAATAGACTGAAGACCTTAGTAAATAAAACCCTGTTATTTTACTTCAGGGATTGCAATTGTTGGCCAGACTCAGGATTTTCGCTGAAAATGAGATTGGTGGTTTTATTTTAGCCTGAGTAGATAATTCATGCTGAAAAATAGTTCAATAATTATTCTCATTAGTCAACTAGGATAGAGCAAGATGTAATGGATTTAAGCTGTGGTAGGGAAATTTAGGTTAAATTTTAGTACTTAAAAAGAGAGAGAGAAGAAGAAATGGTAAAGAAAAGGAAAAAAAAAATCCAACAATTCAGGGAACAAAATAAGTTCAAGAAGCAAGCCCTATTTTGATATTTAGTCATTAAGTTATTCCCATACCTAACTGTTGGCATGGAGTTTCCACAAATCCGAAAGGAGCCAAAGAGGGGGCTGGAAGGGAGGCAGTTGTTCAAGGTGGAGTTACCAGGTGGGGTGTTTCTCCATCCCTTTGCCAGCTGCTCTTGGTACATCTTTACTGCACTGAGGCTTTCCACCCAGCCTTATCAATTTTATTATGAACTTTATGGGTACGGTTTGGTGGGGGGTTTTAGGATTTCAAAAGTAGTGGCTCTATCTAGAACGGACGAGCAGAATTTTATAATTGGACACAGGGTTGACTAGCTGAAACAACACCACACTGACACAACTATACTGCTTTCCACAAGCACCTTCATGTGGTGTTATAATGTACTTTCTCTGCTGGAATCAGCCAAGGAGATTTCTGCACAGTGATCCACAGAGTCTTCACCAAAATTCATGTGCTCTGTGCCCCAAAGAGCTTACAATCTCAGAATAATGTAAGAGAAAGTAATTAGATATCACACACAGAAACACTGAAACATATTTAGCATATTCTGGATACCAACAGCTCATGGTTTTGAGAAGACATCAAACATCAACACTCATAAAATCACTGCAGCACTGCTTTATTTTCTGGCAGCCCTAGTAAAATCAGTGATATTATACATGATATGCAGTAGGAATCAACTGACATTATTCCAGTTTAGTCATTAAAAAAATAGGAGCTTAGCCTTAGCAAGATATCTAGTCTCGATATCTTGATCACCTTTCACAGGTGGGATAAATCACTCTGCAGGGATTCACATCTCTCCCCATTGCCTACTGAAGGAACCTACAGAACCACCTCAGATGGTGCCCCTAACTTTTTAGCTGAGGTAGGTCTGACTCAAACTGCATAAAAAGGGTTATCGCAAGCCCGTTTCTACTAAAAAGAAGCAGTATTCAATAAGAATTTATTTTATGAGATTCCCAGTGCTCTGAGACAAAAAAAGGAAGCCAGAAAGTGAGTTTGGAAACCAGAACATGACCTTATGACTGTAAAATTATCATTATTATTATATATTTGAATTACTACAATGGCAAGAATTCTTTCAAGGCTGTTATCTATTGCATCATGCAATCAAGCAATTAATCCCTTGGCCCATCTCACTGAACTGTAGTTTTCTAAAAGTAATGTGCCTTGACTAACTTAGCTGTCAAGACATACCTCAGTGGTCAGCAAAGAGACACTAGAGCCTAGGGAGAATAATTCATCCCATCATAAAATAGGTGTTTCTTTTAGTTGGAATTGATTACTGCCTTGACATACTTATCTCCTTCCGGTGGCATAGCAGGAGCTGAGAAAACTAATTTAGACAAAATGTATAATTCTGGGATTGGAA
Organism: Apteryx mantelli; assembly: GCF_036417845.1. NCBI lineage: Eukaryota > Metazoa > Chordata > Aves > Apterygiformes > Apterygidae > Apteryx > Apteryx mantelli. The sequence goes on along the minus strand of NC_089980.1, from coordinate 135,098,277 downwards.
ACTTTAGGCATGATGACTCTCACCTAGAGTGAAAGCACAAAATGAATTCTTTGATAAGGATCAAGGACAGCTGTTACTGTCTTGAGTCAACTAGCAATGGCTGACGACTGCTCTTGGACATATATGAATGGGTCATTATACTAATTTAAATTTGTTATATATATATATTTGTATATATTGTCATAGGAACAATGTTTTATTTACATCAGAGAACTCTCTTTTGTGACAGAGCTGAAACAAAGGGTGCTGTGATACCACCTTCACAGATAACCAACAGAGGCCACCACCATGGGCAGACAGGAGAAGAGGAATGGTCCCTTCCCATTCAGAGGGAACTAGAAAAAGGAGAGAGCTCAGAATAACATGAGCAAAGCAGCGATAGATGTGAGCCAGCAGTCTGGGAACCAGGATATGAAGGCTGAGAGCTGAAGAAAAATATCTGCTGAGTGAGGTCACAGCAACAAGGCATAACAATGGTGTGACAGGGTTATAATTAGACTTTGGACCTCTCCTAGTGACTAAATCAGGAGCCACTGCTGCATCTTTTGGTCTGATTATGAAATCAACCATGTTCATCCGTTAGTTTCATCTTTGGCAATCCAGTAAATTTTCACAGAGTAACAGAACGTTACAGAAGTCCATCAAAGGCTCCAGCCAGCACGTTTTAATGCTAGGAGGCTGAGAGTGTATCAGGTCTACCAGCACCCGCTGGGATGTAGTGTGGCATAATTCAGAGAGGGATGCCTCTTGGTTGGCTCCAAAAGTCATCTCTACCCCAGCGCCTTAATATATCCACTTCTCAGAGTGCTTTGCAAAACTTTCCAAATTAACCCTTTTGGTAGCCTTGCATATGAGAACAAGTGAAAAAAAACTAGACGAAACTTTTCTGATGAAATCTCATGAAGCTGAACTATGCCATTTCTTTAAAGCTGAAAGGTTTAATGGAGATGTGCCTATTTGCAGGGAGAAGAAGAGATTCATTTCCTTATGTTTTGGCATTGCTTAGAATGTGAGATTCTGCCTCCAAATACCTACTCCTAGTGAGATGAAAAATCAGTTTTAGTGCACGCTGATAGACTCTCTTAAGAAAAGGTTGAAAGGTTTCCTTTGCTTCCTACATGGAAACCGAACAACTGTCTGCGAGCTGGGGAGAACTCTGCAACACGGTAGAGTTTAAATTTCCACTCTGCTGTAGTGTGGCTTTTCCCAAAGTTTGAGATATTTTTAAAAAATCACAAGAAATTGGGACAGAAAAAGAAATCTATTTTGGTACACAGGAAAAAGAAAAGATCAAACTTTGGAAATATAAAAAAGAATCAGAAAATAGATTAAAGAAGGAGACTTTTTTTCATGCTAGGAGGAAACAATGTAGACATTTTTCATAGATTTTTCCTATTTTAGTCCGGCTTTACTTGAATGACTACTAATAATTGGCTCTCTGGTCTAGACGTAAATGATAGCAATCTTTGAAGACTAGACTTCTTCTGACAGCTCCCCATAAACTTCCAAATTTCACTGGGAGAAATATAGTGTAAAAATGGCACAAATAAATGGAACAGAATCTTTCTGTTGATTTCTGTGCCATCTGTATTAGTCCTCCATAACTCCTGGTGCCCTCAGCCCATTTGAAATACTGTGATTATACATCCCAAGAGGGAAAAAAATGTGTTCAGCAACGTGGAAGTTGTTTGGAGCAAGGCCATGGAATTCCACTTCAGCTGAAATGAGGAGGCAATCCACTGTTGTTAATTAATCCATAGCTAGCTATAACTCACAAAAGTAGGAACTTGACACACTCCTGTGCATTCTGCCTAAAAAAAGTCTACGTGCATAGTGTATTGCATTAATTTGCCTTCACAGTAATATTATTGTTAATATACATACACAGAGGAGCATAAATATTTTTGAAAATTGATTAATTCTCAAAAAAATTTTTTTTTTTTCGTGATAACTGCTTCAGTTGTCATGGAGTTTCCACAGATCTGAAATTTGGGTGCATCCACACTGTTTTGGAGGCTGAAGGAGTTCATAGTGTGCACTGTACTCGTTGCCTCAGGGCCAGGGAACAGGTCCTAGCCCTGTTCGTTTGAGTAGTGCTGATGAACCCGAAGTGTTCTGCCTGCTAACAAGTCTAATCTAAAAGTTGGTCCTGACTCTTCAAACTAAGAGATGTTCAGTACCTCGACTGCAGCCACCTTTCCTGTCTTCAAACTCTCTTCAGGTCCTACATCGGTGGGTAACTGTAAAACTGGAGAAAGATCTTCAGTGTTTATCTAAGAGCAGAGATCTCCCCACGTGCATTTGTGCAGCCCTGCACAATGATCAAGAACATTTACAAAACATGGCAGCGAGTTTTGCTGTTGTTTGAGCTATTTTTAACAAAATGCTGCCACAAAAGCAGCCTTCCAAGATGTGTATTCCTCTTCTCTCTGCTAGTTTTCTGCTTCACCAGTGACACGGGTGTTCCTCAGACTTCCCAATTTCTCTCCGCTTGCACAATCATTATGATCCAATTGTGGCAGAGAGATATGAGTCATATTACTTTGTGATTAAACTTAGGAGCACCCTGAAATACCTTCCCACATCAGGCCACAGTAGAATATCAAACAAAGAACAAGGATCATCAACATCAACTTTGAACTAAAGAACAAATTTGATAATGTGCACTAATTTGGCATCTCTCTCTACTCCAAACATTCTTTGTTTCACAAGGCAATCATTCCTGTGGCTTGTTTGTTCCCAGCAATCACATAACAAATTTAAATTAGTATAACGCAGTGCATCTTAAGTGAATACTTTATACCGATATAACAATTTAGGGTTTATACGGCTATGATCTTGAAGCTTTTAGGTGAGGTGAAAACAATTACTGGCACACATGAAAAAAGTCCTAGTAAAACTGCAACACGTGGTCAGCTTCTTCTTAATCCAAACAGTTCACCCAATATTAACTGTAGTGGAATAAAAACATATTTTTAATTTTTTTCTAACAATAACAAATTTCACTGCTTGTCCATGAGAAGGATAAAGTAGCATTTTTCTAAGTAGTCTTTGAGGATGAGTGAAAAGTATGCATCGTTGTAAAAGGAGAGAGATTTTTCAACACGTGGATTTTATGGTATTTCTTTCCCAGTGTTTGAATATTCTCAGTCCAGAAGTTTAGATAATAAATTTCAACTACAGTATTCCCCCACACAATTTTTTTCTCCCAATTTCTTTTACTTTTTTTTACATTTGGAAACCTCCTACATCTCTGAAAATGTTAATAGGCTAATTATCACTGAGTTAATTTGCAAGTCATATTCCCTCCTGCCCCCACATTAAAAAAAAGAAAAAATCTCCTCCCCCATTTTATTTTTCGGCAAGTCAAAAAAAAAAAAAGAAAAAAGCGAGTGAACTTAGCCACAAAATAAGTCAAGGGAAAAATGAAGTACTAATTAAGAAAGCTGGGGTTTTATGCAAATGACTTCTTCACCGAAGACAGTCTAATGAATGTGCCCTGAGTCGATCCGTGTGCGTTTTCGCCAAGCTGACAGCTGGCTCGGAGGAAGGTCAGACAGAATCAAGCGTGCACAGAGCATAATCCTTCAGATTGGCAGCTCTGCCCCCTGGTCACTGTTTGATTATCTCCCAAATTGCTGTATTTCACAGAGATAATGATTTTTTATGGTCACAGATTTGAAGACAACTGCTGTATCCTGAGGGTTGTCGTTCTGCAAGGAGACACTGCTGCTTCCTTCAGAGGAGAAGAAGGGGAAAAAAGTTGCCGTCTCTTTTTCCTCTCTCCCCCACTCTCTCCATCTCTCCTTTTTTATATATATATATATATATATATATATATATATATATTGCAGTCAAGGAGGAGAGCCCTTGTTCCTACCAATTAGGCAACTTGTCCCGCTCCCGCATCTCCTGCAGGAGGGCTGTGCAACGCTGCAGACATTCCTGTGCTAAGCCCGGTCACATCTCATGGAGATAACACAATTCTCCAATGAAGTATGAAAGAGCAAATGCTCCAGAGGGGAGGGGGCCGGGGAGAAATCGGAGGGACTCTGAAGGAATGCTCTTCACATGATTACTGTTCATCGCTGCTTGGTGGCTGGCTGTGCCGATCACCAGATACGCTGGGCCTTGGGGGCTTGTAAAAAAACGTCGCAGGCCGGGAAAGGGGATAAGTGCCAGAGGCAGCCGTGGTGGAGACAGGTTTTCGAAACAGGCCAGGTGCAGATGTGCAAACATCGCAGCGTTGCACACTGTTCACATCCCTCACGTTGGCACCTGTAGATGGATTTGCCGTTGGAGCTCAACACCCAAAGGGGTGGATGCTTCTGAAAACAGGGGCTCTCTAGAAAAGCTGGCACTTGAGCTGTTCATGTCCCAAACTGCTGGTCATGCATTACCAAATTAAATGCTTTTGCCTTGGAAAATGTTGTCAAAAAGTGAGATTTACAAAAGACAATATTCACCAGTGTAGACAAGGACAGAATTTCTGGCAGAAAGGAACAAACAGAAAGAGACTCAAACCATCTCAAAGCAGCCCGTAGCTTGGTGGTTTGATCACTCATGGGGTAAACTGAGGGACCCAAGTTTAAGATATGGATTTATCAACCTAATAGGGACCTATTTATGAGTTTAGTCATTTGAGTTTCTTTCCATATCTGTGGAGAGAGAGAAAGACATTTCCGGAATGCTGATGGATGATCATCTCACGTGAGATGAGCTCCCCACTGAGAGGAAGAAACTTAGTGCTTCAGTCGAAGAGGACTATATCAGAGGTGAAGTCCCCATTCTGCTGCATTCAGAACTGCTTTTTAAAGTTAATTTTCTAGCACCGGTGTGCAGGCATTGAATGACAAGCTGTCATTCTGCTTTTACTATTTTTCTTTTTTGATTAGGCCACAGGAGGAAAAAAATAGTTTTTGAAAAATTCTAATAATTTTCTTATGCTCTGCCCATTGCCATTATATTATGAACTGCATATAAAATCAGGAAGAGGTGTCAAATCTTTCCCCTAGATCAAGGCAAGAAGGAGCTTATTCTCTGTGCACCAGCTCCATCCCCAAATGTTTCTTCTGAAGACTGTCTCCCTTAATAAGAGGGAAGTGTTTTGATCACTGCCCTTGGATAGGAATGATTTTCAGGGGCTGAAAGAGATAGAGACTTTCTGGAAGAGGGAGAAATTATGATAGGCATGTCCTAAAAGAAGATAAAGCTGCAAGTTGTTGGGACGCTTGGTAAGTGGAAAGATTGGCAGGGTATCCCTGAGGTCAAAAAAGAAAGCCTGTAGATCAACAGACTGTTGTGAGGGAGAAATGTCTTTTTTTTTGGCACTTGCGAATCTACTATATGGGAAGGATTTCTTTTCCTGAGGTAAAGAAAGCTAGATATGTACAGAGTCAACTCAAACACGGATCTTCATTCTTTTGGGAGCTGCCTTGTTTCACAACTGGTCTAACAATACTGAGCTCTTGCTGAGTCTCCATGAGGCTTTTACCTGTATCTCGTGACTGTTTCTGATCAGACACCTACATGAGTATCTGAAGTGTCCTGGACTGTGCTCACTGGTCTCCTACTGTAGGAATTCAGCAGGCTACTTTGGGAGTTGAGTTAAACTGCTGTGGCACTGACTTGATGGGCCTGAAGTTATGGTGAAAGCAGCAGAAGCAAAAAATGAGAAAGAGCACTTTGATAATGACTAGAACAGGACCATGTTTAATGCGGAAATCTGGAGAAGAGACTTAGCACCACCCTGGAACCTTCCTTTTCATCTCCGTCCTCATATCCAAATCTCTGATGTACATACTAAACCATGCCTTATTACCAGAAAAAACATGGCATCTAGCTAAAATCACAGAAGGGGAAATCACTCTTGTTTCTATAAGCAGATGAAATAAAAAGCGCAGTGAACTACTCATGATTCAGAGAGTTTCCTGTACATACTGACAGGAACTGGAGTACGGGTTGACTTGAACTTTGTAGACTCTGTCTATACCTGCTTGAATAGGTTTCTTCCTTTATTATCCTCAATATGTTTAAAGGTTTGCAGGGAAATAATGCAAGAGCCCTCCTGTGGCTGATTTTAACACCTACCATTCATATTCTTGATCAGTAAGAAACTAGTAGTCAAGTGGCCAGAAGTATCTGCTTTTAATAATGTGCAATATCCTCCGAGTTATGGATGGAAAAAACTGATTATGCTAAACTATCTCCCTGCCTGTATAGAGTTACTTCCTACAGTCAATTCACACATATATTTTTCTAGGCACCAAGCTAGCATTTTTTTAAATTCCCACACAATGGTGTTCACAATACTATTATAAGCTAATGGATGTCACTCTAAACAAGTTTATCTGGAAATTCACCCACAATTTCACATGGGAAAAGGGGATCTAACTAAACCCTCTACTAGTACCTCAGATGTTTGTTTTCAGTCCTTAATGCTTGCAATCTTCCAATGTTTGTAGACTGTTGCTTCCCCTCAGGGCTGTATTCAGTACTTTTAATCTCTCCTTTTAAACTGATCCTTCTCAAGTCCCCACTCTTCTCTAAATGCATTTGTTCTTTTTTTTTTTTCCTGGTCGTAAAGAAATAGCCAGATGGATGAGGTACTACAGATGCATCAGAGCTTACTATTGAAGAATTGCTCCTCTAGTTAAACATGCAAGGACATTACTTTCACAGCCTCAGGTCACACTGACCTCACGGTCACATTTTCTTGACCTGCTATTCCTGACTAGCTTTAGGATTTACACTGAACTCTTTCCAAAAGTTTCTTCTTCATCATTAAGTTTTAATTATATGGTATCTCATTCAATGGGTGCAGGATTTGGTGCCTTTGAATGATTCCATGCATTAAGCAAGAGTGGTTACTCAAGCAAGGTAAAGTTAGTGATGTTCACAGAGGGATCAGCTACCTCATGTTTAAATAGGTAGCACAAGTACCATGGAACAGCTAAAGCTGTCTCAAATCTCCAGCCTCATTTGCCAACCAGCAACTTGTTCATCTAGCCAGGCCCTCAGAAGGGGAGGTGAGCTATAAAACTGTAGAGTGATTGCTAGACTCTACCTAAAACTGGAAGATACAACCTATGGTTTGGAATCAGAGGGCACAAAAAGAGTATACAACTCTAAAGTCTGAAAGAAGTGGCATTTAATTTTTCATCTGAAACAGTCTTGATAATTCTGGTTGGATGCCTACCTGCCAAAGACTGGGGAAGAAACCAAACTGTGATAGGACCCTAGAAAATAAACAGACAAATAACCCCCCTCAGGCTATTGGGATATTTATCATTAACCCTTAAGAAGAACTTCATTATTTGCTAAGTAATAAGTTTATCAATGGTGAGAGCCCTTGATAACTATGGTGGAAGAAATTAAAATTCAAGTTAGTGCTCTTTCATGCAGACTAGGGATTTTTACTGCACTTTTTCTCATTACAGATGAATGCCCCCAGCACCAAGCCAAAAGATCTTCAAAATGGGTGATCAGCAGTTCTATTCTTTATGCAAGAATTTGCTTCTGTAAGAAAAGGTCCATACATCAGCTGACAAAAATAATTTTGACAGAATATAATTTGTCTACAAATAATGGTTTAATGAGGAAAATCTTGACTTCCTCTAGTGATCTGCTTCCTCATAACATTGACTTGATTGAAGATCTGAAGTCTACAGGAAAAATGAACTGTGTTGCCTACCCAGTTTCGGGTCTAAGTCAGAACTTTGCAAGAATGGCATAAGGATTTGTATGTATTTTCAGTGAAAAGAATTGAAGACAATGACTTACATTTGGGAAAATGCAGAAGAAATGCAATGAAATCCATCATCTGAAGGAATCTGTAAGCATCAGCAGATAATGTTCAACATAATTATTTGACAACAGCACCACTAGATCAGATGAACACTTCAGAGAAGCAAGGAATAATGCTGCAGGACATGACAAATAGATTATTAGTCCAAAAGGACTTCTCATTGGTGCAAAACTGGTACAAAGCCAAAATGGTAGTGGAAACACTGTTAGCGATTCCAATTTCTAGATGTTTTTAGGGTTTTTGAGCAGGTAAAATTCAGAGCTCACGTTTGAGCATATCTCATTGGAATAGTATGAATTCTACATAGCAGTAAATAAATTTGGGTAATAATAAGAATAAAATGGCTTTCAAAAGAAAATAATACTCTGAACAGAATAGTGAAGGAGAGCAACCTTTCCATTCCCTGTTCTAAAGAAAGTTGATTTTACCCTAAGGCAGAAGCTAAAAGGGGAATGGTATAGACTCACAGCTCTGGGAATCATACAGAGGTACTCATGTCACTACAGAAATATCAGATATAAGTAATTTCAGCTATAAAAACAATATTTAGATCTGAAGTAAGAAAAGAGAAAAGGAACCATTTTCCACTTTACCTACAAGAGAAACAAATACTGGGGAAAAGGGAAGGAAATGTAACTGATATGAAATATTTTTCTGTGGTGGATATAGCCAAGGAATTTTGCCCTTCAAAAAAACATGATTGCAAACATGCCAGTGTGGGAATAGCTTTTTTTTTCTCTTTTCTTTTTTTTTTTGGTGAACTACCATTTCTGCTATGTTTCATAACAGTGGAATTCCACTGGAAAACATGTGAGTCTTCCTAAGACATGCCCAGAATTTCCAATTAGCTTATGAAAGAGCCATAGCTGCTGGAGCAAAACTTACACAATGGAAAATTGCTTGAGATGGTGAGCTGGTCTTCAGACTCTGACTTGACTTTGTCACTGAACTCAAGGCTACAGATATATCACCTTTCAGAATTGAGCTTCAGAGTCTGATACTGCTCATAGTCTTTTTGCATCCAAGTCATGCACATAGGCACATACAGCAATGTTGTTTTCAACTCTTAAGCATTGCCAGGTTGGAGTTCTTGCTGAAGAGGCAGGAAACTCTGGACTTACCCAGGTTTGAATTCACAAATTCACTTTCCCAGATATTGCTTTAAACAACAGGATATACAGTCTGCTTGGTAGGAAGGCTGTCCACCTCTTCTGTTAAAGCTGGATGAACACATATGCAAAAGCCAAAGAGAAAGAGTTAACAGAAAGGAGTCCGACTGCAGCACGCCAGGACAGAGATTTCTTTGGAAGTGGAGAATCCTGGAGTTTGGTTTCAACTCTGTCATTCCTTAGTCAGTTAATTCTAAATGGAAAACAAATATGCTGTTGAAGGAACAAGAATCAGGACCTCAGCCTCATTAAAACAGAGCAGTTCCCTTTTGGTAGCTCAGGACATATTCGTGCTCTCATAAATATTTCATTCCACTGCATAATGACTCAACTTGAACAAGAGGATGGAGCATGTCCTGGATGAGCCTCATTTCTCCCTTATTATGTTGCCAAGCTGATAGACCTGGGTAGTGGGCAGCAGAGAAGTCAGCAGCTGAGACAAGCTTTATTAGTTGTATACACAACCGTCAATATCGAGCAAAAGTATTTAGCCCTCAGTAATAAAATCTCACTAGTCTTTTAGCCAGACATCCTCGGAGTCTTCTGAAGCTGAGGAGAGTAGACTTCAAGGTCTGTGTAACTTCTTTAAGTTGAAAGTGTTTGCAGAATGAAAGGGTCTTTGTTCTGGTCACTTTTTCTTTCTGATCCTTTGTTTGAAGGTGGCAAAGCCTCTGCTTGCTTCAGAAGTTTCTTTTACTTCAGCCATTCCTTCCAGCATCTTTCAAAGAACACTTCCCTCAGCTTTCCTTTTCTTCTGTTGTAGGCAGGAACTGTTAAATCACCTGGTGGCAGGTATTTTTCTTGTTTTAGGAGATGGAGCAGGGTGTTCAAACACAAGTTACTGCAGTTAATGCTGGATGGCTTGGTTTAGGGTTAATTATGACATTTCTTATCCTCTAGGTTCCTTCTCCCATAATAAAGCCTGTGCTCTGGGTGGACAGACACATAGGCGTGTGCAGTGTAACCATCTACAGGTGGGCTGGTCAACTCGGTTCCCATCACAGCCAGTGAATGGAGTTGGAGAGTGATTTGTCTCATGCTAAAGCTGAGTTTAAAACTTCTTTGCTGAATTATTCTCCAGACTGACTGACCGTAGAGCCTATATCCCTGCTCACTGTGATGGGAACTAAGACAGACAGTTCACGTGCAGGTGTGCACATTACACACACCTGGAGCTGGGTAAGACGTCACTATAGTGGCATGAACATAAGACACGTTCCATTGACCAAGAGACTCTCCACTTGCACCTGGGGTAACATAGGGCTGTCAGAGACAGGGTATGGGGCTAGACAGATGTTTGAGGCAGGGTTCAGTTTCTCACTAGAGTTTCTCTTAGAGACTTGGTCAGTTGAGCTGTATTCATTTCAATACCCTGTATTACAAAAGCTGTGCAAAATGAATGAGTTTCTAATCTTGTCTGTGTTCAGAAGCTGCTCGTGTTGGTGCCTGCTATTTTTATGCAGAATGTAGAAAGAAAGCATAAACTTATTCGGAAAAGCTGCAAGTGAAAGATCAAACTGCATCAGAATGGGGTGGGGGAAGGGAAGGGAGAGAAGGGAGGGCAGGGTGATCTATCCCACCCAATTAGGAATACTCTGTGAATTAGGCAGACATCAGTTGCCCAGCTTCACCCATCCTCCCTAGCTATGCCCCTGGATAAAAGAGAGAGCCACAACGGTAGTTAAAACAATTATCATCCAGCGGAGCTTGATTCTAAACTGCTCTGCTAGGAAGTGGCAAGGAGCGTTCAGATCCTAGCGCAGCAAGCAATCGCTTTTTCCTCCCCTTGGGTAGAGAAGCTCCTGGCTTTTTAAGCAGTTCTGTACCTCTGAACTAGTCCTTGCAGGGCTTTGGGGTAGCGTGCCGGTGGCACTGCATCCCATTAGCATCACTGCATGTCACTGGAGGCAACAACAGGAAAGAGATGCAAAAGGGACTGGGAATGAGAGGAGACATTAATAACTGTATATTTCTCTGTGCTGACAAAAACAGGAGAAGGTAGTGAAAGGACTGCTGGAGCAAGGGAAGAAAGGAGGAATGGAAAAAAGAACAGGAAAATTAACTAACACAGGATGGAACTTGGCTTTTCAATAGCCTTGGTAAGTAAAATAGTAGTTAAATATCAGGTATAACTGCATGTCCTATTCTCTGCTACTCTTCGATGCTGGTCAAAACACTTAGGGCCAAATTTGCAAAAATATCTGTGTTTCAAAGACAGAGACATGCCAAGTTGGATTTAAAGATGTTCGTACACAACTTAGGAGCTTGTCTCACTTTTAAGGGCAGCTAAATGCTCTTCATAAAAAGCACAAATGCTATGTCTTTACTGGCACATTAAATGCTACTAGGACCATTCCTTGGCCCTGAGGTTGGCTGGCACAGTCTGACCGCATCCATATTCTTAAACCTTCTTAGCTTCGAAAACAGGTAAACTGTGTCCAGACTGCCCACATGGTAACAGACCCGAGCCTGTGTTAACTCCTGAACCATCAGCAGGAAATGCTTAGGAGTGTAGTAACTGACCTGGGCCAAAACTATGCCGGGGACCATGCTAATATTGGGAGTGTGAATACGTTAAATGTAATGATACTGTAGCAAGGAAGGACATGGATGCTTCCACCTCTTCATCTGCTAGCTTGACTTGGTCTGAAACTGTTCTGATTTTTTTTACCTCATCATATCTATCCCTGAGCATGCTTCAAATCTTTGTGTACATGGTTAAACAGAGGCTTTAGTGTGCCACTGAAATCGATGGGCAAACTGCATTAAATGCAAGTCATATTCACTTGAAGTTGCAGGTATGTTCTTTAGGAAGAAGAAATGAGGGAATCTGGCCATACTAAGTGAGTCCACTTCCTTGCAAAATGCCATTTGATACCAAGGATCTAGCCGCAGCTCAAGACGTATTTCTAAATAAAGCTCAGAATTTGCTCTGAAAATCTTAGTTGTAATTCTGACTCTGCTTCCTCCTTTCTTCATGGTCTATTAAAAGTCTACTTCTAGACATATCTGATCGAATGTCGGTGTCTCCATTAGACTGAATACAAATACTTTCAAAGCTCCATTGACTATAATGGGATCTGAAACACTGAACTCAAATCTAGTCAACTACGTCTGGCTTCCTAAATCTGACGTCTTAAATTGCAGTCTGATTCCCATATCAGCCATCTTCTTTCACTGATTTTGTCTCCAGCTGTACACTTTCCTCAAGGAAGGCATTGCTTCGGTGCTAACTGCTTAGGAAGAATTTACCTAACAAATTTCCATCTTTTCTTGCAGCACTCCAGATTTCTTTGCTGCTAAGTCATTCAGCGTTCTGTCAATTTGCCATAATCATATAGCCAAAAGCTGTACGGCTGCGGTGACATTCTTCAAAAATCCAGGCTCACTTTCTTCCTGTTTCAGGATCTTTTTGTCTACTTCTGCCATACTCAGCTCTGGCTGTCAGTGAAGAAACTGAAACTTTCAGGGCACAACCCATTTGATCTAGATTAGACTTTATGAAGAGACAAAGTGCACCCTCAGCCTGCCTGTTTCTCTCCTTTGACCTGAAGGGAATCCAGACAGTCACCCCAGATACAGACAGCTGCATAATAGACTTCCAGATTTGCTCAGATGAATCTCACTTTGATATATAACTATTTAGGACCTTGCTGTTTCATGATACATAAGGATTCTCTTTTTTCCAAATCCTTGTTGCCACCATTGGTCTTTACATATAAAAAAGATTTGTTTCCATCAGCCAGTTCCAATTATATCCCACTTAAAGGCAATTCTTAGATATTTTAAATCAAAGGGGACCATTATGATCATTAGTCTAATTTCCGTCATAACACAGACAGTAAATGTCATCCACTTGGTCTGTTTTTGAGTCCCATAAACAACTCTTTCAGTTTGGCCAGCATTTATGTAGAAAGGGCTGCTGCCATCTCTGAACATCAGGGAGTTTATGTGCCCACACAGCTTCCTGGTGGCTCTTTCTAAATGCTCCATTATTCGCTCTCTAACCACTTTGTATTCCCAGAGGTAATGGGAATGTAAACTATTGCAGTATGGGTAATTTCCAGCTGGAAGATGGGAGCAGTAAGTATCTTGAGGCTGCTATCAAGGCATATGCAGTCTGCTCTTAGAAGGCTGTTGTGTTGAAAGTGCCCATCATTGGCATTGCCATGAGCCTTGAACGAATTCCTGGGTGAGATATTCACAATTTTGGTCTATTGCATAGATCCTGTCTCCATTCCTTCCCATGGATGTATCTTTGTAGACTGAAATGGCCCTTGCAGAGCAATGGCTGTTCTGTCTTCCCTCTCCTAACCTGAGACATTCCTGTGAAAGTCTTGAGTGGGTGCTAACTTCTCACGACCAGAAGTTAGAATTTTTGTTTTCAAATACAGATTCCAGTTGAAGTAGGAAAACCTGTAAAAGTTTTTTTGTTGTTTTGTTTTGTTTTGTTTTCCTCCCCATGGCAAACTTTGGCCACCAGAGATAACTTTCAGCACCTTTCACAATCTTAGAGTCTCAAATCAGAAGCATTGCAACAACTTCATACTGGCTAGAGCAAGCAGTTGATTCTGGCCACAGCAAGCGCGTGAAAGAGCTTAGGTAAAAATGGAGAACAAAAAACTTAATTTATGCCTGTCACAGGCAACATACAGCACTGACCAGGTCTTAATACACAAAAGCAGCAACACACCAACTATCTTGGCTAGAGGGATCTCACGACCAGTTAAGGCTTCTGTCAGCTTTGCCTGTCTCCATCAGACTGCGTGTAGCCTGCTAGAAGGCTTAGATAAGTACAGAGATATCTAATCTCCTGTACATATCACATGCACATATGCCTAAGCAGACACAGAGGGAAGCATCTGGAGAATTTTTTTCCGTCATTAACATCAACAGTTTTGCCTTATGAATATTTGCAATAAATAAATGCTTTATATGGGTACACTTGTAGCACAGCAGGGAACAGGGAAGGGTGGGGGAGGGTTACGTCCTCGTTTCTTGGCAGGAATAAAAAAGCCTATTCAGATTTAGCTCTGTTTGGAATAAATAAAAAACAAACAAACATCTCAGTGCACCCAAAGGCTTTGTATAGCTGGAAGCTTTATTGATTCATATACCACCCACATAATCTGCCAAAATGCACTACAAATTTTTATTTTTTTTTAAGTCTTCTTCACAGGAAAGTCTAACCCTCCAAGCTCATTTATTTGAGGGAAAAGAATTAAATAAATCCTTTAAACACTACCAAGCCTGCTCTGGAAAAGGCTTTTGGTTGTGGCTCCAAGGAATTGCATTTTCTTGTCCTGTGGGAGCAGAATGAATAGTTTGGGAGCTCCATGCCCATCCCACAGAGAAGGGATGCCTTTTGTCTGTGATAACTGACAGCAAAACAGAGGTTGTTTAATAGGGTTTTTAGGAAGGGAAAAGTTCATATCAAGTCATTACACTTCAGCATGTTCTCTGGGAACCATGGCACTAAAATCCACAAATTATGAAAGTTATGCGGGAAATAGAGCTGGATCTTTTGGTGCCGTTGAAGAATTTCTGTGACTTCAATTCTGAGTGGAAGTAGAAGCACACAGCATGTAGCCATGCTATGTGTTGCAGCACGTAGCCTTGCAGGGGGCTCTTTTGCTGTGTCTACACTTGGAAGTGAAGAATGGGCTGAAAGCAGGATTTAAGGTGTGAAGCTGCAGGACTCGTGTGCTTTCTGCCCAGATTACTGGTGGCTGTCTGATGGTAGCCGAGTTCAAAGCGCCCACACAAATCTTGGGAAGAACTGGGCTTTCTGGCTATATGTATGTGTTTGTATATTAATAAATGATACGTGCCTTGCACAATATTCTGCTGCTGAGGTGAAATGGCACAGAAGAGTTTGTACTCATACTATTTTTTTCCAAAACAGAACAGATACATCCAAAGTGCTTACTGGGAATGGTCCCTAGTCCATGCTTGCTCAGGAACAGTGTCTAAGAAATGTTTCACAGACTCTCAGTTGGACCAGAAGAAAACATGCCAGGAACCACTCAAAGATATAAGACCATATGCAACTGAATCCCACTGCCAGAAGTTTATAGGTCAGTGTAGACATAGTTGAAGGGATTTAACTCATCCAGTTTTAGATTGTTAGAAAGAAAATACGTTCAGCTAAGCTCACAATAACCTTCATAGTCCACAAGAAAGAGACATTTTTAGGATGTAATTTATCCCATTTTAAATGAAACCTCTGATGAATCAGATTCCTGGAGTGCTCATTTCTCTCCTCCATCTATAAAGGGAGCCAAGGGTGGCTAGCTCAAATATAAACATTTACACCTGGGTAGGTGTAAATGTACCAGTAAACAAGAGAGAGTTACACCCAGATGGTCCCATATCAGAAACAGGATTTATTCTTCTGCTTGACATTTCCTTCTTGCCATCTGCAGATCCTCTGCCCTCATGGAGGGAACACGAGAAATGAGCGGTGCAAAAGTGACTCTGTTGAATGCACAATTCTTTCTCCCTACCCACCCACAGGAATTAAGACCCACCAGGTAACACACAGCTCCAGAGCTCTGGTCCCTTTTCCTGAATCTCTGAAGTTAAGGCCAAAGTTGAAAAGAAACCCAGATCATCCGAATCGCAGCCACATGTATTAAAGTGAAGATCATCCTTCAGACTGGCTAAATTAGTTCATCAATATGATGCTGGAAGGGCAAGATTTCATACTTGCAGACCGTTGCCAGCAAAATATAAAAGTGAATGAAGCATTATGGAATTGTATATTTCTTGGCTGGCAGCTTAAAAATTAGACTTAATTGAAGGGCTAAAAAGAAAGCAGTTTCATTGTTAGGAATGAAGGGTTTAAAAAAGAATTAAAGAAATTTTCAACTTGGGTGTAGGGCATAATTACAAAAACATTAAAGCAAATAATTGGTAGCACTGTAATTTTTTCCTCCCCAGGTAACTACCATATGTATTACACAGTGAATCATTGACTCTGTCCCTCCTATCATTAATTACTGTGATGCATAAATAATTGGGAAATTATATGTTCCAAAAATAATTTAGTAATACATTTTATGCATCTAATAAGCACAGGCTTTTAATCATCACTAGACATGTTATGATAAATTTTACTTTCCGTCTCAACTATTTTGTTATCTCTCTCTTATACGCTGCCATCTCCTTGTATGCAAATAACCACTAAGCCACTTCACATCACATGCTTCCTAATGAATGCCTATTATTGAGCTTTATTCTGCTAGATGCTTTTGGTATTGATATTTTGGCTTGGAATTCATTTAAGGGTGTTCTTATACTCATAAAAACACATGAAACTATATTTCCTAAAACTGTAAACTACTGTTTAATTTAAATAGAAATGTCTTAATCTGTTGTTTTCATCGATTTAAAACAATATGCAGCTTTCCTTTTGCACAGTGGGGATATTTCAAAGGTTTTTCTATATATGATCTTGGATGTCTGAAAATCTTCTCTTTTTAATTAGAAACAGCAAAATATATTTTAACGTGCACTGGTCGTCATGATATCTGTTATTTTCTTTCTTCAGGTTTAACACATTATGTTTGACACTCCTTCATCAACTTATGGCTCAACACCTTAAGGAATGACTCAACCTGGAAAAGCACAAGAACCACTGATATGTCAAGAAGCTATTCCAAGCTCAACCCAAGCAACACAGCCTGTCAAAACAGCTCAAATTAAATTTGCCACTCTGCAGCTAATCATCCATGCTTAGTTTTAGTACTGTTTACAGTAGCATTGCTTACAGAACTCACTGCATTTACACACAAGACAAAAATCTAGGTTTTTTGGCTGGCTAAGCAAAGATGATAATGAAGTGCTTTGGGTGAGACCACAAGTCCACACCCTAGAGTTTGCAGCAGTTTTATCCAGTCAGATTTCAGATTTGCATTTCAATTGACTAGATAAAATAATAAAAACAATCAATTATTTCTAAACCAAAGAACATACAGTAGGCTGTGCCTTTAGTGAGCCTATCATTATTGTTCTGGATCTCATAACTCTGTTTTTTCATGAAAATGATAAAAAAAAAGTCTTGTTCCATTTATTCATAGCTATTAGACAGACAATTTAAGTATGTCTCATGTTGCAATATTGTATATTTTAGGTTAATATAACACCATGATCAGCCAGCTGGAAGGTATTGTCTTTACTCATTCACTGAATATGAAAATTCTTAAGACACTCTAAGACTGAATGGGGTTGCAAAAGCAAAACCAGACCTTGTGACTATTGCAAGTATGAGATGGGATTCAACCTATCCATGTATACGTGGCATCCTTACTCCATGTGTTAAGATGGTGGCTGCCATTTCAGGATAGTCTTGCAAGGCAGGGACTGGCTAAAAGGGGCCAGAAAGGCTAGCCTTTCTCTTAAATGATCCCCTGGGTGGTAAAAACTGGCAGGAATTATGAATTCAGCTAAACACCCCGCCTCCCTTCTGAGGAGGAGATGCTGCACCTGGAAAGCTCAGCCTTGCCCCTTTGGAAAAAGTGACAAGTTCCAAGCAGCGCCTCCGCTTCTCCAAACTGTTCCTGCTACCCTCAGACAAGGGGCTTAAGGAGGGTGACTGATAGGGGCTTCGGGGGGGGGGGGGATTCCAGGAAAGCCTTTGTGTCAAAACAGCATGTCCTGACCTTATGGAAGCAATTCATAGATGGAAATCTGGATTGCTTCTGGGAGGAAAGGCTCAGCCATTGAAGTCGACGAGACAAATCACTGCCAAGAGTTCCTGTGCCTGCAGAAAACGCGTGCCAGGAAAGGAGTGCAAAGATATCTTGTTAATTCCCTGGTGATCCAAATCATGACAGAAAGCAATGTGGGAAGTTAGGGGACTCCTTCGCAATGAAAGCATTAACACTTGAAATAATCTCCCGCAAAAGCATGATATCAGAAGGTTTGGTTTAACCATGACAATATTCACCCTGCTCAACTCACCTAATTGAAAGTGCTATGCAAACAGGTGCTGCAGAGCTATGGGGCTCAGAAGGTGGAAATGTTGGAGCTGAAAACGTGCATCAACCTGCACTGGCTCCCACAGGTGTAGGAAAGGAGCAAAACCCAAAGATGCGGCTTGCCTTTCATGTGGAAGAGATGCAGTCGGCTGCAGCAATACACGATCCAACCCACCTCCCCACAGGAGAACAGGCGGCTGACTGTCCCATAAAAGAGCATTTATCATGCAACTTGGTTCAGTTCTTATCATTCATTTCAAGCTGGTGGCTTTCAATTGTGAAAGCTCCTGTTGTGAAAAATGGCTAGTTGCTGGCTTCATTCTGGAGTTCCTAAACTGAGGGAACTTTTAGAGCCCTCTTTTTAACCAAGTCTATCTATCAGCTTTGATTAGTTATACACACACACACACACACACACACATGCATACACATACACATACATATACATACATACATACATACATGTATATTATTGCCTGCGCTATTCCCACCTGCTGAATTTCTACCTGGAATGGCTGTCAAAGGAATCTCTGGAAAGGAGTTTGACTTTGTAGACTATATCTGTAATTGCAAGCTAAGCAGAACAAGGGCTTGTTGTTCAACCTGGAGGCAAACTGGCACAGACTGGCCATCTCCGTGCTATTAAACTCTCTCAGTCTCCAAAAGAGGGTGGTTGTGTCCAAACTTATTATTGCAAATGGCTGTGCTAACTCCCAAAGCGTGCTCAGGAGTTGTGTTGGGAGCCAAAAGCATTTCAGGGAGCACTAACAATTTAACAGCATGGATGGTTGAGTTCAAGAGTCTGTTCCCATGCCCTGGCATGGCTTAATTTACTAGTATAGATGAAACTATAGTGGACTGGAACCCCAATATGAGGGGATACCACAAGTCAATACCATATCTGTGAAGGGATGCCAGGTCTGAAAATGTTAATATGCCTACTGGATGTATACCTGAGGGGAGCATTGAGGAAGTGGAAAGAAAATCTACAACACAGGTTTTTTAGTGTCCATAATAGTGGAAAAATACATTGGAAAAGTGCTCCCAGATAGGTGGGAGAAAATATCATCAGAGACTTGAAGAGCCCAGCCTTATCAAAAAGAAAATGAAGACATAACAGCACTGCTTTTTCAGGAAGAAACTACCCTGAACTAACAGACTATTTAATCTGGCAGGTAAAGGCATAGCAGAAAACCAGTGGCTGAAAGCTGGAAGCGGAGAAATTCGAATGAAGAATTAGGCATACATTTTTAACCGTGAGGGCAGTGCTGAACTGGAACAGATTGCCAGGGCAAGGGATGAAGT